>NC_090310.1:84198844-85565704 GCF_039906515.1 Pseudorca crassidens
CGTTTGTCCACCTACAGCACAGCTCCCGACCGCCGGCCTCTGCCTGCGCTTCTTGCTACCATTCACCACCCTGCAGTGAGAACCTTGTACCCCAAACTCAGACCTGATTGTGCCCTGCAGAGCTCAATATCCTTCAGTGGCTCCCCAGTGCCCTGGAAGAGAAAGTACAAAGTCCTTAACTTAGTTCCCAAGGGAGCTCATCACCTATCCCCACTGGCCTTCCCGCCCTCACTTCAACCATCACCCACCCCTCTCATTCCTTCATAGTCTCTCTCTGTCTCCCTCTGTCTGACTGTCTGCTCTAAGTTTCTTTGTTCCTTTCAGAGTCCTGGTCTCTCTTACTCCATCTTTCTCCTGTCACAACTCTTATCAGACCATGCAGTAAATTCTTTGTAACAAGTTGGTATTCCTACACCCAAACACACACACACACAGAGGATGATAAATTCCAGGAGAGGGGCAGGGACTGTATCTTTCTTGTCCACCACTCCACTGCCAGAGACCCACGCGGTACTTGACAAATAGCAGGTGGTCGAAGCATCGGTTATGGAAGTCTGCTTAGGGCTCTTTCCTCAACACGTTGGTGGCTTCACAAGGTAACTCACTGTGCACTGGTGGCTCGATCTTCTTTCCCTCTAAAAATGCAACCCGTGGCTGAAAGTTAAGGGAAGAGAGGGCTGATAGTGGGGGCAGACTTTGGGGAAGGAGACGTGGGTAACTGAGCCAGCACCAGGGTTTCCCTGAGAGTAGAAGGAGGTTATACAACCAAGGCTCTTGGTTTTACCTTCTTTTTCTGGGTATCTTAGTGCATTCGGGCTGCTATAACAAAATACCATAGACTGGGGGGATTGAACAATAGATATTTATATCTCACAGTTCTGGAGCCTGGGAAGTCCAAGGTCAAGGTGCTGACCAATTCGGTTCCTGGTGAGGCCCCTCTTCCCAGCTGGCAGACAGCCTCCTTCTCGCTGTGTCCTCACATGGCAGAGAGAGAGATCCTTTCTCTCCTGTCGTGTTTTACAAGGGCACTAATCTCATTGTGGGAGCTCCATCCTCATGACCTTATCCCCTCCCAAAGATGCCCCCTCCTAATGCCATCGTATTGGGGATTAGATTTCAACTTACAAGTTTGGGGGACACAATTATTCAGTCCACAGCACCAGTGTTAACCCCGCTGCCCCAGCACTTCTTTCTGACCCTGCTGACTTGTGATGCTGCAGGGTTGGCATCATAAGAATCACAGGCCTGGGGAGCCTCCCAAGAATGCAGACTCCTGGGCCTTGTCCCCAGTATTTGGAGACTTTAGGGGGGACCCAGGAATCTGTGTGTTTTACAAGCCCCCCACGTCACTCTCATGAAGGTGGTCCATGCAGCACGCTTTGAAGAACACTGTCTAGGGTGTTGAGGATGCTTCCGTGCTGTGCCAGGCTCGTCATTTCCTTGAATTCACAAACACTCAGCAACATGTGACGAGCCGTATAGATAAAAATAGTTGCTGTCAGCCATGCGCCAGGTCCAATTATGATTAATCTCACTTATTACTAACAATAACCCAAAAAGGTGATCATTGTCTCCATTTTCTAGGTTGGGAAGCTGAGGCTCAGAAAGACACAGTTCCTTGCCCTGGATCGCACAGCACGCAAATGCCAGAACGTGGAACTGAACCCAGGTGCTGCCCACCGAGGTGCTCGTACCCACAATATATCAGGCCTTTCTTTTTGTTCTTGATGCCCTGTGGGTCTAGAGCCAAAATCAAGCCAGGGTGAGGAATCAAGAATGAGACTCTGGTGGATTCTTCTGGGCTCAGGCAAATACACAGTGGGTCAGCAGATGGTGGACCATGGACACGATCCATGCTGACCCTGGCAAGTAACAGCTCTGCCTCCGTGTCCTAGTCTATGGAACAGAAATTGAATGTCAACTCCGTAGAGTTGTTGGAGGACTGCAATGTGTAAGGAGCCTGGAACATAGTAAGTGCTCAATAAACAGTAGTCCTTGTGATGGTGGCTGATGTGGTTCCCAGCTTATGTGGGGGGCTGAGATGTCTTAGCTTAATAAGGTGGCTTTCCTGATGTGGATGTGGGATTCCTTTAAGCTTTTAAACTAGTTAATTGGCTACTGAAAACATATTGAAAATTAGTAAAAAAAATAAAATTCATTTCTAGTTAATTAGCAACTCACCCTATTATTAGTTTTCAATCTGGTAATTTTTACAACCTACCCTCCTCTCTTCCATTCCATTCTGTGACTCACGATCAGTTTACCCAGCGTTTCTCTATTTCCCCATCATGCACTTTCATAAATATTATTTAGCTGTGTGAAGTGTATGGGATCTGTTTGGAATGAAAGTCGCTTTGCAAATAGAAGTGCAGTCGACATACACTGCATTTAAAATCTCTGGTGAGGGGTGGCGAGGGGATGAGGAAGAAGCCATTTAGTCGTACTTGGGTCTGAGCTTAGAAAAATCTCCTCTCTTCCTGCCTGGTTGGCCAAGACAATATGACTAAAATCTCCCTGGGAAGGAAAAAAGTGCCTTGATGCTTAAGATGCAAATTGAAAATGGAGAAGTAACAGGAGAGCCCTGAGTTCCTGGACGTTGCTCTCTCCTCCCGGGGGCTGTGACAGGGACACACAGACACTTTTGCAAGATCTGTTTCTGCAACTGAAAAAATAAGAATTTTTCGTTGGTGGTGGAGAGGTGACAGGAATGGGGCCAGCCCCTGCCATCCAGATAGATTTGGGGCTGGGACATAAGAAATGATGGATTTGAAAAACAAAACCAGAGTGAAAGTGCATTTTTTTAAAATAGATCTTTATTGGAATATAGTTGCTTCACAATACTGTGTTACTTTCTGTTGTACAACAAAGTGAATCAGCCAGATGAATACATATATCCCCATATCCCCTCCCTCTTGAGCCTCCCTCCCACCCTCCCTATCCCACCCCTCTAGGTCATCGCAAAGCACCGAGCTGATCTCCCTGTGCTATGCGGCTGCTTCCCACTAGCTATCTATATTTTACATTCGGTAGTGTATATATGTCGATGCTACTCTCACTTCGCCCCAGCTTCCCCCTCCCCCTCCGTGTCCTCAAGTCCCTCCTCTATGTCTACGTCTTTATTCCTGCCCTGCCAGTAGGTTCATCAGTACCTTTTTTTTTTTCTAGATTCCATATATATGTGTTAGCACACGGTATTTGTTTTTCTCTTTCAGAATTACTTCACTCTGTATGACAGACTCCATATGGCCCAGTAATCCCACTAGTGGGCATATACCCTGAGAAAACCATAATTCAAAAAAAGACATGTACCATAATGCTCATTGCAGCTCTGTTTACAATAGCCAAGACATGGAAGCAACCTAAATGTCCATCAACAGATGAGTGGATAAAGAAGATGTGGCACATATATACAGTGAAAGTGCTTTTAATCAAAGAAATGAACATCTGGGCTTCCCTGGTGGTGCAGTGGTTGAGAGTCTGCCTGTCGATGTGGGGGACGCGGGCTCGTGCCCCGGTCCGGGAAGATCCCACATGCCGCGGAGCGGCTGGGCCCGTGAGCCATGGCTGCTGAGCCTGCGCGTCCGGAGCCCGTGCTCCAAAACGGGAGAGGCCACAGCAGTGAGAGGCCCGCGTACCCCCCCCCAAAAAAAAAAAAAAAAGAAATGAACATCAGTGCAGAATTGTGATTGCCCACAAACCTGCTTGGTCTCAACTCTTCAGCAAGTGAGAGCCAGGCTGGGCGGCTGGACGTGTTTGGGGACCTTAATTGTAGGTTTGAAGGGCTTTTCTCACTTCTCTCCCCTGGGATGTCTGGAGCTGCTGCCAGACCATGTGATGCAAATTAGAAAACATGTTCCCTTGGGAGGAAGCTGCCCCACACTCTGCGGCTGAAAGAGGGGTGCCTGGGCTGGACTTACACCCTCTGCTGAGCCGTGAGGATGCAGAGGGAGAGAAGCCGCGAGTGTGTGCAGGGAGAGGTGCCGCCCCCCTTCAAGGTAGGACTGCACAGCCACGGAAGCATCCTTCAGGGGGGCCAGGGGCAGCCGGCGTAGGGGACTAAGGCGTGCTGGGGCACACAGGCTGGTCTAGCTGCTCGGGATAAGGGCAGAAAACTGTGCCCGGCACCCGCCACAGACCCCACCAACTGAGCGAGCCCTGCCACCCTCGCGTTGAACTTCTCCCTCAGCCCAACTCTGCGTCCCCATCTTTGACTTCCCTTGATAAGTGTTGATCCCTAACCAACATGTCAGCCCCCCGAATTCCATGTCAGCATCTGCTTCTGAAGGGCCCAGCCTGCGACTCCATGTCCTGCCGTCTCCGTCCAGTTGGAGAGACAGATGTCCACGAAGGAGCGGAGGACACACAGTGAAAGTTGCAGCTGAAATCTCTGGAAACAGGAGCCGCCCTGACTGTGAAACTTTCCGGGCAGAGGAGCAGGGCTGGGCGGCAAGTCTGGAAGGGGCTTTCTTGTGGTGAAATCGGATGGGATGGTGGAGTTGACAGGGGAGGGGAGGAGGGGCAGGGCCTTTCCGGGCTGGGGCGCAGGCCCTGGGGGGGCAGGGGCAGGGGAAAGCCCAGTGTGAGGGAGCACAGGTGTGAGAAGCAGTCAGGAAGTTCGGCAGGGCTGGGCCCTGCAGGGCCTGCTAGGAAAAAGTAAGGAGTTTGGTCTTCATTCTAAGGCTGTTTTGTCCCAGACCTGGGGTGATCTGCTCAGATCTGCCGGGTGCAGAGCGCATTCAGCCTTCGCCTCTGGGAGGTGGCCTGCTTCTAGGTCGCGTGGCGGCTGGGCTCTTTGGGCAACAAGGAACCACCGTCCTTCTGTAAGGAGAACAGTGTCTGGCGAGGACGTGCAGCTGAGGGCAGCGTTGCACAGAGGGGCCCCAGCTTGGCTGTGGCGGGCGCCCCCAGGGCATCATCGGCCCCCCTGCCCCGGCCGGCGCCTCACTGATGAGCTCAGCCCTGGGCTCCTGCCTGGGAGGCGGCCAGCCCGCTAGGACTCCGCTGGGGAGTATCTGCTGGAGGCTGGGTGTGCCAGGGTGTCTGACAGCACAGACACCGCGTGTGTCTCTGTTTTTTCAAGTCTGTGGGGCTTCCAAGGCAGCCGCGAAGCAGTGACTGGTGAAGGCAGGTGCCTAATCCGGTCCCTGCCGCCCTGGATCCTTATAGAGCCGTCATCAGGCGGATGGGTCGGGGAGCAGAGAGGGGAGCTGGAGGGAAGAAGACGGGGTGCAGGGGCACCGTCTGGAAGCCACAGGAACGCGTGGAATTCTTCAGCTGGCGCTCAGAGCTCTGGGTTCTAGAGCTAGAGGGACCAAGTGGCCTCTGCTCCATCTGGAAAAATGCCAGGCGTGACCGATGAGGGGGAAACTGATGTCAGCATTGTACACTGCGGGAACTACCGATGGGGTTACGGATGAGAGCAACAGGTGCCTTAGGACGGCTGCTCTTCCGGGCCAGCCCGTTCCTACGAACATCCACATGGACCATCAGGACCCCCGTTACAAGAGGGGAGTGACTTCAGGAAGCTAAAGGCATTCCTGAGGCCTTGTAGTTACAGATTCCAACCCAGGTCTGGAGACACCAAAGCCACACACCGCCCCCCCCCCCGGTCACCTGGCCACCCTGAGGGGGCCCAGGAAGAGCCACGTGCTGGGCCCTGTGTGCAGGGGGCTGATGTAAGGGGTGGACACCATGCAGTAACCGAGCACCGGGCAGCGGGACCAATGGTGCTGTTGGCAGGAAGTCATTACATCCATGGAGCACTCCCGTTTACAAAGCACTTTCACGCCTGTGTTCTCACCTCAAATCACCCCTGAGCAAGCAGGGGACAGCAGAGAGTTAATAATGATCATAACCTCCCCGGACTCCTTCTCCCCTCTCCCCCTGCTGGGTACAGCTAAACCTGCACATGGGTGTTCCACCATTGGCCAAAGCCAAGTGAGAGGCAGAGTCCAGGAGGACCCGTTGGTGTGGTCCCCAGAGGTCAGCCGCCTTGCGGGATGATTCAGGGAGAGTGAGGGAGGGGGTGTCACAGACGGTTCCCTCCTTCCTCCAGACTCTACCTCCCCCTCCCTGCCCCCCCACCCAGGGCAGCTTCTCTGGGTTGCCACGGGCTGAACCAGGCCTCCATTCAGTCCACTTAATAAGGACCTACTATGTGCCAGGCATGCTTCCAGGCCTTGAAGATACAGAGGGGATAAAACACAGTGCCTGTTCTCATGGAACATGGAACACCACTGCTGTGAAAGGACAAAGCTAGCTGGTGTGGAAGACTTATGACCAGAAGGAGGAGGGTGAGAGCAGCCTGCCATCAGAGGAGGGCATGTTCTTGGCAGACGGCGCAGGGACACAGGGCCAGCAAAGGGCTTACAAAGGCCGCTCCAGTCACTGGTCCACTGCTACGTGCTGGGTTATACTAGCATCTCTGTTCACTGTCTTAAATAGTACAGAATCCCAGCGCAATCACTTAAAGTTCCTTGAGCTTGTTTCTCCAGCAAGACCAGCAAAGCTCTTTGAGGTCTAGGTGCTGCCTAGGAGGAATTCAGATCCCAGCTCTACTGTTTCATCCTCTGAGACACAGTTTCCTGAGGGTTCATCAACTTCCCTCTGAGCCTGTTATGAAGATTAGACTGGATCAGGAATACAGCTCCGTCGGTGCACTGCCTTGAGTGTCGTAGGTACTTCGTTTACTATTAGTAGTAATACTACTGTTATAATGGAAGCTAGTGTTTGTTAAGGACTTCCTATATTCCAGGCATGGTTCTGAGTGCTTTACCTAGATTAACACACTGAACCCTCACCCCCCTGCGACAAGAGTATTATTATCCCCATTTTATAGATGAGGAAACGGAGACACAGAGAGGTGAAGTCACTTTTCCAAAGTCACACAGCTGCTGAGCAACAGAGCTGGAATTTGAACCCAGGCCAGCCTGACCCCAGGACGCAATGCCATGGTCCTACGGCATTTTATACACAGGAGGACCCCACGAGGAGAGCAAGGTGGACAGGGTAATCTTGCCTGATGCCTCTATTGCCATATCCGTGAAGTGGATCTAAGTGATTTGTCCAGAGTCACTGCAGCTCCTAGTTCAGCACCCAGCCCTGCGCCATGCATCATCCTAGGTGTTTGGCTGGTAGCTGGGGGTCGCTTCTGATTTTCCAAGCATTTCCTTTTGGATCACACTTCTTTCTAGACATGAAGACAGCACAGTGCAGCAAATCTCAGCCCAACTTTTACTGCAGCTGAAAGGTTGCTTCTCCCGCCGCCCTGGAGGCTAAAGGCACAAGGGGTGATTACAACCAGCAAGAGAACTGGAAATAACAGAATCAGACAATGTAGCACAAACATATCTCCCCAGCGACGGGTGCCACGTATTTACGCTGCAGCAAGACAAAAGCAGACGATCTCTCTGCAGATTTTAGCATTTGCTTCCAAAACGGCAGAAGCCCAGGCAGGGGCACCAGCGGAGGATGGACGGGCATCTGGCACTGATTGGTACCCAGCCTGAATAATACATCAGGGGCCTGCGACCTCATCACAAAAGCCTGAGAGCCAGCCTCCTGCAAACCAGACTCCCCAGGGATTCGCCTCACCAGGTGTCTGAAACTGGAAATGAAGTGAGAGGGATGTTTCTAGACGGACTCTTAAGTTGAGCCCCGGATGAGAAATGGAGATAAAGGAGCATCGCCAAGATTCCTGGAGCTCCAGACCTCATTATGGGCCCCACACCCTGAGGGTGCAGCCCCTACCACTCCTCTTGAGCTCTACTGCCGCTGAAGGTGAGCCGGATGGGAAGATGAGGCTGCCTCCTGGGCTTTGCACCCCGTAGGAGAGACACAGTCTGCTTAGGAAGGAGGGATGTGGCAGTGAGCCCCTGGGTGCCAGGCCCTGTGCTCCAGGCTGAGAAAAGGGAGAAGTACCAGCAACCTGCATCCTTCCTCCCTCCTTTCTCCCTTCCTCCAACATTCACTGAAGTACTGGCTATCTGGCAAGCGATGCGCTAGGAAGCAGAAACACAGCGCTAAATAAGACCACCTTAGCCTCTTTCTCACACCCCAGAAAAGGAATCCTTGGAATTCTTTTCACTAAACATCTGTCCAGCACTCACTGTGTGCCCCTCACAGGGTTGGTTGAGGATCAAGTCCAATTTGCAGAAGAGAAAAGGGAGACTCCAAGAGGGGTGATGCTCTGTCGCTAACCCTGTGACCTTGGGCGAGTGGCAGAGTTTGGACTGATTTTTCCTATGCTACGTCCTGTGCACTCCCCTCATGCCTCCTGGCCTTCTATGTAGCTCCACGCGAAAGGGTCAGATCTCCCAGAAGGAGAGGAACCCCTAGTTCATCCCTGTGTTCTAAACAGAACCCAGCACAAATCCGACACCGTGGGATGAAGACAAGAAACCCTTGGCCTCATGAGCAAACTCACCCAACTGGGTTTGGCTGCTGTCCATGGTACCAAGAGGAAGCAGGGCGCCAGCTGATGCTGGCGCTGTTCTCATCACCTGACTCATGGTTTCGAAAACCCCCAATGTGTTTGATGGAGGCTTTCCAAAATTTCTCTCTCCTTCTTTCTCTCCTGTGAGCTTTTCCATCAACCATTGGAGGCCTTGTATTAGATGTCTTAGTCTTTTTTTTTTTTTGTCTCTTAGTTCTTCCCAAGTCATACTTAACCCTCAAAGCAAAGAAAACTCCCAATCAGCTGTACCTGGTGTAACATACATAGTTCCACTAGACCTCAAGTTATTCATGAAATATTTTTATCTTTTATTCAATGTGTTTGTCTCTTTTCTCCACTATCCTGCATTAACAGAGACCCCAGTTGCAATACATATTTCCCACCATGTTTCCCAAATGTCAATCACCCACATACCTTGCGTGTGATTTTTGCCATATTCTTATACCACCTACTATATTCTATACTGAATATATTTCCTAAAATCAAGTCACGTTTAAAAAATTCTAAATAGACTTTATTTCTAAGAGCAGTTTTAGATTTACAGAAAAAATTGAACAGAAAGTACTCTCTCCCTCCTCCCTGCACACATTCTCCCTATTATTACCATCTTGCATTAGTGTGACACATTTATTACAATGGATGAACCAATAACCCTTTAGTTATTATTAACTAAACCCCATGGTTTACATTAGGGTTCTCTCTTTATGTTGTGCATTCCATGGGTTTTGACAAATGCATAATGACATGTATCCTCCATCACAGCAACACACAGAGCAGTTTCATCCCTTTGGAAGTTGCCTTATACTGCAGAAGACCTAAATAGACATTTCTACAAAGAAGACATACAGATGGCTAACAAGCACATGAAAAGATGTTCAACGTCGCCAATTATTAGAGAAACGCAAATCAAAGCTACAATGAGGTATCACCTCACACTGGTCAGAATGGCCATCATCAAAAATTCTACAAATAATAAATGCTGGAGAGGGTGTGGAAAAAAGGCAACCTTCCTACACTGTTGGTGGGAATGTAAATTGGTGCAGCCACTATGCAGAACAGTATGGAGGTTCCTTAAAAAACTAAAAATAGAGTTACCATATGATCCAGAAATCCCACTCCTGGGCATATATCAGGAAAAGACAAAAACTCTAATTCAAAAAGATACACACACCCCAATGTTCATAACAGCACCATCTACAATAGCCGAGACATGGAAGCAACGTAAGTTTTCTTCAACAGATGAATGGATAAAGAAGATGTGTCTCATATATATATGTATATATATATGTATATATATACATATATATATACATATATATATATACATACACACACATGATGGTGTATTACTCAGCCATAAAAAAGAATGAAATATTACTGCAGCATGGATGGACCTAGAGATTATCATACTGAGTGAAGTAAGTCAGAGAAAGGCAAACATTATATGCCATCACTTATATGAAAAGATGGTCAACATCATTAGTATTGGGGAAATGCAAATCAAAACCTCAGTGAGATACTACTTCATACTCACAAGGTTGACTATAATCAAAAAGAAGAACAATAACAAATGTTGACGAGCGTATGGAGAAGAAATTGGGACCCTCACATATTGCTAGTAGGAATGTAAAATAGTGCAGCCACTTTGGAAAATAGTTTGGCAGTGCCTCAAAAAGTTAAATAGAGAGTTACCATATGACCCAGCAATTCCACTCCTGGTTATATATGCTCACACAAAAATTGTACATGAACGTAGTGGCATTATTCATAACAGACAAAAGGTGGAAACAACCCGAATGTCCATCACCTGACGAATGTATAAACAAAATGTGGTATAGAGACATACAATGGGATATTATTCAGCCATGCAAAGGAATCAAGTATTGATACATGCTACTACACGGATGAACCTTGAAAACATGCTAAGCAAAAGAAGTCAAACACAAAATCCCACATACTGTATGATTCATTTATATGAAATGTTTGAAATGGACAAATCCAGAAACAGGAAGTAGAAAAGGCGTTGCCAGGGGCTGGGAAAGGGGAGAATGAGAGTATGGAGTATGATGAAAAAAATTTGGAATTAAAAAATGATGACGGTTCCCCATCTCGTAAAAACCACTGAATTTTACACTTTAAAAGGATGAATTTTTTATATGTCAGTTGTATCTTAATTTTTTAAAAGATAACCATAAAAGTAAATACCACAACAAGGAAATAGCTGCTGGACTTTAAAAGATAAAAGTAAAAATTACAATTAAAACCAAGAAATAAGAGTAATTATTTTACGAAAACGTATTTTTGAAAATAAGTTGATCAATGATAAAAAGATGCTCTTTATGATAAATCACTAATCAAGGGACACAATTTAATGTGATTTTGTCTAAGATAAGGTTTTATGTCAATATTGTGATTTAGCATGGCTGTTAACCTGCACTGTGAATTCCAGCTCACACGTGTACGTAGTCAGAAAGGGCCAAATACATGTAACCACCACGTTAATTAAGATAGAGGTGTCCAACATCACAGCACCTTAAACAAAAGAGAAGTTACTTTCTCTGCCTGGTAACCGTTCATGGCTGATAATGCAGTTTCATGGTGCTGGGCACTGAGACTCCTTATTTCTCTACCTCCCCGAGGGAGTAGCCCTTGTCCATAAGGCCCCAAACAACTAGCTACCGTGTCCCTTCCCTGGTGGAGGGAGAAAAGGAGTGGAGTGCTGGTCCCAACCCTTTAAGGACATAACCATCAACGTTAACGGAATCACTTCTCATTCCCATTGGGTAACACAGGGTCACATGGCCATGCCACAAGGTCTTCTGGGAAATGTAGTCTTAGTCAGCGTGGCTATGTACCATGCTAGCGTTCTGGTGGTGAGAGAACAGGTATTTGTGGGGGCAGGAGCACGTGACTGTCCCTGACTCAACATGTTCTGAGTGGCTGGATAATGAGGATTAATTAGGGTGCAACTGGTTTACAGACCGACTCAGAGGGAACCCCACGTAAGCCAAGGAAATTGGAAAGAGCAGTTGGTTTGTAGCCAGGCTATTAGCTGGAAGAATATAATGATTGGACTCAGTTTCCTCTCAAAACGCGCTTTAGGTAGCCAGGTTGGTCTCAAAGTTAGAGTGACAATGGAAATAATAATGACTCATGATGTGTTTACTATGTCAGCCCTCAAAAGCATCCTAGGAGGAAAGTACTATCTTTATTCCACGTCCAGAGGAGGAAACTGAAGCTAGAGAGGTTAAAAGCCTGGGTCAAGGTCCCTCTGCCATGTAGGTGGTAAAGTCACATCAAACCCAGCACCAGCTGGCTGCAGAGCCTGTATTCTTGGCTTCCTTGCAGGGATCCGGTCAGCGGCCAGCCTAGTGATGCCAGCAATGGACATCAACACCAGGCAAAGGTCGGGCTCCTCCCAGAGCTGCCCTGGTTTAATCCCAGCGGCCACATACCTGGCTCCAGGCATGTCCACACAAGGGCAGCTGTGCTTGAGTCTGGGGCTGATTCCAAACCCCATTTATATGTGTCAAGTCTTCCAGTCCAGCCCTCACTGAATGCTTTTGAAGGTTTCCAAGTTTTAGGAACAACGGTGACTTAAAATCCAAAGCTTGCCACCTGAGGCCACCCAGTCTCCTGACATCTGGCTGCTCCTGGCATTGCCCCCGCAGTGCCCCTCCTGGGCAGCTCCTTTGGATTCTGCATGACTCATGGGACTCACCTGCCCAACGCATCACCAAATGACTTGTTTGTCTGCCGAAGACAGGGCCCTCGGGCAGTCACTGGTGTTCCTGAAAGAAGCACTCTCAAGTCACAGTAAGGGATGGGTTCGTGGGGCAGACTTGGGACCCGGAGCCCCAAGTACATGCTGTGGAGAGCAGAAGATGCAGGCCCTGCCTGGTACGTGGGCGAGCATCCCCAGAGCACCAGCACAACACGGGGCTTCTTGGGCTTCTTAAGAGCAATTAGCTGGTGTTATGAAAGGATCAGGTCCTCTGCTAAAATGGAGCCCACTGATAGAAGCAGAAATACCCACAAGGATGTGTGATCTTCACGGTGCTACTTGGCTCCCTGTATCAGAAAGAACCGGGGGGAGAAGAGAGAGGGAAGAAAGATGAGAGGGATGCAAGGAGGGAAAAGGAGAAAAAGGATGCCCTTGAGACCCTGGGAGCAGGGGTGCCTGACAAGGCACAGTTGGAACCTCCCAGGAACCTTGGTTCTAAGACCCACAAACCCCACCCAGAGGCCATCTTGTCAGCTAAAGGCCCCTGCTAGAAAGGCACAAGTTTACTAATTCACATCAGACACCTGCCCTGGGCCAACCCATGCTGGGCTCCGGAAGATACAGGCGGGAACAGCAGCCACCGCCACTTACCATGAGCCAGGCAGTATTCTAAGCCCTTTATACACAGCAAGCTCCTTAATTCTCCCACAACCCCGTGAGGCGGGGATCCATATCATGCCCATTCTACAGAGAGAGAAACCGAGGACCCGAGCAGAACCTGCCGAGGGGGAACCGGTGGACGGGCTGAGCCAGGATCCCACCCGGGCTCCAGGGCCTTCACCTGGCCCCACAGAGACCCTGCCTCGGCAGTCCCAGCCTCGGGAAGCCCACAGCCCGGGGAGGAGCCACCAGGGACTAGACCAACCCCTCCAGGTAGCACAGGAAGTGCCGTGACGGACACACAGAGGAGCAGCAGTGAGACACTGCCCGGAGATGCAGGAAAGGAGCAGCGCGAGGGTGTCTGGGGTCTGAGCTGCCGTTGGCGGTTGGATGGGAGGGGGCGCCCACGGGGGCTGGGCTGAGAACTGGACTTGCTCCAGGAGAGGCGTGGGGATCTGTGGGACAGCGCAGCGCTCCTGGGCCCCCTTCCAGGGAGAAATTCCTCCTCAGGCTGCCTCTGTCTCCCAAGTAAACAAACCCAGGTCCCTCCAGGCCGAGGGTTCCTAACGCAGCCATCAGCCATCCTCCTCCTGACAAGCGTCCAGCCTGCCTCGTTCCTGGCTGGGTCGCTCCCTGCCATGATGGAGGGCAAGAAATGATGAGAGAAAGCAGGCCCAGGATGGAACGGGCAGGGGCAGACAAGGCTCCACGCGGGCTGGGCTGGCTCTGGGGAAACTGATATCGAGTTGCCTGCTCTGATTCCAGGCCCTTCGTGGTGGAAATTTCCATTTCCTATGTTGACCTTACCTACCGGCTGAAGCTGGTTATTCGAGCTTCTGCACCCACTTCTGCCCCTTAGATCCACGTGCTAGCGTCTGGACTCAACCACACCCACTGCAGATAATAAGAACAGTCATAACGAAGATGATGACCATTTAGGAAAACAGCAATCCTGGAGCCACTGCTAGGGGGCGCTCACTGTGCTCACCAGGCACCACTCCACGGATGAGCGGGCTTAGCTGGGGCAAGGGCTCTTCCTCGCTTATGGTGGGAGCTCGTCCGAGAGCACCCTGCTAGACAGAGACCAGCACCCAGTACCCCCAAATCTGTGTATTTAAACTTGGCACAGACTGTCCAGGATTCCTAACAGCGTCCGTGGGGGTCCAGGTTGTTTCTTGAGATGGTTGCACTTGTCTCCTATTTTCTGCCGTAGTTTCACTGAAGTAGAACCCACACTGGGAAATTGGATTCACCGTGTCCACGATCTAGAAATGACCGTGTGGAATCACAGAGTGGAACCCACGGATTAGAAAGAGCTCGTCGCCCGGGATCCTGAGAGTTATCCTGATGGACCCTCAGTACAGCTAGATTTATGGAGTACCTGCTAGGTGTCAGGCCATATTCCACAAGGAGTTAGATGCGATTATATCCCTTTTACCAAAAAGGAAACCGAGGCATGGGAGGTAAAGTGACTTGTCCAAGGTCACACCTCGACTTAGTGGCAGAACAGTGACGTGGATCTGGACAGCGTTTCCAGGGCCCAGAACTGATCGCCTGGTGGCCCCCTCCCTGACACTTAGGGGGCGACCTGTCACCTCACGCACAGGCATTTTCTCACTCCCCTCCTGGGCGCGCTGTGTAGGGTGTGTACATGGGTCTGCCATGGCCAAAGAGAAATAGCGTGTTTCTGGGCCTGCCTTCCAGAAGCCTGAGCTTCCTCAAGGTCACAGCCTGGAACTACTGAGCCATGGTACCTTCAGCACCAGCCTCAGGCTTGGCTCAGAGACTGGAAACCAAACCAACTTGTGGGTAAACTGACAGACCTCACAGAGACACGATGGATGCGCTGCGGCTGCCATCGCCTGTTAATCCCTGCACATGTAATTCGCTATTTTGATTTTCTATTCTTTTTCCATCCACAATCGTTAATCCAGAAAGAGGAGAAGTGGTTTCAGTGTTTCCTCCTGGACAGAGGAAACAGAAATTGGCATTTGGGGCTCCCAGAGACAGCTGGAATTTTCGGGGCAGAGAACTTCAGAGGAGGTAATTGCATACAGAGGGAGCTCCAGAAATCTATATGAGGAGTCCCTTTAGTCTTTGACATAATACTAAGTGCATATGCACAGGGCAAGTCTCTGTGAAGCCTGGCATAGAACAGGGGGAACCAGAGGAAAGGTGGTGAGTGGAGATCCCAATGTTGTGCAGAGCTAAGACACACTGGGGTTCAGACCAACCAGAATGGAGAGACATTATATGCCCTTATTCAGTTGACAGCCCACAAAATCCCCTCTTGCAGTAGAGTATGGGGCTCCTCTACATTCACCCCAAGAAAGTCTAAAATCAACTCATGCTGATCTTCCAGGAAATTTACTCCTTGCCACGATAAAACCTAATGCTCTTTAAAAAAGAAAAGACAAACTGTCCAGGCTCAATAATATATAATAATATATATATTAGCATATAGACAAAAACTGTTAGGTACACTGTGCGGGATTAACGGCACATTAGACATTGCAAGACAAAAAATTAAATCATAACAATAGAAACCAACCAAAATTAACCACACAGAGAAAAATGAATGGGAAAAGAAATGAGCAGAGCATCAATTACCTACGGGGCAACTTCAGGCCGCCTAATATATGTGTAATAGGAGTACACTAAGGAAAAGGGGACTAGAAGAAAATATTGGAAGAATTCACGGCTGAAATTTTTTCCAAATCTGATGAAAACTATACAGCCACAGAGCCAAGAAGTTCACTGAACACTAAGCCCCAAACTATGAAGACAAGTACAACAAGGTACATCAAGATCGAGTGCCATAAAATGAGTGATACATTCAAAGACCTTAAGAGCAGCCAGAGGAGTAAAGCACCTTACAAAAAGAGGAAGAAGCATAAGGATGGCAGCAAATGTCTCATCACAAACAGAAGATGCAAGCCAGAAGACAGTAGAGTGACATCATTAAAGTACCGAAAGAAAAAGAAACAAACAAAAAACCAACATTCTATACCCAGCAAAAATAGCTTCCAAAACCAAAGATGAAATCGAGACTTCTTCAGACCTACAAATGCTGGAAGAACGCATCACCCACAGACCCACCCTGCAAAATACGCTACAGGAAATCCACCAGGCAGAAGCAGAGTGACACCAGATGGAAATCTGGATCCACACAAAGGAAGAAAGAGCACTGATTCTCGGTCCTTCGTGTTACCGTGCAAATTTTAGAATTAGCTTGTCCATTTCTACAGAAAGCCTGCTGGGATTTTGATGAAGACTTTCAAGAAAAAGAACAAAGTTTCTGGGCCCGCACTCACTGATTTCAAGATTTGCTGTAAGGCGACAGTATTCAAGACAGTGTGGTACTGGCGTAGGGTTACATGAATTGCCCAATGGACAAGACAGATTCGAGAAATAGACCCTTATTTATAGAGTCAATTGATTTTCCCCAAAGGTGCCAGGGTAGCTTAATGGCACACTTACACACCCCTGAAAGTGAGGGCTCCTTAAATTCTGTGTCCTGGATGCCCCCCATGTCTCTCCCCCTCCTCCTGCTTTTGAAAGTTCATATAAAAATTATGGCTGATGGAAATGCCTACTCTCTTGGGCATCCATCAGACGGGTATCTCATCAAGGGACCTGAAAGTTCCTGGAGGGCTGAGGGCCCATCAGTCACATCTTGCTCCATCACTGGGGCTTAGTTGACATCAACACTGAATGTTTTTATGTCCCCTAACACATGCACATCCAGTCTTTCTGCTTTGCCCCAGTGACATCATCTGAGAAATGATCCACTTTGATCCCAGGCTGACCGAGAGTCTCTTGGCTGGTTTACAATGTCTAGAAATAGGCCCAGCTTCCCCTGGGAAACATGTCTAACAGCACAGGCTGGCCCGATGCTGCTGCTTCCTCAATCAACCTGGAGCAGGTGTTGCCCATGTGGCAGCGCTCCCCAGCACCCCCGAGGCTCCCCAAGTTTTAGCCTTTAATGTAGTCGTTCCTGCAGTGCACCGAGGTCAGTAAGCGGTCCTGGTGGATTTTTTTTTTTTCAATTGTGCTTGAAAATCTGTGCAATGACCAGATACTTTGGTTGCGGAGTGAGCAGTGAGGCGGGGTCAGAAGGTCACACCTCACGTCTCAGCTCCAGGAGCACCAGAATGAATCACTCCCAGGGCGGAGCCTCTGCTTTCCCCACCCAGAAAATAGAAGAGAATCTTTTACTCCTGGGGTTCCCAGCCCTGACTGCTCATGGGTATCCCCTGGGGAGCTTTCCGAATTCTGGCAGCCGGGTCCTCCCCCCAGAGGCTCTGAAGTCACGGTCCAGGCTTTCCGAGGTCTGGAAATTCCCCAGCTGATTCTCAAGACCTGTCACGCGTCAGCAAGACTGGCTTCCTCAGGCTTGTCGTCCTGAGACCACTGTCCACAAGGACAACTCGGGAGACAGCGAAAACCCACAAGGATTTTGAACCTGCAGGATCACTTCTTAAAGCAGGTCGTAACGCCCTGATTCGTCTTTTGTAGAAACTCAGTTCCAGGCACTGAGTCGACACCTATGCGCCAGTCTCAACGCTGGTCTCCACCCACCACCAAATCACGCTGTGTCCGCACTGAGCACACGGACCTGAGATCCACGACTCTGCTTCTTCTAAGTAGCTTTTCGTTCCGTTGTTTTCTTTTTAATTATCCTGTTACTTTTCCTTGGGATGAACTTTATAAAATATCCTCAAATCCTTTAAGAAATCTGGGAGGAGCATAAATCTTAGGAAGATGTAACTATAGATGTAATTCTTCAACAGTCTGTGAAATTTCTGCAAATCGTTTGTGGAAGGGAATAGTACATAAATCCCAAGAAAATGGACTTGCATATGTAATTTTTCAGCGCAGCGTGATAAATGCAGCTGCCTCCGAGTTTTCTGGCTGGGGGTAAAATGATGAAGGTTCTTAACAGACCCCCGCTGCAGTAGCGCCAGGGAGGAGACCAGCATGAGAGAGCGACGGATGAGGGTGGTACCCAGCCTTGAGGCAAGCCCGTGTCAGTACCATGATGCCCCGATCCACCTAGGCATCCTCACACCTCCACTCAGGCCCTTCCTTCACCTCCTGAGGGTATCCCAACTCCCCTCATAACTAGAGGTGCCAGATTGAGCAAAGAAAAATACAGGATCCCCAGTTAAATTTGAATTTCATATAAAAGACAAATAATTTTTTAGTGTAAGTATGTCCCATGTAATATTCAGGACATACACTAAAAATTTGTTAGGTGGACATCTGTATTTTACCTGGCAGCCCTACTTGTAACCTCCCAACATAGATTAAATCCTTCTGACCAGTCTCCACTGGGAATAAACGTGAAACAGGTATATTGTTCTAATCACTACTTTCCAGAGAACTCTTGCAAGTCTCCTTTTCCTCTCTGAAACAGGAATCACTGGCTTTCCCCCAATACCAATCTTTACTTCTTCTTTAGTAACAGAATCCCATTGCCCACTGCCATTCAGCTAAAAGACCACATTTCCTGAGCATTCCTTGTAGCTATGTTCAGTGATGTGACTAAATACTGGCCAGTAAGATATAAGAGAGAGTGTTGTGGGGTATCCCTGGGAATATTTCTTGAAAGGGAGTCTCCCCCTCTTCCGTCCTACCTCTTAAAACGTTGTTGTGATAACTGGAGCTCTAGCAGCCATACTGGACCATGAGGACAAGGGTCCTATCCTAAGGATGATGGAGTAGAAAGCTGGAAGGAGTCTGGCTCCCTGGTAGCTTCATGGAGCAGAGTCGCCACATCAGCCCTAGACTCCCACCTCCAGAATCTTTTACAAGAAAGAAAAATAAACTTCTGTCTTGTTTTAGCCAATGTTATTTGTGGGCGCCCACACCAGAACACACCTTTAATAACACCTGGGGCAAATCCCACCTCTTTCTAGTCACAATTAGGGAAGTCCAGTTTAAAAATCCAATCTCATGTTCAATTTAATCTTACCTCCTCCCTTCCACCGGGCTGGGTGGAGTTTGAGGTTCTCGGGACTTGGGGGCACAGAGGATAAGACGAGCTATAAATAACTATTAGGAAAGGAGACCAGGGGGGCAAGGGATGCTTGCCAGAGCAGACGATTCATTCTGATGGAGGATCCCAGGTGGTTTCTGGTAGATCACGGCACCTGAGAAGCGGGGGCATGATTCTGCTAGGCAGATACCGTCTGGGGTGAGGACTGTGTCCCCAGTGAGAGTGTGACCAGTCACCAGCCATGAGCGTTCAAACAGGCTTGGAAGTGGAGACTGGGCACACAGTGTCCACTAAGCGTTCTGTCCAGGCTGTGTCCAGGGCAGAGAGCAGTGCTGCTGGCACCCACCATTCGGTCGCTGAGCACGACCCTCCCACCTGCAGGTGCCCAGAGGGTCGTCTGCAGCCCCATGAGGCTCCCCTGCCCTCCGCGCTCCTCGGAGGAAACAGGTCCCTGCACCCTCGCAGTGGAGCTTTCTGACCCAATTTCTGACGGTCATGTCTGCTCACTCCCACCCTCTCCAGTCTGCAAGACTGAACTAACTTTTCACCCAACCTCAAGGGACTCAACTCCCAAATCTGGGGTTTACTTTGCAATACTGAGCTGGAGTGGCCCAGGAGACACCCCTGTTCTCAGAGGACCGCCCCCTCCCTTCCCCAGATACACATGGTGGCATTTTTACTTTATGAGGTCCCACACCCCTCAGTTACAGCTGATCAGACTGGAATGGACACCTGCCTGTTGCTGGACCAATCAGAACCTCTCTCCTGGTTATTTGGAGCTGGGGCTCAAGACGCCAGTATAGAGCTTTGCCCACTGGGAGAGCCCTAACCCTTCCAAAAGCTCACTTTGGAGGTCGGCCTCTACTACTTGCAAACACGAGGACCGTGGTAAGGTAACACTGGAACGACCAGCGAGTTTCTGAGCCTCTCAACGCCTTGGTCTCCCCATCAGGAGAATGGGAACGGCAGCGACCAAGGCCATTCCCTCAGCACTCACTGTGTCCCTACCGTGCATTCAGCACGCTGCCAGGCAACCTCTGCTTCCTGCAGAGCTGGAAGCACCTTGAAAGCATCCTCAGCACTGTTAAAAATGCGAGGCTGCATGTGTGCATGGTTTTAATATTATCGCTCATCATTGGTTCTCTGGAAAGCCATCGAATCTCTGGCACGCAGGGACCCTTAGAGTCAGTTTCATTAGAGAGAGAGCCAGCTTAATTCCAGCCCCGTGAGGAGGGTCTGAATCAAACGACCGCCCTTTCCCTCCAGAGCATCTCCAGGCTGACCCCGGCTGCCTTTCTGTCAGGGGAAAGATTGGACCGCCCAGCAGTTATCGACAGAGATGGCAGACAGACATTGATTGGGAATACGGAACGAGTCTCTTTCATTTCCAAGTGCCAGGTGCGCGCAAGTGATGGACGGGTCTCGGTGAGGTTTCATGTTTCCCGGAGCTGGGTGATATGGGGAAGTCGGCGAGCAGAGTCTGCCTGTCTGCACAGTTCAGGGACATAATCAGCCGCAACAAGTCGCTGACCTTTAGAAGGAGAAAAATAATAATACAACCCAGCAGCAGCCCCTGACTGATGGGTTGGCGATAGTGAAAATGTAAAAGTCTAAATGACTTCGAAGGAGTAGCTGCCTGCTTTCTGCAGCACAAATGTTCTGCCCCCCTTGGAAGCCCCCTCCCCGTCCCCGCTGCCCACTCCCTGCAGGCGCTTCATCCCCTGGAAGGTCACAAAGCTGGTCTCCTTGCCTCCGGGTTTTCCTCACTCGGGTCCACCCCAGAGCACCTGCCAGGGAGGAGCAGGTCCTGAGAACAGGATCGGGGTGCTCACACCAAAAGGAAGGAGAGCAGGCGCTGGGCAGGCCAACCTCAGCTCCAAGGTGCTGTCACCTCTGATCTCTGCCTGGCTTTGGAGGTCCTCCCTGACCACCCCGTTCTCAGTACCACACCCAGGACCCCACCCGTAGTGGCTGTCCAGTGGGCTTTCCAGAAAGGCTCTGGAGAGCTCCTGAGGCCAGTGGCTTCTGCAAGGTTCATGAGCCTCCCTCTCCACGGCGCATCTCTCTGGGTGCTTCCTCTGTCTGTCTGGTTCACAGCCACTGTCCAGCCCTCCTGTGTGCACAGGCATCCTTTCAAGGGCAGACGCCCTGATTCTCCCATTAAGGAGATCAAAGGTCCCTTGGCAGCCAGACTGCCCTGGCAGGGAGAAGGGATTTGGGAATCAGATCAAAGGCAGCCCCCCTCTCGCTCCACCATCCTCTCTGCTGGGTTGGAGGAGGGGAGGCTGGGGGATGGATGCTGGGGGGCGGGGAGGGGCAGACGGGGGTCACCTTTATGGATCAAGGAGGTGTATCTGTCTACCCATCTGTCAGCTTGGTTTTCAAGGTTTCATCATTTCTTTGTTTCAAACTCCTTTTATGGGGACCTTTCCACTCACATAGTGGACTGAACTTGAAGCCTGCAGGATGCCCTGGACCGAGAGCATCGGCAGGCAGGACTGTTCTGCTTTTGCTCAGCACTGCCCCCTGCAGGAGCCCAATACATACGGAATGAATCAATGAATGAATGAATGCATGAAGGAATGAATGAGTGAACGAGCTGCTTTGTTCTTCCTCGTGTTCTCCATTAGGAAATGGTCTCCCAGACAGTGGCCAGAGGCTGGGAAACGGAAATATTTCGGTGCTGAAGCTGCTTCACCAGGTGGTCCTGGGGGTGCAGGGGTGGAGAATCTCGTTGGGAAGTGCCCCATCGTGGAGCAAACGTTCGCCACGCCCGTGAGGAATCGGCACTCTTCCTGGTTTTTCTGTGCGTTATCCCATGTGAGGCAGAACTTCTCGTCCCCTGCCCCCCACCTCCACTGCCACCACCCTGGCCGAAACCACCGTCACCTCAGCCGGTCTCCCTGCTTCTCCCCCAGTGCCACTGCGGTTCTCCTGACAGCAGAACCGATGCTTTTAAAATGGGAACGTGAGCCTGTCTGCAGGCAGCCCACAAACTTTCAGGCTTCTCATCCCACACAAAACAAGATGCAGAATCCTTCCTCTCCTGGGCCTGCAAGCCCCCATGATCTGTCCCCAGCCCGGCGGATCTCATTTCTCACCCCCCTTCCCATCACCCACTCTGCCCTTCCAGCAGGGGCTCTTGAACCTGAGGCACTCTTTGTCTGGATTGCTCTTCCCCCAGATAGTCCCAAGGCACTCTCCCTTGCTTTCTTCCATCCCTACTCAAATGCTGCCTCCTCCAAGCAGTCTACTTTGATTGCTCGGGTAAAATGAGTACACGACCAACAGACTCCACCCACTTACCTTCCTTTACAGCACCTCTCCCCACCTGACATCACATCACATGGTACAGTTTGGGGTTTTTTTTATAGTGTGTTTGCTATAGTCTCTGTTATTTAAGAGGGAGCTCTGAGAGCACAGAAACCCTGTCCGTCTAGTTCATCACTAAACCCCAGTATGGCACACAGTAGCATGCAATCCATAGGTGTTGACTAAATTAATTCCCAATTTAGCAATGACGTGAACTGAGACGTGGAAAGATGAAGAAACACAGCTGGAAGACCAGTGTAGATCCTGGCCCCGCCCTCTACCTGCTAGGCTCAGATTCTCTCCAACTCAAGTCAATGGCAGACCCGAGACCCTGGGAAGGCACCCACAAGCCCTAGGTCTCTCAGGACTTTGCTCAGACAATGGCTTTTTGGAAGTTTATTATATTTGACAAGAGAGAATTCACCATGTCCCTTGTATCAACAGCATTGGAGAAAGAGTGGCCTCAGCTTCTGCAATTGCCTGGGCAGTTTTGCAAACCAGATTATTACTAAATATTAATATTCAATGCGGCTCACCCTCCAGCTCTCCCTTCCTCATTCACAGTCATTGAATGTAATCTTGCAGCTGGAATTCCCACTCAGCTAAGTCTTGTGTGGGAAGAGGGAGATTTCAAATCCACTCGAGATCCCAGTTAACTTTCTTTTTCACTCTTAATAGCGGATGGAAAAAAAAAAAAAAAGCAGATACAGAGAGATTATGCCACCACTTCTCAAAAGCCCCATCGGGCTTTTTGGTGGGTTAAACGGTGTCCCCTCAAAATTTATATCCACCCAGAACCTCAGAAGGCAACTTGATTTGGAAATTGGGTCTTCGCAGATGTGATTAGTTACGATAAGGTCACGTTGGATTAGAGTGAGCCCGACATCCGCGGACTGAAGTCCTTTAAGACGAGGACATGGCAGAGGAGAAGCCACGTGATGGCAGAGGCAGAGACTGGACGGATGTGGCCACGTGCCCAGAAGCTGGAGGAAACAGGAAGGAGTCTCCTATGGAGCCTCCAGAGGCGGCGTGGCTCTGCTGACTTTGATTTTGCACTTCTGGTCTCCAGAACCACCTGAGAAGAAATTTCTGTGGTTTTAAGCCCCCCAGTTTGTGGTCATCTGTTACAGCATCCCTAAGGAACTAGTACAGGGCCCACCTGAGCTCCTTTCCACCAGAGGGCGAAGAGGGGCCAGCAGTGGGCAGTGAGTGGTGGGTTGTGAGGGGCAGATGGCCCAGCTCCGTGGTCCACCCTGGGCGCCGCAGCCTTTCCTGCCAGCCCTCAGCTGCTGCCCTCAGCTTGCTGGGCCCCAGGCACCTGCCGCCCCTCGCGTGGGCTTCCAGGGCCCTGTCTCCAGGTCACCTCTCTGCTTCCCCTTCTTCTTCAAAGCACCAGCATTCGAGTTTCTGGTGACGCTTAATGCACCAGCATTTCAGTTTCCAGTGACGCTTCCCAGAGTGGAGATGGGCTGTGTCATGTTGGTGAGGGAACCTACAGACAGTAAAACTCAAGGCAATGGGTGCAAAAAAGGGCCACCTGTATCCCTGATGGCCACGTGGAACTCTCTGTTCTCCCTCCCCCTCCCCATCCCCACCCAGGATGAGCCTTGGTGCCCTCACCACTGGGAGGTCAACCCAGGGGCACTGATGGCCGGCACCCCTGCGGAGGGAGAAGGACAGGTGTCAGCTCCATGCGACTCTGGCCCTGATGTGCCCACGGACTCCCTGGGCATCCTGCCCAAGTGCAGGTGCCGATGCAGCAGGGCGGGGTGGGGCTGGAGGGTCTGCATCTCTCACAAGCCTGTGGGTGATGTTGCTGCTTCCGGTCCAAGGACCACACTTGGCGAAACGGCTCCGTAGCGATCTCTCTGCTCCTTAACCATTGACTGGACCGTCCTCCCAAAGGGACCGGATGTTCCAAGACGGCAGCGAATAAACACACCCGGAAAAGGATCACAGAGAGACAACACCCATCTGCACTAGCTCTGGTTTGGGTTTATTCAAATAGGGAAGTCGGTTTCTTCCCTAGCAAAGGAGGGAGACATAGCACTAACAGCCCTGAAGAGGAATAGCATAGATGCTCTCTTCTTAACAGCAAGAAGGGGGGGGGGGGGGGCAGGTACATAAAGTGGTACCCTCGATGCCACCGAGGGCTCTTACAGATTAATCCAGAGGTGAGCATTTCTGAAAAATCATCATTTTCCCCAAAGAGAGAAAAAACAACACTAGTCGTGCACTATGAGCTGTCATCCATTGACTTGTTTCATGCCAACAAGCACTCAGGAAGTGGATGCTAGTGTCTCATCTTACAGTTGGGGAGACAGAGGCTCAGAGAGGGTGAGTGACTCCCCCAAGGTCACACAGCCCACCAGTGACGGGATCAAGAGCCCTGGCTCTTTCCATTCTGTTACCTGTTTTGAGAGTTAAGCAACTTCCAGGGATCATTTCCCACCTGGAATGATCCTGAGAGAACCTACAGGGGAGGGAAGGCGGGGTTTGCCAAGAAGGACAAAATTGTGTAAATAAACAAATGAAGATCTTTGGCCCCTTTCTGATGATCAGAGATTAAGACGAAGGGAAAATGAAGGTGAGGATGTCTTTGCCTCACTGGGAAGAAGCCCTCCCTGCTAAGCAGAAAGAGTCAGAGGAGACTGGGTGGTGAGAGGGGAGGTCAGCAAGATGAAGCTGGGAGAAACAGGGAGAAACTTCCCAGCTCTTCCAGGCCCCTACCCACTCCCTCCTGGGTCTGTCCTGGGAGGGAAGGGAAGCCACTGCTCCCCCTTCGCGATGCTCTGCAAGGCTGAGGCCCAATCAGGGTTCCGGAGAGCTCAGTGGAGGCCACGGCACCCCACAGAGAGCCGGCTTTGGCCAGCCTTGGGGGTTGGGGTAAGTCCCAGCACTGTGACCCAGTTCCCTCATCCTTCTCAGGACAGCACAGCAGGGCACAGGCCCCAGTGCTGACCAAGCCTTGGATTCTGGACTGAGACAGCCCTGGATGTGACCCAGGCCCATCACCTCCTGCCCAGTGGCCTCAGTTACCCCACTTTGCCCTCCACACCCCTCCCCTATGAAAGGAGGTGACTCACCTAGCCCTGGCTGAAACTTGATGGACCAAATTCACCCCAACCCACAGAAACAAGAGCAGACAGAGCAAACAGTGGCCCCAGCGAGGGCCTCCCCACCAAGATGGGAGCTTCCAACTCTGTTCCCATCTTCCGGGGGCCCCCAGCCTGGAGGCTCCTGGTACCTACTTACCAAGAACCTGTCACTAGAAGCGTTGGTGTCAGCGAGTAAACGGCCCACATACGCCCTCCTTTTGCCCTAAAAGACAGACCACTACCACCAGAACGGACCCAGACCACGAGCTCCCTGGAAGGGCGGATGCTGGGCCCATCTTTCCCCGTCAGTCGCCAGTAGCTAGTGCGGTGGATACACTTGATAAATACTTTTGAGTTTATGAAGAAGTGAGGGTCAAGGCTAAACTCTTTAAAAGCAGGTGATCTTTTTTTTTTTTTTTTAGGGATTCACAATTTTTAAACGTTATGCTCCATTTATTGTTATCAAATATTTGCTGTATTTTGCTGTGTTGTACAATATATCCTTATAGTTTATTTTATACTTAATAGTTTGTACCTCCTAATCCCCCGCCCCTATATTGCCCCTAGCGGTACTCCAGGGGAATTCCCTGGCGATCCCATGGGTTCAATTCCTGGTCAGGGAAGTAAGATTCCGTGTGCCACAAGGCAAAAAAAAAAAAAAAAAAAAAGTGGTATTCCAAATTCTCCAGCCCTGATTGTGACCAGTGTCTCTCCAAGGAGCGCAGACAAGTGGGGGCCAGGACGATGGTTTACAAGGGCAAACCCTCATCATGAATTCCATCCCTTAAACAGAGCCGCACTTTATCTCATCAAACGGAATGAATTGATCTCAGTGTCAATCAGGACGGAGTTCGCCTCCAACTAACTCACATAACAGATTAGAAAGCTGATCAAACGCTCTGTTAACACGGCATTTTAATAACAATATCACTTAGAACTCAAACTGCTTAATTAGATTTCACTCATCGCCATCACTCGCCTCATTGGAACGGCTCGTTTATAATTTATGATCTTTACGCATTTGGTTGTTCATTTGTAAAATGGGAGAAAACAATCACCAGGCAAAAGGAAAACTTCCGGAGAAATGGATTTGGGGCCTCCAGGGTAGGCACGATACCAAGGGAAGGGTCTGCTCAGCATCTTCCACCCCTTCTGTTAGCGCTCCTGGGGTTCCCCTGGAAGCAACCCCCGTTCTAAGTCTCCTCCAGCCTCAGAAGGGATTCTGTGACACAGGCCCCGCCCACCAGCTTGTCTGACTCCAGTCTGCCCAGGGATTGGTTCAGGAATAGGCACATGACCCAACCCCATCCAATGAGAGTGAGCCCTGGGATTCTTGCTGCAACTAGTGGGAAGATGTTGCGCTGTTGGACCCTCAGTCTGCAGCCACCTCCCTTCCAAGGTGGGTGAGGGCTGGGGGCTGAGAATGATACCAACACAGAGGATGGGGAAGTAGGGAGGACAGATTCCTGGCAATCGTTCTGAGCACCAGGATTCAGCCATGCCTGGACCACTCCCTGGATATTTTAATTTTGTGAGTCAGAATATTCCCTTATTTCCTTAAGCCTATTTGAGTTGAGTTTCTTTCACCTGCAACAGAAAGACTCACACTTGATCGAACATCCGAGTTAATCCTAATGAGAATAGCCAAGTCACCAATTCTCCAGACGCAATTAGCCACCAATCACTAAGCATAAAAAAATGTGAAAAATGCCATCATGATATAAAAGATGTCATTTTGAATTCATAGGAAAGACAACAGTTACTTTAGCGAGGCTTTCCCTGAGTTACCATCCAGAATTTCAACAACACCCCAACCCCCAAAACATAATGCACCCCCTTGTCCTATTCCATTTCCCCCATAGCACTTACGATCTTACACACTAACTATTTCCCTCGTTTTCCTTTTTACCATCTGTCTCCCTCGCTAGGATGTCAGCTCCATGAGTGACCGGGAGTTTTCTATGTTTTGTTTACGGGTGTGTCCTATCGGTGGCAACTGGCACACAGTAGTCATTCAATAAATTATCATTGTATTTGAAATAGAGTGAATTAATCTGCTGCAGAAATTACATTCAGCTACTAATAAGATATGGAAATCAAGCAACATATGGGAGGTTATTTCTCTTGCACATAGAAGAAATCCCAAAGTAGATGGTCCAGGGCTGGTGTGGTGCCCATACATTGTCCTCTGGGGCCCAGGTGCCTTCCCTCCTTATGTCCCTCCTGGCCTTACGAAAAGCTTTCTTCCTCAAGGTCATCTTAGGATCCAAGGTGGCTGCTGGTGCTCCAGCCACATCATCTGCATTCCAGGAAGGAAAAAAGGAGGGACCCTGCTATGTGCTTTCCCAGAAGAACAAACAAACGACTTCTATCTACAGCTCACTGGCCACGCCAGCTGTAAAAGAGGGTAGGAAATGTAGTCTTTTATATAGGCACAGGGTCACCCACAATAAAATCAGTGTTATTTTACTAAAGAAGAGGGATGAGGAGAAGCTTGGGTAGGCAACTAACAATATCTGTGGAAAAAGGTACAATTGGAAGCCATGTAGTATAAACAAGTAAATGATGGTACACCCACAAGAAAGGAAACTACCCCGCTACTAACAGTCTAGTTTTTTGGAAAATTCTTACTAATGTGAGACAATGTCTCTGACACAATGTCACATGGGAAAAAAATGGGACCTAAAACTACCCAAAGATCTCCATTTTTGTAAACACGCTTCCCATTCACACACACACGTGCACATATAAACACATACGTGACAGGACAAAGACTTCAAAGACCATGATTTTCATAGCATTTTTCTCTAATTAAAGCAGTTATAGGTGGACTTTATTTTCCTTTTTATGCTTTATTTTTCAGATGTTTTCAATAAACAGATGTTGCTTAATGGTAAAAATAGACAAGTCGTTAAATTTTTAAATAAAAAGTAGAAGCGAGTGGAATCCTCACTTGTGGCTTGGTTTGGTGCCATTTCACCATGTGGTAAAGCCTGGTGCCAAGAAGAAAAGAAAGAGAGAGGGGGTAGAAATGGGAAAGGAAAAAAGAAGGGGAGAAAAGCAGAGAGGAGAGGGAGGGGGAGTGGTGAGGTGAGAAAGAACCATCAGGAAGGGCGAGGGAGGGGAGGGGAGAGAGGAAGACCAAAGATTCCCGAGATGCTGTGCTTTTTTTCTGGGAAGGACTCCAGAAAGGGCACTGGACTTGTGTTTCCTCCACAAACTCCCAAGAGTCCTGGTCCACACCACACCCCTGCCTGACATCAATCCCCATCCTCTCGAAGGGCGAGCTCTAAGGGAGGCCCTTGCGTATTTTCTTTGATCAAGTGACCCATGCAGGAAAGTCCACAGCTGGCACTGACTCACCCCTCTCCCCTGGCTGTTCCTGCCCCAGAGCCTCTGGAGCCCCCGTTGCTCGTTTTTGACTTGTTTCTATGAGCTCTGCAGCTGTCTCAACTCCAAAGCCTCCCCAGACTCCACTCCAGGCTGGAGCTTGTACCGGAGGTGGGTGGAGATGGGGTTCATCTCTAGCCAGTTATGCCCTAAGAGGAGACGGAAATCAAAACCAATAGATAAATAATGTGGTTCACCAGCCTCTCCAGACATCCTGCCTGGGACGGAGTCAGACCTTGGAAAAGTTCATGGGAAATCCTGGGATCAAATGCTTACTCAGCAACCACAAGCTGTATCTTGGGTCTCAGTTCCAAACAACAAAGATGGAAGTTTCTTTTAAGATGCTCTCTTCCCCCTGACCAGCCAGCACACCATTTCCAAACACAGGGGCCTCCAAAATACAATCCTGAAACGGAACTTGAAATTTAAATCCCAATTCTCAGAACTCATGCAGTCAAAACACAGGCCTGAGGGTCCCAAAGAGTTTACGGGCAATGGCAAGTATGCTTCCACCCCCGCCGGACCGTCCTCGCTCACTGCTCCCAGCAGCCAAGAGATGCAAGAGTGTAACCAAACCTGGACTGCTAGTGATTAGGAGCCTGCCATTACTGACCACCTGCAACACAGATCATGCAACTGGGGGACTGAATTTTTAAATTGTATTTAAGTTTAATAAACCTCAATGTTAAAGCTGTACAGTAAAAAATATTTTTCTAAAAGACAACTTTATTGTTTTGTAGCACTTCTGTATTCGTTTCATATTGCAGCCATGAGAGATGTTTATCCTGAAACAGCACAATTTTTTTTCTCTTACAGCTCTGGACATCGGAAGTCAGAAATGGGTCTTAACTGGCTCAAATCAAAGTGGTCTTACTGGCTCAAATCAAAGTGTCTGCAAGCTGTATTCCCTCCTGGAAGCTCTAGGGGAGAATCCATTTCCTTGCTTTTCCCACCTTCATTCCTTGGCCTTCATTCCTTGGTTCATGGCCCTCTTCCTCCATCTTCAAAGGCAGCAATGTTGAGTCTGACTATTCTTCCATAGTTACAGCTCCCTCTAAGCACAGCTGAAAAAGATTCTCTGCTTTCAAGGACCATTGTGATTTCACTGGGCCCACCCTGATAATCCGGGACAACCTCCTCATTTTGAGGTCACCCGATTAATTCCACCTTCATCCTTAATTCTCTTTGCCATGTAAGGTGACTTATTCATAGATTCCAGGGATTAGGACATGCACATCTTTGGGGCACCATTATTCAGGCTACCACACAAAAGTTCGTAACTTTCCATCCCATCAGCTATTATTATAGTATATTTGTATATGTGTTGAGCAAGTGCACTGTTTCTAGTACCAGCCATAAACATAGCACAGGCCTAACTGGTATCAATGGATTGGTGCACTTAGGATGATTCTTTGTCTATGCATTAATGTGACATCGTGGTGTATTTACTTTCATATCTTATGCAGATAGAACAAGTTATTGTGATATCTATGCAATGAAGTTGAAATTCTTATTATTTTAATTTTAATATAAAGTTATTTTTCAAGTTTTAAAAAATAAATATGGAGAAGCAGATTTCATAATGGAGGAATCCTACTGATGTAAAATTGAGTAGACATGCGGAACAGTAAAGGAAACCTGAAAACATCACAAATTTCACAATGAATGGTCATTGTAATTTGCTTCAGCAGGAAAAAATTAAAAGCTTTTTATTTGCTGGGTAAAAGATAACAAAATGAACAACAGTAACAGATACTTTTATCAAATACATAATGAATTTGAAAAGAAATTTCCTCTCAAGCATCAAAAAAGAATCAACAAAATAAGTCAACTGGAATCAGAATGAAATGTCCAATAATAAAATTTTAATGCGTTTTAACAAGATCTGAGCTTGTAACTCTGGCCAGCTATAAAATCATTTGATTTCTCACACAGAAAAATGGAATCATTTTTAGATGTAGAGAATTTTTAAATTATTATGTCAGTTATAAAAATTTTGTTAGAATATGAGGAAAAGATTTAAAATGATATTTCACAAAAGTACAAAATCTTCAATTAAGCCATCAAACAATTGACTGTAGAATTCAAAACCTCTCTAAAAATATCAAAGACTGGAAGTCCTAGCTAACGCAATAAGACAAGAAAAGGAAACAAAAGGTATACGGGTTGGGAAAAAAGAAATAAAACTATCTTTGTTCACAGATGACATGGTCATCTATGTCAAAAATCTCAAAGAATTAATTAAAAAAAAACAAACTCCTGGAACTAATAAACAATTATAGCAAGGCTGCAGGATACAAGGTTAATGTATAAAAGTCAATCCCTTTCCCCATATCAGTAATAAACATGTGGAATTTGAAATTAAAAACACAATTCTATTTATATTAGCATCCCCCAAAATGAAATACCTGGATATAAACTTGACAAAATATGTATAAAATCTACTGAGGAAAATGACAAAATTCTGATGTACAAAATCATAAAAGAACTAAATAAATGGAGAGATATTCCATAATGATGGTTAAGAAGACTCGATATTGTCAAGATGTCAGTTCCTCCCAACCTGAGCTATAGATTCAGTGAAATTCCAATTAAAATCCCAGCGAGTTATTTTGTGGTTTTCAACAAACTAATTCTAAAGTTTATATAGAGAGCAAATGATCCGGAATAACCAACACAATATTGAAGGAGAACAAAGTCGGAAGACTAACACTGTCTGATTTCAAGACATACTATAGAGCTACAGTAATCAAGACAGTGATATTGGCAAAAGAATAGACAAACAGATCAATGGAACAAAATAGAGAGCCCAGAAATAGACCCACATAAATATAGTCAACTGACCTTTGACAAAATAGCAAAAGTAATAATATGGAGCAAAGATAGACTCTTCAACAAACAGTGTTGGAACAACTGGACATCCACATGCAAAGAAGAGAATCTAGACACAGATCTTACACCCTTCACAAAAATTAACTCAAAATGGATCATAGACCTAAACATAAAATGTAAAACTATAAAACTCTTAGAAGATAACATAGAACACCTAGATGACCTTGGGTATGGAGATGACTTTTTAGATACTACACCAGAGGCACAATCCATGAAAGAAATAAACAATAAGCTAGACTTCATTAGAAGAAAATATTTGAAAAAGACACATCTGATAAAGGACTGTGATCAAAATAAACAAAGAACACTTAAAACTCAACAATAAGAAAACAAACTACTCAATTTAAAAATGGGTTAAAAACCTTAACAGACACCTCACCAAACAAGATACACAGATGGAAAATAAACATATGAAAATATGTTTTACATCATATGTCATCAAGAAAATGCAAATGAGATACACACCTATTAGAATGGCCAAAATCTGGAACTCGACAACACTAAATGCTGGTGAGGATGTGGCACAACAAGAACCCTCATTCAGTGCTGGTGGAAATGCAAAATGGTACCGCCACTTTGGAGGACGGTTTGGCAATTTCTTTTTTTTTTTTTTTTTTGCGGTACGCGGGCCTCTCACTGTTGTGGCCTCTCCCGTTGCGGAGCACAGGCTCCAGACGCACAGGCTGAGCGGCCATGGCTCACGGGCCCAGCTGCTCCGCGACATGGGGGATCTTCCCGGACCCATGTCCCCTGCATCGGCAGGCGGACTCTCAACCACTGTGCCACCAGGGAAACCCCCAACAATTTCTTACAAAACTAATCATAGTCTTACTATATTATCCAGCAATCACACACCTTGGTATTCACCCAAAGGAGATGAAAACTTATGTCCACACAAAAACCTGCCCACGGATGTTTATAGCAGCTTTATTCATAATTACCAAAACTTGGAACAAACCATGATGTCCTTCAGCAGGTGAATGGATGAGTAAACTGTGGTACATCCAGATAGTGGAATATTATTCAGTGCTAAAAAGAAATGAGCTATCAAGTCATGAAAGGACATGGAGGACTATTCAATCCATATTATAAAGTGAAAGAAGCCAATCTGAAAAGACTACATCCTATATTATTCTAAATATGATATTCTGGAGATGGTAAAACTATGGAGATATTAAAAAGATGAGTGTGTGCAGGGGTTGGGGGCATTGTGGGGAAGGATGAAGACAGAACACAGAGGATTTTTAGGGCAGTGAAAATACTCTGCATGACACCATAATGGTGGATACATGTGGATATCCACAATGGTGGATACTAATGTCATACATTAGTCCAAATTCAGAGAATGCATTGTCCAATACCAAGAGTGAACTGTGATGTAATTATGGACTCTGGGTGATTATGATGGGTCAATGCAGGCTCATAAATTGTAACAGATGCACCACTCTGGTGTGGGATGTGGATGATGGGGGGGCTGTACATGTGCGGGGGCAGGGGTATATGGGAAATCTCTGTACCTTCCCCTCAATTTTTCTGTGAACTTAAAACTGCTCTAAAAAATTATCATAATTTAAAAAATAGAACTCATGGCATAGATAATTTTGAATCTTCTACATCTGTCAGAGAAGAATTTCAGCTAGAAATGAGAAAATTAGTTTCTATGACGACAGATGATACTTCAGTTATGTTAGATCAAACATTCAGATTTACTGGGATTTTAAAACAAGAGACTGATGTTTCCTTAATGTTTTGTTCCACTCTATGATACATATAAAATATTTGTGTTCAGTTTTCTGGAGCAGACTCTGAAAAGTGTCATGGACAAAACAGTTAAAACCATTTAGTATTTATGTACAAATGCTATGAATCACCACAATTTATAGAACTCCTGAAAGAAGTAGAAGGCAATGAATTTAATGATCTTATGTTCTTTGCTCATTAGCTGAGTCATGAAAGAGTTTTTACAAAGATTTGCTGTAGTGTTAACTCCAATTCAAGATTTATTTGAAACAAAAGATATACTTGCCATATATTCCTTAATCAAAGACAAAAAATGCTGGTTTGATTTAAAGTTTTCTCACTGTTATCACATAACAGATGAAAGACCTAAATTTGAAGCTCCAAAGAAGAGAAAAGCTTATTGATGACCTAGCTAGACAGGTAGGAGAATTCATAATGAAATTTAAACCTTTCATAGTACAAATCAATAATAATGACGTTCACATTTTTTTTCAACTTAAATCAATGTGCAGAAGATTTTAATTGCAATTGACAATATTATGTAAATTGCCACAAAAACTATTTTAAAAATTTGAGGAATGCTTTGTTAACGATAAATTTAGAGTTCCTTTTCAATTTATGTGATGCCTCTATTGCTGTCAACGTTAATAATACTGAGTTAGCACAAGAGTTCGTGAATTTATTTAACTTAGTTTTAAAGCTGATACACTTTTACTTCAAAGTCAAATCATTTCTAAAAAAGATGGACCAATTTTGTCAATGGGGATGCAAATATTAAAAGAAAATGGCATTTTATACACAATTCAATCACTGGAAAACGTTTCTGTGTTTGGAGCAATTTAGATATGGGAATCTACTTTTCCAACTGTAAACTTTACAAAATCTAAATACAAATCAAGTACTTCTGATGAAAGCTTAGCAGCTAAATTGAAATGTACTATAAATATAAAACACATACACTAGATTTCAAAGATTTAAAACAAAACAGAAAGAATGTAAAATATCCCATCAATAATTTTTGTATCACGTGTTGAAATATTTTTCAACATGTTGAAATATTTTTATATCACATGTTGAAATATTTTTGATATACTACCTAAAATATATTTTAAAAGTTAATTTCATCTGTTTCTAGTTTTAGCATGTTTCCAATTTTTTACTAGAAAGTTTTAAATTACATATGTGGCTCACATTGTTTTCCTACTGAACAGTGCAGAGTTAGACTTTCTTTTCAGAGAAAATGAAGGTTCCAGTAAAGAGATGTCATTCCTTTCTTCGGCTCCTTGTTTCAGATCATGGGTCCAACTCCATTGGAATAAAGGTTGCAAAATGGTAGCCAAATTCAGTCTGCAAATTTGATCTAATCCATGTTGGTGTTAAAAAAAAAATGCCTTAGTCGCCAGCACAGTAAAATTGGAAAATTACACACAAGCATTCAATTCTTGGCCTTCTTTGAAAAACCAGATCCTGCCAATCTGAGCCCATATTTCCAAGTGGCGATACCTGGTCCAGAACCCAGTGCCAAGTGGTCCTCCTTTGCCCAACGTGGTTCTGTGTGTGAGCCAATTTATCAAAGTTGGGTGTCCAGAGTTTTCCAGCCTCATAAAATTAACCAAGAGGATTTTGCTCTTTCTCATTGTCCGATAGAGTTTAAATGGAATTACCACTTCTTTGAAGATTAGCTTGAATCCACATAAAGTCAAAGTCATTCTTTTTTAATGACAGATTTTTGACAAACTTTTCAATCTCTTCTATGGTTGTTTTAAGTTTCTCCTGTGGTTGTTCTATGTGGCAACTTTTTAAAGTCTTCTTGTGTCAATTTTACGTATTTATATAATTCAAGAAAGTCATCTTATTGCTTCACTCGATTTTTAAATATCCTCTTGTAATTTTAAAATATTCTCTTATAATTTAAAAAGTCTTGTTCATATCTGTGATCATATATCCTTTCTCTATTTTTATGTTGCAAATATTCGTTTTAGTCTCTTTATGATACAAGTTTCTGAGGTGGTTGTCTGTTATTAATCTTTTGAAATAAACTATCAACTTTACTATTTTTCCTAATTAATTTAGGCTTTAATCTCTAATAACTTTCTGTTTTCTGATTTATTTATATTGTTTCTTTTTTATATTATTTAGTTAAATTAGTAGTTCATTTATATCCACTCATTCTTTTTTTTAATAATAAAAAATATTTTAGGCTATGGATTTCCCTCTGAATACAGCCTAGGCTACATCCAAGGCATTGCTTCAATATATTAATGTCTAAAGGGCTAACATTTAAGTTTTCATTTCCTCCTCGATCTGAAAACCATTTAGAAGAGTATGCTTTAAACTTTCCCAGTAAAATTATCTATCAACAAGGAAAAGGATCATTAAATTGTGGTAAGTTCATACAAAGAAATACTACACAGCAATGAATAAGAATGAGACTGATCTATACAACAGTAGGTATGAATGTCAAAAACATCATGCTGAACAAAAGAAGACAGACACAGCAGACTACATGCTATATAATCACATTTGTATAGGATTCAAGAACAGACAAAGCTAACCTGTGGTGACTGGAGTTAGAATAGTGGTTGCCTCTGGAGAGAGGCACCGACTAGAAGCAGTGCAGAGGAGTGTTTCGAAGGTTCTCTGTCATTTTACATGTGTAAAAATTAAGATGTATACTTAACACACTTTGTGCACTTTATGGTATGTAAGATGTACTTTAATTTTTTAAGGGGAGAAAAATCTAGTTTTCTTACAAATATCATAAAACATTATTGTCAGAGAATGTGACCAGTAAATTATCTCCTTTCTAAGATTTGTTAACATTTTCTTCTTGGCTGGAGTAACGGACCCTGTTGGTTTCTATTCAGCATCCTTCTCCCCCTCCTCCTTCCCGCCCCAGCGGTGATTTTGCTCCCTTCTGCATGCAGCCCATGGGGAAGCTGACCCCATCCAGCTCTAGGGTCAGTTATGAGTGGTCTCAGACATCATGTTGATTCCATCCCTCTTGCTCAAGGTTCCAGGTTTAAACCAATCTGTGCATTCTCTTGGCAAAACTTTCTGGATTTGAGGGCAGCCATCTGATATCAGTTAGCTCAAATATGACTAAAGGGAAGGATTTGTATTCCACATATGGAAAAGAACTTTCTTCCTGTTTCCCAGTAGATGGGAACAGGAGGCTCCTACCCGGATCTTTGAAATAACTCACCCTTCCCAGACGTCCTGGATGTGGGCTCACATGTTTCCTTCTTATTTAAAAACAAAAGCAAAAAACACAAAACAAAAAACCTGTTTGAGTCCAGGTTTTTGCTCACTGCAGCCAAGAACTCTACCAGGGAGCCAAGTCCATGACTGAGCAGTGAGAGTGCCCCATGGGCCGAGGAGAAGAGTGAGGCTATTCCTTTGGAACAAGGTTGTACTAATATATAATAAATCAAGCCTGTCAATTGTGTTGCTCAAATCCTTTATCTGCTTATTGGTCCAGGTGATCTATGTAATTATGAGAGGGGGATGTCGAGGTCTGCTGCTGTGATCATGGCTTTGTCAGGATCTTGTCTTAGAGCCTGTGCCCAGTTTGGTGGATTAAGATTCATGCCTGTTATGACGTCTTGATGGACTGTAGATTGTATCCATATAAAATACTTCTTTTTCCTGTTTCCTGCCTTTGGCCTTCAGTGTTCTACCTCATCTGATAGTAATATTTCCAACCTAACCTCGGTTTTCCCTTTGTGCTGCCCAGTATATCCTGCCTGGTTCATCTCTTTACCACTAAACTTTCCAGATAGTTTTATTTATAGTATGACTCTCTAGGTAAGAGTTTATAGTTGGTTTTGGCTTTTTAAACCAAATCTGAGTCTTTCATCTCTACTTGTTTAATAAATGTTCACCATCTAATTTTGTTTTGTGTTTATCCATCTTTTTTCCTTTCTTTAATTTTGTTGAATTAAGTTTTCCTGTTCTCCCTATTTTCCTCTTGGACTTTGGAAATTTGACTACTGTGTGCCTTTAAAGATTTTACCAAACATAGTTAAACCTATATTTCTTCATCAGTATCAAAATTTCTTAAATATTTATTTCTTACCACCTCCACCCGCCAAAGCAAGCCCATGGGCAACTTCCATGAGCAAACTGTATACAAAAGATCCTCCGTCTCCAAACTGGTATTTACTACCCTCCCCCTCATTGATTTCCTGCATAAAACTTATGACCAACTGGCCTGCCATAGATTGAGTTGTTTTGTCTATATCTTTCCACATTAGCTCCAAGAGGGCAAGAATATTTATCTTTTTTCAGTCTGTTATAGCTCAAGGGCCTGGCATAGTGCCTGGTACATTGTAGAGGCTTTAAAAATATCTGTTAAATAAATGAATGAATGCCTTTATATTTCTCTCTTCCCAAGTTATAAGTGATTTGGAATTTCAGTCCCCAGATACGAATTTTTTTCCTGTTTATGTAGTTTACCCACAGAACAACTACAAGTTGTTCCAATAAGTACAAGTACTATGTCCATGCTGCAGATGAGAAACTGTAAACTCAAGAAGTTTAAGTAGTTTCAGGCTGATACAGCTTAGTAATGGCCAAGCTGAGACTTGAAGTGAGATTTGCCCAACAGTAAAATTTGCATTCTTAACTGTTCAGCTAGGCACGTGTGCATGAATGCACACACACACACACACACACACACACACACGTTGTAAACGCTTCCTTTGTGTCACCTGTCAGCTCAGGTGGAAAAGCTCAAGATGAGACCCACAGTAATCCTGATCATGCCACCCCTTCCTCGGGGTCCAGCTCCAATGCCACCTTTTCTGCGATGCTTCTCCAGCTCCCATCAATCAGGATAACTCTGGACTTTTTCTTTGTTGCCAACTTCTATCTTACATTATAGTTATGTGAGCATCCTCTTGGTTCCCCAGATAAACTGTATCCTCCCTGTGGGGCTCCATCTGAGGCCCCTGTCTTGACTACTGCCCCCAGGACAGTATCCAACCACACTGATGAATTGAATTGCTGAGAGGTGGTGCCAGTGGCCTTGACCCATCCAGACCAAGATCCACCTCCTCCAGGTAGCCTTCCTGGACTACTTCTAGCTGAATACCAACTCCCCCTCTCTGACCTTTCACTGCAGTTAGAATTAATTCTAAGAATTCTGTTGCTAGGTTGTTCTCAGGCAGAAGAAAAACAAGCCAAATGAAAGAGTATGACTGCAAAGCCCCTAGGGAAGAAAGCAACGCGTGCCTGGGAGCATCATCTCTCAAGTGCTGCTCCCTTGTGGTCTGAGTCTGGAACTCCACCCAGGCAACCAGACCTGAGGCGTGATTTTTTTACTCACTGACGGATTTCATTCCTAGCTGGCCAGCCCAATGTTGCTCCAGAAAATGATTACACTTTGTTGCCTTCTTTAAAAATCCCTGCTGCTTTTCACCCGGAGATCAGTACTCAGAGTTGCCCGTGTATGATGCAGCTTGACTGCAAACCAACATCTGTGTTTTGCAGCGTCTGCTGTTGTGACTTCAGGTTTGGGGCTCATTTTTGAAAGTTCTGCTTGTTTCAGTGGATACAACAGTGAATGAGGCAGACATATTCCCTGTACCCATGAGTGTACATGTTAGTGGGGGAGATAGACACTTAACAATAATCCCAGAAACAAATTTGCTTGTGATCACAGGCTGTGAAACCAGCTGTCTGATACAGAAAGCCATCGATGCCATTATGGCCCGAAGTCATGGTGTCCTGGGCTCTGTCCTGTTCTCTTGGACTCAAGTGCGACCCGACTTCCCTGGGAGGAGAGTCCAGTACTGAGTGGTTCCGAGCCCAGATTCAGGAAACAAGCTATCTGGATCCTTACTCTGCCTCTTTCAACTTATTTGATCTGGGGCAAGTTATTCTGAAAAGCCTGAGTTTCCTCTTTTGCATAATGAAAATAATAATAGTACCCACTTCATAGGATTCTTGAGAGTAGAAAGTAAAATCTTATTTTAACATCCGGTGCTGGGCATATACTAAGCACTCAAATGTAGCTCCTATTTCACTCGTGTGTGTGCACAGGGTATGAAGCTGGGTCTAAATCCTTCCCAGTTGACCGATAGGCATTTATGTGCAGGTAGATTCCATTCTACAAAGGAAGGTTCACACCAAACACCTCTGTTTTCCTGGACAGTGACAGGTCGGTGTTGAGGACAATGCCATGTACATCACTATCATATCCCTGCCCAACATCTACCCACTTCTTTGTGAACAGATGCTGGGCTGGACTTGGGCATCAGTGGCCAGCTGTGGGTCATGAAACAACTAAGTTGATTCAGAAATCCAGCTTCTCATTTGCCAGCCTCTCTTGCAGCTAGGAGTAGTCATGTGGCTTGGTTCCAAGTGGTAATCTGATGACGGATTTTCTGGAAAAGCTTTTCTTTTCCTGATAAATGAGTCATGTGACTAACACAACCCTTTTCCTTTCTTCTTGCCTTGAACTCAGATGCAACACCTGGAGCTATGGCCACCTTCTTGTGACCATGAGGCAAAAGAATGAGGAAGAGAGTCAACATGATAAGGATGGCAAAACGGAAAACTAGAAAAGGCTGAATCCCTGAGGGCACAGTTTACAGCTGAGCCCGGAACAAACAACCCACCTACCTGTGGTCTTGTTTATAAGGAATCCAGGGAAGATAGATTTTATTTAACCTGCAGCTGAATACATCCTTCATAGATTTGCTTTGCATGACTCACAAGTAGCAGCTCTCATCTCAGGGAATTTGCTGACAGTGGCTCTCCCCTCTAGGAGCTAGTTCCAAGCCAGATGGGAAGGTTGGACTCCTCTATTTGCCCGGACGGTGGACTGACCACTAAGAAGAGGAGACCTTTTATCAAGAGGAAATCCAATCGCCTAGATATTCTTCTGCCTTCCCATGGCTTGCATTGGGCCAGGCTGCAGGAAGTTATCAGGGCAATTAAATGAGATGTTCTCAGACTCTCCTCACCAAGATTCATGATTGAACACACATAGCAGACTCAGCGACCCCAGAAAAGCATTCTGGGAAACTGTGGGTTCCCGAATTCCCATCCACCCCTACTGATGGTCTCACCAGCTTCTGCTCAGGGTTTTGTTTATTATTATCAAAAGGTCATGGTGGTTGACCAGCAGCATGAGCTGCAAAATTCCTAGACCCGGGCTGTGGCCTGTTCAAGTCATTTTCCTGTTGTCAGGCTTCAGGGTAAACAGGGTTGGCATGTCCCAAAGAGCGGCCAAATCCCTCCGATCTCCCTAGTTCGGACACATCCAGTGTGTGTGCTCCCGGACTGCACTCAAACCTGCCCTGCATGATGGTCACGATTCCCTGGACACATCAGCCAGGGTCCCCTTGTCCTCCTTGCTCCACTGGGCTGTCCTCGGCTGGAGGTGCAGAATCCTTGACCCCCGACCCCAATCCCAAACCTCCCCTCCGCCGCCCTCCATCACTGTAACTGGCGCCAGCACCCACGAGCCAGACGTCATTCCTGAGTCCCGTTTCCTTCATCCCCTGCAACCAATTCACTATCAGGCCTGCTCACTATACCCCAGAACCATCCACCGAAACTTCCCGCTTCTCTGCAGCTCTACATCTCCTGCCCCAGCCCAGTTCACCAGCCGCGCTCAGCTGCAGAGGACATAGCGCTTTGGGCCCTGCTTCCCGCCCATCCACACCCCAACGGGCGCCACAGCGACCTTTGCACAACCCAGATCCGATCTTTCTCCCTTGCCTAAGCCCTCCGATGGCTTCCACTGCGCAGAAAATCCAGGTGCCTGAGTTCACTCTTCCCCGAGACCCACGAGCCTAGGTAGCCTAGCTCCTGCTTCCCACCGTCTTTGCTCGCTCTGCGCCAGCCTCACTGACCTCCTTTCTTTTCCTGGGCCGCACGGGGACCACTCTAGCCTCCCAGCCTTCCAGCTCACTGTTCCCGCTGCCCGCACCACCTTTTCAGGACTGGCGGCTCCACCTCCTCCAGAGCTCAGCCAAGAGCCGCCTTCCAGCTCTGGCTCTCGTAGCCCCGCCCACTCTGGCTCTCGTAGCCCCGTCCACGCCCCGCCCCGCCCCGCTCCCCCCCCCCCCCCCCCCCCCGTTAGTCAGTCTTCTTTTCTTTATGGCCGCCTTTGCCTTTGCCAGCTGCAGTTGGCTTGTGGATTTATCTGATTTGTCAGCCACGCCCCCACTCCCTACCCCCAACTAGAATGTGGGCTCTTTCCAGGCTGGGGTTCTTTGCCAGTAAAGAACCTGCTTTGCCAGTGCCGAGAGCATTGCTTGGAACATAGTAAGTGCTCAATAAATTGATACTTCCACGACTCTTCAAGCTGGAAGAAATCCAAAAAATCATCTACTATAGGATTGCAAATTTGCAAATTTTAGAAAAAAAAAGGTAAATATGCCAGTTAAATTTGAATTTCAAATATTTCAAATCCAAATCCAAATGAATAACTTTTTAATATAAGTATGTCCTCTGCAATGTTTGGGACATATTTGTACCAAAAACTTGTTCATTGTTTATCTGAAATGCAAATTGAACTGGGCATCCTGTATTTTTTCTGGCAACCCTAGTCTGATAGAACCATCACTTTGTACTAAGGCCTTGGTTTCCAAACCTGGCCGGGAAGATTCCTAGAAATATCGGCCCCCCGCTGCACCCCAGACAGATTGATTCCACCTCTGGTTTCAGGCCCAGATGCTCTGTGATTCTGAGCACTGGCCAAGTTTGGAGGAGCAAGAGGCTGAAGGTCTCAGAACATGTCCAGAGAGAGGTCACTCCCGCTTTGAGGGGTGGGGAACTCACCGGGGAGCTCTGGCTTTGAGGAAAACTCCCAATGTCCTCTCTTCTCTGCACAGAGGGAGGGCAGCCCCAGCCCCGTCCTGCCTGGCCTCTCCCTTCCATGCATTTAGTCCTAACTCCCAGTAGTGGGTAGAATTGCGGCCCTCAAAGGATGTGTCCATGTCACAACTCCCCGGAACCTGTGAGTATGACCTTATTTGGAAATAGGGTCCTTGGAGATGGAATCAAGTTAAGGATCTCGAGTTGAGATCATCCTGGATTTAGGGTGGGCCCTGAATTCAATGGCCTGTGTCCTTATAAGAAAAGAGAGATTAGAAACAGAGAGAAGAGGCCATGTGAAAATGCAGCAGTCACCGGGACCTGGGAGAGAGGCATGGAAGGGATCCTCCCTCGGAGCTTCCAGAGGGAACCAACCCTGCCGATGTCTTAATCTCGGATTTCTGGCTCCGGAAATGTGAGAGAATTCATTTCTGTTGCTTAAGCCACCCTGCTTAGGGGACTTCAGTTACAGCAACCTTAAGTCCTCAATTGGATTAGGGGCAAATTGAGGGCACGAACTGCTTTCTTTTTATAACCCCTCCCTCCAAAAGCATTTTCCTAAGGATGCAGTAAGAGCTTAATATGAACCTAAAGATGAACTGAGTCCAGTTCATGGCTATTTTGCAGAACACTCTAAGACCTCAGGATTGGATGAAGGAAAGGCAATGGAGTCTTTTGGTGGCGTGACCCACAGCAGCCTTTGTTGGAAATTGTTTATTCGTATAAGGTCTGGAAACGCGCATCCCAATGCAAAATACATCCAGATGATCAGTCTTTATGGCAGGGGCTCTCGAACTTGATCATGCAGGACCCAGAGGGCTTGTGAAAACGGACTGCCTTTCTGAACCCAGCCCGCAAAGCTTCTGGTTCGGTAGCTCAGGCCGGAGAGAAAGCCTGAGAATTTGCCTTTGTAACATACTCCCTGGTGAGGCCAGTGCTGCTGGCCCACAGACCGCACCCTGAGTGGCTGGTCTGGGGATTTCTACACGAGCCGATGGACAGGAGGAACGTGGGACTCCATTCCTCCGCACAGCGTCATTCGCTCAGCAAACCAGCTCTGTGCTAGGAACGGCGCTGAGCCCTGGGAGGTAGAAATAAGGATGGTACCGTCCACCTCCACAGCCACAGCCTCTGAACGGGCCCCTGCATCCACTCCTGTGGGGTCCTCCACACCCCACGTTGGTATCCCTGAGGCCTCCCTCCCTTCCCTCCCCAGCCCACCCCCCCCAAACGGAGAAGAAAGAAACCCAGGAATTCAGAAGGGGGGCAGGCGCCCTGGTCAGGACAGAGGCAAGCAAGATCAAAGTCAGACTGAGGGCTGGGTGCAGCCCCAGTGTTTGAGGTGAGGGTGCCCCCTTCCCTCCAACCTTCCCCCTCCCATGAGACATGACCTCTATCTCCAGCAGCAAAAATTCCAGGTTAAAAGACAGGCTTTGACTTCCCACAGCAGCTGAGGCTGTGAAGCTTACCAGATATAAGACACCCCACGACGGGCATTCGCGATTTGTGAGGGAGGAGCAGGGGGTTCAAGGAAAAGGGGTGCAGGTGCCCCTCCAGAAGAAGTTGTCCAAGAACGTGGGTGAGGAGAGAGACAGACAGACTAGAGGGGGGGCCGCCCCGAGAGCCACATTCCCAGCTGGTCAGGTGCCTGGAGTAGGTCTGCACGCCCACCCCCTCCATCAGCTAGCGGCTGGGGCAGCAGGGCCTGGGGAGCGAGCCCAGGAGGAACCGCAGCATGGTCCCCTTCCCGCTGCCCCTCCTCACCCCAAAGGGTAGCAGAGAGACCCGTGTGGGACCAGAGGCGGGTCACATAGGTTACACCCCGGCGGCAGCTGCCTAGTCCTGTGGGTCATGGTGGTAGTTTAAGTGTTTTGTCTCATCAGGGAAGGAGGGAGGGGGCAGGCCAGCTTTCTGCCTCCAGTCTGGTGGAAAGACACAATTAGGGCCCTGTAGCTCTCCCTTGGGTGGGGCGACAGGCCACCCCGGGCTACAGGGGTTGGTTCTCCCTGGAAGGGAGACAGACGGCATCCACCAAGAAGGTAGCAGGGTCACCTGGGACAAGGTGCTCTGCCTGCCGCCCCCGTACCTGCCTTCAGGTGGGCACTGCCCAGGTGGCTCACAGGGGACCTCCTGTGCTGGCTCCCACCTTCGTTCCCTGCAGACACCCCACACCCCCAGTTTCGGCCACAGGCTGTCCTGATGACCACCCAACCCTGTCCTCGTCGTAGCTCTGATCCTCCCACAGCCCTGACCCCCAGGGCAAGGAGGGCCCCTTTAAGGACCAAGGTCCTGGCAGGTGGCTTAAAAGGGCCCCTTCTGCCACCCAGAAGGGCCCTACTGTCGTCTGACGCTCGCAGGACTTCCTTGTTTGGGGAGAAATCGGAGGGAATCGTCAAAGAAGCTATGGACTGACTAGTCCCTTCGTTTGCTATCAATCATTGCATGTCCCCTAAATTCCAGACGGTTCCCCGACGTTACTCCTCTTCCAAGTCCCAGTGTCTTTACAGGACTTTGTGGGCTGAAAGCGGGAGGAGGTCCAAGTCCAGCGGGGAGAGAGCACCAGGCAGGCAGCAGTGTCCCAACTCTAGGGTGACTGAAAGTCCCTCCCCCACCCCCCAGAAGCCACTCGGTCCTGCAAAAACCAAGACTCTTGGCCACCCTACCTGGTTACTCCCACTTCCGGAGCGTTTGGGTCTGTTTGCTGGCCAGTAAGTGGGAGCAAAGTTTACAGGCATGCTCTCTGGACCCAGGTTGCCTGGGGTCAAGTCCCCACCGCCCCACATCTGAGCTCTGGGACCAAGAACCAGCCACCTGGCTTCTCTGTGCCTCAGTTTCTTCCTCTACAAAATGGGCATGAGAATATTTCCCCCCCTCAGAGGGTTGCTTCGGCAATCAGCTGATTTAATGTACGTAAAGCGCTTAAAATACTGACCGGCACAAGGCAAAGGATGCAACGGCTAGACCGCAATTAATTATTTATTTAAATAGTCACCGAAATGGTCCAAGCCCTCATTTTTCCCATAATGAGAATCAAGGACATTTAAGGTTATTTCACTTGGGTTCCAAAAAATAAATAAATAAGAGATATGCAAAAGAGAGATGCAAAGATGCACACACAAATGTATATTATGTGTGTTTGTGTATGTGTATATATACATATGGCAAACCCAAAGAAGCAACCGCAAAAAGGACTGTTGGAAATACTAAGCGATAGAGTTCAAGGCAAAAAGCATGACAAAGAGGTTTACTTTGCATGTGTGTGTGTGTATATATATATAGAGAGAGATAGACATCCACAATGATGATATAATAGTCATGAGCCTTTATGCATCAATAACATAGTGCTAAAATAGATGAAGCAAATGGATTTGAGATGTCCTTAAACTTAGATGTTTTTTCTTGCAGAAAACCTTCGAGGTTACCTCAAGATCTCTACAGGACACGCTGCTTGTTCCATCACAACGTTTACGGTCAGTATTTGCAATTACCTGTCTAACTGCCCTTCCCCACTCCCACAAGAGTCTAAGCCCCGGGGTTGGGGGGAGGAGGGTCTCAGACAATGTCTGTCTTGCTCAGGACTTCAGTGCCCAGCCTGATGCGCACGAGGTAGTGACATATTCCGTTCTGTATCCCATTCATGGATGTTTCTAAAAATCCATCATACACATTTGGCCAAAAGAAAACTTTAATCAACCTCAAAACGTAGAAGCTCTACAAGTAACTCTGACCTGATAGCAAAAGGATAAACAAAACAAGGGGACAAACAAAAACTTCCAACCTCCCAGAGATAAAAATCACTCTGTGAAATGACTCCAGTGAGGGAAGAAATCAAAACTGAGAGTGGAAGTTATTTACCAAGCATGATATAAGCAACAATCCACATGAAAAAGCACAGCAAGTGGCCAAGTTTTCACTCAGAGGAAAATATGAGAGATTGAAATGTTTTCATATTTGAACAAGAAATAACTAAACTAAATGAAGAAAGCAGTCAAAGCAAGGAACTGAAAAAAGAACAAAATGAACCCAAGGAGAGCAGAAGGAGGGAATTAATACAGATAAAATAAAAATTAAGAAATTAGAAAACAGAACAAAACATAGAATTTATAAACATATTCAAGAACGTGTTCCTTGAAAGGCAAATAAAGTCAACATGCATTTGGAAAGTTCAACGTATTAACATAAAGATGCAGTCTCTTCACACTTGCTTTTTTAAAAAAACTATAAAATATCTAGGAGTAAACTAAGGAATAACTCTGCAAAATCAATAGGAAGAAAATCAGAAAAAAACCACATCTTACTAAAGAACATTCTAGAAGACTGAAATACACAGAGAAACAAACGGAGCTTCTGGAAGGGGAGACGCAGTATTTGTAAACATAGCAGCCCTTCCCAAATTAATAAGTGAATGTAATATAATTCCAATCACAAGGGGTCAGAGAGAGGCAGGTTTTGACAAGTGGGTATAAAATTTTCCTAGGAAAACGAATGCACGAGAAAAGAAAGACAGTTTTGAAAAATAGGATGATGAGGGAAGCTGGATGAAAGGGAGGGTGGGGCTCCACGTATGTGGCTCGGGAGTTGGGGTGAAGGACTGAGTGAGCGGGAACTCATTGTCCTGGGCACCCTGAACTCTGTCTCTCATCCTCACAGCCTGCTGGCCAAACCAACACCCAGCCGGTCTCCCCACAAACTGCTGTGACCACCCACAGTCCTTCATCAGTTGAGGCCACCATCCCTTCCCTACCCCCACCCCACCTGGACTTATGTCAAAGACTTAAAATTCAGTGCAGATGTTTGAGTCCTGATGCTTCAAAGTGTGAATCTGTAGCTGTTGCTATGGAGCTAAAGAAGAAAGATAACTATTAAACAAAGTTGGGGCAGATGCAAAGTAATTAAAGATGGTGTGACCCTTCAAAGGACTTAAGGACTGACTTAAAGGGCAAATAGGTAAGTATTGGTGCCAAAGATGCTCAGGACATTGGCGCTGACCCAGATGAAGAGGCTGGAGTGGTACCACCCTGTGCACAGCGTGCTGTGTTCCCAGCATGCCATGCTCACAGCATGCCGTGCTCACAGCATGGGCACGCTCTGTGGCCAGGGAAAGTTGGAGAACAACAGTTGGCCCAGTGGACCCCGGACCAGGAGAGGGGTGACGTGGTTGTTGGTGCTGTGGTTGCTGACACGGCAATGTGACAACTGAAGAAGCCAAGAAGTTGCAGAAGGTGCCCAGATGGCTACGCGTTTGGCAGATGGAGACCAAAAGAACAGGGCAATATCATTTCTGATGCAACAAGGAAAGGTTGGGAGAAGGAGAGTCATCGCAGTCAAGAATGGAGAAACTTTGGATGATGACTTAGAAATTACTGAGAACATGAAATTCAAGGGAGGATTTTTAATCCATACTCGATTGACACATCAGAAGTTCTGAAATATGAATTCCAGGATGCTTGGAATGAAAAGAAGCATTCTAGTGTCTTATCCCCAGAGGAAAGAGATATTTCTTCCCCCTCAGTACCAGTGAAAGTCCACGTTCTAAGCTCTCATTGGCCAGAACTTGGTCACATGCACATCCCTGAGCCAATCACAGTGGGCAAAGGAATGGACCCTTTGTGGGGGGTTTAGACCGGGGTCCCTTGCCATACATGCACATGGGTGGTGTCAACTCCACCATGACCATGGGGGCTCCAAGGAGAATCCAGGTGTGTTTAGGGCAGGTAAACAAGACAGGTGTAAATTACAGGAAAGCCCATCAGAGTTCACTTCCCCCAGAAGAGAAATGCAATGTTTGACTTCAGGCTTTGGACAGATCGTCTTTCACTGGGATTCATTTAGAAGAACAAAACTCAGAGCAGTTTGGGCAATGCTGCTCTAATATCCCACCAGCTTCCATGAAGGCAGCCCCCGGTCCCACAGCCCTCACCCAATGGGCAGCCCCCTGACAAGAGCCCGCCTGGGTCCAAGGTGGGAGAGATCACTTGCCATCTTCATCTATCTTGGCCAAGACTGCAGCAGCTGCCCTCCCCACCAAGTACAGCAAGAAAGTTCACGGTCGCACCGTGAACTGTGCTAAGGAAACTGTGCTAAGGAAACCCAAGGGCATCCCCTGCTACTGCCCAGCCAATGAAGACTTTTTTTCAGACCATGTCGGGGGCTGTTTCTGAACGTGATGCCGATGCCCACGTTCCTCTGAGGCATGGCATCCAGCTGGTTAGCGGCGGGGTACATCAGGAGAGGGACAGAACAAGTTCTCACCCCAGAAGGTGGCAGAGGACGCCTCAACCTGTGGTCAAAACGTTGGCTGCGAGGTGCTCCATCTGAATCCACTTAACTGATGAATTTTCATCAACTGGCATTCAGATGAATAGGATTTTATTGGAACAGATCAAATGTTCAAGGGAGACGGGTACATACACAGTATCATTTGGAACAAAACCTGCCAGCCAGTCAGCAAATAACAAGAGGCAGGTGTTGATCTGCTTTTCCGGGTGACCTCACACATACCTCTCCTAGAGCACGTTGCTCAGCCTTCAGTGGGGGACAGTCTGTCTCCCTGCCAGCCCGTGGACCCACAAGAAAATGGGGCAGTGTCTTATTCCTCTGGGAATTACAGTCATCCCTCGGTATCCATGGGGGATTGGTTCCAGAACCCCTCACAGACACAGAAATCTGCAGATGCTTAAGTCTCATATAAAATGCCATAGTATTTGTGTATAACCTATGCACATCCTCCCGTATACTTTAAATCACCCCTAGATTACTTATAATACCTAATGCAATGGGAATGTAGGTAGATAGTTGCCTTTGAGCAGCAAATTCAAGTTTTGCTTTTTGAAACTTTATGGAATTTTCCCCCCGAATATTTTCAATCCTTGGTTGGTTGAATCCACGGACATGGAACCCATGGATAAGGAGGGCCGACTAGACCCTAGTGCCCCACACAGAGTGTAGGGGCCAGTAGTTGCTTGGCAAATGTTTGGAAAGAAGGAAGGAAAGGAGGAAGTGAAGGAAGGTGAGAGGAAGAAGAGAGAGCTGGTGGGAAGAGGGAGGGAGGAGGGAAGGGCGGGAGGGAGGTGGCATCCAGGCATCTCTGACCCTCTGAGACAGCCGCAGCCACAGGACAGGAGCTCCAGCCTCAAGTCTTCACGGAAAAGAAGCAGAAAGATTTTTCTCCTGCGAACTCACTCTATTTCTTTCCGGCCTCCTCCTCCCCTTCCAGGAATTTCCACCTTCTCTTTGTTGGAGTGAATCTTCTGGGAACCATCAGAACACCGGTCCAGGTAAATTTCACAGGAAAGGAGGAAATAATCTTGGCTTCCGGATTCTTTCTGGAAGCAGTTGGTGGCCGTTTGGAGCGCACTGAATCCCAGGCCAGCTGTGGCGCCACTGGCTGCCGGGTGTTCAAAGGCAGCCCTTCCTTCCCTCCCCGCCTCGTCCTGCACTTACTTCCTACAGCTGCTTCCTGCTCATGAAGCCCTGGAAGAAAGATACATCCCATAGATTGGGACATCAGCAGAGAAAGTTCCAGCTCTTCGTGGGATCACAGCTGTGTCTACCCCAAAGGTTGCTGCTCACAAAAGCCCTTTCTAGGGGCACGGGAGAAGGAAGAGGTTTGGAGGGACTCGTGTTTCTAGTGACATCACTGCATCTCCACTTGTCATTTCAAAGCAGCCTCAAAAAAGAAAGGCTGGGGCTTCCCTGGTGGCGCAGTGGTTGAGAGTCTGCTTGCCAATGCAGGGGACACGGGTTCGTGCCCCGGTTCCGGGAAGATCCCACATGCCGCGGAGCGGTTGGGCCCGTGAGCCATGGCCGCTGAGCCTGCGCGCGTCCGGAGCCTGTGCTCCGCAACGGGAGAGGCCACAACAGCGAGAGGCCCGCATACGGCAAAAAAAAAAAAAAGAAAAGAAAGGCTGTTCTAGGGAAACAGGCTCAGGGAGTATTCATTTCAGGAACTTCATCCCCCATCCTTCCTTTACAGAGCCCTGAGGGCTGCCATCCCAACCAGCGTGGGGCAGGATGGATTTTGGCCAAAGGCTCATCTCAATGCGGCTGTGCTGGCACCCAGCAGTCTTTTTCTCTGGACCTCCATAGCCCCCTTTGTGACAGCAGAAACTGGCTCATCATCCCTAAGATAAATTAATGCTAATATGTAATATTTATATCGCATCTTATATTTTAAAAGCACTTTTATTTCATTTGCTTCACTTACGCCTCGGAGCCAGGTACTGTGTGTATCCTCATAGACGAGGAAACCAAGGCTCACAAAGTTGACTTATCCAAGCTCTAGATAACCGTCTAGACAACCATCTCGAAAATATTGACGCTAAGACTGATCAATATCCAGTCCATGAAGGACATATACATAATTTAATTTCTCAAGTCCATTGTGAAGTTAATTATAATAAAGCTTAAATTAGCCTCTCGCAACCAATGTTGCATTTTAGTGGAATATCCATCCAGATTACTTTTCTTACCAAAACTGGATTCTATTGCAAATACTGTTTTCTAATTTGCTCTTTTCTCTGTTTTGTTGGTTAAAGAGCATTTCCTTGTGAGGCTGTTTGGTCATTTACTTAACCAATCCCCTACCGCTGGCCGTCAAGGTTGTTTCCAGCTTCCTGATCCAGGCTTTCTGAGGCAAACCCTCTAACACGTGAGGCGGTCCTTCCTACAGGAAGAGACTTTTCCAAGTCACTGACTCACTTGAATGGAAAATCAGAATTGAAGGTCCCTCTGCCTGGCTTGTTCACTTCCCCACAGCACTGTCACATCCCCGAAGGCACAGGAGGAAATGACTGGGATGACAGTGTTGACTCTGCAGCCGCTGCTGCCTGCATCCCCTGCTGCCTGCATCCCCTCAGCCATCCTATTTCCGGTCCACACCCGCAGCTCTCTGGGCTGCTTTCCCGGGCAGCCAGGACCTGCTCTGCTTGGACGGTGGTGGTGTGCTGGTAAATGGGGAGAAGGGGAGCTCTGATTTGTAGCATTTGCCAATTTCCGTGATGTAAATATTCCTACCACAGCTGATTTTAAACTACCAGTGCAGTGTCACTGGACACAGAGTTGGGGAGAGCTGAGCACAATGGCTGCCCGTAAACTGGTACTTGTTGAAAGTACTGTCCGTTGGGATAACTCAGTTACGAGCTCCGCGCTGCCTCCCAAATTTCCCAGTGACACAAGCTCCAGGTACCCACCCAGATAAACTGCTTAATAACGCTTGGCCTGGCTTCCTTCTCTTCCCTGTGGACTTACACCCCGATGGAGTTTCCTGGGACCATCTTCCAAATAAACTACGTATGCTCAGGGTCTGCATTTAGGCGGAACTCCACCTAAGATGCCCCCATACAAACTTCACAGCAATGGACAGTTTTGAACCTGAAATCACAGTAGGAAGTCAGGGGTTCAAGGCAGGGGTGGGAATTTTTTCACACAAATGCTCCCCATGAAGAAAAACTCCCCTCAAGTTGGTGGCTGCCAGGAAGTGCTATCAGACATGGGGTTGGCCGCAAGCTGAGAGAAGAAAGGATGCACCTCCGCTGAGGCAGAGGGAAGGGCATTTCCTGGGGTCTGGAACCCAGGGAGGAAGAGGGCATTTCTCAGCGCTGTCCCCACCTGCGTCCATCCAGCCTCCATCACCTCTCTCCTGAACCACGGCAGCAGTGCCCACGTGAGTCAGCCTCACTCCACATACCGCCTCCCCCATTCTCCACCCTGAGCTGAAACACATGACCGTGCTGACCTCTTCCTTCCCCTGCTTAAAACCCTTCAGGTGTCCCTAAAGCTCTCAGCTTCCGCACCATGGCCTTTGGACCGGTCCGTGATCTGGCCCCGCCTCCCTCTCCAGACCAGGCCCCGCCTCCCTCTCCAGACCAGGCCCCAGTCCCAGCCACGTTACTCCCCGCCCCTTGCCTCTCCTTGGCACACCCGTTCCCTGGAATCCCCTTCTTCTCTTCTTCGCCCAAGTCCTGCTCCTTTTTTGAAACTCAGCAAGAAGGGTGTCTCCCATCCAGGAAGGCCTGCCTGACACCCCTAGCCTAGACTAGCCAACATTCTGGTCCCTTTGCTGCCAGGGGTCCCTGTGTACAGTACCTAACACAGCACACTGTATCATAATTATGCGTTCGTGTCCCGGTTTCCTCTATGAGGCTACGACCTCCCTGAAGGCAGACTCCTTGTTTCAATCATCTCTGCATCTTCTCACTTAGCATCTTGTCTGGAGAATGGTGGGTGCTTGGTAAGAATTTTACATCAATTCAGTCATTCGTTCATTGCTTCTGGCTGCAAAGATATCTGCATTCCCTCCACGACTGGTAGCTGAGTCATGAGGGGAGGAAGAGAGCGTGGTGACAGTTAAAATTTATTAAGTATCTATTTATGCTAAAAAAAAAAATACCGGTGGCTCTAGGTCTTAAGGGATGGGGTCTCTGAACTCAAGGAGTCTGCCAGGAGGTAAGATTTGCACACCTAACATGTTAGACCGTGGCACCTCGAATTTTAACCTGAACAGAAACCAACCAGGGTTCACGTTAAAGGGCCGGCTCTCACTCAGCTGGGCTGGGGTGGACCCAAGACTCGGCACTTCTCACCAGCTCCCTGGTGATGCGTATCTGTAGGCCTGCACCACACTGTGAATAGCCGGGTCCTTGGCTCTTAACGAAAACCGTCTGGCAGGCTGTAAGCAAAGGTGACGTTGCATGGCACATTCCCCATAATCACCATCCCAAACTTAATATTTCCTTTAAATCAACTCTTGCTTTTGTGTCCTAAATGTATTTACAATAGCCAGGACATGGAAGCAACCTAAATGTCCATCGACAGATGAATGGATAAAGAAGATGTGGTACATATATACAATGGAATATTACTCAGCCATAAAAAAGAATGGAATAATGCCATCTGCAGCAACACATATATATAAATGTGTGTGTGTATATATATATATATTTTTTTTTCTCTCCCTGTTGGTTCTTTTTCTCTGGAGAACGCTGACTAAGACAGTCTGTTTCGGAGAGGCCCTGCCCTAGTACTCCACTGTAACCTGAGGTCTCACACAGTGCCAGGCACATGGTAGAAACTCTGCCAACATTTGTTCAGTAAATAAAATTTCCGAGAAAACCACATTCGACTTCACTGAATGAGACCCTGGTCACTACGTATCCAACCACCCATGCTCAGTAAGTTAATATGTCACAAAGCTCCCTTTACTATCGTTATCCCCTAATTTCTTAAGAGTCAGTTGGAGTCTTGTTGGTTGCAGTAAATTTCCACGCTATCAAAAGGGCTGAGCAGGGCTTCCCTGGTGGCGCAGTGGTTGGGAGTCCGCCTGCTGATGCAGGGGACGCGGGTTCGTGCCCCGTTCCGGGAAGATCCCACATGCCGCGGAGTGGCTGGGTCCATGAGCCATGGCCGCTGAGCCTGTGCGTCCGGATCCTGTGCTCCGCAACGGGAGAGGCCACAACAGTGAGCGGTCCGCGTACCGCAAAAAAAAAAAAAAAAGGGCTGAGTTAACATCATTTAGAGATAAACTAGGACAGCATTTTCTTAAGTCTCACCAATATTTTTTCCTACAGTCTATCCTTTTTTCCTCTTGCTTTTGATTCAGAGAGAAAAGGAGACACACCAGGAGAATTAGAGCACAATCCACACCCCAGGTACTGATTTCAAAGCAGATTTCAAAGCAGGCGTCAAAACCTTTAGGCTTTTTTGTGTTTTTTTTTGGCTGGTAAATAGGAACTTCTGACTCGCTAAGACAAGCCCAAAAGGCAGAGGAGGCCCCGTTGCTAAGAAAAATGGCAGGTGAATGACTCTGCTTTGAGGTCCCCCAAATCCTGAGGCTCCCCAGCCTGGGCTGCATGTCTGGGTGTTACTAGAAGGATGTTAGGATGCTGGCAGAAGCAGCCAGTGGGCTTGATTGACTCAAAAACACTCCAGGAAAAAAGAGCTCCTAAACTTGTACCCAGCCCTCTGTGTTTTTCCCAACCTCTCTCTCCCCATGAAAGTAATAGATAACCTAGCAACTGAGATGGGGGTTGAAATTTGAAGATTACAGCTACCCCGAAGAGATTCATGTTTTATGGGAAGAAATTAGGACTGAGACTTCTTCTTCTAAGATTGGTTGGGTCAAAGTCAAGAAACAAAACATCACCTATTACAAACTCAACTGCTTCAGCAGCTAGGCCAGTGATGTCACGGGCAGTGGGACATAAGAGAAAAGAGAATGGTGACAATTGTGGAAGCCCAGAAGCCATGGCCACCTCCCCTGGGGCCCTCCACATGGCTCCAGGCAACTGTCGCTGTGTGGAAATACAGCCCCCAGATCTCTTGATTTTTCACTAGAAGTTAGATATCTGTATCTAAAATTCAAATCTCCCAATAATGAGAACGATTCATATTTTTTAAAAAGGATTTGGGGACTTCCCTGGCGGTCCAGTGGTTAGGGCTCCACGCTTCCACAGCAGGGAGCACAGGTTCGATCCCTGGTCGGGGAACTATATAAAGTCCCACATGCCATGTGGTACAGCCAAGAAAATAAAAAATAAAGTAAAAAAGGATTTGGACAGGTGCCTGGCCGAGCGAGTCTCTGACTGGATTCTGCCCTCAAGCCAGATATTAAGCAGAAGACCTTGATCAGTGAGATTTGGAAAACAGACATTTGTCAGCAGGGTAGCTGGTCGTGACTCTGTGTAGGGCTCCTTGGTTTCTCATTAACTTCAGGGTGGCAAATCAGTGTTATCTCAGCTACTGAAAATATGTATTTGAGCGAACAGTAAAGCGACTAACTCATCCCGGTTTGCCTGGGCTGTCCCAGTTATAAAACTGAAAGTCCTGCTTCCCACAGACCCCCTCGGGCCCTTTCAAAACCAGGACAGTTGGTCACCCTAACAAAGAAGACACTCGGTGAGCCATCTGGCTGTGCCCACTTGGGAGCTCGTAGGTTTGAAGAGGAAAAAGACCCTTTGCGGAATAACTGTGGCCACAATGGGGACCGTGCCACTCAGACTCAGGTCAAACATCGCTTCTTCTGACCTTCACCTAGTGGAACGAAACTGAGAAGCTGTGCCTTTAAACATAGTCTATCCGATCTCCCAGGTGTCTGCACAGAATTGCTGGGAGAGCCTGGGTGCGTGAGTGACTACACGGGGCAGCCTCCCTGCCACCCACACTGGACTGTGTCACAAAGGAGGACGCATTTTGATGCTGTGAAGCCACTGAGATTTGGGGGTTGTCTGTCACGGTGCTTGGTGTACCCTGAGTGATACACCAGGGGTTGCTTACCTTTTTGGCCAGCAGCACCTGGCATGAGGGTGATCACACCACCCGATTAGACCCATCAGATTTCCTCCCCAAGGACTTTGGATTCAGTGCTCAGGGGCCGAAGTGGTTTCTACCTGCTGCTTGGAGGTAGGTCTCAGCAGGAGGCATGGGGTGGTCCAGGGCTCGGAGGAGAGGAGAACGCTGCTATTAGGGGCTGAGTCATGGCTCCAAATTCATACGTCGAAATCCTAACCCCCAGTACCTGAGAATGTGACTGTTTGGGGAGATAGGATCCTTCCAGAGGTAACTAAGAATAAGTTCAACAAGGTGGCCCCAATCCAATATGGCTGATGTCCTCATAAGAAGAGGAGATTAGGACCCAGACATGCACAGAGGAAAGACCATGTGAACACACAGGGAGAAGACGGCCATCTGCAAGCCAAGGAGGAGGCCTCAGAAGAAATCAACCCTGCCCCCACCCTGATCTGCAATTTCTAGCCTCTGGAACTGCAAGGAAATTCATTTCTCTTGTTTAAGCCTCTCAGTCTGTGGTCCTTTGTTTTGGCGGCCCGAACTGATGATTATAACCTGTCAGCAGAGAAGACGAGCCTGAAGGTGAGAGAGACAAAGCTTCCCTGACTCCTGCAGTCTTTCTTTCCTGTTTCTGAGCCTCCATGGGATCTGACTCTACTTCTGGTCTTCAGATCTCGGGAATAACAAATCCCCCCCCCCCTTCCGCTAAGCTTACTTGCAAACAAAGCAACCTGAACCACATAATTTGGTTTTGTGATTATGACCATGACCCAGAGACCTTATTCCTATGAATGTTCTTAGCCCATCAGAAAAGGGACATTTAATGCAAAACATTTTTGTGGTAGACAGGTAAATTCTTGCTTCCTTTTCCCCTCAACTATTCATACAGAAGCCGGGTCAACCAACGAATGCACCCGAGTTTTGAATTCCAGTTGAATTCCAAACAAGAAGCAATTAATGGAAAGAACAATTTCACATTCAGCCCAAGTAGTTAAAAGCCTCACAGCCAGGTGAATCTTCAAAAGCAAATGTCCCATCCTTCCTCTTTCTGTCTCTTGCACTCAGGTGGTTTATTTGATGGCGCATGTGTTGGCAAAACATCAGGGCTTTTGGAGAAATGCAGTAACTCTGCCTTGAGCTCCTAGCTCGTGGGCCATCCAGGGCCACCCACCCCCGCAGGAGCAGAAGACATCAAGAGGCTTCAGTCCTAACGCAAGCAAAACAATGAAGGAAATCAGTCAACTTTTCCAAATGCTGATGCTTTGGCCTCGTGTTTACCCTCGTCTCCCAACAGGTCCCCACCCACACCTTAAGTGACATCGCAGGTTAGCAGAGTGGAGCTGCCCAGAGAGGTGCTGTTTTGCTCACGTCTGCTATTGGTGCAGTCACAAACCACTCAGACTGGAAAAAGCAGACAGCTGTGCCCGGCGGGCTCACATGTGCCGGCTCCACCTGCTAAATCATTAAAGCTGAGCCTTGGCAGTCTGCAGAAAAACACATTTGTTTTCTCCATAAAGAGGAAGAGTAAGATTTCCTCTCATCCTCATAAGTTTCTGCAATTACTTTAATGTGCAAAGCGCCTTGTACAAGCAGGAGGCTGTTCCATAGGCTAAGGGGCCGAGAGGCAGGCTTTTATTAAATTATGTTCCAAGTTAAATGATACATCCACCCGCTCTGGTGGCTTAACCACCATTTCACAGTAATAAGGCACATTAATGCCAAAGCTCACAACGACATGCAGAGCTCAGCAATGTGCTTCTCCCACTAACACACATCCCCGGGAAACAGCCAATGTGGTGGTCCAGGAGGGGTCACTCGGAGAGAACGGACCGTCTTGGGGACGGTGACAGGGGTGATCCACACACACTGTCCTAGAGTCACCCGGGAAAGGGAGGATGAGTCTACGAAACCTGAAGAATAGAGGTGTCCCAGCTCCTGAATCCAGAATAAATAAGCCTTTATTTCCATCCTTTTAATGTATGATAGTCTGTCCCAGATTTCAGATTTCATATACCAGTTATATTCCCAACTCACCCCACCCAACATGGAACTGACTGGAGTCATTAGGACAGCCTGAAGGTCCACCCTCTTGCCTGGTAAGTATGCGACTCTGAGCTTCAACATTCTCATCTGTTAAATTGGCATAAAAATAATAGCTCCTTCTTAGGGCTGTGAGAGAATTGAGGGAGAGAATGTATGCAAAGGACTTAGCACAGTGCGTGTCTCTTCAAGACCTATTATCATCAGTGTCAGCAGCATTTCTCTGCAGGTATCATATAAGATACTTTCAAAGCTTACATTGCCCTTTCAGTGCAGTCCTCGGACCCCATTCTAAACCTGGTACCTACAGGTCTGTGAGACTAAGGGCAAACTACAGCTTGTGGGCCGAATCCCCTGCTTGCCACCTGTCTTGTACACCTGTTGAGCTAAATAACAGTTTCTACATTTTTAATAGAAAGAGAAAAATAGTCCTCTTCCAAAGAAGACTGTTATCGTGTGATGTGTGGGAACTAAATGAAATTCAAATTTCAGGGTCCACAAATAAAGTTTTATTGAAACACAGCCACCCCCATTTATTTAGGTACTGGCTATACTTTGTGCTAGAATGGTGGAGTTGAGTAAACTGCAACAGAGACATCACACATAAAGCTGCAAATATTTACTATAGTTCCCTTACAGGAAGTTTACTGACCTTCATTGACGGGAATAAAACCATCATCTTTGGAGGTCTTGGCCCAGTCTCACGGCTGATGTTGAAAAACCCCAAGACCTGACTTACTGGGATAGATGTGAGAAGCACCTAGAAAGATAGGGATTTTTATCAGCTCATTGACATCTCAAACAAAGACAACGCCAGAAGGGGCTAATGGCTTAGAGTTACGGGAAGGACCCTGGCATCGGAGTCGTGTTTGAAACTCAGCTTGGCCACAACAGACTGTGTGACTTTGGACTGGTGACCTAACCTCACTAAGTTCTCAACTGTAAATTGGGGTATCAGTCCCTTTGGCAGGGGGTCGTCATGACAACGGCAATAAATGGCATCCCCACTGCGGAGGATCCGCTGCTCTGCTGGTGAATGACATGTGTTTGCTCCCTCCTTCCAAAGTTTGTCTTTGTTGTCTGTCAAAGAAGAAAACATACCAAAAGGAAAAAATTCTTCCATGATATGAAAAACACTGTTGACTTTCAGTTTCAGCTCCAACACGCGAAAAGCTTCAAGTCGTCACTCCCAGGTCTACGACAAAAACAAAAGCTGAACTAACTGAAGAATCAATGACTTTTCTTGGACCCGTCAGATACCTGAGTTTTCAGGATAAACTTCTGCTCTGAACTCTGGAAAGATGGGTGATGCCAGAAGCACAGCTGAGCCGTGCTTATCTGGAATAGAAGCTGCTGGAGCCAGAATCAGTAGGAAGAGTTAAATGGTAATGTTTTTAAAGCTTTTTTTTCTTTTGTCCTCGAAGTGTGGCATGTGGGATCTTAGTTCCCCAACCAGGGATAGAACCGGTGCCCCCTTCATTGGGAGCACAGAGTCTTAACCACTGAACCGACCACCAGGGACGTCCCTAAATGATAAATTTTATGAATTGCTGAAGGCTGAGTATGAACTAGCTGAGAGCGAGGAACTCTTGGGAACTGTGGTCCTTGGGTTGAGGGAGGTGGGGTGTGGATTTCATGGGCTTTATCTCCAGGAACTCCACCAGGTTCTTCCTGTGAATATCCAAGAAAAATCCCTTTGGGGCTCTGGCAAGGGGAAGGGAAACCTAATCCTTGTGAAATACACTCGGATATGTCTCCATAACAAAAGGCCACTCTGCATTATCCCAGCTAGGGAAAGAGCAATCCTCTTACTTTAACCCCTCCAGCCTGGTCTCACCTAAGGATGGGGTAATGGATGAGAAACATTTGTGAAGGTCACAAGCCTGTTACACAGGCCCGGTAAAAGACAGATTTAACCTAAAGATTACAGAACACTCCCTTTCTCCCACTCCTGACCGCCACAGCAACAGGGCTCCAATATAATAGCAGTGGATTACAGCTGAAAGTGTATTACTTGATATGACATGTCTGGCTTGCAACAAAAAATTACAAGGCATACCAAAAGGGGAAAAAAAACACAGTCTGAAGAGACAAAGCAAGCATCAGAACCAGACTCAGATATGACACAGATGTTGAAATCATCAGACAGGGAATTTAAAGTAACTATGATTAATACATTAAGGACTCTCATGGAAAAACATGCAGTACAGATGGGTATTGTAACCAGAAAAATAAAAATTCTAAGAAATAATCAAAAGGAAATCCTAGAGATCAAAACCTTTCTAACAGAAAGGAAGAATGCCTTTGATGCCTTCAGCAAGCTGGATATGGCTGAGGAAAGAATTAGTGAGCTTCAAGATACATCAATAGAAACTTCCCAAACTGAAAAGCAAAGAGAAAACAAATGATAAAAACAGAATATCCAAGAAGTGTGGGGTGTTCTGGCATTATTGGAATGCCAGAAGGAGAAGAAAGAGAATGGAGAAAAATATTTGAAGAAATAATGGCTGAAAACTTTCCCAAATTAATGACAGATATCAAACTATAGATCCAGGAAACTCAGGGAATACCAAAAAGCTACACCTGGGCATATCCCATTCAAACTACAGAAAACCAAAGATAAAGAGAAAATTTTGAATGAAGCCAGAGGGGGGTGAAAAAAACCTCACCTCTAAAGGAAAAAGGATAAGAATTACAGCAGATTTCTCATCAGAAACTGCAAGCAAGAAGAGTTCAGTGAAATATTTTAAAATATTGAATGGAAAGAAAAATAGGACCAATTTAGAATTCTATCTCCAGATAAATTAACCTTCAGAACTGAAAGAGAAATAAAGACTTTCTCAGACAGATAAAAACTAAGGGAAAGTGTTGTTTGTGGGTGTGCTCTGCAAGAAATGTTGGAAGATTTTTCTCAGACAGAAAGAAAATAATAAAGGTTGCAATTTTTTAAATGTACATTTAAAAAGAAAAAGCAGAGAAGATGTAAATGAAAATCAAATCTTTTATTTTTCTTATTTGTATTTAAACTTAAAGATAACTCTTTAAAGTAATAATGGTTTCTTAGTTTGCTAAGAAACCATTATTCTTAGGCTGCCACAAAAAAATACCACCACTGGGGGGCTTAAACAACAGACATTTATTTTCACACAGTTCTGGAGGTTGGGAAGTCCAAGATCAAGGCTCTGACCAATTTGGTTTCAGGTGAGGGCCCTCTTCCTATCTTGCAGATGGCCATTTTGTCCTCACATGGCCTTTCTTTGGTGTATTAGCACAGAGAAAGCAAGAGAAGTCTCTCTGATGTCTCTCCTTACAAGAACACTAATCCTGGTGGATCAGGGCCCCACCCTTATGACCTTATTTAACCTTTATTACCTCCTTACAGGCCCTGTCCCTAAATACAGTCACATTGAGTGTTAAGGCTTCAACATGTGAATTTGGGAAGAGGAGACACAATTCAATACATAGAAAGTAGTAACATTGTACTGGGGCATCAGAAATATGTAAGCTGTGCCAACAAAGGACCCCAGAGATCCATGTGGGAACGCCCTCCTTAACTGATAGGCTGTAGACCATCTGAGCTCTACCAGGTAGTAGCTGCTATGTGGTCAAGAGTGTAGGCATATCAGAGGTGAACAGTACTGAAGATGTAGTTCTGGTCCTCACCAGAATGGGGAGGTCTTACTAATACCTCATTAACATGCCTGGCATCCAGCTGAGACATCACATGATTCTTAGGAGTAAGAACCCCACCACAGAGTAGGACCTACTCTAGAACTTCCCTAACAAAGCCTATATCAAGCCCTCACAAGATTTATGGGAATCTGCAGTGCTTAGAGTTTAAGTCTTACTAAGTTAGAGAGGCTTGGGAACCATCTAATGCTTTGCATAGACTCACACTAGGAAGATAACAAAATCCAGAGTCTCTACAATACAGTTTCTACATCTCTGGGATTCAATCAAAAACCACTAGACCTACAAAGAAAAAAGAAAATGTAATCCACAGTAAAAAAAAAAAAAAATTTAGTCAATAGAAATTTAAACAAGATAGTTCAGATGTTGGACTTAGCAAAGACTTTTATAAAGATTTTAAATAAGTAAAGGAAAACATGGTCTTAATGGCTGACCAAATAGGGGATCTCAACAGCAAATTGAAAACTACAAAAAAGAATCAAATGAAATTGTAGAATTGAAAATTGCAATAACTGAAATTTAAAATTCCCTAGGGTATTTAACATTACACCAAACATGTCAAAAGAGTTGGTGAACTTGAAGGCAAATGAATAGAAATTATCTAACCTGAAGAACAGAGGGAAAGGAGATTGGTTAAACTGCTGAAAACCAAAGCCAAAGAAAAAATTTTGAAAGCAACCAGAGAAAAAAGATGCTTTATATATAGAGGAACAAGGATAAGAATTATTCTTGACATCTCATTTGGAAACAATGGGGACTAGAAGACAATGGAATGTCTGAAAGAGAACACCTCTCAGAATTATCTATCTAAGGCTCTACCTGGAGAATTATTCAATCATCAGCTTCCACTCCCCCTTGCTTGAGGCTTTCTCCTGGGGTACTAGGGTACACATTCAAGCTGAATGTGTGTGCTTGGTGATCAGGGTCTCACCTGCTCACCAAGCATCAAAGCATCTCCAGGGCAGGGGCATTAATTAAAGCTACATGACAGGACTTCCCTGGTGGCACAGTGGTTGAGAATCCGCCTGCCAGCGCAGGGTACACAGGTTCGAGCCCTGGTCCGGGAAAATCCACATGCCGCAGAGCAACTAAGCCTGTGCGCCACAACTACTGAGCCTGCACTCTAGAGCCCGTGAGCCACAACTACTGAAGCCCGTGTGCCTAGAGCTCATGCTCTGAAACAGAGAAGCCACTGCGATGAGAAGCCCATGCACCGCAATGAAGAGTAGCCCCCACTCGCCGCAGCTAGAGAGAAAAGCCTGAGCACAGCAACGAAGACCCAGTGCAGTCAAAAAATAAAATAAACAACTTAATTAATTAATTAATTTTTTAAAAAGCTACATAGCACACTTGGAGGCTAGATGCTACAAGGGTGAGGCGAGTCCAAGCTTTCATGGAACCTACAGCAGACACAGCTGAAATTCCATGGGAAACAAGAGGTTATAAGTCAGGGTACCAAAGACATCTGGTATTCGGTGTGCCAGGCACTGTTCTCAGCATTTGACATAGCGTATCTCATTTCATCCTGGCAGCAACTCAGTGAAGTTGGTCCTACTATAAGAGTGGGAACTAGAATCAACTGGTTTAACCAAGGTGCAGCCAGACATGGGTCCTTCACCGTGTCCACCCACTTCAGAGGGTGGACACTTCTGCTTCAGCACATTCACAACAGGTGGGCACACTCCAGAGGCTCTATCTCATCTCATTCACCCCCGTTTCAGCATGCATACCCCACTTGGCTGTACGTGATGCCTTCGGCCTTCGCGCACTGCATTTCAGCACACGCACCGCTCTTGTGGGTGCACCCTCCCCTTCAGCAAGTCCTCTCCTTCCCCACGTACACGCCTCCTCACCAGCTACATGTCACTCCAAGGGTGGTCAGTGATTAGACTTGCCCAACCTGGATCCAATTCCAGGCCACCCCAGAAGTGTAGTAATAATTTCTAGAAAAGCCAGGCCAGACCTACCGCCATGAAATCCATTCTTGTTTTTAAAAACAAGAAAATCAAAACAAGTAGGTGCCCCCCAAATTCTACTCCATGTCACGGCAGAATGGCTTCGATACTGAGTGTCCCCATGCATTTATGGAGCAGCTGCGCTGAGCCGAGGGCTGGAACCTGCTCAGAATTGTTGTTTCCCGTTTAATTGGTGGGAACAAAAAGTCATGGATCCCAACCAAAAACCATTCCACTCCATCAACCCTGTCGTCAAAATTGCTCCTCTCTTGCGAGCTCCAACATCATTACTGTCCACGTGTGCATTTGCCAGGCAAGCCTGTTTCCCCACAGCATCAGCTGGGAACTACCCCAACTGCCTCCACTTTCCAAGCATCTCTGGAGATTCAGGGTAAGCGCAAGTGACTTTAAAAGTGCATCTTGGAGGGCTTCCCTGGTGGCGCAGTGGTTGAGAGTCCGCCCGCAGATGCAGGCGACACGGGTTCGTGCCCCGGTCCGGGAAGATCCCACATGCCGCGGAGCGGCTGGGCCCGTGAGCCGTGGCCACTGAGCCTGCGTATCCGGAGCCTGTGCTCCGCAACGGGAGAGGCCACAGTAGTGAGAGGCCCACGTACCACAAAAAAAAAAAAAAAAAAAGTGCATCTTGGGACTTCCCTGGTGGTCCAGAGGTTAAGCCTGGTCGGGGAACTAAGATCCCACATGCCTCATGGCCAAAAAACCAAAACATAAAACAGAAGCAATATTGCAACAAATTCAATAAAGACTTTAAAAATGGTCTACATTGGACCTCCCTGGTGGTGCAGTGGTTAAGAATCCGCCTGCCAATGCAGGCGGCAGGGGTTCGAGCCCTGATCCGGGAAGATCCCACATGCCACGGAGCAGCTAAGCCTGTGAGCCACAACTACTGAGCCTGTGCTCTAGAGTTCGCGAGCCACAACTACTGAGCCCACATGCCACAACTACTGAAGCCCGCATGCCCTAGAGCCCATGCTCCACAACAAGAGAAGCCACCGCAGTGAGAAGCCCGAGCACCGCAACAAAGAGTAGCCCCTGCTCGCCACAACTGGAGAAAGTCTGCGTGCAGCAATGAAGACCCAATGCAGCCCAAAAAAAAAATCTCTAAAAAGAAAACATTTTTTAAAGTGCAGCTCTTCCCTTCAACCCCTCTCAAACTCAGGCTTTGACTTTTGAGTTGTTAATAAGGATTTCATGGAGCCAAAGTTCTGTAAGTTTTTCTGCTGCACTCACAGGGGATCGTGTGCAGACTTTGAAGGTTGCCATGGAACTTCAGCAGCCAACCAAGAGACATGGAGAGACTGCAACCCACGCACACACATCCCACGTCTTCTCTTTCCCACCCCCAGCCCCGCGCTCCCTCCCGAGCACTCATGTTGTCAGGCTGCCCATTTCAGACCTGTGCCACCAGCTGCAGAGGGACTGTCATCCTTGGGTTTCCACTAGCATTCATCACCCGGCTGCATTCTCAAAGCGGCTCATCTGCTGGCGCCTCACCTGGCTCCCCTGTGGCCTCCGTGACCACACCCTTCACTTCCCACAACCACACAGAGCTCCGCGGGGCAGAGACTAAGATCTTTTCCCTTTCACTCTGTAGGTCATTCATGAACACCTCCTGGATTTGTGAGCCAATTGCCTACAGGCTGGTGCACCAGATATAAATCTACAGTCACGAATTCCGGGGCCCCCAAACTGTCAGCTTCCTTTTTTTTTTTTTTTAAAGCAAACTAAATCCCCCTCTGAGGTCCCATCTTCAGGAAACTGGACCACCGTCCTAGTAATGCACAGCCTGGGGTCTGCAGGAGTTTGATCCAAGAAAACTGGTCCAGGGTGCACTTCCTACAACTCACTAGCTGTAGGGCTTCAGGCAAGGAACTTAACGTCTCTGAGCCTGAGTGCCTGGCGTGTAACGTGGGAATGATTGCACACGTGTGTGCACACACATGTGCCTGAGATAACAGGTTACAGCACATTGTAATCCGGGGCAGAGAATAAGTATGACCCATTAGTGGTATGATTTACAACAGAAAATCAGAGTATTTTCACGTTGCTGTTTCTCTGGATTCCCCCCTCCTCAATCACTTCCTTTCCAGAGGTCGACTGTATTATCAGTCACCGGAAGTTACAGGCTGCTGCGGTCCCAGCTAGGGAATGGCAGACCCCAGGCTCTGCCAGTAAGGGCTTTGCAACATCACTCACGGAATCCTGCAAGAGCCCGGAAAGCTAGGGCTCTCACATCCCCATTTTACAGCTGAGCACGCTGAGGCCCAAACAGGAAGAGAACGCACCCAGGGTCACTCCACTGCTGAGTAAAAGGTAAAACCCGTTCGTGCTGAGGTCTGGGGGAAGCCCCCAGGAAGCAGGAAGAATGATTGGCACAGACAGAAACTATAGAATGCCGTATCTTATGAAAATTAAAAACAATTTTAAAAATCTTATTTATTTATTTTTGGCTGTGTTGGGTCTTCGTTGCTGTCTGCGGGCTTTCTCTAGTTGCGGCGAGCAGGGGCTGCTCTTCGTTGCGGTGCTCAGGCTTCTCATTGCGGTGGCTTCTCTTGTTGCAGAGCACGGGCTCTAGGGTGCATGGACTTCAGTAGTTGTGGCTCGTGGGCTCAGTAGTTGTGGCTCGTGGGCTCTAGAGCGCAGGCTCAGTAGCTGTGGCGCACGGGCTTGTGGGATCTTCCCGGACCAGGGCTCGAACCCGTGTCCCCTGCATTGGCAGGCAGATTCTTCACCACTGTGCCACCAGGGAAGCCCTAAAAACAATTTTTAAAATTCAGGCTTAGGGCAGTTTCTGAACATTTTTGAAGGCTTTTCAAACCTTATTCCTCTACAGCTTCATATCCGGAAGTCAAGCCGTTCTGGGCTTGTTGAATAGCGTGGGTGAGTGGGCGCTAATGTCTATTCACTTCCTCCTTTTCCTCGCCCCACCCCCAGCCCCCTCCGATCTGTCCAGTGGTTGCTGAGGAATCATGCCGCTGATGGCTTTGAACTTGGCCTCTCGGGGGAAGCGTGTCTGAGCAAATGAGAACCTTGTTCAGATGGGTTGGCAGTTTTGCTCCTGTAGTGAATTCTTTTATTTTCATCCTCCTTGATTCCTTCCCAACAAACTGAAACCATCTTATTTTCCCCTTGTTGAATTAACTTAATTAGGGCATTTGCTTTTGACAATGCTGGGAGATTTTTAGATACTGAACACTCCTCAGGAGACCAGAGGAAGGTGTGATGCTCTCTGCCTGCAATTATGGAGCAAATCGCTCAGAACACGCTCACTTGTTGTATCTATTTATATCTTGGAATCTAAACCTTCATTTCCATTTTCTTCAGTTCTGCCTTTTGTGCCCAGCAGTGAGCAAGAAACTAGGGGCATGAGATAGGCCCCCATTTATGGAGAGCAGCTGGGAACACAGGCATTAACAAATAATAACACATAGAAACATGTAAATACAGGATGCAAAGAAGGCCAGGGAGAAATAGTACTTTGCAATGTGCCTTCTCTCTGGAGTTCTTTGGAAGAAAGCGAACAGGAGCACACCTTTCATACAAGAGTAAGCTCTGCTTTGTAAGATATTCTGTTTGAAATCACATCCATTCCTCACCATAGCCAGTGGTGGGCTCCAATATTCTTTTTTTTTTTGCGGTACGCGGGCCTCTCACTGTTGTGGCCTCTCCCGTTGCGGAGCACAGGCTCTGGACGCGCAGGCTCAGCGGCCACGGCTCATGGGCCCAGCCGCTCCGCGGCATGTGGGATCTTCCCGGACCGGGGCACGAACTCGTGTCCCCTGCATCTGCAGGCGGACTCTCAACCACTGTGCCACCAGGGAAGCCCTCCAATATTCTTTTTGTTCACAGGCTGCATCCTCTGTCCTCAATGCTGAGCCCTGAGCTGGTCACAGGATGCAATCAGAAGAGGCATATTTTAGGAAGATCGCATCTAAAATTCACACTAAAGAGACAATATTTGAACTCTCTATAATCAAACATATTTTCCAGTTTCTCCCTGGGTCACAGATGTGCTGCTTTCTACATCAGCTTTCAAAAAGACAAACCTTTCTGTGTCAGGAAGAAAAGTACAGAGACGGAAAAGAAAAAAGAAACCTCAAGATCTGATTCTTCACTCTCTTCTGACTTTACCAGAAACAAATGATACCTTCCCAGCAGTGACTGGCAACTACCTCGAAAACAAAATGATTACTCCTTCATTAAAAAAAAAAAAAAAAAAAAAAAAAAAAAGGTGAGGATATTTAGTTGTCCTTGGCTACAACCAAATTTCTCTAAGTATTTCAGTGCAGCTCAGAATACTGCGTTGACAGGTTCAAATCATAAAAAACTGCGTTGGGAGTTTTGAAAATGCACGGGTAGGATTATGCAATTTTCCTTCCATTTGAGGCTACCTCTGAGGACATGGTTTTTTTTAAGTGTAAATTGTAGTATTTAGAAGATGGAAGACTGATTTGCAGGCTGTGCTGACTTCAAGGGGCCCTGCCACCTCCTTCCATACGATGCCACCAAACGAGCAATGCCCGGAGGGGACACAGCCCAAGGGGAGGTCACAAGGTGGCATCACAAAGCACAGAGACACACACTGACAAAGTTATTCGTCTTTAACCCTTCTGACTCGGCCAAGGAGAGCCTCCGCCGGGGAACTAGCCAACAGTTAACACACCCCGGACGGTGCCACCCCCCTTTTGAATAAAGAGAGTAAACCAGCAACAGCATCGAACTGGAATGTAATCACATCGGCTTACGTTACTTCAATGACCGCCTTCTACATACGGCAAATAGCATTGGTTCTCCGTTGATGGCGATGATTTAAAGTTTCCATTTTGAATAGATGTATGTTTTCAAAAGTGTGTAAAAATTTGAAAGAAAAGATGAAGTAAATAATAGCACAGATGTCATAGGTGTGGTGCCAAGGACGGGCTTGGGAAAGAGCACCATCAATAAAAAGAAAGTCCAACTCGGTCCTCCTGCTTTCGCATCGCTGCAGAGCAAACGAAAACTAAAATTCATTCCCTCTGCAGTGTGATGGAGGAGAAAGAGTGGCCAGGAGGACATTCACTAAACCGTTATAAGCTATTCCCCCTAGGGAAGGGGCTTGGGGACAGGGGAAAAACATTCATTGTTTTACTTTAAACACATGTGGGTTATTTGGAAATTTTGTGTTGCCCAGAAATTAACCTTTGTCTGACATCTCGGTTATAAACATGTTTTTCCAGATTGGTCACGTGCATAGCGCCTTTGTGATATCTGTGGCATGAAAAACTTGTTCATTTCATAGAGTCTGAAAAAATCAATCTTTTCTTTATAGCTCCTGGGTTTCCAATCTTGGTTAAGAGGGTCTCCCCACCCCCTAGATTGTACATGCAGTACCGTAAATTTCTTGCAATACTATGATTATTCATTTATTACTTGGACCTAGTTAACCCTTCTAGAATTTAGTTCTGTGTGCCGTGGATGACTGGTTACATTTTCCCTTTCTCCCACTTGCCAGTGGGTCCGTCCTGCCTCCTCTAAACTGAGCTATGCCATGGGCTCTCTCTATAGACACCATCTGAGTCAGAAAGGCAGTACTGCTCCCTGCACCAAAACTGACTTGTTTGCAGGGCCTTTAGAACAGGGGTCCCCAAAACCCGGGCCAGGGACCGCTACTGGTCCGCAGCCTATTAGGAAGCGGGCCGTACAGCAGGAGGCTGGTGGCAAGCCAGCAAAGCTTCATCTGCCTCTCCCCATCGCTCACATTAATTACCGCCTGAACGTGGAAAGGTTGTCTTCCACGAAACCGGTCCCTGGTGCCCAAAATATTGGGGACCGCTGCTTTAGAGCACATACTGGTATCTGGAGGGGTTGATTCCCCATCACTGTTCACATTTTCCTAGCCATTCTGGGGTCATCTCTCCCTCCATATGAGCTCTAAGAGTTTTATGTGACTATGCATTACTTCATTCATTTTCAAAATAAATTTTCTTTTATTGTTAAAAATGGGGAAAGGGCCTTTTAAGTCTCTTTCTAATATACCAAGAAGTAAAATATGCCAGCATCATAAACAGAAGGTGGCTGAGGGTACCTCTGGCACTGGCCCCTCATCCGCTAGGAGGCTCCCTGAACTTTCTGCAACAGGAAGTTAGAGGGATGGAAGATGGAGCCCCAAGCGCAGTCACCATCCTGGCCTGAATCCTAGAAGATACCTGTCATTACCCCATTTCACAGATTAGCATCTCAGAGAGCTTAGTTCTTTCACACGTGTCCACACAGCTCGGGGCACTTGGAGCTGAGTTGTTCACTCCACACACATACCACACTCAGTGTAAGAGCAAGAAATACACTGCCAGCAGCACCCTGGAGGAAAATATTGGTCTTTGAATATGCATCTCCCTGATATATGGATACATATAAACAAATGAACTCAATGCTAGCATATATATACACAAAAATGACTAAGCCTGAATCATCATCTGACAAGCAAAGAGATACAGCAGTATTGACGCTGGCAGCCAGCATCTTTGAACAGACAAAACAAAAACAGAAAAAAATGAGAATCACTCTTTCTAAGTGTTTTTGCATCAAACCCAATATCTGTTCAACCCCTTGCTGTTGCTTAAAGGATGTCGAAACTTTCAAATGCACAGCTTGGTAAAATCTTCATTATTTCACCTTCATTTGTCCCAGCTCAAAGTCCTCATGAGAGAACATGAATAACATAAAACAAATAAAAAGTTCTCGCTTGCTTCTCCCTTCTCGACTTTTTAAAAGTTTGGCGTCCAAGTGACTTGACAAACCCAGACCGTAGCAATGATATTTCACGCAGAATTCTGGGATCAAAATACAACTTCAAAAATAATGTATTTTCTGACATCCCCCGAGAAAAAAATTACTGGTTTCTTCCCTCTGAAAGGATTTAGAAGGAATAACATCTGTGTTGAGAATATTGTGAATATGTTAAACTGACAGGCAGTCTCTAAGGCACTCCGCTCATTAATGTTCTGTGCATAAAATTAAAACTTGAAATATATTTTTAAATCCATTTTGAATCATTTAAGCAATTCTCCCGCAAAGAAACTATTGTGCTGAAATAATATATTTGGAGCGAGGAATATGAAAGCTATTAAAATGTCTTAGACCCCCTGCTTTTCACGAGAAGAAGAAGAGGGGGAAATGTTCTCTCTCTTTGATTTGAAACACGCTCTCTATAAAGCACACCCAAAAGGAAAAAAAACACAACCTACTTTGAAATTGCACTAAGAGCTTGACTTAAACCCACAGGAGCCAAGGAACTCAAGCTGGGCCTTCGTACTTCTGCCCCATCACGCTTGACGGAGCCAGGAGCGGTTCAGTGCGGGCGTGGGACGGCCAGCAAGTGTATGCACCTTCCCTGGTCTGCAGCGGTCAGAGCCGCGAGCATGAAACCCCAAAGAAGGTGAGAGACAGAGGCGCAAAGACAGCCTTGGTTTGCTCCCGCCCTTTCCTGATTTCTGCAAACACCTCCACGTACGCTCAAAACACGCATCGACTCAGTTGGTTTTTTTGGATCCGGTCGGCATGAGTGTGTGCTAAGAACAGCAGATGGATATTCTCCCATCATTGTCCCCATCATCTGTTTAACAAATATTCATTGGGTGTCAAGAGCCACCACCGTCCTAGACCCTGAGAGTTCAGCGTTGGGCAAAATTCAACTATGGAAACTATGAGGACACACTCTAAGAGAAGCAACATGATGCTATGAAAGGGTGGGGAGGTCATCTGGCCTGGTCTGGGAAGGCTTCCTGGAGGAAGTTATGTTCTAAGGGAACATATGTTCCCGAGTTATGTTCTAAGGGAAGAGGAGGAAAGTGAAAGTACATGCCAGGCCAGGGAACGGCAAGTGCAAAGGCCCTGAGGTAGGAATTTGCCTGAAGTGTTTCCTTGATGGAAACCAGGACAGTGTGGCAGGAGCAGAGATTGTGGGGAGGAGTTGAGAGAGGGTGGAGGTGAGGGTTGAGGTAATGGGTCAGCCCAGGCAGGGCCTGTGTCCACCACGAGAAGCCTCCACCTGCCCCTAAGGGCCAGTACTTTCATTGTCCTTTGCACATGTGGGACTTTCCCATCTGGTATTAATTCATTTCTTCCCCATAACAACTGTCAAGGTGGGTATCATCGTGATCCCTATTTTACAGATAAGGAAAGAATCTCCTCAACTTTGCTCAACTGGTAAATAGAAGAGAATTAGAACCCCAGGAGCCTCACTCAGTAGCCCAGCCCTCCCCACACTGCAGCACCACCGCTGGGAACGAGGGGGCCACTGGGGGCTTAACTCAGGGAGGGTGACTCCATCCAGTTTGTGAGTGTCCAGCCCACTCTGGCTGCCGGGTGGAGAGGGGTGGAAGAGGGGGGCCTGGTGGGCGCTGATTAGGTGAGATGGGAGGGGAACGTGGCTGGGGGGCTGTGGACGTGCACTTCCCACCCCAGTGCTGAGTCCGTGGCTCCCCCTCCTGGCCCCCACCGGCTAGTCCCTGCTCATCGTTCGTCACTCAGCCTTGGCGGGATGCGCCTTGATCGTGCTGTGCCGGGACCAGGTGAGGGTGGTCCCCGATGAAGCCCTGCGCTCCCTCCCTCACCGTCCGCATGGACTGGAGCCCGCCATCCACCCCGCGGGCCGGGGACTCCTGAAGGCGCAGCCTGGGGCTCGCTCACCACCGCATGCCCCTGTCCACCTCGGGCCTGCCACCACCTGGGGGTCCCAGAAAGGCAGGGACCACACAGTCTTCCCCCCTCACCACATGCACACGGGACACTTGTAAACTTCTGTTGAGTGAATTTCTGCACAAACGGAACTAAACAGGACAAACCATGGCGTCAGGAGCATTGAAGGCTTCCAGGGTGGATTTCTGGCACTTTTCTGGTTCAAAAGCTAAGATTCTAGGGGACTGCTGTGTCATCAGTCATCCGAGAACACCTGACCCCCCGGCAGCCAGGAGGACGGCCCCCTCTCGCCGTGTGGCCCAATTCCCCGCGTGTCCAGTGCTTCAGCAAACCTCTGGCAGGGAAATTTCGTCTCCTGTCTCCACGCCCCTGCTGCTAAGACCTTGCAACTCACAGTCAACACTAGCCCCTCGTGGAGACACGGAGATGAAATCCACCCTGTGCACGAGGGGGGAGGGAGCGACAGAAGTACGCTGTGCAAATGCAGGGATGTGGCCCTGAGGAGGAGCCCGGCGCAGGGCAGAGGAGGGGCTGCATCTGGCTGGGGTCCTCACGCTGGACACGCTCTCTGTTCTCACCCAACCTGGGTTCAAGGCCTTGTGTTTTGCTGATTCTAAATGCACGTTAGTTCACATTTTAACATCTCTGAAACTGAGACACAACTTACGTTGGATGGATGTCAGACTTAAAGGGCAGACTGAGGCTGACACCCAGATGGCGGTGGAGGTTTGATTCCTCCCTCTTCTGAGAGCGGAGCAAAGAGCTGGCCCCACGGGTCTGAGTTCGCTTTGCAAAGAACAGGATGACTCAGCTGTGAGGCTCCAGAGGCTGTCTGGTCCAGCCAGGCCTCCCGTCGCTGTCAGAGATTCCCTGGCCGCCATCCCTGTCCATGGGTAGAGCGTGACAAGGACAGAATCCTTCTGCCTGGGCTTTTTCTGAGCTGCACCCCGTGCAGCCCCTGCCGGCCAGAGCACACCTCCCAAGCAACAGCAAGAGCTCGGGGCCCTAGTGCGCTCAGCTTCCTCTCGGCCAAGTTCTCGGCAGCAAATTTGACGATTTACATGTCTGTGGCGCATGAAATACCAGGGTGTCTCATGATCAAAGGCATTTTAGATTTCATTACATACGGTGGTTATGTAATGGGGAAGAACAAACCTGACTCCATATGGGATCTGTTTCTTTTACTTTAACCTTTGTCTTCTATTGCTTTTGCTACAAGTTAAGAATGTTGCCTATAGCCTGAAATATCCAGGACAGCCCCTTCTCAAGGCTCTGACCTTTAAGGGCAGAATACTTTTCCCTTCATATTGAGATAAAAAGCTGCAGAATGGAGACTAACATTTGTCTTTGAGGTTTGCAGGAACATCGTGACCTGACCCGCGTGGTCCCCTGTAATAACAAAGGATTCTGACACCAGGAAGATTGCAACAACCAACAAAACCCCCGTCCCCTTTCAGTATTGAAGACGCCTGAATTCTAACTGGGGTAAGATGGTTCTTTGGGATATCAGTCTACCATTCTTTCAGTCTGCTGGCTTTCCAAATAAAGTCACAGTTCCTCACCCCGACAACTCTTCTCTCAATTTATTGGCCTGTCATGCAGTGAGCAGTACAAGCTTGGACTCGGTAACGGTTAGTTGACCTGGGCTGGTAGTACAGCCACTCTGAGCCTCAGTTTCCTTATCTGCGTAATGGGATAATAATACCTACTTTGCAGGATGAATGCAGAAATTCAAGAGAGTGTTACATGTGCATACTGGCACACAGTAAGTGCCTGATAAACACTGACAACCCCAGATGAAGATCACTTAGCTTTTCTTTAGCTTGGGCTGCGTTGATTAGAATTTCTAGTTATTTATAGAAAAAGTCAATGTTCTGGTTTTTTTTTTGCCCAGTCTTTCCCAGAAATTTTCCCGAAATCCGTGTTTCCTGGGGAAGATCTAAAGAGAGCTAATATGTAGCCATTTTACAAGTAAAAAGAATTACACAACAGAGCGCAGGGCAATTTGAGATGTTTTCTGTACCAGGCTGGGCAGGTACCTGGGAGTATTACCATTTCAGGCAGACATCTCAGGGAAGATCCTCAAAGCAGCCTGAAATCTCAGCCTTCTGTGTGAGCTCCCCTCTGCAATAGTTACGTGTTTCTTCCTAAACTCTTTTCTGCTACACTCAGCTCTCCATCCTTCTGCCTTCCTGCGCCCAATTTTTGTACCTTCAGGGAAAGCCCATTATAATTATAGAGTATACCCCGTACGGGTCACGTGCACAAGGAGCTTTCATGGGGGTGTGCCCCCCCTGCTCCAGGAAGATGCTACAACCCTCAGATGATGCAGGTGGGTGTCTTTCCCAAGGCTGTCCATGCACCAAACTGCTAACTCCCCACTGAGCCCGTAAGGTGGGTACCACTCTCTTACCCATGTTACGGAGGTGACAGAGGCTCCAAGTGGCCGGAGGGTTGTCCTGAGAGCTCACAGCGAGAGGCTGGCAGGGCTGTGGTGTGCGCCCAGGTCTGTGAGGCTGAGGACCGAGCCCTGGAGCCATCCAGCCACATCTCACACTTCCCTCTACACTGCACCCTCGTCACCTGGGGGACAGCGAGGGTGGGGTGACGGTGGCTAGAGTCGGGGTCAGGGTGTGTTGGGCCAGGATGGTTCCAGTTCACTGAGGATGCCTGACAGTCCACACGCAAAGGCAGCCCCTCTCCCCAGGGACCAACGTACTGGATCACATTCTGCTCAGAGCCCCACTTATGCTGGGCATTTTCCTCGTCCTACTCAGGTTCCTCCAAGGAAGCTCTCCCGGATTTATAAACGTGGATTAGAGGCCCATGGATCTGTGTTGTCTCCCGTCCAAGCCGTCAGTAGCCTGCACAGTGGTTGCTGAGACCCGTGTATGTCCCCTGTATTCATTTCCTGGGGCTGCGTTAACAAATGACCACACGCTCGGGGGCTTAAAACAAGAGAAACGTATTCTCTCACCATTCTGGAGGCTGGAAGTCCAAAACCAAGGTGTCAGTAGGGCCATGTTTCCTCCAAAGGCTCGAGGGAAGGATGCTTGCTCGCCTCTTCCAGCCTCCGGTGGCTGCCTGCTTCCTCGGTGGCCTTCGCTTGCCTCTGCCTCTGTCTCCACATGGCCTATCTTCCCCCTGTGTGTGTCTGTGTGTGTCATATGGCCTCTAATAAAGACACCAGTTACCCACTTGGGGCCCCCAATCCAGTATGACCTCATCTTCACTAATTACATGTACAAAGATCCTACTTCCAAAGAAGGTCACATTCACAGCTTCTAGGGGAACATGAATTCTGGGGGGACACTATCCAACCCCGTACCCCACCCTGCAGGATAATTGCCTTTGAGAGCAGAGCTGGGGCTCATTTACCCATGGAGGGTGTCGATAAGTGTCTGATAAAGAAATGAATAAATGAGCGTACTGGGGCTTGGAAATGCTTATTCTTACTATCAAACCTCACGAGCTTCTGCAATCGGCCCAGCCTGCGAGCACCTCTAACACACAGAGGGAGCCCCTACTCACTTGCAGGGTCCCCGGTCTGAGCTCAAGGGCTACAAAACGGAAACGGGAACATCTGCCCTGGGAATGCTGTGAGTTTTGAACATAAGTTTCAGGGGTTCTCGACAGGGTCTAGGGAACATGTTAGAAATGCCAGGGAGAAAAAAAAACAGCAACAACACGAAATGCCAGGGAGGGGAGGAGTATTGGGGGTTATCACAGTGATGGGGCCACGTGGTGTGCTAAGAAAACTACACGGGACAGGGGCCACCACCAAGAAAGATCCCCACCTCCAACGACTTGGGATCCCGCTGCTGCATATTCATGGAGGTTCATTCATGAAATCTCCCTTGTAATGATCGAAGCCGGGAGCAGCCCTCTGTTTCTCATAGAAACGCAAAGCCATTTCACACATGTCAATACAGTCCTCTTTGCACAGGTTTATTTGACTTTAAATTCACCAGGAATAAAACTGCTGGATTCAGATACAGACGAGAGTTGTTTCACAAAATCACATCATCAACGGCAATGTCACCAGTGGTATTTGAGGGGCAACTATGCTCATCCGTGGGTAAGTGGCATCTGTGACCGCACACACCCCGTGACTCCACCAGGTCACGCAGGAGATACGGATCCCCTGTCTGGCTCAGTGGAAGGGCGCCTGTGTTATTATTAGGGACCGGAGTCCAGGCATGGCGGAACCCAAGGGTCCTTCGAGCCCATGACTTTCACCAATTTTTAACCACAGCCAAGAGAGGGGAGCCTGGGCACACGGTCACTGAGAGACAGGGACCAGCCACAAGCACAGGGCCCTCAAGAATGAGTGGGGGATGTTATGATCCCAAAGGACTCACGGTCAGTCTTAAAGGGCAAGGAGGGTGTGGATGGGAGAAGACCCAGCAAAGGGCCAGAGGCGGGTTGGAGAGCCCCAGGCTGGGTGCGGAAGGAGCCTCACAGTTTAACCACGTGGCTAGAGCTGCCCTAATGCACCCAAAGACGCCCTGAACCCAGACTCCAACAGTCCCCCCGCAACGCACTCACCAGCAAAATGCTTTTTGTATTGAACCAAAGAAAAATGGTTTTCCTATAAAACCCATCTTGATTATTGTCAGGGTGATAAGCCGATTGTCCCTGGAGATAAAAAGCAAAATTGCATGGGTTCATCCTTTTCCCCTGATCGAGGAACACTAAACACATTGCAGGGTGACAAGATCTTAACTGAGAGATAAAGTGGAAATGACAGCTGAGTTACAGACAAACGAAGGCCGATCGTCTGTAAATCGGGAACACTAAGTCGGGCAGAGCCAGAGGGTGATTTTGGTTTAATTTGTTCCACATGTCACTGCCGTCTTTGCCACTCCCCTAACCCCTTGTCAGCGGGCTCAGTTCATGGCACCCAGCCCCAGCCCCTGGCTACACCTCAGTGTGTTGCTCAAAGTCACCAGTGGCGTCCACCTCTTCCCCATGCCCACTGGGCCTCCACACCCTGTGCAGGGACACTTGTCAGAATTGCCTGCTCGCACCCTGACCACTTCTCCAGGTACTGGAGTGGACACGTGGTCCCAGCCCATTAATCAGCTCATTCTGTTTGCTGGCCGCGGTGATCCTGTCCGAGACGGGCACACACCTCTGACAGTCCAGTCAGAGAGAATGCTGAGACTGGTGTAGGAGCCATGGGGAAAGGAGGAGCCTCCGTCCATCGGGAGCCTGGAGCTGCTGGTGGCCACTGCCTGAAGAACCTGCCGGAGATGAGCCAGCAGGGAGGTGTGCAGAGCCCAGGGGTGCAGGAGACCAGGTCCTGATGGCCTTGCTCTAACTCCTGGATACAGCGTTACCTGAAGCTTCCAAAGTCTTCAAATACAGGAGCTAAATAACACTTTCAAGTAAGAGTCCTGGCTAATACGTCCTCCTAATTTCTCCCTATCCCCGCACATCTAAGTCTTTCTCCCTACCCCAGATGCCACCTCTCTGGGCCCAGGCCTCATCACCACTTGTCTAGGCATCACTACCAACCTCCAGACTGGCCCCCTGGCCTCCAGTCTGCTATACAGTCCATTCTCCAGACCAGAGCAACCCAAACAAAATAGGGCACAGTGCGCCCCTCCCCAGAGCAAACTCTAGGACAAAGTCCGAGCTGATTACAGGGCGTGTAGAGGTCTTGCCCTTGTCATTTGGGCTTTAGGGGTCTCCAGAAGTGGGCTTCCATTTCTTCTTGGAGGCTCCAAGCTCTCTCTCATCCAGGGGAACCGGCACCCTCCCCGAAGGGTCTGGGAGATTCCCATATCTTGGAGCCTAGGAGCTCACCTCCACAATGTACAGCCTCAGAGGACCACGGAAACTTTAGGAACTCCATCTTGGCTGTCTCCTCCCCTGGTCTTGCTTTCTCTCTCTCTCTCCCTGTCCCCCAATCACAGAGAAAGAACTGAAGGGCAGTGAGGCTGATTGCGGACAGTGGCCCCCTCGGCTGTGTGCCGGATGGTCTCCCCAGATTCCCATCCGAATGCTCCCTTTTAAGCCTCTTCGATGATTAGACAGACGGGCAGAACCCGGGAGCCACCGCAGCTGCTATTCCTATTAACCGGCTGTAAAAGACCTGGCATGCACGTAGCCCCTCAATAATCACAGCAGAAGCAAATCTCTGGAATAATAGCTATTCCCAACTTAGCCTTCCGGATTTCACAGAGCCTCCAAGCTCTCATCTGAAATCCATTTTACGTGAAGTTACCTGAGCTTGAGCAATAGGAACCGCCACGAGATGTCTCCCCAGACACCAGCGTGAAGAACGCAGAAAGAGATCAGTGCACAAAACCGACTTGCCTTTTAGATCAGATGTGCGGAGTCCCAGTGGGTCCTACCTTGACACGTTTCTCAGCCTCTCGTGTTGCAGTTTCACACCCTGGGTGAGGCTTGTAGCCACAGAATGGTCAGAACAGCCTTCACGCAACCAAATAAGAATCTGCTGAAGGCCTACTGTGTGCTGGGCCCTGGCTGGTGGCGGGTCTAGAGGGAGGAGTGAGACTTAGACCCTAACCACCACACTGGGAGCTTGGCACGTGGTAGGTCCTTAACAATCGCGCAGCAGGTACTCAACCGGAGGGCCTTTCACTCAGGCCCAGGTTGTAGGGGTGAGGCGTAAGGGGTGGCAGGGGGGCGGACGTAGAAACACGCAACGCTATTGGCCTCCTTTATAGGCATTAAGATTGTGCAAACCGTCACATGGGAAACGATGTATTCCTGACTCTTAACCATCTAAGAGGCCTGAACCGGTATTCCAGGTGATCTTTCTCCTTGCAATCTGCCACGTTGTTGGTGAGGTGCATCTGGATCTTGGCTTCCTACCTTTACTGCTGTGTGACCACTGACAAGTGGCTTAACTTCTCTGATTCTGTGTCTGCCTCTGCAAAGTAAGAATGACCATCATTCCTACAGGAAGGCCTGTGTGTTGGACGGAGCTACCCAAATGCAATAAGGATCTCCCACTGAACTCGGAATAAAGTCCCAAATCCCCACCCCAACTCGCAAGGCCTGCTGGACCCAGTTCCCATGGACAGCCTCTACTCTTTCTGGGGGTAGCCTCTATGCTTCGCATGGGTCCCTGCTCAAATGCCACCTTCCCTGACCACCCGCTAGAGAGCCCCGACTCCACACCACGCTTTATACGTTTTCATAACACTCGTTCCCAGCCGAAACTCTCCGGGTTTATTTGTTTATTGGACTGGAAGCTTCCTGAGACCTATCTAGACCTATCTTGTCCCTGCCGGGTTCCCTGGGCCTGGCACAAAGCCCAGCACATAGAAGAGACTCTACGAATAGTTGTTGGTTGAATGAATGAAAGCCATCTTGCTGAAGCCTCAGCCTGGTACCCCCCAGTGAGTAAATGAGTGTGGGCTGTAATCCCTCCTCACCTCCCACCCCAGTGATCCACTTTCCCGTCAAAACCCTCTGTCTGACCCTCTGTCGGCAGAACCCGGGGCAGCGGGTCCTCTCTGGGAGCAGAGCCCTCCACGTGGCCAGTCCGGCTCCATAAAATATCTCTGGGGTAATAGATAACTACTGCACTTACATTGCCATTCAAGTTCAGTCTTTGTGACTTAAAGCTACGTCTAAACCCTTCAGAGATGACGCCCCTGTCCTCAGAGCATATGCATCTCTCACTAGCACCCTTCTCAAGCACTTCGTTGCAGATGCACAGACGCCTTCTGCTTCCGATCCTAACAGCCACCGGAAGGGGCGTCCTGGGCACTCACCAACCGGAATGACCCAGATCCTCGAGCCACGTTCACACTTGGAAATCAAAGTCGGTTCTTTTCCCTTGCATTCAGACTCACTTTCCTTTTCACACAGGGGTTGGGCTTTTCTCACATCCTAAGAGCTGGGACAAGAGAGGCAGGGGAGAGCGAAAGAGCAGGACGAACTCTACCTCCGCCCCGGTGCGGGGTCTCTAATTGGAGCACTAATTGATAATTATGCCAAAGGTTGAAGAGGCTCAGGAGAGAGAATTCTAGGGTGCTGAGGTGGCAACGGGGAACTCAGCTCTTTTCTTCCACAACAAGACCCAGAGGATGTGTTCATTGTTACCTTAGGGGTGTGGAGTGTAGCTTATGTGCGAAGTAAGAGAAGAGTTCTTTCTGCTGGCACTAAAGAGAGCATAATGTGTTCGTGAGGGCTGGAACTTCCCAGCTCCCTGAGCTGAAGCTCGGTTCAGCCATGAAGTACATTCCCTGCAAATTAGCACCTTCAGTTCAAGCCTCCGCGTCTTTGCTGTGCAGTCGAGGTAATAATCACCCGCGCTGAGAAAGAGGCACGCTGGCTGCGGGGACCTCTCCCCACACAAAGCCTTCTTCGGTTAAAAAAAAAAATCATACAATAAAAAGGAAAACTGTTTAAGCTTAAAAACTAAAAAGAAGCAGTTAGCTCCAGTTGTTGGAATGTTTTAAAAAGCAACAGCAAGATGAAAAAAATACAAAATGAGAAATCAACGGCCCCAGAATGCTGAGAGGGCCAAAAATATTAATATACAGGAACATGGCAAACCCTCTGCAAGCTGTAAATATTGTCTCCATTTCCCAGGGGTAATCAACAAGTGCAGCCTTCTTCTCCCTCAGCTCTCCCTTCAAACTTCCTGTTTGAAATCTACACTGCAGGGACTTCCCTGGAGTCGCAGTGGTTAAGAATCCGCCTGCCGATGCAGGGGACACGGGTTCGAGTCCTGGTCTGGGAAGATCCCACACACCGCGGAGCAACTAAGTCCGTGTGCCACAACTACTGAGCCTGTGCTCTAGAGCCCACGAGCCACAACTACTGAGCCCGCGTGCCACAACTACTGAAGCCCGTGCGCCTAGAGCCTATGTCCTGCAACAAGAGAAGCCACCGCAAGGAGAGAAGCCCGCAGACAGCAATGGAGACCCAACGCAAGTGTAAATCAATAAATTTTAAAAAATACATATATATGCTGCAAAACACTTTTCCCAAATAAAATAAACTAACAGCATTAGGTGAATAAATTGTGTCTGTCAGAGGTCCATGAATTTCTTGTTTCGGATATAGGGAGGAGGGTTCGACCCCCAGAACCAGGAAAGAAGGAGATATGTATAAAGCAAAGAAACACAGACCACCAGAAGTAAAAAATCAAGAGAATTTCCTATAAGGCAAATGTATTCATTTGCTAAGCATGGTAGGCACACTGGTGAAGAAACTCCCTGAGGGTAGGGTGGTCACGTAAGCTACGGATGTCGAGCTATTTTTAATAAATACATAATTTCTTAGCATATAGTACAGTATGGGTGTGCTCCATGAAGTTCAAACTTATGTCCTGTATTTCTATATGCTAAATCTTGCAACCTTACTGATAGAAGGTTCTGGTGGTTATGCTAATTAAGGATTGATACTACGCACTCCGACAGGACAGTGAGTCCAGGCTCCATTCATACTTAGATGCAAGTCCCGAGCCCATCGGTCAGGAAGGAGCCTTCAGGGAGGTCCGGGGAGCTGGGGTCTGGGGTCCCTGTGTGATCTCAATCCCCTCTCAGCTTTGGCTGCCTGGAGGCACAGCAAGTGTTGCTCCAAGGAGAAACCCTGCCTTCCACAGACATCACCTCAGGAAGACCAGACCCGGGCTCCTTCCCCAGCTGTCACTTGCTGAGCAGATTCGACCCTCACAGCTAAGCTTCAGCCACTGGGAAATCATCCAGAGAGAAGGGAGCCTCCTCGCTGGTCAAGAGAGAGAGGAAAGCCAGGCTATGTTGACTCTGCACCTTCCGGAGGGTCCTGCCCCTGGGAAGGAAGAGCGGTCCTCTAAGACAGGAGTTTATGGTAAGATGCAGGGGGTGGCTTTGGGGTTTGGTTCAAATCCTTTCTCTTCCACCTATTGTTTGAGGCAGGTTTCCCTTCTGTGACCTGGTCACGAGTGAACCCTTCCTCCACGAAGTCTGTGAATCTCCATGAAGTTAGAGGCTGAGGGAAGCGTCCAGCCAGGACCTGGTGAATGCTGCACCATGAGGGCGGGGCCCAGGGAGAACCCCAGGCCAGCGTAGCTCGGGTTCCGCTCTCACTTCTCAGGAAAGAAGGAATCTCGCCTTCCAGGACAGTCCACCAGCCATACACAGCCTCTTATTCAAAACTGACATCCTCAAGAAGTCAACCCCAGTTCCAACCAAAGCCCCATTTCCGTCCGCCTACACTGTCCCCCCAACCTTTGTGTCTTTGTGTCTTGGGCCAAGGACCCCTCCCAGGCCAAGGCTACCAAGATGCTATTCCTTGGGTAACACTCGCTGTTATTGGTGAGCGCCAGCCTTCCAGGCACTGTGTGGAGCCCTTTACATTTGCTCCTCACAGCCTGCTAAGATCCCTACAAGCTCATTTTACAGGTGAGGAAACTGGGGCTCAGAGAGGTTAACCAGCTTGCCCACGGCCGCTGAGATGGTACACAGCAGAGCCAGAACTTGAGCCCACATCCAATCCCAAAGCCTGCGCACTTAACCATTATTCTCTACCCCTTTCTCAACCTGGACCCATCCCCCAGGGTGCCTTGTGCAGATATTTCTGAGGAGAATGGGCAAGACTGGCAAACTCTTATTCAACCTTCAAAACCCCACTCACTCATCACCTCCTCTGCACTTTTCTGCCTCATCTGGGGTGGTCTCATCCTACTGTTATTTCATATATGAAGCTGCATCGACATCCGTGTCCCTGCTTAACTGAACTCCTGGGAGAAGTTCTGCTTGCTTTCTCATTTCTGCACCCAGCCACACTTTGCAGGGAGCTCTCCAGCTATACTGGCCTCCTTATTGGTCTTCAAACAGCCCGGGCTTGTTCTACCTCAGGACCTTTGCCCTGCACTTCCCTCCTCCATGGAAAACTCTTCTGACCCCTTTGCATGGGTCCCTCCCTCTCCAGCTCTGTGCTCAGGCGTCCCCTCCTCAGAGAGGCCTTTCCTGGCCCCCCACTTAGGATCGTCCCTTCCGTACCCCTTCACTTGACTCTATCACCTCCAGCCTGCTTCCCTGATGTAACTTCCTTGACAGCGTGCATCTCTCCCTGGGGTTATGGTGCGTTTGTTTATCTGTCTTCACTTGCTTCATTCTGTGTCTTCCCTCCAGACAAGTCAGCCCCAGGAGGGCAATGACTTTGCCGGTCGTGTTCCCTCCTGGATCCCCAGGCACACAGGAGGTGCTCAGCAAACATTTGTAGAATGAATGAACCCTTGGTGTCTGGCATACAGACTTTCAGTAAACGAATTCATTCTTAGTTAATCATTTTAACAGAATCATCTTAGAAGCTTCCCAAGAGAGAAGCAGACTTTGCCCCGCTACATGATGGGTCCTCTTCTCTTCCTAGCCATCTACTGTTCACAATTCTTCCCAGGATACCTTCCCTCCCGTTGTAGGAATGGCAACCTCAGAGAAAGGGCCAGGAAGAAAATCCCGGGCCCAGCTGGAGACCCAGCCTGGTGGGCTGGCTTGCTCAGCCATGGCCACAGCGTGCTACACATCGCCCTGATGAATCCCTGCAGCTCTGATTCCAGCCCCTGCCTGCCCCCTCACTATTTCAGCTGCGGCAGCAGTAGGGACCACCCCAATCCTGGGCCTCCACCCAGCATTTCCAGCAGCCGAGAAGAGCATCACACACCTAGGGTGTGGGGAACGTCATCAAGAGGGGAAAACACATCCTCAAAACATCCCCATAAAAGCACAAATCTGTGGATAAGGAGGAGGTCAGGAATAGAGAGTCAGGGAGGCCCGCCAGGGAGAATAGCCGATACCCAGTGAGGAGATGAAAGCACCCACGTCCTCTCCGAGGCTCTTGCTAATCGTCCAGAGATGACCTGTAGGTCAGCGGAAGCTTGCTGCCTCCTTCTCTCGGTGCCATGAGGCTCTGGACGCCTGTGCATCTCGTGGCTCTCAGGCAGAGGAACATTCCCCTGCCCTACGCAGAGGATGCACATTCTGTTTTTTAGACACATTTTCCAGCCCCGGCCTATGACAATGTGGTGTGATGGAAGTCGAGGGGGGGGTGGGTCGTCGCTGAGTCAGTCAACAAATACCAATTGAGCATCCCAATGATGGGGGATTGGTGTTGATGGGCGTGAAAGACAGAGTGTGGGGTGTAGGGTCTGGAGGCAATATTATCTTTGAATTGCATTTGGAGATGGTTATAAAGAGTGCATGCCAAAGAAATGCATGCATATGTTCTCCAAAAGCCATGTGCGCTGAAACTCACAGCAGCACTTTCATGGAGGCCCCAAAACTCAGCCCCAGTGACGCCCACATCGAAGTGAACACACCCCGGCTACTCGCAGCGACATGGATGAACCACTCAAACGTAACACTGGACCAAGGAAGCCAGGCAAAAACGACACCAGGATGATTCCGCTTACACAAAGTTCAAATTGTGATGAAACAAATCTCTGCCGAGAAAAGTCGACGGGCGCTGGGGGGCGGGGCGTCGAGTGACCTATTTCGTAACCCAGGCGGTGGCTACAGGGGTCTCTATGACGGAATCCATTAAGCTCGGTACGCTTAGGGTTGGTCCACTTGGCCTGTATACTTGCAGGTCTCAATTTTAAAGGGAGGAGGGAATGTAAGGTCTTGAGGTTTCCCCGAGGTTTTCCGCAGAGAAGGGCTGCTGCGCCCGCGAGCCGGCAGGTGGGCAGGGAGGCGGGCGAAGAGCGCAGCTGCGGACTGAGATGGCAGTGGGCGCACGGAAGCCGCGGAGCGAGGCGGCCACAACCTCGCCAGGTGCTGCGTCGCCACCGCCTGCGCGTCCTGCGTTGCTTGGCAACCCGTCTCCTAGGCGACGTGAGACGCTGAACCCAATGGCCGAGGGTGCCGGGCGCTCCAAGACCCCAGGCCCCATGGCGCAGAAGCCCATGAGCAGGGCCGAGGCCGAGCGCATGAACCTCGTGGCCCAGGACGAGATCTGGTAACGCCCGGGAACCGGGAACCCAGTGGGCTGGGCCGTTCCCACCTGAAGTGTTCAACCTGGCCGCCTCAGTTTCCCCACCAAGTCCTGGAGGTGATCGACCTCTGGGCGCGAAGAGCGTGCCCTGGAGGGGGTCGGGGGGCCTTGCGGAAAGGGGGCAGTGTTAGGGACGAAAGAGCCTTTCTTTTTCTTTTCTTAGGCACACCACAAAGGCGTGAAAGAGTTTGCATCTGCCTTTACAACCCGCTGCAAAGCTTTGCTTGTTGAGATACGACTGATGTGTGCCTATTTTTAATATTTACCAAATGCTTAAAACATCTTAATGTTTGTTCAGTTCGAATGAGAGCACGTCACATTCTCGCTTGCTTGTCCTGGTTTTTGAACAAGAAGCTTTAATTTAAAGAATAGATCCGTTTTCTCAAAGATTTATGTTCAGCAGACATCTGTAATGGATGTTTTTATTTGGCATTCTATCCCATTGCTAAATAGTATCCCATCTCTTTGAAGTTTTAACGGGTATGGGAAGTTACTAATTTAGATGCAAGTAAGTAAATGTTAGCAACAACAAACCATCATGGCTCACCTCTTAAACTTCAGTTATCCTATTGTCATCTCTATGACTTTTACCATTTCCTTGAAAACCCTGTAATAGTCACTTCATATTTTTCTTTAAATTAGCTTTGTTTCACTTAGTGAACTTATTTTTATAGGAAACTTTATATCACTCTTGAAAATGGAAAGCCAGTATTATTTGCAATAAATACATGCTATTATTATTTTTTAAATCTTTATTTTTATCCAAGTACCCACTATAGGAAATACTACCTAGCAGGGTGTGTTTGCGCTGCCTAGAATGCCCTTTTCTCTCTTCCCCCACCAAACAAACTCCTACTCATCCTTCAAGACCCAAATCAGATGGCCCCTCCTGTGTGAACAGAGCCAATTAAGCCCTTAGACTGTTCTGTCCCATGTCCAAACTTGAACACTTGAAACGTGGTTATTCCAAATTGGGATGAGCTGTAAATGTAAAATACTAGATTTCGAAAACTTCATGCCCCTAAAAAGTGATACCAAAATTAAGTTTACCTGTTTATTTTTACTTTTTTTAAAATGTGGCTCTAGAAAATTTTAAATTACATATATGGCTCATATTTTTGTCTCATGTTACAGCTCCCTTGGAAATAGACTCTGCTTTAGATGCTCAGTGTCCAGGGAAAGAGTTTGGCCGGGCCTCTGAAACTGTTGAGACATCAGAGGGGGCTTGGGGTGCAGATATTGATTCCAAAATAGGAAAAGAAACTTGAAAATCAAAATGAATAAATGTTTAATCAGATTTTTGCAAAATGCAACACACCCGCTCTTCAATTGCAATTCAGTTCAGCTCCTAGGTAGTTCTGTATAAATTATATTCAATGTGGAGCAAAAGCAGGGCCAGGGTTAGGGTGGGATGAGTGAGGCATCTGGAGTGCAATAGTTAAGGGGGGGACTCCATCTCAAGATCATGCAGGTGCTGGCTCTGTGCTTGCAGGAACCTGAGAGTGGGCACCTCCTTAAATTTTGCATCCCAGGGACTCACTCACTCTGGCCTGGTCCTTGCTCTGAAAACAAAGGAACTTTATATGTACCTCCATAATGATTTAACATTCCCCCATTACTATAGGTCCAGGGGCCCCCAAAACAAGGATTCCATTCCTAGATGACCCCTCGGGCAGAGTCAGCCCCAGTTCTGTCTGCTCCCCAATGTACCACCCAACCAGCATCTCTGGTTCTTAGACATGTGTCTTCCTTACATTAGTGGGAAGTCCCCAGCGACAGGGACTCCTGCTTCCTCCCTGACACGGAATCATCCTTCAGTCCAGATGCATTGAAGAATGTAAAATTCTCCCCATTGCACCTTAGGGTTTGCTACTTTAACCCTTTTCAAATGTCTGGCATTTAAGAGCTTTCTTTTTCAGGACGTACCGCCTGAAGGCTGAAAACGAGGCACGGCAAAACTGGGCAACGAACTGGGGATTTTTAACGACCCCCCTCGAGGAGGTAAATGTAAATTTGATGAGCTCGGAGGTTATAGAATCAATCATTTCCAAGAATAAATGGTTATGAAGTGTATAATTTGCAAGAATAAATTAAAGAGCATGTTGTAGGCGAAGACGGCTGACACCTGAAGTTTCCTCCCATTCACAAATTTATTGAGTACTTACTATGTGCCAGGCACGTTCTACGTGCTTCATCCGAACCAGCTCATTGAACCCACACGACAACCCCTGTGCGGAGGGGCGTGCTCTTTGATGTCCATTTTCCGAATGAGGAATTTGAGCTCAAAGAAGTGCAAAGTCACACAGCTCAGAAAGAGAGGCACCAAGGGGAGATGCTGGTCTGGCTGATTCCAGGGCCACTCGGCCTTGGAATTCCCATCTGTAAAATGGGGTGACAGTCCTCACTGCCTCACTGAGTGACTGTGACGTTCAGATGGAAAGAGAGGAGAGGCCAAGTGAATATCGGCACGATTATTAGGAAAATACTCTTGGTATTTCCTACACCAGATAGGAAACAGAAACAAGGAAAAGGACCAGGCATAATTAATAGGGAGTGATGGGGACACCAGCAAAGAGACCACTGACCCCATCCAGAGGCAGCCACCATCAGCCCAGCTGAGGACTACCAGGCAAGCAGACTGGCTGTATTTTCTGACTGTTCGAGAGAGTCCAGGGCTTCCCCGGTGGCGCAGTGGTTGAGAGTCCGCCTGCCGATGCAGGGGACACGGGTTCGTGCCCCGGTCCGGGAAGATCCCACATGCCGCGGAGTGGCTGAGCCCGTGAGCCATGGCCGCTGAGCCTGCGCGTCCGGAGCCTGTGCTCCGCAACGGGAGAGGCCACGGCAGTGAGAGGCCCGCGTACCGCAAAAAAAAAAATAAAATAAAATAAGAGTCCAGAAATCCAGACGCTTTAATGAAATCTCTGAGTCTAGAATAGTGGCTTGGATTTATAAGACGCCAACAGGCTCGCAGAATGCTTGTGTGAGCTTCACTGGGATGGCGGCCAGTGGTTTGCAACCTTCCACGTGATCTCCAGGACACAACATGAGGAAACCACATTTCTCTGGGGAGGCAGAATCGCACAAAGGCCGCATAATTCAAAATGTCCATGATTCTAGGCAGCGTAAAGCCCCTTTGTAATTCACCCCGTCCCACTAGCGCTGAAATTATGCCATTCTTAATGAGTTTTTTTAATACTTAGAGAGTTACACAATTTGAAATTTTATGCCTAAAATGAGTCCTTATTAATATAATATGCATAAAAGAGTCTATATTAATATTCCTTATGTGTAATTAAATTGGGTTTTTGAAGGGTTCAAAGTTGCTTTAAAAATTAAAAGGGGGGATGGAAGCTCTCCTCACAGTTTACAGGTTGGTCCTGAACCTTGCTGCCATGTTTTAGTCTAAGTCCATAACCTGTGACGTGTTCTCAAATCACTCAGCAGGGCTGTAAACAGGCAGTCTGCAAGGGCCTGGGGCTGAGCTGGCCTGTTGGCCAGTCCCCACGCCACCTCTTTCTAACTGTGATCTGAGCACCACCTAACCTGTAAAGTGCCTTGTCCTGGGGGGGCAGTGAGGGGAAGCTTCCAAGGTCTCAGCCTGCGGGGCCCCATCCCTGGGGATTGTGTTTCAGCTGATCGAGCGTGAAGAAGAGCCCGCCACCCCAAAGCCCAAAATCGAGCTTCCCGAGCGCTTCCGCATCCGGCCAGTGACCCCAGTGGAGAAATACATCAAGGTTCGCAAAGTCCTTTAAGTACTTACTTTCCTAAGTAAGAAATCAACCCCACCGGAGACGGTGTTTCTCCTGTGTTGCTCCTGGTGGGCCCAGCCACCTGCACAGGTAAGAACACAGCGGCGCCCGGCCTGCGGGGAGGCGGGTTTCCAGCCCTTTCCAAGCGCACACATGCAAGACACAGCGGGTTACTGGTCCCTACACGGGCGGGACCTCAGAGGCCAGAGGAAGGAGTTGGGATTTGAGCCCGATTTGCAGTGGGAAGCAGGGCCACGGCGTGTTGAGAATTGCCTTTTTAAGAGATCGCTCTTGTTGCTGAGTGAGGGACCAGACTGTCCAGAGGGGTGAAGACTTAGATGGTGTTCCCACCTGAGACCCATCAGCTGTGGATGTACGGTAGATGTCTCTAGAAGTTGCTGAGCTCTGTATGTCCCTGGGTTTCCTCTCATGCATCCGTCACTTTAATCCTGGGTTCTGCTCTCTGCCCAGCTACGGAGAAGGCATTTCTGTGTCCTGATGGGGAGAGCGGATGAAAACTCAGGATGAAGGCGGCCAGGGGTGGGGGTGTTAGGCTCTGCATTTTCTTTTCCCGACGCCCTCAGGGTCTGATGGGGTGGCCAGCTCGTTCGTAGTGGGTGCTCAGTGGGTACGATCTGTTAGCCGAATGAATGAATGAATGAATGAATGCATTCCACTGAGATGTTGAGAGGGTTCCCCCCGATTATACAACAATAGAGGCTCAGTGATTTTTCTAGAAATACAGCAAAATATAAATCATACATTAAAACATCTGTATGTACCCTGACCCATGGTTAACATTTTGGGGAGTTCCTTCCAGATGTTTTCTATGCCTCCATATACCACCAATAAATGCTAGCTCTTTTTTTTTTTTTTTTTTTTTTTGCGGTACGCGGGCCTCTCACTGCCGTGGCCTCTCCCGTTGCGGAGCACAGGCTCCGGACGCGCAGGCTCAGCGGCCATGGCTCACGGGCCCAGCCGCTCCGCGGCATGTGGGATCTTCCCGGACCAGGGCACGAACCCGCGTCCCCTGCATCGGCAGGCGGACTCTCAACCACTGCGCCACCAGGGAAGCCCTAGCTCTTATTTTATTACTGTCCTTCAGTTGCTCCCCATACTGAGTGCTTTACATGGTTATCTTATGTCCACAACATCCCTGGAAAGTGGCTATAATGGCCATCAAACCCATTTGGTAGATGAGGAAACTGAAGCTGACAAAGGCTGAATAACTTTCCCAAGGTCAAGTGGGTCTGATTCCAGAGCCATACTCTTAAATGTTATTTTTTGACTGCTCCTTCAATAAACACACACACATGCACACACATGCATATATATATATATATATATATACATTTAAAAATCAAACTCCACAGGCTGCTTTGTAATCTTTTTTCACTTAACAATATGCCCTATATATCTTTCCATGCAGTTAATTACAGCACTCCAAATCATATTGCGTTACTGACCGCATTTTTCTCCATTGTACGGGTCGACCATGATTTGTATGCCCTCCCCCTATCTCTGGGCGTCTAGGTTGTACCCAGTTTGCAAGGAGCAGCCTTGTAGACACAGTGTTTTGCTCCCGGTCCGTAAGTTTATTGGGAGACGTGCCCAGAAATGCAGTGGTTGTTCAAATGAACCACACACGTGGGGAACCCGCTCTGCCCGCACAAACTCCGACTGGAACCCTCGGGCTGGCCAGCGACAGGGCAAGCGGGGCAGGTAGAGGCTCTGCTATTTCTCCACTGCTGGGTTTTAATTCTGCCACCTCCCTACCCCCGCCTCCACCCCGAGGTCCCCGAGGGACCCTGCTGTCTCTCCTGGCCACGAGCGGTCCCCGTAAGTGCCTTTCTCCTGGGGAAGCTGGGCCCCTCCTTCCGCCATCCTGACAAATGGCCCCTGTGCCTGTTCAGGCTGGGTGGTGGCTGTCACCAGAATCATCATCTTTTCAAAGGAGGTGCTCCCACCTAGAGAGCAGAACAGCATCCCCTTCTGGGGGGAGAAGAGAGGAACTGTCCTGGGACCAGAACAAAACGGAACATGATTTCTCCCTGTGTGAGCCTCTGCTCAGGAGAAGGCCAGGTGTGGAAGCCACACCCCTGTCAGAGCCTGGGGGGTGGACGGGGGAAGGAGTGGAGGGTCAGTCTCACGATCCAGCAGAGAAAGGTACTTTGCTTGTTTCCCTCTGAGCTTCCTTCCTTGCCGAAGAAATGGCTCCCGTCTTCCTCCTTCCCATCCCCTCTTCAGGTGGATAGACCCCTTAAAAATACATTTATGGGGCTTCCCTGGTGGCGCGGTGGTTGGGGGTCCGCCTGCCGATGCAGGGGACACGGGTTCGTGCCCTGGTCCGGGAAGATCCCACATGCCGTGGAGCGGCTGGGCCCGTGAGCCATGGCCGCTGAGCCTGCGCGTCCGGAGCCTGTGCTCCGCAGCGGGAGAGGCCACAGCAGTGAGAGGCCCGCGTACCGCAAAAAAAAAAAAAAATACATTTATGGTTTAACAGGCATCCTATACCCCAAAGGGCAATGCTGTGAAAAGCCTCCTTCCATCCCCCGAGTCCTGAGAGCTGTTGCCCCCCGTCTCTGCACCCTTCCCCTGATGCAATATGTCTATCCAAGTGGATGTGGAGGGTTCTAGCCCTTTTTCCTTCGTACACAAATTATACCATATTTTACATCTTTTATGCATCTTTTTTTCTCTTAGCAGTTTGTCTTCAGAGTCGTTCCATCTGAGAATATAGAGAGCGACCTCATTCTTTTAAACTGCTGCGTAGTTTTCCGCGGTGTGGAGGGGCTGTGGCTGAACGGGTCCCCGTGGATGGACACGTAGGCTGTGTCCAGGCATTGGCTATGACAAACAGGGCCTTGGTATGTGCGTGTGCAGGTATTAGGATGTCTTAGGATAAATGCCTAGGGATGGACTGTCAGGTCAAAGAGCGTTTGCATTTTCATTTTTCGTAGATGACGGTAAGATTGCCCTTCACAGAGAATTAACAACAGATTCTCCCATAAGCTCGTTCACGGTGGTGTTTTCATCTCTTCATCTGGTGGGTGAAGTGTGGCATCCCAGGGTGGGTTCTGACTGCATTTCTCTTACCAGTTGGAGATAGACTTGAAGGCTGGTCCCGTGTGTTCCCGAGGTCCCAGCATCGTGGAGAACTGGCTCGCTGGAGGAAATTCTGGCCTCGTTGGTGTATGTTCATGGCCCTCCCTGCATGGGGGCTCTCAAGAGATTCATTTTAATACCTCAGCAAGAATATATGTTAAGGGGCTTCATCCAACAGGACCGTCCCCTCCGGCCACCGCCTCACTCAAAGATCCTCTGAGCCAAGCGTGAACTCGTAACCCCAAGCATACTAAACCTCTTCCTCTCAGTTCTTCTGCTGGAACAAATATTCCTCACTGCTGGCTTGGTTCAAATCCCCCCGTAAGAGCAGAACAGAAGATTATTCCAAATGGAAGGGAGAAACCTGCATAAACATTTAGCCTCATTTTCCAAAAATTTTCCAAATTTCAAGGAATTGACAAACAAAATTGTGGGGTTGTTTTCATTTCAGATAGAATCCCATTTCCCTTCTGGTTTTTAATTAAATTCAATTGTTTTTCATTCCCGTGGCATCTATGGTTTGGGTGTGTGTGTGCGTGTACACACACGTATCGTAAAACCTTCTAATCAAACCTATAACCACCAGGATACCATCTGACAATGTTGCCACGTATTTTATAAAGGGCGCTGTGAACTGTAGTATTTGATATTTTTGCACCTTACTTTTTTCTCTTTTTCGCTCTTCTACCAAATAAAAATTATTTCCTTGGGTCGTGAATTAAATGTGTTAAGCATTACGAGATAAAGAGACATGTTTGGTGATCGTTACTTTCAGGGAAAATGTGATCTCCGAGGCCAGCTGATCGGAGCGCACTTACATTCAGCGCACCTTACTTAGGGACCCTGGCTCTTCTTTCTGTCTTTTCTTTCTAATTTTTTCTTCCAGTTTTATTAAGCTATAATTGACATACAGTACTAAGTAAGTATAAGTTGTGCAGCATCATGAGTTGACTTACGTACACCATGAAACGATTATCGCAATAAGTTTAGCGAACGTCCATCTTCTCATATAGATACCAAATTTAAGAAATAGAAACAAAATTATTTTCTCCTTGTGATGAGAATTCTTAGCATTCACTCTCTTAACAGCTTCCATGTATCGCGTAGAGCAGTGCCCGTAATATTTATCCTGTTGTACGTTACATCCCTGGCACTTGTTTGTCTTATAAGTGGAAGCCTGTACCTTTTGACCACCTTCATCCAATTCCCCCTCCCCCTCCCCCACCCCCACCTCTGGTAACCGCAAATCTGACCTCTTTTTCTACGAGTTTCTTTGTTTTTGAAGTCCAATTGACCCACAACACTATGTTCGTCCTTATTATACAACACAGTGATTCAATATTTCTAAACATTTCAAAATGATCACCGTAAGTCTCGTTACGATCTGTCACCATACAAAGATATTGCATAATTACTGACTATGTTCCCCACGCTGTACGTTTCATCCCTGTGCCTCATTTATTTTGCATCTGCACGTTTGTCCCTTTTACTCTCCCTCACCCATTCCTCTCCTCCTCCACCACCTCTTTGGCAACCATCTGTTTGTTCTCTGTTTCTATGACTCTGTTTCTGTTTATTTTTGTCCACTTGTTTTGTTTTTTTAGACTCCACATGCAAGTAAAATCATGCAGTATTTGTCTTTCTCTGTCTGACTTATTTCACTTTTAAGTGCCCATCTATGTTGTCACAAATGGGAAGATTTCATTAATTTTTATGGCTGAATAATATTCCATTGTGTCTATAGACCACATCTTTATCCAGTCATCTGTTGATGGGCACTTCGGTTGCTTCCTTATCTTGGCTATTGTAAATAATGGTTCAATGAACGTAGAACTGCATGTATCTTTTCAAATTAGTGTTTTCATTTACTTTAGGTAAGTACCCAGGGGTGGAATTCCTGGATAGTATGATAGTTCTATTTTTAATTTTTTGACAAACCTCCATACTGTTCTCCACAGTGGCTGCACCTATTTCCATTCCATTCCCACCAACAGCGCAGGAGGGTTCCCTTGTCTCCACATCCTTGCCAGCACTTGTCATTTGTTGTCTTTTTGATGATGGTGACTCTGACAGGTGTGATGATTAGTGACAGTGAGCATCTTTTAATGTGACTGTTAACTACCTGTATATCTTCTTTGGAAAAATGTCTATTCAGGTCCTCTGCCCATTTTTTAATCAGGTTGTTTGTTTTTTTGATGCCGGGTTGTATGAGTTCTTTGCATATCTTGGATATTAACCCTTTATCACATACGTTTGCAAATATCTTCCCCCATTCGGTAGGTGGCCTTTTTGTTCTGTTGACAGTTTCCTTCTCTGTGCAGAAGGTGCCTTTGAGTTTGACGTAGTCCCATTTGTTTATTTTTCCCTTGCCTGAGGAGACATATCCAAACAAATATTGCTAAGACCAATGTCAAAGAGTGTGCTGCCTATGTTTTCTTCTAGAAGTTTTATGGTTTCAGGTCTTACCTTTAAGTCTTTAATCCATTTGAGTTTAGTTTTGTGCATGGTGTGAGAAGTAGACCAGTTCGCTTCTTTTGCACGTTGCTGTCCCGTTTTCCCAGCACCATTTATCAAGGAGGCTGCCTTTTCCCCACTGTATATTCTGCCTCCTTTGTCATGGATTAAGGACCCATAGAAGTGCGGGTCCATTTCTGGGCTCTCCGTTCTGTTCCATTGACCCATGTGTCTATTTGGGGGCTGGTACCGTGGTTCTTTCTGTCTTTTCCACACCAGGCGTACCGATCCTGATGCCTCCGTGGACACGCCTCATGTTGCTGTGGCCCAAGGCGACTCAACCCCCTGCCTTTCTATTCCAGGTGCTCCCATCCCCCCCAGTCCCAAAGACGACCCAGGGCTTCATCGGCTGGAGATCCGGGGTGCCGGGCCTGAACAAGTGTCTGGAGCACGATCATGAGATCAGAAGCTGCAAAGGGGCATATGCCAAGGAGCTAAACTGGCCGAAGCAAGGTGTCCACTGAGTCCAGACAGAGACCCCGGCCCCTGGGGCAAGGAAGGGTGGACCGCCAGATGCCGGTGCCCATGCCCAGGAAAGGAAGAGTTCCCCGGCCTCCCCACCAAGGACAGGGTTCCCCTCCACATCTGCTCATGGGATATTGTTGCAAAGAACACAAAACAGCCCTTAGACGTTTTCAATTCATCAATGCCTCCCTTCCGGAACATTCTTGTAACATATTCATTCTTGGCTAATGCAATGAATAAAGCAAACTAGACCCTCTGATTTTTTTTAATACCATGGGAATTTCTAGGTATAGCTTTTAAAAAACACGATGTGATTCCATTTTTAAATATTTGTCTAAATGCTTTAATGTCACCTTCAATCCCCCTTCTCAGCATCCTTGTTGTAATGAGGTTGTTGGCCAGGTGTTTCTGTACCCAAATCCCCCTGGGCCTGCTTTTCAGGAGGAATAAAGCGCTTTGAGCGTCCCTCGACACTCCTTCCCCAGGATATCTGCAATACATCAACAGCTTTAAAGCAAAGACGGGCACAAGATGCGCCATTGAGTGCGGATTTCCTGGAGAGGATGGGTTTCCCAAGCGCTCCGTAGAAAACCTTCTCCGATTACCTGGTCCACACCCCCCCCGACCCCCATCACCACGCAGACGGCAGCCGAGCTGGGCAACGAGGCCATCGTCCGTTCCCCCGGGGACGTTTGACATTAACCCCTTGGTCAACATTTGATTTCCGGTCCCTGCCTGTCCCTGAGGCTTTGCTTCACCTCCTACAGATGGGGCTGGGGGTGGAGAGTGCGCTGTCCAGTTGGTGAAAGAGGGCAGTAAGGAGGAGCCAGCAGGTCCTGAGGCCCCGCCCACCAGACCCCAGGGAGTAGGCAAGCAGAGAGTTTGTAGGTGGCCTGTGAAGGCGGGTCGGTGTTTCGTTTCTGAGCAGCAGAGGGTGGTGCTTCCTTCACACCTGGGGTGGGCAGAGGTGGGGGGCAGCCATGTCAGTCACCTGCCGTCCGCGGAGTCACGTTCCTTCCTCCCTCTGGTTGGTCCAGTGTCACTGTTCACGGGATGGGCTCCTCCCTGGGTTTGCTTGAGTGAGGGGGCTGGAGGCGCTTGTATCTCATGGAATCCACCTACAAGCCCCACCCATCCACACCTTTCCTGCTCACCTTCCTGTCCAGGTGTGGGTGGGAGTGTCTACCAATGCAAGAATCCCTCATCTAGACCCTTTCCCCGACCCTGGACGCTGGCCTCCTCTAGCACACTTCTACAGGGGCTCCATGACTTTGGGGGCACCAAATGCTGGGGGACAGAATTCCTACTGAGTCTCGGCCATCCCCTGCAAGCTCTGGGCTCAGTGTCCAAATGCCAGAGGCCCCTGGCTGAAGAGCTCCTCTTGTTCAGGGATGTGGTTCTCTACAAAGCCTGCAGGCTGTGCTTTGAGTGACTGGGCTTCTCACGGGGGGGGGGGGGGGGGGGGGGGCTGCTGACTGCCGACAGCTCCAGAGCGAGCCAGTTGGGCACTGAGAACACAGCCACAGGGCAAAGCCTCCTCCCAGATCCCTCGTTGGTTCTCTGCCCCACACGGCCCTCCTCCAGCCCAGAGCTGGAAACTCAGGTTCTCACGGGCTGCCCAGCCTGGAAGCGCAAGAACATGAGAGAAACAGCCCTTTAAGAAGCCTCGTCATTCCCTCTGAGTGCGGTGCCCACACGCATCACCTGCCACATGGGTCACGTGGGCCACGGCCACTAGGAAATCCCACGGTCATCATGCTCACATCCCACCTGCCACCCACAGACCACACATTTAAAGGAGAAATGTCGTAGCTCTTTAGGTCCTGAGAAAAAATAGGACAAAGTGTCATGGGCTAAACTGTGTCCCCCCTTAAAAAGATCTGTCAAAGTCCTAACGTCCAGCACCTGTGAATGTGGTCTGATTTACAAATAGGGTGATTGCAGAGGGAATGAGTTAAGATGAGCTCATACTGGAGTGGGGGTGTGGGGTTAATCCAATGTGACTGGTGTCCTTGCAAGAAGAGGAGAGACACGGGGAGGAGACGGCCACGTGAAGACACGGGAGAAGCCACGTGACCACAGAGGCAGAAATTGGAGTGATGTATCTACAAGCCAAGGGATGCCAAGAACTGCCGGAAAACCACCAGGAGCCAGGAAGAGGCAAGGAAGGATTCTACCCTACAGGTTGCAGAGGGAGCACGGCCCTGCCGACACCTTGATCTCAGACTGCCACCCCCAGAACTGTGAGAGAACCAGCTTCTGTTACTTAAGCTGCCCGGTCTGTGGTCCTCGGTTATGGCGCCGCAGGAGAAGAGCAGAGTATTGGATACATTCTGCTGCCTCCCTCTCCCCCCGCTCAGAAAATACCCCCCTCTGAGCACGTGTCCTTCATTGGTCTTGACTCAGGCTGTGCCTGCATGAGACAAGCTCACGTGGCTCCTTCAACTCCAAAGATGTTTCCAATCGCCCAGATGTTTAGCCTGATATAGACTAAACAACAGGATGCTGGCCAGACTCGTCCCGCTTAAATCCTAATGTTCTGGCATCTCGGTCATCGCTGCAGGCGAGGCATCTACCCTTGAAGAAACCCACGTTCCTTGTTGGGATCAGATGCCACCCCTGTGGTTGAGGAGAGCAGCCAGAATCTTCTGTCTTCAAGCTTTGCCTCGACCCCGCCAGGGTTGAATTTCTGTCTGCTAGGCATGAGGCAGCACACACGTTGGCCTGGGACGCAATTGCAACGTCAGGTGCTGATTTTTGTTCTAATTCCTGATCATAAAATGAATCTGTGAATCATCTTCCACAACAGTGTGGCAACAAAAAAATCTAGCAAAAAAGATGGGTTCCCTTGACGGTCTGGACCCCAAGCCTGGACAGGAATTCAGCACGCCCAGTTTGACTCTCCTGAAACTTGCTGGTGGGTTGACTTTAATTCTGATTTTAACTGGCTGGTCTGTGTTGATCGGCAGCCTGGATGTAGGTCAGTGCTGTCACGGGAAATGACCCAGAGCAGCAGAGCAGGCCACACTGCAGTACCAACAGCTGAAACTTCAGAAAGGCTAGAAGTCCGGGTTGTAAAGGTGTTCAGGGCTGTCCCGGCCCTGGTACCCACCGTAGACCAGTGGAGGAAATGGGTACATCTGTACTTAGATCCACTTCACTTCAGGTCCTTGGGAGAATACAAATTCAAGAGACCCACATCAACCCTGTGCACTGTTGGTGGGGATGTAAGTTGATGCAACCTGTGTAGAAAACAGTAATGGAGGTTCCTCCAAAAGTTTGAAATAGAACTATCATAGGATCCAGCAGTTCCGCGTCTGGGTATTTATCTGAAGGAAATGAAATCTCTGTCTCGAAGAGATATCTGCACCCCCATGTTCATTGTAGCATTTCGTACAGTATCCAAGAGATGGAAACAACCTAAGTGCCCACTGATGGATGAGTGGATAAAGAAAATGTGGTATATTAGCATACAGTTAAATATCATTCAGCCATAAAAAGGAAGGAAATCCCGCCGGCGCAATGACACGGATAGAGAGTGAGGACGTGATGCTAAGTGAAATGAGTCAGAGAGAGAAAGACAAATACTATGATTTCACTTATATGTGGAATCTAAAAAAAAAGAAATCTCATAGAAACAGAACAAATCGATGGTTGTCAGAGGTGTGGGTAGGGAAAATGGGTGAAGGGATTCAAAAGGTACAAACTTCCAGTGATAAGATAAATGAATTCTGGGGATGTAATATACAGCATGGTGACTATAAAGTCTAAGATTTCTTTAAAAAGAGAGAGAGAGAGGGAGTCAGATCCAAATCTGAAGACACACAAACCCTTTAGACAGTGAGAACACAAATACAGTTAAACTTCTAGGAAACTATCTAATGCTTTTTGCCACCCCTTAATTCAGATGACACTTACTCCAAGTTTATGTTCATGTGTTTAATGCCCCATAAAACTACTTCTACTTAAAACATTGAAGCATAGATTCTTTTTTACCCTTTTGCTCTGGTCAACACACAGATGGTTTTATAAACTAACCAGCATCTCAGAAACCTCAGTTGGTGGGATTTTTTTCTGCCTCCGATAATTTATTCACTGACCATGTATGTGTTTTATTTAAAAAAATTAAAATGAGACAACATTTCTGCAGGTCTCCAATTACACTGCCAGGAGCCTCCCCATCACACCAATCCCCCTGGACTCAGATGACCTAAGTAATTTGGGCTGCACTTGTGGGCTCATAATAGAGCACAAATGTCCCGTCAAAGGTCACCGCTGAGAATGGGAGTGGACGGCACTGGAGGATTCCATCACCCTGGACCGTCTCAAACTTGACATTTAATCTATGGAAATCAACCTCTTTGTGGGTGTCCAAATGGGCTCATAAATGTCACCACACACTGTAAAATGCCACAACATTTCCAAGGTCGAGACGAGGCTGGTGAACCTGGGTTCATGATGCTGAAATACATCACAGCAATGAACGTCCAAACGGGCCTCGGTCTAAATGAGTGACCTCGGAAATGAAGCAAAACGTAATCCGGGGCTTCCCTGGTGGCGCAGTGGTTGAGAGTCCGCCTGCCAACGCAGGGGACGCGGGTTCGTGCCCCGGTCCGGGAAGATCCCACATGCCGCGGAGCGGCTGGGCCCGTGAGCCATGGCCGCTGAGCCTGCGCGTCCGGAGCACAGCTCAGTCTAAGGCAAAGTAGAAACTCTGGTGCTTGAATTTCAAGCAAATGACACGACCGAATGCAATAAAACTAGCGGAGAACACAACTCTTGCTCTTACATGTTCAAACACACCCAGGTACCCACCCAATGGACCCTGGACTGAGGGAACCCCCTGTCCAACATCTCAGGAGGCCTAAATCCAACAGCACACAAGGAACTGACTCCTGCTGGTGGTCATGTGAACAAGCCCGGAAGCCGGTCCTTCCCAGCAGAGCCTTGCGATGGTCCCAGCCTGGGATAGACCCCGACCCAGAGGACCCAGCTAGGCTGCACCTGGGCTCCTGACCCACAGAAGCTGGGAGATCACAAGTGCTGTTTTAAGCCACTAAGTTCGGGGTTAATTTGTTATGCAGAAGCAGATAACAAATACAGGCTATAATAGCAGATAAATAGCAAACCCACCGACCACCCCATTTTCAGGAGAGCCTAGAGAATTTCCCAGAGGCTCCGCAGAGCGCCGGCACTCGGGGCCATTCCCTCTAGGCACACTGACATCACCAGTGTGCCGTAAGGAGCAGAGCCCTTTTGCAAGGAAATACCGTGAACTATCCTTCCGGAAGCTCTTCCTTAAAATCGCAGAAGCTGGATCAACATTCCAGGTGACGCTTGTCGTTTTAAGTTTGGGGGGCAAAGCCAGAAAAATAATTCACAATCCCTCTAGCTCCAACGACGATGTAAAAACAGTCCTCACGGGTCCAACAAGCGCCAGGTAGAGCTGCCCTTGCATCAGGGGGCTGGCTGAGGAGCCTGGCTCAGGAGTCAGCTGACCTGCACTCCAAGCCGGCCACTCCCCTTTCAGACCCTGTGACCTTGGGCAGGTGGGTGGACCACTCAGACCCCTGCCCCCTCAGCTGCGAGCTGAGGGCACAGATTCAGTCTCACGGTGGCGGGGGTGGGGTGGGGGTGGTGAGTAAGGATTAACGGGGATTAGGGTGGAAAGGGGTTGGCAGAGGAGAGAGAGGAGGAAAACGTTTGTTCCATCCCTGGCGGCAAAAGTATAGACGTTTCAGAAACAGGGTGAAGATAAAGTATTTAAGACGTCTGTCTGGCCAAGGGACTCGGCCAAGGGAGCTTGCTGCCACTTTTATGGCTGTGGTTGGTAATGAAAACAATTCTACTTCCATAAAGCGAGACTGTCCTCAGGCTTTTCAATTAAGTGTACGGCGTTTACTCAGCACCTACCGCGTTTCAGAGCCGCCTGTGGCCAGGGCTCTAGAGAAAGCTGGGCGCTCCTTCAAAAACCCACAAATCAATTAAACTCTCCCCCACCCCCCCATGGGGGGAAAAAATCTTTAATATCTTTCTGGAGCCATTCGTTCAAACTTTAAAAATGGAGCCCAGAAGAACTGTGGATTTTACGCTCGTTGCACGTAATTGCAGTACTCGCAGGCTCCCCGACTGGGTTTTCGTTTCAGGACACAATCGTGGGGTTAACAGGCTGTGCTCTGCCTACTCTGGGGCATGACTCTGATTAGAGCAAATCCAGACCATGACTTCTGGCGAAGCCACAGCTTTTGGAACCCCAGGCGTCAGAAGAGAGCGGCTTGCTTGTTCCCCAGAGGAATCAGGCACGAGTGTAAGTAAGCAACTGTTGTCTGCGTGTGTGTGTGTGGTTGTGATTGATTGATTTGCTGTATAGGAAGCTCTCTTTTAATTAGGAAATAAATCTTGCTTCTCGATGTCTGACTGTAACATTCCCACGGGGATACACGTAGAATGTTGATCTGGGCTCAACACAGGCTGCACGGCGGGCACAGAGGTGTGGATTGAACCAGCCCCGGAGCCAGAGGCTGCAGAAGGGGTGCGTGGCCAGGGCTGAGCCAGGCTAGTGCCCGTTATAGGAAAAGAGAGGCTGGACAGCCACTGGGGTGGGGGGAGTGGATACAATAAGGGCTTACATTTATTGCATTTATTGGATCTCTACTAAGCGCCAGTGGACCCCACTTTTCGATGTCTGACTGCTGACACCTTTGAAGCCTCACCCCTCCCTCTCTCCCTCTGCCCATACCTGGGCACGCTTTTCACTATGCAACTCCAACTCACCTTCCACTTTCTGCCGGCGGCCCAGCCTAAGAGCGACCTTCTCTGCCCCATCACAACCTCCACGCTATCAGGGCAACACACACCGCTCGCGACAGCTCATCACCCGGCAAGTCCGCCTTTATGTGTGTAATATTTTTACTAATATTTCACTCCTCTAAGAGCCTGACATTCCTGGCAGGCCAGGAATCATGTCCAGCTTTCCTCGCCATTACACACACAGTATCTAGAACAATACACAGTGCGTAATAGGTGCTGCATACTTGCTGAAAGAAGAAAGACGCTGCTTGAGGCGGAGTCATAGCTGCTCAGCCCTTGAAACGTTCACAGCTGAATACGATCTTCACAGGATAAAACTCTAATCAAATTACAGGCACCTCAAAGGTCCAAATATAAAGATTTCCGAAAAACATGTGTGAAAGTTAGATGTTGAAACTCCTAGCAGTCGCTTTACATGCCATTAGGAAAGTTCTCCTTGTTAGAGAGTGAAAACATTTTTACAAAATCCCTAATTACCCTTTGTCTTTTAGAGGTGCTTTCAGTGCCATATTTCAAACTCGACACCAGCTCTTTTGTTTTGTTTTGTTCAAGACTAAATAGAATGCCTTCAGATTTGCCTCCTGTGACACGAGCCCACACTTGGGCCAGGGACGTGCCACGGTGTCTGAGACACCTGTGATGGTTAATTTTGCATGTTAACTTGACTAAGCCATAGAGGTGCCCAGATTAAACGTGATTTCAGAGTGTGTCTGTGCGGGTGTTTCAGGATGAGATGAGCATTTGTATCGGTGGACTTGGTAAAGCAGCTCGCCCTCCCCAATGTGGGTGGGCATCCTCCAACCCATCCGAGGGCCTGAATAGAACAAAAGGAGGAGGAATGAGGAATTTGCGCCTTTTCCTTCCAGCCTTGCTGCTTAACCTGGGACGTCTTGCCTCACGGTCTCCTGCCCTTGGACTGGGATTTACACCACCTGCTAAACTCAAACTGGAGCTTCATCACCAGCTTTCCTGGGTCTTCAGCTTGCAGATGGCAGATATAGGACTTCTCAGCCCCCATAATTGTGTAGCCAATTCTTCATAATAAATCGATAGCTGATAGATAGATAGATCTTCTATTAGTTCTGTTTCTCTGGAAACACAGCTAACTAATACAATACCCATCTTGGTTGCAATGGCATTAATGTGGGAGACCTCTACTTCTCATCCTTGGTTTCAGCAAGTTCCTGTTTCCCCACTCATTTTTATAAAACAATTATACTGAAATATAGGACCACATTCAAACACTTGCACCAAAGAAAGCCAAGGGAGCTACCAATATGGTGCCGGGGCCCATCCTGATCGCAGGTGTGCAGGCTATACCTCCACAGGACAGCTCAAGTTCATCTGCTGGCTGATGTGGCAAGGGTTACCCTCCAACACACAAGGAAAGGCACCAAGTGTAAGAAAAAGCATATACCATCGTAATTTCTTTGAAAATCGACTCTCTTGCGCTATCCTTTGTTTTCCCAGTTTCAACAGAGACATGGGTGTAGAGACACAGTTAAAGTTCCTCTTCACTGCACAGAACACAGCATTCTGAGAAAAATGATGACTAGCAACTGGCCTAAGGATCAAGGCCCCTCTGAGGAGGGGCCACAAGCGGCAGAGCCCAGGTCCTGTGTAAGGAGCCGTTGCCCCTCTGCACAGGCGGAGCCTCGCCCCGGGGAGCTCGGGGCCAGGAAAGCCAGACCTTCTAATCAGTCGAAGGAGTCTGAACAATCCGAATTTTATAATGTAAAGTTTCCCAAATTTTTACACTTAAAATTTTTTTTTGATTTTTCTAATGTTTAAATCACTGTTGAATACTAGGCAAGTTAAACCAAATATGCCAGCAGCCCCAGTTTACAATTTCTAAAATTAACTCCTACTTCCAACTGCTTTTCTGACATCTCCATTTGGATGTCTAAAAGGCATCTAACTTGACATTCAGAAATTAAATTCTTGATTCCAGCTGTCGCCTCCCCGCCCCCCCTCCATAAACCTCCGCCCCTCCCCAGGGTTCCCATGAGACTCAGTAACCAGGGTATTCCCTGCCGCCGGGGATCTTGGCTTCCCCTGTCTCCCCCAACCCAACAATCCTTCAGCATACGGGTCAGTGTAACTCTCTACTTCACCTCCGCCACCACCAGCATCTCTGTAAAAGAATTGGCCTGGAACACCATGATGTTCGCCTTTTGTGGCAATGACAGTGAAGGTAGACAGTGTGGTCCATGACAAATGTTACTGTGGTCCATGCACACTGGCCTGGAAATGCTTCATCCTGGGGGGGGCGAGGTGGGGGGGGAACACATGTCTTCTTTTCACATCTCATTGCCCAAAGCAGGTCACCCAATCGTGCTGAGTTTCAAGGGGCAAGGAGTCTTCATTACCGTTAATCATGTCTACTGCAGGGACTATAGCACCTCTACCCTTGCGAAGTTTTTATTTTTACAAGTCAAGAGCATTTAAAATATGTATAAACAGTGCCACTATCTATTAAATGAGGGGTGCCCAAATCTGGCCTGCCACCTCTTTTATTAATAAAGTTTTATTGGCACACAGCTCCCTCATTCGTTTGCACATTGATAAAACGGCTTTCCACACGGCAGAGCGGAGTCATTGCCACGGAGACTGTATGTCCTACAAAGCTGAAATATTTGCTATCCATCCTTTTACAGAAAAGGTTTGCCTACCCCGGACTACACCATTTAGTATCACAATTATCTCATAAAAGAACAATTTAATGCTGAGAGAGAGAAGATGTCATCTCAGGATAGGGGCCCATCCTTAAATCAGATGTTGACGGAAAAGCTGCGATGGCTTCATTTTCTTCGTTTATGCACAAAGAGAGGAAACCTCATCAGAGGACTGGGGCTTTGGAAAACCAAAAAGCAATTTGTATCCTCTCCCCAAGAGGAGCTGTGAGATCCTGGAGGGATAGTGGGTAACTGAAAATGGGCACACAGTCTTCTTGTTTTCTGGAGATAACTCATCAATAAAAGCTGCTTCCTCTGCTTTAAAGAAAAAATGACATAAAAAGGAAGGAAGTACTGAGACACGCTACAACATGGAAGAACTTCAGAAACGTGATGCTGACTGAAAGAAGCCAGACACAGAAGGTCACCTATTGTATGGTCCCATTTTTCTGAAATGCCCAGATCAGGCAACTCCATAGACACAGAAGATTTGTGGCTACTGGGGGCTGGAGGAAGGGGTTCTGGGACTGCCTGCTAACGGGCACGGGGCTTCCTTTTGGGGCAACGAAGAAGTTTTGGAACCAGATAGAGGTGATGGTTGCACGACATTATGAATATACAAAACAACAATGAACTATACATTGTAGATGGTGCTTTTTGTGCAACGTGAATTTCAGCTCAATTTTTTTGAATGACCGGAAGTTTATTAAGTTGTCGATTCTGGGTAATGTGCATGAAATTATTCTTTTATATGTGCTTTCTACATCTGACATGTACATGGAAACATATATTACCCGCTGCAGAGGGCAAGTCAAGTACGATCTGTCCTTGAGCTGTCAGTTTGCCACGTCAGATCTCAACCATCCATGGTGGCCATCTGGTCATTACCTCTGTCAGCCATCACTACCCACGGACCTGATTAGCGGAATCTTTCCCGGCCTCAGGAAGACTGTTCTGCTGGGGTCAGAGATAAAAATAAACCCGCAGGATGCTGGGCCAAAGAGGCCAGACACAAAAGAGAACATGCTGTATGATTCCATTTACGAAAAGTGCAAAGGCAGACAAACCGGATGGATGCTGAGAGAAGTCAGGATGGTGGGATCTTTTGGGGGCAGGGACGGAGTGGGGAGGTCGCATTCTAGGTCTCAGTCTGGATGCTGGTGACACAGGCATGTTCCATCGGTGAAAACGCACCCAGCTGAACATTTATGATGTGTGCGTGTTCCTGTATTATGCTAGACTTCAGTATTAAAAAGTTTAAAAGTAAATAATAAATGCAAAATTCCATTGGATACATTTAATTTCCTGCCAAACCTTTGAAACACTGGCTCAGAGCTTGGCTTCAGGTGGCAAACCTCCAGACGGGCGAGTTTGTGGCTCCAGCCCTCCATATCCCGGGATGTGGGGTTCAGGTGCCATTTGAGAAAATCAACGCGCAGGAGGTGGATCACGGTTGCTTATTACAACTTCTTTCTTGTGCAAACAGAACTGCCTAATCCCGGCTCAGGGTCCCCTCTGGAGACCAAGAGGGGAAGACCTGCAGTTTCTAACTTCAGCCCCACCCAGCACAGGGAGCAGAGGGTCCAAAGCTGCTCTTGTGGACACTGAGACATGGGAAAGGAAACGGAGGACTGGAACGTTACCCACCCAGAGCAAACTGTTCTCAGGCTTAGAGTCAGGAAAACAGACGTGGAATTGCGGAGGGCAAGCACTCCTCTAATGCTTTTCAGCAAGAATCCGAATGCGTTGGTCTGTTATTAAGCCCTTGGAGAAGCTGCTGGTGCCCACCTCCCCGCCGTGGGCTTGCTGACACCTAGGAGGGAGCCCAGGAAAGGCCTGTGCCCCCCCAGAATGGCCTTTCAGAGCCCCCCTCAACCCCAGGCCAAGCCCAGCCAGGCCCTGCATACCTGGCCCGTTGAACAGGTCTTGCAGTTTCAGCCTGGACCCTGTCAGCATCTACGGCCAACAGCGGGCCGGGGATCACAGGAGCTAATCCTGTCCCTTCCCCTTAATACAGACGAGGTCAAGTCCCCACAGTGGGCACAGAGCCCAGCAGAGCCCACATGTCCAGTGCCTGCCCCAGGGTGGGGGGCTGGGGAGGAGAGGAGGAGAGAGAGACAAAGAGACAGGGACTAAAAGAGACAGGGAGAGGGAGAGAGCAAGAGACAGAAGCAGATAAAAGATGCAGCGGGGAGGGGGGCGGGGGGTAGGGAGATGTACAAAGAATAGGAGGAGAGAGAGAAATGGAGAAGCAGAGGAGGGAAAAGGGAGGGAGGGGAGGGGAGGGCTTGCAGAGAGAGCACGTTTGTTTTCCTTTCTTTCCTTTTCTTTATTTTTCTTTCTCTGAAATTCCAGCGGGAGGGAAGTCTGCATTCCCAGGAAAGGGACCGCTCCCCAGAAGCCGCCAGCATGCACTGGGCAACCAGCCCAGGAACGAGATGGCACGGGTTCGAATCCCAGCTCGGCCCCCTGGTGGCACAGTCCCTGGGGACGAGCTGCCTTCTGGGTGACCGTCCACCTGTGAGCTCCCGGGGAGCTGGGCGAGGGTGACCGGCTGCGTCTGTGCTGAGCGCCACCCAAGCCCGTTCTTCCAACACCAGCCTCCCATCCCAGGGACAGTCCCTGATGACACCCATTGTCCAGTTCAGCATTTGTCCCAGACGGAAGCATCCCGGTCTGGTCACTTACTCTGTCGCCCTTGGTCACCAGCTGGGACCAGCCTGGGTCCAAGCCCCACCTCCACCCCTTACTCCGTGTGACATGGACACCCCGACATGTGAGATCAGGGATCAGGGATTCTGGCCAGAGGCTGCGCTGAGGGTCAACGCTGACGAGGCAGGAAAAGCCCAGCCGTCTCGGCGCTGTGGCCGCGGGTGCACTTACCTGCCCCGAGCGTCACAGGCCTCGTACCTGATGGGTCACCTCAGGAACCTGTCTTGACCGGGGTCCCCCAAAAGCAGAGCCCTTGAGGAGCACTTGGGAGCAGGGGTCTCAGGACGTGCAAGCAAGGAAGGGGCTCAGGAAGCGAGAACAGCAAGGGGTGGGGGGGGGCGTGTTGATGGGAGGACCCTGGGCTTGATCCCCCTGGGGACCCGCTAAGGAGCTGCGAGGTCCAGGACTCTGGGCGCCTAACCAGCAGTCCCCCCCCAACCCCGCTGAGGGAGGCCCAACTCCCCGCACTGCCGGCTGGGGCAGCTTGACGCTAAATGGGCTCCCCCAGGGGCCTCCAAGTCTTCAGGCCGAAGACCAAAGAAGCCCAGCTGAGATGGAAACTCCAGCTGGAAGCGTGGGAACTCAGGTGGGCAGGCGGCTATGAGGGGGGGGCAGCACCTCTGCACCCCCCTGGGTGTAGAGAGGACTCTGGGGGTGCTCGGCTCTAACCTGCTGAGAGGAAGCCCCACGTGTCACCTGCAGTTACCTGGCGCTCCAGGTGTGGCACCTGACGTCCAGCAAAGCTCAATAGTCAGCCGCCGCCCAGGGCTCTGGTTCAAAGCCCACGGCCTCCCACCATCGCGTAAAGCCACGTCCCCCTACTGGCTACGGCACCAGCACCCCAGGGCGGCTCATGCCCGTGGCCTTGTGGCTGAATTGCACAAGCAAGGCCAGGAACAGGCTCAGCACAGGGCCAGCTAGGACACACCACTGGGATGGAGACCAGGTCCCCGTTCCTAGAAATGACCCTGGAACCAGCCAGCTTTCCCCGGAAAAAGCGGCTCTCCTGGGGGGGTCCTGCCCCTGCACAGGAGGGTGTTCAGAACGAGAGTCAGGCTTGGAATCTGCAGGTTACCCCCAGTCGCTGCCCAGGAGAAAAGAGCAAAAGCTCCTGGAGGAGACGGGGGAGCATCTGAGTGCAGTGGGGGCGCCAGGCCCTGCTTCTCCTTCCAGGCAGGCACCCGCGAGGCAGATCTGCAGATCCCCCCACTTTACAGACGGGGAACTGAGACTTGGGGTGAGAGGAGCGCCCTCTGGGGCCCCCGTCAGGCAGCCAGAAAGTGACAGAGCTGTCGTCTGTCTCCTGAGCACACAGGTGGCTCACAGGGAGAGAAGAGGCAGGGGGCCCATCCCCTGAGCTCAGAGTCCAGAAGCTGCGGGGGGCCGGGGGGGAACCGCTGGGCCCGGGCTGAGCTGTTTTCATCACTAGAGACCAGAGCCTTCCCCTGAGAAGTCGGAGCCCCAAAAGGGCAGCTGAGCCCAATGTCAAGGGCCCCCGATCCTCGGCGTATCAGCCACGAGCGGGGCAGTCCCCCTGGGGGCCCCGAGTCCCAGCTTCCTGACTACAAAACGGGGGCACGTAGCTCCGCTCAGAGAACGCGAGGAGACCCGCTGGGGTGACATGCAGGAGGGGCTCTTTCGAGGGGCGAGCAGCTGTCACCAGGTCACCCTTGGAGACACCCCCCGACACCGGGCAGGCCAGCTTCCTGCAAAACAGAGCAATGAGCCCGACTCTTCCTGGGTCCCCCAGACACTCACCTCCCACACTCTCCTCACATCCCCCAGAGGCGCCCCAAACCCCCAGCCCTGGGCCGCGGGGCGTCCATCCACCCTGTCAGGTGTCAGCCAGCCTGCCTCCTGCTGGGATGCACTTCCTGCTTCCCCGTGACAGTGGGGGCCTGACATTTAAGGCCGAGGATGTCTCTGAACTGGGCCTCGACAAATAGCAGTCACTTCTGAATCCATTCCTCTAAAAGGTCACCAGCCAGACACCCGCGGAAAACACAGCCGTTGCCACCACCCACCCAGCGGCCCCTGCCGTCCGTTGTCCCCACCCCACCCCGCATCTCCTCCCCCATCTGCCTGGCTTGCAGAGCCCGGCGCAGGCAAGAGGGCACCAGCCAGGGCCCCTAGCTGTCAGGACCGTCACCTGTGACCCTTCCGGCTCCTGGCACCCCCTACACCCACCTCGGGAGGCAGCAGCAGGAGGGGCCTGTGCCTCACCTGGGGACCAGGAGGCCCCTGGGCTCAGCACCCTCCCCTGCTGCCTGGGGTCCACAGGATGGGCTTCCCTGAGAGGCACTTTCCCTGCCCCTGGAGAGGCCGAGGACCCTGGGCCAGGCGACAGTCCCCACCCTGGGGAGGAAACGCTGTGAAAGCACGGCAAGTGCAGACCCCTCCCTAGCTGGGCCCTGCTCACACCCCGTTACCTCCTCCCTTTGACACAGAGATGGAAGAGGGGCTGTCACAAGCCCGGCTCCATCCCCCGGCAGTCTGTGAGCCCCACTGCCCGGCCACCGGTGCAATTGCAGGGCCCGGGGCTGGGAGGCGGGACTGCCACTGCCGCTGCCACCCTGTGCTTGGGAAGGAAGGAGGGAAGGAAGGAGGGAAGGAAGGAGGGAAGGAAGGAGGGAGGGAGGGAGGGAGGGAAGGAGGGAGGGAGACAGGGAGGGAGGGCGGGCATCTAAGACAAAGTGTCACGGCCAGCCCCCACCCGCCAGAGGGAGGAAAGTTCTTCTCCCAGACACGGGAGAGGACAGTCCAAATATAAAGATCAGCCTCTTTCCCTGGGGAGGGAAAGCCAAGGGCTCCTTCCATGATCATCACCGCTTTTTGTTTTTCTTGGATGAGAAAACGGACTGGAGCCTGGCCACAGCTGACAGCTGTGCCTCCCCCTCCCCCAGACACCCTGTGACACCTCCAGGCTGAGTGCACACCGGCGTCCACTCATTCATTTGTTCATTCTTTGGCTCATCGGCACGCACTTGTCTGAGCACCTGCTCTGTGCCAGTGATGCACTGAGCCAGGCCGCCAGGTGTCCCGGCCCCTTGGGGCTGATGGTCTCATCAATACGTCACTTCAACAGCCCCAGACCCAGAGAGAAGCTGGGACCAGCGTTCTGAGGCACCCGAGAAGGTCGCGGTGAAGCTGAGAATTTGGCCAGGAGTGAGGGACTGGGGCAGAGGGAGGGGGTAGAGGTTGGGCACGCAGAAAGGAGCTGGGGCTGGGGCGGGCGCTCCAGAGAGGTGGGGGGCTGGCATGGCATCATGGCCTCCACCCCCGCTGGCTCCCGTCCCCACCGCCCAGAGACAGACCACGGAGCACCCACCTGCGGGCAGGCACAGAGTCCACACCCAGCGGGTGCAGGAGGCCTGCTTCCTTGGCGGCTGGCTTTAGGCAAGGGGGCATCTCTGTGCCTCAGTTTCCCCCTCAGTGGAGCTGCAGGGCCTCACACACCCAGGTCTGCTGACCCTGAATTCCTTCTTTGTAGGACACCACTCTCTCTGTGGAACTCAAATCTCTGATTTGCCCAGAGGGAACTCACTAGCTCTGGAAATATCTGCTTTTTATGCAAACCATGCTGGAGTCCCAGTCAAGGTGGGAGGGTCAGGGAGCCAGGGGGGTCAGCATCCCCTAGGGGTCAGGAGCTGCCTCTGGGGACAAATTCTGAGACTAGACTCCTGATTCACCCCTTCTGTGCTGTGTGGCCTTCAGCAAATTACTTAACCTCTCTGGGCCTCCATTTTCCTGAGAAATGGGAAGAATAATAATAATAGTAATACCTACTTCATGGGGTTACTGTGGAGATTGAAAGGGTTAACGACACATGGTCATCACAACATGTCAGTAACTGTTGGGTTCCTGCGGGTGGGGCTCTTCAGAGGGGGGCAATGCACCCTGACTTTCTGGAGCAGACAGTGGGCAAACACTTATCAACAAGACCTGACCATTCAGCCATCCACTTGCCTGCATTCCAGAAACTACTTTTGGTCAAGCACCCTGCTAAGAGCTCACTTTAGCTCTATTTCCTTAGTTAATTTATGTCTAACTGTGCTTTTACCTGAAAGTCTTAATTTTTTTATGGTTTTCTTTTCAAATTATGAAAAGCGATGCACACTCGCCTTCGCGAGAAAAATGAGTAAAATATAAAATGCAGAGAGATGAACAACGATCCCTCCACCCCAGTTGGCACAGAGCCGGGGTGGCGTCTTCCCTCTCAGAGACTGGGACGTGCCCCAGCTTCCCAGCTACACACCATCATCTACGACGTCGGGCTTCCTAGAGCCGTCCAAAGTGACCGTCCTGGGAGGAACCCAGGCCCCGGCACTCATTCACTCCTTCACACCTGGAAAACCTCGACCTGCCATTTCTTCAGTCTCTGGTTCGTTCAACTAGCTAAGGCCATCAGACCTGGGTCTGAATCCTGTGACCCTGTGACCTGGCCCCCTTCCTCATCCGTAAAATGGGAGCCGCTGAAAGGATCCCATAAGGTAAACCCTGCAAAGCCCTAGACACAGCTCCTGGCATACAGTAAGTGCTCAATAAACAGCAAAAATAAATGTTACTGCTGGTGGGGGTGATGATGGGACAGGGGAGGTGTTATCAAGGCAAACCACCACCCTGGGCCCCAGAGGCTCGAGCCCACCTGAAAACTGGGGGAAGGGTACCAGAGGGCACCCGCAGGCAGGGAGCTGGGCGTGCATCCTCCGCTCCCACTGCCTCGGCTGGGGCCTGCTCTGGGGGGACATTAACTCCCTGGCACTCGAGCCTGGACTGGAATGGTAAGCGCCGAGAGGAAGTGGGCAGGACACTGACGCCACCGAGTGCGGGATCAGATCTGTGCTTGGTGGTCTCCCGGGAGACCCTGCCCCACTGAGCCCGGGCAGCATGCGCATCTGCGAAAGTGGGGCTTACGGTAGCGACCACCTCTCAGGACTGCTGTGCAGAGTCAGTGGGAGAAGAGCCTGGCACATAGTAAACATTCATACACATTTCGTCTGTGTGAACGTGTGAATTTTTTTCAGTTCAAATCCAAGGGAAATAACGCTGCTCATCAAAGCAGCGCTCAGAGGTTCCTCCCTCTCGTCATCCCTCCCCAGGAGAGGGACTGTCAGCCAGGGGTTAAAGAGCAGCCTTGTCGGCTGTCACTCAGGACAGCTGGCAAGAAGAAGGAAAAGCAGCAAAGGTGGGAAGAAGGAACGCCCCCAGGTCGCAGGCGGGGAATGCACGTGCCCACGCCGCCCTCTTCTGGGCAGATGTGGAGTTACAGGAGCGGAGGTGCGGGCCGCGGGGACTTAGGCGCCCAGGCTCGCCGCTGCCGGGGTCCCTGCGGAGAGAGGCGCTGAGCTGGGGTCCTCCCCTCCCCCCGCATGAGCGTGGCGTGACACGTCTCCCCTGCGGAGCACTGGGGTCTCTTTAAGGCCACCTAACGCCTTAAAGAAGAGAGGTTGGGAGCTGACAGGCTGGGGAGCTGTGATGGAGGGGATCCAGGCAAAGGACCGCCCCAAACCAGAGAGGCGAGTAGGGTGGCACCCGGGTCGAAACGGCCCCGCTGGTGGCCATGGGAAATGCCAACATCCATCCTTTCATGTTAACTGGCCTCAGGGGGCTGCTCCCCCGGCCGAGAGTGGGGCGAATGGGGTGCAAATTTTAATGGGACGCTCCCAAAAAGCAGTGTTCAAGATAAATGCTATTTTAAAAATTCAAAATTTCCATGATGAACAAAACGTGGAAATTTTTAAGTGAAGACAGGATCAGTATTACTGAGTTTTCCCTTTGCCTCAGGCTCCAATACGGCTCAGCACAGCCCTGTTACTTATCCTTCTTTGAAGCTTTGATATTTTGTTGATCATGGATTTTCGCATTAATTCTGATTTTTTGCAAATCGCATGAAAACATCATTTATCTTGTTTACTGTTTCTGGCGTCCCCTTAAATTTTGCACCACAGGGGAATGTTGCACTTGCCTCACTGTAGTCCTGGCCCTGCTTGGCCCTCGCCCGACTCCTGGGCCCTGGGGCCCCTCTCCTTGGACTCTGCAGGCCAGCAGAGCTGGTGGAGTCCCATTGTGGCTTCTTACAATCTGTGCCATTTGGGGTAAGTTACTTAATCTCTCTGACCCTCAGCTTCCTCATCTGCTACACAGGATCACAGTTTTTTCCGCCACACAGGTGGCTGGGAGGATTAAATGAGCTACCCATGCATGTGAAGCAATGAGCCTCGAGCCAGCATCTTTGCAAAAGCCTGTGACAGCCTTTGTTTTTACAGTACACGATTCAGAACCTAGCAATGGTTTAGAGGGATGTGTGCGTGTAGCCCATTAGCAGAAGGAACAACGTTCCACTTGCCAAGGATGCTTACGGAGAAGGCAAAGCCTGGGGCAGAACATCCCTGTTTCTCCTGACAGGTCACTGAACATCCATCCCTTCTGATCACCTGTCCCTTCTGAATCCCTGATACCTGGCCCTGGGGAGCGGGAGTCCCGAAGACCTGAATGCCACCCCCAGCTCCACCCTCCCTCACTGGGACCCCTGGGTGACTTTCACTCTTGTACCCTCAGTTTCCTCCTCTGTCCAATGGGAATGCTGGTCGTGTCCCATAAGGTCCCAGGAACAAGTGCTTGAAGAGTCCCTGGCACCAGGACAGCTCTCAGTACATACTAGCTAATATTATCTTTAGTAGTAGAATCATAACTGACAGTGATGGATGAGAGCATGGGGTCAGGGCAGGCCTATGGCCTTGGCCATGTGACCTCACATCTCCCAGGTTCGATTGCCCGGCCTGTGAAATGGGGTGATGACTATGACCACGTGACACGTTCATCAGGGGGATTAAGTGAGATGAGGCACGCGGAAAGCTGTGCCCCCGGCCTGGCCTTTGCAGGGGCTTCCCTGCCACCCCGCCGTCCACAGGAGGAGAACATCCCCAGGGGAACTGGTGGGAGAACTGAGGTCCAGGCCTCTCTCCTCCTCAGTGGCTCAGTTCCCCCACCCCCAACCCCCGGTACCCCAGCCACCACCTCACCATTCAAACATGAGGTTCACCTCATGTTTTACATGGTCAGCTGTCATTTCATGCGATTTCTGGCAACAGGAGCCAACCTCCTGGGACTCCCCACATACCCTCGGTGGTTTATGACCCCTACAGATGGGATGATGGCTTTATCATGTATAATTGGCCGTATATAAGCCCACATTTTATTTTTATTCATAATTATTGCTAATTATATGGGCAAACCCTTGTCACTTAAGGGAGCATATAAACAATATCTCAATCATTTGTGCAGAGCTGATTTCCAAACAAAAGAGAGTCAATGGGCCCATCTGGCCCAGGAGAGATTTTATATATCTATATTATACAAACAGACGCACGTTTATTTATATATATGTATATATATATACCCACATAAACACATATATGTATATGTGCATATACATACACATCTACAGATACATATATTTATATTTTTTCCCACCACCTCCATTCCCCCAGGATTTGAGAGTATATTTTCAAAGGAAGATTGTGAAGGGCAGTTTGATGTGTCAACTTGGCTAGGCTACAGTTATTCAATCAAACAATAAGTTAGGTGTTGCTGGTAAGGTACTTTGTAGATGTGATTACAGTCCATAATCGGTTGACTTGAAGTTAGGGAGGCTGCCCTAGATGGTCTGGTGGGCCTGGTCCAATCAGTGGAAGGGCCTTAAGAGCACGGCTGGGGGTCCCTGGCAAAGAGGAAATTCTGCCCGTGGACGGCAGCCTGAGTCCGTGCCCGGTAGTTCCAGCCCTTCCTGAAGGCCCATCCCACAGATTCCAGGCCTGCCCAGCCAGCCCCACAGTCACCTAAACCAACTCCTTTTCCTGGCATTTACCTGAAGCTGGTTTATTTTCTGGTTGAACCCTGACTGAGACAAGGACCCTGGAGAGTGACAGCCCACAAAGCAGGCCAAGTGCTCCTGAGCTAAGATCTGGTACAAACCTGTCAAATGGAATTGTTTCTTTTCATGCCATCTCAAAGAACCCAAGAAAGTATAACCTCTCACGGCCTAGCCCCAAACTGGGGCAGTGTCATTGCCGCTGCATCCTACAGGTCAGAGCAGATCACGGCCAGCCTGGATTCAAGGGAGGGAAAAGAGACCCCATCCGTATGGGAGGAGTGGCGGGCACATACGGGGACGGGGGCCATTGTGGGCAGCACTTGGGGCTGCATGATGGCCCCCAAAGATGAGCAGCTCCTAATCCCAGAACCTGGGACTACGGCCCTTAGAAGGCAAAAGGGACCTTGCGGGTGTGATTAAGTGAAGAATCTTAAAATGGGGAGACTATCCCGGATTATCCAGCTGGGCCCTAACTGGGGAGGGTGAGGGGAGTGGGGAAGGAATGAGGGGGCAAGGGAGGGAGGAACAGGCCTCACACCCCCCTTGCCCAGTTCCCCCTCCTCATTTCAGCTTAGAGCTCTCTGCTCCCCAGACCCTCTTCTCCATGGAATGGGGAAGCTCATGTCCCTCCCCCAGGGCCTGGCTCACCCAGTTCCCAGAGCCCTTCCTCCCCCACCCTCTCCTCCCCACCTCCCTGAACGCTGAAAACCCGGTCTCTCTATTTACCCCTGGGGCAAGTCCCCCTTCCCCTCTGGAGAGAGAGAATGAACGCCTCTCGCCTCCTTTCTGATTTTCTTTATTCTGATGAGCACAGGGGAGCCTGAGAGAGCACCCGCTCTGGGGGCGGCCTAGAGTGGGATCCCAGGACACATTCGTCGTGTGGCCATGAGCAGGAAGTGGTGCATCTGAGCCTTGGTTTGCCTTCTCCAAGGCCATCACCCCCTTTGCCACGTGCCGTGTGTGAGTGCACGTGTGTGTTGGAGTGGAGAGTGTCACACAAGGTGACGCGTGGTATGCACCTGGCAGGCGATGAGCAGTGGGCGTCCCACGTGGGACGTGTCCAGAACCTTCTCTAAAGGTAGCTCTTCCCCGTGACCCCACTCTCAGGACTGGGAAGTTTGCTCAGGCCTTCAAGCTAGGACTCGTCTCACACTCCAAAACCAATCGGGCCACAAATCCTGATCGATTCTGTCTCAAGTCTCTCCAGAATCCAGCCACTTCCCACCGCCTCCCGGGGCCCTGGCCAGGGTCACCGTCATTGTTCACCTGAATGCCTGCAGCCCCTAATCATCCCCCCACCGTCCCTCCACCTTGCAGCCAGAGTGAGCCGTGTGTGCGCGTGTGTGCCACAAATACACAGAATATTAAATGTACCATCTTACCCAGTTTTAAGTGCACAGTTCAGTGGCATTAAGTACATCCATGTTGTTGCACAACCGTCACCAGCAACCATCTTCAAACAGTAACTCCCCATTCCCCCCTCCACCCAGCCCCTGGCAACAACCAATCTACTTTCTGTCTCTTTGAATTTGACTCCTATAAGTGGAATCATACAGTATTTGTCTTTTTGTGGCTGGCTTATTTTACTTAGCGTAATGTTCTCAAGGTTCATCCACATTGTAGTGGGTGTCAGAATGACTTTCTTTTTTATGGCTGAATAGTATTCCGTTGTGTGGATGGACCACATGTGGTTTACCCGTCCATCCATCGACAGACACTTGGGTTGCTTCACCTTTTGGCCGTTGTGAAAATGCTACTGTGAACGTGGGTGTACCAATATCTGTTCGAGTTCCTGATTTCAATTCTTTGGGATATATTTTTATTTACTTACCCAGAAGTAAAAATTCTGAATCATATAGTAATTCCATGCTTAACTCTTTGAGGAGCCACCGGGCTGCTGTCCACCAGCCACACCATTTTCCATCTCCACCAGCAACACACGAGGGTTCCAATTTCTTCACATCCTCACCGACACTTGTTATTCTCCATTTAGGGGATGACAGTCATCCTGGTGGGTGTAAGGTGGTCCGAGGGGGACTTTACAGGAGCAAATCCTACCATGTCTCTCCCCTGCCAAAGCACCCAATGGCTTCCTTCGCTCTGTGAATAACATCTTTCCACACACACAGGATCCTCCACAACCCGGCCCCTGCCCCCTTCCTGACTGCTTCCCCCCCAGCCGCTCTCCCCCTCGCACTCTCTGTTCCAGCCTCACTCACCCCCTTCCTGTTGCTCAGAAACGGCCAGTTCCCACCTCAGGGTCTTTGCATCTGCTGCTCCCCTTCCTGGAAACTGCTCCCCGAGACACAGATGGCGCTGCCTGGGTTGATGCACTTGAGAGCCTTGAATAGAAAGAGAGCGAAATCGTGTTTCCATGGTAGGAAGTCTGTGGATAACACCTAAAACTGCAAGATCAAGAGAAGCCGTCCAAGCTTATGATTTAGACGCAACGAGGAAATTCCCTGAAATAAGCAGGTAAAAGTGCTGGATGGAATTTCCCCGATCAGGTGAGCACTATGGATACCGCCTTTTTCATCCTAACGAACTTTATGGCACTATTTGGCTCTAAGTGTAGCAATTACTTCGATTAAAATATAAATTAAGAGGGCTTCCATGGTGGCGCAGTGGTTGAGAGTCCGCCTGCCGATGCAGGGGATACGGGTTCGTGCCCCGGTCTGGGAGGATCCCACATACCGCGGAGCGGCTGGGCCCGTGAGCCATGGCCGCTGAGCCTGCGCGTCCGGAGCCTGTGCTCCGCAACGGGAGAGGCCACAACAGTGAGAGGCCTGCATACAGAAAAAAAAAAAAAAAAATATATATATATATATATATATATATATATATATATATATAAATTAAGAAATAAGACTTAGTCCCATTTGGTTCTAAACAGCTATCTTGTTTAAACAGTGCCCAGCACTCAATAATTTGTGGAATAAATGAACAAATGTTCCATTCCCAGCCCTCCTCCCACCTTGGCTGCAGTGTGGGGGGAATAGAATTCTGGGGTTCATCCCCCTCTGTCTTCTGTTGGGGCAGGAGGGGGTCCGCTCCATATCTCTTGTCTGATGCCAGCTGGTGGCATCTTGCCACATCCCTCCAACACCTGTCCCTGTGCCCCATGCTGCAGGGATCCTTGTAGGTGAAACCCCCAACTTCGTTGCTTTTCCACGACCTGGTCCTGAGGGGTACAGGACGGTGGGCTCCGTCCCCCACTGCTGTCAGGGCATGGAGCTTGGAGGGGGGACGGGCGTGCTGATCACACCGGCAGTTTCTCTCCAACACTTTCACCTCAACACAGGACCAGGGCTGAGTAAATACCCAGCTGGGAAGAGAAGTCGGTCTCCCATTGTGCAGACAGGGCCTCCTCCCCTGCCCATGTACTTCGCCTCCTCTCTCTCTTTTGATCTGGAGAAGAAGACCTGCCAAGACCGAGTCCCTCAGAAAAGAAGGAGCTGCCCTGAGTTTCTATGTCATCAGATGTCCTCACAAGTATTTTACTTCTAACAGCAAAGTTGTGTTAGAGAAAGACGTATCTTAAAAGGGGGGAAGGGTGCCAATAAATGCGACTTTGGGAGGCTTCCCTTGATGTTATCAACGAGAGGAGAGAGAAACCCTGCTGATTTGGTCATTATCAGGAAAGTGTCTTCACAGAGGAGATAACAGTTCTCATTGTAAACAAGGGTCACAGGCAGAATCCTAAAATGACCCACAACCCTGCCCCTGGGGTCCACACCTTTGTGTGGTTCCTTCCCTGGAATGTGGGCAGAACTGTGACCCTCTTCTAACTGACAGAGTATGGCAAAGGTGAAGAGATTTCAAGAAAATGCAAGAACCTGACAGAGCTGGGAAGAAGATCCCACCCTAGCCAGGTCTCCAGATGAGACATTTCGTCTCAGCCTTGTGAGACATAAGAAGAGAAGCCAGCTAAGCTGTACCCAGACTTCTGACCAAAGAACTGTGAGATCATAGACGCGGTGCTGTTTTAAGGCACTAACTTTGTGCTACTTGGTTACACAGCAATAGAAAACTAACAGAATGAGTCTCTTTAGATCATTTTAAAATGCAATAAAGCAAATGATTGCCCTATGAAGATCACCTGTTTACACCTACCGGCCAGATGGGGAAAACTGTCCTAACATCACACAAGTGTACCTTACAATAGAATATAGAGTAAGAGCCTTACGGAGGGAATTTGAAAAGTGCTGTGTCTCATACAACTAGATGGGAGGGAAGATGCTGAGCCCTGGAGAATGTTGGACCCTCAAAGGCCTGGGTGGAAGAGACCCCAGTGGAACGTTGACATAAGACTGATCCATGTTCAAATCAATAAAATTAGAAATGAAAAAGGAGAAGTTACAACGGACACCACAGAAATACAAAGCATCATAAGAGACTACTACAAGCAACTCTATGCCAATAAAATGGACAACCTGGAAGAAATGGACAAATTCTTAGAAAAGTATAACCTTCCCAGACTGAACCAGGAAGAAATAGAAAATATGAACAGACCAATCACAAGTAATGAAATTGAAACTGTGATTTAAAATCTTCCAACAAACAAAAGTCCAGGACCAGATGGCTTCACAGGTAAATTCTATCAAATATTTAGAGAAGAGCTAACACCCATCCTTCTCAAACTCTTCCAAAAAATTGCAGAGGAAAGAACACTCCCAAACTCATTCTATGAGGCCACCATCACCCTGATACCAAAACCAGACAAAGATACTTCAAAAAAAGAAAATTACAGACCAATATCATTCATGAATATAGATGCAAAAATCCTCAACAAAGTACTAGCAAACAGAATCCAACAACACATTAAAAGGATCATACACCATGATCAAGTGGGATTTATCCCAGGGATGCAAGGATTCTTCAATACATGCAAATCAATCAATGTGATACACCATGTTAACAAATTGAAGAAGAAAAACCATATGATCATCTCAATAGATTCAGAAAAAGCTTTTGACAAAATTCAACACCCATTTATGATAAAAACTCTCCAGAAAGTGGGCACAGAGGGGACCTACCTCAACAAAGTAAAGGCCATATACGACAAACCCACAGCAAACATCATTCTCAATGGTGAAAAACTGAAAGCATTTCCTCTAAGATCAGGAAAAAGACAAGGATGTCCACTCTCACCACTATTATTCAACATAGCTTTGGAAGTCCTAGCCACGGCAACCAGAGAAGAAAAAGAAATAAAAGGAATACAAATTGGAAAAGAAGAAGTAAAACTGTCACTGTTTGCAGATGACATGATACTAGAGAATTGTAAAGATGCCACCAGAAAACTACTAGAGCTAATCAATGAATCTGGTAAAGTAGCAGGATACAAAATTAATGCACAGAAATCGCTTGCATTCCTATACACTAATGATGAAAAATCTGAAAAATGCCATTCACCATTGCAACGAAAAAAATAAAATACCCAGGAATAAACCTACCTAAGGAGGTAAAAGACCTGTACTCAGAAAACTATAAGACACTGATGAAAGAAATCAAAAATGACACAAACAGATGGAGAGATATACCATGTTCTTGGATGGGAAGAATCAATATTGTGAAAATGACTGTACTACCCAAAGGAATCTACAGATTCAGTGCAATCCCTATCAAATTACCAGTGGCATTTTTTACAGAACTAGAACAAAAAATCTTAACATTTGTATGGAGACACAAAAGACCCCGAATAGCCAAAGCAGTCTAGAGGGAAAAAAAAATGGAGCTGGAGGAATCAGACTCCCTGACTTCAGACTATACTACAAAGCTACAGTAATCAAGACAATATGGTACTGGCACAAAAACAGAAATATAGATCAAAGGAACAGGATAGAAAGTCCAGAGATAAACCCACGCACCTATGGTCAGCTAATCTATGACAAAGGAGGCAAGGATATACAATGGAGAAAAGACAGTCTCTTCAATAAGTGGGGCTGGGAAAACTGGACAGCTACATGGAAAAGAATGAAATTAGAACACTCCCTAACACCATACACAGAAATAAACTCAAAATGGATTCGACACCTAAATGTAAGGCCAGACCCTATAAAACTCTTAGAGGAAAACATAGGAAGAACACTCTGACATAAATCACAGCAAGATCTTTTTTGCTCCACCTCCTAGAGTAATGGAAATAAAAACAAAAATAAACAAATGGGACCTAATGAATCTTAAAAGCTTTTGCAAAGCAAAGGAAACTACAAAACAAGACAAAAAGACAACCCTTAAAATGGGAGAAAATATTTGCAAATGAATCAATGGACAAAGGATTAATCTCTAAAATGTATAAACAGCTCATGCAGCTCAATATTAAAAAAACAAACAAACAACCCAATCAACGAATGGGCAGAGGACCTAAATAGACATTTCTCCAAAGAAGACATACAGATGGCCAGGAAGCACATGAAAAGCTGCTCAACATCACTAATTATTAGAGAAATGCAAATCAAAACTACAATGAGGCATCACCTCACACCTGTTAGAATGAGCAACATCAGAAAATCTACAAAAAACAACTGCTGGAGAGGGTGTGGAGAAAAGGGAATCCTCTTGCACTATTGGTGGGAATTTAAATTGATACAGCCACTATGGAGAACAGGATGGAGGTTCCTTAAGAAACTAAACATAGAATTAGCATATGACCCAGCAAACCCACTACTGGGCATATACCCAGAGAAAACCATAATTCAAAAAGACACATGCACCCCAATGTTCATCACAGCACTATTTACAATAGCCAGTTCATGGAAGCAACCTAAATGCCCATCGACAGACGAATGGATAAAGAAGATGTGGTACATATATACAAGGGAATATTACTCAGCCATAAAAAGGAATGAAACTGGGTCATTTGTAGAGATGTGAATGGATCTAGAGACTGTCACACAGAGTGAAGTAAGTCAGAAAGAGAAAAACAAATATCGTATATGAATGCATATATGTGGAACCTAGAAGAATGGTACAGATGAACCGGTTTGCAGAGCAGAAACAGAGACACAGATGTAGAGAAAAAAATGTATGGACACCAAGGGGGGAAAGTGGCGGGGGTGGGGCATGGTGGTGTGATGAATTGGGAGATTGGGATGGACATGTATACACTGATGTGGATAAAATGGATAACTAATACGGACCTGCTGTATAAAAAAATAAAATACAATTCAAAAAAAAAAACAAAAAACCGATCTATGAAATGTGAAAGAGGGGATTAACCATACTTCCAGAGTAATACCTCTGCATTATGTGATTTTTAAATACACGTGTGTAACTAGTTAAAGAAACATTGTAACTAGGCTTTTGATGATTTCATCTACATCTTGGCCACTATGGTCTTTTTGTTTTTAATTCTTAATAGGAACGTGGGAAGCATCTCCTTCTGTTTTGGGTCCCCACATATGCAGGCATATATGGTGTTTGTTGTAAATAAATTTACGGGCGTCCGTTTCCCATCTGGGCAGTGGGGGGGAAGGGTAGTCGCAGGGCTTGGAAGTAGGGGAACCAGGACACAAGCAGCCACATCTGACCCCAAGACCATCCTTTCCAGTCTATCCCAGACAAACATGGAGAGAAGAAAGTTTCCAGGACCCCAGGAACCCGCAGATGATGACAGAGTCGCCAAGATGACCGCGGGCATTGTGGAGGCCAAAGGGGCTGGCCAAGACCCTTCACTGGAATCATCGGTGGTCATGGGCAGCAAGGCCGAGGCCCCCCTCAGGCTCCCACAAACTTCCCACTTTATGTGCCAAAACTCACCTCTTCCCCAACTCCTACCTGAAACTCCCTCGCCTCCCAGAGATAACTGCTTGGTTTTCAGTACAATTTCATTCATGTTAATGGGAAAAAAAATACCCTGAACTAAAGCTTTTAATGACCAGCTGTACATTTCTCGTTCGCCAGCCCCTAGGGAAATGGATCTTTCTCATTTACTGTCCCCAGTGAGACTTGGGGTAATGTGTCCTGGAACCTAATTCTCAGACTGTAATGGCAGGGAGAACCCATTTGGGGGCCACGTCTTGAGTTGATGATATACACTCACTTAGTGGATGGACAGCTAAAAGCTAAAATGCAGCAGCTAGAAGATTACCGTCAAATTCTACTTTTTTACTTTAATTTTGTTTTGTTTTAAGTTCCATGTATCACAAGAGCTGTGAAAGTTCTCAAGGTTAGATAAAAAGCCATACCTCAAGTTTGATTTCCAAACTAGGTCAATCTAGGGAAAGAAAGAGATGTTGCCTTTGTTTAATTATCAAAGAACATATTGAATAGAAAAATGTATTCTTTCTGCTCAACACTCTTTGTTTCAGGAAACCACATCCCACACTCCAGCAGTCCCATGAATCCACAGTCATGTGTCAGTCATGGTACCCTGCCCCAACACATGTACAGGGGCGGGCCATGAACCAGGCTGGCCAATGAGAAGACTCCATTCTACTGGGCATGTGACCCAAACAGACTAATCAGGGGCTTCCCTGGGACTTCATGCTAGGGGAGGTGGATCCTCTTTCTCAAGCCATGAAGACCACATAAGGTGGAGGCTTCCTGGTGGAGGGACCTGACTGCAGGAAAAGAGAGGGACACACACGTGAGAAAAAAGAAGCAGAAGAGAGAACCTGGTGACATCATTTGATCCCTGGAGCCCCTCGACCCCGTGGTACCTTGAATTTTTCTGTTTCATGAGCCCAGCAATGTCCAATTTGGGCTACAGTCAGTTTGAGTTGATTTTCTGTCAGTTACACCCAAACATGTCCTGAGTAATACAGAGAATTTCTGTCATCATTCATTCACTCACTCAGGTGAGGAAGACATCATCCCAAACTTGGGGAGAAGGTTGAGCAGAGGCAGCAGCCGTCAGACAGAGTGGCCAAGAGTTGGTCCCTGACGGGGGTGATGAGGGCCACCCAGGAGAAACTGGGGTCTTCAGGGCACGTGCCAAGGAGGGCCCACCCCTGACCGGGGAACTTGGGCGCCCTCCCCCAGGAACGACCCAGCAGATTCGACCACAGCTCCTAAACTCTCTGCTTTTGTTTCAGAGGATTTCTTTTTTGAGTTCTAAAGTCATCATGGATACTAACTCCGCTAGGGGAAAATAAACATTGTCATTCTTCTCTCTTCCTCCCGTACAGAGATAAACACTTTCCTCAGTGCCACAGAGGCACGGGGTGCTGGGGGGATGGTACGAAGAAGCCGCTGAAACAACGTGTGGAGGGAGCTGCGCTCTCCACAGCCCACCCTCCAGACCCGACTGCTGTGTGTCTCCCAGGAGGAGGCACCAGGGGCTCGAGGCCTGTGCCCATGACCAGCTGCCCTCGCCATCCACAGTCCCACACAGAAAACCTCCCGGTGAAGGTCTGCTGCCTGCCACACAGCAATCTCACCAGAGGCCACAAACACAGACTGTGTACCCACGAGCAGAAACACACATGCACACAGGTAAACACACACGCATACACAGAAGGCATCCGCTAGGAGCCGAAATGGCCTTTCGGAGTAGATATATCGAAAGAAGTTGGAGAAGCTGCCATAGAAGTACCACGATTAAAAATGAACCGGGAGATTGGGATTGACATGTATACACGAATACGTATAAGATGGATAACTAATAAGAACCTGCTGTATAAATAAATACATTAAATTTAAAAATGTTTTTAAAAAATGAAGATTTGATTTTTGCTTTTCAAAAAAAATCCCTAAATGTAGTAATAAAGTTTTTCTTTTTTGTATATCAAATATATATTTAAAAAGACACAAACATGCATACACGTACACATAGACATATACACACGGGTGCACACAGGTGCACACACAGACACAGTACACTCATACAGACACACACAGACGCATGCACATGCACGCACAGACGTGTGTGCAATTATAGATATGCATGTGTGGACACAGACGCACACAGACACACAAATACACAGACACACGTGCACAGACACACACCCGCAGATGCATGTGTGCACACCCATGCACACGCAGACACACAGACACACAGCAGAGGGGGCATGGAGGGTGGGGAGGTGTGAGAAGAAAGCGGATCTGAGGTGAAAAGGGACATGATGGCCACCGGCTCCGGGTGTTACCTCGGCTCAGCAGGTGGGGTGAGGAGACTGGGGCCCCCCAGTGCGGACTAGACCAGGCTTCAGCCGTCTCTGGATGCACTGGACAAATAGGATTCAAACCCCAGCTCCTCCTGGAGCCCCCCCGCCCCCCGATCCTTTCTGTACCGAGTGGAGATGGCAGCGTCGCGCTCATTGGGGGTGGCGTGATGAGCCGTGCGTGAAGTGTTGGACGTGAAAGTGTGAGCACAGCACCTGGCAGGGAGCGAGGAGGGGTCCGGAGCAGGTAGAAGCAGCCCCAGAGGTTAATAACGAGAAAGAAACATCATTTCTGATGAAAGGGGACGGGGAGCTGCACAGTCACAGCAGAAATGGGGAGACGTAGGGCCCCGTCAGCACCGCTGGGGACCCCCGTCTCCCCCTGACAGCGTCGCAGGGGTCGGGGTCTTGCCCCTCCCCCGCCGCCCACAGTCCAGAGCTGGTGGCTCCATGGCAGTGCCCAGGGACACCAGCAGAGGGCAGTGACAGCCAGCAGACACACCAGTTCAGGAGCACATGTGTGTCCACGCAGAAATGCAGGGCTGGAGGGCACAGTGGCTTTCCCGGGGCCCCGGGGGACAAGGGCAGGTCTCGGGGATGCCTGGACGGTGAAGAGAAGAACTCAGCGTCCACCAGGGGAGAGCACCCCACAGCCAGAAAGAGCGATCCCTGCCACATGGTGGGCAAAGGCCCCAGCTGCAGAGTAAGCCTCGTCGGCTTCTTCTCACCCCCTGGGCGCTGACCCCGAGGGTCCAGGCGCAGCGGGCGGAGAAACGGAGGAGCAGAGAGAACAGCAGAGCACAGCGTCTGCTCCCCCAAGACACGGCTCCTATCTCCACCTTCCGCCCAGCCTGCTTCCTCGGGTCCTCTCCTCGGCCTCCTCCGCACCCCCAGGCTCCCTGAAGGATCTCACGTGGTGCCGAGACCCCTGTGCCTCGGAGACCCAACGTGAGTGCCACCTCCTCCAAGTCCCACCGGCCTGAAACTCAGAGCGTCCACACGGCGCCTAGCGCCCTCACCCTCCCACGCCGCTCACCGCCGCCCACCCACCATGCCCAGCGCGTCAGCAGCACCTGCTCCCCGATCCCCACCCTCCCCCTCCTGCCTCTTCCTCTCCCCCGCTGGGTCAGCGGGTCTCCGAGGACACGGCCAGGCCCTGGACCTCCTCTGCACTGCTTCCCCCATCCCATCAGCACGTTGCCCTGTATATTCACAGATTAAGTCGACTGCTTTTCTGCAGAAGAGAAGTTCCCCTTCTCTTGAACTTCACAACTTTTCATTTGTTAAATATCTGCTGGGCGCCTTAAAATACACAGCTTCACTGAGATACAGTTCACGCACCATAAACATCACCCACAGAAAGCACACAAGTCAATCGTTTTGAGTCTTTTTACGGAATTACCCATCATGACCATAATCTCACTTTAGAACATCTTCATCACCCCAAAAAGAAACTCCATTAGCGGTCACTCTGCATTCCTCCCGGCCCTAAGCAACCAGTGATCTGTCTTCTGTCTGTGGATTTGTCTAGACTGGACATTTCGTGCCCATGGAAGCCTACAGGATGGGACCTTTTATGACCGTGTTTCACTCAGCAACATGTTTTTGAGGTTCTGCCTTTTCGATGCTGCCCACAAGGCTGCAGTGTTAAACTAGACGAAATGAGGCCCTCCCCTCATGCAGCTCCCCTCTATGAAGGAGACAGAGACGGAACAGTAAGGACACCCCAATAATTCCCTACCGTGTTGATAGGAGAGCCAAGGGGTACTCCAAGGAATGGGCCGGGCCCGTGAGGAACAGCAGGCAGGGCTCACTGCCAGGAGACTGCAGAACGGGAGGGTGGGTGGGATTCGCTGGCCAGAAGAGCACCCCAGGCAGAGGGAACAGCATGTGCAAAGGCCCTGCTCCAGGAAGGAAATAAAAGAAGGCTGTGTGCCTGGGATACGCGTGCGGAAAGGAACGTGGCCCAGAATGAGATCCACAAGAAGTCACGGGGTGGGGATGGGGGTACTTCCCTGGTGACGCAGTGGTTAAGAATCCGCCTGCCAATGCAGGGGACATGTGTTCGGGCCCTGGTCCAGGAAGATCCCACATGCCGCAGAGAAACAAAGCCCGTGTGCCACAACTACTGAGCCTGCGCTCTAGAGCCCATAAGCCACAACGACTGAGTCCGCGTGCCGCAACTACTGAAGCTCACGCGCCTAGAGCCCGTGCTCTGCAACAAGAGAAGCCACTGCAATGAGTAGCCTGCGCACCACAACGAAGAGTAGCCCCCGCTCTCCACAACTAGAGAAAGCCTGAGCGCAGCAACGAAGACCCAACGCAGGCAAAAAAATTAAAAAATGAAAGAAGTCATGGGGTGGGGGTGGGGGGAGACGTGAAACCTCCCATCAGGAGCTTCAGCTCCATCTGAAGAGCAATGGGGAGGAGGGATATCACACATTGGATTTGCAAGATGGTTCTGAAGGCAGGGCTGGGTGAGAGGCTCGGCGGTGGAACGGGAGGGATGATTGGCCACAGGCCTCGGAGGCAGGCTGGACGTAGGGGTGAGACAGAGGAAGGGGTGAGTGGGGCTCCATCCCAAGTCGGGGCAGGGGGAGCTGCAGCAGCCAGCGGGACGTCCAGGGCTGGGCACCATCGGATCAGTATTCCGCACGATTCTTGGCCAGAGCAGAGGGTGGCTCTCAGGCCCCAACCTCTTTATCTAACGCAGCTCGGTAATGACCTTTCCCGGGCTGCTCACCAGCTCCTCCGTGCTGCCAGCTAATCCAGAATGCAACTGGCCCGCTCCTCGGGCGGCGGCCACCCAGCCCTTTCATGTCCTCAGCAAATGGGCACCACTGTGAAATGATGTTTCGCTCTCGGCCAATGCATTAAACTTAAGTGTTTTCTATAACCAGAGCACCCTGGGTCTTCTTTAATTCCCAAGTGATTTTTTTACCCAATTTACTGCCAGGACTCGATTCAATCAATACTGGCAGGGATTCAGCCCGCAGAGGTGTCCAGTGGCTCCAGGGACCACTGGAGCTTCTGCCCCTGCACCACGGTGCCCCCCATCCACCAAACTGATGGGCCTGCCACCCCGCAGGGCTAACCAGCGTCCAAATGACCAACCTGAGATCTGTCAGACCCTCCAAATGCCGTAGACACCCTCTCCCTGCCCAAAGGGGCCTGCAGTCCTGCGCCTGAACTGCCCTGGGCCGGCCCTGACCTCAGGACTCCCTGGGGGAGGAAAAGTTTCGCAAACTACGAAGGCTCTGCGTTAATCTGGACAGAAACAGACTCTGGGAAGGGGGAAGGCATACGTGCCCTGTATGAATCGGGTCTTATTGCACTAGGGTCAGGGTTTAAATTAGATCCTTATCTTTCGCTCTGGACATATAAAAACAGGATGTGGGGTTTCTTGTTCCCAAGGATTTAGCTAAACTTTTGCTTAAAAAAAAATTGAAAAAAAAATGCCAGAAAGCTTTTTCCCTTCCAAAAGGAGGGTCACGGGGTCTGAAACCAAATATAAGAGGTGAAGGTCTTCCCTCTTGAACTTGCTCTGGCAAAAGTTCAGTACAATCACATCCTCTGGTTCTAATTCTAAACTTCCTGGAGGAGGGACAGCAGGAGGGCAGCTCAATCTATAGCCTTTCTCAAAATAAATCACCAGCAGGTCACGGCAGCAGTACTGTGGGGTTTTTTTTGTTTTGTTTTGTTTTGTTTTGTTTCGGTACGCGGGCCTCTCACTGTTGTGGCCTCTCCCGTTGCGGAGCACAGGCTCCGGACGCGCAGGCTCAGCGGCCATGACTCACGGGCCCAGCCGCTCCGTGGCATGTGGGATCCTCCCGGACCGGGGCACGAACCCGTGTCCCCTGTATCGGCAGGCGGACTCTCACCCACTGCGCCACCAGGGAAGCCCCAGCAGTACTTATTAAAACATGAAATTAGTTGGCATGCCCATGTTTTTCACTTCCCCTCTCTTTACACAGACTTAGAAAGGCCTTTAGGCAGGGAGAACTGTTCATCTAGTACTAGATAAAGGGGCCTGGGGCCTGGCAAGCCGTGTAAATGGGTGGCAGGGCCGGGTGGAAGGGGCCATAGGGAGTGGTAGAGGCCGAGGCAAAATCAGGAAGGCGGCAGCTGCTACCCTATGCCAGTCGTTGCCTGGGAGGGGACCTCCAGACACCAGGGCTCTTGGCCTTGCCAAAGAGTCTAGTGGCCCCCAAAACAGGCACATACGTCCTGTGCCATTAGGCTATGTAAGGACCAAGTGTCCTGGGACCACTGGTATCTGATCAGTGACTATAATCCCACCCCCCCCAGAGGGGCAGAGTCCATAAGACGGACCAAAGCTCAATTTCCCACCACCCCAAAGGGATAAAGCTCTGGGTCCAAATTAAATTTGCATAAAAAGAATCGTTTTCCCTCATCTTTCTCCCTCGTGACCCTTTTCCTAGTGTGGGAACCCAGCGTTTGGTGCCATTGCCTCTGAGCAAAAAGGATGCCCCAGGAAGCAGGGGAAAACTGGAGTCGGTTCTTCTCTGCTTTTGCTTCAAAAGTCTCACCCACAGAGCAGGGCGAGAACTCGGGGAGAATGGAGCTGGCAGCAGGTCTGAAGGAGAGAAACGCTTCCTAGAAAACTTGCCCTCCCACCTCATCCATCCCTGACATGGGCAAAGTTTACCCACAAGGGGCTGTACAGGGAGAGGGTCCCTTTTACCAGGAGCCCCCTTGGAAGGGGACAAGCCCCCCATGAGTATATGGTTGCCCGGAGTATCTAGGCGGAAAGGATGCGAGTCAGCCTCCTGGGGCTTCTATGGCAGAGGAAGGGACAGTAGAGGGGTACTGGAACCCCAGGGGGTCACGGGAGTAGCAGGGTGGGGTCTTACAGCTTCCTGAGCCCCCAAGTTGCCCCAGCTGGTGTGAGACCAGCTCCGCGTGCCCACTGCCCCTGAGAATAGAAGGAAAATGGCCGACACAGAGGAGTAGACAGGACCCTGCAGACATCACGAGGAAAGGCTGAGCAGCCATTGCACGGACCAGAGGCTGAGGGTCAGACAGGACCACGTGTCCCAGCAGAGGCCACCTGCCCAGCCCTGATGCCCAGGCATGCCGCAAATGCCCTGGGACAGAAATGAAAAGTAAAGTTTTCCTCCATCTCATGCAGCTGGAGGACTTGGACCAGACACGCACCCAGCGGTGCTGAGGCTTTCTTAGGGTGATGTTGCCTTGGTGTGAACGTGATGGAAACCTCAAGAAGAAGCGCAGAGTTCAAACTTCAATGCCCTGCAAACCCCCACCCCCACCCCGGGATCTCGTTAAAATGCACATGCTGATCAGGTAGGTCTGGCGCGGAGCCTGAGTTCTGCTTTTCTAACAAACTCTCAGGGGAAGCCGATGATGCTCGTCCAGGGACTGGGCTGCAATAAGGAGGCTCTAGAAGGTGCTAAAGGGGGCTTCCCTGGCGGTCCAGTGGTTAGGAGTCCGCACTTCCAATGTAAGGGGCACGGGTTCGATACCTGGTCCGGGGAACTAAGATCCCACATGCCGCATGGCATAGCCAAAAAAAACCAACAACTACTTCCTAGAAGGTGCTAAAAGAAGACCCAGAATCCACTGGCAGAACCACAGGCGTTTGCCCACAGGCCTGAGTGCTGGCCAAGGGGTCCAGGCCGCCCCACTGGGTGCTTCTGGTGCATACTCCAGAAATGCACACCCTGGAATTGAAGGTAATGGAAAAAGCACAGAATCTCCATGTTTAAATGTGAGCCCCCAGCCATAAAAAAAGAATGAAATAATGCCATTTGCAGCAACATGGATGGACCTAGAGATTATCATACTAAGTGAAGTCAGAAAGAGAAAGACAAATACCATATGATATCACTTATATGTGGAATCTAAAATATGACACAAATGAACTTATTCACGAAAGAGAAACAGACTCACAGACATAGAGAACAGACTGTGGTTGCCAAGGAGGGGGGGTGGGGGAGGGATGGATTGGGAGTTTGGGATGAGCAGATGCAAACTCTTATATATAGAATGGATAAACAACAAGGTCCTACTGTACAGCACAGGGAACTATATTCAGTATCCTGTGACAAACTGTAATGGAAAAGAATATGAAAAAGAATGTGAAGATATATATAACTGAATCGCTTTGCTGTACAGCAGAAATTAACACAACATTGTAAATCATACTTCAATAAAATAATTTTAAAAAAAAAAAAGACGAAAAAATAAAATGTGAGTCCCGTGGAGTGTGGTCATGACCGCACAAGTCTGTAAGTTGACCATCAAAAGATGAATGGATAGGGCTTCCCTGGTGGCGCAGTGGTTGAGCATCCACCTGCCGATGCAGGGGACGCGGGTTCGTGCCCCAGTCCGGGAGGATCCCACATGCCGCGGAGCGGCTGGGCCCGTGAGCCATGGCCGCTGAGCCTGCGCGTCCGGAGCCTGTGCTCCGCGACGGGAGAGGCCACAACAGCGAGAGGCCCGCGTACCGCCAAAAAAAAAAAAAAAAAAAAAGATGAATGGATAAACGATGTGTGGTCCAGCCATTGAGAGGAATATTCTTCAGCCATAAAAAGGAACGAGAACTGATACATGTGACAGTGTAATACGTGGATGCACCTTGAAAACATCAAGCTAAGTAAAGAAGCCAGACACAAAGAGCCGCATATTGTATGATCCCATTGATAGGAAATGTCCAGGACAGGTAAATGGACAGCAACAGAAAGGTTAGTGGTTGTCAGGGCCTGGGGTGACGGAGCGATGAGCAGTGAGTATTTAATGGGTCTGGGGTCTCCTTTGGGAATGATGACAATGTTTTGGAACTACAGAGAGGCGTTGGTTGCACAACTCTGTGAATATAATAAAAACCATTGAACTGCATCCTTTAAATGGGTGAAGCGTACGGGATGTGAACTAAAACTCAATCTCAATAAAGCTGCTTTTTCAAAAAGCAGATGGGAGGACAAATCTGGGATGATTCCACTTATGTGAGGTACTTAGAGGAGTTAAGTTTATAGCAACAGAAAGTGGAATGGTGGTTGCTAGGAGCTGGGGGAGGGGGAAAGGGAGTCAGTGTTTAATGGGGACAGAGTTTCAGTTGGGGAAGATGAAAAAGTTCTGGAGATGGACGGGGGTGATGGTTACACGATGGTGTGAATGGACTTAATGCCACTGAACTATACACTTAAAAAGAGTCCAACTGGTGACTTCCAGGTTGTGCTTGCTTTACCATAAGAATAAAAAAAAGGGTAGCAGGAACAGGTGCTCACAGGGTGAGAAGGGGTCATCTCAAAATTACTCTCTAAGCCCAAAGGTGGAAACAGAACTTCCCAGTGAGGGGGGCAGCTGTCGGGACCACAACCGCAGGCTTGAACTTGGCATCCTGATGGGGACCAGCCTGAAGCTGATCCCCCCTGGAGGTCCCACATCCAGTTCACAGGAAGGCAGGGGACAGGGGACACGTTAAAGGACACCACGGAAACCGGCCTTGCCGAGCACAGTCGTGTCGCCAAGCTGGATGGGCTCTCAGCAGCTTTCAGCTCTGATGCCCACGCCCTCCGCCCGCCCCCAGCACTTCCCTCCTCCCTCACCAGCCCCACCTCTGCTTGTCTGCTGGTTCCCCTTTGCCTGAGCCCAAAACAGAGGAGACCTCCGGCCTCCCTCCTCTGTTCCATCCACAGCCCTCGCCCTCCTGGTTCCCTCGCAGATCCACCTGCTTGCTGACAACCCCAAAACAGGGGTCCGGCGAGTCTCTCTCCTGTGAGCCCACCCACAGCATCCCCGAGGGTGCTGACACCTCAAACATACCCGCTGGAGGGGGTGAGATGGTGCCCCTGGAAAGATGTGTCCACCTGGAGCCTGTGAATGTGACCTTACTTGGAAAAAGGGTCGCTTTACCCCCTCTCCCATTCCCGCACCTCCAGCACCTGCCGGCCCTGCTGCATCCTCCCTGCCGTCACCACACTGGTGTGGCCACTGCCCTCTGGCACCTGGACACCAGCAATACCTCCAGTGATCTGATGGCTCCCACTGCTGCCCCCTACAGAACATTTTCCTGCAGGCCAAGCGGACACACGGAGGGCAGGCCAGGGGGCCGGTGCCGTCTCCCCCTTCCCAAGAGCACCACCTGACCTGCAACACAGAGGCCGAGGGAACAGTCGGACGGAGGAGGAGGGCAGGTCTTAGGGGGTCCGCAGGAAATCACCACTGGCAGAGGCCCAAGGGGGGATCTCCAAAACCCACTAAGTGCCTGGTACCCCCAACAGAGGGACTTTGGGGGCCAGGGGAGAGCCACACACAGCCCCTCTAACTTCCCCCAGCATCCCGGGCCCACCCCCCAGAGACACAGAAACAGCTGGGCAAGTGCAGAGCTGTGGAGGACAGGGCATAGAGGCCAAAGGCCCAGGGCCACCAGCCAGCCGGGGACAGCCCTGAGCTGGGGGAGGGACAGTGGAGGAGACGGTGGTTTCTACTGGGCCCAGGCTGGATTTTTTAAGACTTGCAAAAGATGGCTGTTGATTTCTAGAAGTAGATAGCCAAAGGATCTAGTAACTCCCTGAGGCAGGGAGAGGAAGCCCACAGGGTGGGTGTGCAGGGCGACAGCGGAGCAGCAATGAGACCATTCCGACGGCCTGCGATCAGAGCGGCCCGGAGCCCCGTCACACGTGAGGGCTCGATCACGGCATCTGTTGAACGCAGGGGTGGATAGCAGGTCAGTCACCTCGCCTCATCACCAGCACATCCATCTGCCTAACAGTCCAGGGCTCCAAGCTGCAGGGGACCGATTCATTTCTTTTCAAAGGAAGTGGCTTTGCTCCCCAAGCCTCTGTCGCTGTGGGGCAGGAATAAGAACACCTCACGGGGTCTTTACAAGAAGCAAATGAGATACCTTATAGGCTGGCCTAAGCGGACCTGATGCATTTTTTTTTATCATTTAAATAGAATTCCTAAACCAACATGAGATGAACCAGGTATGAAATATACTGCAGTCTGCTGAAAGGTGGAGATAAATCATGAAGTTCTTTGAAGGTGTAATTTGGTAAAAATAGCAATTCTGATGAGAGCTCATTTTTAATCTCAGCCCCTCTCTGGGTGCCACGGCTTATACTTTAGGGAAAATATGGAGGATCTTGAGTTTAAAGATACCTAATTTAGCAAAATTCTTTCTTGTTTTTCTTGTTGCAGACCTCCTGGGTGATAAGACATTAAACATTCATGAGAGTTGCAAGGAAGGTCCTAGACTTTTCCTCCCTTTGGGGGGTTAAAAAAAATAAAATTTATCTCTAAAGCTGGCTGGCTCTTATTCCTGACCTTAAGACCATTGGTGAGCCCCTGGAGGAAGAGTCTTTGGGGGGCCGTATTTCTTTCTAAAATTCTTGTACCATTAATTTTATGTGAAAATACTACCCACATAGTCACTTTTAAAAATACCTTATGCAAAGATCAAAACAGCATAAAAGAATCGAATGGAAAGTCCTTGGGGTATAATGTCTAAAGGGAGAGGAGAAAATTAAATGCAGCAGGATCGACAACCTGCACAGGGGGCTCTGGACGTACTCCCGTCTGGATGGAAGGAACTCTCGGGCGCACCAAGTCCATCCGCGGTCTCGCTACGACACCTGGTGGCCGCCGCGTCCGCCCACCTGAGGCGGCAGCGCTCAGCAGCGCCACCTGGCGGGAGCCCTCGAGCTGACCCTGGGATGCCTGGAGAGAGTCCTTTTTCTAAACCAAACACTGAGATTGGAAGAAAATGCTCAGGCCCCCCAGGGACCTGTCTTGCTGAGGCTCTGATACAAGCCGAACGGACGAGGAGGTGTCGGTGGGGTCTGATTACCTGCTCTGCATCCTGCGTTCTGTGCTGCCTGGTGGTGCCCAGCCCAGTGGTCCGTCCTGGTGTGGCTCTGGGTGGGCACCTCTGCGGTGCCTTGAGAGAGTGCCAGTATTTTCTGCGTTTTACAAGCAGGGAAAGGGGCCCTTAGAGAGGTAACCGAGGTCACAGCCGCCAGAAAGTCCTCGCAGGCCGGCTGGTTCACCCCTGGAGAAGGATTGTGGTCTGTGATCAGGCAAGTTTAATACTGTCAGGTGCTTTTAGAACCATGGTCTAGGGTCAGGCATTCTCACTCTGCCTTTTACATGCTGTGTGACTCTGGCCAAGTTGCTGACTTCTCTGAGCCTCAGTGTCCTCAAATGAAAAACGGGCATGGATGGACTAGACCGTGCTCAGTGCCACTCAGCAACAGCATCCCTGGGAATGTGTTAGAAATCTCAGGCTCTGCCCCCAAACTACTTAATCCAGGATCTCGCGAGGCAAAGCCCAGCAATCTGTGTCTTAATAAGGACTCCCTGGGACTGATTTGCGCTCAAGGTTGAAAACCTCTGGCCCTCAGGATTACTGAAAAGATTAAATGAGATAATTCATGCAGAATGTCTGGCCCGGGATCATTGCTCAATAAATGCTTGTTGTGATTCTCAAACTTTGGAGAGCTCAGGTGGGAGGTGGGTTCGCTTCTTTTCCTTTTTCCTATTTTTTTAGTTACAAATGTAGGACATGCTGCTAAACACAGAATTGCTTTATGACCCAGGGACTCCCCTCCTGGGTATGTTCTCAAAAGAAACAAGTATTCAGACAAATCTTATACACCCATGTTCATAGCAGCATTATTCACAATGGTCAAAAGGTGGAAACAATCCAAATGTCCATCGACTGACAAATGGACAAGCGATGGAATATCCTTCAGCCATAAAAACGAACGAAGCGCTGACACACGCCACCACGTGGCTGAACGCGGAAAACATCACACTAAGGAGCCGATACCTAAGGCCACATATTGTATGGTTCCACTTATGTGAAGTATCCAGAAAGGGGCAAATCCACAGAGACAGAAAGTGGATTGGTTGGTGGTTGTCTAGGGCTGGGGGGGGAGGGAGAAGGTCAGGGGGACTGTTACTGGGTCCAGGGTTTCTTTCTAGGGTGATGAAAATGTTCTGGAACTAGATAGGAGTGATGGTTACACAACACCGTGAATGCACTAAGTGTCATTAACGGCAAATTTTGTTATGTGTGTTTTACCATCATAAAAAAAAGAAAGAAAGAAAAGACAGGCCGGCTGTGATAATTCAGAGCTGTGTAGAGCAACCCCGCGGCCCCAAAGTAAGCAATGTTAAGCGTTTAAGCATCTTTGACATAACTCTTCTTTTGCTCAAATAAGAATGGGCTTATGCGCACATGTATTAGATTTGCCTCCTTTTTAGAACTGTGACTCCATGAGCTCATGCGCATTTCCTAGGCAACGTGCTGTGTGTCACTTAACGACACATCACAGACAACCGTCGCGGCCGTCCCTTGGCCTGGACATACAGATCAAGTCGTTTTTTTTAATAGCTGCAAAACGTGCCACCACCTTTCCCAGCGGTGGGCCTCTGGAGTGTTTCCAGGCACTCGCCACCAGAAGCAGTTGCCACGCACTGGCACACGCGCACCATCATGGAGTGGGGCTTCATCTCCGTGGGACGGACTTACAAAGGGGGGTAGCAGGGCCTTCTGAACACCTCCTGTCCAATCGAAGTCCGGCAAGGCTACAGGACTCTACAAGCTCCCCTCTACAGCGCTAGAGAGAGCCGTGTCCCAGGCACCCGTGTACACACGCATACACGCACATCAGCACCAGGTGTTATCAGTATGTATCATTTTTTCCAATCGCATATTGACAATGCACACCCACCCAAGGGGTAGGAAGGGGATATTGAATTGCATCGATTTGATTTGACAGCTGGGGAGGTTGGCCTCCCTGTTACGTGCCCAGGTTTGGGGGATCCACGGACCCTCACAGGACACGATGAACGTTCTCCCCAGAAAAATGTGTGTTTTGAGGACAATTTCGGGGGTTGAGGCACAGAAGCTGTCCGGGAGCCCCTGTGGCTGAGCCCCACTCTCGAGTTTCCAGCGGGGCGCAGACTGCCGCAGCTCTGACATTTCCGGCGAGCACAAACAGCGGGTGTTTTTCTAAATGTTAATGGGTTTCTGTGCCCTCCGCTGGATGCTGGTGTAGTCAGTACGCACTGCAGAGGCAGAGCTGAGAGACTGGAATTTTCCTCTCACCTTAGAGCTTTTGTTTTCCTTTTCTCTCTCTCTCTCTTTCCTGCAGAACTGGCCCTGGATTTTTAAGTCCAGAACGACTTTCTGGACCCTGTACTTAATACTAAAATCTGCAAGTTTCAGGGACATTATTTATCTCCCACTCTAGGAATGATCAGTGCTGGACGGGGACTCTCATTGTATAAGGTTTGATGAAATTTTATAAGGCTCTCTGGACGCCGGGAGTGTACTGATTCCCAGTGAGTAAACATTTTAAGCAAATTAATTGGTGGTAGTCATAATAAGAATAATCGATACTATCTTTCAAGAGTCTGCTCTGTGCCAGGCACTTCGTCCCTCCCGTGATGACAGGGGCAGCTTTTATCACCCGAATGTTACAGACGAAGAAACTGAGGCTCTGAGAGATGCAATTGCTTGGCCCGATGCCACCCAGCCAGCAGGGGAGGAAAATTCTAAGTGGGATCTGCTGGACGCCAAGCCCGGGCCCTTCCCGAGGACAGTTCACATGGCTCATCGCACCTGGGCTGCGAGGGACATGATGGGGGTCCCTGTGGAAGGGACAGTTTGCCCCGAGGTCACATACTGGTTAGGAGTGGAAAAAGGAAAATAATCCCAGCCCACAAATATACTGAAAACAAGACGATGTTATTAAATCCTGGCAAAACACTGCTGCCTGCGGAAGGCTGCTCTATTTGTGTATCTTATAAAGCTCCCTTTTCGCAAAGGTCAGGGGGGAGTCTGACTTACGAACACCAAGCGGAGACTTTCCTCTTGTCGGAATTAAAAGGATTGAGAGCGATGTGAAAAGGGAATAACTCTCACCCTATGTTTCAGTGGCACCTGCTGCAGCATCAGGGCCAACTAAAGTTCCCTGAGGTGCCACCAGTGGGTGCCCTTCGCCTCCCCGGGAAAGTCTGGTTGGTGACTATGCTTCAGAGAAGGGAGCGTTCAGGCCCGAGATGGAGGAAGGACTCAGTGCAGCTGAAACCCCCCCGGATGAGTCTTTGGAGACAGACGGCCATGCACCCAAGCCCTGGGCAGAGCTGAGAGACCCCAGGCAGCCAGGGGTCCGGAGGGACAGCCAAGGCAGATGGAAGCACGGTGGAGGTGCAGCTGTCACCGTCTTCCTTGAGCGAGCGGTCGGCCTCTCCAGAGGGGCTCCCCGGTTCCCAAGGGCTGTTTTCCAGGCTGACATAAGGCACGCTGGTGAGCAGTGTCCCTGACGGAGGGGATGCTGAGGGATCCTTCTTCACGTGGCCGCCAAGAAATCCAAGGACGCCGCACAGCACTTTCCCGGGGGCACTGAGCTCAGAGGTCATCAGTCTCAAGGTGATCAGAACTTGAGAACCCAAGGAAGGCACCAAATGGTTCTCCTATTTGCCCCCAACCCCCGTCGATCATCAACAATTGAGCCCATGACTTCAGAAGGAGTCTTCAGTCCAGCTCTCAGACGAGAAGAGCTAGCATGTACTGAGTACCTCCTACCTCCCAGGCCCTCCCAACAACCTTAGGGACCAGGCCCCATGACCACCCTCCAACCTCCTGTACCTCAGAGCAGTAGGGAACATGCCCAAGGCCACAGGGCAGAGCCACCAAGATGCAATCTGGGGTCCAAGCCCTGTGTGTCCACACTACTCCAGTAGCAATTCCACGCTGGCAACTGAGAGTCCAGCTTCATGGGAGATACACAATAAGGAGGAGGGCGATGGATATTATACTCAGACAACTGACAGTAGCTCCTTTCCGAGACGAAGCCTGTCCCTCTCCACACGGAGGTGAGGCCCACCTGGGTGATGGCAGACCACCGCTGCTTCACCACAAAAGACCATCCCCGATACCTCGGGCCTAAAAGGATTTCAGGGTCCTACAAAACCGTTTGAGATCAACCCCTTTAAAAAAAAAATGGACACTAATATGTATAAAATAGACAATGAGAACCTGCTGTATAGCACAGGGAACTCCACTTCGCTGTACAGCAGAAACTAAAACAACATTGTAAAACAACTCTACCCCAATTAAAAAAAAAAACATGTCTGTTGGCTCCAAAGCATGACCCCAAAAAACTTCAAATGTTGAATGTAATTTTCTGCAAAGTGTAAGGTGATGGCAACCAATTGCAAATCAACTCTTCTGAGGCTATGGACATATTTTATTGAACAGGTGATACAGGCTTGTTTGAATATAACAGCTAGAATGTTAAGATCGTCTAAAAGGAAGAGCCCCCAGGACCTACAGGACTGTTTCAATGACCCTGCCACAGACCGAGCAAAATGTCACCACGGAGAGTTTGGAACTCACCCAATTGCCGGCCAAGTGTTTAGCTGAATTAGGGGTGACAAAGACAGAGGGCTTCCCTCCAAAGTTTGGGGGACAAATGTCAGGCAGCTGGCTCTGCTAACAATAAAGACAGCAGAGCAAAGCTCCTGGAAAACACATGACTCTGAGTCACACCACTTGTTAAGTTAAAAGGGTGCCCAGGTCCCCCTGCCAACACACCTCATTAGCTAAATGAACTGACCCTGCTGGATAAGGTTATTTAATATCTGCCTATTGACTTTGGAGAACGTCTGCCACAAACAAGATCTCAGTTTTGATATTGTTGATGCTGAGCTGTATGTTTTTTTCCTGATTATTATTTGTCAAACAGATCGCTGAGCTGGGTCCAGCCACGTCCACTGAGTGTAAAGCCACGTCACCAGCATGGCTCTTACTTGCCACGACAGCGGGAAATGCGGCCAATTAATGCAAAAGCGGAATGCAGTTCTTGGGATGTAAGTCAGAAAGAAGGGCGGCCGGGATACAGGGCCATTTTCCAGCACCTTAAAAAACAGAACTTCAACGGTCGAGAGACTGTTGCCACACAGACTGACTCCGGAAGCTGTGTCAGGATATAGGGCTTCAGAGAAACATGTGTGGCCACGGGTGGAAGGGTGGACAACACTTCCCACCCGGCAACACTCATGGCCATTCCCGCCCTGTGGCTTCAGAGCTGGGGAAAGTTCCAGTGAGTCTTAGGTTGCTTCTACCCGTTTCCCCAGTGAAATGAGTTAGTTTGACGATGGTCGGCAGTCCCAGCCATGTGCCTCAAATCTCCTACTTCTTTTGTTCCGTACGCCGACCTTAACATAATTCAAGCCAACGCTTAAAAATCAGGACTTAGGGCTTCCGTGGTGGCGCAGTGGTTGAGAGTCCGCCTGCCGATGCAGGGGACACGGGTTCGTGCCCCGGTCCGGGAAGATCCCACATGCCGCGGAGCGGCTGGGCCCGTGAGCCATGGCCGCTGAGCCTGCACGTCCGGAGCCTGTCCGGAGGCCACAGCAGTGAGAGGCCCGCGTACCGCAAAAAAAAAAAAAAAAAAAAAAAGAAAAATCAGGGCTTAGATCAACAAGCCAGGTTTCCAGCTCTGGGAAGCTCTGCAAAGATCTAGCTGCCTTTGGCTCGCCTTTCTGCTGCAGCTGAGTCACGGTGCCCCCCTCAGACAAGGGTGTGCGTGTCAGTCCGCCCCAGCCTTCAGCCCTCCCTCTCGGCTCCCACACCCACAGGGCAGCTTTTGTGGGTGTCGAGCCCAGAGTTCAGCATAGACACTGCCCCACAGTAGGGATGCTGGAGCTACCCCAGTTCTAGCAGGAAAGGAGAAAGCCATCGGGAGGGGGGTGCTGGGACCTCTGGGGATGGGACAAAAGGAAAAAAGCAGCTCCCAGCTCGAACCCTCTCCCTTACGAGCTCACCACCTTTCACACCGTCTCCTCCAAATCCAGTGCCAGCTTATCACCTTTCACCAAGAGTAACCAGGCGCCCCTGTGGAGAACCAAGCTCTTAGACGCCCCCCAGGTCAGCCTGGCTTCTTCCCCCAGCCCACCTCAGACTCAGGCAGCAGACCCCTCCAGGAAGGTTCAGGAAAACTTCTGGAACATTGCTGGCTTAGGGAGCATCTAGTGCCATGGATTTTACAAACTGAAATTCACAGGTCACACTGCCCACGACCTGGTGACGTTTGCCTGCGCTGGTTTTGTACCGTAACAACAGAGCTACTCTCATCACGGCTATTACCCCTATTATGCCAATGTGTTAGATGGTGTCCAGACCGGAGAGAAGGTAATTGGTTCCCATCACCCCAAGCAGCGTTACTGGATACAATGAACAAATAGCTCAAAATTAAAGGCTGGCATGGGAGCCCATTAGGTCTGTGATGGATTTAGGAAATGAACACAAACTCACCCACTTCCATCAATACCCTCCTCAAGTTATTTGCAAATAGGACAGATGGTTTCGTATCTGATTCAGAGGAACTGCCACGTTTCCCGGCCTTCCTGCTAACCCAGAGCCACTGGCCACCGTGGATCTGAACTCAGGAACGTTACCCCAAGTCAGAGCTGACATGCAAACATTCCCAGGTGGAGCTACGTTTTGTTCTCCTTCTTGGATCCAAACCCGGCCTTGACTCTCTGAAAAGCCTTGTTCACGACAGGGTCCATCGGGTCCTTTGTCCCCAGCTTCACCATCCAGTAGAAGAGGAACATCCACCGCCTGCTCTGGCCGCAGTTCAGGCGGCAGGCAAGGGACATGGGCGTCTCCCCCTTGGTATCTCTGTCATTGATGGAGGCCTCATAGTTGAGCTGGAGGCTGATACAGTCCAGCCAGCTCATGGCTGCAGCCACGTGCAGGGGCGTCCTGCCCACGGGGGATCTGCCCTGACAGTTGGCACCTGGGAAATAAGAAAGTTGGCTGAGGGAGGGCCCCCTGCCGGCAGGAGCCAACCCTCTGGAAACCCGTTCAAGAAGAGAAGCATGGGAAGGGCCGAGGCTGGGAGAGGAATGCTTGGAAGAACGAATAACTGAGTGCACGGAGGGGGGCACTGCTGCATCTCCCCCCTCCCACCCCGCATCCAGCACTGCCTTCCCCCCCACCCCATGCTTCTCTTACAGCAGCCAATGACCTTCCTGCAATGCCTGTACCACTCTCCCACTCAAATCCCATTGTTGGCATCTACCACCCTTGGGGCGATGTTCTAGGTCTTTACTGCTCTGTCTCACCCACCCACCCCCCTTATCACTCCAGCATTACTCGCCTCCGTGATCTTCCTCGCCCGCCCATGCTCCGCTTACACCAGCCTTCTGGCTTTATCCCGTCAGTATACCTGCTCCCTTATCCTGCCCCAGGATCTTTGCATACGCCATTCCCTTTGCTAGCAACACTCTCATCCTTTTTTTTTTCTCCTGGGCTGACTCTATGTTTTTTGCGGTTTCATTCACTTCCTCGGGAAACCCTTCCTTAGCCCTCCTCCCCACAAACCCCCTGCATTTGTTCAGCAGACACTCTGCGTCTCCAGAACACACCACGCACGACTGACCATGGAATTAATTATTTGTAATAATTTGCTGACTTCCCTTCATAAACTCCACAAGGGCAGAAAACACACTTGTTTTGATCACGGCTGTTTTCATCCCCGGCACGTAGCACGATGCCTGGAGAAGACAGGTGCCTGGGAAATGACAGATGATGGGCAGCCTGACTCATGGACAGACTTCACTTCAGCTGAATTCCTCACTGCCTCCTGCAGATGGAAGGGCTAATGACAGGTGTCCCATACGGACTCGTTGAATTGAATCAAATAGTGGGTAACAGATATCATGACACAGAAAACAAGGCAATTCAATTACATGCAGTTGACATTTCGGGAGCCAGTGTTTATGAGCTATGGCTGGTCAGTGAGGTAGTTTTAAATAGGTTTTCACAACACTTAGCCTCAGGCCTGGCGCCTCTTCAGAGCCACTGTCTGCAAAGGACAGAAAACTTTGCAAAGCTGGCTGTAATTTTTTAACTGGTGCTTTCAAATACATCACAGTTCCATCAGAGGGAAAATGACTTTTTATGAGCTTAACGGACTGCTGGGTTGTGAAAAGCCCATATTTCATCTTACAACAGGAGAAGTGCAGAAAACAGTGGAGGAAGGAGAGGAGAAGAGTCAGAAAAACCTCTACCCATCACAGACGTGGGGCCCCAGCATCCTGTCTGAGCATCTGAGATGCTTTCCCAGCTTGGTTGGTGGAAGTGGGGGAAACAACACAGAGAGCCTGGGCTCAAGGCCGAAGGCTGGGAAGGAGGTCTAACTTGGAGGCTAGTTGATATGGGAAACCCTCAGATGAGGCCCCCTCCTGAGCCCCAAACCATTGACCAAATACCACATTCTTCCTTTCTCCCGAGGAAGCCAGTGGCCTGGGATGTCTGCAACCGTCTACTGTTGGTGAAAGGTCTACACCTCAATCCGTGGGCCTCTTTTCCCAAAAATACTTTACATCCAGGGAAGATAAAACGTACTCCCACAGAACCTCATGCAAAGCCCTTTAACTCGGAGACAAGGCAGGCTAAGGCTTCTATGTCTATGGACAGAGAGAGAGTGAGAGTAATTGCCCCTTGGTGGAGGAGAGATGAAAAGAGGGTTTGGGGCAAATTCAAAGAGCTTGGAGAAAGGAGACTGGCTAGCCTGCTAACCACCAAGGCAGGGATGCTGGTTTGGGGCTAGACCCCTCGGACCACTGCAGAAACGGGACTTCGGGTGGGAAGAAATAACAAACAGGATGGGAATATCCCCAGCGGAGTGGCTGGTCGGACGCAATAAACCAGGAAGCCCCGTGGCTTGGTGTCCTGAAAGGTCCGTCTTCCTGAGCCCCTGGCAAGAGAGAGGACACAGCCTCCGATAAGCACGTCCAAAGACCCCCTCAGACAGGGACTGAGTGGCCCGATGGGGGCCTCCATTGGTGGCTGACAAACTTGGGTCCAGGAAACCATTACTGAAGGGACCAGGAGGCAAGCCGCTGTGTCCCCCTTGCCCTCAAAAGAACCCCACTCTTGAATGTCCTCGGCTGCTATCAGAATTACCGTGTTCTAGAAGGTACTGAACAGCCTCCGAGCGACCCCTGTGTGAGGCAACATACAGCGCCATGAACGCTCTCTGAGAAATCCACTTCTTCCACTGCTTGTCATCAAAATGCTGCGAATCTGTTGTTCGGTGGAAAGCATCTTCGGCAACACCGAGGCAAGACAGCTGGGCGAGGTAAACAGAGTCACGCACGTGCGTCTGGGTGAGTTCAGAAGTGCAGATACCCCTGGCTGGTGGGTGATGGGACACTGGAGGAAAAGTTTGCTTGGATGCCACACGCAGGCTGGTGATGGGATCAGAGCGGAGGAGCTGGAAACGAGCCAGGGGAAGACATGTAACTCTCTCTACACGTCCAGGAAATACGAATTTACCATCAGCCAGGCTCGGGAGGCAGGAAATTCTTCCTGTCCATGTTTTGAAGAGAGAAAATAGCTTTTCTGGGTGTCCAGAGGAAGGGGGTTACGGCTCTGAAGGAAGACCCCAGCCGACACGGCACGGCCTCCCCAGAGGGGCACAGGCGTCTCTGGAGATGTGATGGATCCTGGCCTTCCGGTCTATTTTTGGGCCCATTGTCTCCATTAACTTTTGGGACACTCTGAACTCTGCTCCCAGGTAAATAACAGCCCCGGGATATAATCATCACGTGGAGAATTAAGGCTCTGAGCACAGGAGGACGACTACGGACTACGGACGGGCTCTGACAGATAGGAACCCGGTCGCAGATGTGCAGCATCCGGTGTGGGGCGAAGCGGGATGTGAGGGGCCCCCAGCGGGGTGACAGCAATTCTGGCTCAAGAGAGGAGGGACTCACCCATCACCCATGTCCAGAGCAAGAGCCAGAAAGTCTAGGCACGGACACAGAGCCAGAGGGGGAAGCAAGGGAAGGCAGGGGAAGAGGAGAAAAGCAGGAAGGAACCAGAGGATTATGCAGGGAAGGGCCCCGCCCTTCCTTCTAAGGCTCAGGCTCCAGGGCAGCAGGTCCTGGCCCCCCCTCCCCCGAGCCCACTCCCCCTTCCCAGACCTAATCCCAGTGCCCCTCCCGCACCCAGCCTTCCCTGACCCCCATCCCAGCCAGAAGTAAACTCTCTCTCCTCCACAAGCTCATAGGTTCTCATCCGAATTTATTTTCCAGAAAGAACGCGCACTTGTCCCCTTGTGTCTGAATGATTCATCTTCACTGCTGGGTAGACACCCTGATTTCCTCCTCTTGCCTCCCAACTCCCACCCCAGAGCCCAGCTGAGCACCCAGCTCAAGGCCTGGCCAAGAGTTAACGGCACCCACTGTGTTTCCAAGTCTCTCCCCCTTGGGTGAGAGCAGACCCCCCCAGAGGATTTTTTGCAGCATTGAACACTCTGGGCCACACGTTTCCAAGTGATCTGGCATTCTCCACTGTTAACTTAGGTTTTCAACTTTACAGAGTAGACACGTGAATAGAAAACGTGCTGCCCTGGCTCCTTTTGGGGCACGGTGAGTGGGTTACAAGTCACAGCTACGTGGACGCAGTGAAATCGCAAAAGCCAAACGGCAAATGGCAACACTCGACTTGATCATGATGACATGAGTCCTTGTTATCTTTTCCCTCTACTCTGAAACTTTTACCCAAATATTCATATTAAAGACTAAGTGAATCCCCCCCCACACACACACACACAATTTACAGCTGGTTCATGAAGTATAATATCCATTTAAAGAAGCATGAAAACACCTTACTGGAATCCCCTTCCACAGCCGCCAAAACCAGTTCCGTCCATCCATCATAATGCCAGATACGTAATGAAATAATCCCACCAGGAACAACATCGTGGCACCTCAGCGTAGCGTCATCCATCAAAATTCCTCCAGGGAATGATTTTTTTCTTTAAAAAGAAAAATCGGGCATTAAAGATAAACTGTTACATTGGTTTAGTTAAGAGATTACCTGACCTTGGGTATCACAAGGATAATTTGAGAGCCTCGAGCGCTACTCTCATTTGATGACCCCACATCCGTCTGTTTGTGGTTAGTGATGCTTTTTAGAAAATTAATTTGGCTTAGCTCAAAGAGAAGCCAAACCAAAAGAAAAAAAAAAGGCAACGATTTATAAGATTCTGTAATTGTAACTTGACCTATGGCAAAAAAAATACATGAGTGAATAAAAGTCATTTCAGGAGGCAAACCCTAAGCAGAGCTACTTGAACTTGAAGTAACTGTGTATTACAGATGTGGTGCAATGCGGTTATATAAGTTATAGATGTTAAACTAAGATACTAACTAATTCTGGTTAATGTTATCATCAGTTTGCTTAAAGAGGTAATAATGACAAAAATTTGTCGGATCTTTCAAATTGTAGTCTGTGGCAGCGTTTCTCAACCTTGGCACTCCTGACATTTGGGGCCAGATGCCCCTCTGCTGTGGGGTCTGTCCTGGGCATTGCAGGGCGTCTAGCAGCATCCCAGGCTTCTACCCACAAGATGGCAGTAGCCCACTCACCTAATTGTGACCACTGAAATGTCTCTAGATGTTGCCTAACGGCCCCTGGGGGACAAAATTGCCCCAGTGGAGACCCTATGGTAACATAAGCGTCTCAGTGACGTGGGATGGAAGAGATCCTTTCTCTGTTGGGGAGGTTCTCCCCAAACAGCCCCTTCCGCATATGAAAGAATGGGGGTCGGGGGGTGGATCCACTCACACTTCCTAAATTCAGACCCTTTGGGGCAGACCGTCAGAATTAGTAGAAGAGGATTGTGGAAAATTTTAAGAAAAATGCAGTTGTTTTTAGTTTACTTTTTAAAAGACACACACTTCTTCCTTCATGGCCACCTGTAACCTAGATGAAGGATAACAGAGTCATTTGTTATCTCCAATAAGCAGTGCCAAGAATGGAACCTCTCAACTCTGCCCAGGTTGGATTATCATTTATTCCGAGTAGAATTCATGAGTTTTTTGGTTTCATGATTGAGTGATTTCTAAGTGCCATTACCCAGCACCCACATGCTCTAAACCTCACGACGAGCCAAGTTCGTCCTCTCCATGTGCTGCAGGAGCGGACGGAGGCTCGCACGGCCAGCGAACGGCAACGCTGGGACTCCAGACCTGCCTTTCCTCGGCCGCCATGTGATGCTCACTCTAGATTTTGCTGGTACCTTTTAGTCCCCAGCAACTCCAGATGGTGGATGTAAACGCGGAATAGTGATTAGCAAATCTGTTAATTAGGGTCTTATTTGTGGTTCTGACACAGAGAATAATCAGTCATTTGCCTAAGTAAGACAACTCGAAGACTTCCTAACAACTTTGAAAAAAATGGAGCAAGGCTGTGTTTCCCTGAGAAACACAAGAGCACGGTGCACACATGCTAAACAGCTCTTAGAGAAATCAGAGCACATTCTCCTTTTACAGGCAGGCAGCAACCGCCTTCACCTTAGACAAATACTCATTACCACCGGCTAAATAAATTATTAGAGTTGACAACAGATGTGGAAAGGTGACCCGCCTCCAGGAAGATGTTCACCCCCTTTAGACTTGTGTCTCTCAGGGTTTTCACACTCATTATCTCATTTGATCCTCCCTGGCAACCTCTGAGGTGGGTAAAGAGGCATCAGGCTGGTTATGCATCAGCAGAAGCCCAAATTTCTTCTACTGACGTGCTGTACCTTCTCTCCTTCTCGTTTGCCGTCAACAGGAAGGACGGCGACCAAGCTTGAGAGAGGTCAAGCTTCTCACAGTTGCTAAGTGCTTGTGGAGTGATAGGATTGTGGCATCAGTGTTAAGCCACTCCATCCCTTTCATTCCCTCTTAGCTTTCTTGAATTTATTGCTCAGCATAGCTCATCGGCAAAAATAAATTAGGGGTGCCGGACACCCGTAGTTCAGGACACGTAATTTTCGAATTACCTGTTTTGGAACTCTTACTAAGTTCTTCCACAGCTCACTTCACTTTTAACACATTAAGCACAGGTACATCTCTTTCCAGATAAAGCCTCAAAAATGCTCCAAAGCTCTTCCAAATACCCCTGTAGCAAAGCAAACATATCATGAAAAATGCTTAACCGATTTCCAAGAGGGCAAAGGAAAGGATTTGGGCCTTCAATATACCTTCTGAGTCTCCCGAGTCACTTCTGCCTAAAGGGGGACACGGCACTGAGAATCCTAGAGCTCACAGGGCTCTGCTTTACAGATTAGGAAACTGAGTCCCGGAAGCGCAGGGCCTGGGAACACGATTCTCATGGAGACCAGCTGCTTTCAGACCTCTGTCTCCATGGCTTCCCGGTCCCTGCAGTATAACTGCAATCTCTCTGCAATATTGGCCGTTCACTTTCTCTGTGCAGCAGACCAGAGAGTTTTTTATATCTTCATTTTTCTTGAAGTGTTTTTGCATTGATTTCAACTGGGTGGGGAGATGTTGGAGCCTGGGGACTTTGATCCTGTTCTCATATGCTAAATACTGTAGGGATCGGATCGGGACAGCCAGGTCCTCAGGCCGAGGGAAGGAGACCGATGGAGGGAGAGATGGGGCTCTAGGGCCCTTGCCCGCCACGGGGTGCCTCCCCCATGGGATCTGTCTGGACAGGGGGCCTTGGGGTCCTGATTCAGTCACAGTGAGCTTTGGGCGCTGGGTTTCGATTCCGATTGGGCGAGCTTTGAGCTCCTGACGTCACAAGGGCGCAGCTTGAGATTCGAGGTTCTGATACGGACTGGGTCAGTGCCAGTATTCGGGGTTCAAACGTGGACAGGGTTTGTTTTGAGATTTGGGGTCCCAATGAGGGCAGGGTTTGCTCTGGATTGGGGTTCTGATGAAGGTAAGGTTTGCTTTCTGTCTGGGAGTCCTGGTATGGGAAGGGTCTGTTCTGGGATGCAGAGTCCTTCTGCGGGCAGGACTTGTTTGGGGATTTGGGGGTCTGATGTAGGCCTGGGTAGTGTGGCAACCGGGGGTGAGGAAGCAGACAGGTCTGCCCCAGGATTCGGGGGTCTTGACAGTGACAGGTTCGGCTCCGAGATCTGGAGTCCTGATATAGGTGGGTTTGGTCTAGCGCTGGGGGTTCTGGTGTGGATCAGGTTGATAAGGGATTTGGGTTTTCAACTACAAGCAGAGTTTGCTTTGAGTTTGGGGGCCCTCGCGTAGGCCAGGCTCGTTTGGAACTTTGGCTTCCTTACACAGACACGGCTGGCTTAAACCTTGGAGTGCCGGTGTGGACGTGGTTTCTGTGGAGGTTGGAGGTTCAGATATGGGTAGACTGGACTTGAGTTTGGGGTCCTAGTGTGGGCAGTTTATCTCATGTCTTGGAGCCCTTCGGATGACACCTGGCTTCGGGTTCTTCTGTCGTCACTGTGAGCTTGGGAACTAGCTTTCAGGTGTGGGCAGAGTTAACTTTGAATTTGGGGGTCCAGATGTGGGAGGAGTTCACTTTGAGCCCCGGCATCCTTACGTAGACAGAGATGGCTGATGGATTGGGGTTCAGGTGCACAACTGGTTAAGCAGAGAGTGGGGCTCAGAATTGGATGTACCTGCTCTGGGGTCTAGGGTCATGATCTGGGTAGTAGGCTTCACGCTCTGGGACTTAGGTTTCTGTCGTGAGCCGGCGTCACCTGAGGATTGTATCTGAGGTTCAAACGTGCATATGGTTCGTGGAGAGACATGGGGTCCTGAGGAGGGCAGAGTTTGCTTAAGGCTTTAGTGTCCTTGAGTCTACACGGTTGCTGGGAGGACTTGGGGTTCGGGTGGTCACATGGTTAGCCTGGGGATTGGGGGTTCAGTCTTGGGCAGGTTTGTTCTGGACTTGGGGTCCTTGCACGGACGTGGCTGGCTGGAGGGCTGGGGGTTCTGGTGTCCCACAGCCCAGCACAGGGACTTGACGTTTAATTCCATCTGGGTCCTGACATGAGCAGCCTTGCCCGAGGTTGTGAGGTCCCGCTGAGGACAGGCGTTTCAGACTGGAGGTCTCGTGTGGCACTGCTGGCTTTGGGACTTGGGTCCCTGATGAAGACGTGGGAATCTGAGGTTCTGGTGTTGGAGGGCCCTGCGGCGGCAGCGTCTGTTTCGGGACTTGGGGTCCTGACGTGCACAGGGCTGGGCTCAGGTTGGCAGGCCACACTAGACGGCGGGCTTTGGGCCTGGAGTCCCAGCGCAGGCAGGGTCTGCTTGCAGATTAGGGTCTTGCTGTGGACAGGGTCTGCCTGGAGATTTGAGGTCTAACGTGAAGCTCGGCTTTTCTGGAGCTGGGAAATCCCTATGTGTCCAGGGTTAGCTTTTCCACCCGGGGTTTCACGGGGGTGGGGTTTGTTTTGACATCTGGGGTCCTCCTCTGGGCGGGCTTCCCTTCCCCCACTGCGGGTTCAGAGGGGACTGGGCGCCCCGGGTCGAGGGAGTACGTGGGGCCGGGAAAGGGGTCGGGCAGGGGCTGCCTTGGTCCAGATACTGGAGCCGCTGGAGGCTGAAGGGGATGCCGGCTATTAGGTCCAGCTCCTCCTTGAGCTCCCGCACCGTCATGTCGCTGCGGCAGCCTGTCACTCGGAACAGCTCCCCGGAATCCTCCAGCAGCACCTGCATAACGAAGACGTCTGAGGCCTGAGGCCAAGTCGAGCGGCAGGCTCACAGCCTGCGGGTCCCCGACGCGGCTCCTGCCTCGGGCGCGGTGCTGCGCGGGGAGGGGCCGCGGAACGGCAGAGCCCGCCCCCCGCCCGTCCGGCCCGCCCGCATCGGGGTCTGGGCGAAGGGCGCCCCCTCGACGGCCTGGCCGCCTCCGCCGCCGGGTGCCGGCCGCCCGGCCCGCCGCGCGTCATCGCCACCCCCGCCGCGGCGGCCCCTCCGGGACGGCCGAACCACCAGCGCCCGCAGTGGGCCGACGGGCCCGCCGTTAACCAAGGCGGGGCTCCACGTGGACGCGGGTGACGTGTCTGCGATAAGGGGAAAAGGGCCCGGGCGCTTCTAAAACACTGGGAGGATGCATTGAGACCCAACCAGAGGCCTCGCCAAGGCCGCGCGCCCCGCAGACCCAGCACGGCCGCATCCCCGACTCCTCCTCGCCGCTTCCGAACTGCTCTCACCGTCAGTTCCTTGAACTCGGAAGACGAGGCGGCTCGTGGCCGTTGTTAGGCAACTGTGACCTCCTCTCCATGTCTGTTTAAAATACAATCATTGCACAATTCGGGGCCAACTACCTGTAGGAATTATGCGTGAATAATGCTCTAAATCATCTTTGCATGCGTCGTCTACAGAGGGTGGTAAAGTGCAGACTTTAGCCATGCTTAAAAATCGTTATTTCTTAGCATGAAGGAAAAAACCAACATTGCAGAAATATGACCCCTTTCAAGCCGATCTGGGCCCAACTTGACAGTGAAAAAACCTGATACTTGGCCACTCCGGAAGTGGGAGACAGACCTTCCTGAAAATTTGCAAAGCTACATCAAAATCCGTCCATGTTGAAAACGTTCTCGAATTCTTGAAGTGAGAAAGGCGCTAATGAAAACACTTAGCAAGGAGGAAATGTCCACTTGGGGAAAAGCTGAGATGGTTCTATTGTTGAGATGCCTTTCAAGGCAGCTGTACCTGTGAGAAACTATCTCGTACTTTTCCATTAATTCACCGGAGGAGGCCGAGTGCTCAAGAAAACAGGAAGCTTACCTTGAGTGGTCAAATCACAGACACTCAACACTGCACCTAAGAACAGTTAATACGTGAAGACCTAAACTGGTGGAGAAGCTACAGGAGAGAACAGCAAGGGCAACCAGAACAAGCTTGGGAAAATCTGTTGTTACCAACGAAGAATAAAATGCAAGCTTTCAACATACTTTCTGCAGAGAAGTTAGTCATAAAAATAGCTTTCCACTGGAAAGGCGTTCATATTAGATTATAGAGGAATTTTAACACATAAACTGAAAATTTAAAGGTTAGATTATTTACCAAAGAGTCTCAACAAATCTCTACCAGCACATCTGATTCAGGAGGCAAATCCTACACATCACACCACCAACTGATTTGTCTTTTCCTTAATGGAAAGTGAAGCTCTGCACAGAATACAAGATTCCAGTTGGGTAATTCTACTTGCTGCTAGATCAACAGATTTTAACATGATAAGCTCAATTTCTAGGCAATAAAAATAAATTAAAAATTGCTTGCTGCTGAAGCAAAACAATACCTCCGTCTATTTACTTTAGACAAGTACTAAATACAAGATAGATTGATTTTTTTTTTTCTCATTATGTAGTCTCCAATGTATTAACGTCACTCTTTGCTGAAGTTGTCAAAATGCTATCCTGGGTTGCAATGTGAAATTCTCATACATGTGCCTTATTTTCTTTGGCACGGTATAGATTCCTTCCTTTCTTTTTAAAGAGTCAGCCCAGTGGAATTTGGGGGAGGGGAAGACATCCTGTATACCAGGAAATTCAATATATAGCTCCAGAAATTTTATCTTTTAAAAAAAAGAAAAGAAAGATAAGAAAAAGATCCAAGGGAAGAATGGAGACAGCTGGCGCGCCCTTTGCAGCTATAGCTCTGGGACCCCAAAGGGGCTGTTCTTTCCTTCCCTTATGCTTGCCTTTGAGAAGATACAAATAGAAACAAGAAAAATAACTTCAGCATACATGTATGCAGAATTTAATCAACTGTTTATAGAGCCTTGAGTTATTAACTAATGCAAAACCTGTTTAAATTCTAGAGTATCTTTCCCTTAGTCTAAATTTTAAAAGCACGAAATCTAAGTCCTGTGTACTTAGATGTGAAGAGTATCACAATTTAACCTCCCAAATCACTGGTATTTGTGGCCAACTATATAGAGTGATCAGAACTATGATTTCCTATTTTTTGTTAAGATTCTAAAGCATCAGATATAAAGTCAATATCCATGCACCTCAGTGATCAATTCCCCCCACCCCCAAGTTCTTAAACAAATGATAATATATCCATATAAGAATGAAAATCTTTCTGCTTTATGCCTCTATCAAAGGCCAGTACCTATCTTTACGGAAACAGTTCCTGCAAGAAGAGGAGGGAGTGAGTGCTTGAGGAAAAGTTCCGAGTGCAGTTTACAACAAAAGTACAATATTAGAAAGACTGCCATAAATCAGTCTTTAGTAGATTTCTTTAACTATCACATTTTTCAAAAGTAAACAAATTGGGCTATATTTGCAGCCCAAAGTGCAAAGCTCAAAGTGGAGCATAAATTTAAATGATGTATTTGTTCTGTTCACTGATAGGAAGCTAATCTTACATTAATATATTTTCTTCCTGTCAAGAGTTATTTACATATGTACAGTATTTCAGTTAAAAATAATACCATAAACTATATTTTATAGGAAAGCATGAGGGAAGCCAAATATACAAGTCTATCAAAGACTTAAAAGCTTCTAATAACGTACTTTATTTCTGGGGGGGAGGGGTTGGCTGGGGGTTAAATAATATAGTCTGTAATAGAGAAAACAAACCGCTCCCAGGCAGTCTGATGCCATGGAGGTCCCCCCACCCCCACCCTCAGTGAGCCACCTGGTTCTGCAGCCTTTTAACAGATTTCCTCATCAGGCAGGCAGGGGCACAGGAGCGCAGCACAGGCCGGGCCACCTGGGACTCCTGCCCATCCCAGCAGTAGTTCCCGTGAGTGCAGATGGGAAAGGGGTCATTTGAACACAACAACATCAGAGTTTCAGAAATCTGTCCTCCCTGGGCAGGTATGATACAATCAGTTCCCCTTCAAGGTATGGTGAGCAGCACATGCCACACATGAAATGACCAGATTGTGAGTGACCACAGACTGGTTAATTCTGGTTTTCTAGCATGGTAGTGTCTATACTATTCCGCCGCTTTGGTTCTAGGGTGGCAGAAAAGGAAACATCTTGGTTCCGGTCGGACTGCAAAGCTAAGACAGTCTCTTCAACGACTTCAAGATGAGGGTTACCGGCATTTCTAAAATACACTAAAGAGAAAAAGACATGAAATTGAATCACATGTGCCGTGAACTGTGTTCAAAAACATACTCTGGTTTGGTTTTTTTTTTTAAACCACATCTCAGGACAATAAACCATTTTTCATAGAGTAAGTCCTTTAAAATGACAAAATTGCTTGAATCAAAGAGTATTTCCTAAATTTTAAAGACAAACTTCTAAGAATAGGCATGCATATTTTTTCAGCTATAACTAAAAATCTTTTAATATTATCTTTTCCTCCCTCCAGTACAAAAGAATTAGCAACACAGAACACAGGCAGTGGGGAGCAGGTTGCTGGACAGATGGGGTGGAGGATGGGAGGGAAGTGGCAACAAAGGGCTACGCAGGGCAGGAGATGAGATGTTCTCCCGAATATGTGGTGTAGACGTGAACTATACAAGGGACACAGTCTTATATTAAGTCCTGTTCAGGTTTAAAATAACTGACTAGGTTGGGGTATAAACTTTTTCTGACTGACCACAAAATTAATACGATTAAAAACTGACCATAGATAATGCTTAAATTGACTACCTTTCATAATCTGTCTCTGTCATAACTTAAAGTTTATAAAAGTTTCCCTCATTTCTAGAAGACTATGTAATATTTTGCATTTCAGTATGTTTATTAAATAGAAAACTGAGCTATCTTAATTCTTAGTCATTTTATAAATAACATAACGTATGCAAAAAAATTAACATATAAATTTATATAGCAGATCTGAGGTGCACCACCACACAATTTGCCACAACTCCCTAAAGAGGAGACTTGGCTGCTGCCTGATGAAGTTTAAAATCTGTAAGCTCAGAAGGATGGTCCGCGTACCCTTTTCCACCAGTGTCTGTTTTAGAGCTTTGGCTAGCAAAACCCTTACGTTTGGCACAGGATCTGATGCAAGGCTTACAAGGCTGGGGAGTAAGTGTTCAACAAACTGGTCCACAGGGATACACTCCTCGCTCACCACTGCCTGTGATGAAGAGAAAGCCAGAGCCGGAAAACAGACCTTTTTCAATAGTGATGAGCACAGTTTTTCTAGAAACATCCACTTCTGTAATTCCAAAGAAGTAATTTCAGGATCTTTTGGTCTGAGGAGTGTGTGTGTGTGTGTGTGTGTGTGTGTGTGTGTGTGTGTCTGAATTTTAAAATCTCAACCACCGAATTTGGTTAGAAACACAGTTAACACTTTTATAATTCATTACCAAGCACTGGGGTACAAGTGGTGTAATATTTGGTGGGGAAGTCAAAGGCTTTGGAGTCAGACAGGTCCAGGTTCAAAACCTAACCTGGTCACTTCTAGCTTCGTGGCCATGAGTAACTGGCTTCACCTTTCCGGGCCTCGGTTTCCTCACCTGTACCATGGAGTAGCAATGGGGATGGCAAACCATTTTTGCAAAGGCTAGCGTAGCGCCCGCCAACAAGGGTTGGGAACCTTCACGCCTGTTACTCACCAGAGCTCAGGCTTTGAGGACAGGGACCACGCCTATCACATGACAGCCAAATCCCAGACCCCAATTCAGTGCCCGGCCCTCTGTGAACAGCTAGCATTTACTGCTGCTCTACTTACAAAGAGTCGTACGTGGATTCTCCCATTTCATTCTCATAGCCGGCCATGGAAATCAGACTGAGCCTAGTTTTACAGGTGAGTCCAATGTTGTGGTGACACCCAAAGGCTCAAGACCCACAGGCAGCAGCAGGTGGAGATTCCAAGGAAGGAATGTGGATTCTAAATCCTGCAGCTCTTCCCACTACCGGGTAACAACAGCAGCTGATACGTAGTAAGTGCTCTCCGGGTTCCCGGCACCGTGCTTGGCTACTCGGATGCGTCAGCTCACTGAAGCCTCAGGGCCACACCAGGAGGCAGGCCCGTACCCCGGGAACTCCATCTTACAGAACACGGAAAGGCCGTGCAGAGAGGGTGCTTCGCCCAAGGCCACACAGCAGGGAAGCAGTAGACCCAGGCTTCAAAGTAACAAAGTCGGCCCCCCAATCTCCAGGTTGCGACGCCTCCCTGCATTTGAACAGGGATCCATGTGCCCACCGGGAGGTTCTCCTGGCTGAGGACACTCTCCTTTTGTTTGTGGTATTGTAGGTTTTCTAAAGCTTTAATGAAGGCACACCAAAAAACTGATTTTTCTCGAACAAAATTAGTTGGTGCCTTTTCCTTCTGTTTCATCACGGATCGTCTAAATCTCAGAAAAAGAATTTAAAAATAAAAGCAAAAATATCTCATTTACCCTTTCTCTACAAAATAGTGGGCAGCACTGACTTCTTCATGAAAGTCTGTGGTATCAGGCCTGTGCTTTGTGACTTTGGCACTGACCCTGCCCCCTACTGCCCTTCTGCAAGTAGATGGCCAAAGTACCCCTGTGATACCCCTGCGGGCCTACAGGGGGCCCTGGTGAGTTCCTCAGTAGGGAGGCCGGGTGGTTCCGGGGGAGGGAAAGGGGGCTGCTGCGGGGCCAGGGCTCAGGTAGAGCCCCATCACAGATTTACTGTATTACTGACAAAGCCGGGTGACAAGTACGTGCAGGTTCATTCTACTGTTCCCTCTACCTTTGTATATGATAGACCGTGTGCATGAGGAGAAGTTAAAACTGTTAAAATAACAGTTCAGCAGAAAGAAAATCATGGCTTTACACTTCCTGGGTGACCCTGAGCAAGTTACCTAACCTCTCTGGGCTCCAACTCCTTCAGCTAGAACAACTGGTCTAAAAGTACATGGGTGCACTGAGCTCAACACCTGGCAGACCTTACTGTTAGGAGCAGGTGTAGGACGAGATGCCCCGCACACGGAGGCGATCCAAAACGACAGCCGTCCTCCCCAGCCAGACATAAATCATGCCCTCACTTCCAAGATGCTAAGTAGAGAGGGCGATCTGAGGGGTTGACCTTCACCTGAAAGAGACGAAAGGTCCCCGAGCTGCCCCACTGCTGTGCCCCTCACCCCACCTTCCTCCCTCCCTACTGCGGCGGGCGCAGTGAGGAGCAGCCCTGCGCTGGACATGACGGGAGCACGGTCTGGGCCTGGCCCCCACCTACCTGGATGGAAAGTGCCGGCGAGCAGGGGGTTGTTCCTCTTCCGTCCCCAGCATCTAGAGCAGGCCTGGCACACAGTAGGTGCTCAGTCACTATGCATAGGATGACTGCACAGAAGGGCTGGGTAACCCTGGGCAAGTCCCTTTTCCAAACTGGCTTGTCACAATCTCCTGTGAGATAAGGGGGTTCGGTCCGCTGCTCCCCAGGTTCCTGGCTAGTCCTCCGGGGCTGAGATTCTTTGCCTGGTGCTGTGTGTTGATATCACACGGCAAACATATGTCAGGGTAGATGCTCCCCCCAGGCCCTGCTAACCTGACAAATGAAAGCAAACGCTTGCCTTCCGACCCACTTAGAACAGTGCCGGAACCTTAGGATGAGTTCATTGATGAAATTTAACCCCAACGCACTTTCACTGTTGGAATAGAACTTCTGCAGAATTGCTACAACCTGTGAAAAATATTAGAAGAGCGAATTTAGAATGCTGCCATCTACTTGGATTATGACTACTACTCTACTCGGAAACTAGACATTTTGATGCACCCTTCCACCTTTGAGACGAATTTATAAGCACGCGAGAAAGTCATTTTTGTCACAGTGATCATTAGAATACAGAGGAAAAAAGATGTTTAAATATATGGTGATACACACACACTCACACCCATAAAACCCTTCATAAAATGAAATGTAAAAAGGGACTGGCATTAGAAAAATACATTATTCTTAAGATTCCAAAGTTTAGAAAATGTCCCCTTGCATAACAACTAAATCATTACCTTTCAGAACATGTCATTTTTATAAAATTTTAGCACCATCAGAGTACCTTAGTAAATATTTTCAAATGAGAATTTTTTTCCTCAGTATTCAGCTGGTACAAGCCCACAGAAAACAGGTTCGGCTTTTCTTTGCTGGAGTTTTTGCTCACTAACTACTTTTCCACAAAACCGTGCTGGAGAGTCAACCCAATCTGTGTTGAAAAGAAACACTCAGCCACTGTTTAAAGAGTTTCATACATAAGGCGATTTATCCACAATTTTCATCACTCAAGTATACTGCTTAACAAAAGAACTATCTTACATACTGATAAAACTATAATACAGTTCCTAATTTCAAAACTTAAAAGCTGCTTTCATGGGTAAATGGACAAATTAAGCCCAGAAAAAATAAAAAAGTTAAAATGGAAGAAACATAAATACTCCTTTTTCTAAAAATCATAAACAGAAAAGGTCATGATTCCTTACTAGCTTGAAGGAGATCCACCGAACTTCAGAAACTTTATCTGCACACAACTTTAAGGCAATATGCACGAAATAATCATAAACAGCATTGGGATTATAGAGTTCCAAAATCACTATCAGCTGTCTGAAATTTAAAAAAAGAAAGAAAGAAAGAAATTGTTTGGGGGGTGAAAAACACATTATCAACCTCTCTTTATTCTCGTTTCATTTTATAGATAAAAATAGCCAGGCTGGGAGATCAACGGAAGCAGAAAGCTGAGTGAAAATGGCCACGCAAAGAAAATTGGGGGAAAAAATCTTAACTCTTCATCTCTCTCTCACACACAAATCAAACAGAAAGGAAATAAATTAAACTTTGTAAAACACAGGCTGAGAAATTTATGAATAGGGATTCAATATTTCAACTTTAGGTTATCAGTTCGAAAGCACATAAAACTTTAAAAATCAGATAACATAAAAATAGCCAGGACGCCGAAGTTCCCAAAGATCGCCAGATCAAGGGAAAACACATGAGATTTCACTGTCTCCACGGTGCTCCTGACGCTGCAAATTAAATTTTCTGCTTTTGCTGGCCGGCTCACGCACTGTTCACGAGCCTTGTTCAATCCAACAAGTTCCACCTGGAGAGAACGGGAGCACGAGCTCTTTACTCCCAGGGAAAAATTCATAAGATGGCTGGTGGGAAAAACCTACTACCAAAGCTTTCACTGTTTTCTAAACGGCGAAGGGGAGAAGGGTATGAAAATAAATGGCATTATTTCCACACTGGCAAAAGAAAGGAAATGAAAAAGAGATTGGAAGGAAGCTAGAACCAAAAGCCAGGGGTGCCGGTGAATACGTTCATATCAAAAAGCACTGTTTTCAGAAAAGTGATACCAATATCGTGGGCATGGAAGCACAGAATTCGTATCAGTGGCTTTGGCTTCAATAACCATGGCAGAGATGTTAGTTAGATAGCCCGCGCTCGGAGACAACGCCGTCGGGCGAAGCGAGCCGAGCCGAGCCAAGCCGGCCCGGCCCGGGCGGCCCGGCCCGGCCCGGCCCCGGCAAGCAGGTCATCGCAGCCGGCACCGGCTCCGGCTCCACACCGTCCCCGTCGCTGGTCCCGGGTCCCGGGAAGCTGGTCAGCCGGTCCCCAGGCCCGAATCCATCCCCGGCCTCCGGCCCCAACCCCGTCCCGGGGTCCCCAGTGCCCGGTTCCATTCCCATCCCCGGCCCCGACCCCATCTCCATCCCCATCCCCATCCCCATTCCCGGGAAGCAGATCCGCCCGGCCCGAGACGGACCTCGCCGAGTTCCTGCACTCAGCCGCTAGAGGGCGCGATGCCTTCATGGAAAAAAACGTGGGCCTGTTTTTCCTCGGTTCTCTGAGAACACACGCCGGGAACATGGCATAATGACTGAAACCTCAATCTCTCAAATTAAGCATAATGATTAAGGATCACAGCAAAGAGAAAATCTTTCAGTTTGCCCCTGGCATAGGCCAAATCATATCCTGAAGAGCCGCAAAAGCCTGATGGATTTCTACAGGGAAGACAATTGTTTGAGAGATTTCCAGTTGAGGGCAAGAAAAATGAAAACTAGAGATACTGAAATAAATCTCGACAAGGTGAAAACTAAAACCCAAACAACAACACCACAAACAAATCCACTCAATACTGCGGAAAGCACATTATACACCTCGGGACGGAGAATTATTTAAAGTGACACTTTCACTCTTTTAGAATCACTAAAACCTTGAACATTCCTCCTGCTGGCACAAAATGGGGAATTAAATAACTCCTTCACACACAAAATGATGTACAGATCTGAGCCACCTTGGGGGACGTTTTTATTAAATAATCGCTTCATCTGGGTTAGACCTTTTCATATCTCTCACTGTAACATAATTTTCCTTAGTGGCTGAAGTGTATAAACTGCGCTGTGCCCTTACACAGAGGGCTACACTCAGAATGTTCAAGAAAGCTTTGGCAAAAACTGCTCCGATAAATAGGAAAATATTGAAGAGCGGGTGATTCATCTTTCATTTGGTTCAAATAAATTGGCTTACAGAACAGCACAACACTCTAATTCCAAAGTGACTCTCGCCCTGCCTGCCTCTGAAAATGAATGTCTCCCCAGAGACTGTGGTATTTGTAACTTAGAGCTTTGGAATTCATTTTATCCCTTAATAAAAACATAATCTCTTTATCCAAAAGAACACTCCTACTGCTACTTTAGAAATCAATTATAAGGTAGGGAAATTAAGAATTATTCCATCTAGCTTGCCTTCTCATAACCCCAAACAGGCTTTACTTACTCTGTCAGTCCATATCGAAACCTCCAATTCCTGCTGTTATCGGTCACTACAAATTCTTGAAGCTGATAAAGATATTCTCTCCTCTTGTCTTCATGAAGCAACTATTTTTTAAGAATGTATATATAAATAAAAATATATAATCCTTCAAAATGTCCCCAAATAGACTGTTTTATTATACTTCAGATTATACATTTGTCACCGGCCAGAACCGTGCCTTTCCCTGATGCCTTGTACTCCATTACCCAGTGTGGCTGTGAATTAGCTTTGCTGTTAACAGACGTCCAACGCATCCCTGACTGCTTCCAATCTTTCTCCCCTGGTTCGTGTATGTGCTTGTGTGTTTCTACACGCCCCCTACTCATCCTTCTTTCACAATTTCCTGCCTGAAAAAAAACCAAGCATGTGTGTGCTTGGAAGATAATGCCCCGCTGCTTCCCAGGGAGGTGGCACTGCTCGTGTGCTCCTGCACCAGACAGGAAAATCTCCGGCGATGCGGCACGCGCCAGACTCCGTCAAGGGCAGCTCCTGGTCATGTGGACGCGAGTAATTAGTTTCTCTAGGTCATTTTTAAACTCTTAGTTTTACGCTCATCGTTCCTCTGGGGCGGGGGCGGGCGGGGGGAAGGCAAGAAGGGAAGCAGCAACATCTTGCAAGAAAGAGCCCTTCGTGCAGAATTGAGATTGGATTTCAGCTGGCTCTTCCCTTAGGTGACCCCGGGCAAGTCACACGCCACCCGGGAGCCCGGTTCCTTCTTTCTCAAGAGTGTGCTGGGCCATCTGTCTACCATCCTCCATACAATTAGAACTCTAAGGGACGGGAAGATTAGGAGGAAAGATAAAAATATTTACCCGTCACCGAAAGAATGCCCACTTTAAGATTTTGGATGCCATGCTTCAACTGAAGAGACCCAGACAGCTGTCTCTGGTTTTTATTCCACTGATACTTTACATATCCAGGGTTTTAAAAAATTGTATTGGGACTACCCTGGTGGTCCAGTGGTTAAGAATCCACCTTCAGGCGCAGGGGATGCGGATTCGATCCCTGGTCGGGGAACTAAGATCCCACACGCGCAGGGCAACTAAGCCCTCACCCGCAACTACTGAGCCCGCGCACTCTGGAGCCCACGTGCCACAACTAGAGAAGCCGGGCACTGCAACAAAGAGCCCACACGCCGCAAAGAAAGATCCCGTGTGCTGCAACTATGACCCGACACAGCCAAATAAATATATAAAAATTGTATTGAAGAGGGGAGATTTGTTTTTTGTTTTAATCCTTCTTCCTACCTTTAGAAAGTCATACAGGTGTTTCAGAACTCCTATGCGTACTTCATCCAGGTCCTTTAAAAATCCACTGAAGATGGGCAGCAGGTTGGCAGCCGTGCACTGATCCCCAAGGGTCACAGCCAGCTCGTGGATGGAGAAGGCTAAGGTCTGACGGACCTTCCACTGGGGGTGCGCAGAGACATACGGACCACAAAAGGCAAGCATAATTCAGTGTTATCGAGAGCATAAGTGGCATTTGTGGAGCCAAACTGATACTGCCAGGGGTTGACCACTTAAAGCTTCATTTGATCAGAGACCAGTAAACAAGCCAATGGCGGCCACATAAAATACAGGTCAGCGAGCAGCCCTGCCGCAGCTTCCCGTTCTCCCTAATTAGATGACCCACCCTATTCTGTGCCTGCCCCTGAAAAGGCTCCTTTTACCTGCACGTCGGAAGCCAGCGTCTCGTACGTATCTTTCAGGCAGTGTCAATTCTGCCTGCCCAGTGTCAGCGCCACCCCCAGGAGGCTGTAGGCACAGTGTTTGGCGATGTCGGTATCGACGGTCTGGGTTCGAGCTGGGTCAATCATGGACACGTACTGATCTAGCAGGGGCTGAGGTATTATATCCTGAGAAACAGGAGAGAAAGGGAACCATCATGCTTGCAGTAGAGAAGGAGAACACTCATGAAAGACGAGGACATTGGAACCTGGAGGTGAAAACAGCAAAGCGGGGGTATAAGAGGAACAAGAGGCCTTCCCAAAGCTCGGGGCTCTGGATTGCACGAACTTCTTGTTCAGCATGTAGTGAGTCAGCTTGGTCTTAAGTTAAAGCAGTGGCCACGCTCATCTTTTCTAAATTGGTCCAACACTGGATATCACAGAGCACAGTCTAGAATATCAACGTTTGGCTGGTCTGGTACACGCAGCTCTGGAGAATGCAAACTAGCTCCTCTTTTCTTATTAACTGCCCCCAGCACCTATGGCCAGAGCCACTGCACTCTGCTCACTACTACCTTTTTCCAACTGATGGGATACTGCCTTCATAAGACATCACCCACTTACCTTTTTCTCTGCAAGGACGAGGGGATACAATAATTAAAAACCCTTAAGAGAACTGCCATAGCACTAGAAGCTAATCCACAAGACAGAACAAAACCAAACACAGTTCAACAAAGGAAGCTGTCGAAAACTTTTCAGACAAAGAAAGGAGCTAAATGGCTTGTGTAAACAGACACTACATATTAACGTACACATGCCAAATTCTCTTCTCACCTTTGATCTGCTTTATTAAAATACCTTCGAGACTGTTCAGAAGACTTTAAACAACACTTGAGAATTTACTTTTTTTCAGTTAGAGAGGAAATATCAGCAACACAGATTATGAACTAAGATATGTCATTAATCCTGATGCAAGAAAAACGTTTGGTTCCAACAGCCGTTCTTAAACTTAACTTCCAGAAAATGCAGTTCTGAGTTGCTTTTCTTTTCAAGGAACGAGCCTGCGATTTAGATTTATCCTCTTCAAGTGGGCTGCAGCCATGCCTCTGGTCAGTCTCCAAATGGCCACGGGTTCCACTGCCAGGTTCACCTGGACCCTGCAGAGTTGATCGGGCACATTACCAACGTGGTCCAAAGGAGGAAGCTGTCCTACCACTCCCCCTTCAAAGAATCCTCTTTCAAGGCCAAAAGTGACTTCTGCAGACCAAGACCAGAGCTCCCCTGAAGACACTGGTGTCCCTCCAGATGTGAAAAAATACATTTGCACAGTTGTATATGATACCATATAGGTCAGTCATTTCAAGTGCATTTTAATTTCAAGACTGCTGGAGGCCCTTACAAAAGACAGGCTCTTGTTGGTGAGTACCAACAACTCGAGTCTGTATTTACCCTTCTTTAGGTCCCAGGGTCCCCAGTGTGGTTAGCTGATGCCCTTAGGTAACGGTCGCATGTTTAAAGCAGAGGCCACTCCGGAAGGCAGGGCGAGGTCTGCAAGAAATGGTGAAGAGCACCTGCAGCATTTCTCAGGGATGAGACAGTACAGTGCTCTGGACTCCAGACAGAGGATGGAGAGGCGGGGGGCTGGGGGGACCCATTTAATCTGAGTGAAAAAGATGTGGCTGATGGAAGGGTATTTAGAAAACTGTTCTCAGTTTTCACATGTACAAATACCTCTAATGTTTGCTGATGAACCTTTACATTAGGTTAACAATTAAAATGAGCTGGACCATCCAGCGGTGACATATTGGTCTCTGGTCATTGATTAACATTAACTGAGATGGACCTGACCTTCTCCTTCAACCATAACACGGATTTTCCTACTTGCACTTGAAATGTCATACTGTCTACCAGCTTAATGGATTCTGACAAATCAGCTCGATATATGATCCAGGAAGTCGATTAATACACCGATAGATGCTTCGCTTGCTCTGAGGCACGCTACCAGAACCTTCAATTCCCAAGGTTTGCACTGAAATGTACTGCTTATTTTAACAGAGGACATGATAAAACAGAAATATTTTGGTATGATAACCTAGGACCCCAGTTTTTCCAAGTTAATAAATTCATATAGATTAATAAATAATACAGCGTTATTCTCCTTCTAGGAATTAACTTTATTCCAAAGTCTTCAGTGCCGTAGTTACATACAGCACTTATTCCAGGAGCCAAGGTTTACTTAAGGTTTAAGTAAACCACCCAAGTCAAGGCAACCCCAGAGGGAATTGGGAGGTCATTTCCCCAGAAAACTACCTGGCAGTCAAAAGAGACAAGTGGGAAGAAACAGGCCCCTCCTTCCCCTGGGCATCTCGGGACCAAGCTGGTGCGTGAAGATGGCGGAGTGGGAGCTGGACCAAGGTCAACGCAAGGGCCAAGGGCGAGCAGCCTCCCAGCCTCACCTCCTCTTCTGTCCTCATGGCTTAAGCTCTGAGTTTTTTTGTTCTTTTTCCTTCTTTTGCAACTAGAGGCATCCTGCCCGATCCCTTAGGAACCTAAGAGTCAAATTCAAGAGCCCTGACATCCATCGCCATAAACCAAAAGCCCAATTATACAGGCCCCTTTAAGATCCTTCGCTCAAGACAGCCAACCTGGAGGAATCTGTTCTCTCTTTTCCTTTTTCACTTCTGCACATGACAAAGAAGCCCGAATCCCACCACATCTCCCACCGCGGTAAACGCGACCACGCCTTTCCACTCAACACAGGTGGTTTTCATACTCCAGGTAACAAAGGTAACAACGTGAGCTTTCGTGCCTATTTTTTGAAGCAAATCAGCAAAACAGGATATCATCTCATTCCCTACTAATCAAAGGCAACCTTAATAACCCTTGAACACTTTATATTCAGGCTTTTTTAATTCGTCGTTTGTTTAGCTTCACTGGAGTAGACCAAGGGGGTAAAAGGAGGTGATAAGTTCGTTTAATCACGGACGTCAAAATATAAACCGTGTGAATGGAGAAACAATTGGTATTCTGACCCTGGAGACCACAAGTTTAAAGAGATTCTCCATCGTGGCACATGAAAATGAGAGGGTGCCCACACATCGTGACTTTATGATCACAGACCCCTTGCTAATTTTAATTTGCTAGTCTCACCACTACCTGTGAAGGACCCCAACTCAAAGGGGTCCATGTGCGAGTTTAGTAGGAATTAGGAAGGCATCAGAGCCTCCTACCACGAGCGAGCTGGAAAGCTAGAGAAACTCAAGGTGAGAAATAAGTGCCAGGCTTCCTTTTCGCCCCAAACACGGAGTCCCAGCCTCACGGGGGCTGGTTCCAGACTAGAGGAGAAACAGTAGTGAGCTACTTGTCTTCTCAAAATCGCCCCTCCAAGGGCTTCCCTGGTGGCGCAGTGGTTGAGAGTCCGCCTGCGGACGTAGGCGACACAGGTTCGTGCCCCGGTCTGGGAAGATCCCACATGCCGCGGAGCAGCTGGGCCTGTGAGCCATGGCCGCTGAGCCTGCGCGTCCGGAGCCTGTGCTCCGCAACGGGAGAGGCCACGGCAGTGCGAGGCCCGCGTACCGGGGGAAAAAAAAAATCTCCCCTCCAAGAAACGGCATCCAGCATCATTCCTGAGCAAGCATGGGTTAAAGGAGGCCCACGGGACGGGCTGGAGGTAACGCACAATCTCAAAGGTCACTGTCAGCTTTACATTCTAGGAGTTGCGTGAATTCACCTCCCCTTGCTACTGAAAGATATAGGCGTCGGTTTAGCAGTGAAATAGAGCATTTAGACGGTTAATCCCCCCAAAGAACCAGGTTGTCTTTGGAGAAGAGGGAAGGTGCTTTTGGTCTCCCCACGTTTGTTTTTTTCTTTTTTTTTTTTTGCGGTACGCGGGCCCCTCACTGTTGTGGCCTCTCCCGTTGCAGAGCACAGGCTCAGGACGCGCAGGCTCAGTGGCCATGGCTCACAGGCCCAGCCGCTCCGCGGCATGTGGGATCTTCCCGGACCGGGGCACGAACCCGTGTCCCCTGCATTGGCAGGCGGACCCTCAACCACTGCGCCAGCAGGGAAGCCCCCCCACGTTTGTTTTGTGGAGGAGAATCGGGGTTATCAATCACCTGATTGATTCGTTGTCTAGTTATCCAAAACATGACCTTAAGAATAAAATTAAATGTGCCATTTATCAATTCTGCCAGGATATATTAATAAAAGAAAACGCAGCTGCGTGATTTCTGTCACATCCTCGCTGGCTGAGGGAGAGGGCAAAGACTCACTGTGCTTTGTAACGTCCTGGCCGCGGCGAGCTCACTCTGCGGGGGTGAAGCCGCCGGGGCCGGCTGACTGCCAGAGGCTGGGCTGGGATCTGAACTGGACGCCTCCTTGAGCCCTCCGTCGGCGGGCGCTCGGGCTCATTCACAGAGTCTAGCTGTGCGGCAACCAGTGCAGCTGACGACACCTGAACTGGAGCTGCAGGAAGAGAAGTTCCAGGAATCTGAATAACTTTATTTGGTTTGCAGGGATTGACTCACAACGTGGACGCACCGCACAAGCCCTCCCCTTCCGGAAGTCGGGCGCCGGGCGCGAGCTCTCACCGAAGTGCTGATGTTTACGGCCATTACCTTTATTCCAACTAACTGCCAGCCACACACAGAGTGTCCGACCTGAACTCGAAAAGCCTCAGTTAGGAAAATCAGAGTCCAATCCCATCACCTTCCACACAAAGACAACGCGATGCTCCTGAACGCTGCTGTCTGGGAGGCCCAGCAACATGGGGGGGGGGGGTCCCATCCCCCATTTATAAACCAGGGCGGCCGTTGCTCTGCCACACGCACGCGCGTGCTGGGATCAATCCATCCCCGTCCACACCGACGAGTAAAGACCGCGTTCACCCAGCCCCGAGCGCTACTCGTTCTTTCTGTCCACAGCACGGCTATTCGAGACTCTCCTAACAGTGAAGATGACATAGTTTACATGCCTTTCTGTAAAAAAACAAACTGATGTTTCCATGTCTCCAGCCTCCAAACACACACACACACACACACACACACACACACACACACACAGTACTGCCTGCATCCTGTTTCCTACTAGTTCAATTCAACAAGAGTCCTTAAAATGTTTAGAGCCTACAAGGGCTCCCCACTGGGCCCAGGGCAAGGTGCCACCTCCTTAGCGCACCCGAGGCCCTTTCCAGGGGTCTGAGTGACATTTTCAGCCATGGCCAGTTCACAATTACCCAACGGGTAGTTTATTTCTCAGTCTTCTGGGGTCCCAGATCCCTCTGAGTGCTGATGAAAGCCGCAGGTCCTTCCTTACAAAGAAGTTAAGTCTGCATATGCACACGATTTCAGGAAACTGGAAGGAACCTCTGAAACTCAACCCTCGACTTCTCGAGACGATGGAGTCCTGGCCGTCGCCTAAAGCCTAAAGCCCACGTCAAATGTCAGCTGCTCTGCAAGGTCTTCTCCCAGATGCTTCCTCCGCCCGCAGGCCGGACTGGCTTCCTGCCCTGCGCGCCCACCCCTGCCCCAGCCCGTGCCACTGCCTATGCCGGGTGGTTGTTTCCATGATCCCCTCAACCAGCCCTATGGGCTTCACGTGTCGGGCGTTACTGCCCCAGCACCCAGCCCGGGTCCGAGCACTGAAGAAGGCAGCTTTAGAAATGTGTTTTCCAAAAACAGACCTTTGTCTATAACAATTAGAAGCGATATGTTACATGTGCTCATTCCTTCAGCAAACACTGACTTAATTTCCTTTATAAATTTAAAGACAAAGAATAATCACAGGGCTGACTGGATTTTCACATTTCCTTTCCCGAAAGCTTCACAAATCTTTGCCCGGCAACGGCAGCAAGTGTTGTTTTTTTCCAATTTCCCCAACTCAAGGAAGAATACAAATACCGCCCCGTTTAGAGAAAGAAGAGGCATGGTGATGGATCTGGACTGCAGGGCCTGGCTCCCAGATCAGACGCTCTGTGGGAACACTGGTCACAAAATGAAAAATACCCCAAAGAAGAAGTTGTGCTCCTCCTGGCTGTACAAAGGGAAAGACCTTAAGCTTCAGGTGAGTTAACAGGCTCCAAAAGGAGCACCCTCCTTGGCTGTTCGTAGCTAGAAAGGGCTTTGTCACACGGCGAGAGACAGAACCGTGTCCAAGGAGCTAATAAAACTTCCACCGCTCCAGACACGCCCGAGAACTAGCCGCTTCTATCTGAGAACCGGGTCACACGGCTGAAAAGCAAGGAGGCAAAACCCTCGCAGAGACCTGCAACAGCAGGATCCCCGGCGTGAGGGCTGTGCGGAGACTGGGCCAGGCGCCCCCGTGGTGGGTGCGCAGGGTCGATGGAGGGAAGTACGCACACGTGGACAGCCACACGGGCCCGGCTGACACACAATCCAGAAAGATCCCGTTTTCTCTTTCATTACCGTGGACAACAGCTACCTTGCACACCTGGATCGTTCATCACATGCTCCTGCAAACCATCCAGGACTCTCTGAATCTCGCTCCTAGCCACACAGCTCCTATGCACGGCCTCGGGTGTGCCGCCACCTTCCTCCTGCGGGCCAGCCTCGCTCAGGAGCAGCTCTAAGTCCTTGCTTATGTCAGGGAGAGGAGTTCGCCAATAAAGGAAATTATTGAAAACGTCCTCAGGATGCCCCGGGCGGGCCCAGGAGTCTGGTCCAGGATGGCTGTTGACGGGGAGGTCGTTAATACTGGGGAGCTTCGTGGCCTCGGGGGAAAGCCTGGTCACCTCGGCTCCAGCCAAGACAGAGTCTTCCGTTGGCTTCTCCGTCAGGCCATTGGAGGAGCTACTGACGCACGGAAAATTGCTGGTGTCCGTGGATGTGTCTTCCATGGGTAGAGCTGGCTCTGTCTGGCCTGGCTTTGTTGAACTAGTTTAAATTGAGGGAAGCAAATTTTTAGCACCGTGCAATAGACTGGAAGTAAAATGGGGAAACATCAGACCCCCATCCTTGCGAAGCCGGTCCTCCTCTCTACCTCGCTACCCAACCTCCCATGTCTTCCGGTGCCAGAAGTTAATAACCTCACGGAGGATAAGAGGTCCAATCGGTACCCTCTGCCCCACTGGGAGTATTAAAGCACTGAAAATGCCACAGGAAGGTTCACCCAATCCCTCCATTACATTCAAGTGGTGCACCAGCCCTGGCTTCCGCGGGCACCCTTCCGTGGCGAGACTTCACGCACTTACTGCTCATCAGTACCTCCACCGGGGGCAGGCATTAGAAAATAAAAGGCGCTAGAGCTGCTAAGAACTGGCTATTGGTGAACCACTTGGAAAGTCCTGATGAGGAAGATGTGGCACAGAGGCCTGACCTTCAGCAAGAACTCAATGCATTTTGGTGGAGAAAGATGGAGAGAAGGATGCACCCATCTTACGAAGCATCTGTGCCATCCGAGATGTGAATCACCTCCTCTCACACGGCTGAGGAGGAATATTCGCAATGGAGAGATGCTTGTGAACTACCTCGCGTGGCCTGCTTAGTACGTACCCATCGTCTTCCGAGGAAACAGGAAAAAAACCCGAGATCAATCACTAGGACTTACTAGAAGAACAGTGTGGGCCTACTAACGGTGAGCCAGGAATGTCACCTTCATGTGCACGATAAATCCTACGGCACAAAATTCTATTGGGGAGACTTCACATCTTCCCTGTGTAAATTATCCAAAGAACTTCATTAATCAAAAAGTAAGAGAAAATTTTCTTTATTGGTTATTTAATCACGACTCTGAGTGAATATTTTATCTAAATTTAGGAGACACAGTAGCTTCATTATTTATAACCCACTAGTCATGTTTCAAAATCATTATTGCAATTACTTTTTGCTTCTTTACATAATTAAAGCTCTAATATTCCACCGTGCCCAGAAGGTCACCGTTACTAAAGCTCCAGACAAGGTAATTGCTAGAATTTTAGGTGGACGCTCGAGGTGACGCCGGGATCCTGATAACTACTCCAGCCGAAACTCACCAGGCTGAGGGCATGTTCCCATGGCTGCCTGCACCCGGTGACCCGGAGGTGAAACCCGAGTCCAAATCCGGAGCCGGTGGCCGGACGCTCAGGGTGCCGTCCTCTCGAATATAAAGGCCAGCCCTGGAGGGGTTGGCAAAGGTGAAGATGACGGGGCCCAGGGACTGGAAGGCAGCCTGGCGCACCCGAAACCAGAGAAGAAGGGCGCGGTGCACGCGGTGTCGGCCAGGTCTGATCCCGGGCTGCACAGACGGCTGATCACCAGCGAATCCACTGTCTGCCACGTTACGTGTAAGCAGATGCACTGCTTCCTAAGGCCGTCCCTAGGTTCCAAGTAAACTATCTTCCAACAGAAAATCAGGAAAAACTGAGTGCCATCATGTAGTCTGTATGCTTCCCGAATATTAATTCCACATCAAATAATCCCAGACTTCGTACAGCATCTGAACAGCCCTTATTCATCATTGCGGGCGTGTTTATGATCACAACAGAAAAGGCAACGATCCAGTTACAGCTTCCTCCTCCTCCTTCCTCGTTTCTGTGATGTTCGTTTGCTATGAACGCTGCGGTGTGTGCCGCTTTCCTACTACACACCAGGCTTCTGAGACTTTAGGTGCCCTAATAATCCTCACAAAGTCTAAACACGCCAAATCCGTTACCGAAAAGACACAGTAACAGCGCCCAGTGCAAAGCCACACCGAGGCCCGCGAGTGGCCGCACTCACCCACCGACAGGGGTCGCTGACCAGCGTGATAAAGGGCGCCGAGAGCCTGGCCCCGCGGCCCTCGGGGGACGTGCTGTGGGACACGCCACGACGCACTCCGCACAGGCTTTCCTCATCCCCCACGCAGTGTCTGAGCAGAGCTCAAAAAACTTCGGGAGCTACCAAAGCAAACAAAACCATGTCACCCGAAGGAAGGGCAGACCTGTTTCAATGATGTAGTTAAGGCAGAGCCTTAAGTTAATGACACAAAAGGGAACTAGCTACGAGTCCAAAAGGAATCATCTGAAACAAACAGAAATAACTTCCTTTACCTCTTAATCCTAGTAAATGACTGCGTTAAATTCAACAAGATAATACAGAAAACCGCCCCAAAGGCTGAATGACTGATATGCACCTGTGAACTGTAGAGAATTGTGAATGACTCTGAAATTGTGGATTCCCCAACTAGCGGCCCCACCCAGGTCCCACGGTCTTTGGCTGGGGTACTTTAGTGAAAGAAGGCATACTGTTAAAACCTCACAGTACCGCCAATAGTTCCAGTCCACGGAACACAAACTGTGTGCGGTGGAATGCAACGGATTGTCATCACGCTGGATAAACACGGTTGTGAGTCCATTTACAAGTTCACATCGGTCCTCCTCGGTGTGACCGTAAACGTGCGGCGCTTCGGGTAAGCTAGCTGCATTCCAGCCATACAGGTAGCACGCCCTGTCATGTAAAAGCGGCAAGTGCTTACTCAGCACAGTTCTCTGGGGGCCTGGTCCTGGGTGGGCAGTGGAGAAGCAAAGGTGAACGTGATGGAGTGAAGTCCCCGTCAGCAATGCTGCAATGAGGCGTGGTGGGGGACACGCAAGCACTCTGAACAGAACGTCATGGAATGCTGAAAAGGGAGACCCAGCGGGTAGATGAGTCCAGACAGGGAAGGAACCTGACAGAGGCAAATGCACACGCAAGCTGGGTGTGAAGTGTGAGTAGGGTCCCCCCGCCAGGCAGGGAAGCCTCTGGAAGGAGACGGGCAGTAATGAGCAGGGGCAGGGAGGTGCACGAGAGCAGAGAGCTAGCTGCAAGGCCCTGAAGAGCCCCCCGGCTGCCTGGTGACGTGGTTCTCCAGACTGTTGTGCTGAGAATCACCAGGGACTTCAGCAAAAATACAGACCCCGGCCATGCCCCCTTTCACCCTCCCTGCGGTTCAGATGCACGACCGAAGGTCAGGGCGGTGTTCGGACCCGAGGGAGGCGAGTGGAGGTGAGGCAGGAAAGGTACTTGTGAAGGGAACTGAGGGGTCAACACGGGTCTGGATTTTAATCTGTAAACCAAGAAAAAAAATCCCACAGGTTCTGAAACCCAGGAGCGAGGTGGTGGAGCAGTGTTCTAGAAAGAGCGGTCGAGAAGGGACAGAGGGCGGCTTAGACAGTGAGAAGAGCGGGGGGGGGGGGGGGGGGGGGGGGGGCGGTAAAGCAAGCAGTGAGGAAGCCACAGCAGAAGTCCCCGGGGAAGAGGGCGGGGCTGCCCCTGCAGCATCCCACATACCAGCTGCCTGAGGCTTATAAGAAATGTAAGCTTCAGCAGCCAAGAAACCTGAAACTGATGGATGCAAAACTGAGCTGCCATTCCAAAGTAACAGACTCATAAATAGAAAACGTCACCACTGATTTCACAAGCGCCCTAAGAAGGGCATCAGCAAGTACAGCTGGCAAAACGTCACGTACCAAAAATTTCTCAGTGGCTTCTTGTCCAACAGCACGACAAATATCACCCAAATTTGTGGCACAAACCTTAAAAAGGCAAAAGGCATACTCATTATTCTCCGATTTCTTTCTGTCTTAACAAATTGTGTAAACTGACAAGCGGGAGCCTTGAGAGCAACGAGTCCTCTGGTCGGGCAGCTAACAAGCACTCACTGAGCCCGGTGCCTCCACTGCACCGGAAACAGAAGACTTACAATAGAGCACCACACGCTAGGACGCTGTGGCTCCTCATCCTCTCGATACACAATGCTTCTGGTTAGCACTAGAGCAAAAGACACCCTTAACGTCCTCTGCATGGTAAATGAGACCCAGCTCCTTGCCTCTGCGTCACGAGGGGAGACCACAGGGAAGATGGGCAGCTGCACAGCAAGGCGGACGGTGAGGCTGCTCGGGGAGGGGGTTGGCAATGGTCTTCAGAAGGAAGAATATGACAACCGAGTGACGAGCGATAAACGGGGAGGGCAGTGCAGGGGGTGCAGTTGGAAGGTACAGCAAACATGCGAGGGTCCTGGAGCCAGTCAGCCCCAGTGATGAAAGGCCTTGCACGCCTGGGCGCCAGCACTGAAGCACAAGCCAGCAATGTCTCTTCCTCCTGTGCCCAAGAGGGTTACCCTCACGGCGTCTAACCCTACGTCTCCACAGATGCCCGGATGGCAGGGAAAACTGGCAACAGTGTTCACTGTTTTCCTTACACAGTTCACACTGGCCACGTTTTTCATCCAGACTGTGTCTACTGAGGAAGTCCAGGCACTTTAAAAGAATCAGTTTTGAATCTTGTTTAACTTTTTGAATTTTTCAAGTTTTGAAACTGTACGTTCCCACCTTCCGAACTTGAACGACTTCCCATCACCACACAGCTCACAGAATCGAGGGAGCAGCCGGCGTTCAACCATGCTCTTGCTCAGCACTGACGCCAGCTTGCAGATTACCTACAAATAACAAGAAAACTTGGGTCACTTGGAATACCAAAGTGTAAATGTCCCACGTATCACTAACTGGATCCCGAAAGCGAATATCAAAAATATTGCCAAAATACCCAGGAGGTCAAAACAGAGAACACCTTCTTTTGCGTTTTGTCAAGTTGTATCAATAGAAGGCCAATAGTTTTCAAGTTTTACTCAGATACGGTTTGTCTAAAGCTGAAGAGTTACTATTGCCAGGTGCCTGCCATGTGCCCGACACGTGAATGAACAATTGATGTGCGTTACCTCTTTCATGTTCCTCAAGCCCTATGACATGAGTATCATTTATCTTCATTTTTCCAGATAAGGAAACTAACGCTCAGAGAGGTTAAGTCATGTTACCAAAACCAAAGAGTAGTGAGGTGGGACACACAGTAACAGCTGGACAAAGCATAAAAGACGGCTCACAGGCGATCACTGAAGACTAACCAAACACTGGTGGGGACTAAATGGAAGCAGACGCTTGAGAGGGGAAACCACACTGGGTACAACATGCACTGCTTGCTGCTGCCTTTCTGCCTGGAGCGTCCTTCATTCTGTACAGCCATGCGGGGCAGCTGGCCTTCCAAGTCAAAGCTACCGTTTTACTGGCTTGAGAAGTCAGAGGACAGAGACGGAGGTGGCCAGGGAGGCTGGCAAGTGAGGGTAGAAATCCTGGGAGGGAGGGAAGGATAGAGGAAGGAAGCTAAAGAAGGGAGAGCCCCTACCTCTGACTAAATCCCACTCTTACCCTTGGCTGATCTCAGCACCACGTGGGCACAGGGGAGATGGTGAGTTTCACAGAGCAAAGCAATAGCTTGAAGGCAGAAGGATCTGTGTGGTTTCAGCTGCTGAGAACTGCAAAGGAAACAGAATCTGAACTGTTTGCTAGAACAATGTTAACACTCTTCAGAGGAAAAACACAGAATTCAGAGTTTCTGCAATGTTTCATTGAGAAGATACATTAGTCACAGACGTGAGAACAAATGGGAAAATGTGACTTACATTCAAGAAAAATCTCAATCACTAGAACCAAATCCACAGAAGATCCAGATGTTAGAATTCGTGGATTTTAAAGAGCTATTATATATCTGTTCAAGAGCTAGACGGCAGACAGAGTCGCAACAAACGAGCAGGTAGGAGAGCTCAGCAAAGAGGTGGGACCTGTGCGGAAGAACCCAGACTTGTGGTAACAACACTGTAGCCTGGTCAGACTCACGCTCTTACGGGTAACAATTACAGAATCTTGAAGAACACATAAAAAGAACAATCATTTAAGAGTACTGGAGAGCAACCAAAAGGCAGAAACTGGAGCAGAGGCTGTCCTTAAAAGATGAACTGCCACAGGAGAAATTTGCAAATAAGGTCCAAAGTCTGTGTCTATATTTTGCTGAGATCTTTGGCTGCTGCTGAACTACACATATATGGGGAGACCCCAGGGACCCGGCAGAAAAGCGGCAGCCAGAAACTAAACAAACTGAGCAGAGGCGTCAGCTGCTGCTCTGCACAAAGGAGACAGCTGGGAGCTGGAGATCAGACAAGACTACTGCCTGCTATGTAAAAAATCACTTTAGAGAAATAAAACAGAATCCAGATCTCTGTAGTGTATCATTTTTAATGTCCAGTATTCAATTAAAAATAACTATGTATTAAGAGGAAAAAGTGGCCCATAATAAAGAAAAAATCAATCAATGGAAATCAACACCAAGATGATCCAAATGTTGCAACCACCAGACAATCACTTTCAAGGAGCTTTTATAAATATATTCAAAGATGAGAAGAAAATACAAGCATAAAGAACACATAGGGAGTCTCTACACCATAGAGATACATAAGCTATAAAAAAAAGGTCAACATGGGGACTCCCCTGGTGGTCTAGTGGCTAAGAATCCACCTTCCAATCCAGGGGATGCAGGTTCGATCCCTGGTCAGGGAACTACGGTCCCACGTGCCGTGGGGCAACTAAGTCCACACGCCGCAACTGCTGAACCCATGCGCTCTGGAACCCGTGCGCCACAACTAGAGAATCCGCACACCACAACGAAAGATCCCACCTGCCACAATGAAAGATCCTGCGTGCTGCAACTAAGACCCAACATAGCCATAAATAAATAAATAAATAAATAAATATATTTTTTTAAAGGTCAAAATGGAAACTCTAGAGCTGAAAACGACAATAACTGAAATAAAAAATTTAATGGAAAGGGCCAATAGATTGGAGATGACAGAAAGAGTCACCAAACTTAAAAACAGATCAATGAAGATCACTAAATCTGAACATCAGAGACAAAAATTACTTAAATAAACAAAACAAACAAACAAAAACAGAACCTCAAAGACCTATTGTTGGGACAATATCAAGGGTCCCAACTTTATAAGGCCCGGACTGAAAGGAGAAAGAGAGAAAAAGCACCTAAAGGAACAATAGCCAAACACTGCCCAAATAGGATATTTTCTCCACAGGAGTACGATGTGAATGACAGCTGACTTCCCCAGGAAACAACAGGGTGATATCTTTAAAGTGCTGCAAGGAAAAACGAAAACAAACCTCAATTCTATATCCAGTAAAACGATCATTCAAAAATGAAGGCAGGGGCTTCCCTGGTGGCGCAGTGGTTGGGAGTCTGCCTGCCGATGCGGGGGACATGGGTTCGTGCCCCGGTCTGGGAGGATCCCGCGTGCCGCGGGGCGGCTGGGCCCGTGAGCCATGGCCGCTGGGCCTGCGCGTCTGGAGCCTGTGCTCCGCAATCGGAGAGGCCACAGCAGTGAGAGGCCCGCGTACCGCAAAAAAAAAAAAAAAAAAAGAAGGCAGAATAAAGACATTTTCCGATTAAAACTGGGAGATTTCATCAGCAGCCAACCAAATTCAAAAAAAGTATTAAAGGAAGTTCTTCAGGCTGCAGGGAAATGATACCAGATGGAAACTCAGACCTAGGAAAGGAAGCAAGAGCACCAAAAATGGTAAAAATGCGGGTATAAAGGGCTATGCATTTTTTCCCTTTTCTTACTTTCTCCCAAAGATAGAACTGTTCAAATCTAAAATCATAATACCACATTACCAGGATCATCATGTGATGTACATGTCATAATGTATATGACAACCACAGCACAGAGGAGGAGAGGGTGAAGGGAGCTACGATGTTGCAGGGTCCCACATTTTTGAAAATCCTCAATGGAGAAATTAAAGTGCAGTATACAAAAATATCCAATTAGCCCGAGAAAAGGCAGGAAATAACAGAAGAACAAATGACACAAATGGAAAACAAATAACAAAACGGCAGAATTAAATTCAAATATATCAATAATTACATTAAACATAAATGGAATAAACACTCCAATTAAAAGGCAGAAACTATCAGATTGGCTATAAAAGGAAGACCAAACTCTATGCTGATGAAAGCAGGAGGATTTTAAATGTAAAGACATACAAGGTTTTGAGTAAAGAGACGTAAACAAATATACCACGATGGGCAGTAAACATAAGAATGCTGGAGTGGTTACAGTAATATCACAGTGGACTACAAGATACAGATTACTGCCAGTGATAAAGAAAGTCACTTCTTAGTAAAAGAGTCAATACCTCACAAATATATAAACATTAAATGTGTAGCTTTAAACCCTTAAAGCAGACAAGAAGGTAGGCTGAAAAATACTAAGCTTCCTCCTTAAGCAACTGGAAAACTACAAGCAAATTGAACTCAAGTACGTAGAAGGAAGGAAATAATAAACAGTAGAAATTACCAGTATCATAAATGAAAGGGATAAAACTACAGATCTTCCAGGCATTAAGAGGTAAGGGAGGGGCTTCGCTGGTGGCGCAGTGGTTGAGAGTCCGCCTGCCGATGCAGGGGTCGCAGGTTCGTGCCCCGGTCCGGGAGGATCCCACGTGCCGTGGGGCGGCTGGGCCCGTGGGCCGTGGTCGCTGGGCCTGCGCGTCCGGAGCCCGTGCTCCGCGGCGGGAGAGGCCGCAACAGTGAGAGGCTCGCGTACCGCAAAAAAAAACAAAACAAAAAAAGAGGTAAGGGAATATTGTAAGCAACTTTATCCCAAAAACTTGATAAATTAACAACTTAGATGAAATTAATAAATTCCCTAAAATATACAGCTTACCTAATAACACAGATGAAATAACAAGCCTGAATAGCCCATATCTGTGTTGAATCTGTTATCAAAAACCATCTCACAAAGAAAACCCTAGAACCAGAGGTTTTACTGGTGAATTCTAACAAATATTTAAGGGCAAAATAACACCAATCTTAAAAAAAAATCTTTCAGAAAATAGAAGAGCAGGGAATACTTCCCAACTCATTTTCTGAAGCCAGAATAACCCCGATTCTAAAAGCTGACAAAAACATAACAGGAAAAGAAAATTGCTTACAATAGTCCACTTGAATATAGATGTAAAAATCTCAACAAAATGTCAGCAAATAATGGAGAAGGGAACGCTCTTCACAGTAGAGCGACAGCTGGAATCATCAGTGGATGCTAACACTAGTGGGTGAACGTTTGATGGACAGCAAACTTGTGTGGCTGCAAAGTAACTCCCCTCATTATGTCCAGAGGGGAAAAGCGGTGCAGAGAAACTTGGCAGACACCTCTGTCTAAGTCACCAGAGTTAACATCATCAATCTCAGGACGAACTGAAGTCCTGGGCCTCCTAACGTGACACATAAGGATACAACATTCCTTCCAGGGCATCCCGCCAGAAATGCAGAGCCTGAATCTAGTCACGAGGAAACACAGGACAAACCTAAACTGGGAGACGTTCCACCAAAGCACTGGCCTGTCCTCTTCCAACATGTTAACAAAATTCAGAGAAAGACTCAAGATCTGCCCCAGGTTCAAGGAGACAGAGGAGATGCGACAATTCAGTCCAATGTGTAATCCTGGACAAACGACAATATTTGAACATGAACCATGGATGGGATATTAGTATTGTATCAGGGTTAAAATTCCTGATTTTGATCAGTGTACTATGGTTGTTTAGGAGAGAATTTCCTTGTTCTTAAAAAGGAAATATGCACTGAAGTATTTAGGAGTAAAGGGGCACAATGTCTCCAACTTACTCTCAAATGGCTCAGAAAATATACACACATATGTGTATGTATATATCTGTGTGTGTGTGCAGATGTGTAAAGAGAGAGGATGTGATTAAACAAACAGACCTAAGTATAAACCACTGGAGAAGTGAGATAAAGTATGTACAGGAGTTCACTCCTGAAACTTTTCCACAAGTTTGAAATTAAGACAGAATGAAAAATTACCCCCCAAAATGTTTAAAGAACTCTCCCATCCCCCCTCCAAAAAAAAGAAAAAGGAAAGAAGGAAGGACTTCCCGTCCCTCATGTCTGCTCTGCCCACTGCACAGCACTGCCTTTTTTTTTTTTTTTTTTTAAACAGCAGAGCAAGCTCCTGGTTAGCAGTTCACCCACTATTCTACTTGGAATCTGCACATAGCAGACAAGAGGGAAAAGAGAACCAACTGGGGTGGGGGAAGAGGAAGCTATCCCCACAACACAAATGAGGGAAAGGCTGTGTCTTCCGAGTTTAGAAGACACGTATTTCTGATCTGATGCTCGGCAGAACTGCATAGAGTGACAGCCACATAAATGAGCCACGAGGCTTCATATCCAGGGTGACGGACAACTAAGCAGGGCCCGGCATCTCTATCCACCCTCTCCATCTGCCACGCCCACACGACCTTATTACTACCCGTGTGCAACAAATCCAGAATCGTTAAAAAGTCAGCACTCCGAGCGACAAGAAATGACATTCCCGTGGCCCTGGGAACCACTTGTATGCAATGACGATCTTCACTCGGTTGCTGGGGGCCAACTATTCTTTGTGGCACACAACCACAACATTCTTTTTAAATAAATGCACAAATAAAAATGAGCTCAAAACCAGGAAGACAACAAAACATGAGGAAGCCTTAATGTGAAAACGTGTTGTGAGAGAAAAATAGGCTTCTGACAATTAGTTATAATCTCAGAATGCTAATGGCCTTCCTGAGAGCGAGAGGAATTATAATTGGTCTCCGGTGGCCTGTTTATGCTGTCTAGATATAATTACAGGATACAGCGCTTCCACGTTTTACCAATTGATTCATTCAACAACTAACATTTATTTAGTACTGACTCTGGGCCTGGCACTGTGCTGGGTGCCGAGGGCAGAAAGACACCTGTTGTTTAAGAAGCGCACTATTTTGAAGGAGAAATAAACAAACAAATGAAGTTCGCAGTTCGATTGCTAAATGACAGAAGACATATGAACCAAGCCTCCGGGATGGGTGAAGGAGGGAGTCGCTAATGTCACCTGGCATATTAGACAGACTTCACAGAACAAACCGCATTTATCTGAGAAACCAGGACATAAGACACCAACACCTAATACATATAACCTGCACTGCACAAGTCAATCTTAAAATGCCCAGGACGTGTCCAGTTGGCCAGCCCCGATCCTCTCAATCATGTATACGCTAGGGTTGCTGGCATCAGAATCGACTGATTGTAACTTCCAAAGGGAATACAAAGGCTAACGAATAGATGCACATTTTGTCTATAGAGGCACGCCGTTTCCTCGGAGCAAGAAGCAATTCCTTCAAAACGGCACTGTTCCGAGAGTGTGTGCTTATGGACATACGGACGTAGCAACATTCACACCATATGGCTGCAAAGAAAGCCCGAAATACAAGGGCATCGGAGCAGTGCAATTTGCTTCTTTTCTCACCTGTCACCTCCTCACACATACATGTTGGTAGCCACAGTGTTTGGGGTGTCACTCAGACCAGCTAAATGAGAGAGCGCTATCCTCCTGGGGGAGCTCTGCCAATCCCACACGTGGCCTCCGTCCCTTGAAGAATGAAATCCACTCCCTATCGTACTGTCATTTCCTAGCTGAAAAGAGAACAGCACCCTCTGTACTCCAGGACTCTGGGGGTCCAAGGAGTGCGACCCCCTCCAAGACTCCTTGACCTCCAGGAAATAAGGGAAGACAGAACAGCTTCTGGGTCTGACCCAAGCACACACGGGCCAGGCAAGGAGCCCCAAATCCTGCTTCCCTTGGGGCCCTAAGGGAGGAGAAGTGGCAATCTTCCAGAAGTGCCCTGAAACGCAGATGTGCCTCTACCTGGGGAGGGTTCAAGACCATTTCTGTTCTTTGCAGCCACGTTTAAAAGCTTGCACATTTCAAGTAATGAAATCGGCAACCCACTTTGAATAAAAAGTGCAGTTTATGTGAACTAATTTGTTCTGCAAGTGAAATGTGAAGAGAGCTTTTTGAAGACTTGTTATATTTTCCAAATATCTTCACCAAAAGAAAAGAAGAATATTGCTGACAAGAATGGAGTGGTTGGAAACAAAACAAAATAAAAATCATGCAAAAACGCCTTTAAAATTATTTGTCATGGTATTTGGCAGTCTTTAGGGGTAAGATATTTGGTTGTCAGTTGTAGCTTTGGAAACTAGCCTAACCAACTTTCAAATGAAAAAGAAGATCTAGTTGGCAAAGTTTACCGCTCGGCTGCCAAGCATCCCAACTAAATGACATTATCCAGGTTCATCCTGCAAAATGAATTTAATTTCTTACAGGGAAACTTGAAATTTATCAAAGAACCCTGGAGAATTTGAATTTTAATAATCAATTATTCTTCAGCCTGATTCATCTTATAAACATATGGAATATGCAAAAAATTAAATTAGTTAAAAAAGCCAGACCTTTAACTCATAGGTGAGGACAACTTTTACATAAATGAAGAATAATGACCCAATGGTCTGATGCCGTATTACAAATTTTTAGCTCCGTGGTGTATGTTTCCACTTTGAAAAAGAATTCCTTTTTCGAACATCATTCTTTCTCAACCAAGAAAACAACCATATCTTATTGTACTCACAATTAAGGCTTAAGATTTTGTAAATCCTTATGTATTTTCCTAAAATGCTGGAACATTCCTGGAGCTGTTTAGTTCTGTGATGCCAACACAAAGGGCCGGCCGGTGCAGCAACCCCTGCCCCGGTCCCTGGGGAGGGAGCGGCAGCTACGGAACACAAGGTAGCCTTGGATGACCTTCCCCTGACCCACGAAGGAGAAGCCCGAGGACAAGCTGGGTCTTAGTCTAAGGGCGGCACGTAAAGGCCAGCACTGGCTCGTCAACAGCTAGTTTGTGAACAAGGGCTCCAGAAGCAAGTAGGAAGTCCTTGCTTGCATAATCACTTCATAATGGGCACAGAATCCTACAAACCCAAGGATACCACAAAATTAACTACTAAAAGTAGAAGACATTCAGTACTTACACTCTTTCTTTCATCGTATACCTTTAACTGACAAGAGCACAGAGACTTGAACACAGCATCTCTCAAACTGCTGTAAACATGATGGCCACATTCTTCAGATAGACTCTCTCTTATTTGCTGACATACCTAGTTTAGTCTCATCTTAATTTATAAAACAGACACACATGTCCATTCGATTTTTTTTTTTTTAATTGTCCAAGTACCACCTAAAAGCAGCTCCCAAACATGCACTCGGTTCCTTACTTTGGGAAACAGGATCCATGACCCAAGGTGGCTCAAGGTTTACCTAATAAACCTCAGCATCTTGCCCAGCAGGAGTCCATGCCAGCTGCCTCACCTCTGCCTGAATCACTCTGATTTCCCAAGCTTTGCCTTCCGGAAACAATTGGATATAAGGATAATCACTTCCAAGACAAGCTTGGATCTGAACTCAGAACTTTCTCTGATGGAGGCCACACCACCCGCTGCCTTGTTTATGGGAACAGTGCTGATCAGCACTGAACGCACGTGACGCTTCGAGTCCCGCACACGTCAAGTTATGGGACGGGCCGCCGAGGCTCGGGGCTGTCACTCCCCAAGGGACTTACACTCACGGCTTCTGCTTTGTACTCATCCTCGCCGTCAGGGGCAGAGAGCGCCAGCAGGATTGGACACACTTTGTTTTCAATATCGTGCTGGAAAATTAGATCTTGTTCCAGAAGAATCAACAGCACCTCCTGACTTGATTTTCTAACCTGGAAGAGGCAAAAGGTGAAACACAGAATGAGCCAAAGTGCTTTCAGGATCAAAGACCAAACTCCCTACGGTGAGTGCCAGGCCGGCCCCTGCCTCCTTCCCCCGCCCCCGCCCGCCCCACCACACGGATCTTTTGGCCCTTCGGTCACTTCCTCCCCCAGGCCTTAGATGAGGCCACCAACAGCACCGACTGTTCCTCTGCGCTCAAGTCACACATCCCGTTTCCTACTCGGGTCGGGTTCCGCATCTACACTCTGACGGCGTAACCAGGCTTGCACTTTGCCTTCACAACGCCTACCCCAGATTTCTACACACACACACACACACACACACACACACGCATTTTTCCTGTATGATGATACATTGCTGTCTGTCTTCCCACCGCAGAGAGTGAACTTGGAGAGTGGGTACCATGCATGCAGGGGGTGGGAAAACACGCCGCTGTCCTCCCGACACTCTGTAGAGCCCTGGCGGGGAGGACCTGCTCTGCGAAGCGGGACACGCGCACAGAGGCTCCCGGGGCCAGAGACGGAAGGCTGGGGAGCTGCCTGCCCCTCACCGTCTGCACCCGGTGAGCGACCACCAGAGCTCCAGGGCTCCTAAGAGGCTAGAGAGAGGACATTTTGGGGAAGTGAAAGCACAGGAAATTCCAATCTGTGGAGGAAGTAATGAGACTGGCAGCTCATCGCAGTGATGGGAAGGCAGGGGAATGGCAACGGGGCCCAGAAACGTGCAGGCAGAGCCGCAGGTGATAAGACAGGCCCTGGTCACAAAGAGGCGAGCCCGGGAGGCTGGAACCCCGGAGGCCTGGCAGCAGAAGTTTCTGAAGAGGTGGTGTTGTTCTAAGCCACCCAGTTTGTGGTACTTTGTTCTGGCAGCCCCAGGAGACTAACACCGCAAGCAGGAAAAGGGGAGAGGACAGCGTGCTCACGAGCAGAAAGATGAACTCTGGGGAGAAGTCCCGGGTGACCGCATGGGGGCGGCGGGTGGATGGCGGAGTGCGAGCCTGAGGGGCCAGCGAGGTTGGAGCGGGAAAGGCTTCCAGGTCCCACTAAGACTTCTGGCGGCTACTCCGGCACCGTGGGAGCCCCAGGGTGGAAAAGCAGAGGAGTGGCAAGATCGTCTTGGCCTCAGTGAGGGTGACAGTTTAGAAACCTCGAAGGCTTCTAAATGCTGAGAGCAGGCAAGGGGCTCCTGTGCAGCGACGCTTCCGGCTGTGACCAGGCATGGGCTTGGGGGCAGGGGACAGAGAGGAGAGGGGGTCCCTGCATGCATGTGGTCACAGAAAATCAAAGATGACTCGGAATCTTTGCCTCCAGGCACCAGTAAATAAAACAGAGAAAATAAGACTGAAGGTAGAGAGAACAGGTTTGGGTGCTGGAGAAGTTGAACTCTGCGGATCTGATGCAGCAGACCTCTAGGGAGAGCCAGCCACTGGGCTTTGGGGGAGGAGGTCAGCGACACACCAACTCCGGAGGCCTGGCTGAGACGCGGCATCCTGGCGTTCGCACGCACAGGGACCTCCGCAGGCCCAGGGGAGCAGATGAGACCCGGCACCATGAGAGAAAAAGACCAGGCAACAGCCTGAAGGGCGGGCGAGGACCAGGGCTGGCGATGGAGACTGGGGAAGACGCAGGCAGGGAGGGAAAGGCTGGGGGACACTTCCGAGCCCAACAGGTGACACTGCAGTGGCGCGAATGCCGTGCCTGCCCTGTGCTGTGCGATGATGACCAGTGGGGCCTCCTGCGCGGGGGATCAGCCTCTTTGAGCCTCAATCTCTTCACCTGTAGAAGTGGGCAATGACAGTACCTATCGCACAGGTGGCTGTGGGGACGAAACGACCTCATATACATAAAGGACAGTGTCTGGGGCATATCGGGATGGGGCGACCTTAACTGCTGAATGGGCGTCCAAGAAAGGTTTCTTCAAAACCGCAAAAGCAGTTAACAGCGGCAAGTGGGGCGAAAGGATCAAACAAAGGAAAAAGGAAGTCACTGGACAAATAAATGGTGAAAAAAATAGAAATGCAACGCCATAAAATAGTTCAAATGACTGACCAGGAGCTCTCTGGATCAACGGGGATAGATCTTAAAAACGGGGGGAATAAAAGTAGGTGGCAGAAAGGAAAATACAGCCTGATGTCATTTATGTAAGGTTTTAAAAGCACCCGAAACAAGACACTCTTATTCAGGGCCACTTACACAGGCGGTGTGACTATAAAACCCGGCATGGAAGGGACACACCAAGCCAGGGTGGCAGGTTCCTACAGAAAAGGGAGAAGGGAGAATGGGATGGAGGAGGGACCCAGTGCAGTTTTCACCATACCTGCAACCTATACATAAAAATAAAAAGGTTTGAAGCAAAATTGCAAAATGTTAACATTTCTCAAATATAGGCGGTTAGGGATATGGGTGTTTATGACATAACCCTCCCATGTGATTAAAATATTCTATGAAATTCTAAAAATTAAGACTATTTTTGAAAAAAACCAAAACATCAGATTTCACAATGAGATTAGTTGAGTCCATGGCAAGACACCTCTCACTGGCTTCGGGACCACCAGCTGAAATACAACGAGCTGACCCCTGAATGGGAGCCCACAGAGGGTCAAGGCCACAGTGCAGACACTTGGAAAAGGAGTGATGGTGTGCTCAGGGTCAAGGCCAGGGGACACAAAGATGAGGGAGACTTAGGCATGATTATAACTGAAAGAGAAAAGCAAGAGACTGGAAAATAAGCAAGCTATGAACAAGAGATGGGACCAAAGAGGGGAAGGAAGACATCAGACTGGAGAAGGAGGTCGGACGGCCGTTCCCCTGAGACAGAAGGCAAGGAGCCCAGGACAGCTACGTTACCAAAGGGAGAGTTTACAGCCAGTGCAGTTCCAAATACCTACCAGCCACCAGACCCTTTGCTAGGTCACAGAGATAAATAAAGAAGACCCAGGTCCTAGTGTCAGGGGCTCAGAGTCTAGAATGGGAGAGAAACTATTGGTCACAATGTCCAGTAGACCTGGGCAATCCCAAAACATACACCAGATGAGCCTCATGAGCCCGGGCTCCCAACACACACGGCCACACTTCTCTGCACCTCGGCTTCCTCACCTCTGAAACAAGGATGAACTCACCAGCATGCCCATTCTTCCCGAGATGGTTAGGAAGAGGAAACAAGAGCACGGTACGTCACACAGTGAGAGCTCAAGAAATCGCAGCTGTTAGCAATCGAGGCAGTCGTGGTGACAACACTGCTGTCGTGCCCAATTTTGTGAATTTTACACCTCACAGGAGTCACCGCATGTTCAATGGTCATGAAAAGTACCTGACGATGAACAGAGAAAGACAGCCTGTCCCGGAATGCAGGTGCTGGATGGGGCCTGGCACACCCACTGCCTCAAGCAGCGGAATCTTCGTCTTGGCCCAATTATGAATCGTAACTCATCGGGGACCTTCAGGCACTGCGAGCAGCCCACACGGTCGGCATCTGTCAGAGGGAGGTGGGGACCGATGGGAGGAGAGAGGCATTGGGAAGGAGTAGGGAGACCGGCAGGAACGGAAGGAAGGGGCGGGGCGGACGCCTGTGGTGTCCACGGCGGGATGGGGACGGGAGGCCCATGGAGGGGGCTGGGCTGTGCCTGAGGGCGCTAAAGAGTCTGAATACTGTTCACTAAGATGCGACTTCATCATATTCCTGTGTTTAAAGACGACAGGAAGGGCAGAGGGGGTGTCTTAAGAGGTTATGTGTTTGTTACGGAAACAAAGGAGACTTGGGTCTAACCAGCTGTAGGAGGTGAGAGAAGGAAGGATCTGGGCGGTTCCCAGGTTGTGGCTCTGGGGAACTGAAGAAAGTGGATGGCGGGTCCATTCATTGAGAGAGGGGATGAAGACTGAAGGTCTCTGTTTTCTCTGGGAAGTAAAATGCAAGGTCACCGGCTAGGCGCAAGGCAGGGTGAGGTGAAGAGGCTTGATGAGAGCTGCCAAGGATAACGTGAAAAGCAGCTGATGAGGGACAAGCAACAGGACTGCCAGCAGCACTGCAAGCCCAGCGGCGACTGGAACCCATAGATTTGCAATGGCCCCAGTCAGTGCACGATGTGACTCCCCTACCAAGATGGGAACCCAGGATGGAGGGGGCCGGTGGGCTGCGGGCGGCAGGGCCGGGAGGGCGGAAGCACGGTCTAAGGGAAAGAAATGGAGCGTGATGGTGGAGACGGCCTAAAGGGCAGGATGAGAGAGGGAGCAGCTGAGGAAGAACAGGAAGTAACAGCAGGGTACAGAGCGGGTCGGGGAGCCAGAGGTCTCCAGGGCAGGTGGGCTCAGGGCGGTGGGAAGTCAATGGTGAGAGAGTGGACGACATCTTCAGGACTTCAGAGGAGGCAGCTCTGGAGACCCCAGGAAAGGAGCGACCGAGGTACAGCAGGGCGGAGGCGGGCAGTGGAGGTGCGTGAACAGCACAGGCCGACAGCGGGGAGAGCCGGCTCTGCGCCACGGACACGACGCCTCAGCAAACACAGGCTGAGTGTCAGGAACCACGCGAGAGCCTGGGACCAAAACCACGGCTCCTGCCTCCCTCCTCTGGAGTCGAACGTAGGACAGTGATACATGGCGAGGCCAAGGACGTGTCAAGTCCCCCAACCCAGCATAACTTCATTTTTAAGAACGTACCCAAAGGAAAGAGAAAAGCCGACAGAAAAATAAAACTGCACCTTTTGTGAAGCTCGCTGCATCTACAGGACAAGAAAGCTGAAAGGAAGCTGAGCATTCAAAACAATTAAAAATATGAAGATTATGAAGATGTACAACGTCCATGACACACAGACGAGCTTCCTAGGGTAGAAAAATCCGTCCTACTCATCTCTTCATCCCCAGCAAGAAGCGCCACGCTCAGCTCGTGATGCGCACTCAGAAGCTGTCTGAACAAATGAATGGCTGGAGGAAACTGCATCGCATTATGATTAGACCTACGTAGGAAAACATGTAAGCGCCCGCAGAAGAAAATGCGAAAATAATCAAAACACTGATGACAGGACAGTGGAGGCAGGATGACTTCTTTCCTTATTTAAAACCATCCTTGGGCTTCCCTGGTGGCGCAGTGGTTGAGAGTCCGCCTGCCGATGCAGGGGACGCGGGTTCGTGCCCCGGTCCGGGAGGATCCCACATGCTGCGGAGCGGCTGGGCCCGTGAGCCATGGCCGCTGAGCCTGCGCGTCCGGAGCCTGTGCTCCGCAACGGGAGAGGCCACAACAGTGAGAGGCCCGTGTACCACAAAAAATTTTTTAAAAAACATCCTTAATCCCATCACACTGTCTGATAGTCAAAAGTGAGCATCTGGTCTTTTAAGAATGCTTGGATCAAGGGAAAACTACAAGTCAAAACTGTAGACTTTCTTGGCAATGACAATAACAAAAACTTGGCATATCATAAAAAAATTAGTGGAAATCCATCCCCAGAATCAACTGACAGAAACAGAAATGACACAAGGTTATTTGTTGCAACAATTTTAATGTGGCAAAGGGTAGACATGACCTAAGGTCTACGGATAAAGTACAGTGGAGTGCTCTGATGCTGGGAAAAGTAACGAGGAGGCCTTCCCTCGCCTGTCATGGGCTAATCTCCGGGACACCAAGACAACGGGAAAAGCAAGGGAGAGAGCACCAGGGACAGTATGCCACCTCACACCTGAAAGCAGAACAAGGCGGTACAGGATACGAGGACATATGTGTATTTGCTTAGAGTTATTTGTGCGTGTGTATTTTTTGAAGGCAAGAACAAACCAAAAGCTAATAAAAATGAACATCCATAGGGGAGAGAGAGAACGGGGAGGGAGACAGGAGTAGAAATCAGATTTCTCTAAATGTACTTTCTTTTACAGTTTTGACTTTAGAATCATGTAAAAACATTTTAAATAATTACAAGTCTAAATTAGATCAAAACGTAAAAGCTAAAGCAATTCTTAAAAATGAAAAATAAATGAAAACAAATGAGCCTAACTGTGTATCAGGATGGCAGCTTAACCACAAAAAGAAGGGTTAATGCAAGTGACTTTAAAATACAGTAATATTAATATGACTGTGCATCTCTACTGGGAGATAGCCTAAAAGCAAAAAGAACTGCAAAGAAATCTTAAACTATATTCAGTAATCCTACCAGGTTGTTCGTAATACTACTGGTATTTTTATTTTAGATACACACACATACACATCACACACACACACATTAATACCATGAAGAAGGAAGATTTATACTGTGTAAAAAACAAATAAAAAGATACAAATATAAAAATCAAGTAAAAAAAATCAAGTAAGTAAAAGCCCTATAATCTTAAATTTGAGTTGGAAATATCAATATAAACTCATGAGGAATTTTTATTTTTTTAGGAAAATAAATTGCTCTGTCACTAGAAGCCATGACCACTCTTGTAGCGATGAGCATCTCTGGTACCCACATTCTCGTTTCTTATTATTATTTCCCTCATAAAGGAACCAGGGCTCCTTGGAGAAATAGCTGATTCCAGGTAAAGTGAGCTAGCAAAGTCTACTGGATCACATCAAGAAAATTCAGGAGCCAACTTGAAGGGTTACCTCTGGTCAAAACTAGGACAATTTGATTATTAAAAAGAATAAAAACTACAGTGGCTTAAAACATATCTAATATGTTAAAATTCAGGAGTTCATAATAGTACTCAACATAAAATTTTAAAACCTAATTGGTAACCTTGTAGATTATTAGGATACCGACTGATTCTTCCAGAAACTGGTAAATAAAGGGGAAAAGTAAATCATTTAACCTGTCTCCCATAGACAGTTTTTCAGAGTTACCAAATAGCTGAGGGGGAAGTTCTTTATGGAAGAATTCCAGCTATTAAATTAAGAAGGAATGATGAGGGATTCCCTGGTGGCACAATGGTTAAGAATCCACCTGCCAATGCAGGGGACGCAGGTTCGAGCCCTGGTCTGGGAAGATCCCACATGCTCTGGAGCAACTAAGCCCACAACTACTGAGCCTGTGCTCAGAGCCCGTGAGCCACAACTACTAAGCCCGCGTGCCACAACTACTGAAGCCCACATGCTTAGAGCCTGTGCTCCGCAACAAAAGAAGCCACCACAACGAGAAGCCCACGCATCACAGCAAAGAGTAGCCCCCGCTCACTGCAACTAGGGAAAGCCTGCGGGCAGCAACGAAGACCCAACGCAGCCAAAAATAAATAAATAAATAAATTTATTAAAAAAAAGAAGGAATGATGTTGATAACAGATACACACTACTATATATAAAAAAGATAACCAACAAGGACCTACTATATAGCACAGGGAAATACACTCAGCATTTTATAATAACCTATAAGAAAAAAGAATCTGAAAAAGAATATATATACATATGGGGCTTCCCTGGTGGCGCAGTGGTTGACAGTCCGCCTGCTGATGCAGGGGACACGGGTTCGTGCCCCGGTTCCGGGAAGATCCCACATGCCGCGAGCGGCTGGGCCCGTGAGCCATGGCCGCTGAGCCTGCACGTCCAGAGCCTGTGCTCCGCAACGGGAGAGGCCACAGCAGTGAGAGGCCTGCGTTCCGCAAAAAAAAAAAAAAGAATATATATACATATGTATGTATAACTGAATCACTTTGCTGTATACCTGAAACTAACACAACATTGTAAACCAACTATACATCAACAAAAAATAGAAAATAAAAGAAGGACGGAATTAGAGCATCACAATTTTGCAACCTCTAACAAAATCCCAGATCTAGGTGATGATAACTAATGGTTGATCACAGATTGATGAGGAACTCTGTCATAAACAGATAAGGCTGACAAAACCTAATCCGGTGATGACACTGCTTTTGTGCTTCCTGATTTGATGCAGCAGGAAAACACAGCAACACCTAAAAAGTGTTCTCACTACACGATACAAAAATCTGAGTCTGACTGAGCCTCTAGGCTTCACCAGTTTGGAGGAAATGCTGGGAAAAGAGGAACATCTCAAACAACACTGGAAATGCAATCAGCCGGATCACAAATGTGGAAAAACCTATAGGACTAATGACCTAGTTTCCTCAACAAATACACAGCAGCGGAGGAAGAACTGTTACAAATTAAAGGGGATTTAAAAGACACATCAATCGAATACAATGTGTAGACCTTGTGCGTATTCTGATTTGAACAGACTATCTGCAAAAAGCAGATTTATGACAAAACTGGGAAAATTTGAACAGTCGCTAGATGTTAGATGATATTAAGGACCTACTGATAGTTTTTATACTTGTGATAATGGTACTGTCGCTATGGGGATTTTTTAAGTGTCTGGATTTCTTGGGAGCAATACTAAAGCATTTACAGTTGAAATGTCTGGGAAATGCTTTTATCTGGGTTGGATTTATCTGGGTAAGATAAATGAAAAACGACTGGTCAAGTGTTAATGATAGTTGGAGCTGGGTGGAGAGTACACGGGCATTCATTTTAATACTCTCGCCACGGCTAGGTGCGTTTGAAAATTTACATAGTAAAAAGTGGGGAAAAAAAAGAAATATGATAATAAGAATGCGTGCCATCTACCTTCCTATGTGATTAAAGAAACTGGGCACAAAGGGACCTTTCATTCTTGAGTCACTTAACTCTAAGCAGCTGTTTTCTGAATTATGAATATCAGCGAAAATAAGACGAAAGAGAATTTGCTACAAAGACCTTAAGGTTATAATTTTTCACACCTGGTTGTTTGGATCTGCGAGGCACCGCACCACGATGGGTATGAGATGTTCAGAGAGCACCACTGGAAAATCAGACCTGTTTTCTTGTAGAAAAATGGCAATAGGAGGAATCTGTTCCAGCAGCTCAGCCCGCACTGTGGGCTCTGCAGCAATAAAAAAATGAGACAAAGAATTATATAAGAATAAGCCAAGCATCTTATATAGTATATATTGACAGTTTCTAGCTTTTCTTACTAAAATACTTCATCAAGGAAATTAGACAAATGCAGGTTAAAAAATCATTTCCCATTTAGAGTATTTATGCTACAGACAAGCTTAAAAAGCTTATAAGCTACACGGCAATACAAAAACATAAAAAGCTGATAAGCTATACGGCAATACAAAAACATAAAAAGAAGAGAGAATGACAACTCTATTATAACAAGCCATATATAAATCAAGGAGGGGGCAAGACATCTGCATGCCGGGCCAGCGTCCAAAACCCATTACAACTAACGGCATATATGCGAGACCTATGGGCTGTGCTTATTCAAATTCCAGCCAGAAAGTATACGTTACAAATAATTCTTTCATAAATGCACTCCCCCACAATCCACGCACCCCAATTGTTTCTAAGGCAAAGCATTAAACGAAAGAGCGGCTCTAGCTCCAATACACCACATTAAATTTCACACGAGTATATAATTGCTTCAGCACCGTAAACGGTGACTCACTTACAAAGAGAATCCATTTAAGGGCTCAAAACATCCACTCGAGCCTTTTTAAAAGCGTTGTGTCATGCTCATATGAATATTTTAAACTAATATGGGAGCTATATGGAAGGGTTTATTTTTCTATTTTCGGTTAAAATGATCAAAATCTAAAGCAAGCCAATCAGCTATCACAGCTTATATACAATTTCTTGGAAATGTACAACTTAAAAATACAAGCGGGCTTCCCTGGTGGCGCAGTGGTTGAGAGCCCGCCTGCTGATGCAGGGGACGCAGGTTCGTGCCCTGGTCCGGGAAGATCCCACATGCCGCGGAGCGGCTGGGCCCGTGCACCATGGCCACAGAGCCTGCGCGTCTGGAGCCTGTGCTCCGCAACAGGAGAGGCCACAGCAGTGAGAGGCCCGCGTAGAAATAAATAAATAAATAAATAAAATAAAAGTATACAATCCTTGTACAAACCTGCATCTTCTGACAATCTGACCACGATCTCCATTACCGTTATGAAGTCTTCTTCATTGTTACTGAAGTCCCGGAAGATATCAAGCAGCCCTCTGGCAATAATCTGACTGTGGAAGCGAGAAAGGATCCATACAGTTATGTGTGCTAATTCCGGCATGTGCTACGAGCAGGTAATACAATCATGGGGGAAAGGAAAGTCAGCCACCTCCGTCCAGAGGGAGAAGACACGGTCAAGCAACATGCAAAGGTGGTCAACATCCTATAAGACGAGGACCCACATCCTCCAGTCTGGCAGTCACTGGAGGTGGAAACTGTCCACCTGCACAAAAGAACACCTTTTTCTCCTTTTCTGACTGATTCTTCAGGCCTAGATAGACTTGGAAAAGAGATCCCATAACAGCGGGAGGGAATTAAGTGACCAATACAAAATGCAGAAGGAAAAGGTCCAAAGGGACATCCGATGGCCATCTCAATCTCGAATGGCCTCTACCCTCTAGGTGTCAGTAGCAGCCCCCTGGCTGCCCCCTCCCCATGATGTGACAATCAAAAATGCCTCTATATATTGCCAAGTGTCCGCTGGGGCCAAATCACCCCTGGTTGAGAACCACTGCATTAAAGGATGCTGGGCAAAAGGCATAAAGGAACTCTCTGTACCATCTTTACAGCAATTCTGTAAATCTGAAGTTACTGCAAAATAAGGTTCAAAGACAAAACAAAACACAAAGACCAAAAAAAGCCACAATGGGGTAACACGACCCCCACTAGAAGAACGAAAATTATAATAACAATACCTAGTGCTGATAAAGACATGGAGCAACAGGAATTCACAGATTCTGCTCGTGGGAATGCAAAGTAGCACAACTGCTACTCGGAAAACAATTGGACAGCTTCTCAAAAAGTTAAATGTACGCTTGTCATGCAACGCAGCAACTCCCTCTTAGGTATGTACCCAAATGAAATAAAAACGTATGTCCACACAAAGACTTGTACACAAAGGTTCATATTAGCATCATTCATAATAGCCACAAGATGGAAAACATCTCAGTGTCTGTCAATTGGGGAATGCACAAACAAAACACAGAATATCCATACAGTGGACTATGACTCAGCAACAAAAAGGAGAGAACTGCTGGTAACAACAGGGAGGAATTCCAAACGCATTTTGCTAAGTCAAAGAAGCCAGCAGAAAGGACTACATACCACATGAGTCCATTTACAGGAAATTCTTAAAAAGGCAAAACCTTAGCATCAAAAAACAGATCAGTAGTTGCCTGGGCCAGCGGTGGTGAGAGAGGGGGAGACTGACTGCAAAGAGGCAAACAAGGAAACAAGGGGCTGATGGAAATGTTCAAACTTGACCATGGAGATGACTGCATGAGTGCCTGCATTTACCCCAAATTCACCTCACTGGACGCTCTAAGTGGGTGGATTTTACTGCATGAAAAGTATGCCTTGATAAAGGTGTTTGTTTCAAAGACACTGATGAGGGGAAAAGTCAATGGGATCAACAGTGGCTAACGGTGGCCTGGAGGCCTTGGTGTGCCCGCAAAGAGGGACTGGCGTTCCTGATGGGTGTCTTGGAGCAAATGGAAAGGAGCCTCTGTCTGCCTCTGTCTGCTCCTCTGGGTACCTGACAATCTAGAAATAATACACGTCTCTGTGTCATTTCTGGCCAAGCATCGGGAGAAGAGCTGAGGTCGAAAACCCACCTTGATTTTCAGAAAAAGATGACTAGAAGTGTGTGGAATTCAAAGAGGCATCTTTTGGCCCAGCATACTACGGGAAGAAATCCATCAGCCCGAGCCTGCCCGTGGAGAGACTTATACCACCCCTGGGATGAAAGGTCGAGGTCTGGCAGCCAGGAGGTTTGGGGAAGCCGGAACAGACACTATGAAGTCCCTGATTACAGTTCACTGGACCACATTCACGGCAGCCTCCCGGGGGAAATCAAGCAACTAAGATCCCCAGTCTGCTTGTAGGGCCATAGAACGGATAGACAGAACTGCATGCAGCCTCAAGTGGTCACAGGAGGCCTGCCCTCTTCAGGAGGGCAAGGGAAGGGGTAAGAGAGGGCCCTGAAGCAGGGGCACATCCACCGCTGTGAATTCAGAGCGCGAGAGAGCTAAGGACGCAAACAGGCCGGGGCTTTGGCACCAACACTTCAGCTGCTTCATGTTGGAACGGCCTGGCGAGGCCACGGCGGATGAGCAGAGTCCAGAAGCATCAGAGTCGATACTGCTGTCAGCTGTGCTAATGACATGAAAGAACAGTGGACAACTGTGCACCTCAGGGAAGTGTGAGGAAGCTTAAATGAGATCGCGAGATCGTGCACGGGAAGCTCAGAGCATGGCACCTGGCACACGATGAGTCCTCTAGTGCATCAGCCATCAACCATATTACGATATAAGCAAAGAATTGCAATCAAAATGTCTATCAGAAGAGGGAAGCTAAAATAAATTGTGATGTAGCTATACACTGGCATACCATACAAGCATTTTTACAGGTACCTAGAGAAATGCACTGAGTTAGAAAGCTGCCCATGATACATGAAATGAAAGAACAAGAGGAAGAATTTTACATACAGTATGAACCCATTTCTTAACAAAATTATGCTTTTGCATATGTGTGCAATACATGTACATATAAACACACTCATATATACGTACACTCATTTAGGAAACGTGTGGAAGGATATATACACTGAACGGCTCATGGGTACTATCTAAGATTATAGTGCGGAAGGGAGGGAGACTCTCACTATTTAACTCCTGAAACTGCTACATTTCAAAGAGCATGTATTATTTCTGCGAATTTTTTTTAAACATAAAGAAAGAGGATGGCTTGATTTCACATGGCATGTTCCCTGGAAATGTCACCACGGAAGGAACCCTTGGCGTCTCTGTCCCTCCTTTCCCTCACCCACTTGTGCAGTTATGATCATGAGTTTAGCCCCACTGGCTCTGGACTAGGGGCAGGAAGCCGGGGGTGCAGAGACCAGCAAGTTCCAGGTCCCGCTCTGAAGGAGCTCACAGTCGAGGCCTGTAAGGAGGCAGGAAAATCGATGATGACCAACAGTGATGCGATTCTAAAGACGGAGAAGAAGGACGTGGAGGAATGAGGCAGGGAGACGAGCGTGCGGATGAGCAGGTGTTGGGTAGGGAGACGCGGAGGGGTGAGGTCATTGGCCGCCGACGTGGGAACAGTCAGACGAGGACTTGAAAATAAGCCTGATTCACGTGCTGCAGGTCACTGGAAGAGCTGGGCATGCTGGGGCAGTCAGGTAACACGGGGGCTCTCTGTGCTTCCTGCTCAGTTTTTCTGCAAACCTAAAACTGCTCACACAAATGAAGTCTGTTAATTAAAGTGAAATAAAAACCTCCCAACAAACGAAAGCTGTGAGAATTCATTGACAGTGGTCTTGTGCTAACAAGAATTGTTAAAGGAAGTTCTTGAGGCAAAAGGATATCTGACAGAAATGGACAGTTTACAAAAAGAACTAAAAAGCACAAAAATGGTAAAAATGATAGCAAATATAAAAAATATTTTTCACGGGCTTCCCTGGTGGCGTAGTGGTTGAGAGTCTGCCTGCCGATGCAGGGGACACAGGTTCGTGCCCCGGTCCGGGAAGATCCCACATGCCGTGGAGCAGCTGGGCCCGTGAGCCATGGCCGCTGAGCCTGCGCGTCCAGAGCCGGTGCTCCGCAACGGGAGAGGTCCGCGTACCGCCAAAAAAATATATATGTATGTGTGTGTGTATATATATATACATATATATACATATATATTTTTTTCTCATTTTAGTTGCTTTAGAAAGATAGTTGACTATCTGAAGCAAATATAGTAACAAGGTATTGTAGGGTTTGTAACTTGTGCAGAGGTAAAATGTAGGAAGACGATGGGGGCGAGGAAACAGAAGTCCACTGCTGTGAGGTTCTCATACTGAATCCTGCACTGCATGAAGAGTGGAGTAATTTTATTTGAACAGTTGGAATAAGCTAAAGGAATATACTATAATCTCTAGAACAACCAATAAAAAATTTTAAAAGAGGTATAACTAATAAGTCAATAGTGGAGATTAACTGGAATTATTAAAAAAACTCATTCGAGGGCTTCCCTGGTGGCGCAGTGGTTGAGAGTCCGCCTGCCGATGCAGGGGACGCGGGTTCGTGCCCCGGTCCGGGAAGATCCCACGTGCCGCAGAGCGGCTGGGCCCGTGAGCCATGGCCGCTGAGCCTGCGCGTCCGGAGCCTGTGCTCCGCAACGGGAGAGGCCACAACAGTGAGAGGCCCGCGTACCGCAAAAAGAAAAAGCAAAACTCATTCGACTTTTCTTAAAAAGGCAGGAAAAGAGGAAACTACCAGGAAGAATTGAGACAAACAGAAAACAAAGTGCAAGACAGTAGATTTAAACTGAACCATATCAATAGTAACAAATGTAAATGAGCTAAACATTCAAATTAAAAGGCAGATTGTTAAACTGGATAAGAAAGCAAGACCCAACTATGTGCTTTCTACAATAACCAGGCTTTAAATATAAGACACAGGAAGGTTAAAAACAAAAGTATAGGCAGAAATATACCATACAAACACTAATCAAGAGAAAGCGGGAGTATATATATTAATATTAAACATAGTAAGCTTCAGAAAAAGGAATATGACTAGAGATAAAGAGGGACATTGCACACTGATCAAGAGATCAATTTGTTCAAGAACACAGGGCAATACTAAGGGTGTACACACCCAAGAGCACAGCTTCCAAACACACAAAATGAAAACTGTTAGAACTGAAAGAAAAACAGATCAATCCATGATTATAGTCACAGATTCCAACATTCCTCTCTCAGTAATCGACAGAACAAGAAGACAGAAAATAAATAGGAATAGACAAGACCTGAATAATGTTTTCAAACAACTTTCCCAGTTGACATTGATAGGCTACTCTACCCAAAAACGTTGGGATGCACGTTCTTTTCAAGCGCACGTGAAACATGCCACAAGTTAGAGTAGATTTCTGAGCCGTAAAACAAATCTCAGCGACTTGTAAAGAAGAGAAATAACACGAAGTACGTCCTCTGACCACAGAAGCCTTAAACTAAGAATCAAGTAACAGAAAGATACCTGAAAAATCTTCAAGTATTTCTAAATTAATCAATATACTTCTAAATAACTCATTGGTCAAAGGAGAAATCATTATGGATGTTAAAAATACTCTATACTAAAAGGTAATGAAAATATTGCCTATCAGAACTTGAGGATGCAACTAATATAATATTTAAGTATTTATAATACTTAATATAGTACTTAATAGCAACCTTAAAATGTAAAATGCAGATGTTATAAAGGAAAGGCCAAGAAAGTAAAATGTTGAGCATTCCTCACAAGAAGTAAGAAAAAGAACAGCAATTAAATTCCCCCCCCCAAAAAAAACTCCAAGGAAGAAAATAATACAGATTAGAGCAAAAATTACTGAACTAGAAAATGAACATATAACAGAGGAATTCAAAGACAAAACTTGATTCTTCAAAATAACTAATAAAATTGATAATCCTCTGGTTAGAATCATCTAGGGAAAAAAAAGAGAAAAGGCAACGAGAGCCAACAACAGGATGGAAAATGGGGCCGTGCCACAGATTCCACAGACACTTGCCAACAGACAATGAAATAACAGGTCTAAGCGGTGATTATTTGTGACCATTAAAATCATTAGAAGAAAGGTTGGTAAGGAATTTTGTAGTGAAAGAATCGAACACCTGCGCCCACTGCTCAATACTAACATCTCGGCCAGATCTTGCCTCCTGATGTTTTGTAATAAAAAGTACACATGACAACATATGAAGTATTGTTTAAAAGAAAATTGAAGCAGAATCTAATCAAGTCTCCAAGTTTAATTTTCAGTTTACAGAAAATACAGAGAACAAAGGAACACATGAAATTATACCATGAGAATAATGACCACCAAATCCAGAATGTGGAAAATTCTACAAGACTAATGACCCCTTCAAGAGGGACTTCCGTGGTGGCGCAGTGGTTAAGAATCTGCCTGCCAGGGCTTCCCTGGTGGCACAATGGTTGAGAGTCCACCTGTCGATGCAGGGGACACGGGTTCGTGCCCCGGTCCGGGAAGATCCCACATGCCGCAGAGCGGCTGGGCCCGTGAGCCATGGCCGCTGAGACTGTGCGTCCAGAGCCTGTGCTCCGCAACGGGAGAGGCCACCACAGTGAGAGGCCCGCGTACCGCAAAAAAAAAAAAAAAAAAAAAACTCTGCTTATCAGAGACCTAAAGAACTTAGCAATTCATTCTACAAAAGAATAATTGTTATTAGAGAACATTAATGATTCTACTACACTAACTATATACATGGAAATAAAAGCCATAAGCCATAAAATATTGGATAATAACTAAACTTTATTGGTTACTTCCTATAGGCCAGGAACTGTGCTAAGAGCTTTCTGTATAGCAGTAGTTCACTAAACCCTGACAATAACCATATTAGCCCATGTTTCCGTTAAGGGAATTGAAGCTCAGAGAGGTTAAGAAGGTTGCCGAAGGTCACGCAGCTACAGAGTGGCAGAGTCAGAATCTGAACGCAAACAGTCGGACTCTAGATGTTGCACTATGCTGTCCTGCCAGAAAGGAAACCGATATTTTAATATTAATTTTCAAAGAAATCCCTCCCTCCTCCCTGCCCGGGATTCAGCCACAGTGGCGTTCCCTTAGTTCTTCAAACACACCAAAAGCCTTCATCTCGATGATTTTGCACGTGCTGTTCCCACTGCCTGGGACACTATCACTCCTTAATCGCTACGCCCTACCCCAGCCTGGGTGTCACTGTCCAAAAGAGCCTTTCCCTGACTTTGCAGAAAGGCCAGTCCCTGGCTACAGCCTCTCCTGGAGCTGTGGCTCTCCCGTCCTGACGCCGCCACAGAGATGCTGGCACCAGCTTTTGTGGCTGCTCGTGTCTGTCTCCCAGCAGCTCTGCCGGCTCCACGGAGGGGCTGTAACCCCAGCACCCAGTATAATACCTGACAAGTAACAGGTGCTCAATAAAAAGTAGTGCCGTGAAGGAACACCAAAAGAAACCTAAATGAATGAAAATACTGAATTTTTTTTTAAAAAAAGAATGTTGTAATATAAAATCATAAAGAAGCAAGAAGGAACCTTAGCACATTCCTTGATAAATTCCCTCACTTTATATTCAGAGCCCCCAAAGCCAGCAGCAAAAACTGCAATTCTTAGAACCTAAATGTTCTGCATTCCGGCCCAGCGCTCTTTCAAGAGATGTGCAGAAAGACCTACTGAGATGAAGGCTGAAAGCACAACAAAGCCAAAGGCAAGGGTTGTGGCCTCCGAGGCAACTGAAGGAAGGCGAGAGAGACTTCCGTTTCCAGCCGAGAAGGTAAAAGACCTGCAAGGTTTACACAACTAGAAAACCAGGAAAAATATCAATATGTACACTGTATGTGCACATCAATATGTACCCTGAGATAACGGCTAACAATTGTCCAGAATATAAAAGATGAGTATTCAATGTGAAGACGTACAAATCCTGAACTGTATGATTAATAACAAATCCATACTTAGAAGCACTGTAGAACACCAATGGCAAAGGAAAGCATCTAAAGAAAATGAAGAAAAATTAAAGATTAAATCCCAGACCTCGCACTTAAAAGACGTCAGAGGCATAATGTATGAGTTGAAATAGCTGGTTCTGAAATCCAGCTCTGCCTCTTAGAAGGTACACCCCAGGTAAATACCTCACCTCTCTGATTCTCAGTTTCCCACTCTAGTAAAATGGATGCCTACCTCAGGTGACTGTTGCAGGGTAGGTTACATGACAGTAGATGGACACACAGATGTAGTTATGCAGCATGCGACACACGTAAGCGCTTTAGAAATGTCAGCTGCTGCTGTTCTTATGGCTAAGCCACTGAGCGCATTACGTCACTCGTATTGTTTATGCTTCTACCCCCCAGAGTTCAGGGTAACCACAGCAACTAGAATGTGTGTTGCTGGGTGGGTGGGGGGGGGAATATGAGGGGAAGCCCTTGTATTAAACTCAGCCCAAACTCTGGCTTGACCCCTAAACCATGCCCCTGTGTGGTAAACTCCAGCATAGCTGAGGCTAGGAGAACTGAAATGAGATTTGGGGTGCTGTCCACTACAGGAGAGACAGTGGGAACAGCTGGACTTCAATTTAAATGCCTACTGAAATAAAACAAAACAGAACAAAGAAATCAACACTCTCTGGAGGCATATAGCAGAATTCAGAGATTTTTACAGCACATAATATTCACTATATCCAGGTTACACTCCAAAATTACTCAGTAAACATAGAAACAGAAAACTTGAACTAGCTAAAAGAGAAAACGTCAAAGCATATAGGAAGGATCAAAATTTTAGAATCACAGACAAGGATTTTAAAACAACTATTATAAAATGCCTACGGATATAAAAGAAAATATGCCTATAATGAGTGAAAAGATAAGAAATCTCAGCAAAGAAATGTTAACTATAAAAAGACACGAAATAAAAATTCTAAAATTGAAATAATACCTGAAATTTAAAAATTCACTGAGCGGACTTAACAGAATGGAGATGACAAAACAATGGCCAAAAACTCCCCAAACTCGGTGAAAGAAACAAATATATAAAATCAAGGGTCTCAGCAAACCTCAAGGAGATAAATACAATTGGCCCTTGAACCACACCGGGGTTAATCCAAGTATAACTTATAGTCTGTCCCCCAAATGCGTGGTTCCTTTGCAGCCACAGATCCAACCAGCCACAGACCATGTGGCACGGAAGCATTTCTTACTGAAAAAACACCTGTATATAAGTGGGCCTGCACAGTTCAAGTCCAAGTTCTTCAAGAGTCAACGGTACACAGAAAACCACACTTAGACACATCACAGTCAAACCGCTGATAACCAAAGAGAATCTTGAAAGCAGCAAAGAAAAACAAAAATTACGTACAAGGAGTAATGATTTGAATGTCCCCTGACTCCTCACCAGAAATAGTGGAAGCAGAAGACCGTGGAAGCACACCTTTAAAGGACTGAAAGAAATAATGTCAATCCAGAACTTGACATCCAGTGAAATATCTTTCAGGAAGAAAGATGAATGAAAGACACTGTCAGACTAAAAAGGAACCAAAAAAGCACACACACTAAGAATTTATTTTTTAACACACCCTTTTAAACATTGCCAGCAAATGTGGACTGAAAGAAATGAAGTCCTACAGGCTGAAGAGGAGTGGTACCACCTGGAAACTTTACCTTCGAAAGGAATCAAAAGCATTGGAAACAGTAAATATGTGGGTAAATGTTTTAAAAACTATTTTTCCTCCTGATTTCTTCAAAATACACACAATGGTTTAAAGCAATACAAATCAAAACTTATAACTTCGTATTGGAGAATTTATAACACGTAGATGTACTATGCAATAAAAACGGCAACATAAAGTAGGAGGGTAAGAAATGGAACTATACAGTTGTCAGTTTTCAACATCTTACGTAAAGTGGTGCATTATTAACTCTAAGTAGACTGCTTCTGTCTCCACGGCTAGACTTGGAGGCCCTTACGCCCTGGGATCACATAATGCCTGGTACATAGCCTACACTTAATACATAGCAGTTTCTATAGAAGTCAGTCTCCCAAGACTTTGACTACCTGGATTCAATTCATGAGAGTCTAACAGCCCCTGAGAAGCTGAGAAAATCTAGCTTCCACCAAAAGAAACATGAGGTGCAGCAACTAGCCTAAAGCCACCTGGAGCCGCACGCACAGCGAGTTATCAAGAAACCAAGACATTAATTCATTCGTCTCTGCTTGCAAAAATGAGAGGTCTTAGTTTCAGGACAGAACGCAGGTCAAAACTGTCACATAACTGCTACGATAAAATGAATACATTGCAACATCCAATACAAAGCGCATCAGTTCCTCAGAAGTATTCCACCATCCTAACGATGAATATAGTAGAATTAAATTGTGGTGATTCATATTAAGTAGGTAAAGAGGGACAGAGGGAAGAAAGACGTGTAAAATTCACTGGAAATAGTAAGAAATCTGAATTACAGGGATTTTTGTTTTAAGAAGTGGAATTACAGTTTTCGTCCTGTACAGAACAAAGAACCAGGTTATCACACGGCTACCTCCCTGGGAGAGTTCTGCATTAATAGACCGCTGGTGGCCAATCAGAGCCAAAGAGGACCGGCCTCCTTTACATCCCTGGTTGGTCACACACTCTCCAGCTGCAGCTCTGACCTCACCAGCGAGTCTGCAAATGCATAGCCGTCGCCTGGCCTCACGATGGACGGCTCAGGACGGCACGTCCCCCAGCGTGGCACAGGGAAGGGACGTTAAATATCACTAAACCACACAGTGGGAAAGTTATTCTCTTCTCAATTCTCTGATTAATCAAAGAAAGTTTCATTTCGACTAGTGTGTCTTCCAACACTTCCCTAAAACTGGTTCATCTTCCTTCCGAACACAGAGCAGGGCTCACACTCAGAATCCTTAGCAGACAACCGTGTCTACCTAGAATTTTATCATGTGGTTTTACTTTTGTCTTATGATATTTTGGTTGAGTTTCACGTTGAGCAATTCATACAAGTTCCCCAAAATGTGTTTCAATAAAAGAAATTATTTGATACAAAGAAAAATACAGGTGGTATATAGATACAGCACAAATAGGAAAAGCGGTACACAAACGACAGACTTCTGAAAAATACTGGATTGGTATAATCCAAGGATAATATTCCCCACTAAGAGCATCACATTCATATGTGAATAATAGTGTCTTTTACTCCAAGTTCCAAATGCAGGTAAACGCTGTCCTTTGTGTGGATCAACATCCTGGCCCCTTTCAAAATCCTACTTGAATCCAAATTGATGAGATTATCAGTCAGACTATTACTATTTACTTGTAAATGACGTATTAAGTTTTTTGAACTACTCCATAAAAGCACCAGCGTTTACTAAAATGTACATGCAAGGCAGATTTGGAATCCCTTGCCACAAAGCGAATGAAGACAGCCAGCATCAACGTCAACTCTTCAACGTCAACTCTGACAGTATTCTAACTGGATACCGTGATTAATAACCTCTTCCCCTGACATTTTAACGTTGGTTTTTTTTTTTTATTAAGTCTTCAAAGACAAACTAAATCAATCAGCAGCTGATGAACTATATAATAACAGAGCAGGGTTACTCAGCCTCAGCATGATTGGCCCTTGAACCACATTCTAACGGCCCGATGCAGGGCTTGTTCTGTGCATTACAGGACATTCCGCAGCCTTCCTGGCCTCAACTCACTAGATGCCAGGAGCATCCTCTCCCCACTTTGTGAAAATCAAAAACGTCTCCAGACACTGCCACAGGTCCCCAGTTGAGAACCACTGTGAAGATAAAAGCTAGGTGTTACCTGAGCAGCCCCTGGTGAGTGGATGGTCCCATAAGGGAAGGGGCTTCATGTCAGCAGGAATGACCTGGCCCCCTTTGGCCTCTCTGACCTCATCTCCCACCCCTGCCCTCTCCTCCATCCACGCAGCTCCTTGCTGTTTCCCCATGACCCCAGTCACTTCCCTGGCTGAGGGGTGTCACACAGCCCAGCACTTCCCTCTGCCGAGAACTCTGCTCCCCAAGATGTCCTCTTTGATAACTTCCTTCTTCTCAGTAAAAGCTTTGCTCACTCATCCTCTCAGTGAGGTCCACCCTGACCACCTGATTTTGAAATTGCATGCCTCCCATCTACACTCCACCGTACCCTGATCTACTTTTCTATTTTTCCGGAGAATGTATCAGCTTCTGACACACAGAACGTTTTCTTCCCACGTCTACTGTTTATCAGCTGGGTCCACCCCCCAATCCTCCACCATCGCACCCAGGGCAAAAATCTTTTACTGACTCCTTGATATGCCTGGTGCACAGCAGGCTATCAGTAAGAGCTGCTGAATGAATGAATGAATGAATGGTAAAGATCTGTCAGGCTAGGGGCTTCCCTGGTGGCGCAGTGGTTGAGAGTCCGCCTGCTGATGCAGGGGACACGAGTTCGTGCCCCGGTCTGGGAGGATCCCACATGCCGCGGAGCAGCTAGGCCCGTGAGCCATGGCCGCTGGGCCTGCGCGTCCGGAGCCTGTGCTCCGCAGCGGGAGAGGCCACAGCGGTGAGAGGCCCGCGTACCACACACACACAAAAAAAGATCTGTCAGGCTAGCTTGCTGCGCCTCCTGGCAGTGGCAGCAACACATAAAATAACTCCTGCTCTCAGAAAGAATTATCTAGAATTTACATTTCTAGCCACTGCTAAGAGGGCGAACAGGCAACTATTCACGGAATAAGGAACCACGGTCTGTGGACACGGTGATATCAGGAGCAGTCGATTATCCACAAGTCCAGGTCATCCACACACATCAGGAATCTTAAGCATTCAAGCTAGAAATGAAACATGAAGTAGGGTATGAATAATGCCTTGTTCAAATTTTTTCATTATATTTTCCTACATTTGAAAAAAAAAAGTTACCTACTCCACTCAAGAAGGCTTAATATAATACAGAAAAGCAAAGCCTTCTTAAGAAAATAATCTCTAATACCTTCAAGCCTTCTTGGCTCACTTAAAATACTTTAAAAACAACACTGATCCTGATCGGCTTCACTTGCTGCCTCCGCGATGACGGACTTTTGGCGGCAGCTGTTTTCTATGTTTCTGCCACGTGTGAGCTTCATTGGCAAGTTTGCACAGGACATCACTGACCCTTTACCAAAAATGACTAATAATTTAAACCTAACAAAGACCAGCAAGGGAAAGGCTGAGAAGTGCGATTTGACTTGCAGGGGTAGGGGCCCCTCCTGCCACACCTTCTGCTCAGCACCCTGTCCCCAGCTGCACACCCACGTGTCCACGTGTTCCCTGAACCGTAGGGTCCACGTCCCCATGGCCCTGGTGCATCTCAGGCAGCAGCTATGGCTGCTGCCTACCCTCCAGGGGGATGGTCCAAGTTAAAAAAGCCAGCTAACCAGCTAAGAGATATAAAGCTCACCTCCATCCAACCCAAACCAGAGGGTCCTGAAGCAGGAGCCTTAAGCTCACCCAACCGAAGATGAGGCTGGCTCTACTTCAATGAGATACTGATCAGTTTACAAAGTACAACAGAATTATTATCCTTTGACTCTGATGCTAGGTGACTAAGTAAAAAACAGGCGAACAAACAAAAACCTCCTCCCTCATTAAATGTGTTTCTGGAAGCTACAACCGTGGGGGAATAAACGTTTTTCCCTTTCCCAGATCCTCCTCAACACTAACTGGTTACTCAGGGGTTATCTACCAAACATCATGCACACTGTCAGTAGAGTCATCATTTAAAACAGGCGTTGGGGGGGGGGGGGGGGGCTTCCCTGGTGGCACAGTGGTTAAGAATCCACCTGCCAATGCAGGGGACATGGGTTCGAGCCCTGGTCCGGGAAGATCCCACATGCTGCGGAGCAACGAAGCCTGTGCACCACAACTACTGAGCCTGCGCTCTAGAGCCCTCGAGCCACAACTACTGAGCCTGCAAGCCACAACTACTGAAGCCCGCGCGCCTAGAACCTGTGCTCTGCAACAAGAGAAGCCACCACAATGAGAAGCCCACTCACCGCAACTAGAGAAAGCCCGCGCACAGAAACAAAGACACAACACAGCCAAAAAATACATAAAAAAATAAAAAATAAATAAAACAGGCTGGGGCGCAAAACAAGTTGGGTGAGGTTGCTCTGGCAGAAACACACAGGAGACCCTGAGCACGCGCCTGTGTGTCAGTGCTCTTCACAAGACACCAATCTGTCTTAAACCAGCCTAAGTAGGAATTAACGCTTTAAGTATAATGTTAGGTGAATGTGCTTTACAGGTTCAAAGTACAATAGATACGATCTAATAAAAAGAGAGAAAGAAAAGAAATTTTCCAGGTCATTTTGCATCACAAAAAAGATCAGAAGATCTAGTACAAAAAACAGAAGGCGTGTTAACAGCAAGCGCATCTCAAACGTCCTCTCCCCACCCACCAGGGTTAATTTCAGGTGACAACAGTAAACCATAACTCAACATTCGACAGAGTACTGGCGGTTCAGAGATGACAAAGGCATGGTCCCCAGACTCCAAAAGCTCCCAAGGGAACAAAGATTTTCCCACACATAACAACCCACAATACCCCGGTGGCAAGAGCCATAGGGTACAGGTATAAACAAGACAGGGAGGAGACCAGCTCTGCTTGGAGGAGGAAGGAGGGGGTGGGAGATGCTTCCCTACAACAGCAGTGATATTTGAGCTGGGCCTTGAAGATCGAGTAGGAGTTTACCACACAGGAAGAGAGAGAGGATCTGGGAAAGGGAAAAAGAACATTCCAGAGGCAGGGAAGAACGCAGCAAAGGAAAGTGCACTGGCTGTCTGCTGCCTTTGGGGGGTTCGGGAAGCCAGAGATTTCTCACGAAGGCACCAAGCCCTAGCTGAGCAGCCACCCCAGAACTGGTCTGAAGTGGAAAGATGAGAAAAAATAAACACAATAAAACATGTCCAGTGAGATAACTTTATTGGCCCAGACATGAACAGAGGTAGAGACGGAGGCAGAATGTTAGAGCACGTCTATCCTGGCAAGCATTTTCATTAAGAATCCGTTCTCCAGGCATTCCCAATATTTACGATTCTCCATTCAACATGTCATCCTGTCACTATAACTCTGTGTGAGATACGCCACCCTGGGCCAGCCCAATTATCCATACGATCCAATATTCTGTCTCTAACACAGCACTGGGGGACGATGGTTGGGAGAAAACATGACAGATGTGACCCACTGTCTGTGTCCACTTCAATATGTTAGAAGATTGGTTGATGGTGGCTGAGAAGGAGTCCAGCCTTATTTGCAAAATGCGTACTTAAAAAAAAAGAGAGAGAGAGAAAACTGTATTAATGGAGAACTTATGTAATTGATAATTCTTAGCGCTTCTCATTAGCCACTCTTCGATGAACAATAACTAAGTCTCTGCAAGGCCTTATATGATTTGGGGGGAAACTAGAGTAAACCATCCATTAATGTATTATTTAAAGCGGCTTCATCCTTCTTGCTAACAGGCTTATAAATACTAATGCAGATTCTTAAACTGGGACTATTTCTAAAAGCTACACCAGACAAACCCAACCCATGAGAAAGATAAAGAACGTTCTTGCTTCTTCACTGACTTGGGGTGGGGGGGGGGCGCGGAAGGTGGAACTGACCCCTGCACACGGCAGGTCTTTGTTGACTTAACTAAATTTCAGTGGCAAGCTGCGCAGGCAAACTTTCTCTGTATAAATGCCATTCTCTAACAAGACCCACACTGATTTATTAGCTCCCGTATGAGCGGAGCCGTCCAGTGCATAACGTTTTGTATCACAAACCTTTGACGGCTACTGATGGTTATTACTAGCACTACGCAGTGGGCTGGCTGAAAAGACCGGCCCAGCTCACGAGCAGCCGTCCTTTCTATACCATGCATACATGGAAATTCCTCTTTGATTTGTGGCTTTAATCACGGCTTCCAAAACCCGTCATTATTTATGACTCTGACTTTTACACTGACGGTCAACGGGAAACACTGACTCGGGTCACCTGACAGGCGAGCACTCTGCAGCTCCAAGCCGCTCGTGGGCTCCACTGTGATATTATACATCTCAATTTTCCTGCCAACCCACCCAGCTGGGGACAGAGCTGGAGGAGCTGTGGGTGAGGGGGCCAGACTATACACAGTCTGATGGATGGAAGAGCGCTACTGAAAAATGCAGCAACTTCTCCACTCAGACTTGAGGCAGATTCGAAAAGGAAAAAAAGGTTGCAAAACAAAACCCACAGCCCCTGGGGTGAGTGTACGCGCATGGGAGGCTCTACTTTCCTACTGTTCAAAATATTTGAGACAATCAAGCAATACTGGCCAACATTATACCACTTTTCTATTGACCGCCTTGGCCAAACTGCCAGGAAGGTCGCCTTCCTCCTTCTGGAAAGAAGCAAACTCCTCCGCGGATGCACCGAGTTCCACGCCTGTCTTACACGGTCCAACCCCGCCATCACCCTCCCCTCCCGCTCTCTGCCATCTTCCCCTTTGCACAGACTCCTTCCCCCCATCCACGGTTATGCTCTCCCCTGTGCCTTGATCTTAAAAAGCAATTCTTATTTTTTTAACTGAAGTATGCCATTCACACAGAAAAGTACACAAAAAGTAAGTGTTCCACTTGACTAATTTTTTAACTGAACATGCGTGTGAAACCAGTCCTCAGCTCAAGAAAGACAATTTAACTGGCATCTCCAAAAGCCCCCCATGCTCCCTCCCACTTACTGCCTTACCCAAAGGGGACCACTCTCCTGCCTTCTACATCAGATCAGCTAGATGGCTGTGCTTGTTTCCATACTCTGTGCAAACAGAATCATCCAATCTCTACCCTTTTGTGTCTGGCTTCTTTCACCAACCACTATGTTTGTGAAGTTCATCCATATGTGTGTGACGCTGTAGATAATTCAGTCTTATAACTGCATAGTTTTCCATCGTGTGAACATAACCACCATTTATAATCCATTTTACTCACGATGGACATTTGGGTGGGTTCCAGTTTTCGACTATTAAGAATAGTGCAACTATGACCCTGTCTTTGTGAAAATATGTGTTCACGTTTTGTGGGCAAGTAACCAAGAGTGGAACGGTTGGGCCATCCAAATCCTTTTTCTTTTTTTTTTAAGGTTGTCAGAGTAGATACAAATAATGCAAAGATGTTCTGGGCTCTCTTATCCAGGAAGGAAAGCAACCCCTCCAGCTGCTTCTTCTCAAAAGGGTCTGTTTTCCTGGCTACACTGGGAGCTCCCAAGAACAGTGACCATTCCCCAAAATGCCCAATGGCCAGCCAGTGTCTGGAATACAGTGGGCGCTCGATGCATGGACTACAGACAACATATCCTCAACTTCCCGATGCCACTCATTCTGGCCCGGCTTCTGGCCCCTGGCTGCACTGGAAAAGTTCTCACTGAGGTCACTCACCCATTGCCCTCCTTGGCCTGACCCAACTCAACCGGCACCTCCCATCTGTGCCATCTCTACGCACACCTTCCCTCTAGGTGGGAGCAGCTCTGGGATGGAGCCCAGGGTTCTTCATCCCTCTATCCCCAGTGCCTCCCACAGGCTGGTGCCTGGGAGGAGCTGGAGAAACATCTGTTACATGGATGAATGACTTTCCAAACAGGGAAAGCAAGCACTTGCCCTCATCTCTTATTTTTTTCCTCATTAGGCTAAGTGATGTTTTGAAGCTCAAAACCACTTTCTCCTTCATTAGCTAGGTTTTGTTGCAAAATTTCTGCTTAAAAAAAAAATCTTCATTTGTGAGGTAGAAAGCCATATAAAACTCTCTTTTTAAACAGAGACAATTTCAGGGAATCTCTAATGTTCATCTGTTTGTCTCATAGGAAATGGAAAATACAGAACAACAAAACTAAAATGCATTAACAGTTATCAGCCGGGAAGCACAGTTGACTCGGCCCACACCATGCTGACTCTTTTGTTCCTTGCTCACCCTCATCCTGTTGGGAGGAGACAGGTACATGCTTTTAATCCCCAACACACGAACAGGAAAAAGGAGACGTGAAGGCTGAACAACTTGTCAAGGGCTCCTCAACAAAGCAGGGTCTGTGCCGGCAAAAGTCAGCTCTTCAAACTGAGCCCAGTGGGAAAGGCAGCCTTTCAGGTTGGCTCAGCTAATCAACAAGACTTCTGGGTGTGAACAGAATGAAATCAAGTTTCAGAGAAAGACAAATATATGATACCACTTATCTGTGGAATCTAAAAAAATGATACAAATGAACTTATTTACGTAACAGACTCACAGACTCACAGGCATAAAAAACAAACGTATGGTTACACCAAAGTGGAAAGTGGGGAGAGAGAAATTAAGAGCTTGGGATTAACATATATACACTACTAAATATAAAAGAGATAACCAACCAACAATGACCTACTGTAGAGCACAGGGAACTATACTCGATATCTTGTAATAACCTATAATGGAAAAAGAATCTGAAAAAAGAATATATATATAATAAATATATAATAAAAAGAATATAAATATACGTATATACAACTGAATCAGTTTGCTGTACACCTGAGCCTAACACGACATTGTAAATCAACTACAATTAAAAAAAAAAATCCCCCCCCCCAAAAAAGGAAAAAAAATGAAATCAAGTTTGATTTAGAACCGAGGGCCAAATTCAGCCCTGTGTTTATAAATAAAGTTTTATTAGCAAACAGCCATGTTCATTCATTTATGTGTATCTGTGAGTGCTACCAGGCTATAGTGGCAGACTTGAGTGGTTATAGCAGGGCTTCTGCCCAACAAAGTCTAAAACGTTTACTATCTGATCCTTTACAGAAAAAAAAAATTTGCCCATCTCTGACTCGGAGAATAGTCTGATGTCTGGATTTTGTTCTATTTCCCAACTATTAGCACATTCAAGTTCCTGTTCAAACTATTTCACTCAACAGGGAGGTCTTTACTTTAAAAAAAAAAAAGGACAATCTTTGATTTGAGTTTATATAATAGTTCAGAGAGAAGGTTCAATGGTTTGGTTTGGGGCTAAAATTAATCTATTTTCTCTGCTTGGCTGTGGTCCTCAAGCAGAACAGTTTTACAAACCTGGACTAAAGTGGGCAGGTGAAATGGAATGCATTCTGCTCTGGAGGATGTCTTTTATTCAAGCTTGAACATACACCACTCCTTCTAGCATTAAGATTCAAAGAGTCTATCTGTATCCCTCTGATTTAGCTAATCCCATTTTCAACAAAGGTCCAGATATTATTTGTTGGCACCTAGCTTTTCTCATCAACAGAAGTACACCTTCTTCCAACTTCTTTCATAGATACCTCAAAAACTAAACATTTGAAAAGAAATACACAGTCCCTCAAATACAAATAGATTCTCCAAGTCTGTCTTTTGAAGCTAAACGCATCTTACAATAACATGGCAGCTGACTTCAGAATTGAAATCCAGCTTTAAACTCTTCATGTAGATGTTTGATCATATATGAAACTTTCATCTCATTTTTAAAAACTTTCTATTAAGGAAATTTTCAAACACACGCAAAAATAGAATAGTATAATAAACCCCACACCCCTAGCAACCAGTTTCAACAAGTATAAACATTCTGCCAATTTTTCCCACTCATCCTTCTTCCCAACTTTTTGATGATTTATTGTTTGTTGCAGCATTTTCAAAGCAGACCTCGCACATTAAATCATTTCACCCATAAATGCTTATTTGTTTCTGTTAGATAAGGTCCTTCTCCTTTGAATAAAACTGTGACACCACTATCGCATCTGACAAAATTAATAATGATTCTTAATATAACCTAATACCCAGTCCAAGTTTAATTTCCCCCAACTGTCTCATTAATGTCTTTTTACAGCTGATTTGTTCAACTAAGGATCCAAATATGACCACATATTGTATTTTGTTGATAGGTCTCTTAGGTCTCTTTATATCTGCAACAGATTCCCCTCACTTTTTTTCCACCCACCACTGGCACACACTTAAATTCCAATTGGCCAAGCCAACCTTACCAGGAGTAATACCTCTTCAGCCTCCACCTGCTTTAAGCAACCCAGACGGTCACAGGACTTTAAGCCCCTGAGGCACAGACGCATCCAGCTCCACCTTCTATGTGCCATCCACCAGGACCACCGTGCCAGACCGTCCCACATACTTTCTGCTCTCAAGAGAAGGAATTTAGATTGCTTCAGCAAGCTAATTCACTAAAATTAAATCTTTTCTGTGCTGCAATGACCCGAAGACTCTGAATGATTTTAAGACAAGGCAGCCTTTCATTATGGCTTCGTTTTGAAGTTAGCCAATTTAATCAAGAGATCACAAAGTAAATCGGACAAGACTCGTCATCCATTATCACTACCAGTAATGACATTAATTGAACACCTAGATTATGGAGGACACTGGGTGATAAAAAAAGGACGACCTATGTTCCTGCCCAAAGTGACTTAGAGCCTAAATGGAGCGGTTATCCCATCGTTTAGACAAAAAATGCCCAAAAAGGACGACAGATGGAGAACCACCACAACCAACATCCATGCTCTTGCCATTAGCTTAAGAATATTTGTGAGGTCAATCTGTGTGATGGAATAAAAAAAGCAAGACTCAGAGGAACAGAGTTGGTTGCTAGTTCTATCACTTATGACCTGTGCCACACTGGATAAGTTAGTTAACCTCTCTGATTCTCAGTTTCATCATTTGTAAAACAGGAATAATCCCACCTACTTCACAGAGTAGCAGCCCTTAACACAGAATCAGAAAATCGTATACGAGTGCCTAGCAATAATGATGACGGTTAAAATAATAACAGTAATAAAATCATTGAATATAATACTCTATGCCAGGCACCGGGCTGAAATGTTTTATGTGTATTGTTTCATCTAATCCTCATATCAGTCCTATGAAGCATCTCCAATTCTTATGTCATTTTCCAGATGAAGAATGTGAACAGAGTGAGTGATCTACTCACACTGACTCAGCTAAAGGCTGGAAGTGGGCTACAGGACCTCAGGGTTCTTGCTATCAATCACAGCATAATGCCTCCCAAATACCACCCCAGTAAAGTGCAAAGGTGGGACCCAGGGCTGCATAAATTACTGGGGGGACAGGCCCTCCTATTACGGCTATTAATCTAACCAATTATATTGTAATTTCATAGGAACAGCACCCTGAAGCCCCCACCACTGCTCAAAAAAAGAAGCCCCAGGAGGCTCCCAGAGTTGCCCTGCCCATGGCATGGGTGTGTTCAGAGCCACGATGCTGGTTTTCTTCTTTGCTGGGACGAGCCTTCAGCCGTCTGCTGAAGAGTGTTTATGGCATTCTTGATCACAAGTCTCAGACACCCAATATCTGCACAAACAGGGCCAAAGGAAAATCAGAACTATTTTTTCCTATGTAATCTCTTCCTTTTTGAACACATATACAAAAAAGACAAAAGGAAGCTAGCTGCCAGAAAAGAGGGCCAAATGCCTCCCGTCACCACGCTGTGAGAAGCCCAAGCTAGCCAAGTGGAAGAAGCTCCTGGAAGAGAACTGAGGCCCTGACCTGCAGTCCCAGAAGATTCCTGGCCAAGAGCCACGTGAGGAAAGCCATTTTGGACCTTCTTATCTTCCCAGAGTTCACAGAGAACACACGAAGCTTCTGTATCACCCAGTCAAGGCACAGAATTGTTAGAAATAACAAAATGCTGTTGATTTAAGCCACTGAGTTTCGGGGTGGTTTGTTAGATAACTGATATAGCCAGAAATCAGCTTTTCCAGCCGGGCCAAATATCGAATCTGCGAATGAGAGGTGCCTTAACAGCAGCTACATTCCTTCCATTCGAAGATGCCCGCTGGCCGAAACATTCAGCTCTGTAAACCTGGGGCCAACACTGTACTTTGTCCCACAGTGTGACATAATTATGAATAGTGATCACAACAATAATAACGGCAGATAATATTTACCCAGCGTGTCCTATGTACAAGGCTTCACGCTAAACCTTTTATTATTTAACCTGCGCGGAAGCCTTTTGATGTGGACTTCTATTATGCCCATTCTACAGATGAGGCAATGAGGCTCCAAGTGGTACAGTGACTTGGCCAGGATCACACAGCCAGTAAACAGTGGCTCAGGACTTCACCCTCTGGCCATCTGGCTTCAGGACCCAAAAGCTCCTAAACACTGGCCCCTTCGAGTGTCATTCTACTCTAATGAAGTTGCCTCCTTCTAAAAGAAATAATGTGTATAAAGGGTTTAAACTGCGCCTGACCTATGGTGTTTTCTGTAAACACCAGTTCTTGTTAGTAGGAAACTTGTAGATGGGGAAGGGAAGCGCACAGTAAGCCCCCATTAATGTTGGCTATTGTGATGGTTTGTACAGGCCTCCTTCATGAGCAGGCAACCCGGCGTTTGGTAATTATCTGTTTACAACTCGGCTCTCTCCCTGGACTGTGAGCTCCCTGAGGGTCGTCACCGTTTCAGGTTCGAGTGTGTAGGTCCCGGGCTCCGCGCATGGCTGGCCCAGAACCAGCAGGTGCTCAAGAAATGTTTGTTGAACGGAAAGGAAATGCTTCAGTCACCACAAATGCGAACTTGCATTTCCAGGAACACCTTCCCCAGCCATCAGTCCTTAACGTGATTCTAAAGGAAAGAGCAGGAAGGGACAGGTGAAGGATACCCACCCAAGGGGCTCCCAGGGATGCGAACGGAGCTGGGCTTGTGGCCAGGACACTGAAGAAATCTGTGCGAGTCTGTGGCCAGCCACACGGGGAGCCGGACCTCCCAAACTCCCCAGCACTCTGTAAAGTCCCAGGGAAAAAAGTGGAGACCCTGGGTGGAAGCCCCCGACCCCCAAGGTGGCCACGCCTCCTCCCTCCCGGAATCACTAGGAGGAGGGCTTAGCCCTCCTGCCCCTCCCGGGCCGCCGCAGGAGAAGGAGGAGGAGGAAGAGAAAGAAAGTGACAGGAAGTCAGAAGTTTCCCAGCAACAAAAATCCTCCCCATCCTCGGCCGCCCCGCCCAGTGAGGAGGGACCGCCGCAAGTAATTAAGGCAGTTGGGGGTCCCGCTATTCTTGGCCCAACACGGAGAGCCCAGCCCGTAGGTCCCACCCCGCCTTTCGTGCACCCCGAACTCTATGAGAGGTTCCCAGGGAGGGACGGCACGCCCGAACTGTTACTTACAATCGTCTAAGTCATCCTGCAAGTCCACAAAGTACAGGGGGATCCCTGAAAACCAAGAGACACATAAGGAGTTACAAGGGGGCTGCGGCAGGCGGCCTCAGGGGCGGGCGGGGGTGGTCCCCGGGCCTCGAGGGGTGGTCCCGGCTTGGGGGAGGGGGGGCGCCCCGGGAGTCCGGCCCCACTCACCCGCCATCTTGGAATGGGCCTGGAGGCGGGGCCGGCGCGCGAGGGGCGGGGCCAGAGGGAGAGAGGCGGGGGTATCTGGCTTCGGATCCCGCCCCTCGTCTGCGGCCCCGCCCCCCGCCTCGAGCCTCGCGGCGCTAGCCGGCCCCGCCCTCGCGGCGAAGGTGGCTGCCGAGGTGGGCGGGGAGGTCAGGTGACCCGGCTGGCGTCCCAAGATGGCGGCAGCGGTGGCGCTCGGGAACCCGCGGCACCGTCCCGGCTGCTGAGGCGGGTCCCGCACGGCTGGTGACGGACGGGCCAGGCCGAGGACCGGCGAACGGGCGGCCGCCGCCTATACGCGCCCCGCGGCCGGGGCTAGGCCGTGCCGCGGCGGCGCTGGGGGATGCTCGTGCTGGGCCGGGCCTCTCCCTTCTCAACTTAGGGCGGCGGCGGGCCCGCTCCCCTGGCTCCCAGGCCATGGCGCTGAGGGAGCTCAAAGTGTGTCTGCTGGGGGTGAGTGGCGGCGGGCCGGCTGGGAGGGCCGCGGGAGGCCGGGCGGGCCGGGGACCCGGGCGTGCCCACGTCCCGTTTGCCCCTTCTCTCAGTCTCAGTGCGGGACGCCGCCTACCTGCCCCGGGACCGTCCTTCCAGCCCCCCTCCCCCCCCAGGCTGTCCCGCCCACCTGGCCGCACAGTCCTGAAGGTTTTGCTGGCGGGAGGGACCTTTCCCCTCGTCCCTCCCTGGAGCCCAGGGTCTCTTCCCGCCCCTCAAAGGGTGAAGAGCCTTCCCTGCCTCTCCGTTGCATCTGGGTTAAGAGCAGCTCTTAAATAGCTTCTCCAGGTACTAGTTAGGAGTTGGCCAAGTCTTGCGAAGTACAGCCAGTAACAGGTCTTTAGGTTTTACGAGCAGCAGTAGTCTCCTTTGCCATCTGCTTGGTGTTTTTGAACTTGTGGGATACCTCTGACACTTCTCACAGAGTTACTTTCCTTGGGGCGGGCGGGGGACATTCAAATCAGGAAGCCCCAAAGACTAGTTTGAAGTTTCAGCTTCCTGACTTGTCGAGGCAACCTTGCTATTTCAGAGCATACTTTCTGAAATTGATGCTCTCTTGCCTGAGTTGCTGCCTTAAAGACTGAAAAAGGTTTCAATAACTAGTCTTCGCCCTTCCTAGATAGGGTGGGGCTAGGATTTATCAGGGATTACTCAGAAGTAGTTCAAGAGTTCATAGTTCACGTAGACTTATTATAAAGCAAGTGAGTTTGTCACTTTGCACAGTAAGCAGAAACTTTGGATCTTTCAGAAGATCCTGTCTCTTAAAAACTTGGAACCCCTCTCCTACAATACATTTTGAAATCTCCTAGTTACTCCACTGAATTTTTATGAAAACCTTTTTGTGTTTCTTAACTTGTAAAATTTACCTATCTGGAATGATTTTCCCAAAATCCTGAACGTAGGGCACAAGGTAGTTTTTGGTGTATGCAAGCAGGTAAAACTTTTTCTTCTTCACCTCTCATTCTCTTTCAGGATACAGGTGTAGGTAAATCAAGTATTGTGTGGCGGTTCGTGGAGGACAGTTTTGATCCGAATATCAACCCAACAATAGGGTAAGAGATCAAGTTTATTGAATGTGCATCTAAAGGTGTATTGGAAAGTCCGTTCAAATAAAGGCTGTGTTACAGGGGTTAGGCATCCCCATTTTAAACTCTAGTGAATTTGGAGACAGTGGTTCCCATCATCTCTAGAAGAACTTGAAATGGTGGAGTGAGGATTGATGTGTTTTAGGAAAATTGTCTTTTGATTTGTGAGGAATGAAAACCTCCAAATGGAAGTATGAATTAAAGTTTTACTTGTTAGAATATACAAAGAGCCTTCAATCTATGAATAGTAACAGCAATTACACCTTGAAATAAAGCAGAAGAAAACAGGCCCTAATACTTTTATTTCCCCCGGCATGTCACCTAAAAGATATTTTAGGTGGCTTTAGTTCTTCGTAAAAAATAGTTTGGGGTCCAAACCCTTCTCACACGTTCCAGCACTGCTACCTACACGTTCCAGTAGCAGTAAAGAATTAACAAATTAATGTCAAAATGGAAGCTTTTTTCCGGGTATCTGGGTCTTAGAATAAGTGAAATTGACTGGCTGTCGGTTTTCGACTCTGTGAGAAAACTTTTCAGGCTGTTTAAATATCATAATATTAATACTTTCTCTGTGAGAAGTTGTGTTTCGTGGGTGTTAATACTTTGTCAGGCTTGTAAGACTAGATAGCGACTATGCGAAGCCCCAGTCGAGGGGTTTCTTCCATTAAAGAAAAATTCCGTTCTGCCTAATCGGGAGATACCTTACGGCACACACAGACACACTTGAACGCACCAAGATGAAACAGCCACTAATCCTCTGGCATGAAAATGCCTTTCAATACCCTTCAAGAAAGAACTGGGTACGTCTACATGTTTGAAGTGTGAACTCATCCTCCTCTGGGCCTGCCTGTCACTGCCCGCATGGGAAAGTGAAGGGACAGGAAGTGATAGCAGGTCGTGCTGGTGACTCAGTGAGTGACACACCTCACACTAGGCAGCACTAAAAACCCAAACGCCAGCCTGGTTAGCAGTGCTGTCTCACCAGAGGAGAGGGACGGTGGAGGCCTGTGGCCCTGTCCTGGATGGCCAGCCCTCGCAGCCCCACAGGCGCTGGGGTTCTTCACCTCCCCGAGCCCCACTCTCTTCACCAGGTGGTCCAGGCGCACGTCTCGCGGGGAAGATGATCCGAGGCTTCCCCCTCGTCCCTTCCACCGTCCTTGTTCCTCTGTCCTCAGCAGGTGTCCTCCTCCTTCAGGACCAAACCCACACACACCTGAGCTCTGGAGCCCTGCCTTCTCCCCTTCCTTCCCCAGCCCTGCCTTCCCCTCGGAGCCTGCAGACACGCTCCCCGAAGACAGGGCCGTCCCCCAAACCTGCCGGGCAAACGGGGGGCTCCGGAAAGAGGACTTCCTGCTTCCTCAGCTGCTGCTTCTCCTCAGCCCCCTGCTGTCTCCATCCCACCCCACCGTCCCACTGAAACCACCTCCCCCAGTACCTGTCTCCATCTCATTGCCAAAGCAACGGCTTTTTTCTTTCTTTCTTCATTCACTGAGTGCCTGCTGTGTGCCGGATGCTAAGCTGGGGGCTGGCGATTTAGACCAGGGCTCCGCAAACCGTGGCCATGTGGCCACCTCTTGATTTTATAGATCAAATGATGCCGTGACACGTCACACCCGTTCATTCATATGTTGTCTGCACCGCTTTCGGGCTACAATGGCAGAGTTGAATAGTTGTGACTAAGACCCTGTGGCCTGCAAAGCTGAAAGTATTTACTATTTGGACCTTTTCAGAAAAAGTCTGCCAGCCCCTCCTGCCCTCATGAACCTCTCCTAGAAGGACAGAGACATATTCTGTAACTAAAGTACAGGAAGTGATTTCTTTGACCATTTTCTGTGCTCCAAAGGAGGAATGTGGAGCACCTGTGAGAGCCTGTAGCAGGAGCCTCACCCAGGCCTAAGGGCGTGACTGGTTCCTGAGGGGAACGGTGAGGGCGTGAGGCGCTTGGAAGCCCTGACATTTCAATATTGAAAGATGAGTGGACTGTATTTCGAAAAACAGTTTTTGAAGAGTGGAAGGTAATGATCGGTGGTGTTGAGGGCAGTGAGTAGCACGGGGGACAGCAGGAGCTGTGAGGGTGGGGGACAGGGCACATTGGATGGGTGGCCCGGAGGCTGGGCAGGCAGCAGGGCCAGGCCCCAGACGTTCTTTCTCTCCCTGGGTCCTTGACCATCCCCCTCAGTCTTCTCCCCACCCCCACGCTGAGTTCATACATGTTTGGTCTTCCCCACACTGCGTCCTCCTCTGAGCAGTGCCTTTCCCAAACAGTGAGGGGCTCTACGTATTTGTGACTGAGCTCATAAACTCCCCATCAGAGGCTTGGCCCTCTGCTCCTCTTTCCGTGTACCTTGCGGAAGAGAAAAGGACCAACATGTCCTCAGGTACCCAAGCCAGCAACCTGGGCATCCTTCTCAGATCCCCCTCCTAATGTCCCCTCCCCTCCCTGGAGCCAGCATGAGTCACCAGCTCCTCCTGAATATCCTTCCATACCTGTTCTTTGTTGACTTCTAGACCTTCATCTTCCCTCGTGGTGGTTCCAGCATGGACTCTGCCGCCTGCCAGCTAGTTAACCCTGAATCTGTTTCCCCATCAGCAAAATAATAGTAATACTGGCACCAATTCCGTATTGTTAGGGGAATTCCGTGAAATACTGTATATAAAATGTTTAGCTAAATGCCAGGGACACTGGGGCTCAATACATGATAGCATTGTTGTTTTTAAAAATATTTACATCTTTTTAAAGCTTTAAAAATTATTTTTATCAAAGTAATGTGCATGTGTTTTTTTTCTGTAACAGTAAGGCTTATAGGTTAAGTATAACAGTCCCCTGGTCCACTCTGACTCACTCCCTAGAGGCAACTACTGTTGTGATGTTGTTTAGCTGGTTTTTTCTGATCTTTCCTCCAGATTTTTTCATAACATGCATATACTGCTAATTCTTGATCCCTTCTCTCTTCTCCCCCACCCCATCACCCAACTTTAGGCATTATCTACTCATTGTTTTCTTGAGAGATGGGAATTAGTCATCCTACTTCTCCCACCTCCCTCTGCTCATTTGCCCTCCCTCCATCTTTCCAGTAAAGCACTACCACTGAGCGTCAATGTAGCGTTTAGCCGGGCTCTCAAGCCAGGCTAGCTGCCTTCGCATTCCAGGTCTAACACGTAGTCGCTGTGTGTCCTTGAGCAAATTATTTAACCTCTTTGTGACTAAATTTGCACATTTGGGAGAATAAGTTGCATCTCATTATAGAGTTGTGAAAATTGAGTTAAACACATAAAAATTAGTTAGAATGGTACTTGGCATATGGTAAGCATTTGTTATTCCTTAGCAACTGTTATTTTTTAATAAGCCTCTAACACTATAGTGTTTTTTTAGACTTTATTTAAATGGAACTAGACCAGTAGGTATTGTTTTGTATCTGCTTATTTTATTCAAACCTTGTGAGATTCATCTATGTCATTTCATGTAATAATAGTTTTTTCTTTTTCATCTCTGTATAGTAAGTAACTCATTGGATAAATATACCACAGTTTATTCTGCTGTTGGAGATTGTGGTTGTTTCTAGTCTGAGGCTATTACAAATAATTTTGCTATGAACGTTTTCGTACGTGTCTTTTGTGCCCATATGTATGGAATTTCTTTGGCAATTGGCAGTGGAATTCCTGAGTCAGAAGGAATATGTATCTTAACTCTAGTAGCTACCTTGTAAAGTATTGCGCCAATTTACATTCCTACCAGCAGTGTTTGGGAGTTCCGGTTGCTCCATATCAGCTACAACATTTGGTATTATCAGTCTCAAATTTTAGCTGTGTTGGAGGGTGGGCGGTAGTACCTCATTCTGGTTTTAATTTCTGTTTCCCATATGACTAAAGCTATTGAACACATTTTCATATGTTTATTGGTCATTTGGATATGTTGCCTGTTTGAGAATCTTGTTTATTTTTCTATTGGGTCGTCAGTCATATCCTTATTGATTTGTAGGTGTTGCGTACGTATTCCGGATACTAGTCATTCGTTGGTTCTGAGCATTGCAGATATTTTCTCGCACTCTGTGACTAAGGTTTTCACTCTCTGAAAGGATCTTTTAATGAAGAGTTGTTACTTTTAATATATCCATTTGATCGATCTTTGTCTTTATGGTTAGTGCTTTTTATGTCCTTTTAATAAACTTCGATTTACCAAGGTCATGAAAATACTCTCCTGTTATCCTATAGAAATTTTGTTTCACTTTTCAGATTTAGATTTAAATTTTACCTGGAATTAATTTCTGGATGAGATGTAAAATAAACGTTAAGTTTTGGGGCGTTTTGACTTTTTTTTTTTTAATTCCAACAGGGTTATCCAGTAATCCTCATCCCTTTTTTGTTTTTTTAGACCATAATTCAGTGTTCTATGCTGAGCTGTGATTGTCATAAATTGAGCATCTGTATTTATAGTGCACTTTTTATGGTTTTTTTTTTTTTTTTTTTTTTGCCGTACGTGGGCCTCTCACTGTTGTGGGGGAGCAGAGGCTCCGGACACGCAGGCTCAGCGGCCACGGCTCACGGGCCCAGCCGCTCCACGGCATGTGGGATCTTCCCGGACCGGGGCACGAATCCCTGTCCCCTGCATCGGCAGGCAGACTCTCAACCACTGCGCCACCAGGGAAGCCCCTGGATTTTTTATTATATCCCATTGATCTGTGTTTTTAATTGACTTTACTGAAGTATAGTTTACATGCAATAAAATGCACCCATTTTTAGTGAATATGTTGATGAATTCTGACAGATTTATACATCTGTGAGATCACCACTGCAATCAAGATGTAGAACACTTCCTCACTCCAGACTGTCCCTTTCTGCCCCGTCCTGTACTCACCCCCACCCCTACCACTGGCTCCAGGCAACCACGGATAAGCTTTCTGTCACAGAGATTATATGGAATTTTTAAATTTCAATTGCTTGTTACTAATATATACATAAAATGGATTTTTACATGTGGACCTTGTGTTGTGTGACTTGGCTAAATTCAGTTAGTTCAGGCACCTTTTTAATAGATTCCTTGGGATTTTCTTAGGTGCACAATCATGCCATCTGTAATAGGCAATTTTATTTCTTTCTTTCCAATCTGTATGCCTTTTATTTCTCTTACCTGCCTTAGCACATGAGCCAGGACCTCCAGTACTGTGAGAAGTGGTAAGAACAGACATCCTTTCCTTATTCCTAATCTTGGTGGGGGAAGCATTTGGTCTTTTCCATTAAGTTAGACATCTAGGCTCTAGGTTCTTTTTATAGGTGCCCACTATCATGTTGAGAATGTTATCGTCTACCCCTAAATCAATGAGATCTTTTTTATCAAGAATTGTGTTGAATTTTGCCAGGTGGTTTTTTTCATCTTTTGAACTGTTCTTGTGCTTTTTCTTTTTCAGTCTTAAAATAGTGAATTACAACGATTGATACTAAAATATTAAGCCAACATTGCATTCCTCGGATACATTTCACTTGGTTAATATGAATTTTTTAATACATTACTGAATTTGATTTACTAAGATTTTGCTAAGCATTTTTGCCTCCATGTTCATGATGGATATTGATCTGTAGTTTTGTGTAATATGTTTCTCTAGTTTTGGTATCACGGCCTCATAAAATTAAGTTGGGAAGTGTTTTTTTCCTCTTCTACTTTTTTGGAAGAGTTGATGTAGAATTGGTATTTCTTCCTTAAAAGTTTGGTATAATTCATAAATTATATCTGTTTGATCAATGGATGAAGCCATCTGAGCAAGGAGTTTTCTTTGTTAGAAAAATTTAGCTACCAATTCAGCTTCTTTAATAGATATGGGCCTATTCATTTCTTCCTGAGTAAGCTTTCGTAGTTTGTGTCTTTCAAAGAATTTGTCCATTGTATCTATTTTTTAATTTATTGGCATGAAGTTGTTCATGATATTCCTCTATTATCTTTTTAATGTCATTAGGATCTGTCCAGCTATAAGTTTAGCGGTTTTAATGGTCTTCTCAAAGAATCAGTTTATTTCATTAATATTTCACTCTTTTCCTTGTCATTGATTTTTGCTTTTATCTTCATTTTTTCCTTCCTTTGCTTATTTTGGCTTAACTTCTTCCTTTTTAGTTTTTTAAGGTGGAAGTTTATAATATTGATTTTTTAAGGCTTTTTTTATATATGCAATTTATACAGTTAGAACTATAAATTTCCCTGTAAGTACTTGTTTGAGTGAATCCCACAGATTTTGATATGTTATGTTTTCATTTTCATTTAGTTCAAAGTATTTCTTTCCCTTGTGACTTGTTTGACCTGTTAGTTGTTGGAAGTATGTTTTCTAACTTACAGTTATTTGGGAATTTTTCCAGATATTTTAAATTAGTACTGAATTGTAGTTTAAATCCGTTGTAGTCAGAGAACATACTCATTATTATTTCAAACCTTTTACATTTGACATTTGTTTTATGGCCTAGAATGTGGCCTTCATGAATGTTCCATGTGTACCAGAAAAGAATGTATTCTGCTACTGTTGTGTGGTGTGTTCTGTAAAGGTTAAATTATCAGCTTGGCTAACGGCACTGTTCCTCTCCTTTGTATCCTTACTGATATTTTTTTCCCCTTATTTGAAGTGAAAGGAGTGTCTGAAATCCAACCCTAATTGAAGATTTGTCTAGTTCTGTTTTTAGTTTGATCAGTTTTTGTTGATGTTTTGAAGCTATTATTGAGTTTACCTACATGTAGCATTGTTATTTTTCTTGATCACTTGACCCCTTCACTATCATGAAATGTCCCTCTTTTTCCCTGGTAACGTCCTGATTCTGAATTCTACTTGGTCTCATATGAATACAGGCTCTTCAGCTCTCTGTTGGTTAGTGTTTGCATATCTTTTCCCATCCATTTACATTTAACCTATATATATTTAAAGTGAGTTTCGGGCTTCCCTGGTGGCGCAGCGGTTGAGAGTCCGCCTGCCGATGCAGGGGACGTGGGTTCGTGCCCTGGTCCGGGAAGAACCCACATGCCGCGGAGCGGCTGGGCCCGTGGGCCATGGCCGCTGAGCCTGCACGTCCGGAGCCTGTGCTCCGCGACGGGAGAGGCCACAACAGTGAGAGGCCCGCGTACCGCAAAAAAATAAAATAAAATAAATAAAGTGAGTTTCTTGCAACCAGCATTATGGGTCCTGCCTTTTATTTGGAGTGTTTACACTTGTACTGTCTAATACAGTAGCTGCATGTGGCTATCTGAACTTAAGTTAAAATTTAAAATTCAGTTCCTCAGTCACACTAGCTACCTTTCAAGTTCTCATTGTAGAAGGCTCTGTTGTATAGTACTGGTTTAGACCCTTTTTATTTTTTGTAACTATCAATATGGTTTGGTTTAAATCTACCATCTTGCTGTATTTTTCTACTGCCCATATTAATGGTTCCATTTTATCTCCACTAGTGGCTTGTTAGCTGTACCTCTTCTATTATTTTAGTGGTTGTGCTAGGATTTGCAATATACTTCTTTAATTTGTCAGCCTACCTTCAAATAATATACGGTTTCACGTATAGTATGAGAACCTCCTTACAAGAGTATACTTTCATTTCCCCTCACTCATCCTTTGTGTTATTATTGTCATATATTTTATTTCTGCATCTTATAAAGTCCACAATACACTTATTTTTTGCCTTAGTCAGTGATCTTTTAAAGAGACTGTTAGTCTTTTTTCTGGGTCCTTGTGTTAAATCCAGTATCTTTGTAATAAGTCTTAATGTCCAGTAGTATGAGAAGTTCTATTTTATTCTTCAGTAATTTCTTGGCTGTTCTTGGCCTGTTACATTTCCATGTAAACATTAGTGTTACCTGTTTTCACACACACCAACACACTAATCCCCACTGTGTTTTTGATTGACATTCCATTGAATTTATAGATTGGTTTGGAGAGAAATGACATCTGTATGATACTGCATCTTCAATATATGCACATAGATTATTCTTCCATTTGTTAGGCTTCTTTATTTTTTCTGAGCATTTTTTTCTGCTTTTCTGTGTAGTGGACTTGCATATCTTTCGTTAGATTTAATCCAAGGGGTTTGATGTTTCAGTGCAGTTTTCTGCTGTCAATGTGCTAAATGGTATTGCTTTGAAATAGCTTTATTTCTAAAACTTAAACTTTTTGTATCTTTTATTGAGTTGAGTACGGATCTGCAGTACTGTGTTGAATAGAAATGGTCATACTGGGTATTCTTATCTTATTTTAATCTTAGCAGGAAAGCTTTCTCTATCATACCATTAAATATGTTTGCTATAAGGTTTTTGTACATACACCTTATCACATTACAGAGTGTCCTTCTTTTTATCATATGCTGGAGTTTTGTTTTTTTTTTAACATGAATAAGTGTGGAATTTACCAAAATATTTTTCTACATTTATTGGCTTGATCCTGTAATTATTCTTTTATGATGTTAATGTGGTAAATAACGTTGAATTTTCATGGAGTAAATCCACTTAGATTCTAATATATTTTTCTTTTTACATATCACTGGCTTTAGTTTACTGTGTTTTTTTAGGACCTTTTTGTATGTTTTAGGACCTTTGAGTAAGATTGTCATGTAATATTACTTTCTATAATGTACACGTCAGATTTGGTATGAAGGTTTTGCTTCCCTTATAAAGCTAGTTGAGAAGCTCTTCTATGGAAGAGTTTGTGTAAAATTGCTCTTATTTCTTCTTTAAATGATTAGTAAAATGTATGTGGGCTTCAAGTTGTCCTTGTATAATATAGTTTAATGAGTCAATTTCTTTCTTTTTTTTAAAAATACTTTTTATTTTTTTTTTTATTTGGTTGTACCAGGTCTCAGTTGCAGCTTGCTGCCTCCTTAGTTGTGGCATGTGTGCTCCTTAGTTGTGACCAGTGAGCTCCTTAGTTGCAGCCAGTGGGCTCCTTAGTTGCAGCTTGCCAAATCCTTAGTTGCGGCACATGGACTCCTCAGTTGTGGCAGGAGGGCTCCTTAGTTGCAGCTCACCAGCTCCTTAGTTGTGGCATGCGAACTCTTAGTTGCAGCATGCGAACTCTTAGTTGCAGCATGCATGTAGGGTCTAGTTCCCTGACCAGGGATCGAACCCAAGCCCCCTGCATTGGGAACGTGGAGTCCTTAACCACTGTGCCACCAGGGAAGTCCCTCAATTTCTTTCACAGTTGTAAGATTATTCATTTTCAGATTTTCTATTTCTTCTTGTATTGATTTTGATAGATTGTGGTTTGTTTGGGGGTTTTTTTAAGGATTTTCACTATTTTCATATACTTTTCCCAATTTATTGGCATAAAGGTGTTAAGATTTTATACTTTTTACATTTTACATATATTTCTTTTACATTTCTGATATTAGTTTTACCTTTGGTCAACTCTGCAGTATTTCTCTTTTTTCATTAATTCCTGCTCCTATCTTTATAGTTTCTGTTCTGTTCAATGTGCAGTTCTTTTTCTAACTCCTTGAAAGAGATGATTATATAACTGATTTTCAGTCCTTATTTTCACTTGTATTCCTTATGTTTTAATACCTTAGCCATGGCTTTTGCTGGATCCAAGTTTGTGTATATCATCATTTTATTGTCATCCATTTCAAAATATTTTCTGATTTTTATTATGATTTCACCTTTGATCCAAGTGTCATTTAGATATGTGTTTGTTGATTTCCAAATATAGGGAAATTTTCTAGTTAACTTTTTTTTAGTGATTACTGGCATAATTGTATTGAGGTCAGAGAACATATTTAAATCCTTTAATTTCTGATGCAATTTGCAATTTACCTAGTATATGTTGATTTTGGTAAATGTTTCATATGTGTTTGAAAAGATTGTATACTTTGCAACTGTTATTTGCCATGTTCTTTGAGTGGAATTAGGTCAGGTTTATTAATCGTGTTCATTTCTTCTGGGTTTTTGGTCTACCCAAATCCATCAGTTACTAAGAGACTTAGTGGGTTAAAAATCTCCCACTATGCTTGTGTATTTGTCTGATTATCCTTTTTGTTCTGTCAGTTTCACTTTATCTGTTTTGCAGCTACAGTAAGTACTTACAAATCTGGAATTTTGTATCTTACTGATAATACAAACCTTCTAACATTCTGAAATGTACTCTTTAGCTCTGGGAATGCATTTTGCCTTGAGGTCAAATTGTGTCTTAATATAACAAGACTATTTCCTTTGGTCAGTATTTGCATGGTGCAACTTTGTCTCATCCTTTTGTTTCTAACCTTTCTGTATCTTTCTGTTTAAAGTGGGTTTCTTGTAAGCAGCTTATGATTTGAATTTGATAAAATACATTCCATATAACCACCACTTAATCAAGATCCAGAAATTCTCATCACCTCAGAAGGTTGTTTCTGTGAGTCCCACTCCTCACAAGTGACCACTGTGCTGACCTCAATCACTATGGATTAATTTGCCTGTTCTTGCATTTAATGTAAATGAAATAATACAGAAGACACTCTTTGGTGTCCTGTTTCTTCCCCATAAAACGATGTTTTGGAGGTTCAACCATGTTGTTGCATGTATCATAGTCCCTTTTTTTAATTGGTGACTAATATTCTCTTATATGAATAGATCACAGTTTGTTTACCCATTAGTTTTGGGCTACTATGAATATAGGTTCTGTGAAGATTCTTTTAAAACTCTTTTTGTACACATAGGTTTTCATTTCCTTTGGGTAAATAACTAGGAATAGAACTTGTAGTTCATAGGATAGGTGCATGTATAACTTAGTACGAAGTTGCCAAAGAGTTGTCCAAAGTGGTTGTATCATTTTACCCTCCCACCCGCAAGGTATAGAAGTCCAGTTGCCCTACATCCTCACCAGCATTTGTCTTTTTAACTTCAGTTATTCTAGTGGATATAAAATGGTATCTCATTGTGCTTTTAGTCTGCATTTCCCAGATGACTAATAATGTTAAGCATTTTTCTTGTGTGTATTTGTCATTCATATATCTCTTATGAAGTCAGTACTCAGGTCTTTTGCCCATTTTTACTGGGAGTTTTTGCCTTATTTCTTACAGACTTGTAGAAATTCTTTACATATTACAAATAGAACTCTCTTGTCAGGTATATTTATTGTGAATATTTTCTTCCATTCTGTGGCTTGCCTTTTCATTTTCTTAATGAGGAGTTTTAATTTCAATGAAGGCCATGTTATCAGTTTTGTCTTCTTGGGTTCATGCTTTTTTGGTCCTCTCTAAACAAGCGCTGCTTGCCCCAAGTTCTCAGAGATGTTCTCCTATGTTTTCATCATAGTTTTAGCCTTACTTTTAGTTCTTTGATCCATCTCAAATTAATTTTTCTGTATTCTGTGAGGTAGAGGTAAGAGTCATTATTTTCCCATGTGATTATCCAGTTGTCCCAGCATCATTTGTTGAAAGACTTTCTTTTCCCCATTGAGTAGCATTGGCATCTTAATAAATTATAATACTGAGTCTTCTGATCCATGAACATGGTGCCTTTCTCCATTTACTTAGGTCTTCTTTAATTTGTCTCTGCGTTGTTTTGTAGTTTTTAGTTCAGGAGTCTTAAGAGTATTTTTGTTAAAAATTTTTCCTAAATATTAATGTTTTTTAAACTATTGTAAATGGAATTGTAATTTTTTATTTTATTTACAATTGTTTGTAACTGTATATAGAAATACCATTGATTTTCTTATATTGACCTTATATACTTTAATCCTGTTAAATTCATTTATTCTGATAGCTATCTTGTAGAGTCCTTAGGGTTTTTTTACATGCATGATTATGTTGTCTGAGAATAAAGTCAGTTTCTTCCTTTCCTTTTAATTTTTTCCATATCTTGCTGCATTGGCTAGGACCTCCGGTACCATACTGAATAAAAGTGGTGACCAACATCCTTGCCTTTTCCCAATCTTAGTGGAAAAACATGCAACATTATACTATTAAGTATGATGTTAGTTGTAGGGTGCCCATTATTAAGATAAGGAAGCTTCCTTCTTTTTCTAGTTTGCTGAAAGTTCTTTTAAATCAAGAATGGGTCTTGAATTTTGTCTTAATACTTTTCTGCATCTATTTAGATGACAGTATGGTTTGTTACCTCCTTTTTTCTGTTAATGTGGTGGATAACTGTGTTCATTATCAATTGCTAAGTAACAAATTATCCCAACACTTAGCGGCTTGAAACAACAAACATTCATTATCCACATTTTCTGTGGATCAGAAATCAGAGTGGCTTAGCTGATACCGTTCTGACTCAGTCTTCTGTGGTGCTGCAGTCAAGATGTCCCAGTCAAGTCAGGGCTGCAGTCATTTGAAAGCTTGGCTGGGGTTGAAGGATCTGCTTCCAAGATGGCACACTCACATGGCTGTTGACTGGAGGCCTCAGTTCCTCAGATCTTCACCATGTGGGCCTCTCCATGGGGCTGCATGAGTGTCCTCACAAAAGGACAGCTAACTTTCCCCAGGGCAAGTGACCCAAGGGAGAGCAAGGAAGAATCTGTAGTATTTTTATGACGCCTTAGAAGGGAGTTACTAAGCCCATCCCAGACTCGCAGGGTATGGAATTAAGCTCCACTCTTGAAGGAAGGAGTATCAAAAGGCAAAAAATGAACATATTTTGTAACTACCACAATTACATTAATTGAATTTCAAAAGTTTAATCACCCTTACTGTATCTAATCATGTTGTGAGTAAACATCAGATAAACTCGGATTGAGGAACGCTTTACAAAATGACAGGTATATAATCTTCAAAAGTCTCAAAGTTTAAAAAGTCAAGGAAAGACCGAGAAGCTAACCCAGACTGAAGGAGACTGAAGAGTCGTGGCAGCTGAGTACAGCATGTGTTTTGAAGTGGATGTTGTACCAAAAAGGGTGTTATTAGGACAACTGGCAGAACTCAAATGGGCTCTGAAGAATAGATGGTAGTAATGTGTCGGTGTTAATTTCACAGTTTTGATTATCTTATTCTGCTTGCGCAGGAAGATAGTCTTGTTTGTAGGAAATGTCCACCAATGTTCAGAGGTAATGAGGCAACTTACTCTGAAATGGCTCAGGATAAATAACTTCTGTACCGGTAACTTTTCTCTAAATTAGAGACTGTTTCAAGTTTGTTTGTGTGTTTTTAATGATGGCTATTTTACTGTAAATAGACGTTAAAAGACAACCAACTTTTATCCCCCGAATGTCATTAAAAGACAGCTGGCTGCTTGGTATAAAACGGTATAACATTGAGCTGTTGACGCACTCTTCACCTTACACGCTGGCTCTGTGAGCCTGGGTCACCCCACCCCTCCACTGCATGTACCTTCCTGCTTGGCCCACCTAATTTAAGCGATTCTGAGATTTGAGTAATTATTCAGGGTAGAAAAAAAGAGGAAATGCAAAACTCATTTCTTTTTATTTTACACCCACATTACCATTTCCATTGCTCTTCATTCCTTCCTGTAGAATTGAGTTTTCATCTGCTGTTATTTCCCTTCAGTCTAAAGAACTGTTTTAGCATCTCATGGATCTCAGGGCTACTAGTGACAGAGTCCCTCAGTTTTTGTTTATCTGAAAAGGTCTGTATTACATCCTCACTTTTAAAGGATATTTTTGCTAGATAAGGATTTCTGGGGTTTTTTTCCCCCTTTTTGTATTTTGTTTGTACAGCATAATGATTTGATATGGGACCATATTGTGAAGTGATTACACAATAAGAGTGGTTAACATCCAGTCACCACACATAGTTAGAAAATTTTCTTTCTCGCTATGAGAACATTTAGGATTTACTCAACAACTTTCAAATATACAGTACAATATTATTAACTATAGTCACCAAGCTGTACGTTCCATGGGTGAGATGAGTGAAGATGTCAGAGGTACACACTTGGAGGTGTAATGTACAGATAGTTTTCTTTCAGCATTTTGAATATAGTATTCTACTGTATTCTGGCCTTCGTGGTTTCTGCTGAGCGGCCTGGCGTCATCTGTAGCACTGTTCCCCTGTATGTAGCATATGTTTTTATCATCTGGCTGCTTTAAGATCTCTTTATCTTTTTTTTTAATTAATATTTATTGGAGTATAATTGCTTTACAATGTTGTATTCGTTTCTGCTATACAGCAAAGTGAATCAATTATTCATATACATATACCCACTCTTTTTTAGATTCTTTTCCCATATAGGTCATTACAGAGTATTAAGTAGAGATCTCTATGCTATACAGCACGTTCTTATTAGTTATCTAGGGTCTCTTTATCTTTTGTCTTCAGCAGTTTACTGTTGTGTGCTAGGTGCTTGATATACTCTGGGGTAACTGAGTTGCTTGGATTAGAAATATGATTGTTTGGGACATTTTCAACGAGTATTTTTTAAAATATTTTGTCTACCCCATTCTCTTGCTCCACCTACAGGATTCCAGTCACTCATGTACTAAACTGTTGGATATTATCTCGCAGGTGACTGCGGCCTGGGTTTTGTTTTGCTTTGTTTTCCATCTTTTTCTCTTTAAGGATCACGTTATTTCTGTTGATCTGTCTTTAAGTTTGATTGATCCTTTCTTCTGTCTTTTAAGCACATCTAGTATATTTTTTTCACTTCAAATACTGTCTAATTCTAGAGTCTTTGTTTTTTATATTTGTAAGCTTATCTGTTCACTCAATATGACTCTTTGTCTTTAAGTCCTGATTATATTTCTAATAGCTTTTAAAGCACATGTCTGCTAGTGCCAACATCTGGATCAGCTCAGGATCTGTTGCTGTTTACTCTTTTTTCTCTTGACCTTGGATCACATGTCTTTGCATATGTAGTAGCTTTTCTTTAATTACTATTGTATACTGAATGCTGCAGAGGTATGTTGTAGGGATTTTCTATTCTCTTATCTTCTGTGCAGTGCTGAGTTTTGTTTTGGCAGAAAGTTGACCTGTGGGCTAATCACCTTGAACTTGGAGAAACATGCTTTTACACTCTGTTATTAGGATGGTTCTATTGGATTGTTGCCTTCAGCCTCATGGCAAATCCTTATTCCTGGGACACAGTCTTTACTTCTGAAGGGTGGCCTACCTGGCTTTTCACTCAGGGTGCTCACTGGGCCCCTGTAAGTCGGCAGGATTCAGACTTCCAACTCTTCGTCGCGCGGTTGGCAGCAGCTGAAATCCTGCTCAGCCTTCCATCACGCTGTCCTTGGAGTCTCCCCCGCACATGTGCGGTTCAAAGTCACCATGGGTCTGAGGGGACTTGATGCATAGATTTGAGGCTCCCTCTGCAGCATCTTCCTTCCCAGGGCATCCCATCTGCATTTCCAGCCACACTGGGAGCCCCAAGCCCCATCCTCCAGCCAGCGGCACTGGTTTTCTGCTTGACAGGCTGGTGAGGATTCTCCCAGTGCGGGCTACCACCACCGTGCCTGGGCTCAGAGCTCCTGGCTTTGACTTTTAATTTGAGTATTTAATTATTTTACTTTTAATATAATTACTGATGTATTTATGTTTAAACACTACAATTTTACACTTTGCTTTTTATTTACCCTGTCCTGTGCTCTTGTGGGTTGAATTTTGTTTTGTTTTGCTTTTAATGCCATATTTCCCCCTTTGTTACCTTGGAAATACATTCTTTAATTGTTCTTTAATTGTTACTCTAGCAATTACCTTACGCATCCTTGACTCTTTTGAGTCTAATATAAATTACCTTCACCACATTCCCACAATGCAAGGATCTCAAATCCAATTTCCCTGTTTCCTGCCTTTTATGCTTTTACAGTGCATTTTAATTCTAGACCTTATAGGACCTTTATTATTGTTATACAGTCAACATTCCTGTCAGTTTTCTCCACATGTTTACTCTTCCTGTTGCTTTACATCCCTGCCTGCGTTTCTGACCTTCCATCTGGGATTATTTATTTCATTCTGAAGAACACTGTTTCATATCTCCTTTACAGTACTCTTCTGGTGCTGGGGGTTTTTTGGGTCTGAAAATGTCTTTAATTTCATCTTTTTTAAATAGAGCTTTTATTTACATACAATAAAATGTGCGGTTCAGTGCATTTTTGCCTTGTACTTGTTTAAGTGCCATCAAGCTATAGAACATTTCCATTACCCCAGAAAGCCCCCTTCCTGGTGTACCCACCCCTGCCTCATCAGCCTGACCGTCGTCAACCTAACCTATAACAATAGAGTAAATGTGTGTTTTAAGCTCCATATAAACGCAGGCTTATTATATCTACTCATGTGTGCTGCCTTCCTTTGCTCAAAATACTGTTTTTGAGATTCATCCATGTTTTTGCACAAATCAGTAGTGTGTTCCTTTTTATTGCTGAGTAGTGTTGTATTGTATGAATATACTACAATTTGTTTATGTAGTCTCCTATTGATGGACATTTAAATGGAGTCCAGTTTTAAGCTATTATGAATAAAGCTGCTGTGAATATTTGTGTACAGTTTTTGTGTGTAGATATGTACACGTGTCACTCTTGAGTATATACCTGAAGATGGAATTTCTGGTTCAAAGGCATGTTTCTTATCTGCTATGTGTAACAGAGTACCCTAAAGCTTGCAGCTGAAAACAACAATAAACACCTATTGTCTCACAGTTTTTGTAGGTCAGGAATTCAGGAGCAACTTAGCTGGGCGATTCTGGCTCTTGCCATACTGACCTCTCCATAGGGTTGCTTGAGTGTCCTCACAACATGGGAGCCCAGGATGGAAGCCACAGTGTCTTTGTGACCTCACCTTCATTTCAGTAATAACCTCTTGGTTACACGGGTCAGCTCCATTCACTGTGGGAGGGGACTACACGAGGACATAAATACCAGGAGTGAGGATCCTTAGGGCCGTCTTAGATGCTGGCTGCCACAATAGGTTTTAAGGCATGTTTATAAGAACTTGCTGTTTTCCAAAGTGGTTGCATGCACTTTTCCATTCCTACCAGCAATACATGACAGGTCCATTTGTTCCACATCTTCAACAGTTGTTTTTAATTTAAGCTATTTTGGCACGTCACAATCATTTTTTAAAGTCTATTTTCATTGGATATAGAATTCTTGGTTTTCAGTTATTGTCTTAGGTCTTTGAAAATATGTATCCCATTTTCTTACAACTTCATCTGTTTTTATTGAAGTCAGGTGTCAGTCTTGTTGCTCTCCGAATATTAATGCGTCATTTTTTCTTCTGAGTGCCTTTGAGATGTCCTTTTCATCGTAAGGTTTCACCAGTTTTACTTTGATGTGCTTAGGTGAGACTTTTGTTGTATTTATCCTGCTTGGGTTCATAGTATTTCTTGAACCTGTGGTTTGATGTCTTTCAAGTTGGAAAATTCTCAACCATTATCTCTTCAATATGGCTTTTGCTCCATTTTCTCTCTTCACATTCTCAGACTACTATTACATATAGTTTAGAATTTGTGTGTGTGGCTTTTACACTCTTTTCTACACTTTCCATTATTTTTTTCCTCCACGCCTTAAACTAGGTATTTTCTCCTAGCCCTTAATCCAGTTTTTAATCTTTTAAAATTTTTCAACTAATTCTAATCTAATTTTAAACCTATCTTTATTCTTTATTTCAGGTATTATTTTTCTACAGTTCTGGAATATCTGGTTGGTTTGTTTCTTTTAGTGCTCTTTTCCTTGCTGAAATAACCACTCTAATCGCTATTACCACATAACGTTTTGTTATTTTCATAGTAAATATTAAAATCTATTATCATTTATCTATTTATTTACTTACTGTCTGACCCCACCACTCCATAGTTCTATGAGAAAAGGAACCTTATCCAGAGTGACTACAGATGTATCCCTAGTGCCTAGCCCTTAGTTATGTGCTCAGTAAAAAAAAAAAAGATTGTTCTTTAATTATAAGACTTTTACAATTGTATACAGTCATCATCTCTATTTACCAATCTCTGATTCATTTTAGATCCTCCTCTTATCGACATCTGCCCTATTAGTGCACTGAATCCACTGTTGCAGAGTTTAACATCAGCTCGTGAATGGCCAAGTATAATCCATTTTATTGTATTTCTCCTCTCTAGAAGTACCTAGCATTCTTTATTTTTTTCTGCAAAGCCTCTTGTTACCTGGGATACAGTTCTTTTTTTTTTTTTTTTTTTTAAGAAAGTGCAAAGGTTCTGAGGCCAGGGTTCAGTTTATTTATTTGTTTGTTTATTTATTTATTTTGGCTGCATTGGGTCTTCGTTGCTATGCACGGGCTTTCTCTAGTTGTGGCAAGTGGGGGCTACTCTTCATTGCAGTGTGCTGGTTTCTCATTGCAGTGGCTTCTCTTGTTGTGGAGCACAGGCTCTAGGCGCGCGGGCTTCAGTAGTTGAGGCACATGGGCTCAGTAGTTGTGGCTCGCGGGCTGTAGGGCTCAGGCTCGGTAGTTGTGGCGCATGGGCTTAGTTGCTCCATGGTACGTGGGATCTTCCTGGACCAGGGCTCGAACCTATGTCCCCTGCATTGGCAGGCGGATTCTTAACCACCACGCCACCAGGGAAGTCCCTGGGATACAGTTCTGATTCTCCTCCTTCCTACCTCTTGGGATAGTCCTCCTTTTTCTGTTTCTTGGCCTTGGTGTCCACCCCTAAAATGTGGAAGCAGGGAAGATTTCTGCCATGGCCCTGGGTCTTGGCCCAGGTGATTTCATTCACCCTCACAGCCTTGAGAGCCACCTTTCTCCAGCGACTGCAGATGACTGCTGTGTCACTGCAGACACGCCTGGGACATCACATATCTGCCCCTGAACTCCTCTCTCCACCTTTCGTCCCAAAGACCTCATCCTCCTTGTCAGTGCGTCCACCACTGAGTGTGAATTGATACAACCACTCCAAGCTCCAAGCTGTAGTGATAATGTTGCTCATACTTCATACTTCAAATACGGTAACTTAATCCTTAAAACAACCCTGTGTGCTTACCATCCAGATATAAAAAGTCACAAAATTCTCATCCAAAAATAAACAATACCAGCAAGATAAATTTTTAAAAGCCCATTAGACATCTCAGCTCACAAAGTAACCTAAATGAACTAAACTTCAGAAAGTGACAAGCCACTCACAAGAGAGAAGTGATCCATGGCTGCCCTCCTTCCCTGCAGAGACAGGGACAGGGAGAAGCTGCCGTAGACGGGGCCCTCAGGCTGTCAACTGCGGAGACTTGAGGCAGCTGGTGAGCCCAGAGAAACATCTCTGAGGGAGTCCCCGCCTTCACTGGACGTAGGGTGACAGCAGCCAGGGCACAGGGATCCAGGCAGGGAGCTGGAAGGCCAAGAGAACTCCTCAAAATCCTGATCATGTTTGCCGATCCTTCCTCTGCTGTGGCCGGTCAGCCATTCAGCTGATCTAATAAAAGTTGTATTTAAAGTCAGGTCAGTAGACTGAACCACAAGGGGAAGAAAAGAGTTAACAACAACAACAAAAAGACGTCTGGAATCTGTAGGACAATATCAAGGCAGTTTCACTGTAACTTTTTACTCATGACACCTCTTCCACCAAATGTGTGGTTTTTTCCACACCAACAATCAACTCTCCAACTCTCCAGACAACCACTGGACATCCTTCAGTCCAGTTCGTTTCTGACACTACCTCCCCAGAGTTGTGTCAGACTCCACAGGTTCACACCTCAGTCCCACGAGACTGCTGGCTCTCCTGGTGCCAGTCCAGTGTCACGTGCCCAGGGCACCCACACTTCTGTCTGACGTGGCTACAAAGTTGAGACTCCCCCCCACACACACACACATACCCCTCCACCCCTTTGAGGTTTGATAATTTGCTAGAATAGCTCACAGAACTCGGGAACATACTTTACTTACATTTACTGGTTTATTATAAAGTATACAAATGAAGAGTGAGACAGAGAGGTCTGTAGTGCTGGAAGCGTCCCAAGCACAGGAGCTTCTGTCCTGTGGAGTTGGGGGGATGCCACCAATCCAGAAACTCTTCAGACCCCATTGTTAAGGACTTTTTATGTTTATGGAGGCTCGATTGCTAGGCATGACTGACGAAATCATTGGCCATTGAGATTAACTCAGTCTCCAGCTCCTCCTCCCTCCCCAGAGGATGGAGGGTAGGGCCGAAAGTTCCAACCCCCTTATCAAGATCTGGTCTTTTCTGGCAACCCGCCCTCCCACCCCACAATCTGGAGCTATCTAGAGACCTGCCAGGATTCACCTCATCTGAACAAAAGACACTCACTCAGGATATTCCAAGAGATTTAAGAGCCCTGTGTCAGAGCCTGGGAACAAAGACCAAATATATATTTCTTATTATGCCACACTCACATACACATCACTGGCATCCCAGAAAGAAAGGAGAAAAAGAATGGCACAAAAATATAATTCAAGACATAAAGGACAAGAACTTTCCAAAACTGATGAACGTGATCAATACACAAATCCAAGAATATCTCCAAACGCCAATCAGAATAAATACAAAAGAGTTGATCTTAAAAGCAATCAGAAGGGCATTAAAAAACACATTGTATACTGAAGAACAGTGATAAGAATTGTCACCGACTTCTAAACAAACACTGGAGGTCAGAAGATAATGACATGGCATCTTCAACACAGTAAGTAAAGGTGGGGCAGGGACCTGCCAAGCATGAATTCTATATCTAGCAAAAATTTTCTTCAAAAGTGAAGGTAAATTAAAGATATTTGCAGGCAAAAGCTGAGAGAATTTGCCTACAGCAGACCCATATCATGAAAGATACTAAATGAAATTCTAAGAAGACTGTTGGCTTTTAAAACAAAAATAACAATTGTATTACTGTGTTTATAACATTTGAAGAAGCTAAATATAAGGCAACGAGCACAATGGGTGGGAGAGGAATACATGAAATTAGATTGTTGTATATCTTCCATTGTTCATGAAGTAGCACCATATTATGTGGAAATAGACTGAAATTTAAAGATTCATATTGTAAACTCTAGAGAAACATTGGAAAAAATAGGCACACACAAAGGGGTATCGCTAAAAAGTCAATACAAGAGAAAAAATAGAATACAGAAAAAAGTGTGATTTATCCAAAAGAAGACAGAAAAGGAGGAGCAGAGAAACAACAAACAAATGCCAAAATGAGAAACTTAAAACCAGTCATGGAAATAATTACATTGAATGTCAATTTTCTTATTTCTAGCGTTCACGTATTTTATAGACTCCACAGGACATTGTGCATTTCTACATACACTATATTGAGGTCTATAAATATGGTCTCTGTGACAGTTTTACTGTTTTTACAGTCTTGGTGCTTTTTTTTCCTTATATTATTGACTCAATCCTCCAATACAGTGTCGAATACAAGTGGTGAGAGTGGACATCCTTGCCTTGTCATAAGGCATGGCTGACATTAAAGCATAACAGCCAAAATGCTGGTGAGAATGTGGAGCAGCTAGAACGGGATCCATTTCTGAGGGGAGCAGGAAACAGTGTGACTGCTTCGGAGGACTGTGCTCTATTTTCGTATTAAGTTAAACGTATATCTAACTTATGACTCAGCACTTCTACCCTTAGGTATTCACCCAAGAGAAATTAAAATATATGTTTAGAGAAAGACTTGTAAAAAAAAATGCCTTATTCATAATAGCCAAAAGCTTGAAACAACCCAAATATCCCTTGACATAATCATGGGCAAAGTCTGATATATTCATACAGTGGAATACCATACAGTAATAAAAGAAGAATTAGCTGTCAAATAATATAGATTCCTTTCAAAAACGTCATTAAATGAAAGATGCCAGACACAAGAGTATATACTTTCTATGAAATCCAAGGACAGTCAAAACTCATCTATGAAGTAGGAGTCAAAAGGTTTTGCCTGGGGTAGGTACAAGACTTAACTAGAAATGGGCAAACTTTCCTTAACTAAGGAAACTTTGGGGGTTATAGAAATGTTCTTTATCTTTTTTGGGGCAGTAGTTACACGAGAATATGAAATGTCAAACCATATGCTTCATTTTATTGTTCGTTAGTTATACTTCGGTAAAATGTGCATATATATTTATATATATATAACGCTTTAAAGCCCTGTGTTATAGGTACTGAAGGTATTCCTAGTTTTCAAATGAGAGAACTGAGGCAAAGAAAGGTTAATTGACTTGCCCAGTTGGTGGCAAAACTAATAAACAGAGCTGGGTAGTCTGGCCGAAAAGCCTGCACTCCTAGTGAGAATGCTGTTGTCTCAGATCCTTGCCCAGAAATTCTACTTCTAGGGCTTTATCCTTCAGATAAACTCACAGAAGTTCCAAACAACAAGGTTAGTAACTATGCAAGGTTAGTCCTTGCAGCGTTGTGGATTAGCAGGGGGCTGATTCTATTGTTTATAGTGTAATCACTTGATATAATATGATGAAGGGGAAAAGGCCAGCTTGAGAAAACTTTATGTACTTATATTGGATGACCTCCTAGGTGTAGTGTAGAGTGAAAAAAATCAAAGAGACGTACTATATTCTACCATCTGGGTTAATTAATAAAAGAGGATGCAGGGGAAACTGTATGCATATATGCTTGTATAAACCGCAGGTATATCTGAAAGGAAACCTAAGAAACGGACGAGATAGTTTCCAGGGAGAGGAATTGAATGGCTGGGAGAGAGGGGTGCGAGGGAGACATTTCAGGCCAGTATACCTGTTCTGTACATTCTGGGTCATGAAGCGTACGAGTGCATTACCTATTCCAAAAATTAATGATATAATAACAATTTGGAAATGACTGAAATAGCTCATCACACACATAGTTGCCATCTTTCTCCAGGATTGTTTCAGGGCCTCCTAGCTCGATTCCTTCCCTGTTTCCCTTTTGTGTCCCGTTCCCTCCATCTGGTCCAAGCTCTCACGGTGCTTAGTATTCCCCAGGTTTTGCTTAGAAATCCATTTCCACTTCTGCCCTGTAAGGTCCTTAAAAATAGCCATCCATCTCACTCATCCATGGGTTATTAAGGGCTTGGTATCTGGCAGAAGGACCCCAAAGGCCTGTTGCTTCCAGAATTCAGCTTTCAAACAGGTCTGATAATACTATGCCTTCCTCCCCCCTCAGGGGCTCCTCCCACTTTCAGCCGTCTTTCCCCAAACACCATCCTCCAAATGACTTCACATGGTGCACAGGTGGTCGTTTTAAATTTATATTGTTAAGTATTTTATGGTCTGTTAGAAAAAATAAACTAGTCCATGAATCCTGCTGGATTTTAATTTTACCAATATTATTGCTCAGAGAAGTTTAAGTTAAAAAAAATAGAATGATTTTTTACAATATTCAGTAGTAAGTAAAACAGATGGAACATGGATATGGCTGAAATGGTGACAGTGAGGCCCTGGCCTTCGGGAGATGCTGACATACAGGAAACAGGGCCTCACGCAGAGCAGACACTCATTGGTTTGAAGATGCAGCGTCTCATTGACCTTTACCACCTGTCTGTCCGCGCCCTGCCTGGAGCCTTTTCTGTGGTTACCTGAATGTGCTGGCCACCCCACCCCACCCAGGCTCACTCTGCAGAACCACTTGGATTCGTCTTGCACATTCACCATTCTGTGCTTTTGTTCCTGCTGTTTTTCTTTATAGAATGTGATCCCCCCACCTTAGGTCCTGTTGCTGGGCCTCTGCTGGGCAAACTCTCTCCTGAAGGAGGGTTCAGCGGGGTTCAGCTCCAACTTCAGCTCTTCTCGTGAAGTCCTCCCTAGTGTATTAGTTTCCTATTGCTGCTGTAACAAAATATAGCAAATGTCACTTGCAAGAGCGCAAGTTTATTGTCTTATAGTTCTGGAAGTCAGAAGTCTGAAATCAGTTGCACTGGCTTAAAGTCAGGGTATTGGCAGAGCTGGTTCCCTCCCCCAGAGGCTCTGAGGAGGGAATTGGCTTCCTTGCCTTTTGCAGCTTCTCGGGGCTGCCTTTCTTCCAGCCTCCCATACCTGGCACCGCTGCTCTCCCGGGTGCTTTCTTTTTTTTTCAGTGTAGACAGTCTTTATTGGCAGGTGTTAAGAACGCAAAATAATAACAAATCCAGAAGGGTGGGAAAGGAAGCAGGGCATGGCTCTCCTCCCCTATGTGAGGACCCTGGGAAACCAGGCCAGTGGGGTGGGACCTTGGCCACTTCGAGCCCAGCACCCCCTGGAAAACAAGCTCCCGTGCAGGAGAGCGCCTCACAACACAGGGGAAGGGAGCAGTGCCCCGGAAGATGCCTTTCACCCATCTTCAGGGCACATTATCCTGGTCTCCACTTGCATCTTACATCACCTTCTCTGGCTCCAGCTTCTCCTCGTCTCCTTCTAAGGACCCTTGTGATTACATTGGGCCCATCTGATAATCCAGCATCCTCACCCCATTGCAAGATTCTTAACCTAATCGCGTCTGTAAGGCCCCTTTTGCCGTGGAAAGTAACTTATTCACAGGTTCTAGGGTTGGGGTGTGGACATCCTCTTGAGGGGTGTTATCCATCCTCCCACACCTGGAGTCACCCTTCTCCTGGGAACTCAGATGTGGCTTTACCTCTGTGCTCCCGCAACTCTCTGTCCATCCTTCAGTATCTCGTTGAGTATCTGCCTTATAATTATCTGTCATCTGACCAGTCCTCTCCCTGTGAGCCTCCTGGGGGCAGGGGTGGGGTTGCAGCCTTCCTGCCTGCCCAGACTTCCTGCCGGACAGAAGAAGGCATGTGTTTGAGGGAGTCGACCACCCAGTGCACGACGGCCCTGCGGTGCTGCGGTTCCCAGGCCAGGCTCAGGGCCCAGCCGCCTGGTGAGGTTCCCAGCTGTGCCACTCACTTGCTCCGCCCCTCCATGCCTTGTCTGCAAAATGGTGCTGACGAATCGAACCCAACCCAGAGGCTACCAGCAAGGACTCAATGGGGTCACACGCGTGAAGGACGAGAAGAGCACCTGACCATCACGGCCACTCAGGGCAGCTAGCTGCATCCCTGTTGTTGTTGATTTTATTGTTTATGTTGTGAAAAGTTTTTCCGTTGTGTAAGTTATTCTTGACAAACTTAGGCTATACTCTTTGTTATTAAGTCTAATTGTCTTTAGGTTTAAAGTAATGTTTTCCTTGATTTTAAATATTTTTGCAAAAGTTTTTAGAATGACAAAAATGTAGAAAGTACTAGAGAACTTGCTTAGGGTGATCGTGAACCTGTGGCCTAGCCGTCTCGTGTGCACCCACCGCTCTGGTTCAGGTGGGCAGGGCTGCCTAGACAACAGCCCTGTGCAGAGTGGTACGAAATGGCACGTCAGACCTTAGATCTCTGAGAGATGGTAGAGTTTAAAGATGCATGTGACTGTGGAACCTACATGAGGAGCTGAGGTTCTGGACACTCAAAGCCTTCCTTACAAGGCACCACAGACCATTATGGGGATGGCAGCATCCATGTGTCATTCCAAGGAAAGGGCTTGGAGGTACTGGAGTGTGATGCAGAGCACACCTGTGTTCTGAGAGAGCCGAACAAGCCTACTGCAGTTAGAGGAAAGGCATTTTTAAAACACCTTGTAGCAGGTACTTTCATTGGGAACACGTGCTCCTACCAAAGATCATGACTACTTGGTGCCCATGAAAGTCATATTTTTAGAATGTCATGAAAAATGGAGAGGTATATGAAAGGCATTCTAGCTTTAGGAAATAATGCTAGTAGGGATCTTAGATTTAAAAGGTAATAAGATCTGCGTAGGCAGAGTGAGGAGAGATGGTTTAGCAGTGAAGAATAAGGTTATCAGACAAGTAAATGGCAGGCTGGAAAACAAGAACGTATCGTTTGGATGCAGGAAGCCATCGCCTGCTTTTCAAAAAGCAAGCTACTGAAGCTATCATACCGTCCGCATCGTTTAACTTGAACGTTAAAGGAGTGATCCTGGAGTTGGAGTCATGATGGGAGGGAGAAATTGTAGTGGTCCCGCTCGAAGAGTAGGGTCCAATTTATGAATTTATTTCAGGGGTTGAGGTTCAAATGCAGATTAAATGTAAAATGAAGAACCAGACAGTTCTCTCAGAGTGGATGGAAGTAACAAAGGACAAAGAAGAGTTGCAGACCAGTGTCTGTTCCGTGGAAGGCAGACACCATGTTCTGATTGAGAACTTGGAATTGGAGACTGTTGTGAGAGTGGAGTGGAAATAAGCCCCGTCTTCACCGCATCATGTGTGAGATGGGAATGAAGTGTCTAGATTGTGGAGCTGAGCTGAAGGCGGTCAGATTTAGAAAAGCGCTGTCCCCCACGGATGAAAGCCTAAAGCTGTGGGACAGGATTCACTCTGGTGAGCCGTGCGGGAGGCCTCCTGCCCAGGGCCGGCCAGCACGCAGGGACCACCCGGGAGAGACAGTGGGCATCACCCCCTGCCGTGTTTGGCCCGAGTCAGGGTGTTGTCACTGTGTAGGGGAGGAAATGTCCTTACAGGTGTGAGAGGCCAAGATCTCAGGTTCTCAAAGATCAACAGAGATACCTGTTGCAGTAAAGAGGCGTCACAGGGCTCGGGGAGGAGAGGACAGGGAGGCGTGGTGGTCACGCCACAGCCACCTGAGCTGAGACCCGGCGGTTGGGGAGGCACTCCTGCTTCAGCTGTGAGTGCCACAGCCTCTTCCTTAGCATGGCTCTGGAAGTCTGGGCAACGGAGGGACACGGGAGTTGGTCACTGCTCAAGACACCTGGCTGTCTCCCAGTGCCTGTTGGCTGGCCTGGAGGTGAGAGCTGGCGGCCAAGCAGCAGCAGGTCGTGAGGACTTCCCTGGGCGTGGTCAGCCCTGCTGGTGGCACCCACCCCCACCCCCAGAGGCCACCCCCCTGGCTCAAGAGCCCCCAAGGCTCCTCTGATCTCAGCTCTCTGTGCTCCAGAAGCACTTCTCACTTTATGCTTTGGGGAGTGCTTGGCCGAGACTCCCTGGAGCTGTGGGCGTCATGGAAGGCGAAGTGGCTTATGGCACATGGTAAATGCTTTGTCAGAATTCCAGGATAGCAAGGAGGGAGATGAGGAAGATAACGCCTATTACAGGGAAAGACGTACAACAAGGTCCCTACCTTCGTGGCGCTTACATTTCTCATGGGTGAGTTAGGCATTGAACAGGTAAATTTAAAAATAGATAAATAAATAAGCCAGGCAGATATCATACAGACCTTGTAGCAGATGCCCTGAAGACAAATGGGATGATGTGTGTGTTGCAGGGTGAAGTTGGGGTGCAAAGCTGCCTGGCTTGGGTGGACCACACAGATTTTTGTGATTGTTGGCAGCTGAGCTAAGACCTAAAACCTGAGGAGCATTTGGCCAGGGAGGAAAGCATTCAAGGAAAAGGAACAGTCATCATGAAGGTAGAAACAGAGCAATTGGGAGGATTTGAGTCTGGGAGGAGGAGACCAGTTTGATGACTGCAGTGGCCCAGGCAGGGTGTGCTGGGATCATGATGAGAGCAGTGATGATGGGTGAATCAAAGACAAGACATCTCTGACTCAGCAGAGGCAGAAAAGTGGAAATCATAGCTGGTGTGAATGGAAGTGTGCTTATTCTCAATTTGGGATGGTTGATGGGGGAACATGTGGGGAAACTTTGGGCTTATAACCTCTGTCTTCTCTGAGAAGGCCGAAACAAGCTGTTGCCCAGGAAAGAGGGGTCTCGGGCAGTGGTTGGGAGCTGGAAAAAAGTCGTAGGAGTGTGGGATCGTTGCTATGTGGAATGAGAGGCCTGGGCGGGTTCAGCTGAAGTAGGACAGTCTTCACACCGGTCCTCACAGCTCTGTGACTTTCTTCCAGCAAGGCAGCCACCCCACCTCTCTGCAGAGGAATCAGGGAGAGAGGCTTTTCCAGGTGGTTGAGACAGAAGGACAGGCAAGATTCCTAAAGAACTGGCACAGTATGGCGAGTGATGCTGGCGATAAAAGGACAAGAGGCCAACAGATGTGTAGATCCAAGGAGACCTAAGGAGAGAGCTTTGGACACAACAGGACCTCAGTGCAGATGGGAAGGAGTTGTCTTGAGAGCGACCATGGGGGAGAGGTGGAAGGATGGCCGTGGGTCGCAGACAGGAAGTTAGGGTTAATCCTTTTAGATCCCTGCATTACATTGCAGCTGCCATTTTGTCTTTTCTCCTCCTGTCTGAGTAATGAATCTGTGCTTTCATTACAAGGGAAACGGTTGGCAGGTTGGTTGGATTTCAGTGAATTCAGATCTAATAATGAAACATTTCCTTTTAATTGTTGTATATATCTTTCTCAGCTTTTTCTCTACTTAAAGCATATTTCTCTCTTGTTCTTCTCTTGTTGGATGTGTTGGATGCAGTGGCTCTGTTAACAGGTGTCTGTTGTCACTCTTACAGCTAACACCACAGCCATAATTGATGGAGAGTTGAGTTGCATGCTCTTAGGACTAATTGCAGAGTCTAAACTAAAACATTTCCTGCAGCTGCCTTTAAATAACAATAATAACAATAGTAATAATATTTTGTATAGGGATAATACTTTACAATTTGCAAAGCGCTTTCACATACATCATATCATTTAATCTTCACAATAAATAAGGCTTTTTGAATGCTTAGATCTTTCCTAAAGTGAGAAATCATGGTGCTGCATATCTTGATTTAATCATGCTGAGTTGCCAGAAGTTCTTGACATGATAAGCATTTATTGAGCACCTTCTGTGCCTAAAGCACTTTACTAAGGACAGCACGGGGTAAACGTCCCTTAAGGAGATACCAAGTAGCCGCGGCCCAATAAATGTGATCTTGCTTCCCGGCTCACTCCCCCTTCCTCATCACAGTCACTGCTTTGGTGGCTGCTTGCTAAACCATAAATTTATATAAATATTACTAGGAATTCATTGTATCAGAGTTTAAGTTTTTAAACCTAGGATTCTGATATTTATCTAAGCTCAGTAATACTTCAGAAAGTCATTCTATCGATTTCAGCTTGAACTTTCTTGAAAATTATGTATCTGTAACTTGAATCTCAAGGATATTTCAGATCCAGCACATTTGAAAATGTCTAGCCATCGAGTTGGTTGTCTGATTAGGATGATTAGGCTATGACTCCAAGAGTACAACTTGACCCTCGGCCCCAGAAGGCTTATTCAGTGGGAAGGAAGACATAATCATCTCTGGGTTCTTGAGCCAGACTCGGATGCACTGAGGAGACTGGGAGAGAAAGGGCTTCCCAGGAGGGAGCTTCCTGGGTGAGATGGGGAGGAGAGGGTAGCATTGGAGCCGAGCACAGGCCCAGGGCAGGACTTCTGAACCTTTAGCCAGGAGCCCCTAGAGGGTCCAGGCGTGTGTTCTGGGCCACCACAGCCCCTCACAGATTCTCCAGAAAGCATGAGACACCCCCAGCCCCTGCCTTCACGGGCCTCTGGGCAGAGTGGCACCTCACAGAGAGCACATCAGCATTCCTTTCCCCATGGAGGGCTGGGGCGGCCCCTGAGGCCTGATGTGGCCCATCAGGACCACCCAGGGACTGCTTTGTTGCTGAAACACAGAGGTACCAGCTGTCTTCCTGCTTCTTGTTTGGCATCTTAGTTTTATTAACTCTAGTGTTACACTAGCTCTGTATGTGGTCATGTGGTTTAGGCATGGGTGAGGACAGACCTAAATGGCCTAATGCTTATAAGCACACTGATTTCCTGGACACAGTTTTTTTTACAAAAGTTTTCCCATGGTGCCATCTTTTTAAAGAACAGCTTCTGTATATTACAAGGGAGGCTAATATCTGGATTATCAAATTATCTCTTGGTTCTTTTGATATGGAGCTCAGGCAGCCACAAGCCAAAGAACCCTTCCTTTGTGTTGGGCAGATATGCCTGACACTTTATTTTGACACAGAATATGCAGCCAGCATCTGAGCAGCTCGTAAATACTCCAGAGAGGACCCCGATTAGCATGTAGCACGGAGCGGGAGTTTGAACGTGAAGTCGAGGTGGTGGTTCCCGCTGGGGCTGGCGACGTGCGCTAAGTAATTGTGTTCTGATCATTTAGGTCTCTCTTTACAGGGCATCTTTTATGACCAAGACCGTCCAGCACCAGAATGAGCTGCATAAATTCCTAATCTGGGACACGGCTGGACAAGAACGAGTAAGTCATCTTTAATTCGCTCTGTGTTTTTCTGAGGCCCAAATTAAAGCTCCAACAGAACCGCCGGTTCCTGTCATTTCACGTCGCTCACCTCGCTTCTCTGCGCTGGAGACACGTCTTTCCATTTGCGGGGGCCAGCCTTTTTCTTTTCAATTAGAACCACAGAGTCCACCGATGGGGAAAGTGGTATGGGCACTGAGGACATTTTTATACTTTTTAGTGTCTTCAATTAAACGCTGAGTAACGGGTCTGATAAAACCCTGCTCAGAGTATTGTGTGTAATTTGGGCTCCATCCTCTAGCAAAGATATAAAAGAATTAATGGTAGAAAGGGAGAGTTAAGCACATCTCATTTATAGTCGCCTTTTAAAAGCTAAGGAGGGAACTTTACAGCATATAAAGTTTGAGATTTAAGTGAAATGGATGAGCTAACACAGTGCCGTGCGATAGGTGCTTAATAAACGCCTGATGATGAAGTTGTCCAGGGTGGTCGTCTGCCTCAGGAAGGGCCTGGACCAGAGCTGGGGCCGGGAGCGCGGCATCACTGTGCAGAATGGCATTTGGCAAAGCCCGCCCAAATCGGACGGGGTGGGAAGGCGGGGAGGGGACCAGACGCTGCTGCCACCTCATTTTCCCTCTGGGCCCGGAGTTTCATTTCCCTGTTGAGGTGTGTCTGGCAGCTACCCCATTATTCAGCTGCTGTTTACTTTTGTTTTCAAACAGTATTATCAAAACAAGAACATGTGATGGATACACGGTGCTACCTTAAGCTCTTATAGAAGAAGTAATCAGGAGACATAGTCTGTCCTCACAGTCTTATCTGAGACGTCATAGATACCGCAAATGGTATAAAACCTGACAAGAATCATCACAGACACGTGGAGGAAAACCCAACAAACCATTACTGTTGTCCTAGACGTAGACAGCGTACATTTTGTACAGATTTAATGTCTGAAGTTTGCTCTGTTTGGTTTCTTCTGTTTTTTTAATGCTGGATATCACACCTTGTGTCCATTTCCTCATCTTAGATGCATCTGCTAAGTCTCCGGTCCCCGCTGCTCCTATGTTGTTTGGGCTGTGCGTCTCCAGTGGGGATAGGCTTTTGCTAACCGTCACTCTGCTGTCCTTCAGAAGGGCTGCTTGCCACACAGTGTTCCTGAATATATCCATTGCCACAGCCCTGGCATCTAGCCTATTAGCCACGAACTCGTGGCTCTTCGTACAAGTAATATATGTGCCCTTTCACTGAATCCCAAGTTTCGGTTACCCCCTCCCATATATTTGATGACACAGCGAAACCCTCATTATAAAGCACATGCTATGATATAGATTCCATTATGCTTTGAATCAGAGCCCGTCCTGGTAGACATGGTGATATGTAACATCTTTCCAGAACATAAAAAAAGAACAACACAAGGGTTTATGCCTCTCTCTTATGGCTACCATAAAAGCAGGATTCTGTGAAGTTTTGTAATTAGCTGGTCTGCATGCCTCTCGTTTCCCCATTTCTAATTGATTCTGCACCAAGAGTAGTTGCCCTGAGATGCAAATCTGCCTCACCCCTACCTGGAGCTAGATCACTGAACCATCCAGGGGCTCGCGCAGGGAATGTAGATGAGCCCAGTGGGCCCGGAAGGCCCGCCCATCAGAGCCCCGCGCCGAGGAGACCCTCAGGAGAGGGGTGCCTGCAGTGAGCCCTCGCGCCAGCTGGTTGTTGCCGGATCACAGGGTTTAAGAAGAGCGAAGCATCTGACAGCTAATCACAGACTGTTTGAAATGCTGTGAGGATCCTCCAGGGCGCATGTGTGAGCTTGTCCTTCCCGCTTGTCCTGGCCACGGCCTTTAGGGCCCGGACCGTGCCAACCTCGGCCTGACTCTCCACCTTCACCTCCTTCCACCAGTTCATCCTCCAAGACCAAACTGATAGGCTTCTGCAGTGCGCCAGGCCAGTCCACACCCTCATACCCATGGCTTGCCGTTCCCTCTGCTCAGAATACCCTCCCTCCCACCGTTAGCCTAGAGAGCGCCATGCTCAGCCTTCAGAGCTCGCGTCTCATGTCGCCCAGGGAGCTTTCCTCACCACCCGTGCAGTCCTCAGGTGGCCACGTGCCCGCTGTGCTCAGGCGTGAACGCGGAGGCTCTCCTTGACCCCCTCCCCGTCAGCCTGCCACGTCGGCGAGACCGCATGTCCCGACAGCTCCGGCTTCTCAATGCACCTCAGATCCGCTCGGTTCTCCCTGTCTCCACTGCCAGCTCTCTGCTCTCCACCACCTTTAACTCTCACCTGAGAATTCCTTTCACCTTTGAACTGGTCTTCCTGCCTACCCCCTTCCCAGCCCCACTTAGTACCTTATCCTCCCACTTACTGCCCTTCAGTGACTGCCCACTGCCCCTCTCCTGGGAGCCACGCCCTGCCCACTGGCCTGCACAGCCCTGCATGGCCTGTTCCACCTGTTCTCCAGGGCCCTCCCGGTCCGTCCACGCTCTCACCCGCTGAGCCCCAGCCCACTGCCTCCGCTCAGTTCCTCAGACTCTCCAGAACCAGGCCTTCACACACGCTGTTTCTCGTACTGGAACTCTCTTCCCTCTACTCGGAGCCTGGCCAGCTGGCTCCTTACCAGCCTTTTCGTCTCAAGTTCAGTGTCACACCGTCACAGTTTTCCCTAACCCCTCTGCACCTAAGCATGACCCTAGCTCATTCTCCGTCACTGTCCTTTATTCATTTCCCTCAGGACCCTCATTCCAAGTTGTAATTAGATATCTGTCTGCACACTCTTCCTGACAGGCTGTCCCCACAGACTGTAAACTGTGAGAGCCGGGACCACGGGGTCGTATTCCCAGGGCCCAGCACAGAGCCTGACCTGGGGTTGACGCTCAGATATTGGGAGGACCAGTTAGCAGCTGAACTCTTTAGTGTATCTCTTCGGATCCTGAACAGTCTTTGCGATTGCCCACATCCGTGGGATTGTCCCCCGGTTCCTTACTTGTTTATCTTCTGTTAGACTGTGAGCTCCTTGGGGGCAGGGACCGTCCTCATGTCTGTGCGCTCAGCCCCTGGCACACAGTATTGATGCCAGTGGATTTAGATCAGTTGATTGTCAGCCCTACTTTGGCACAGGTAAGGAGGAACAGATCCTCTGCCTAGTTTCACCATGTGAGTATTGCATGCCTCAAATTATACACTTCCGATATTTGCATATTTATTATTCAGCTCTCTGTAGTAATGACATTTATTATGGAACCAAAAGTCATCGTAAAATGGCACCCCTTTATGATGAACTGACCATTCAAACATCCTCCCCACTTAACCCTCGCGTTTTCACAGATGGGTCATCTTTCTGATGGTCCAGTGACAGTTGGTTGCAACGTAATTTCATTAAGTCAATGAAAGTGATTTTGGAGCACTTCGCAGATGTCATGCAAAGCCATGGACGGTGAGGGGTTTGTTACATTAAGTGAGGAGAGCACTGCTGATCAGAATGATGACATAAGTGCTTCAGAAGGTAATGATTTGTGTATCAGAAGGTTGAGAGGCCTGGGGAAAACTGTTGGAGTCCTCAAATATCTTGTAAAAATTCCTTTTTTATGATAGGACTAGGAAGGGCAAACATGAAATGAAAGATAGATATCATATTGTGCCAGCATATGGTTTTATCAAAAGAATCACAGTCAAGTTACGATCAACTCTGACTCAGTGTTCATTCAGGAAACTAGCTCCTGGTTGCAATAATAAACCTAAGTTTTTTCTAATATCAGATAAAATGAAACTCGTTTTCATAATTTTTTTTCTCAAGATAGAGCCTTTGTCAAACCTTTTCATGCCTATTTGCTATCCTAAATGAATTCGTTTTAAGTGATCTTTTCCCACCAATCACCCTTCACTAACAGGGACTCCTGCAGAAGCATGGAGACAGACCCAGCCCCTGCTCAGACATGCACCTCAAGTCCATATCGGAAATGTAACTGTAGCAGCAGCATTTCAATTACTTGCCATCTGTCTGTGATCATGTAAAAGAAAGCTTCTAACCAAAGTCTAATAGACACTGCATCCAGTCCTTGAAGGTTTATGTCCCTGAATCTTACTGTGGTTTCTCCTAATGGCTGTTTCTAGAGGGCAGAGCACCAGGAAGACAGGGACTCATCCACTGTCACAGGAGCCACATACGAGTTGTTCTCGTGTCTGAAATCAGGAAAACGTGTAGTGGCGTAATACCTAGAGCCAGGGTCCACACTGTGGCCCACAGGCCACATGCAGCTCGCTTCCCGCTTTATCAGAGCACAGCCGTGCTTATTTGTTTACGTATTGTCTATGGCTACTTCCACACTTCCGTAATGGAGCGGAGGAGTTGCGACAGAGATCATATGACCCACAAGGCCCAAATGTTTACTGCCTAGCCCCTTCCAGAAAAAGTTTGCCAACCCCTGATCTAGAGCCAGATTGGGAGCAGAGCTGTGCGGACGTCCCTTTAGTCTCTTTTTAAGCTGCCGCCTTCTTTCTTTACACCAAAAGGACATGGAAAGAGTTTCAGTGTCAGTGATGGTAGAGTGGCTTGTAACAGACTAACCCTCCCACAGAGAACTATTATGTATAAACTCTGGACAGAACATTAAACAACTCTCTGAAGGTACTGCCAAGCAACCAGATGCAGTCTGGGGACTGAAAAGGGAACGACATTGAGTGAGACTCACATTTTCATGGCGTTTCCCCAGAGGGCGCTCCCCAGACCATGCAGCACAGGGTAGCTAGGACTCCCGCAGAAAGGCTGTCTTTTTAGCTTGCAGTATTTGAGGACAGAGTTTAAGGTTGCTAGAGCAGCTGGGAAAGAAGGAGGCAAATCCCAGAAAAGATGGATCCAACAAGGAGGGAAGCCCCCAAAATCTGCTTGTAAATTCCCTTCAAGGCTTTGCTTAACCCCCAGATTGTGACTGCACAGGGGCGACACTAAGAGACCCAACAGAAGCCAACAGCTGGAGGAGTGACAAGACAGAGCAGAGATTCAGCTGCTGCTCATCACAGGGAAGTCCAGTCCTGCCCTGTTCGAGGGAATTGATAAACACGTTGGGCTTCCCTTGAAACTTCTGAAGGGCCATGTCTTAAGAGTAGAGACCCAAGTAGACCCACCCTAACCATGTGTAAAACCAATCTCAGGGTGATTAGCCAGTGTTTTAACACTCTTCAGAGAAGATAATGGAAACCAGATGGTTTGGAAATGTTCAGAGATTTAAAGGAAAAGTAGTCTTTTTTTTTTTTTTTTTTTTAGGAAAAGTAGTCATAATCTACTTAACTACAGATGGGGAATCTTACACAGAATGGCAACTAATAATCAGACGGAAATGCTAAAACTGAAAACTGTAGTATTTAAGATGAAAAGTCCACTGGGTAAGTGACAAAACAAAAGAACAAAGAGTGGAAGAATAGGAACATAGTCTTAGTACCATAGGGACAAATTCAAACAATCTAACATATGTGTAACTTGAGACCCAGAAGTTGTAAAAAGAGGGGAAGGAGACAGAAAGAAAAGATATTTTGAGAAATAATGGCTGAAAATTTCCCAAATTTTGTGGAATATATCAACTCACAAATCCAAAAGTTTAGCAGACTCATAGGTACAAAGAAAACCACATCTAGTTCCATCATAATCAAACTGCTGAAAACCAAAGTTAAAGAGACAGATCTTGAAAGCAGCCAGAGATAATAGTATAGACACATTATGTGCGGGACACAACAGTATGAATGAGGGCCAGCTTCCCACGGAGTCAGTGGAGGCCAGGAGACAGTGGAGCAGTGTATCTTTAAAGTGCCAAAATTATCCTTAAAATATGAAGTCAAAGTCATGACACTGTTAGAAGAAGAAAAACAGAGAGGATTTAGCAGCAGCGGTCCCAGAACGGTTCTCGGGCTAGAGGAAATGACACTAGATGGTAACTCAGATCCATAGGAAGAAATAATAACCACTAGAAACAGTAAATATAAAAATCTGTCTTTTTTCTTATTTAAGAGACGACTGGCTATTTAATGCAAAAATTATAATATTGGATTGTGTGGGTCATCACATAGCTTTAAAATATTTGACAGTAGCACAAAGGACAGTGGGATAAAACAAATCTTGCAAGGTTCTGATCTTTTACATGAGGTGGTGCTTTTTTTTTTTTTTTTTTTTTTTTTTGCGGTACGCGGGCCTCTCACCACTGTGGCCTCTCCCGTTGCGGAGCACAGGCTCCGGACGCGCAGGCTCAGCGGCCATGGCTCACGAGCCCAGCCGCTCCGCGGCATGTGGGATCTTCCCGGACCGGGGCACGAACCTGCGTCCCCTGCATCGGCAGGCAGACTCTCAACCACTGCGCCACCAGGGAAGCCCGAGGTGGTGCATTTTAAACTCTACGTCAACTGTGAGGAATGTATATTGTAGTTACAAGAGCAGCCACTTAAAAAGTAATACAGGAAGGTATAACTGAAAAGTCAATGGACAAATTAATAAGTTAAAATTGAATACTAAAAAATAGTTAATGCAAAAGAAGGGAAGAAAGGAAGAACAGGGTTTTCTTTTTTTTAATGGAACAAATATAAAGCAAACAGCAAATGGTAGACCTAATATTAGTAAAAACCAAATATATCGGTAAGTACATTAAATGTAAAGGAACTAAACATTCCACTTAAAAGGCAGAGGTTGTCAGATTGGATCAAAAGTCAGGATCTAACAATGTGCTGGTTATAAAAGGATTCCCTTAAATGTAAACCCAGAGATTGCTTGAAAATAAGAGAATGGAAGAGGATATTCTATGCGGATCTTAAGCAAGAGAAAACCATTGTGGTTATATCAATATCAATAAAATAGACTTGGATATCCAAGGATAAAGAAGGGGCGTGAAAAGAAGAGCATTAGGGAACTTTCCATGTTGATACAAACGTTTTATATCTCAGTGGGATGGTGTTTACGTGGTTGTACACATACACATTTGTTGTTTTACCAAAACTTAAGACCTTTTATCAAACTTAAGATCTTTGCACTTCTCTAAATGAATTTTACCTTACAAATTTAAATGCAAAAAACAAACAAAGAAAACAAAGCCAAAAAACCAACAATCTTGTAAAGCATGTTGCCAGAATAACGCATCAAAAATGAAAGCTAATATCATTGCCTTTGCTCCTGTGACTCTCACCGCATGAAAGACAGTCCAGAATCTTTTCTACCTAATAATCTGGTTTCCTTAAAGTTGCTTACAGGTTTTATTATTAGTGGTTTTTTTTCTTCTCTAAAACTTAACACATTATATTGGAAGTTATCCGGCTTTGACCCCAGCAGCAGGGATCTTTCGCACTGAGACTAGTAAAACTTCACATGGATGGTCATCTGGGTTTGGCATTTAGTTTGACCTCCTCCTGCACCTAAACAGTTCTTATTCCCTTATTCCCCACTTCTTTCTGCCTTACTACAGTGTGCCAGGCACCTGGCCCAGAGATAAAATGGGGTACTAAACAGACATGCTCTCTTCCTCATGGAGTCTACAGTCATAATTTTACTTTCATTTATAAAACTCAAATTAGCATGAAAGTTTAAAAGCCAAAGTTTAAGTCATTGGTTAAGAAGTTGTGGAGTCTGTAATTCTGTATATGGAATGTATTCAGATGCTCACTTCTGATGACAGTTCCTACCTGTGTTTTGCGGGGAAGCCACAGAACAGAGACCCAGAGGGGAGTCCAGTGGTATCTCTCACATCATATGTAGGGATCAGGTTTCAAAGTCAGGGTGTAAGACAAAGGTCAAGCGTAGATAAGAGTCTTGTCTTTCAACACTGGCATCACATTCACTGAGCAAGGTTCTCACACAGATGCCCAGGAACCAGGGTTGACTGGAGAGAGAGCTTCCCATTTTCCATCTCACACTCTTATCACGAGAAATGGCCCACTAAATCAGCCTCGCTGTTTAAATTGTTATTATTCTCCCTTTCCTTCTCTTCCCTCCCTATTGTATTGGGGCAGGGAGGTGATTGGTGGGAAGGAGCCCTGCACACAGAGTTAAATTCATGTAAATGAAATGAGATATGTACCTGCATTTGGGAACTGCCACATGTGTGGAAGGTACCAAAAAAGCGAGTTTCAGGCTCATGCAAGTGGTGAATGTAAATGTGTGCTCATCTCCGTGGCACAATCAGCGTTTAGATTACAGCGTTGTCTTTGCAACACCCAGATGCAGCCACTTCTCTGGAGAACTATTTACAGCATTGTTTTTATCTCTTTGATAGTTCGGGAAGCCAACGTTTAAAGGACTATTGAACAAATGAATTTGGGAATTATAACATTGAGTTCAATTAAAAAGCCTTTTTAGCTGAAACAATTGTTTATAGCACCATATTTAATTCCTATAAAAATGTATTCTAAACTACCTTCTGAGAGGCATTTCAGTGTTACATTAAAAGGTTTTGCCTTTGGTAATTACTGGTTCATTTGCTTTAAAACATCATGTCATCTTCTTTGGATTAAGAGAAGGATTACCTTTTGTGCAGGGATAATGGGGTTAAAAGTCTAGTAAAAAACATATTTAACCAGTTTTCCCAATTTTGTTTTTTATTTTTCCCTCTTCTCTGCAGTTTCGTGCCTTAGCGCCAATGTACTATCGCGGCTCGGCTGCAGCTATAATTGTTTATGATATCACAAAAGAAGTAAGACTTACATACCGTTTTCTTTAGACTATTTTGAAAACTCTGTTTTGGTTGCTTATATCTCCAGTTGCTTTCCTCCTCTGTGTTACAGGAGACATTTTCAACATTAAAGAATTGGGTAAAAGAGCTTCGACAGCACGGCCCACCCAATATTGTAGTTGCCATTGCAGGAAATAAGTGTGATCTTATCGACGTGAGGTAAGTTATTAGAACAGGAGATTACAGTGCTGATTATGTGTTCCTTTTCTTACAGAGCAATAGCGAATGTAAGAATCTTGCTTTTATTTTATCTCTGACATTGAAAAATTCCTTTTTGTTGTTTGGTTGGAGTCCTGAAGTTTCAAACTAAAATTTAAGAGTTCAGACATTTGGAGCTAATTAGAGTATATATCGAGACAGGTGTGTAATATATTTAAACGTCATTTGCCTCATACTTGACATTATCTGGGATTAGTGTAGCCCTCAGCTCTCATAACATAGGATACCTGAATGGGGAAGGATATTTTAAGGAAAGCACGTTTATTGGAAATTTCTCTGGACCACTTCCACGATTCCCCAAGCAAGGGCTCTACTTTGAGGGGAAAAGAAACCCCAGTGATTCTCTGGCCATTCCATTGGATGCATTGCTAGTAGTCCCGCGTTCTATTCTGTTCTGTTCTGTTTTCTTTAACCGTAGAAGTGGTGTAATTGGGAGGACCACGGTGCCAGGGCTCATTCACCAGCCATTCCTGACATCCTTTATCATCGTAAATCTGGTTAATTACTGGGTAGGTGGGGATCACATTAAGCTCTTGATGGGCAGAATTTCTGATTTGCAATTCGTTGCCTTCCAGAGAGGTCATGGAGAGAGATGCTAAGGACTACGCTGACTCCATCCATGCAATTTTTGTAGAGACCAGCGCAAAAAACGCGATAAACATAAACGAACTCTTTATAGAAATTAGTGAGTATCTCTGTGCCTTATGGGTTTCCTCTGTGCAGAGCAACTTAAAACAGAATTATCTTGCCAAGTAGAATTTTCTCCTTACGTAGAGTGGTCTAGTCTCTGATACTGTTCTCAGTGGAATGAGATTTGAAAATTTAAGAGTGATGGTGGGTTTTCATATCATGCTGTAAGTGCTGGAGAGCTGCTGCCTGATGACTGTAGCCCTTCTAGAAAGAATGTTGCTACTGAATAAAGAATGTGCAGGGCCTAGAGGTCCTAGAAGCTGTCATCTCTCCCTCTTTCTCTCTTTAAATGTGTTTCAGTTAGTTGTCCAGAGTCATTGAAAATGAACAAAATAAATAAAGGGAAATGAAATGCGTGTGTAATTCCACTATAAGAAAGCCCTCAAAAATTAATACTAGGCACTCGCTAGTGAAACGTAAGACCACTTTTTCCCACCCCTCCTCTTTCCCTTCCCAGTAGTGTTAATAGGATGACACTAGATAGGAGAGAGGCTGCTGCGTACCTTTGGGATCCTCTACAGATTGTATCTGTTTATTCATTTCATGCAAATTCATCAGTATATTCATTGAGAACTGTTCCAGGCTCGGGGGAGGCAGCAGCGAACAAGATGGGGTCTGCTGTCCTGGGGTGCACGTTCCACTGTGGGAGAGACAGTGAACACACAAATAAGTGAGGTCCTTTCAGATGATGAGCAGTGATAGGAAGAAAATAACATAGGATGAAGTGAAAGAGTTTTCTGCAAGTGGTCGGGGAAGGCTTCTCTGAGGAGGTGATACTGAAGCTGAGACCTGACAGAGCAGGTGTGCAGAGCCCTGGGGTTCATGTTAACTGAACAGGTCAGACTTCCCTTTGGAGGACAGGAGAAAGCCAGCAAAGCACAGTGAACTTATTCATTAAGATCCATCCTTTGGGGGAGGTCTGAGAGAAGTGGAAGGGCCCTTGGCCAACATGTAGAGGAGGAGCCACCGGGGCCAGGCAGGGACGGCCCAACAGAGGAGCAGGCTGAGACCTGGGGGGCTGCAGAAAGCCCTGGTGACCCTGACAGCTTGCAAGGGCAGGCCCAGCTCCAGCAGGTGAACCGCACTGGGATTTAGGCCCTTGGCTGCTCAATTGTTGGGGTTATTTTCGGTGTTATTATTTTTTGATGTTTTTAGTTTGTTCCGAGAACCAGAGATCTGAATTTTATGTAACATGTCACACTCTTTAAATCTGGCCACTTACTCGAATATTTTCAGAACCCTGTGCAGGCCTGCCAGGCCCATCTGCTCCCTGGGACGGCTGGTAGAGGCTGGTGTGCAAGCTCTAGTCCAGCCCTTTCCTTGCAGCGTTGAAGAGTCACGATATTTATCGTTTTCCTAGATTGTAAACAACAGTTACCCAGATGCATTCTTGAAAGGCAGCGTGAAGCCAGTCGGGAATTTTTCACAGTTCAAGCTAAAATATCTAAGTGTGTGGTGTCATGAGTGCTAAAATTATCACTATTTCTTTATAAAGTGTTCTTTACTCCAGCAGTATTAAAAAACAGGAAGGTGGTGAACTATACCAATAATGAAAATTCCTGTATAAAAACTAGCCTGTACATACTCATTTTAACTGTGAAAAATAAAAAATATATGTTCAAAAAGATTAGAAAAATTTAAGGAGATGTAAATTGAGTTTATTATTTACTGGGCTGTTGTAAAATTGCATTAGCACAGTGCCTGGTTTGCTAGCTTTTTATTAAAGTCTAATATACATGCTGAGAAGTGCTCATATCAGAAGTATAAAGCTCCAGGCACGTTCACGGACTGTGTAGACTCCTGTAATCGGCACTCACTCCAAGACCCAGCAGCGTCCCAGCAGCCTTCCTCCCCCACTCCCCACCCAGGGAGGCACCATCCTGACCACTAACTCTTCCTGTTTTGCCTGTTTTTATATTTTATGCTTTTTCAAACATGCTGGGTTTACTCTCTTGTGTCTGGCGTCTTTAGCTCTACGTCACGTTTGGTAGATTCGTGCGCGATTCACCCTCATCGACGTGGAGTGTGTGTGCTAGGGTGGGCGCGGCGAGGAATACCCACAGTGTGGATAGGCGTTTGGGTAGTTATGTCCAGTGTCGAGCTATGACAAGTAGAACCTCTGTGAACATTCTGCTTCACGTCCAACATGTACACGACAGGTACACATTTTTCTTGGGTCTGTTTATACCCAGGAGAAGGATGGCTGAGTCTTCAGGTATGCGTGCGTTGAGCACAAGTTTACTGTCAAACAGTCTTCAGGGTGGTTATATTGGCACGGACACCAGTGGGGTCTGCGAACCCCAGTCACTCTGACGCGGAGGGGCAGGGTAGTGACCTGCACCTGTGGCAGTGAATGAAGTCGAGCACCTTTCCAATGTCTGTTTACATTTTTATGATATCTAGATATCCTCTTTTGTGTAGTTTTGCCTATTTTCCTGTTGGGTTTATCTGCCTTTATCTTAGTGTTTATAGTTTATTTTGACTATGAGTCCGTTGTTGATTATGTCTATTAGAGAGATGCACTGTGTGCCTTGGCTTTCATTTTTTTAAATTAATTAATTAATTTGTTTGTTTATTTATTCATTTATTTATGGCTGTGTTGGGTCTTTATTGCTGCACACAGGCTTTCTCTAGTTGCAGCGAACGGGGGCTACTATTCGTTGCGGTGTGCGGGCTTCTCATTGCAGTGGCTTCTCTTGTTGCGGAGCACGGGCTCTAGGCACGCGGGCTCAGTAGTTGTGGCTCGTGGGCTCTAGAGCGCAGGCTCAGTAGTTGTGGCACATGGGCTTTGTTGCTCCGCGGCATGTGGGATCTTCCCAGACCAGGGCTCGAACCCGTGTCCCCTGCATTGGCAGGCGGATTCTTAACCACTGCACCACCAGGGAAGTCCATTGACTTTCATTTTTGAATCAACTCCTTTAGTAAATTGGAGCTTTTAATCTTAATGTCATCCAATTTATCCTTATTTTCCCTTATGGTTAGCATTTTGGGGCTCCTGTTTAAGAAATCCTTGCCTATTCTCAGGTCACGAAGGTGTTCTCTGCATTCTTCTAAAAATATTTCAGAGATGGCTCTGTAATACCAGCTGTGTTTTCAGTATCCATTTATTGAGAAATAAGGAATGACAAGAAGAGTCAGTGAAGCTTTTAAATAAATTTGCATTGTATTCACAGCAGTGCATATAGGCGTTTGAAAGTGCTTGTAGGACATACTGGAGGATGCTTCCTAGCCATGCGGGCACCATGCTGTGTTCTGCCCTCTCCCTCCCCAACCCCTGATTTGCAGGCTGCTGGATGTGCCAGAGGCTTCAGGTTGGGCACCCGAGGACCTGAGAGTTGGCAGATTCCCGCTCAGCCTCATTAATGCCAAAGATGCAGGTGTCAGTTCGTTCCATGTTTTCAAAATACCTCAGTGCCAGGTGCTATGCTAAATAGATACTGGAAACATAAAGCTGGAGATCTCTTCCCTTGAAGAGCTTTGGGCCTCGTTAGAGGGAGATAGTGGAGATGGTTGCGTAAACAAATGTCTAGTAACGTGCTTCTGGCTCCTGACGATTTTAGCATCTGAGATGTTGGACAGAGTTAGGAAGTGGGAGGGTTTCAGGAAAGCCTTTGTACAGGAAGCAGCCCTTGAGTTGTCAGGGAGGCAGGTGGATGGGTGATTTAAGGCTTCTCTCGAAATTGACGTTATGATTCACAGAGCAGTAAGGTGAAAGCTGTTCATTCTCATGCATTGCTGGCAGGAGGATACAGTGGCGCAGCCTCTTCAGAGCAATTTGGCAGCATCTGTCAGAGTTGAAATTGCACGTCCTTCTTGCATTTGTGCTAGACAGACACTGCGAATACAGTGTCGGTGTCAGATGAATACCCAGGAGTAGAATCGCATGACCCGGCTCTTCCACGCCTGTTCATTTATCCCACGCATGCACTCATGGGTTTACAAACACAGTCTTTGCATTGTTTTTAAAAACATCAAAATATTGGAAACAGACTTAAAGATCTATCAATAGGGGATAAAGAACGGTACATCCATACAATGCGGTATCACAGAGCTATTTAAAAGAACGCGCTGGTGGAGCAATCCCCAGGTTATATTACGTGAAACAGTATTTGCTCCTGCCCTGGTTTTAAGAGCGTGTGTGTACTGTGCATGTCTGCACACACCTGTCTCTGGAAGGTGGCCTCTGCCACGAGACAGAGGGACAGGCACATTCTGATGCAATTTTTTTAACATGTAATACTTTAGTTAAAAAAAATTTGTACTAAATGCCATGTGATACGCTTCTTTGGACCCTGGAACAGAAACAGGACATTAGTGGGAAAACTGATGGCATCTGACCAAAGTCTGGGGTTGTGATGTTCCAGTGTCGAGTTCTTCATTTTGCCAGATCCCATGGTAATACTATAAGATACCAAAATCAGGGGAAGCTGGGTGAGGGGGATACAGCAGTGCTGTGTTATCTTTGCAGCTTTTCTGTAAATCTAAAAGTCTTCCAAACTTAGAAGTTTTTTCAACTTTTTAAATTTTAATGAAACCTGTCAAATTGCATCTGCAAAATGGTTGTGTCTGAGAATGAACAGATTGAGAATGTGAAAGCTCATTCCCTTCCCTCCTGTCCTCTTGGTTCAGGTCGAAGAATTCCATCCACTGACTCCAACCCGCCTTCCGGTGGAAAGGGCTTCAAACTCCGAAGACAGCCTTCGGAGCCGAAACGGAGCTGCTGCTGACTGAGCCTCGGCCTCCAGGCTCAACGGTGAAGTAGGTGGTCCTGAAAGTTAGCGGGAGGGCTGGAGCCCTGTCGCCAGGGGTCGCCTCGCCGGTCTTGTATCTTCTTCGGGCAACAAGGATTCACAGGAATTGACCGGTTCTGTTTCCTCTTCGGAGACTGCAGCAATAATATTTCAGTCTGTGGACTTCTCTTCTGTAAAGAATCTCTGGTGTACAAAGGGACTACATCATAGGCTTTTGACCTTGCTGAGAAGGAGTGTATAATTGTATAGATGGTAGGATTAAATTGTTGAGTAGTTTTGTAATCAAGAGTTTATGTAACATTTGTAAAGGGAAAATTAGCACTTTTGTGGTTCTTAAGGGAAGAAAAAGACCTTGTGGAGATGATCATTTCCTTGGTTTCCCATTGGTACCCATGATACCATTTCCTTGGTGGCATTTAGAATGTGGTCGGTTGTCATGAATGGAGGGATGGCAGTTCTTATTATTTGAAGCTAAAATGGGTTATTTATAAGGGCTGACGGAGATGGTTTCACCCCTGCCGTCTCTAAAGCACTTTGCATTGGGTACATCAGCCCAGGACATGCACAGTAAACTCACAGCAGCAGGTGCATGCCTCACCCTGGGTTTGCATGTGTCACCAGCCACATTATTGGCACCTTTGTAAGGAAGCTGTCGCGATCAAGGTGGTGGTGGTAGAGAAGCTGCCTGGAATAAATTGAATTGCAGATGATTAAACTGACTAGCAGTGGTTTACAAAGAGAAGAAGAGAGAAAGTAAAGAAAGTGGTGTAAATGCTGTCAATTTTTTATTTAACTGAGATATTTTGGTGGGGGAGACAATGATCTGTTGCTTAGCATATGTAAAGTTGTAGTCTATATTTACGAGACCATTGCTTACAGATTATAAATTATGTAAATACATTAACAAATTCTGTGTTTCATTCAACACTCCATTTACTCTCGCACTGTGCCCGCCCATTTCGCAGCCTGTGCACAGGAGGCTCCTTGAAGCACGTTGACATGGTGCAAAAGCTTAGAGCGCGTGGCTTGTGATCCGTCAGGATTTCTCTGCCTTCCCTCCCGCCACCCCTGCCCCTCCAGTCCCATCTGGAAATCATTGTGAAGAAGTATGCCACTTTGACAAGCCTGACTAGCCCTTCCTAGCTTCGGGGCAAAAGGTTAAGGTCCCGAGCTCTCCACATTTACCTACCTGGTCTTGGGGGTAAGTTTCTTTTAGCTTTTACAGCGACCTCGGGCCAGCTGTTTTGAGAGAGCTTTCCTTGTTAACAATTTAGCCTGTCTTTCCGTTTCCCTTGTTTTCCCCTGCCTCTGTTAGTGGTTAAAGCTCTTTTCCCTCAGGGAGCCTACTGAGGTTTTTAATGTAATCTAAAAATAAAGCACTAAAGTGAAGTTGGTGAAAATTTGTTCCTGGTCTAATTTGGCACCCTTCCAACCTGAGTATTGTAAGAGAAGGAAATGTACAAGATTAAATAGGAAATGAAACAGTTTGAATTTCAAACTAAATTGTGCTTTCAGAGCTATCCTTAAACTGAACAGTTGAAACTTTTAAAACTAACGGTTATTTCTTTGTGCCCCCCACTTGATGCGGTTAGATTGTAATGGGAAAATTATAACTCAGATTAAGTAAAAAACGATTCCCTTTCCCCTGGTGTATGTCTTAAGCATTTGGAATTGCTTATTCTCTTATCAAAATCATATAGAAGGAACGTTGGTAGTGAAAATTCTAATGTTTTGTTTAAAATACGTGTGGACTCTGTGCCCCTGCGGCATCTAGCTTCCTTCCCAGCGTGAAATTAGCAAGCTTTCAGAGAGAATGCCTGATTCCAAAGGCTGGGCTCTTCACACCTGAAGGTGGTTTGGCTTTGTTTCATATACTTCGAAATGGATCCGGCCATCAGGCCACTGCCCTGGTTTGTCCCTAACATTCCCACTGCTGGGCCTCTATCTCCATGACAACAACATAAAACAAAGGTTGCTGGATTCACGGAGAGGCGACGCGTGTGTGGCCCTTTCCCTCTTTTTTCACCAAAAGATCACACAAATCTGTGACCTTCACATGTTTTCAACCAAAGCTGTCAGTCAGCGTGGATGATTTCATGATGTCTGGGTGCACAGGGAAAGGCAAAGTGCCTCGGTGCCTCTCTTATTGGTAAGCCCTCCGAATGCCTCTCATCCTATTGTGACATTTACTGCACGGAGCCCAGAACGGGTCCCTCCTTCAGCTCTCCGCAGCCGCCTTCTCATCCTGATTTCTCGTTCTCCTTCCCATGCGTTCCTCATGGTTTCAGGGCCTCTCTTGCTCTCATTTTCCTCGGTGTGTCTCAGAAATCGCCGTGGCTGCTTCTCACGTGGTGTCTTTTTAATGCTTAACAATAACAGCTGCACATTGCTTTCTCAGAATCCATGATTCGCACTCGATGAGGACAGGAGGGAATGTTTTCAGTTATCTTGTTTGCTTCTCAAATGCAGAGATGGGTATTAAAGTCAGAAACAGTGTTTTATTTTGATCCCACTTTGGATTATTCACCTAAAGAGTGATCTAGTACACGTTTTATATATTCTTTATTCTTATTTCTTATTATGAGAAAATTCTAGATTGTATAAGAATTGAGACATAGCCCACCTATAAAACTCTTCTTTTGGTTCTCTTATGACGCAGGGCCATCTTTAAAAACTTTGGGGACTGAAAAGAGAAAAAGCATTAATTAGCTGCAAGTGTATATTGATTCTTCTCAGAGAAATGGAAATCAGCTCTTCGCAGGTGTCCAATCTTAGTAACCATTGGTCTTAAGAACTCTCCTTTCACACAAGTGTTTTTCTGATTCTGTGATAACTCATTAACTGTCATTTGGTGATTAAAAGAACATAAAGTATGGGTATGATTAAGTGTCCTTCATTTTAAACTCTCTTTAAGAAGTGATTAGGGAGAAGTGCCTATCACAGGCCCTTCTGGTTCCAAATGAAACCTCCATCACCTGCTTTTCAACCACAGGCCACGTTCTACACATAGCAAAGGAAAGGTTTGATTCCTTTAGAATAACACACTTCCTGGTCGCCTGTGTGTGATTTTGTTTGAGGTGCCTGCCTCCCGTTGTACACAGGCTTCCTGGATTCCTCCCCACGTCTGAAAGGATTGACCCTCCTCTGTTGGAGGCCCGACCTCCTCTAAGTGGGCTGGTGTCCTTCTTGAGGTTGTCGGGTTTTATTATTTCTAAATATATAAAAAGGGAAAGAAAACCACATTTAATTTCAGAACTTCTCTTTACGTTTTGTGTTTATTTCTTTTCTGTTCTCAAGAAGGAAAATAGGTCTAGGAGACCTTCTAAATTAAACTCTGGGAGATAGAATAATGAAAATATCTTCAGACGACTATTCCATGGCTTTCCTGGAGGCGTCAAACCAGCGTATCTGTACTGTTATGGCGTTGTGTTAAAATGGGCAGATTTAATTCAATCTACACTGCGCTAATTGGCATGTCAGCCTCAGAGCTTGAAAAGGCATTTGTTCACTGTTACATGCATCTTTTTACAGGCTGAGAGTAAGTTGCAAAAGAGGTGGTATAAATTCTTACAAGCATTTTTTCACTTGTTTTTTTCAGAACACGCTGAGAAAGTGATTCATGGCCCCTTAGTGTATAAGAAAATACACGCACAGTGTGTTATGTGTATGACAGACGAGCCCCCTACACATTCGGATGTCTTTGCAAGACCCTGTATAAGTAATGAGAAAATCCTTTCCTTCTGGGGAAAAGTTATTAGAATCCCCTTAACTCTGATCTGTACTAGGTACCTGCTGTAGAACATCTGGGGGAGAAATGACAGCCCACAGACTCAGGCTGGCTCTTCTCTCCCAACTCATTAGGCTGCAAGTGTTCCTCCTGCCTCTGTAATGAAAGTTGAACAACGATGATAAGCTAGAGAGTGGAAACCTGTAAAAATTCTTCATTATTTAAATTTGTTTTAAAGGGACTATAGCAGCATGACTTGTTTGACTACAAGAGATCGTCTACCTCTTAACAGTTAATATTTTTTAAAAGAAGAAGCTAAATGTACCTTCAAGGGTCAGGCTGTGACTATATATATACCTGCCCTCAGTTAGCTTGGTCCATCAAAAATTTTTAAATGATTCAAGGTAATGTTTAGGAGATGTGTTTTAACACCTGTGGTACTATGATTCAAACAAACAAACAAAAAAACAGTCCAAGCAACAAATTTATCCAGGAGATAAACATGATACCGTATAGTTTTAGCAAAGGGAGGCGGAGGTGAATTTAGCCTTGGACTGAAAGAAGTGACCTCTGCCCATTTCTCTTGCTTGTCTTGACTTCCAGTAATAGAAATCCAGGCAATGTGGTTATCCGGTTTTCATGAAATATTAATGGAATTCTGGGGCATTTGTCCTGTTTTATGTGCAAATGAAAGTCTAAAAAAAAATTAGGAGGGTATTACATTTTTCAGGAGCCCCCACTTTTTCAGTCTAAGAGAATGATAAGTGAGCAACCTGTTACTGATGAAGTTTCATTAGGCATAATGAAGAAAGAGAATAAATAGAACCGAGAATCTCCATCTTTCTCAGTGTGTCCTTCAGGATTCTCCTAGCATGTAAGGAAAATGATTTACTTCCCAAATCGAGAAGGACTTCCAGGGGCATAGATCAACTTTGATTTTTGGTCTGTACCATCAGAAATAACTAATATCTGTGTTCTTTCCTCTTAGAGTATAATCAGTTCCAGATAGGCTAGAACTGTTCGTAGCTTTCAAACAAAAGATTCAGAAGTTTAATAAAAAGAAAAATCTGAAATCTTCCATCTTTTCCTTTCATTATCTTGAACATTTTAGATAGATAGTAAGATTAGGATGTGTCATCAGTAGATACTAGAATTAAAACCATGGAGTCTTAAAAAATTAAACAGAAATTTTAAAAAACTCATGGCCAGTTCATTTTCAGATCGGTGTGCATGGTCCTGGCGTCCGGTGCCTCATCAAAATGCTTCATAATTGAAACAAACTTCTGGGTAGCTTTCCACGAACAGGAATTCAAGTGCCAGGAAGTCAGCCAGTTAATGGGAAATCCTCAGATAGGAATGATTTTTTGGACGAGCCTTCTCTAATTGGCAGTTTTAAACTGTAGACCTTAATCATCCCCTTTGCAATCCTGCAAAAGGAACAGAATGCTCCGGTTTCGATGCACCTTCTCGATTCAGGAACTTTTTCGTGTTTCCAGAAGCAAATTGTTAAAGCGGTGCTTCAGAGGAAATCATCTTTAAAACAGCATTTCACACACAGGGCTGACAATCTTTACTCAGAATTGCACTTATCCAAGAAACTCCCCGTCTTATGTCACGGAGAAAAGCCGAGCACCCCTTCTTCGCCTGGGCAAACCCAGCACCCAGTGAGCACCAGCTAGAGTGGGACAGGCCCGGGGGCGAGGTGGAGCACGCCCCCTCCCACTTCAGGAATCGTCAGCACCCAGCAGCGTGTGACATCAATTGGAGCTTAACCCTTAATTCATCGTTATTAATTTTTTCATGAAATTTATACTTGAATCATCAGTTTCACCCACTGGAAAATGTTGAAAGTGGGGCTTGAACTTGTGTACCTCCGCTGACTCTGCCTCTGCGGTTATTACCTAGTTTAGGAAACTTTCTTAATGGGGGTCATGCACGTGCTGTCCAAGCGACTGGTCGATTCAGCGTGGGGACAATTAGCAGCAGCTGGCTAGTCAGAGCGACTGACGGGTGGCTGTTCTTCAAACCATTTGTTGTACTGTGTAGACGGAGCTTTATTGCCCTGGAAAAGATTTTTTTTACTCTCATCCAGCCTCTCAATCTTTCCATCATCTCCCTTTATGAGTCACTCACATGATTGTCGATCATGCCTCTGACCGTCTTAAGAACGGACGTCTTGCCTTCTCTGCGATCGAAGCCGACTTCTTGGCCTTATTTCTCTTCTCATTTTGCTGCGGGCTCTCCCTTAAAGACGCAGGGCGCCAGCCGCCTCCTCAGCGCGTGTGACATGGCTTCCCATGCCGCCTTACCTGGTCGCAGCGGTAAAGTTTGCCCACCACATCCAACAGGGGAAGCAGTAGGCAACCTGTACTGTCAGATCACACAAAGGCTAATTTTAGGGGAAGAAGTCCAATATTTCCAGCGAGGAAAAGGGCAGTACTAGCTTACAGTGGCAACATGGCTGCGGAACAAAATGTTTCTTACCGCGGGCGATGAGGCAGTTTAAGTGTCAGCACCTCGCTTAGTTTGTAATAGAACATTTGTTAAAGTATGTAAAACCCCAAGTCTAAAGTCTTGGAGAGAAACGGCTGTGGAGATGAGCCTAGACATTTAAAAAAAAAAAAAAAAAAAAAAAGCTAAGCCGTTGTACCAGCAATTCTTATTTCTCCTAAGAATCTCATGCCTTTTCAAGACCTGATGCAAGGAGTAAGATATTTGTGCCTTTCTATAATAGCGTCTATTATGAAAAAAATCAAGTTGCTTACAGTTTAGGCCGCCTTGTTGCACTACAAACAGCCCAAATTTGTAGCCGTGGCTTCTCTGCATGACGCATCGCTTGATTACCTGTGATGAAATATTGTAATGATGGTTTGCCAAGCTTATATGGATGTTTGAAGACTTTATTTTTGCAGTCTTAACCTTGGGCTGGACCTAAGTCTATATATAAACTGTATGATGTCTGTACTGTTTGTAGATGCTGACGAAAGAAAACTTGATCTTTTGATTTTTGTTGTAAGATTTTTCTTTTTACATTTAGGCTGGTAGTAGATAGTTGCAGTGGTGGTTGATTTGGCACACTTTTAAACTATATTGTTTTAGCTTGAATATTCTATACTAAACTTTTATAGAGTATAACATGCTAAGTCACTACAAAATTTGTTGTATTGTAAGGAGAGTGTAAACATTTTGTTAATAAAAATGCTATGTTTCCAGATATACGTATTTGCCTTTCAAGTGGTTTTTCTTTGTGATAATCTTTTTTTTTTTTTTTTTTTTTTTTTTTTGCGGTACCCGGGCCTCTCACTGTTGTGGCCTCTCCCCTTGCGGAGCACAGGCTCCGGACGCGCGGGCTCAGCGGCCATGGCTCACGGGCCCAGCCGCTCCGCGGCATGTGGGATTTTCCCGGACCGGGGCACGAACCCGTGTCCCCTGCATCGGCAGGTGGACTCTCAACCACTGCACCACCAGGGAAGCCCTGTGATAGTCTTCATCACACGTTTGTCTTAACCAAATCTCCCGGAGTCATTTTAAAATGATTTTTGAAAACTGGAATGCCAGAACTTTGATAGCTGTAGTGTATGGTGAGCAGCGCGGTATTTGTATCCATCAGTCCAGCTCCCAGCATCTCTCTCTTAGACAGCTCCTTCCTGTCCGTGTCCTTGCAGAGCTCAGATGGGGAACGATGATGGAGGCAGGCCTGCAAAGCCTCCAGCGAGCGTTTGGAGGGAATGCTGCTTCCCAACCTCGTGAGCAAAAAGTTTCACACCATCTTCTGTTATCTGCTGGATTTCGTCAGCGATGCCAGCATTTCCGTTGAGTGTGGACTTCAGCCCTGGACACCCTCAGTCCGTGCATTGCCCACAGAAGCACAGCTTCACACACTCGTTTTCTCTTTGATATCCCTCTACGAGAGAAGCACAGTTGTCTATATGCCATGGTTGTGTTGACAGGACAGATGTGTTCTAACGAGGGAACCAGAGAGAGCAGCAAAGCCAGGAGATGGACAGACTTGGGTTTGAGCTTCAGCTTAGCGCCTTTCTAGGCCGGGTGGCCTTAGACAGAGTTGTTAACCTCTCTGAGTTTCAGGGCCTTCATCTGTAAAATGGGAAGATAATAGAGCACCAACCACATGTGGCTGTTCAGGGGAGATACCTACATACCTGGCATTCAGCACAACATTGACAAAGAGTAAGTGCTCGCATATAGTTTGTTTTTAAAGCATCTCCCTGATCATCTTTATCTGTTTCAGTTAAAATAACTATTTGTCATTAGTTTGGTTTTTTGTTTGTTGCTGCCATTTTTTTTTTTTGAAACGTAACATACAGGAAGTTCCATAAATCTCGTATACACCTCAATACATTTTCACAAAGGAGACATACCCACGTAACTACCCCTCAGCTCAAACAGCAGGACATCATCACATCCCGGAAGCTCCACCTTGCGCCTCTCTGGAGGAGATTAATTTTGAACTTTACCATACATACCATTTGGAACCGTAGTGTATGTACTCCTGGGTCTGGCTTCTTTCATTCAACATGGGCCGTAGTATTCACATTCATTCTCACTGCTCTATCGTATTCGACTGTGTGAATAAACTACTGTTTATCCATTCTGCATTGATAAGCGTTGGGTTGTCTCCAGATTTTTGCCATTACGAATGTACCACAACAAACATTCTTACACGTGTCTTCGGTGCCCGTATACAGATTTCTGCTGGACATATACCAGGGAGTGGAGTTACTGAGTCATGGAAGAGAGCTATATTTGTAGATTGGTTTATTCATTTTTGCTTCAGTAGATGCAGTTTTCCTAACGTGGCATATCACTAGAACTCCCACCCACAGCGTATAAGAATTGCAGTTGCGCAGCATTCTTGCCAGCACGTGATATATTCTCCATTTTAGCTGTTCTTGCAGGGTGTAGTGGTATCATACGGTGGAATTTGCATTTTCCTATTCGATGTGTTTTTTAGTCCATATCCCCCAGTGTTACAGTACATACACCCACAGCTAGAGCTGCGTGTGTGGGGAGATGAAGGAGGATGATGCGAGGTATGGCGGGGACCCCCAAACCCAGCGTCAACTCCCAGGTCCTTTATCTGGCTACTGGAGAAGATAGACCAGAAAAGGCCATAGATGAAGTTGAAAGGTGAACCAAAACGTTGGTGGGGGGCGTGGTGGGGGGAATGTTTGCCGCATATATGATGGAATGGATTACTATCTAAGTCTGCTAAGAGTGTCCAGAACCACCCTCAAAAAAGGAAATAAAAGGACCCATTACATGAAAAGACAACTCACAAGAAGGAAAATACACATGGCAAATTAACAGGTTAAAGAGGATAATCTACACTAATGCACATCCAAACCAGTGAACTACTCTTTGGCCTGTTGGTGAGAGGGAAGCACACCAAGCCCTCTGTGGGGGGGACCCCTCCCTTGGTCCCCATCTAAAGGCATCACCGCCTGAAGATACTGTAGAAGGATTCACACAAAGAATAGTCTTTGCAGCCTTGCTTATAACTTCTGGAAAAGGAGCATAAAGGAAACAAAACTGTCACATACAAATTAACATGGAAAGGTGTGCCCGATATATTGTTGAGTGAAAAAGAAGATCAGGGTGTGTGTAGAGTATGAGTCTATTTGTATAAAACAAATTATGCACGTACACACACTTATATGTGTGCATGCTTGCAAAATCTCCTCCCTGAGGAGAGAGGCTTGGTTACAGAGCTGTTAACTTTTTTTCACTTTCTGCTTTATCTGTACTTCTATAGTTTTAAAACTTTTTTACTGCATGTTAGGTGTGGATTTTTTCTTATTAAAAAAAAAATCATGGGGACTTCCCTGGTGGTGCAGTGGTGAAGATTCCATGCTCCCAATGCAGGGGGCCAAGGTTCGATCCCTGGTCCAGGAGCTAGATCCCACATGCATGCCACAACTAAGAGTTCGCATGCCACAACTAAGGAGCCCGCCTGCCGCAACTAAGACCCGACACAACCAAATAAATAAATAAATAAATATTCTTTTTGAAAAGTCATGAACTCCTGCACCCTAATTCACTCTTCAGATTCTTCATGAAAACTGGCTCAATACATACACTGAAGTTGCATTGCTCTTATTTTTCCTTTTTAAAACACACACACAGGGACTTACCTGATGGCGCAGTGGTTAAGAATCCGCCTGCCAATGCAGGGGACACGGGTTCGAGCCCTGGTCCGGGAAGATCCCACATGCCGTGAAGCTACTAAGCCCGTGGGCCACAACTACTGAGCCTGCGCTCTAGAGTCTGCGAGCCACAACTACGGAGCCCATGTGCCGCAACTACTGAAGCCCGTGCGGCTGGAGCCCATGCTCCACGACAAGAGAAGCCACGGCAATGAGAAGCCCATGCACCGCAACAAAGAGTAGCCCCCACTCGCTGCAACTAGAGAAAGCCCATGTGCAGCAACGAAGACCCAATGCAGTCAAAAATAAATAAATTAAATAAATTAAAATAAATTGTAAAAAAATAAAATAAAACACACACACACACTCCTTCAATTTGGTTAGAAGGTAAAAAGCTTAGAGCCGGATTGGGGCAAGTGTTTAGAAGTTTACAGTCCACATTTATTCTGATATCTTTTAAGCTGCCCTAAATCCACCTAGAAGAAAGGGTGGTGGGGAGAGTATAAATAAATATATGTTAAGAAAAAGAATATTAGACTGACTGTCACCTGTCAAAATAGTACCATTACAGAAGCCAGTCTCACTTATAGATGCCAAGAAAAAGAGAAGACTGTCAAAAGGGAAGAAACAAATTAGCACACACCCGAAACAAACAGGGATGTTTTAAATGCAGACACAAAACAACTGGGCTTTATTTTTCCACAAGCAACTGGCTGTTGCCTTACAGCGTATAAGAACTAAATCATGGACCCAGGTTTCTAAGCAACCTTAATGTTTATTGCAGATTTTTTTTCCCCTTTAGAACTTAACAAGATTTCCATTAAGATGGCATATTACAAAAATAAACTGCAAAGCCTTTAAAATTTTCCAGTTGTTTGGCTTATAATAACACTAGCCAAAAACATGATTCTCCACTGAAAATGTCAGTGTTGGTTGGGAAGTCAAGCATCGTCAGCCTCCTAGGATTTACCAAGAGTATTAAATTATCAGTTCTCTTTATACCCTTTCTGAGAGACTGCTGGAGATTGTAAGGGAGAAGAAAGGAAGAAAAGACTTCACAGCTAACACCTTGTCAAAATGAATCACTGTGTTAGTAATGATTTTAATCAGACCTCTGGTCACTTAGATTTTTTATTTTCAGCGTAACCTTTCAGCATCTTGCAGGAAACAATGTAAGAACGCAGAGATCACCTTTTAACATGTGTTCATAAAGCTGATTTATATAGCCACAGGTATCACTGTTAAAGGGGTGGGAAACAGGACAAGAGGGTCAGAATTCTCTTTATTAATACACAGTGTAGAATATTATCACCTTCAGGCCTCTGTTAAATAAAATATATGGAAAACATAATGGGAAAGCTACCAAGGCTCCACTCCATTAGAGAAAGGTCACTTTTAAGAAGAAAACTGTGGGCTTGTGAATGTAAGTGTGAGGTTAATGTACAGTATTAGGGCACAGAGTCCATACCCAGGGTATACTATCATCAACATTAGAATTTCAATCAGCTGCCCCAGCGATGGGGTCAGGTCACATCTTCTTTGCATATAAATGGAACACATCATAGTTTTTGAAAAAAGTGAAAAAAAAACAAGGAAAAAAACAGATGCTACAGCAATGACATAGGAGATCTTTACCACCAGGGTGATAGGAGGTCTGAATCACCGGTTATGAATACACGGGGCCATCAAATCGTAAAAGATCCCACTGAGAATGTTTTAAATTTTATCTTTATGCTTTTTGTGTCCAATGTGATAACCTCACGTTAGAGAAGTAGGATCTGTGGGTTTTCTTTTCCTGGTTTTAAGTTACTTCTCCCCAAACGCATCTCCTTCTGAATGTAATAGGAGATGGGAACGTGGGTAGATAAGCAGCAGGTTTTATAAATGGGCCGTTAGCAACCTCGCGGTGCCGAAAGGACAGCCTCTTACGGTACAAATATGGAGATGATTATTGTGTGAAACAAATCACCACCGCCACCACCCCAAAAAAAAAAAATCTCAGCCACCTTGAGTGGAAGACCAGCCTGGAAAGGCTCCTTGGCATGAGCTGGATTAAAATGATGTACAAGCTTAAGGGATCCAGTAATCTTGAAGAGATGTGGTAAAATGACATTTTCTTGGGCTCTTCTCTGAACTGAATGACTCCAGGCTCATTTTTCGGAGGGGGCTCCAAGGCCAACCAGAAGACATTTAGTATTTTGCTGACTCAGTGACTGCCTGAACTTTGGCTACCTCCTCTGCAAGTCAACGTGTGATTTTATTTGCTAAATGATAATGATGCCGACTTCATGGGGCTACTGTGAACCGCTAATGATGGCAAGCCGTCAAGCTCTATAAATCAATATTATTAATCGCACCAATAATAAACATACAAGTTCCATTATTAGCCCTAGCATCCGACAGCCTGTTACAAAACCACACACATTGAGTACCTGCTTTTCTTCACCAGGGTTCCTTTGGGGACTTCTTTCTTGTTTCTATATTACAGGCTAAAAAATATAAGAGTTTGTCTTTGTTTTTCATAATGCTGTAGTTTAAATAAAAATACACCCACACATGCCTGTGAGTACACACACAAACACAAAACGAAGCAAAGGCAGTGACTTAAATTGCAAAGTACCATGAGAAAAAGACAAAAGATGTCTTGCAGCCGCAGCAGCAGAATAGCACGGGATGAGAAGGGTTTGCACCAGAGAACTCTGAGGCTTGGGGTGGGGCGGTAGGGGATGGACAAAAACAGCTGAAGGGGCAGAGTGCCTGTGCCCATGGGCACTGCTGCCTACAGCCGTGGCGAGACAAATGCCACCCCTTCCCCTCCCAGGTACCAGCTTTCAGAGGCTGATCCATCATTATTTATCACTTGTATCGTCAAATGTTAAAACACTCCTGCCACCGCAAAGACCTACGTCTCAGACACGGAGAAATAAATAGATGAAAGATCACGACAGGGTTTTATGACCCCTGTCACACACCATGCGTTATCACAACACAAATACGTTAGGACCTCACGAGGGAATTAATCTTCTGAGAGATAAAGCTGGTTCTTTGTGATACCTTTCCCATGGGAGGAAATAACTGCGGGTATCTACTACATGCCCCTTTTTCTAATCGCTACGAATGAAGAATCGCTTGCTTTTATTGAACAAAAGATGGGGGGATGGGGGATGCCTTCACCAAGTTACAAACTGATGATGAAGGGCCAGTTTTTAATGTCCTGTTTCCTGGGTGTGCCGTATTTGGGGTGAGAGGGATTTACCTATGCGATGAACTCATTTCCTTCACAATGTACCAAAAAAACTCTCCCTGCAATAAGTAAAATCTCCAGGAACAGAACAGCTCCCAAGCCCACACAGCATACAAGCCTCCCAGACGCAACACGAGAGACCGGGAGAGCTGTCTGCAATGCCACCCTCGTGGTCATAGCTAATATTTTATTGAGGAATTACTATGTGCCAGGCACAGGGCACTAAGAACTTCACTTGCATTCATTCATTGCATCCTCCCCAAACCTTAGAGAGGGAAACTTTGATTATTCTCCACGTTACAGATGAGGCGTGGGCAGGGAAGGAAAAGCAGCTCCTGGCAGCCGGGAGCTGGCCTGGCACTCACAGCTGGTCCTGATGTCCTCTCTCCTGTTGAACGGAATTCCACAGGGCACCAGCATCCCACAGGGCCACTCCGTGACCAGGGTGGGTCGAGACAATAACAAGACCCCTCTGTCATCCTTCTGAGCCCAGACAAAACAAGGACGTTGTCCAAACCCCCCAAACTGACCTCTCCCAGCTAATCTGAGTGATGGGTAGGCTACTGCGTTGCCAGTTGGTTACAGCTGTAAGCTGCCTCTGGTCTGCCCTCCCTTGCATCTAACCCAGAGTGAAACCCTCCCTCATCTCGCTCCCTTCGGGTGTTCTGAGCTACCTCCTCTGCGCTGCAGTGAGCAATGACTCCCCCTCAGTCCGCTGCAGCTGTGTCCCGGGGCATTGCCCACAGCTTAGGAACCTGCGGGGGGGGGGGGGGGGGAGGTCACACACCTAGTACATCTCAGAGCTGCTAAACTGGTCTGTGGCCCAGGCAGCAGCCTCCACCACCCAGATAGGGTCAGCAAGGCCTTTCCCAGCGTGAGCTGATGGGGTCTGCTGCAGCTGTTTGGATTTCCTGAGAACACTGCGTTTGCTTTATATAGTGTGATCGCTTGTTTTTGTTTCCCCGCGCCCAGACAGAAATGCAAAGTCCTGACAGTCACTTGAAAATCTGTGGCCCTAAGCATTCCTGGGAGCAGGACACAGGAACGTGGAAGTGGAGAAAACAAATCTTAAAACACCTCCGCTGCAACACCTGCCCCTCCCTCCCTCTCACCAGTGCTCTCTCCTGCCAACCCCTCCCGCCCTCCAACCCTAGGCCCTCCCGGGCCCTGCTGGGCGGGCTCTGCCACTGAGTTCTGGGGGGTCGTGTCGCAGGGGACTCCTCTTCTTCTGAGCCTGGTGTCTGGGACTGCAGCAAGGAGTCTATTCTCACAGGGCCCTGGGGGTGGCCAGTGGGTCAGAAAGACAGCGGACGTGGGGGGACTCGAAGCTGCATTCTCAGAGCAAGCAGAGTTTTTAATCAGATCAGTAAAAACTGCCGTTTTCTATTGACGGCTTCCTTCACTGGTGGCTTTTTTTTCTTTTTTTTAATGTACTAATGTCATCTATTTGGGGTGGCTTGGGAAAGAGGCCCATAGAGATGACCTGGAGGGTCCAACACCTCCAGCCCCTGCCACCCCGTGGCAGGGCCACTGGAGGCTCTGTCTTGCTTGGCTTTGTCTCCGGCTGGGCCTGGACGAGGGGTCTGCGTGTCTTTTGTCCCTCGGTCCCCACGCTCGGGTGGTGTGCCCCCTCCGTGAGGGAAGGCCACTCACACGGTGGAAAATCACTCGGGCTTGGGGAAAAGCGAGGTTTGCAAATTACACACACACACACACACACACACAAACTTGCAAACGCACAAATGGAGGTGTCCCCTGTCCCCTGAACACCCCCCGACAAACTGGAAATGATCTATGGGGCCGCTATCAGCTCTCCCCACAAGGAGAGCAGGCTTACCCCATCTCATCAAACACGCGTCACGTAGCGCCTCTCCTCACACCGCCGGGGTGGAGGGGGGGAAACAGGGAGGTAAATATGCCTTCCTAACCCCTAAGGAGCTTGGAATCTAATTATCTTCTAGAGATCCTTTGGGGATCTGCTTAATAAATCAATGCCAATGATTTGTAATTAGAATATCAATTATTTGTATGCAAATGTGGCCTTCTGGGTGCTTGGGGACGAGGCCTAAGGATGGAAAAGTCTCTCCCCACCCCACCTTCAAATTCTTAATTACATTATTTCGTTCATGCATCAGACATGTATTGAGCGCAGAGATGGGGACCACAAATCCATCCCCCCGCAGGTCGCTCCCAGTCAGGAATGACGAACCAAGGGAGCTCAGGGCAGCAGGGAGAGCTTGCTCCTGGGCGGGGAAGGGAGAAAGCATCCGTCTCCTTCCCCTGAGCAGGGAGCCCTTCCCGAGCCCTCCTGCCTGAGCCTGGAGGGCCCCCCTCTTTGGACAAGGGTTAGGCCACCTCGGGCCACACGAGTGCACCCCTGTTTGCAAAGAAGTGGGGTGGTTCTGAGTCCATGACCCTCCACCTCCATCTGGGCCGGTTTGGAGCTGCTGGGTCCATGTGGGTTTTAACACAGCGTATTTGTGAGCTGGTCCTGAAATTTCAATACCTGGTGACCCTGGATCCTCTTCCCTCCCTCCCTCCCTCCTCTACTGATTGCTGTGCTTGGAGGCTTCGCTAGGAGCTCACATCCAGCGGGATCCTTATGAAGCTTTTGTCCTAGTGGGGAGAGGGGCCGCATATAAATAGATCAGTAAGTCCACGTTGACAAGCGCTGGGAAGGAACAGCCTGGCTTAGAAGCTGGTGTCAGGGAAGCCTCACAGAGCGGGCTTCTCAGGCGGGTGTCCCGTCCAGCTCACACCCACCCGCCTTTGGACCTCCAGCGCCCACCACTCCCCTCCCGAGGTTCGTTTTCGCCTGTGCGCACGTGTCTCCACATGTGACCGGGACCTAGCCTGGTGCTCCGTGCGCAGCAGGCGGTCAGGAAGTGGTCGAATGACGGTGACAGTGTCAGGTGGCCCTGGGAAGGCCCCCGCAGGAGAGGGAACAGCCAGTGGGAAGGGCCTCGGGCAGGGCCACGGGATTCTGTGGTCGTCCCCCAGTCCCTCACTGTGACCTCCACTTCTGAGAAACGCACCCCACCCTCACCCCTGTGGTCCCTTTCATCCACGTCCGTGTCCTCCAGCTCCAGTTTCTCACTCCTCTTGGGAGAGTGTTTAAACCTCCCTGTGCCTTGGTTCCCTCAGCTTCAAACTGGAGAAAGTGATGTTATCACTCATCGTTTTGAGAATGTCGGAGAAACCCGTGCCTCTCAGGATGGTCATGTGGCACTTGGTCCTCGGAGGCTACAGTTGATGGTGACATCACTCCAACCCCCAGTCAGCTTCCAGAGCATCTCTGTGAAAAATAAACTGGCTAAATGCAGCGTGGTATCCTGGACTGGATCCGGTGAAAGGACATTTGTGGAAACACTGGTGACGTCCAAAAGCAGTCTGGAGTTTACAATGATAAACGTTCCAATGTTGTGTAACGTTCCACAGTTGTGTAAAATGATGTAAAATGATAACATTGGGAAACATTGGGAAAACTGGGTAAGGAGCAGACAAACCTCTTTGTGCTACTTTTTGCAACTCCTCAGTAAGTCTAAAATTGTTGCAAAATTAAAAGTGTACTTAAAAACAATACATTTTTGGTTTTGCTTTGAGCATTTTATTTATTTTTAAGGCTTTCTAACTATTGGAATGGTTTTATTTATGTATTTATTTTATTAAAGTATAGTTGTGCTATACAGTAGGTCCTTGTTGTTTATCTATTTTAGGTATAGTAGTGTGTATATGTTAATCCCAAACTCCTAAATTATCCCTCCCCCTCTTCTCCTTTGGTAACCATAAGTTTGTTTTCTATGTCTGTGGGTCTCTTTCTGAAAAACAATGCATTTTATATGTATAACTGAATCACTTTGCTGTACACCTGAAACACTGTAAATCAACTATATTTCAATTAAAAATAAATAAGTAAAACAATACATTTAAAAAAGAAAAATGAAAAAAAATTTAACAAAATGAAACAAACCAACAAAACAAAGAACCAATGCATTTGGTCATGTTACTCATCTGGATAGGACATCCTCTAGGATAGCCAAGGGTGACACCTAGACTCTATAGCACAACGGAAGGCCCATCACCCTGGCCCTTGCTGGTACGCTTCTCAGTGCTTTGGTCTCCTCGTCTGTAAAGTGGGGCTAGGTCACCCTCCTGACATGGTGACGATTAAACAAGTTAATATAAACAAAGCACTTGGGGCAGTATCTGGCCCACACATACACACTCAATACATGGGAAGTAGAGGTCCTGGGAGATGAAGGTCGAAGATGCTATGTTGCTGGCTTTGAAGATGGAGGAAGGGGCAAGAAGCCAAGGTCTGTGGCCAACCTCCAGGAGCTGGAAAAGGCAAGGAGCCTGCAGATGGATTTTAGCCTCGTAAGACCCATTTCAAACTGCTGACCTCCAGAACTGTAAGATAATAAATATGTGCTTTTTAAAAAATTATTATTATTTTTTATCTATCTATCTATTTTGGCTGCGCCAGGTCTTCGCTGTAGCATGTTTAGTTGCGGCATGTGGGATCTTTAGTTGTGGCATGCAGACTTCTTAGTTGCGGCAGGCAGACTCTTAGTTGCGGCATGCATGTGGGATCTAGTTCCCCAACCAGGGATCGAACCCAGGTCCCCTTCATTGGAAGCGCAGAGTCTTACCCACTGGACCACCAGGGAAGTCCCGTGTGCTGTTTTAAGCCACACTTTTGTGGTCATTTGTTACAGCACTATAGGAAACAAATACGTATGCTAACCTACTGCCTGACACAGAGCAGGAGCTAAATAAATTTGAGAAAGTTTTATTACTCCTTGCCTTTCCCCAGAGAGGCCCTGGCAGGCCGTGTACCCCAGGGCCTTTGCATTTGCTATTCCTCTACTTGGAGAACTCTTCCTTCTCTTTTCTGTCTGGCAAGATCTTTCCTACTGTTTTCCCAAGATTATTCTCTAATACCCTATGAGCTTTTAAGTTTTCTCCCAGTCCCCAGAGTAAAGTTCATTGTCTCTTGGTCTCTTTCTTCTTGACTCCCCTCACTAGACAGTAAGGTCCTTTGTAGCCAAGGTTAAATCTATCCACTGCAGGATGCTGATGCAGTGGATCCTGGGAAATGCTGCTTGGATGAGTGAATGAATGAAAGAGAGAACGAGTGAGTGACTGACTGAGGCCAGGAAGGATGGGTGGGATTTGGACAGCCATGGGTGGCGGCATTTCCGAAGCAGGAAAGGGGGTGAGACACCAGTTCAACAAAGCCACCCATTTCTTCAATGTGCTTCAACCTTATGCATTCTGGTTATCAAAGAATTTGAGGGTCAGAGAGCAACAGTAACTGATTGCACTATAGAGAATGCCAATTTAGGTATTTGAAAATCCAATAATAATATTTTAAATAAACTTTTAAATTTAGAATAGATTTGGAGTTACAAAAAATTTGCAAAGCCCGGGGGGAGGGATAAAATAGGGATTTGGGATTAACATATACACACTTCTGTATGTAAAATAGATAAACAACAAGGACCTGCTGTAGAGCACAGGGAACTATACTCAATATCTTAAAATAACCTATAAGGGAAAAGAATCTAAAAAAGAATATGTATATGTATAACTGAATCACTTTGCCATATACCTGAAACTAACGCAACATTGTAAATCAACTATATTTCAATAAAAATTCTTTTAAAAAGAAAAGTTGCAAGGATAGTAAAGAGAGTGTCTATGTGCCCAGCACCCAGTCTCCTCTATCTCTAACGTCTTCCATGTGATACGGTTTGTCACAACTAATGAACCACTATTCATGTGATGACCATGTTACTGTTAACTGAAGTCCATATTTTATACAGATTTCCTTGGCTTTCCCTGATGCCCCTTTTCTGTTCCAAGACCCCACCTGAGACACCACGTGACATTTAATCATCACATCTCCTGAGGCTTCTCTGGGCTGTGACAGTTTCTAAGACTTTCCTTGTTTTTGATGACCTTGACAGTTTCAGGAGTGCTGCTCAGGTATTTTGTAGGACGTCCCTCAGTTTGGGTTTTTCCAATGTTTTCCTTGTGATTAGACTTGAACTGTGGGCTTCTGCGGGGGGGGGGGGGGGGGGGAATACCACAGGTGAATTGCCTGTGCCTGAGGTGAATTGCCCTTCTCATCACATCGTATCAAGGGTCCATGCTCCCACCATGACTCATCATTGATCACCTGGCTGGGGTACCATTCGCCAGGTCTCTCTTCATAGAGTTACTATTTCCCTACTTTCCATCTTGTACTCTTTGGAAAGAAGTCACTAAACATAGCCGTCACTCAGGGGGTGGGGGGTTATTTCCCACCTCTTTGAGGGAGGAATAGCTAACATAAATTATTTGGAATTCTTCTGTCTTTTCTACTCTATTTACTCAATAAATGATTCATATCAGTATGGACTCATGGATATTTATTTTACTGTTCAGGTTATAATCCAATACTATGCTATTGATCGCTGTTGCTTAAACTGTTCCATTGGGAACTCTTTCACTGGCTCCTGTGTCCCTTTGACATACCACCTAGTTTTGTCTTTTGAGCACTTCCTTATTTCCAGGCACTCTAAGATGCTCCAGGTCCATTTCATATGTTCCATGCTCCCTTCTTAGAATCAGCCATTTTTCTGTGGCATCCTGGTTCCATTTATTGGGAATGATATTAGAAACTGAGATCTGAGAGCTGGGTGCAATGAAAATATTTTAACATGATAAAATAGATAAACGACAAGGACCTACTGTATGGCACAGGTAAATATATATGTGTGTGTGTGTATATATATATATAATATATATATAAAATATATATTTTATATATATAATATATATATTATATATATATAACTGAATCACTTTGCCAACACCAGAAACTAACACAACATTGTAAATCAACTATACTTCAACAAAAAGTTGTTTGTTTTGGAAAAACAAGATAAGAAAGTATTTTAACATGAAAACTCTCTTCATGAGACTCCTATTTCTGCCAGTATGGAGGAGGATTGGATATTCTGCGTGACCCTCCCAATCAAAACAACTCGCGTTCTAAGAGCATTGAGCAGCTGGAACCGGGGTGCTCTGATGCCAAAAAAGAAAGGGAGAATGAAACCCTCGTTGAGAAGCCGAGTCCTGGAGCTGGGTTCTGTCCTGGAAAATTGAAGTTGTGAGCATGATTTTCTCAGTCTTTGGGGTATCATAGGATGAAAGACAAAGTTCAGGGCCCATCCCAGGTGGGGAGTCTAGCAGGGGCCTTCAACGTACAGTCAGCTGAAAATACTGCCCCCAGCTCCAAAGGGAAGGGAAAAGGCCATTTCCTCCGAGATTCGTGAAAACAGGGCAACTTTCCAAAGGTTTGAGCTTACCCTGGCTGGTGCCCATCCCTGCCTCCTACCTGGCAGAAGACTGGATATTCCACAAACGGCGCAACGATGTTTCCTGCCCCATGTGCTCTACTAGGACCTTGCCACACCCCCTTCCGGAAGTAGAGTCTCTGTCCCCTCCCTTTGAACCTGGACAGGCCTCTTGACTGCCTCGAAGGATAGAATGCAGTGCATAAGTGGCCCTGGGTGACTTCTGACACCAGTTTACAAAAGGTGACACAGCCTCTACCTGGCTCACCTGTTCTCTGTTTCTCTCTCCCTCTCTCAGTGTAACTGAGCAGGACCCTATGGGGCCTTCCCAGACCAGGACCTGACCCTCTGCTCCCTGCCATGCCCTCCACCTGCCTTTTGTCTGTAGAAAAACTTTAGAAAAAGAATAAATTTAATCAGAGAAGTGAGGAAATGCAGAAAGAAAGGAAAACAGTCAATCAAGACAAAATAATAACGTTTAGCTGTTAAACAAAGTCAAGGACCTTTGGTTCCTCCTCAAGGGCTAGAGGTAATATTCTGAGCCACGTCCTGTGAGCTGTTTTGTAGATTCTGAAACCCCCACCAGGTGGAAGAAGTTAACTGTATGCTGCCCACAAGCATGGAGACCCCAGACCAGTTAGACCCAGAAGGTTGATGATGTTGACTCCCGATTACCTCACCACCAGCCAATCAGAAGAAAGTCCACGAGCTGATCACACACCCCACAACCCCTCTCCCTCACCCCGTCTTTAAAACCTTTCCCTGAAAGCCCTTGGGGAGTTTGGGTCTTCTAAGCGCTGTCTGCCTGGACTCCTTGTTGGCGCCCTGTATTAAATGTCGCACTTTCCTTCACCACGACCCAGTGTCAGTAGGTGGGCTTTACTGCGTGCAGGCAAGTGGACCCAAATTGGGCTCAGTAACATCAGGACACTGGCTTTCAAGCCCTGAGCTGCCATGTAGAAAGTCCTGTCCCCTGCAGCCTCCATGTGGAGGGACTATGTGGGCAAATGTGAAGTCAGAGGGCAGTGGCCATGGAGCCCCAGGTGTTCCAGCTGCTGAGACCTCCTGGCCAGGTGCCGGACGTGTGAGCGTGTGAGCCTTCCTGTGATTCCAGCCTGTAGAATGGGGAATTTGGACTTGGCCAAATCAAGGTCTGGCCTTTGTCCAGCCTTCTGGGGGGTGATCTCTGGACCCTTGGGATTTTGTGACTGATAGGAGTATCTGTTTGCCTGAGGGTCATACTGGATAGTCTTCACAATGTGATATAGGGCACCGGAGTGGGGAGGTGCATATGCAGATAGCCTGAGAAAGGGGACTGGCCATGCCAGAAAGAGCAACAGTGTGACTTAGGGTCACATGATATCAGTTGAACCTGGAGACTGAAACAGCCCTATGGGCAATTGGTGGACCAATTGTGCCTATGTAATGGAGCCCCAATAAAAACTCTGGAACTCTGGACACAGAAGCTCAGGTGAGCTTCCCTGGCTGCTGATGCTCTGTACACATTGTCACACATGGACCCTGAAGAGTAACACTTCCCAACCCTGCAGGGAGAGGGCAACGGGAGCTCCACGTTTAGAATCCTCTGCCACATGCGCTTCCTCACTTGGCCGATGCGAATCTGTGTCCTTTTCCTGTAATCAACCATAACCATGAGTCCTTTTCCTGTAATAAACCATAACCATGAGCACACCAGCTTTCATGAGTTCTGTGAGTCCCGCTATTGAATTGTCACACCTGAGGGTGATTTTAGGAGCACCGCCTCCCCTGACACTGGCCATTGGTGTCTGAAATGAGGGCCGTCTCAGGGGCCATGCCCTCTAACTATGCAGCTGGTTCTAAACTCCCTGCACAGCCTCAGCCCTTCTCTTCCTGTCGCCCCATGAGAGGCCAGGCACACCCCCCGCCCATGCGTGCGAGGGAGACTGACAGTGTGTGACGTCTGAAGCCACTGGGCTTTGGAGTGATTAGCTACGTGGTGATGGGTGATGGCAACAGCAGACCTCAAAAGATTCCCATAAGTAAGGTGGAAGATCATAAAACACACAAGGAAACAGGACGCCCTGAGCCAGCAGTTAACAACAGCATTGAAACTGCACACACTTCAGCTACTGAGAAAGTTGTAAACAGTCTTCAGTGTTTAAAGAAATCAAAGAGGGTGTGGGGATTAGGAAGCCATTTCCCCTCGGCTCTAAACCAACCCTCTGCTCTCTGCTCTGAGGTGCTGGAGCTGGAGCCCTGTCCACTCATTTCTCCTCAGGCAGCTGCTTTCCTGTCAGGTTCCCTCAGTACAGGCGCTTGAGGAAGACCCAAAGGCAGGAGGGCTGAGAAGGGGGTCTTGCTCCTCCTGTCTGCTGCATGCTCCTGTCACTGTCACCTCAGCAGCCACCCTCCACCTGGCAGCAGCCTGCTCCTTTCTGGGGGGTGATCCCAAAAGCATCCTCACTGCATCCCCTCAGAGGCCCCAGCACTGGCCAGTCTGCTCCCACTTGCACAAGCCTCTCCTCTGAGTTCCTGGGGTCTAATGACCCGACACCTTGCCTATGTTCCCCTGCCCCCAGCCCCACTACCCTCGCGATACCTCGGCGTCTTCCTCTTCTGGCTTTTACAGTTCCCCCTTACCTGATTAACCATTTCCTCATACTAAATTATCTTTGTCAAAATAACTGGTGTAGTTTCTTCTTTCCTGGCTGGACCTTGACTGATAGAGTACTTTGTACCAAGAGTGGTCCCAGGAAACAGACCCTCGAAGAGGGGATTCTGGGGCTGACTTAGCCACATCCTCATGCTTGACTGTGGTGCCCATGGGGTGTGGAACAGAGGCAAGGGTGTGCTAGGCTCGGACCAGCTCGCAGAAGCCAATGGTGCATCTCTTTTAACTCTGTGTTCCGCGGTGTTCCATAGGTGGCTTAAAATCGGTCATGGTGGGAGCGTTTGTGTCACAGAAATCTGCCCAAACTACAAATCAGTTATTGTTATCCCAGAGAATCAGTTTACCATCCAGCGTGCGTTACAAGTAATCTACGAGTAATATGCAGTGGCATCACTGCTACTTGCCTTCACATCTGCATCTGACTGTGATGTAGTGCCCACAGCAGCAAGGGCCCGGGAGAGCCGAGTGGCTGCTACCCCTGACATGGCAGTGATGACCACGGGACTGTGTGTGTGGGGGTGGGTGGCTGCATTTGAGTTCCTGGAGCTTTTCTTTTTTTTTTTTTGGCCACATGACTTGTGGGATCTTAGTTCTCTGGCCAGGGATTGAACCTGGGCCCTTGGCAGTGAGAGTGAGGAGTCCTAACCACTGTGGCCAGGGAACTCCCTCCTGGAACTGTTATGGAAAGTAAATGATAAGCTCTTTAACCTCTCAGCTTAAGTCACGGTTGGAAAGCCAGAGAGATTCTACAGAGCCCCAAAATAATCCTTTATTTCTTGCAGCTATAGGTTTTCGACCTTGCTGAGAATCATAGCCCAGATTTAATTGGTCAGGTTGCAGAATTACAACATAAATGGAATCCATAGATTTTCCAGAATCTCAGGCAGTACATTTAGATGTTTACTTTGTCTGGCTGAGAGATGACCAGAAGCACAGATGTACACTGACCCCTGGGGAGTGGGTGGCCAGGAACAGATACAGCAGAACCGGATTTCATGAGAAGGAGGTGTGGGGAGGGGTGAGGTGGATGCCTCCCAGGATGAGCTCAGTGTGAAGATATTTCCAGTGTCCCATGTGAATGCCCACCCAAGGGCATCAGTGACTCAGTAATAATCCACTGGACAGGGTGACAAATTCTGGGCCAGCCCTGCCATTGCTTGTACACTGAGTTTACTTTAAAGTGTTCATGGCAGCAGGTGCGGAAGCTCTGCATGGGCCCAAGAACATGGACTTCCCCTCATCAAGCTGATCTGGCCACTGCCACTGCCTAAAGTGACAACAGTGGAGACCAACACTAAAACCCCAATACGGCACCATTCCCTGTGTGGAGGGGGGCCTGGAACCAATATTAGAGACCTGCCAATGGGATCCTTAGTTGTATAAAGGCACAAAATAGAACTTATTTTTATTTTATTTTATTTTTTTAACATCTTTATTGGGGTATAATTGCTTTACAATGGTGTGTTAGTTTCTGCTTTATAACAAAGTGAATCAGTCGTACATAAACATATGTTCCCATATGTCTTCCCTCTTACGTCTCCCTCCCTCCCACCCTCCCTATCCCACCCCTCCAGGCTGACACAAAGCACCGAGCCAATATCCCTGTGCCATGCGGCTGCTTCCCACTAGCTATCTACCTTACTACGTTTGTTAGTGTGTATATGCCCATGACTCTCTCTCGCCCTGTCACAGCTCACCCTTCCCCCTCCCCATAACCTCAAGTCTGTTCTCTAGGAGGTCTGCGCAAAATAGAACTTAGAGGCTTAAAAAAAAATAACTGAAATGAAAAACTCCTGAAATAGGTTTATCGGCAGTCTAAGGGAAAATTACTGAGTGGAAGAGACATCTGAAGAAATATCCACAATACGGGACACAGAGATGAGAGATGAAGCTGTGACAGAGAGGCAAAGAGACACGGAGAACGGTGATTTTATGTCGCCTTTGGGAAACAACCTGCAGTTTGAAGAATACTGGTTGAATAAACTACTAGTCAGACTTTTGGGAGAAAAGAGTGAGAGGATGGACTAAAGTAACATTTAAAAGAGACATTGTCACACATGCTCCAACATGGGTGAATCTTGAAGACATTATGCTAAGTAAAATAAGCCAGACACAAAAGGACAAATACTGTACAATTCCACTTACTTAGAGTAGTCACATTCATAGAGACTGAAAGTAGAATGGTGATTACCAGGGGCTGTGGGGAGGGGGAATAGGGACTTGTTGTTTTCTGGGTATGGAGTTCTAGCTGCAAGATGAAAAGAGTTCTGGAGGTGGATGGCGGTCATGGTTGCACGATAATGCGAATGTATTCAATATCATTGAACTGTACCGTTAAAATGACTAAGATAGTAGATTATATGCTATGTGTATTTACAACAATTTAAAAAATTTTAAAAAATATTGTTTGAGAATTTTCCAGAACGATGAAAGATACAAGTCAACAAATTCAGAAACCCTCGGGAATTCAAGCAGGATAAATGCTATAGACCGAACATTTGTATCCTCCCCAAAATTCATATGCTGAAACCCAATTCCTGAATGATGGTATTAAGGACCTGTGGTCTTTGGGGTGATAAGGTCATGAGCGGGGAGACCTCATGAATAGGATTTGTGCCCTTATAAAAGAGACCCCAGAGAGCAAGAAAATAGCTGACTATGAACCGAAAGTGGGCTCTTACCTGGTACAGAATTTGCTGGTGATTTGATCTTGAATTTCCCAGGCTCCAGAACTGTGAGAAATAAATGTTGTTATTTAAGCCATCCAGTCTATATGGTATTTTGTTAAAGCAGCCTGAATGGGCTAAGACAATAAATTAAAAGATACATCGTGATAAAACTGCAGAACCCCAGAACAACAGGAAAAAACTTTTTTTTTATATTTTAAAAAATTTATTTATTTAATTTATTTATTTATTGGCTGTGTTGGGTCTTCGTTGCTGCACGTGGGCTTTCTCTAGTTGTGGTGAGTGAGGGCTACTCTTAGTTGCGGTACACGGGCTTCTCATTGTCATGGCTTCTCTTGTTGCAGAGCATGGGCTCTCTAGGTGCTCAGGCTTCAGTAGTTGTGGCTCATGGGCTCTAGAGCGCAGGCTCAGTAGTTGTGGCGCATGGGCTTAGTTGCTCCGCGGCACGTGGAACCTTCCCAGACCGGGGCTTGAACCCGTGTCCCCTGCATTGGCAGGTGGATTCTTAACCACTGAGCCACCAGGGAAGCCCCAAACGGATTATTTTTGAAGGAATAATGAGGAGATTGTCATCTGAAACCTCAGCAGTAACAACGAAAGCTGGAAGTCAGTGGCGGCATCCTCACAGCCCTGAGAGAGAACAATTATCCCTCTAGTAAACCAGCCAAAATACCTTTCAAGAACAAGGGAAAAATAAAGTAATTTTCAGATGAACAAAAACCGATAGCATTTGCTGCAACGAACTCACTGAAATAGAGTTTAGAGGCTCTATTTCAGGCACGAGGAAAGTGATCCTGGTTGTAAGTTCTGAGACGCAAGAAGAAAAGATGAGTAAAGAAACTGGTAACTGTGTGGTTGAGTGTAAACCAACATTGACTATATAAACAATTTAGTAATGACTCACTGGTGAAAAAGGAAAAGATTAAAATATACTATAATTAAGGCATATAATTTATGGGATGGGTGATTAAAGTATGCCTAAGTGCTTTTATTTTCAGGGAGCAAAGTAAAGAGTGATCACTAAAACAACATAAATAGAGTATATAAGAGGAAGAAAAGTGGAATGAGGAAAAAAAAAGTCAGCCCTAAAGAAGCAAAAAGGAAAGAAAAAACAGTCATGACAAATAGAAGGCGCAAAATAAGACTGTAGAAATAAATCCATATATATCATAAATATAATAAGTATAAATCGACCAAATGCTATAGTTAAAAGACAAAGATTTTCTTTAAAAAACCCTTTTTCTTATGAAGAATTCCAAGCATACTGAAAAGTGGGAAAAATAGTACAAAGAATCCCCATGTGCCTGCCATGTAGGGTCTGTGTTAGCTATTTGCTGTGTTTCATCTATATGTGAAAAGGAGAATATTAATACATATTTTATGTAGTAAACATTACATAACGAAGTAAAATTTAAATGTCAATAATGAGGTGAAGTGTTCACTTTTGAGGCCAAGCAGATATGGGGTCTCAGTAACTTTTTTTTTTTAATTAATTATTTATTATTTTTGGCTGTCAGGTCTTTGTTGCTTGCGGCGAGCAGGGGCTACTCTTCATTGCAGTGCGTGGGCTTCTCATCGCAGTGGCTTCTCTTGTTGCAGAGCATGGTCTCTAGGCACACAGGATCAGTAGTTCTGGCTCGTGGGCTCTAGAGCACTGGCTCAGTAGCTGTGGCTCACCGGCTTAGTTGCTCTGTGGCATGTGGGATCTTCCCGGCCCAGGGCTCCAACCCGTGTACCCTGCATTGGTAGGTGAATTCTTTTTTTTTTTTTTTTCTCTTTTTTAGAGGTGGGGCGGGGGGATGAGGTCAGAGAAACTGGCAGAAACCAGGTCTCACAGAGCCTCAAGGCCATGGAAGGCTTTGGAATTTATTCTAAGTGAGATGAGTGACATTGGGGGTTTAAGCAGGGGCATGACACCATTGGACTTAAGAGTTTTTTTTTTTTTAAAGGGAATTCCTTTATTTTTATTATTTATTTATTTATTTATTTATGTATTTATGGCTGTGTTGGGTCTTCGTTTCTGTACGAGGGCTTTCTCTAGTTGTGGCAAGCGGGGGCCACTCTTCATCGCGGCGCGCGGGCCTCTCACTATTGCAGCCTGTCTTGTTGCGGAGCACAAGCTCCAGACACGCAGGCTCAGTAGTTGTGGCTCACGGGCCTAGTTGCTCCGCGGCACGTGGGATCTTCCTAGACCAGGGCTCGAACCCGTGTCCCCTGCATTGGCAGGCAGATTCTCAACCACTGCGCCACTAGGGAAGCCCGGTAGGCGAATTCTTAACCACTGTACCACCAGGGAAGTCTAGGGGTCTCAGTAATTTTTAATCATGTACTTTTTTTGTGCAGTTATTTATTCAAAGGCTGCCTCTCCTATGGGCTCTAGTGAGAGGGTGGGAACCAGTCAGTATTTCTGATCATTGTATTTCTAAATATTTGTTGCATTTAGTAGCACAGGATTCAGCACAGTGCTTGTTTACATAGCAAACATTTAATGTAGAGTAGCTTTTATTTATTATAATTGATGCTGTTGTTATCCAAAGCGTTCAGCAAAGTGGCACAAAATAAGCAAGCAATAATTGGTAGCTTACTAAATTTATATTTATTGTTTACCATACGTCATCGTGCCTAGCACATATCATTCACCCATAAACATCATGTTTATAATAAGAATAAATAGTACTTTCATTATTCAAAATCTCTAAGTGCCTGGCACCACATTAGCAGGGGAAAGTGGAAGTTCATTCTTATTAATTATTATTATTGAGTAAAGCACTTAACACAAAGCCTGGCCCCCACGGGCCCTGAAAAAATAATCTTCAGGGGGACGGTCTTCAATTCTGGGCGTCCCCCACCCGCCCCTCCCCCGGGCCTGCGCAACGCCCCACCCCCTGCCGTCCGGCAGCCCCGCCCCCGCGGCAAGCGCCGCGCCTGCGCATTGCCCGATAGGGGCTCGGCGCGCCCAGCTCTCCACCGCCCGAGCGCGCGCCGGGCCGTGGCGGCCGGCTTGCTGCGTGCGTGCGTGCGTCTCTGCGTGCGTGCGTGCGTGCGTGCGTGCCGTGCGCTCGCTGGGCACCGCGGCCTCGCCCTCGCCCTCCGCCCCTGCGCCTGCACCGCGTAGGCCGCCCCCCGGCGCGCACCCCTTAGGCGACCCCCGCCCGCGCCCCGGCTGGCCCCCCCCATTCCAAATTTAAAGGGGGCGCAGCATTCACGCCTTCCGGCCCAGGTGACCTCTCAGGGGTCTCCCCGCCCAAGGTGTTCCGCCGCCGAGGAACATGGCGAAGGTGGAGCAGGTCCTGAGCCTCGAGCCGCAACACGAGCTCAAATTCCGAGGTAAGCCCGGAGGCCCGCCGCCCCGCGCCCCCGCTCCGGCCCGCGCTCCGGGGGGCCCGGCGGCGCGGTGGTGACGTCGGCCCCCCGGCCGCGGCGCCCGCCCGCCCGCCCGCGCTTCCCGGGCCCCGAGGGCCGGGCGTCCGGCGCGGGAGTCCAGGGCCTGCTCCTCCGCAGCCTCCCGCGCCTCGCCCTCAGGACAGTCGCCTCGTTGCCGCTGTGGCCGTTCCTGTCCCGAATGCGGCCTCCTCACTGAGTGTGGGCCCCGGCGGCCGCCTGTGCCGAGAAGGCTCAGGTCCTGGGTCAGAGGTCGCCTCTCGCTGGCCGGCCACCCCGCCGTCGACCCCTGCGGCCGTCCCCTGTCGCGAACTGCTCGTGGCAGCTCGGCACTTACCACTGCCTGAAAGGACCACTTTACGCACTTGTGTACCATGTCTGTATGTTAGGAGGGAAGCTCCATGAGGACAGGACTTTGTCACGTCTCTGCTTTATGCCTCGCATGCCTTAGGAGCCTAATAAGTACCTGTTGAGCAAATGAACGAAGGGGACGTCCGCAGAAGTTCCCACGGGGTGCGTGGCCCAGCTTTCCTTCTCCCGCCTTTCTCGTGCCCGTTGCTCGTGTCTCTGCAGCCGTGCGGGGCTGTCAGGACGGCGAGATCTTTTTTGTCCCCGGAGGCGCCTGGGACTGGAGCCCGAGGAAGCCCAGGGGGCCACATGTGTTTGTGGCGAGCCAGAGCCCCTTGAAATGTGTACCTTTATTTTTAATCTTTTCCCCCTACCTTCTCCAGCAAAATATTAGAGCCGGGGGATTTCTTCTGACTTGGTCATTCCTTCTTTCCAAAGGGACTGAGTAACTGTGTAGCAGACGTTGCTTGGCCCTTGAGAGATATGAACGGACAAGACAGACAGGACCCCTGCTCTCATGAAGCTTACCTTGTAGGGAGGGGCGACAAGCCAGCACATGAGAGTGTTTCAGGTAGTGGTAAGTGCTGTGAAGGAAATAAGACAGGCTGGCATGATGAGAGTATGCTTGCATTGGACGGCCAGGTCACCGCTGTGTCGCCAGCACTTGGCCTAGGGTAGCTGCTCGATAGATGTTTGTGGCATTGGAATGCCTGCTGGCCACAAGGCACCCCACTTTAAATGTACCGGCAGGAGGTAGTGTCCGGTAACTGACCCAAAGTTACTCAGTTGGCAAATGGCACACTTGAACCCAGATTTCAGAGTTCACACTTGAACGGTTATGCTATCCGACCCCTGGGAAATACTCCAGTGCTGTGGCTGTCACTTAGCCTCCCAGGTGAACAGTCTCCAGATTGTCACATTTGGAAGTGACTCCAAATGTACAAACAACTGAAGGTTTTCAGTTAAAACAAACAAACACCCCAAAAACCTAACGTGGATTATAATTCCACAACCGTGCTATAGCTTATGTGATGTTCTCATCACCCGCCTGAGAAAGGAATCCAGGTAACTCAATTGAACATGGAGGGTGATGGTTTCCACTTGAGTTGTCTGAAGTTCTCTACCTTGGAAGCCTGGCTTAGCTACTCCTGGGAATTGGCACGTTCATTCATTTAGTCCACAGACATTTCAGTGCCTGCTCCATGTGTCAGGTAGCAGGAGAAGATGAGGCACATCACATGTAGGCCCCTGCTGTCCCTCAACCCCCCACCCCAGAACTTAGGTGTAGGGAAGAGAGCAGATGACAGAATCAGCCAGAGCAGTGCAGTGATACAAGGTAGTCCAGAGTACTCTTGAGAGCACTGAGGAGGTCAGCTCCGGAAGGAGGTGTCATTTGAGCAGAGTTTAAAGGTCGAATGGAAGCAGGTGAAAAGGAGAAATGGTTGGGGAGCCTGTCAGGTGGAGGAAATTGCATGTACAGAGGCACGAAGACTGAGATGATTGGGCTCCTTTGGGATGCCAGTAGTGTTTCGGAATGACAGTGACAGAGCATTTGTTGGGGTCACGAGGCAAAGGAGGAGATGAGGCTGTCTAGTAGACAGGAGCCAGTTCGTCTAAGGCCTCCGTGCACAGGCACAGCCAGTGTCCAAGTTCATATTGTGTTGTGTCTCCTCGGCTAGTTCTTCCTTGATTGATCCCCTGCAACCTTAACCCCACCCCTAGTACATACACTCCTCTGATGTGATGTCATAGAAAGAGGCACTAATTGGAGAAAATTAAAGTTTTTGTCCCAGTTCTTTTACTTAGTGATGTTTGACCTTGGGCTGGCCGCTTTGCTCCCCAAAGCCTGGGATTACTCTTTACTCCGTGGGAATGGCGCTCATATCTCCCTTGCCTCGTGCAGAAGGTTTTGTTGGTGTTGTGGCTGTTCAGCTGCTTTGCACATGTGCAGCATTATGCAGAGATTGGTTGTATTTACGCTACTGGCTTCATCATTTCAACTCCTCTACCTGAAAGGTACGGCAAAGAAGAGTGATCTGTCTCTGGCCCAGGGTTGACCAAAGTAATGATGGCCAAAGTCACTGGATATTTTTGCTAGGGAAGTGATCCAGGAAAGTTACGGTGTCAGATTGTTGAAGGCTGTTGGCTTGTGGCTTCAGAAGAGGCATCTGCAGGCATATGTATGTAAACCACCTTATGATTTGTTTGTTGGTTAGTGTTAAACTGAGGACTAAGATTGTGAAATCAGAACAGAGGCTCAGTACCCTGTTTTGCTATATAGACAGCATTCGTTTCAGGATGCGAACTGGCACATTTCACTGGTGTCTTCCAGATGGCTTGGGGTGATGATGCTGACTTCATACGGTTCACTTAGATGAATCAAACTCGTAAGCTAACTTTGCTTAAGAAGATAATAATTAAAATGCTTGTCATCCAGAGGAAAAAAATTAGTCATCTTTTAAGTGCAGCCTAAAATGATATGGGGTTGTATATGTTGGATATATTTTCGTCTTGGGCATTTTGTGTGATTCTTTTGAAGTTAAGCATGTTGCAGAAGAAAAGAGGACACAGAGTTACAGGACCTCGTTCAGTCTTACTTTTTTTTTTTTTTCCCGTACGCGGGCCTCTCACTGTTGTGGCCTCTCCCATTGCGGAGCACAGGCTCCGGACGCGCAGGCTCAGCGGCCATGGCTCACGGGCCCAGCCGCTCCACGGCATATGGGATCCTCCCGGACCGGGGCACGAACCCGCGTCCCCTGCATCGGCAGGCGGACTCTCAACCACTGCGCCACCAGGGAAGCCCTCGTTCAGTCTTATAGAAAGTGCCCCGCTGCACTGTGTTAAGTGTCAAAAGGAGAAGGATTCCTGGCCTCCTGAAAGAAGCATGACGCTGTGACATTTGCCTTGGTGACACAGTAGGATCTGTTTGGATTGGGGACACCTTTCTGAACGAGTTAAGCGCTTCTGAAACCTGTGAGGTGTGTGCTTTGCATCGTTGCTCTTTCTGTTGCTCTTACCTCTTCCGAGGCCAGATCATTTTCTTTTTCACTCTGAGGTCCCACTTGTTGCCCAGCTCAATGAGAGCTTTTTCAATGAGTCACTTCAGGGCATTTTGTATCTCTTTTCTTTTCTCCTCCTCTCCCCCTTCCATTGATTCCATCCGTGGTGAGCAGTATGTCTTGTATTTTCTTGGTCATTGCCCAGGACTCTTAATCCTTCTTCACATTCTAGCATTCTCCCGCATCTCGTGATACTGTCACCTGAGAATGGTCAGTTAACCGTCCTCATGAGCTGATTAGTTAAGATTCAAACCTGCTGTGGACCCATTACTTTTGCTTTATTGTGTGACTAAACCAGTGGCCTTCTAGAAGTCTCAGGTAGTCCTGCTGTTGGTCAGTGTGGGTCACAGGTGGGGTAGCACCACTGGATTGGTGTGGTTGATTACCACTTTGGGGTGGAAATAGGAACTTGGGTAGATAGGTTAGGGACAGTCTCTTTTGTATAAGGAAAGCGTGCTTAGAATCATTAGTTCACCCTCTTAAGTTAACGTGTAGTTTAGTATTTAGGAAGCTAAAAAATATAACACCTTGTAGATATAGTCTGTTCAATGCAATAATTATCTTTCAGATGCTAATTACAGCATTAATTCTCTAGTTTTAGCATAGCACTGATTTCCTTAACATTTCATGATCACATAGAGCGGACTGTGTTTTACAGCACAACAAAATGTCAGCAGTGTGCTTAAGATTCTTTATGGTAGTGGTTTAAATCCATCCTGAATAGATCATCTTCATTTATTTAATTATTAACCAGCTTGCTTATAAGAAGCAAGTGGCACTAAACTTACCAACCTTTAGTCAAACTTAAATCTTCATAGATTGTGAAGTAGAAGTTAACTTACTTTTACCCACTTATTTACTTCTCTTCTTCACAATTAACTCCTTAAGGAAGAAATGGATAGTTCTCGGCTATGTGCTTACATGGTGATAGTTCCTTGTGTGTGGTTGTAACATGAACACAGTTTTCTTCATGATAAACCTGGTAGCTTTGCATCCAAGTGTGGATTTATTAAAATAATTAGTCTGAATTGATGCTTATTAAAGAGGTGAACTCTTAAACATTATTAACACTGTCTTTTATTTATTAAAATTATATAGCATCTTTCCTTCCAGTGCTGAAGGCAAAATACTGAGAACTTTGACCCTGTAATATTACCACTAAGTTGCTGAAAATGAGGGGAGGAATCAAGGGAGTAAACTACATTGGTTATACTCATATACTACCCTTAGGCTTGATTTTTAGAACCTGAAACTTGAATTTTTACATAAGGAATTATCTCCAAGATTGCTTCATATATCTCCCACTTGTATTTGAAAAATTTGCCGTCTGAAGGATGACCATGGTTTGGAACAAATGAGCATAGCTTTCAGCAAGATGACAAGAAAGACCAACACAAAGAGCGCTGAGTTCCATTAGTCAAGACAGGGTTGCCATTGAGTGTCTTTAATAAAATAAAATAAAAGCCTTCTGAGCAGTTATTTTGCACTGGGGATTGTGTTAAAAACAAAGTTGCATTATGGCTTCCAGGCTTGCCTCCTCCTTTTCTATCATTCTAGGCCCCCCTCTCTAGGCTGTCATCAGCGTAGCATATCCAGGATTGCTTTGGCCCTTGTTCGGTGGATGTGCACATTCTTTGAAGTTTTTACCTGACAGACCTAGGCTGCTAGCTTTACAAAAACAACAGTTGTTTAAACAGCTTCATTATGGGAACAAAATTACTGAACTTGACAGTCATTTTAAGACGATTTTTAAAAATGCCAGTGTGGCAAAATAGTATCTCTAGAATATCTGTTTTTCAAAATGTTAAATATGCTGTTTTAACAAAAGCTGTTGATGTCTAGAAACAATGCCTTAATGTGCTTTTGGATTTTCCCCCGTGCATGGAAAAAAAAATCGTTGAGAAAATGCCATAGTCCCAAGGGAAAAATCTTGAAGTGCTTTCATTTAATAATTTAGCATTAATGGCACAAAACTGTAAAGGTGCAGAAATACCTTCCTAGAGTTTTCCTTCATCCTTTCAGAGGGGTTATTATCAGTTTTTGACTAGCAGGTTACTATTTCTTTTCATCTGTGTCAAGTATTGTCTTCTTTTCTTTTCATCTGTGTCTTCTTTTCTTTTCATCTTCTTTTCATCATCTTCTTTTCATCTGTGTCTTCTTTTCTTTTCATCTGTGTCTTCTTTTCTTTTCATCTTCTTTCTTTTCATCTGTGTCAAGTAGTGTCTTCTATCAGGCTTTTGGCTGTGTTTGTGTGTGCACGCCCATGTGGGCACCTAAAGTGTTGCTGGTGTGCACACATTCTCACAGGTACCCATGATGTGTTTGAGTTAGTATCCAGTTGGCATTTCAGTAGGGTCTTACAACCTTAGCCTGTTTGGGAGGGGTGTTAGGGAAATAGATATTTGCGGGGAGAAAGAGATGGAGACTTTTGTCTTTTGGCTTGTACTTGAAGACAGTGTTATGGCCCCCTGGACCGTTTACCTAGATTTGAATTGCTTGCGATGTGGCTTGTAACCTTTATGACTCTAAGTTCCTTGGGCTGTCTTTAAAGGCTGGAGGGTGCTCAAAGACTGGAGAGGAGCAGAACCCCGCACCAAGGGAGCTGGGAGCAGAGGGCATATTTGTAAGGGGCTAAGTGGTAGAGGTCCACCACTTAGTAGACCCCGCAGTAGGGTGGGAGTTAAAAGCAGTGGCGTAGTGGAGCTGACATTCATTTTGCAACATGAGAGGAGAGAAAAGGTGAGGGAAGAATGAACGTTTCTAGAAGATAAATGCGTAATTTCCAGAAGGCAGACCACAAAGTCGAGGGACTGTGGTAGACGCTTTATGTTCTTCATCTTACTATTTAATCTGCAGCACAGTCCTGTGGTGGAGTTGCTCGGTGGTTAGGGAGCCTGCTCCTGGAGGAGGCCACTGTGGCACACAGTGGTGCAAGGAGTCAGCACAGGTTTGTCTGGCGTCAAACCCCTTTTCTTTCACATCGACTCTAGAATGAACTCATAAAGGGTTTCATTTTGGAGGGAGGGAGGCAGAGAATTTTTAACCATTAAGGAAGTGTTAGGAGCTGTCAGGATAATTTCTTAAGAACGTTAATTAATTAAGAATTATTATTTGTGGAATTTTTAGGAGGGATTTCTCAGCATACTTTTTAAGAAGTTCATGCTGGTGACTCCAAAGCATTCTTTGATTCACCTTGTGAATATTCAGTTTTTATAGCAGGCATCATTGGTGTGTCATGATTCTGTGTATTTAGAACACATTTAACTTCCGAGTAATTTGCACATCTGCTCTGGAGTCTTCGGAAGGTAGGGTGAAACTTATAGGTAGAGATTTTCACAGGTTTGCACATTTGTAAAGTGGGAATTTAGAGTTCAAAAGGGTGCTTATTAAGATACGAAGGTCTGAAATAAGTGACCTTCATAGGTGCTACCTTAAACCTTACAGGTGGGGCTACAAAGGCAGAGAAACAAATAAGTGTGAATTAACATATAACTAGAGATTTCTCAAATGTTGAAAGAGAAAAACTCAAGGTGAATATCAGAAAGTGCTGTTTTATTCTGTAGGAGGTATACTTTGGGAAGTCATCATTCCCCCAGATGATGACATCCATGCATATGAATCAGATTGGAGAGGCTTTGGAGACATGCATGGGTATGATGATTGTGTGCGTAATAGATGATTGTCCGATTGAGAGCATTTGGGGTTTCTTCCTTTTCCACAGCTCATCCTTTGAGGTTTACTTCATGAACAGATGACCCCCCTCTTGTCTGACGGAGTATAGCATAACTGTGACTCAGGGTTGGTTTGGTCACCGCATCCTGAAAGCTTCCTGTGGGCCAGGCACCGGAGTGGGGACTGGAGAGGAGTCCCGGCCCTTAGAGTTTCCAGCCTCCAGGTGGTGGGAGGATGGAGGAGAATGTGGAAACGGGACACTTACGGGCTGTCCCTCACTGGGAGCTTAGAAAAAACTGTTAATTCAGCTTTGGGGTTTGAACCTTACAGGAAAGGTGGGATTTGAGATCTGTGACTTGTGCCAGGCATTTTTCTGTAAGTGCTCATTTATTCTTAAAACAGGTCTAGGAAGTAGATGGTTACCATCCTCAGGTTCATGACCTGAATTAGAGGTAGAACTGGGATTTGAACCAAGATCTGTCTGACCGCAAAGCCCATGTTGTTTATCATTACATTGGCTGTATTGCTCCCCTTAAAAAGTGAGTGGGAGTGTGGCTCACTAGGAAGGCCCGGGATTTTCTTATTTATTATGTTGTTAGGAAGATGAAAGGAGGACTGGAAATAGGACAGTGGGAATTGAGAAGAAGGAGTGAAAGAGAAACGAGATATAAAAAGGAAGGAAAGGTGCTTAGTTGTCATTGTGATCTAGTAATGGCTTCTTTGTCACTGCTTCCACGCAGTGCAGAGTTGTTCTGGAACGCTAAAGCGACTGATTAAAAAAATCTTTGTACTAATTCTGTTTTCCCCTAAGAACTTTTGTTCTAACTTGATCACTTCTGATTGTGTCATTCATGTATGAATGTTGAAAATTATGTGCTAATGTTATCACCACATCTTTCCTTCTGCCACCCACTCCCCACTCCAAGGCCTTTATTACCTCAGTGTCTGTCATCACAAACAGTGCAGGTCGATTGGGTCCTATTTTGCCTTTTAATTACATCACTCAGCAACATTTACAGTGTAGTAGCAAAAAGGGAAGGAAAGGAATGGTACCTAGGTCAGTTTTCTCTTTCTCTCCATTCTCGGAGCACCCTCCAGCCTTTAGAGAAGCCAAGGAACTAAGTGTTCCAAGCCACATCACAAGCAGTTCATATCTAGGTAAACAGCCAGTAGTATCATCATCTCTATTTTAAAAATCAGAGAAACTGGGCCCAGCACTTGGTGGAATGCATAATTTGCACCTCGGGCTTTCAAGCCTCTAGAGCTCGTGTGCTTTGTATTACAGAGGGAGGCTTCTGTTCTTACTCTTGCTGTCACTTAGACACTCAGCTCACCTCCCCACCCAGCTTTGATTTCCTCTTCTGTTGGATGAGGAAGCTTGAACTCAATGCCACTTTGTGTTCCTTCCAGCTCTAGTCTTGAAAACATGTGATGAAAATTTATTTTCGCTGAAGAAGAAAGATGGAAAGCCCATGAGGGCAGAAAGTGGAGTTTGTGTTTCTCTTAGAACCTACCATTGCTTTGCACTAGTGGGCTCTCAAATTTTTAGTTAATGAGCCTTCTTGTTCCTGTTGCAAAGCTCACTATATCCTAGTAACCTTTCTTGAGTATTCTTGGATATTCTTACCCAGTTCCAGTGTTTTCTGCATCACCTCAAACTGTACAAATTGTGTACCACTGCATGTTTTGTTTTTTTTATCTTTTTTTTTTTTTTTTGCGGTAGACGGGCCTCTCATTGTTGTGGCCTCTCCCGTTGCGGAGCACGGGCTCCGGACGCGCAGGCTCAGCGGCCATGGCTCACGGGCTCAGCCGCTCCGCGGCATGTGGGATCTTCCCGGACCGGGGCACGAACCTGCGTCCCCTGCATCGGCAGGCGGACTCTCAACCACTGCGCCACCAGGGAAGCCCTGCATGTTTTGTTTATGTTATCCTCTCCCTGTGCTTTATTTACTGATTGCTTTGTCTTCCATGCTATAGAATGCAAGCTCCTATAGGTTTTGTTTCTTTTGTTTTCCCCAGTGGTAACTGATAGAATATATTCTTTTCTTCTGCTAGTAACCCCAAAGAAGTTGGACTTGGTCATCTTTTCAGTGTGTGGTTTGACCATTTGAAATAGAAGCATATACACAAGAATAAAAAGAGGGATTTGCTGAAAAACCAAAGGTTTGTCCTTGTGGAGACTTATTTGGATTCTCATTCTGTTGGTTGAATTGATTTGTTGGCATATAAGTGTGTCCTGATGGACTGCTCTGAAAATCTAAATCCGTGCTTTTTGACCTTTTCGAAGTCAGACACTGCTTTACTAATTGGATGAAGAAAAGCCATGAATCACTCCTTGGAGAATCTGCAGACACACTCCTCATTCAAAACTTCTCATGTAATTTGGGGACAGGAGGACCACAGTTTACTGTGGGTGCCTAGTTGACCTCTGGTTCAGAGAGTGGCAGAGGGGGAAGAAACATGAGAAGTCATCTGGTGAAGTCCAGAGAAAACTTGGTCAGTTTATTTGGGTCTCTTTATTTTATTCTTTCAAAAAATTTTTAAATGGATGCCTTCGTTGCCTTTGCCCTTCCTAGTAAGGTTGTTTCTTTTTTTTTCTCTACATGCCTGACTTTGAGCACAGTGCTTTGGCAGTTAGTCCTCTTCAGTAAATGTGTGAGTGTTGTCCCGTCTACCTTTAAAAAAGAATAACTGCTTTCTCAGTCTGGTTTGCTCTCCCTAGCTATTCCCTTCTGGAGGTAGCTTATCCTAGCAAGCCTCTGCAAATAGTCTTAATCACCATTCTCTCACCACCCATTCACTCCTAAAGTCATTGCCTGGGAACCTTATTGCTTCATTACTGCATCTGTTGTTGTATTTTTATTCTTTATCACCTGTGTACCCTCTGTAGCATTTGACACCTGTTGCCATTGTGCTACTTGACACTCTTCCCTTCACCTTCTTTTTTTTTTTTTTGCGGTTCGTGGGCCTCTCACTGTGGTGGCCTCGCCCGTTGCGGAGCACAGGCTCTGGACGCGCAGGCTCAGCGGCCATGGCTCACAGGCCCAGCCGCTCCGCGGCATGTGGGATCCTCCCGGACTGGGGCACGAACCCGTGTCCCCTGCATCGGCAGGCGGACTCTCAACCACTGCGCCACCAGGGAAGCCCCCTTCCGCTTCTTAATCACCCTCTTTTGGCTTTCTCACACCCATCTGGCCATTTTTACCCACTCCTTATGGAGTCCTGTGGGTGAGGCTGAGGGATACAGGTTCCCCCCTGCCTTCTTGCTCCTCTTCTCGTTGTCTCTCAGTGTCCCCACCCGTCTTCCTTTTTCCCTGTCGAGGAGCTCTTCTGCCAGTACCCTTGGCTTCTAACAGCATTTATGAATGATCCTAGGCCTGCCCCTAGCCCATATGTGGGACTGCAGATACTCCAAATGCATCATGCCCCAAGATGTATTTTTCCCCACTCCCTTTTCCTTTTTTCTCCAAATCTCCTCTTCCTGCACATACCTCCTTGAATGGTACCCACATCCACACAGTGGAGCGACTCAAACTCAGAAAGCCCATGGCTCAGCTCTGTCCCTTCTTCCTTGTCCCCTCTGTGGCTGCCTCATCGTCCTCCCGGATGGCTGTAATAGTTTCTCTCCTGGTTTTCCTGCCTTGAGTCTTTCTTCTCTCCATACTGGTGGCACTTTCAAATGTGCAAATCTCAGCTTATCTCTTGCTTTTTTTTTTTGAAGTTTTGAATTTTATTTTGTTTATTTTTTATACAGCAGGTTCTTATTAGTTCTCTTGCTTTCTTAAAATCTTTAAATGTCTACCCATTGCCAAAAGAAAAACTTTTAAATTCTTTAACAGGACCTGGAAAATCATTTGTGCCCCTGATCTCTCCAGCATCACCTTTCCTCATGCTTGTGCTCTGGCCTTTGGTTCTCCCTGGTTGTAGAGCTTTTGCATATGTTGTTTCCATCACTCAAGATGAGTTCATTCCTCCTCCTGTCCCACTGCTCCCTCCTGCACTTTGAGGTCATTTTCCTGACACTCCACTCACATTGTGCCTGTCTCCTGTGCCCCTGCACGTATCATGGTGAGTTGTGTTTGGTTACTTGCCTTCCTTCCCTGTTAATCAGCAAGGCCTTTGCCTTTTTTTGGACCATGTCTTCTATCCCTGATCCCAGTGCTTAGCATAATGCATGGCACGAGGCACCTTCTCAGGGAGTTCACGTCCAGGTTGAGAAAGGTGAGAAGGGAAAAAGAAAAGAAAACTTAATGTGCAAAGGAATGATGAAGCCCATCAACAAGGCCTGCTGTGTGCAGCTGGTGGATGTGGACATAGTGCCTTTCACTCAGAAAATAAAGATATTCTACCAAGCATCGGTCACTTTTCTCTCCTCTGCATGCTTCGGTTTCGCCGCCTCCCGTCCTGGTGCAGGGCCTCAGCACCGCCCGCACCGCCCCTTCACCTGCTGTGCTTCACCCCGTTCCTCTTCCATCGCTTGTGGTATCTTGCTCCACTAGTCAGCCTCTCTGTTTCTGGTGTCTCAACTTCCTGTTCTACTTGATGCTTTCCCAGTGCCTGCAAACATGCTTAAGCTTCCCCTTCCTAAAAGGAAATCACATTCCTCCAGATCTTCCCCCACTTAAGCGAATGCTCGGTCTTACATCACAGGTAAATTTTTGGAAGCAGTGAATCTCAGTGACTGGTTTACGTCTTCACTCTCCTTTCAATTCTCATTCCTTACCCCTCCACTGAAGCCCTTCTCAGTCACCAGGTTTCTCTTTGTGACTTTTGTCTTTGACTTTTCTGGTGAACTGCCCAGCCGTTTATCATCTCTTTTACTGGATGTTGACATTCCCCAACCTTCTGTCCTCAGTCTTCTCCATTTAAGCATTCTCTGGGTTGTCGCATTAATAGTCCCTTCGGCTCTCACTTCTACACAGAAAACTTGCAAATCTCCAAGCAGATCTTTTGATCTCTAGGCTCTCTGCCTACCAGTCATTCCTGCCTCTCTGGTGGTCATGAAAACACCTCAGCACTTGCCATATTCCGCGCTGCATTCGTGGTTTACGCTCTCGTTCCCTGTTGAACGTGTCTGCCGTATCTTGGGACTGGCCCTTCCTCCCAGAGGGGTACGCCAGAGATCCTAACCTCGTCTTTCCCTGCCCCTTATCCCACGCTGCTCACGTCTAGTCAGTCCATTTTCATGAGCAGCGTCTCCTGCACCCCTCTGCTTCTGTTTCTGCCCACTGCCATATCCTGAGTGTAGGCCCTCTCTCTTCAGTATTATTGCCCCATGTCCAAACTCCCTGTTTCTGATTTACTCCTTACTTCCCTCACCCTTCAAGCTATCCTGGATACACTTTTCAGAGTTATTTTCTAAAAATTGAAATTGATCATGTCATTTCTTTATTTTAAAACGACGTTCATTGGCTCCCTCAGTCCTACAGGTTAGTGTTCAAAATTCTTAGGCCAGCATCACAGCCTTTCAAAACTGGGTCACACTTCTTTATTTTTAAAACAGTCTCGGCTTTTATTCTCTATTTTAAACAACTAAAATATTCAAACACTCACACACACACACACAGATGTGTGAGTGCATCTCCTCTTGTATCTGGTTTCTCCTGAATGCTGGCAGAGGCGGTGAATACTTTTCAGAGCCCCTGAGGAGAAGGAAACCCATTTTCCTTCCTCATACCTGCCTTCCTAGCATCATTTTTAATACTCTTCCTTTCATTTCCTTCCACAGAGCTCATTGCCAGACTTGTGTAGGTTTACGGTTTTACTTAAACTATAAGCCTTTAAAAAGCATAAGCAGACATGATTTCCCGCCACCCCTCCTGGTTCTCAGTTCATTCCCTTCCCTCAAACCCCTTCTTCTGCAGCCATATGGTCTCCCTTACAAAGGCCTCTTGCACTTTGATCACACCACACCGTGCTTACCCCAGGGCTTTTCCTCCAACTGAGAATGTACGTTCCTTTATCTTTTCAAACTCTGGGACTTCCCCTCAGTGTTCAACTCCCCGCCCTCCTGTGTTTACACAAAACTTTATATATTATCTTTCACATGGTATTCAGTGCAATGAGAGGTAGTGTACAACCCAGCAGTTAAGAGTGTGAACTCTGGGGCTAAAATGCTTGGATGTGAATCCTGGATCTACCACCTAAAAGTTATATGACCTGGGATAAAGTATTTAACTTCTGTGCCTCAGATTCTTCACTTTGTGGTATGTTAGGAGAGGATTAGTGAATTAGCACATGTAAAGTGCTTAGAATAGACCTGTTCAGGTCTAACACTAATGTTACTGTTGTTTGATAATGTTTTTTCAAGATACATCATTCCGGAGCCTCAACCCTAGAGATTCTTATTCATTAGCTCTGGATGGGTCTTTTCAGGGTTATGGGCAGGGGCAGCAGTGTCATCGCTCTAGCTTGAGAGCCTAGCGCAGTACCTGGACTGTGCAGTCGTCAGTTACTTACTGGATGCCTGCAGTGTGCTAAATACTGTCCCGGGTACTTGAGACACCGAGATGAAACAACTGACAAAACCTTCTAGTGGGGAAGATGGGCAGTATATAAAAGGATGGGAAATACGTGTAATATGGTATCAGATAATGGTAGGTGCTGAATGGGGAGTGGGGGTGGATGCAGGATAAAGGGGTTTGGTTGGGAGTGGGTTCTGTTTTAAAGAGGGTAACTGGGGAAGGCTGAGTTTCCGAGAAGGTGATGTTTGAACTGAGACCTGTGTAAAATGAGTGTGCAAGCTGGGGGAAGAGCATTAGAGAGAGAGGGGACGGCAAGTGCACGGCCCTCGGATGGTGATGGGCTTGGTGTGTTCAAGGAGCAGCACAGTCTTGAACGATGCAGTGGTGCAGTAGGAGATGGGCTCAGGGAGGAAGGAGGAGTTCTTGGTAGACAGGCCACGGGAAGGACTTTGGATTTTGTTGTGATGTGGGAAGGCATGGAGGATTCTGACCAGGAGTCTTTTTAAAAGAGCATGGTCGGTGTGGGGAAAGTAGGCTGTGGGAGATATGTGGAAGCCATGAGGCTGCTACAGTTATCCGTAGCTCGTCCACCCATCCGTCATCCATACAGTTATCCATCATCCATCTACCCATCCATCATCCACACAGTTGTCCATAATCCATCCATCCATCCGTAATCCATACAGTTATCCATAACCCAGGCCAAGAGACTGTGGCTTGGACCAGGGCGGTGGCAGTGGAGAGAAGGGGATGAGAAGTGCTCAGATTCCAAATCTCTTTTGAAGGTAGAGCTGGCTGAAAGGTCAAATGTGGAGCAGGAGAGGAAGAGAGGAAACTAAGGTAACAGCTTCTGGCTCAAGCATTTTGGTGAATGGTGGTTTCTTTTCCTGAGATGGGAAACACTGGGTTTGGGGGAGGGGAATGGGTCTCTGCTCTTTGGCCATGATAAGCTTGAGATGCTTAGTACAGCTGTAAGTGGACATCAGGGGAGAGGGTCAGGCTGTGGATATAAATTTGGCAATTCTCAGTTTATCGTTAGAACACAGTATAGGGAGGAATAATTTTTTCCAACTGAGAGATGACGTAAGCCTTTCCAAAAGAGAGGACATTTGAGCAAAACTTTGAAGAATGAGTATGATTTCCAAAGTCAAGAAAGGGGAAAATGGAAAATATTTTTCACCCAAGTCTCACAGCCTTTTTCCCTGGCCTCTTGTTGAATTTGTTTAAGAAGCTGCTGACCTGGTTGATAATCTCTTTTCACTTGTATAGCCACTTAGGTTCTCTATTGAAAAGGAAACCAGAGCAGATTACATACTAATTGATAAACCACATTCTGCTATTTCTCATTGTTCACAAATTGAAAATTCGACTTGGACCATAGAGGTGCAGAATGCTAAGTGTGTTTTTGCTTCACTCCTCTGTGTTTGCTGTGAATTGGGACGTGTTGATTTTGGTGTGGAGGTTTTTCATATGTTGTCATCTCCACTGAAGGTTGAACATTTTGGGGAAGTTTTTACTTCTGCTGTTACTGACTCTAGGCACTTGACTTGACCTGTTAATTTATAACTCAGTCAAGTTCCAGCCACAACCATGACCATGAGAAATTGGGACCCCTTGCTCTCTAATCATGCATGTAACTCATTTGGGCATAATATCTGTCTTGATTCTTCCTGCTTTGTGTGAAAAAAAATGTCATGTTTTGCCACTCTCCTTTACAGGTAGAATTTTAATTGGAGTAGAATATTGCTTATCTTTTTGTTTAATTTCATGATCACCCTAATCACAAATTTGGTCTCCTAAGTAAAGAAAAATTACTAGATGTTTGTTAGTCAAGGGGTCAAAGATTATGCATTGAAAAAAAACTGAGTCTAAGATACTTTTAGAACTGATACAAAATTCACACTAGATAGGTGTGCCATTACCTTAAAATAATCTGTTTTAGTGCTGGGTATAGGTAGAATGTACGAAACTTCAGCTCTTATATAATACTTCTAGCCATTTTTCTATTTAGAAAAGAAATGTTGCATTAACGAAAGTAGTCATAGAATTTATTTCTAGGGCTTCCCTGGTGGCACAGTGGTTGAGAATCCGCCTGCCAATGCAGGGGACACAGGTTCGAGCCCTGGTCCGGGAAGATCCCACATGCCATGGAGCAACTAAGCCCGTGCGCCACAACTACTGAGCCTGTGCTCTAGAGCCCGTGAGTCACAACTACTGAGCCTGCGTGCCACAACTACTGAAGCCCACGCGCCAAGAGCCCGTGCTCTGCAATGAGAGAAGCCACTGCAATGAGAAGCCCGTGCACTGCAATGAAGAGTAGCCCCTCTTACCGCAACTAGAGAAAGCCCACGTGCAGCAACGAAGACCCAACACAGCCAAAAATAAATAAATAAAATAAATAAATTTCGGGGGAAAAAAAAAGAATTTATCTCTAGATGGGTAAAGGCTTCTAGTCTTCGAAGTTTTTACAATAGATTTTGTCAAAATTTTGAGTTTGGGTCTTTGTCTTGAATTAGTGAGACCACTTCTACTCTAAACGTGTTTTAAATAATAACCTTGATTTTTATAAAAATTACACAGGAATGGCTGTTGATGTGTGTATATTGGTTTTCAACAGCTCCACAATTCAGGATTCTAGTATTTTCATGTATACGAAGCATTCTGGACAAGAAGAAAATTCTCTCAGAACACTGTCTGGATCTTAAACTATTGCTTTTTTCCTGTGGAAAAAAATGTAAATACACAAAAATACATATAATTTAATAAACACCCAAATACAGAATAACTAAATGTTAATAATTTGTTAGACTTGTTGTAAAGTTTTCCTTTAATAAATAAACCTTCACCAAGAATTTGAAGACATGTTTGTCCTCCACATCTGCCCGTTCATGCTCCAGATCTCTTCACTTTCCAGAGGAATTTAATGTGAACTATTTCCATTTTTTTTCTGTATTACCTAATGTGCTATTGTGGTGTATGTATCCCGTAACATGTTTTTTGAGACCCAGCTATTGTTGAAATACAGATGTAGCTCATTCTTTTTAATTGCTGTATAGTATTCCTTCATAAGAATTTTTTTTTTTTTTTCGGTCTGCGTTGGGTCTTTGTTGCTGTGTGCAGGCTTTCTCTAGTTGCGACGAGCGGGGGCTACTCTTTGTTGAGATGCATAGGCTCTAGGCCCACGGGCTTCAGTAGTTGTGGCACACGGGCTCTAGAGCACAGGCTCATTAGTTGTGGCACATGGGCTTAGTTGCTCCGCGGTATGTGGGATCTTCCCAGATCAGGGATCATACTCGTGTTCCCTGCATTGGTAGGCAGATTCTTAACCACTGTGCCACCAGGGAAGTCCCAACACATTTGTTCTTAATAAGAGTTCTTTATATATTCTAATAGTAATTGCTTATCTGTTAACATAAGCTCCAAATATCCTTCAGTTTCCTAAGGTGTTCCTTGCGGTCCAGCTTTATGTCTTTTGCAGGTAGCTTTCCTGAGTTTGATCTTACACTTCCATAGTACTTTATCCATTGGATTCTTACACTACAGTAGGGTGCCTTGTGGTCTAGTTTTTCCCACCCATGGAGTTGATGGGAGACTGAGTTTTACTTCTTTTTGCTCCAAAGGAGCTAGGAAACTAGTGAGTTGAATAAGCAGCCTTAAAGGTTGGTATAGTCTATCTCAGTCAAGCTGGCGTCTAGTGTGCTTTTGATGGCATCATTAGGGAGTATTCTTGGTTTTTGATTTCTCTTGCTATAATAATGGGTGTGATGTTTCTCAGTAGCTGGCCTTCTCCGAGGATATCAGGTAGGTTACTTTATTAATTTAGAACACTTTGCATTCTAAGATTTCTTTGGGAAAGTTATGTGTATGTGTAGGGTTCTTTATGTGTGGTTCTTTCAGAATAAGAGGTACATAATTAGGCTTTCTGCTGAAATATTGGAATCCACTGTCTGCCATTAAAGGCACATTGGTTGCAAACCTTTATTTTTGTTTCTGAAGCTTTGAATTAACGTGTGAGCTAATAATTAAATCAAGAAAATAGATTTTAAAAAATTATCTCCCAGTGTCCTTACTCTTGAATTCATGGTTATTTAAGAACTTACCGTCTTTGAATAGCTGTTACTATGAAATCTGTTTTTCATTTTTTTTGAAGGGGCAACGTTAAACAAAATTATCATAGAATAATAATGACGAAGGCATCATTGACACAAGTGAACATTTTTAGTACCTTCAACCTGTGTATGAACAAAAATATATCATGATTTCGGATCAAAGTTATGGACTAGGCATTCGTTTATAGGAAACGTGTCAGAATCAGAGTTGAATCGCCTCTGAGGAAGTCTGGTGTTCATTTGTGCTGCACACACTTACTGAGCCCTTTAGTGCAACAGTGTGTTGCGCTCTTCTAGACTCAGACCTTCCAGTGCTGAATCATGTGGAGATTCACTCTAGGTGGGAAACAGGCAGGAAAGGAACACATGAACTATCAGTCAGTGGTAAGTCTTAGGTAGAAGATGAAAAGGGGGATAGTGCTGCGGAGGGAGCAGTCAGCAGCCAGATCAGTGTCGGTTCGCCCCGAGCCTGGTGGTGCATCCAGGAGGGAGGGTGCAGGAAGACTGGAAGCATTGTTTAAAGTAGAGAGAAGTGTGGCACGGCCGTTTTACTCATTTGTTCAGCATATTTATTGCGCATCTGTGCTATGTCTGGAAGTGTTCTGCAAACTGATGATCAGCGGTGAACACAAGAGGGACAGAAAAGTCTCTGTTTTTGGAGTTTACATTCTGAAAGTGGAAGCCTTACATAAACAAGAAAAATAATGTGAGGATTGGTGCATTGCAGATGGTTAGGGAAAGTAGGAAGCAATAGGATACCTTTAATGAAAATACACTGTCAAAGGATAAATTTTAAAGACGTCTATAAGATATCCAACAGATTTTTACTTGACAGTGTCCATTTCCCCCATCTTAATATACTTTTACAATAGACTCTGTGTATCAGGGTCTATTGTATTGAAACCTCAAGCATAATTTCATTGTCTTAACAAAATCCATCATCAGTCCTAGGCTTCTGGAGACAGATTATTACCTTTCCAGAAGGTAATCTTTTCAGAGTTGAAATGACATATGGTAACTTGTTTTTTGGAAGTGTTGAAGAAACAAGAGATATTGTACCTAAATTGTGTTTATAAAAGAGTATAAAATAATATAGCTCTTTTTATGCAGAGTGGAAAAAAACTTATGGAGCTAATAACTTTAAATTTATATCTGGAAAGCTGAGAGCTGATAAATTATATATCAAATTGGCATATAACTTACTTGATAACACATAGTTTGAGTTTCAAAGTATTGTGGCTACCTCAGGACACATATTACAAAGGAAGGATATGTATTTGCAACACCAGAATTTCATGAACTCCAGAAAATGGAAGAAAAGCAAAACAAAGCATCTTTATTTATTTATTCAATTATACATACACAGTATATTAAAATCAGTCATATTTACTATCTGAAACTGCGGGGGTGCCACCAAAAGTGGATTAATATGAAGACCAAATACTTTTTTTTTCCTTCTTTTTTGGGGGGAAAAGAAAAAGCTTTATTTTTTTTAGAGCAGTTTTAGGTTCACAGCAAAATTGAGCAGAAAGTACAGAGAGTTGCCCCGGCTGCACACATGCACAGTCTCCTCCACCATCAACGTCCAGCACTAGAGTAGTACGTGCGTTACAATTGATAAAGCTGCATTGACACGTCATTGTCACCCAAAGTCCGTAGTCTGCGTCAGGGTTCGGTCTTGGTGTAGTACATCCTGTGAGTTTTGATAAATGTATAATAACATGTATCCACCAATATAGTATCATACAGAATAGTTTCACTGTCCTAATAACCCTCTGTACTCAGTCTCTGTATCCCTCCCTTCCATCTTAACCCCTGGCAACCACTGTCTTCATAGTTTTGCCTTTTCCTTAATGTTATATAGTTGGAATTATACAGGTTATAGACTTTTCAGATTGGCTTCTTTAACTTAGTAATATGCATTTAAGATTCGTCTGTGTCTGAATTTTCATGGTGTGATGGCTCATCTTAGTATGGAATGATATTCCATTGTCTATATATACCACTGTTTATTTACCTACTGAAGGACATCTTGGTTGCTTTCAAGTTTTGGCAGTATGAATAAAGTTGCTGTAAACATCTGTGTGCACATTTTTGTGTGGACGTGAGTTTCCAGCTCCTTTGGGTAAATACCAGGGAGTGTGATTGCTGGATTGTGTGGCAAGAGAGTATGTTGGGTTTTTTAAGAAACAGCCACACTGTCTGCCAAAGTTCCATACCATTCTGAATTCGCAGCAGCGAGGAATGAGAACTGTTGCTCCACATCCTTGCCAGCCTTTTATGCTGTCAGTGTTTTAAATTTTGGCCATTCTAATAAGTGTGTATTGGTATCTCATTTGTTGTTTTAATTTGCAATTTCCTAATGACATATGTTGAACATCTTTTCACTTGTATATTTTTTCCACCTGTATATCTTCTTTACTGAGGTGTCTGTTCAGATCTTTTGCCCATTTTTTTTAAGTTCAGTTGTTCATTTTCTTATTGTTGAGTTTTAAGAGTTCTTTATATATTTTGGGTGACAGTCCTTTATTAAATACTTTAAATATTTTGCACATATTTTCTCCCAGTCTGTGGCTTGCTTGTCTTCGCATTCTCCTTAACAGTATCCACTGCAGAACAAACATTTTTAATTTTAATGAAATCTAGCTTATCAATTATTTCTTTCATGGTTTGTGCCTTCCGTATTGTATCTGAAAAGTCATCGCCAAACCCAAGGTTATCTAGATTTTCTTATGTTATCATCTAGGAGTTTTATAGTTTCGTGTGTGTGTGTGTATATATCTATCTTTGTTTTCTAGTTGAATTGCTAAGGAAAAATATTACCCCTTAATTTCTGTCCTGCTCTTTACATATGGGGTGATACGATATGCTTAAGGTTACACAGATAAGTAAGGTCAAGATTGAGTTTTGAGTTCACTTGGAGTTTCACTGTCACCTTTTACAGTCATTGGGACCTGAATGCTTAAGTTATTCTTTTGTGAAAATGGTTATTTGCATTTTCTGAAAGGAAGAGTTTTGTTACAGTCTTTTCTTCCATGGATCTTGGAATGAACGATTACAGGAAGGAAGTACTCTTAAACCGTGCATAGATTGCTAAAATGTTTAAAAATTTAATGGAATACTTTTTCCACAGAATGCTCTTGTGTTTCTTGATTGATAAGTTTATCTAGCCATTTTTGATGAAATTGTCAATACCTGAAACCTGATGTCTTACTGTTGAGAATCTCGTTTGCTGGATTATGACCTTCTTTCCTTGACCTTTAAAACCAGCGCTTTATAATGCTGAGACTCCATTTTTGTAAGTAAGACTGAAAAATTAACTGTTCCTGCTTTTACTTTTAATGCTATGCATATTTCTGCTGAAATTGTATTATTTACTTTCTAAGGCCAATTCTAGATCTTCTTACTGTTTTAAAATACACACTTTAAAATGACAATAAGCCAAACCTGGGTGGAAGAAATAGTTTATACTGTGCTTAGTTTTATCTTAGTATGTTTTAGAGCATGCCATGGAATTCATATTCGTGTTAGTTAATGCTATTCATGAGCATCTATCAGACTCACAAGAATTTTCACAGATGAATATGCATAATATAGGGCATGAAGAACATTATTCAAATTGTTAAAAAGGAGAAAAATTAAAACTTTAAGGAATATTCCTAATTTCTCCCAGATTCATGTTGCTTCATGTTTTTGGACCTCCTTTTTCACATGTTAGATGTTAATTCTTAAATATCTGTATAACTATCTGAAATAAGGAAGATTAGAAAGAAAAATGCTTAAAAGGAGGTGCTGCAGTGCTAGAGATACCAAATCATTTTTTTCATCTTTTAAAATAAAAAAGTCTAATTTTTGAAGATTTCATTTGTAAATTGACTCTGTTCATTGGTGATAAATAGCATGTTGGTATAGGAAAATCCCATTTTTTACATAATGCTTTAATGGAAATGGCAGTTCTATGAAATGAAAATGACTAGTAAAAATATGAATGATTCTCATAAGCCCTTATTACATCATTTTTATTGAGGTTTTTGTGTATTCTGATTAATTAATAGAGGGGAAAAGGAGAACAGTAACATGATTTATTTCCTATAATTACTCAAATCGAATAGAATTTGTTTTCAATAAAATTCTTCGAGTCAGTTGCCCAGGGAGAGGAGAGAAGGGTTGGCCTGTTTTTACAAAATGTCATGATTTTTACACATGAGACTTTGCTATTTTATCAATGATGTTGTTCACTTGCATATATTTTTAGTATAGTTTATTCCAGATTTTTAAAAATAAAACCTATGTAAGCCCAAGAAATCTCTAACACTTAATGGCTCAGGATTGAGTGTTGAGGGAGAAATCTGGGATATTTATTTTATTCTGCTTATTACACAAATATCGTTTGTCTTTCAATAATTTAGACTACTTTTTAGGTGAATCTTACAGGCTGAAATATTATTTAGATTGCTATGTAATGGGTTAACTGGTGGAATTTCCAAAAGCAGATTAGTGTTTACAGTTAAATGTGCTTTATTTTTGTGGAATACCTAGAAGAAAAGGTCATTGTAAAGGATAAAGACACTTAAACTCCCCCCTCTGATGAGGCAGGGTGAGGAGGAAGAGACGGGAGAAACTGAGCTGGAAACAAGTAAGTGCTCTTAATTTCATCACAGTGGAATCTTGCCAGCATCCCTATTTTCTGCTTAGTAAACTTCAAACCACCTTAGAAAATCCTCTTATTTTTTTGGATGTGTTTGTGGGGCCTTATGAATTCTTGGCATTCTGATCTGAAGATGTTTCCATGTTCTTGAGGCAGAATTTTGTTGAAACAAATAACTTTAAGCTTCTATCTGGAAAGCTTTAAGGCCTGTTAGTTTATGAAGCACCTTCAGGTTGTCGGTGAGAGTACTGTTTTCCCCCGTAGGCCTTATATTTGAAAGCGCACCCCTTTTCAGGTGTCTCACAGTTTTTGTCTGTTTTCTTCTCCTTTCCCCCCCAGCATTGTGGGGTCATTCGAGCTGGAGCTCTGCTTATATGATTGGCATGTAAGTCCTTGTGATTGGCACCTTTTACATGAGGGCCAAGGAATATATGTACATCGTGATTGTGCCCGTGTAGGTCTGTCTGAGCTTGTGTTTGTGTGTTTGTTTAATTGCTTTCTTTGACTCCAGAAAACTTGAGTTGTGTTTAGTTGTTCTTTTTTTCTTTTACCATTGCTGGAGTGATATCCACTTCAAGCAAAGAGACTTAACGGGAGATCAGACTTTCTCCATCTTCATTCTGAGCCAGACTGCATGTGTTGGAGAGTGGAAAAGGGTAGAGTCGTGGAGAGCTGCTGCCTCCATAATCCCGAAAGGACTGCCTCAGCACCAAGTGTCTTTTTTCTCCCGAGAGGCCAAGAATTTGATACGAGGATGGCGCGTGGTCAGCGTCTGGCTGGCCCTCACCGTGGCTGAAAATCCTGTTGGGCCACAGGGTACCCACCCTCCTGTGTCAGCTTTTAGTTCTCAGTAAGGAGATGACTTAGCATGTCAAGAGAGGGTTATGTGTGATGGAGTCAGTAGGCGGGATGAGATAGCAGAGGCCTTGCCTTTCCCCATGCCTGGACACAACTGGACCTACAAAGTGCCTCCCTCCTGTGGCGTCCAGCTTGACTGCCACGGGGCCAAGGGCAGGGCTTATTGGAAAGGTAAGCAAATGGAGAAATTCTGTCTAGGCATTTCATTCTTTTTTGGGGGGGGGGGCGCCCTGCCACGTGGCTTGTGGGGTCTTAGTTCCCCGACCTGGGATTGAACCCTTGCCCTTGGCAGTGAAAGTGTGGAGTCCTAACCGCTGGACCACTGGGGAATTCCCTAGGCATTTCGTTCCTGAAGGTGTCATTGCTCAAAGAATGGGAATAGCTTTTAGTATAAGTAACTACAAAACAATAGATAATCTAGTAGTATAATCAGTCCTGCTACAACGCGGCACATGCATTCCTAAAAATCGCCATCCTATACAAAATAGCACAGTAAAAACCATAGGACTTAGGAGGAGGAAACGAGGTTAGGTGCACAGCACTTAAAACCTTTGCTGGTCACACACGCACAAAGACAGGAACCTGATACAAGCAGAAGCACAGTTTTGCGCACATTAAATGGCTCGGAAATATATACATACTACAATAAATATGGCATTTTACCTTGAAAAAGACCTGAAGTTTGCCTGTGGAAGTGGGCGTTGGAAGAGAGTTGCAGTTTGTGAGGTACTGAAGTGGAGGAAGGAGGGTTACCCGAAATCACAGGGAAGGTGACACCAGGTGAGGATGGGTGTGGCCCCTGTCCCACACGGTGAACGGAGGTGCTGGTGGGTGATTGAGGTGTGTGTAGTTGTGTATTTTGTGTATTTCTATGCCACTCGGTGCAGCTGGGTGCAGTTTTCTGTGATCACTTAGCGTTTCTTGCAGACAAAATCACACATAAGCAAACGTGAAATCCATTTTATGCTCAGATTGTCCCCATAATATGCACATCAATCACATTGAAACAGATTCACGTTTTCAAAATAAGCTTTCTAGCGGAACTGGCTGTAGTTTATTTTATTGGAATTGAGTCCCTTTTCCTTTCTTTCTTTTCACCGTTATTGATTTCTTAATTTATATTTGTTAAGCCCATATCAGATTGATTTTTCATGCCCAGAGCACCTCCAGAGGCGAGAACGCAGCCTGAGATTTTAATTTTGCTAGTGGTAATCCACGAGGTACTTTTCCTCCTTGGTGAGTGACTCTCAGTCAGTCTCTGTCTCTGTCTCTCTCTCTCCCTGCCCCCTCTCTCCACACACACCCCTTTACCACATGCCAGGCACAGTGCTGGAGATACAGAAACTGGTATCATTCTTGTCCTCAGGAGCTCAGAGTCTCATTGAAAAATTTTCAAGGCGCAGATTTAAACGTCTTGGTTGTGGATGTCCGTAGGGAGCAGATGAACCAACTTCATGTGTTTCTTAGTTTGTGAACACAGGAGCACACATACCTCCCCACCCCATCTCTTACTTCCTGTGAATGTAAAGATGGGGTAAAGAGCTTGCCTGGAGGAAACACAAAGACATCATTGATTTACATAGTGAAAAGATGTGAATTTGAAAAGAGGTTGAAGAGGTCCTAAGAGACCTTGTAGTTCCCCCCCCCCCCCCCCCCGTCCCCCACCCGATTTCTTGATAAACCCTAGTGGTCAGGTGTTGGAGAAGTCTCAGAGTAATGTAAATGGTATGATCCCATTTTTGTTAATCCCCCCTCCTCACTCATGTATGTGTGTACTGCTTGTGTAAGCATACGTGATGTGGAAACATCTCCCATATTGTGAATATTAGTTACCTCAGGGGACAAGGGAAAGCTGATTAACTTCCTCTTTATACATCCTTTATTATTTGGCTTGTTTTAAGAAGCATGTTTTACTTTTTTAATTAAAAAATCTAATAAAGTAGAAAATGAATAAATAATAATGATAAAAAATACCCTCAGGGCACTTTGTTTCAATCTTCCCAGTACCCTGGGTAGTTAAAACTGAACGTGATGTTTCAGGGGTGGGCTGCCCAGCAGAACTCTGAACTTGCCACAGCCTGAGATGATGTTACCTTTTCTGCAGCGACACTGTGTTGCTGTGGGGGCAGTTTGTGTGTATAGACCATTAACACCTCAGCATCATTCTTGCCTCTCTACTACTGTGGGCACACTCTGCCTTTGATAATCATTTTGGACCCAGGTCCAGTCCTTTACATTCTCCCTGTTAGATTTCATCTTGTTATTGCGGAAATCAGTGTTCAGCATAGGTTAAGAACTGGCCTTGGATTCAGGCTGCCTGGTTCCAGATCCTGACTACCGCTAACTAGCATGAAAACTTCAGACAGGCGGTGCGTCATCCCGAGCCTCCGTTTTCTCCTCCGGCAGTAACCATGGATTTGTGAGGTGTCACGGAGACACCGTATGCTAGGACACTCACTAGGCCAGGTGCCTGGTGGCGTGGTGAGAACCTGGTGAATGTTAGCTGTTACTGTTAGTGCGTCAGCCTCAGCTGGTCTCTCCCATCCATCATAATGAGATGGTTTTGGATTAACCATATTTGCACATCCCTCCTGACCCCAGACCATAAATCAGTCTTTCTTCTAAACGATCCTCCTGAGATCCCCAATTAATCTCTGTCTCATTCCACAGGTCCCTTCACCGACGTTGTCACCACCAACCTAAAGCTTGGCAACCCGACAGACCGAAATGTGTGTTTTAAAGTGAAGACCACGGCACCACGTAGGTACTGCGTGAGGCCCAACAGTGGGATCATTGATGCAGGGGCCTCTATTAATGTATCTGGTAAGTTCTGAGAATGAAGGCCAACAGGGTGGGCTAAAAAGGCCCCCTAGAAGTAGTGGGATCTCTTAAAGCTTGTGTGTGCAGTATAGCAAAATAATATGGTCGTTTTCTCCCCCACAAGCCCCCACCCTCTGATTAAAAAGCTCTGTGGGTCCCACTCACCTGTTGTTCTTGCATAATTAAAGTCTCTTTAGTTTAATGCTTACAGCCTTCGTGCCTCAATAGTTAGAGCAAAATTAAAGTGGTAACTTCAGACTTTGCTTCAGAATGAGTTTGGTTTTCGCTCCCTTGAAATTAAATCTGCCCTTTGGCAGTAAATAAAAAAGGGCTAAACAAACTTAATTTTACTTTGTGGGAGAAAGCTAAATGGAGTTATTTTCTTATTTAAGCTAAATGATTTCTGACATTAAGCTCATGTCATTTCCAGTGATTGGTAACTGCACTTTACTGATTGTGAAAGGGTAAGGGAGATGAAGGCTGAGGAAATTGGAATATACTCAAGGGGGCAAGTTCTGTGCATGTCTGATGGGTTTTTTCCCCTCCTGTCTGAGAGGGCATATATTTTCCAAAGTCCAAATTTTGAAAAGATGCTGGTAGAGTACCCAAATTGAGAATTGGATTTCAGAATTAAGGAGATGTAAGTGATGGGTTTGAGTTTAAATGTATTTTTAGAAATGGAATAAACTTTTAGCTCATTAGAACTTCTGGATCCAACAGTGCTTTTTGTATTTGTGGAGGAGCTGTGGGGGAGTGTGTGTTAATCCTTTAAGTATCAGGAGACTGTCACAGAAGGTTCGGCATCATTAGAAACTACTACTCATTTGAAATGGGTACCTGGCTGGCTTTTTTCATGACAGATTTTGATTGTGATACATTGGGCTATTCATTTGACACCTAAAAGAAAATGACTCACCTCTTGGGAAAGATATAAGGTGTTTCATTATCTGATCATTTCTGCAAACTCTTGTTCCCTACATCCATTGGTCTCTCTCATTATGGTGCGCTCACACCAGCTGTCCCCTTGTGTGTTTGTCCCTGAGGCTGCAAGACCTGATTTGGACTCTTGCATCGGGTTATTATCCAGGAGAAATCAGGAGGGTGGCAGCCAGCATTTACTGAGGGTCTCCTCTGTGCTGGGCCTGCATACATGTCATCATGTAATTTCTGTTATCTGCCCTGTGCAGAATGCACTGTTACCCCCATTGTACTAAGAAGGGGGCCAGTGACAGAGCGAAGGTGTGGACCATCCTGTTTGACTCTGATGCCCAGACGCTCTGAACTACAGCATGCTGGTAAAGGAAGGGGCCCAGGGTGTTGGCATTTCGGTGTTCCTTGGATCCAGAGGGTTTCAGTTTTTCCATTGAAATCAAGGGCAGCTGGTATCTTTAATTCCCTTTTTTAAATTGATGACTTCTTTACCTCTTGATTTCCTTGCCCATGTCAAATTTGAGTAAGGTTGTCAGTAGATGAGACTTAGATGTTTTCACGGTAGACATGGGGCAGCAACATCGTTTTCTGAATAGTCTCAACAGGCAGTTGTACAGTGTAGGTGTGCTTTCCAATATGAAGTATAAACGTGTGTGAGTATATGTGTATCTCTTTCAGAAAGATTCACCCCTCCCCCATCAGAGGAATGTTTTTTAAAGTAATAACGAACCCTGGGCATTTGTTTTGATTTATGTCTGCCTCCTTAAGGAAGACCAAGATTTTGTGGTTGTGGCCTTCCTTTTGCAGATAAGAAGGTAAGGTTCAGAGAGTGGGCGTGAATACCTACAGGCACATGGGTGATTAGTGGCCGAGCTAGTATTTGAAGCCAGGTGTCTGTCCTGATCTAGTGGCTCTTTGGTGACACTGAACTGCCTCAACAGTGTTAGGGGATGGCCCCACTTACAAATGAATGTAAAGCAAAATACCTTGGCTCTCAAAGTGTCATGTACTTGGGGAAAAAAGCCACTGAATAACAAAATGTCCATGTGTCTGCAGACCTTCCTCCTAATGAGACAAGATTATGTTTACACATGAGAAAGGCCTCCTTTGTTTTTATTTGGTGTGTATCGGTCTCAGTGCTTGGGGTGCACCTGGGTAAAGCCAGATTTTGTTGCATTTTCGGGACAGCCTCATCAGTCGGCAGAGGAGACCAGCCTCCACTTGCTGTAGTTTTCCGTGCTGAGGGGCCGCTGTATCATTTATTAGACGTTCATGTCTTGGGGTGAAAGCACTGCACTTTTCCAAGGGTCTTGTTAAAATGCAGCCACGTGATGGCATCTGGGTGAGGACGTGGGGTTCCCGGGTTCCTGCGGGTGAGAGAGACTGTCCTCAGGAGAAGGAGGCGCCCGGCGGCCGGGCAGCGCAGAGGGCTCGGAGGCCGGCCTTCCCTTCCCGCGCGCACGAGCGCGCGGCTGAGCTGGGCTGAGCTGGGCTGCACCCGCTCTACTCAGAGGGCGTTAGAGCTGGGCTTCGGAGACCTGAACCGGGAAGCCCAACCGTGCTGTTTAGCCTGTCGGCTGACCTGTGCCAATACTCTTAACCACCCTAGGTTCCAGTTTTCTCATTTGTGAGGTGGAGAGAGTGGTATCCGCCTCACAGAGTATTTACCAGTGCTGAAGGATTTTAACGAGAAGCGTGGTACGAGAGTGGGATTGCATTTTTCTTCCACTAGCTTTGACAAAAACTGGCTAGTTTCTGTTGAAGGTGGATCGTACATATTTGAATTGCCTTTTTAGAAATAAATCAATCCTATACATTTTACTAATTTATGAAATTTTTCTAATTTAAGAAGAAATTTTTGTTTTTCTTCTTTCTATAATATGCATTTGTTTTATAGTGAAAAGTCACTAGTAAATTTTCAAATACAGTCTATGAAAAGGAGGTCATCAAATCAACTGAAAATACTACCAGCATTGCCCTGCCTACCACACAGAATGTCACAGCGTACCTGAAAAGGACATGACTAGTACATTATTTTTTTCCCATCTCTGAAAACCCTTGGGATGTGCTAGCTGACAGGAAAGGTTATAAATCATTCTTTGAGAGAGGGGGGCAAGGAGGAGGGGAAAGAGGAGGAGGGGGGTGGTATCCACCCATGGAGCTGGCAACACAGACTGAGGTCTGAGGGCACACAGATCAGGGTTTTGATGGGGGATTGAGACTTTCCAGCTGTCAGATGTCTTTCAGACACACCCTGTGAAACTCTTCTCAGCTGTCAGCTTAATCTGATATTCGCAGGACCTTACATTATGCATCGAAAGTCCAGACGCTGACCTGTCATGTCTCTTCTTCAGAAGACGGCACATCACTCATTGGGCCCTTAAAAAAAAACACAACAACTCTTGTATAAACTCAGGTGGTAAAGTTACAGTTGGAAACAGGTATAACCTAAACTTCTTGTGTCGGTAGGTGAAAACATGTGGACTTTGCAAAGGAGTGTTTGGGGATCCGGTCACTCGGGTCTCTGACTCCTTTTCTTTGTCCTTTAGATAGGTGCTCCTTGCATCTCCTTCTGACAGCCCCTTCTGGGATCTGTGCCTGTTGGATGAGGCAGGCAGTAGGTGGGAGGGTGCTGGGTGCTTTGTGTTTGCATTAATTGGCCCAGAATGCCATGGTTTTGGCCCCTTGCCCCTTGATACGCACCATCTGCTAGAGACGGTTTTGAATTATTCAAATCTGGACCTCAGCAAAATAGGCACACTTAAATGGAGATTGGAGGAGAGGAGATTGGATTTTCTCCTCTAGAGATTTTAAATGCAAGGAAAATAGAACTTTTTGAATTAATGAATTGTTTGAAGCAGTGGGGGGTCTCTCCATTTGTTCTAGCTTTACAAAATTAAATCTGTTTTCTGAACTGTCTGGTGGGAAAATATTTTTAAGGTAGATAATTTCTGAAAATGTCTGTGGTAAGCTGTTAGTGTTGTGGATTTTTTTGTTTTAATACTGCAGTTTCATAATGAGGGGGTTTTCCATTAATATTCCAAACCATGTTTGCCAGCAGATACAGCAGGTGAAGTGGTAAAATTATGGGCCCATCAAAAATGCTTAGGCTTCCTGTAATATGATATTAAGTTTAATATTTTTATAGCCTTCACTGAATTCTAATTTCACTAAAGTAGCAAGCACGCTTCCATTTGCAGTTCAATTATGCATATTGGTTGCCTTTGTACCAAGGAAATTAGAAATGCAAAATATCTGTTTGGTGGGGGGGGCATTGGAAAGAGTCATTAAAGATACCAATATTTAGGTACAGATACACTTTACTAAGTGTACCCTGGGAATTGAAAATGAATTAAAGACAAACCAACACAAATCTTCTAGTGTCTGAATCTGTGTTTTAAATTAAAATCCAGAGAATTAAGGAGCAGTGTTTATTCCTGACATATAGCCCTTTTCAGCACTTATTTCAGTCACATTTAAAGCGTAAAGTTCTTCCAGTAAAATCCCGAGGACAGAGAATGCATATCAGCAGCTCTTCTTGGATGGAAACATCGGTCAGGTAACGTAATTGGGTAGTACTACAATTGATAATTAATCCTTTTAAGATTTTGCTGACTCAGTTTAAAGGAGGTGCTTGCTTGCCCTGGACCAGCCAACCTTGGGTTGCAGCTTTTAGGTGATTAGCGTCCGGAGTATAAGTGCCCTGCCCTTAGAGAAAGAAGTCAGGGATTCATCCGTCAAGTGCTGATAGTGGGAGCTAAATTTGGAGGTTTGGGCATCTTAACAGCCACATTCTTCTTCGACTGATCGTTTGCTTGGGAAGTCTCTGATAAACAGAACCTTTTCCTAAGTGGTTTTCACGAACCAGCTTTATGACTCTCAGATAAGAACAACTCACATTCATACTTAAAAGATGTCTTTAATCTTTTTCACCAGATGAGATTCTGGTTTTTAAAAAAAGGGGGAAAGTACCAACAGTAATTAATCGTGCTTCTAAAGATTTTTTTAAAGTTTACTGTAGGGACTTCCCTTGGTGGCGCAGTGGTTGGGAGCCTGCCTGCCAGTGCGGGGGACCCGGTTTCGAGCCCTGGTCCGGGGGGATCCCACATGCCGCGGAGCCGCTGGGCCCGTGCACCACAGCTACTGAAGCCCGTGTGCCGTAACTACTGAGGCCCGCGCACCTGGAGCCCATGCTCCGCGGCAGGGGAGGCCACTGCAGTGGGAGGCCCACGCCCCACAATGGGGGGTACCCCCCGCTCACCGCAACTTGAGGGGGCCCGCGTGCAGCAACGAAGACCCAACACAGCCAAAACTAAATAAGTAAATAAATTTATTAAAAAAAAAGGTTACTGTAATATTGAAGTTTCTTAAGGAGAATCCTAGGTTTCACTTTTTATGAGTGTAACACAATTTCCTTAGTTTTTACATTTTTCAAAGATCATGATCAAGAGGACTTTATCCAAGTACATTCAGTACACCTCACTTAGCTGAAGTACATTCAGTACAGCTCACTACAGCGTGGCCGAGGAGCAGCCAAAAGTAATGTTCCTTTCACTGGTTACAGCACCTTTTGCACATTCTACACTTAGGCTCCCTAGTCTTGACTGTCCTGTTTATACTCTTACCTTAGACTCTCTGTTAACCCTGTTCTGATGTCCAGCCCATCACAGGCCAGAGTGAAGGGCAAGGGCTGCGAGCGGTGGCCACAGTGAAGGCCTGGACAGGAACACCGCAGAGAACAAGTACGGGAAGGTAACAGCAGGGATCTGGGATTGCCCGAACCTCAGGGCACACCGTTCTCCCTGTGCAGTGGGTCAGTCCCGAGAGACCTTGCTTGTGGGTCATATTAAGGTGGCATGTAATGGATGTTGATAATCAGAACACGAGAGTACTCAGGAAAGGCTGTGTGGTATTCCAGTATGAAGTGTTAGTGGAGATAGGAAAGTGTGTTGGAGCTTTGAAAAAAGATGTGCATTTTAAAAGATATTTATAAAAAAGAATGAGTCAGCCATGTTCTTTGGCCAGTGATTGTATATTGCACACCTCATTTTCCAGTGATACTGGGGTACATTTGCACTGTAAACTCTGCGCAGATAAATCAATAAGACTCTGAGGGATTTGTTATCTAAGATGGGCTGTACTGACCTGGAAACTCCTGTAGAGAGCACAAAGACAATTCAGTGTCAACCAATTTATAAATAGATAAAATTAATTATTTACTCTCTAGACTCTTAGTTCCATCCATGGGTCCCTGAATAGACAGAAGTCCAGGAAAGTAGTCATGTTTCCAACATTTTGAGCATCCTGAAGGAAGGAATAAATTTACTCACGATAAGGGCACCCAGTCTCACTAAAATGTCCGCTTTGCTTTAGGCTAGAACTCTGTCCCCTCATTGTGGAATACTGGTTATCATAAGCTGATGACAGAGTGCTGGTGTGTCTCTGATTAGTTTCAAAAAAGTGGAGCAGTGACTTCATTATGACATTGTGAATGCAGTTTAGTAGAGAACAGTCTTTTGACAGAGGCATGAAAGCATAGCCAGAGAATGCGGGAGCACAGTGGTGATGAGAGGATTGGAAACCACTGTCTTAAACCACGAGATGAAGAGTGAGTGGCTCTGGGAAGTGGGGCAGAAGAGAAGACAGCGGGTTGAGGATTAAAGAGGGTTTCCTCTCTCTGTGCTGCCCAGGGAGATTTCTGGGGGGAGCATGATTCCAGAGGGTTTTGAATGTTGGAAGGGAAGAGGGGGCATACTCCTCAACCAGTGGAAAGCTGCAGATTAGTTCCCAGAATGTGAGGTAGCAAAGCATGAAGTCCTGGTCTCAGCTTAATTGGGTAGAAAAGGCGAACATGTGGGGAGAACTCTGTATCAGTAGTGTCCGCTGATAGAATAAGATCCCCAGTAAGATGAGAGTGTGAAATAGCATTCTAGTAGGAGCTGCGGCGTGAGGAGGTGTCGTGCAGCACGTGTTCTCCAGGTAGGGTGCCTGGACCGGCGGCAGCAGCTGGGAACAGGTTAGAAATACGTGTTCTCAGCCCCACCTGTTGAATCAGAAACTGGAGGTGGGACCCTGCCACCTGTGTTTTGACAAGCACTCCAGGTGGGTCTGATGCACGCGGAAGCTGGAGACCCCCTCATGACAGAGTCAGACTAGTGGCAGGTTCAGAGTCAGATGAAGCCCGGGGAGGTGTGACATACTGAGATGTGAGTAGGGCAGGGGGACCGAGAGGGATGTGGCAGCCTCCTAGGCCCAACATGATAAGAGGAGACTTGGGTAACGACAGGAGAATACCTGCGTGCGGGGGTGTGGCCAGCACCATGTGCACAGCTGTTGGACCAGCAGGGAAGCCTGTTGTTGGATCATATCAGTAAACTGAGAGAACCAGGCTGTGGACTTGAATTGATTGTTTTTTACTTGGGAAATAGGCTTTTTTTTTTGTAGCAGGTTTTTGGTCCGAGGAATATCGTGATGGTGAGTAGGGTGTTTAGGGGGAGATTAAATTTGTAGCGTTTTAGGGCTCTGCAGGGCAGCTTGTCTGAGAGAGAGGCCGGGAGGAGGCGGGGAGATCTAGCTGGAGAGGCTTAGGTGTTGGGGGGTGGGGTGAGCTGAGATTGTGGTCATGTGAACAAGGAGAGGGACATTTTAAAGATAAAATTCTGAGATTAAAAAAATAATAAAGCGTGTGTCGAGTTGCTTGTTAGACTTTTATTCATGTGCTCTGTTGCCATTATTATGATGCAGATGAAAATGATCTGTGACCTGCTCAGGTTCTCATAAGAAGCTTTTATGCTGCATTTAATCAAGTCCTCTCTCTGGGGGGGGGGGGGTGGGGGTGGTGTGTGTGTGTGTGTGTGTGTGTGTGTGTGTGTGTGTGTGTGTGTGTGTGTGTGTGTGTGTTAAGCGGCATATATTCTGCATTTCTTCTGAAGAAAGTGTTTTATGACCATGAAGCCCCTTTCCTAACAGGATCACGCTTTCGCAGTCTGCAGTATAGCAGACATTGTATGACAAAGCGTTAATGCTGGTGAGTGGTGACCTGGTCTCCCGGCTGTCTCCTGGTAACAGGCTTCTTTTTAGTGTAGTATCAGCAATACATTTTAAAAGTAGGATAGATGGTTCATTTAAGAGGATTTTATCATCAGTGTCTCTGGTATTCAAGTGAAATAAGTTAATGGGAAGCTCTTTTATAGCCTGTCATGGAAAAAAGTACATAATTTCTGTCACAATTTACATGTATGCAGCCGAAAGAACAAACGTTTAACAACATTTATTCTGTCATGTTCTCGTAAAGTTCCAGCTAATAGAGTATAACAAATTGAATTCAACATGAGATGATCGTAGCTGAGAAATACAAACTTTTGGAAATGAGTTGGGGGCTGTGTTAGTTCAGCAGGGTGCAGATGCTGAGGCCCAGCGAGGGTTTATGAAATTTCACAAAGCCTGGGTGCCACTTGACATCCTCCCTCTCGCACGCTGATTGGGGAGCCCACAAGAAAGGAGCTGAGCTGAGATTGTGGTCATGTGAACAAGGAGAGGGACATTTTAAAGATAAAATTCTGAGATTAAAAAAATAATAAAGCGTGTGTCGAGGTGCTTGTTAGACTTTTATTCATTTGCTCTGTTGCCATTATTATGATGCAAATGAACATGATCTGTGACCTGCTCAGGTTCTCATAAGAAGCTTTTATGCTGCATTTAATCAAGTCATTTCTCTGAGGGGTGTGTGTGTGTGTGTGTGTGTGTGTGTGTGTGTGTGTTAAGCGGCATATATTCTGCATTTCTTCTGAAGAAAGTCTGATCTTATTGATCCAGTGTTTTATGACCATGAAGGCCCATGAAGGCAAACGCCTTCTTTTCCACCTACTGCTCTAGGTGGAAGGAGAGTTGCTGCAGAAGTTCACCAGCGGCCACCATTTTCACTCAGCTTAAAGTTTTCACCTTGCCAGTCTCACCAGTGCATCGGGCATCTGCGTTTCTGTTTCATGAGTCCCAGCCTTTGCAGAGGGGTATTTGACCCGCCGCCTCTGCTGTCTCCAGTGCTCCTGTAAGGTGATTTGTTACCACCAGTACCCACTTCTTTGTGTGCTTACATTCTTGTTGAGCCTCGAGGTCTAAATGTCAGTTACATCCTCTTGAGGGTCTTCTAGCTCTGCACTGTGGCGACTTGGCAGGCAGCCTGCTCTGGGCCTGGAGTTGGACTGATGCCACCTTCAAGGTCCGAGGGTGGCAGGGGGTCTCAGACAGCGCCCTTCTCCAGAGGTGGAACAAGAGTTTGCAGGGTGGTTTGGTTAGGAGAGCACAGGGAACCCCAGTCCCCTCCCTGTAAGGGACACATGCGCGTGCACGTGTGCTTCTGTCTCCACCCGAGGCCTGGGTACATACGGGACTCAAAACTTGGTTTGTGTGAGGTTGCTTTCTGTTTCACACTGCACATTCTCCCACGAAGGGGACCACACAGAGCCACCAGTGCCTTCACTTGAATTATTAACACGAGCATTTTCCTCCTGGAGGGGCCTGCGAGGCAGCTTGATGTAGAATAACGGTGCAGACCTTTTGGTCTCGGGGCCCCTTTACACTCTTAGAAATCAAAGACCAAAAGAGCTTTTTTTGATTTGTGGGTTGTATCAATATTTATCGTATTGCAAATTAAACTGAGAAATTTAAAAAGTATTCCTTTAATAACAACTTTAATAAATACAGTTATATGCAAACAGTAACATTTGTAGTGGAAAATAACTTTTCAAAAATATTTTGGCTTTATTCAATATGTTTTGCAAATCTTGATTTCTGGCTAAATAGAAGACAGGCTGGATTCTCTCAATTGCTTTTGCATTTCAGTCTGTTATAATGTGTTGTTTTGGTGAATATATGTGAAGTAAAACCACCTTTACCACAGATATGTATTGGAAAAGGAAAGGGTATTTTTAATAGCCTTTTCAGATAATTATAGACATTATTCTTTGACACTATACCAAAACTTGACAAGTGACACTTTCTTAAAGTTTAATACAGTGTAGAATCTGACACCCTGTCAGTGAACCGTTTGAACTTTGTTTCACTAAAATGCATTGGTTTCTCTTACACTTGATGGCTTTGGTAATATTATGCTAGCTGAGTTATACAGATCTTCCAGCTGTTGACATCTCATTATACAGTATCAGAAAAGTACATTCGTTACTGTTCCCACTGATCTCATTGGAAAAGTCCTTAAATCTTCAGGAAACTGTGAAGCTCTTGGTGGCAGAAAGAGGTTTTCCAATATTCTAACTTTTGTTTGAATGCCTGGTTTTTGTCACCGGCAACAACTATAAGTTCTTTTCCTTAAAGTGACAGGCTCACTTCATTCATTTTTCAGGAAAATATCTGCTGTATACCCAGGTGTGAATAACCATAGTTTTTCTGTCGGTTGTTCTTTCAAGTACATGGTTCCATGAGAAAGCGTCCAGTTGAGCTCACAACCCAAACAGTTGCACAGGTGCTTTTCCCAAGGCAGCAGAAATGCTTGATGTGTGCTTGTCATTTCATTGTACAGAGTGCTAAGATGCACTGTCAGGGGTTGGGATTTAGTAAAGTCTGCACTCAGGCACTAGCAGTTTCACCCACCTTTGCTTTTGTGCCGATCATCACTTCGAATGTCAGTGCAGTGGAAAAAGCATGTAACATGTAACGTCTTGGTATTATGAGCAGTTTTGATTTTATGGACCGCCTGAGGGGTGGGTCTCGGGGTCTGGGAGTAACACTTCGAGAACCTGTGGTGTGGAAGTCGGACTGTGGACACAAAGCCAATGTGGAGCTCTGGTTCCATCAGTTAATACGCTGTCCATGGGACTCGAGGGAGGCTACCAAGCCCTGTCTTCTCATCTAGAACATAAAGACATGGCCATCTTTATGATTGTTGTGAGAACTGATGGGAGAACTAAGGAAAATATTCCTTCTTTGGTGCCTAGTCCGTACTAGGCCCTAGTAAAAGTTATTTTCCTTTTTTGGGACATTGCGAAGGCATTGGGGATGGGAGTGTGGGGCGAGGTAGAGAGAAAAAGGAAGGGTCAGTTTGCTTTAGAACGTGCCTGCAACCCAAGCCCTTCTTTCTGGCTTACACCTCCTGGAGGAAGGGGGAGAAGAGTAGGAAGGGGGAGAAGAGTGGAAAGGGAACAGCAGGTCTTCCTGGGGCTCTTTATGTGGGGTTGTCTTAGGGTCTCTGGACCCATCCATTCTCTGTGTGTGATCCAGTGTCACTGGAGCTAAAGAGCCAACTTCTCTGAAAATTAACCGTGTCTTCCGATTGCTCTCATCTCCTGGGCATTGGGCTTGTTACAGATAAGACGGAGGGGGGTGTTTGTATTTCTCTTCCTCATCATGGGTGGTTCTGTAAGATACGTGATGGTGGGTCTGCGGTGCGTGCAGGATGTGACCCCGTCGCGAATTGGAGTGTCCATTGTGGCTGAAGGGGTGCTGACTGCACGTGGCTCCTGGTCGAAGTTTTGCTGCTTCCCAGCACAGTGACCTTGAGCAGGTCCCTTCACTTTGTCGAGTCCCTTCACTTTGTTGAGTCCCTTCACGATTCCTTTATGAGCTAGGGCTTAGGGTAGGTGCCCTGCATCTGCTGCAGGGGGTGGTTGATTGTGAGGCTTTAAGCACCTGGGAAGTTCTAAGTGGTGTTCAAGGGCAAGAGAACACTGACGAGTGCCCAGCAGCAGAGGTGCTGGTGGGGAAGGACAGGACCTGCACTGTCAGAGGACAGAGAGCCAGCCCCTCATGGTGGCCACGAGCATTGGCTTTCCAGTCAGACCACCTGCGTTGGAGTGTCCACTCCTCCGCGGTGTGACCTTGGGCAGGTTAGCCAACCTTTCTGCGCTTCAGTTTTTTCATCTGAAAACAGCCATCAAAATAACTTCCACAACATTACCTGCCTTTGAGGTAATGATAAAGCTGAAGTGCAGAGCTGAGCTTCTGGCCCAAGGGAGACGCTCAGTCCCAGGGAGCTCTTACCAAGGTCAGGGCTACAGCGGGCTTTTCCTGGGTATGGAAAAGTTAGTTTTCAGGGAACTTAGTGAGATGTGTGGTTTAGTCAAAGGCTTGTAGCAAAACCTGTATTTGAAAGCAGCTGTCATTTAATGGGGTAGGGTGGTAAGTCCTAGGGCAGCCGGTCAGAACGGGACGACACCTCGCTCAGCGCAGTGGCTGTGCTCAGTCAGGGAGCCCTTATGTGAGACTCCCCTAGGTGCTTAGGGAGAAAAAGGGTGTAAGCTGGTGGTGTCTTCTCCATGCCCTGAGGGTGCTGGTTCTGAAAATTCCCTAACATTCTTGGCAAAATTGCATTTGAAGCATTACTTTGATGACCTTGACGTGGGAAATAGGACAGAGAGAAGCTAAAACAGTTCCTCAGATGTCTTGGATTACTCTGTTTTAGTTCCTGAAGAGATCATTTGCACGTGTCTTCTTGAGCAAAACAGGCACAGGTGTTTCTACCTGGTTGACCTGGATGTAAGGCCCGTAGCAGATGTTTGGTCAGGTGTGCCCTAGCGGCAGATCAGTGGGCTGGGAATCAGAAGACCTGGGTCCTGAGCCCCAGTCCTGGCTCTGCCACTACCTGCAGGTGGACCTTGGGGAAGTCCCTTCAGTTTCCTGGACCTCAGGTTTGAGACCTGGTCATCCTGAAGGCCTGGGGCTTCTGAAGGCTCAGACAGAGTCCTGGTAAACTGCTTTACAACCAAACTACAAGTAATTAACGTAACAAATGGCTGCTGGTAACCGAGCTCTGACCCTCCTAATGAAATATTTTCTTTCTCAGTGATGTTACAGCCTTTCGATTATGATCCCAATGAGAAAAGTAAACACAAGTTTATGGTTCAGTCTATGTTTGCTCCAACTGACACTTCTGATATGGAAGCAGTAGTAAGTACTGAATGCTTCTTATTTTTTTCAGTAATTAAAAGAAATGATTAGGTGCAGAATTGTGGGTGCATGCATTTCAAAATGTGTCAAAATTGATTTTAAAGGGGAATGGTGCCTTCAGGGAGGTTTGTGCTTTGACTGCCTTTATGGTTTTTCTAAAACTTTGATTTTAACATTTCATGTAACTTTTTAGAACACTCTTCTTTTCTGACTTTTATATCTGGTTGCCTTCAGCAGTTCCTTCTTCTGGTGGATTGTGTCTTGAATGGTCTGAGGATTCTCTCCCTTCACCCCCCTCCCATTCCCCCCACAGAAAAGGACAGTTTTCACTATAGAGAACCTTCCTACCACGTCTTCCCCATCTTCCAGAACCCAGAGGGATGGGAGAGAGTTGAATACTAAATATCCTTCAACCCTTTAGGCATTTTTTTTTTCATGCTTGGTTCTGGTAAGCATGATTCTGGGTTTTTTGTTGTTGTTGTTGTTTTCCCCAAGTTTCCTTCATTTTTTTTTTCCCCTGCTTAAATACATGTTTAACTCTGTCTCTTAATTTTGGTAAAAATAAGATGACTTCATTTTCATAAAATAAATAATTGATATATTACAGTTGGCCCTTCATTTCTGTGGGTTCTGCATCTGTGGATGTGGGCCAGCGGTCCTAGCATTTTATGTGAGGGACTTGAGATTTTGGTAGCCGTGGGGGCGGGGCCCTGCAATCAATCCCTCGTATTGATTTTTCTAGAAGAAGATTATAATGGTAGTTCTTCCCCAAGGTTTCACTTGAATAAATCAGCAGGCATCCTGGTGCTGTGAGTGTGTATCACAATATACGGATAAACCTTAAAAAAATCCACAGCACCAGTGAGGACAGACTGTGTAGCCCTCACAGTTTGGGAAAGAAGGGCAGGACTGCCGCAAGGTTTTCACTGCTTTGCAGTTCGCCAACTGAAACTAAGAGACTGAAGTCATCCGAGGAATGGCTGCAAATTTGAGTTAGCTGGGATGCACACTGTACCGCTGCTTCTCTTTCACAGTTGTATACTAGGTGCTGTTTTCATGCACAGCCTACCTTCGTGTCCCCGTGCCACCACACAGCTGCTGCTTTTCATCTCGGAAAAGCATAACCGACCACCTTCACGCATGTTTAACTTCTGGGTAGGAAATGAAGGGTAAGCTAGATATTTGGGGGTTTCAGAGAGATCAGGGAGAGTAGGCTTCCTTTAAGATTCCTTCGAAGAGGAATGACTGTTGAGACATTCGCTACTTTTATTTCCTGGAACATGATGTGTCACTTCATGTTACTTTGTGTGACCAAGGAAATGTATGGCAAATGCAGAATGTGGAATATCCAGGAATATAATCTGTTTGGCTTCTGCTGCATGGCTTGGTGAGAAGAGCATGGGCTTGGGTGCCTTGGGTGTGAAGCTGAGTTCTGCCTCTTACTAACATTGTGGCCTTGGGCGATGTTCATTAACTCTCTTGAGGGTTTGGTCACGTGTAAAATGGGGATGAACACCTAGTTCACGTGGCTGTGGTGCGATTAAATGTGCTGTGTATGTAGAACTTGGCGTAGTGTCTGGCATCTGGCAGCTGTTTTATCTGAGCACTGTTATAGGCCAGGCACTCTATATACAACAAAGGTGAATTTTGCTTCCATGATAACTTTTATAACAGTTAAAAATTTTTTATATGAAATGTACATTGTTGGAAATTTTGGAAATATACAAATGAGCAAAAATAAAACTAAGTGACCTGTAATTTGTTTATACTAAACCCAACCACTGTTAATGAGAGCCTTGTGCTTTTTCTTTACTTTAAAATATTTTTCTTTATATTGTGATATACAGAAAGTTGAAAAAATAGTAGTGCCTACTCATCTAACCTTTACTAAGATGCACCGTTTAACATTTTGCCACGTTTGCTTCGTTGCTGTCATAAACTTCCTTTTTTGCTGAACTACTTGGCTGTAAGACACAGACTTCATGACCCTTCACCACCTATAACTGCTTCAGACAAGGACAGCCTCGTACATAGCCACAGTCCCGTTGTCACAGCTAAGAAGCTTAACATTAATTCAGTAATGTTTGATAGAGAAACCCATACCCATGGTCACCATTTTCCAGTTGTTCCAGAAATGGCCTTTAGGTTTTCTTCTCCTGGAGCACCCTCACCCTTTTTACAGTCCAGGCCAGTTGACTTGCAGAATGTCCCACATTCTGGATTTGTCCAATTCTTTCCTCATGATTAAATTCAGGTTAAATGTTTTTGCTTTCTTTTTTTTTTATTTTGGCAAGAATATTCCCTAGGTGGTGTCATGTATGATGCACCATATTAGAAGGCGTTTAATGCCGTGTTGTCCCTCTTTTGGTGACACTAAGTTTGATTACTTGGTTAAGATGGTGAATGCCAACTCTCCCCAGTGTCAAAGCACATTTTCCCCTTGTGGTTAATAGGTGATCTGTGATACTCAGAGTAATCAGATACTTGGAGACCACATGAACATCCTGCTTGCCGGCGAGCAGTCTTTCACTTGGTGATTTTTGGCACCCAGAGATGATCCTTGCCTGATGTTCTTTTGACACACGCACGCAGGCACACGTACACTGTGTGTGTGTGCGCGCGCGCGTGCAGAGGAACAGACTTAAGATATTGCTTGTAGTTTCTTCACTTAACATCCTGCGAATTTTCCCCATGCAATTAAACACTCCTCAGTATCCCTTGAATGGCATGCTATTCCATTGACTGTACCTGCCATGGTTTATTTGGTGGTTCCCTATTGTTCAACACAAAGATTATTTCCCATTTTTGGCTCTTGGTACTGTGTTGCTCTCGCTGCCTCCTGCATGGTTCTGGGGTGAGGGTGGGGGAGTTCGTTCCTTTTTCTGTATTGCAGCCTTCCTGCTATGCTGGTCTGTAATGATCAGAACACCTGGGATTCCTGTCCTCCACTGCCAAGAGGAGGAGGAGTAAGCCAGAAGTGCATCGTCCCAGGACATGGATTTAGTCAGGGAGATATTACTACCAGCACACTGAGGCAGTGGGGGGCAGCCCAGACAGTGGCGATCACAGGGAGTGGCCTGCCAGTTCTTGTGCCCTGTTGGTAGTTGGCAGTGTTCTAAAACCACTCCCAGATAGCACATGCTACTCTCTCTTAAGAAGGACGTGCCCTGTGAAGTAAGTTGTGTTTTCTTAAGGAGAGCCCAGATGTCCTTAGGCCATCCAGTTGTAGTTTAGAAGATTCCTCTTGGGTCAGCGGTGGTCTTCTCTGTCCCGTGTGCTTCCCGCAGACTGGCGACAGGAGGAGCGCTGGTGGGCTCTGAGGGGTCCGGCAGCAAGACTGGGGTCTGTGAGGAAGAGTATATATTCAGGAGAGCCAGTGCGTTTAATCTTGTCACGTTAAAAGTATTGAAATCTCAGCAGACGTAAGCTCTTTATTTGATGTACATCAGGCCTTTCTCATGAAGAGTATTTTTCTGAAATTGTCAGTTATAGGAAGAAAATTATTCTTCCAGCAGCTTTATAATATCCTGATTATTAAATTTAAATTGTTTTAGTGGAAGGAGGCAAAACCGGAAGACCTTATGGATTCAAAACTTAGATGTGTGTTTGAATTGCCAGCAGAAAATGATAAACCAGTAAGTATGTTTCTAGTTAACAGTAATTGATGTTGCAAGCTGATGCTTGTTTGCATACCGTCTCCCGCAAAACCAAGCTTTAAGTTGGCAAATTATTTTCCTTCTTCTGATGTATGAAGAAAAAAATAAGCTGAAGTTAACAAGTAAGTGGGCCTTCATGAAATCTGCCTTTGAGAGACTTGCAGAAAGACAGCTAATTGAAACATTTTTTCCCTTTGAAAAGTGCAACCTGTTGGCTGTTGAAATGTCATAAATTCCAAAGAGCTTCTGTGACTTGGCAAAGTTATAGGTTGCTATTTAACGGTGGGTAAGGCCAAAACGGAATAATTTGCCGCTTATCGTGGTGCTTGGTGGACAGGTGGTGGAGAGCTCTGAGGTTCTGTTGTTCTACAGAGTGCCGCCTGTAGGCTTCCCCGTCTGCACTTTCCCTCAGCACCACCTCTCTACCCCTTGAACCCCACCCACCTCTTCAGTCAAAATATGCTTTTAGATTAGGATTTCTCAACCTCAGCACTATTAACACTTGGGCTGGATAATTCTTTGCCGTGGGGGCAGTCCTGTGCCTTGTAGGATGTGTAGCGGTATCCTTGACCTCTGCCCACTAGATACCAGTAGCACCCCCTAGTTGTGACAACCAAAAATGTCTCCGGATATTGCCAAATGTGCCCTTGCTGGGGCAGAATGATTCCCTGTTGAGAATCGCCCCCTTTGCTTTTCGAGCAGGTGAGGGCAAGGAGCGACTTCCTCCAAGCTGTCAGCTCTCTCTTCTGTGTGTGAAACCCAAGGGATAAGCCTGTCGTGGCCCTGGCTTGTGAACAGTTGGAGAGAGAAGATTGTATCAGTAATGCTAATGTGGACCTCCCTTCAACCTAGTCAAAAAACTTATAATAAATTGTATTAAAAACACAGTTTAAAACACATGTAGAACATTCAGCCACCCTGGCTGTTAACAGCTGGAGGTGGGAGATAGAAATGCTCACCTCCTCAACATTGTCCATAGCCGTCTCCAGGAATGCTGATGCTTCGTGTCGAAACCACGTAGCATTTTTTTTCTGCTCAGTAATTGACCACTATCGTTATCCTGTTGGTTTGAATGGCACTGGTCTTTTTTTCTTTTTTTCCTTCCCATTCCCATTCCAGTCCTGGGAAGGTCAGTTGTGGACGCTGTGAGATCTGTGTTCTGGCCCTAGCTCTGTGCTAGGTGATTAGCTCTGTAAGCTGGGGCCTTGTCTTTCAGGGCCTCACTCTTCTCACTTGGGAGAGACGAAGGGTAGAGCTCCTAGTTTTCAGTTTGCTGCATGGAACCCCCAGGGCAACGATCCCCAGTTATTTTATTTTCCCGACACACCTGAGTGCTTCCATGCCCTCTCCCCACTTACTGATTCATCCCCCGCCGGTCTCCAGAGTGTGTCACAGCACAGTCTTGGCCGAGGAAATGGAGGAATGTGGTGCTTCCCCAGACTGAAATATTGTAGACACTGAGTTTACTGCACCTTCCTTCCATCTTCATGAAATAAATCGCCCTCTGTGTTACGTCCCCTCTGGCCGCCTTCCGAGACCCCCACTCAGCCAGCCCTGGGGCTGTTCAGACCTTCGTGGTGACAGTAATTTGTGGATGGTAATTCCTGAGCTTGCACAGTTACAGTGTGCTAATTTCTGCACGGCAGGACTTCGATAGTGCAGTATGCACGGCCCCTCCTCTCCTTCTTTGGCGTGTTAGTCTCAGCCGAACTTCATCATTGCCCTATCCATGATTTCTGGGGCGCAGTTGCTTTAGGTTATTAAGAGACTAGATAAAGTAATCCATATTAAAAGTAAATGTGACATTTCACAGTGTGGATGAAGCGCTACCACGTGTGGTGTTTGCTGAGAGCTACTTTTTACTTTGCATTAACAAGTCCATTACTACACAGTTGGTGACACTTGGGCTTTCATTTATTTCTGAACAGCATGATGTAGAAATAAATAAAGTTATATCCACAACTGCATCAAAGACAGAAACACCAACAGTGTCTAAAGCTCTGAGTTCTTCTTTGGATGACACTGAAGTTAAGAAGGTGATGGAAGAATGTAAGCGGCTGCAGAGTGAAGTTCAGAGGCTGCGGGAAGAGAACAAGCAGTTCAAGGTAACAGCGTTTTATTTTCTGATCATCTGCAGGGAACAGGGGCTTTTTCGCTGTGATCTTGGGTGGGGAAGTTGATGGACCCCAGCATTTGTAGAGTTGTTTTATATTTGCACAATATAAACTCTTGTCACCTCGTATAAAAGCAACAAACAAACAATCCATTAGCGTAAATTGAAATTCAGTTCTGAGACTAAAAATAAAACAGCAATGGCTATCTTGAATTCACATGTTCAAACCCCACTCCATCCCCACTGGATGAGAATCTTTTTTAAGTGGGTAAATACTGACCTGTATTCTGTTTTAACACAGCATAATTCTGTTTCATGAGGATCCTAAATAGGTCTAGGCAGTAGGGTCTCATCCTGCTGTTAACGCGGTGAGGAGACTGGAGGTGGGAAGCTGTCGCCGTACATGGGTGGAAATTACAGGGAACCAGAGTCTCCAGCTTGTGGCCATTGACCCGGCGGTTGGCATTGGAGGGAAGCAGGTGCATTTCGCTTGGTCTTGGAGGCCTGCAGTGTTGTGGAAATGACCAGCCAAACTTGGGCTCGCTGTGAATCTTTTTTAGTCACGGCGGCTCCCAGGCCTCTGTTCGCAAAACCCCTTTAAGGCCCCTTCCAGTGTTAAAAGTATGTCTGTTTCATACGCAGTATTAAAGAGAGCATTTCTGAACGTCTGATCATAGGGTCTTTCGTTGCAGCTTAAATCTCGAGGCCGATCTGTTCTCTGCATCGTGATCATGTCCCCCAACCACATGATAGGCTTTTTTCACTGCGTAGCGCCAGGTGCACGTCATAAATTCGTGGCAGTTGACTTTCCTTCTCTTATTCTAGCAAGGTAGTAGATACAGGAGGGCTGACAGAGTTTGGGAAATGGCATCATCTTCTTTCTTGGCAGTAATCTTGATTTGACTTCCTTTAGTAAGGAGTAAATTATGAAGCTGACACGCTACTTTTTGGCTAAAAATCTAAGATACGCCTAGAGGTTCTCCTTGAATGTATTGCTCTTCAGAAACAGACTTCTGTGCCATTTAAAGTGATAAATAGGTAGAAATAGCTTCTATATAAACCCAATAAAATAAATGCTGTATTGCTGTGCCCATTTTTTTTTAAAGTTAATCGAATAGCTCCAGTCATTTATCACTGCGCAGTCGTATTGGCCATGCCCCGTGAGCAGAGCGTCTTTTAAAATATTATCGGGCGAATCTTGACATTAGAAGATTCTTTATCTTGCCAAACACTGATTTCTTGTTTTGTGTTGTTTCCTCCTGTCACTTGGCCAGCACATTTCCTAAGGCCCTACCTTGTACCCCGCTCTGTGGATACAGACACGGGCAGTCCCTGCCCTTAAGATAAGCTCCCTTGTTAACCAGGGTAGCCGGGGAGGCCCCGACACGAATACTGATACCGAGTGTGATGAGCGGTTCCACCAAGGTGGCCATGAGTGTCACGGAAAGTCTGCTCGGTGGGTTGATGCCTCTTGTCTTCAAGACCCGCTAGGCACTTGCTGAATGTGAATGGACTGAAGCAGAAGAAGAGAAGGTGCAGCTGCTGTGTGGGCGTCAGGGACGAGTCGAGGGGTAACTAGCCGGGGTAGGAAAGCCTTGGTGTGCGCCCCGTTTGGGGACGTGGAGAAAGCAAAAGTTTCTGTTCGTACAGGTCTGTGTGTGCGGGGGAAAATGGCCAAGTTATCTTCACGCGTATGAGAAAGAGAGTCATTTCCTTGGTGGGAATTCCATGCGTTAAGTAGAAAATATTTGAGATGCATGTATCAAGCTCATTTTAATATTACACACATCACAGTTTTGATCCAGCAGTCTACCTGTAACTCATCAGGTATCAACTTTATACAGAGCTCTACCTTTGAAAACTTCCAGGTCCCCCACTTGGTCGTTTCTTGTGATTCTTTTCTCTGAAGAGTTTTTTTCTGTAAATCATGGGGAACCAGGGAGTCCCCTGCTTAGATGTGTGGTATAAAAAGGTACCCAGCAGCACTGTGTAGGATGGATGGGAGAAAAGAGGGGCTCCCGGCAGTATTTTTGTGGTGGCCTCAAGCCAGTCTCTTCTTCTGTGTAGGCTTGTTTCTCCATTTGCAAAACGAGGAGGTTGGACCTCATCATGTGATCGAGTCTGGGCATCACCGCCTCCCCGCCGCGTCCCCCAAGCTGTACAGTTGACTGCTGCTCTGGTGCCTTGGACTGTCTTTGAAACGTGTGTTTGCTCCCGTAGGAAGAAGATGGACTTCGGATGAGGAAGGCAGCGCAGAGCAACAGCCCCGTTCCCGTGTTAGCTGCGGCTGGGAAGGAGGAGGGCCTCAGCACCCGGCTACTCGCGCTGGTGGTTTTGTTCTTTATCGTCGGTGTAATCATAGGGAAGATCGCCTTGTAGAGGCAGCAGGCAAAGGATGGTAAATTGGATTGATGGCTCCGCCATGTCATGGGATTTAAGTGTATCATAACCGCGTGTAAAAAGAAGTTAATGTATGATGACATCTCACAGGTCTTGCCTTTAAATTACCCCTCCCTGCGCGTGTGTGCTGCCGCACGCGTGCACACACACACATAGAACATAAAATAACAATCTTTTAGAAAGTTTAACACTTATAGTAAATGATCGGGGGAAAAGAATGATCCTTATTAATGACAAGGGAAACCATGATTAAACGAGACTGGCATGTTGTACATGTCATTTTAAACACTTGTAGCCTTGGTCCATGTTGCTAATCACCTCTCTTCCAACACGACACTCTTCCTTGCCTGTTGGTGCTGGCCCTCGGGGAGCTGGAGCCCAGCGCGGTGGAGAGTGCATCCCCCCCAAGGCGTCCTCCCCGCACTGCTCGCACTGCTCGCTCCCTCCGGGCTGCTCCTCCATGTCTGCCCCGGCCATCAGTTCCCTGGGACTGATGGAGAGAGTCTGAGGCCGAGAAGAACGGCGCTGTGGCAGCATCGGCTATGCTGGGAGGTGTATGTTGCCCGAGTGACCCAATACTCTGGAAATAGAAGTCAGTGAAGGCTTTGTTCTCTTAAAGGGACCAAGCTAGATAACCATTGGTTCATGTCATGAGATTGAATTGTTATTCAGAGATGTTTAATGCATATTTAACTTATTTAATGTATTTCATCTCATGTTTTCTTGTCACAAGATTATAATTAACTCTGTGGCCTAAAATCACCTGTGCTACCTAACTCTGCTGGGTGAAGCTGGCATTGCTGCTGGAGGTTCTGGGCTGTACACACAGATGGAGGTGCGGCTCATTGGAACGCTGGAAAACGGCTGCCGGGAAGTGGTTTTCTGTGCAAATAAGTAACGACTCTCGTAGGGAGGGGAGTGCTTAGTAGTGGCAGTCAGCTCTAGGTCACGCTCTCTGTGGGGAAGGGCAGCCGATCTCTGTACTGTTCTTTCTTTCTCCACTCCTCAGCCACCACTCACGCTTCAGCACACGTGCCCCAGTATGGCCCTGACCTTCCCCGTGTGGCCCTAGCTGGGGATCAGGGCATGTGAGTCAGGCAGCAGAGGGGTGAGCAGAGAGGAAACCGGCTCGGTGGGGTTGGGAGGGGGTGGGAGAGAAACGTCAGATAATCCGTCAAGTAGTGATCGAGAGTTTGTGAATTAATTTTATGCCATAAAAGACCAATCCAATTCTGTTCGACTATGTAGCATCTTTAAAAGAAAAAAAAATTAAAATAAAGCCCCCAAATTAAGAGTTCTTTTGTCATTTTGTCACTTGTGCTAAATGGCGGGGGGAGGGAGACATTATTTTTATCATTATTATTTTGTCATTGGAAGGTTGATTTAAAAATGAACCCTATCGATGAGAAATATAACATGTTTACTGTACATCCTGAGAACTCGCGGTAAACGTTGACTAGACCTCGTTCTCGACCACACACCCATGGCGTGAAGCTATGGAAGGCCGGCTGCCCGGTTATAACTTACTCTCCAGTCTCTATTCCGTGTGGACCCAGGTACTTAGGAAAAGGAGTGAGAAGACTGAGCTGGGAAGCCTGTGCTTCCTGCTGTTTTCTCCAAGTGGAGTAAAACCTATCTGAGTGTAGGAGTTGCAACGAATTGCTCTTCATGTGGCTTCTAACACCTCATGACCTTGAAAGGAGAGTGATGGGGGGGTGCCTCAAATAGTGCCTGGGGGTGCAGTACAGTCCCATTCCTCTAGAGCAGGAGTTGGTAGACGTTTTCTTAAAGGATGTTGCCGTGTGTACCATTGAAACTTTATTCACAAGAACAGCTGCTGGGATTTGGCCCGTGAGGCTGGAGTTTGCTGGCGCCTGTGGTCGAGTGACCAGGTTCTCAAAAAGCGTACCTGGGACACTTGTGTCTTAGGTCTTTGGAAGTGACTAAGTGTTTCGTGTGCATCTAGAAGGAATTCAGCTTCTCCGAGGATGGTGGCATTTTGTGTGTAGCTAAAAATCAAAATCTAAAATCCAAAGTTGTTTCTTAAAACTAATCATCCTGTGAAACCTCTTTCTGTTTTCGGGGCTAGGACTTGGTGAGCACCTGTTGAGCTTTTTGACTGAGTGGAAAAAGGGAACATCTCCCCCCCGCCCCAGGGAGAGGAGGAGGGTGGTGATGGGCAGAGCGGACACCATGCCAGTGACCCTGGTCAGTGAAGTGTGTGTCAGGGAGGAGAACGTGTGTGGAGCAGGCACTGCTCTGGTTCAGGGACCATTTTAAGAGCCACAGACACTCAAGATCTCGAACCTGGAGAAGCACGCACTTTTTTTTTTTTTAATTTTATTTATTTTTGAACGTTTTGGGTTTTCGTTGCTGCGCGCGGGCTTTTTTTAGTTGCGGCGAGCAGGGGCAACTCTTCGTTGTGGTGTGTGTGCTGCTTCTCATTGCTGTGGCTTCTCTAGTTGCAGAGCATGGGCTCTAGGCACGCGGGCTTCAGTAGTTAATGGCTCGTGGGCTCAGTAGTTGTGGCGCAGGGGTTTAGTTGCTCCGTGGCATGTGGGATCTTCCCGGACCAGGGCTCGAACCTGTGTCCCCTGCATTGGCAGGCGGATTCTTAATCACTGCGTCACCAGGGAAGTCCCAAGCATGCACATTTTGGGTGTCTTTTCTGGAAAATGAGAGTAAAGCAGGTAGATTGGATGTGCGGTCCTGCCCCGTGGTCTGTTCTGTCCTGAGAGGGTGAGAGTCAAGTCACTGGAATAAACTGGCTTAGAGCGAGCCAGGCTGAAGCTGGTTAGGGTGCTGGCCGGGAAGGGAGCCTGGGCGGGTGCAGTCAGGCTGCTCCGGTGCCTGCTGCCCTGGTTACTGGCTCACGGCACCTCTGAGAGTGGTGCCCTTGTTTTAGAAATACCCGCCACCGGGCTCGCAGATACGGGAGAGATGCAAGCAGTAACAGAGTCCTGTAAATTTTTATTGATTGAATTTAAAAATTGGTAATTTAAGCTCCCTCGGCACCTTACAAAATACCTGAAAGACCAGCAGGCTATGTTATTTGTAGGTATGAGGACCCGGCTTTCATTTTTTTTCTCCTCCTAGTTTGCATGTTTTCCTTCTCTAGTCTTCTAAACTGCTGGCACCAGTGCTAATAAATACTGATAAAATCAAAATTGATTTTTACCAGTGGACAGTTTATGCCTAGAGAGACGGCTTATACCTACATAACACAGAAGGGGGAAAAATGAAGAACCTCCAGTGATCCGTGAAAACCTAAAAGCTTTCAAAGAAATCCCAGGAACAGAATTGCTATTGGAAGATACCAGTACTGGACTTGCAGGCTGTGTTGAGTCAGATACAACTGAATGAGGTGATAGCCCAGAGCTAAATAGCCGTTCAAATTAATTTGAAAACAAGCTGTGTGTGTGTGTATATATAGCATATGTACCATATGTAAGTAGCTTAACATTTTTCAAATGGTGCCTATATTTTTTGCACACAAAAATCTTTATATTTGCAAACTCAGAATCCACACCAAAATAGAATGCCTTTTGTCATCTTCAGCTCCTTCTTCAAAGAACTGGCCCAATTACAAGTTTCTGGTTGTGGGTTGTTTGTGAAATTCTTGATTAAAAGAAAACAAGAAAAGAAAAACGAGCAAGGTGGGACTTGGGCTCGGAAGTCACCTTGAACACTTGAGCAACGTTTAACCTCCGAGACCTTGGCAGGTGGAGAGGCCGCTGCTCCCCCTGCTGGTGATGGCCGTTCACTGACTCGCGTCTCGCTGGGGCCCTGGGGCGGGAGCGGCCTCTTCCTGTTGAGACAGTCGGGCTAGAGCAGGAGGAGCTTTAAGTAATACATGGAATTATCAGAGTTCCCACTCTGAGGAGGCCTGGCTCAGTGAAGCTTGGGCCGAGGTTGCTGCTGCCGAGAGATGAGCGGGAATGGGGTTGTATTTAGAAAGTCCCCTGCACGGTAGACGGAAGACTCCAGCTCAGGGCACGCAGATCCGATAAGACCCGAAAGGGCGGCTTGGGACCACGTGTGCCCCACGAGAAGCGAGGTCCCTCAGGGTTCCTGGCCCGATTGGGTTTGGAGAAAACTTATTAGTCTTTTTAAAAGCCTTCCTCAGCCAGAGCTGCTTTGACAGTAACCTCTTAGAGAAAGTCGCTGTTGTTAGGACGCCCTCCCACCCCGTGCAGAGCATCCGATAGGTTCACTCACTGGCTTAATGCTCACGACGACTGTGATGGGGATGGGGGCGTGAGGGCTCTAGTTTTGCACGTGGGAAATGCAGCCTCCGGGAGGTTAAACGGGGCGGCTTGTTAGTACCTCTCATTTGGAATGAAGTCAGTCTCTGGCAAGCCTGCTGCGAGGGCCTAAATCGCCAGGACGCTGTTTCAACCACAAAAACCAGTCAGAGGAGCGGCGAGAAAGGCCTCGGTGAATTCACAGGGGCTGATCTCAGCAGCACTGATCTTCGTCCACCTTCCAGGTGTTTGCCTTCGTCCCTTCTGCAGTGATTTTAAAGATAAAGTAGACAGAATCAGGACTCTCCTTCAGATGCTTTGTATTTTGCTTTTTGAAACTAAGCACACTTCAGGCAGTGAAGAAATGTATGTTTTCCATTTTCTCACTGCCTGAAGATCTCTGCATGATGCTCCTGGGGAATGAGTTTGGGGGCTTGAGAAAGAAAATTACTAGCTTGTCTCAGCGAGGTGATAATGAGAAGGCTTTCCAGGGAGGCTTTACGAAACTTGTGAATTAAATGGGAAGCGAAGGCAGTTCATTAAAATTGGTGTCACAGAAGTGGCCTGCTGAGGTTCACAGCAGCCGAGCCGCTGGTCTCAGACCTCTCCCCCGAGTTAGCGCTGTGCTTCTCTGGGAAATCACCGGAGGGAGCCAGTAATAGCAGACCCCGATGAGGCACATCGGCGGACAGGCAGACTGGACAGGCTGTGAACGTGGATCTCCAGCGAGATTCACAGACCCTTTTCCTCCTGCGTCTGAATCTCACCAGCCGCGTACTTAGCACGCAAGGCTTGGCCTCCAGGACCAGGAGTTGGGGTACACAAGGCCCTACACCCCCGTGCCGACGACACAGACCCCACTCTTGTTAGCTACGGCCCTGCCACTGAAAAGCGAGGTGTCCTTCTCATTGTCATCACAGAGGTATTCTGAAACATTTAGAAGACGTGAGCACACACACACTGTTGTGTGTAAGAGTTAAAAGTGAAACCAGTAGAGGTGGATGAGAAGTTGTCTCAGTATAATTACTTCAGGTTTTCTTCTTAGTGCAAATAATCATCAGAAAATGCCTGCATCCAATCAGTAGGGAAGGAAAAAAGAACTAGCAACAAGGATACAGCTGTTATCTAACATGCCATATATATTTGCAATTATGATACCTTGGAATGTTGCCACAATATGGATTGCTTTGATTAAAAGATGTCAGTTGAATAAAACAGTACCGTGGGATAATAGTTTTCTGCTGCTAAGTAAATGCTAATGTTTGTTTTTAAACCGGGAAACATTGATCCTGTGACAATACCGTATTACAGTTACTTTCTTATACCGCAGGGTTGATGTGTATTTAATCATCTGGCTCAGGGTGGGTGGGTGCAGGGCTGATGCTCGCTCCCCCGTCCTGCTCACCTCTGCATCCTGAACGGCAGGAGCTCCGCCCGGCTCCCGCAGGTGCAGCTGCGGCCCCGGAGGGTTTCGTCTCACTGATAGCCAGCGCCGAGTCTGGCCGAAACAGAACAGGTTACTTTTTGTTTGTTTGTTTCCTTCAGCAACTGCCAACTAGGGGAGACAAATCAGATACCTTAACCCGATTTCATTAAGGCTTAGTGCTAACAAGAATGCATAGCTTTTTGTGATTGAGGATGATAAATTAGCATGCATGTTTCTCACATCAGCTCGATGGTTTTCCATGTAATACGAAGAGGTCTGGTTCTTTTTATGAACTGGCTGCCTGCATTCCCATCTGTCTTTTGTATTTTATTTATTTTTTAATTTTTATTATTTTTTTTGCGGTACGCGGGCCTCTCACTGTTGCGGCCTCTCCCGTTGCGGAGCACAGGCTCAGCGGCCATGGCTCACGGGCCCAGCCGCTCCGCGGCATGTGGGATCCTGCCGGACCTGGGCACGAACCCGTGTCCCCTGCATCGGCAGGCGGACTCTCAACCACTGCGCCACCAGGGAAGCCCTGTCTTTTGTATTTTAGAAGTAACTTAAATTCAGCTGTTAACCTCTAGTGCAGCATTCATTTAAAAATACTTCTTTCCCCTTGATAATTTTCTTTGGATTCAAAGGTCAGAGTTTACTGTCTGTCCTACTGAGACCATGTGTATGTACAAGAACTGCTGCTTGCTTTTCACCACTCCCTCATTCAGCAAACGTTGATCAATTTACCTTCTCTGTGTCTGATCCCGAATGAGATGCTGGGAAATTACTCAGTGGGAAAGAGTGTGTTTTTGTGTTTTTCATTCGTAAGCAGCCTCAGTAAGGTGCCTCACGCTCCTACCTAGAAAAACGCAAAATACATTTGGTTCTCTTTTCTCTTGCTAGTGTTTCGTGTTTTTTTTAAAGACAGTTTGTAAACTGCTGCCATTTGGAACTTCTTTAGGAAACTCAAAACGATCTATTTTTATTTAAATGCTCCCTTCACCTCCTCTCAACAGTTTTGAGTAAAGAAGTAGTTTCAGTCACACGTGCTGTTCTTTCCATGCTTTGTGTCTCACTCCCTGTCACTCCCTGTCCTGGAAGGAGATCTCTGTGGTTTGTGGTCAGGGTTTTTATTCTGCCTTCAGTATATGTTAACGTTTTGCGATTGAGTATTTTAAGAGATGTCTTAGAATACTTTCGTTTTCATAATTTTTCTTTTACATATTTTAAGTTGTATGCCCTGTTTTGACATGGAATTCCTTTAAAAAGCTGGTGTAGGAAAGGACTCTTTACCATCGTACGTGTTGGTTATCTGATGTGTAATGAATTCACGGTTTTATGGCTGATTTTCTGTTCTCCGGAGGGAAGGAGGTGTATTCCTGCAGCGGCCAGCTCGAGAGAGCCGTTCACAGCATGTTCTCACATGTTCCGTGTCAGCCTGATGAAACCTGCCCTGCTGAGGCATGAACTTCTGTACTAGCCATCTCCATATTATGTTCAATAAATTCTGTGCTCTGAATGTGTTTAAAGGATGCTTCAGTGTACGATTATTTTGAACAGATGGCCTATGAGCAGTTTAGCTGTGCTTTAGAGAAGATGGTGCAGCCCTCTCTCACCACTTCTTAGGAACATGAAATTGGTTTAAGAGAACAATCAGATATTTTGTGCCCCAAGACAGACTTATGGGATGACTTAGGTCAACCTTCTCATTTTACTGATGGGGAACCTTTTGCCCAGAGAGCTTCAGCATGGGGGCCAGACCTGCGTCCCCGTGTTTTCCTACTGGGGGAGGCGTTTGTCATTGATTTACTGATTGCTCACTGGTGTCCAGTTGCCTCCAAGCCTGCAAGGTGGGGTGGTGATGGTCTTTAAGCGGTGGCTGATAGGTTCCATCTTCTGATGTTATCTTTTTAACACATTCCTGAAAACATTTTAACCTCTTTGGGGAAAGTTACACATGCCAACAGTAAGACTTCATACAAGACCAAAGGATAGACAGCTCCAAGTCAGTGCCCCCCCAGGCCCAGGCCCGCTCCCCTCTCCAGGGGCTCCTGTGCCCCATTCTTGTTGGACTCTCTCCAGAGAGCCTCTCCCTGTGCACCTGTGTACGCAGAGCCCTCGTGTGTCCTTGCGCACAAGCGGCAGCCCACCCGCCCTGCCCCATCCTGAGTGCTGCGTGTGGACTTTGTGATGCATCTTGGAGATCGTTTCATGGCCACAACACATCTGAATGGTTCTGTAGTTCTCCTCTGGGTGATGTGCCCATCACTTCCTTAACCAGCCCTCTGTGAGGTGCACCTAAGTCATTTCTGGTCTCGCTGCTGCAAACACAGCCACAGCAGACTCCCCTGTAAATGAGACAGTTCCTGGAAGAGAAACAGGAAAGGGCGCCTGCATGTAAAATTGGTCATGTGACTCCACATCGTCTTCCAGAGGACGTGGCCGCACATGGTCCCAGCACTGCCTCCTTCCCTGTTCCTTCACCAGCATGTTGCATCGTCCACCTTTTTGATCTTTGCTCATCTGAAAAGCGCATTTGATTTCCCAGCTTTAATTTGGGGTTCCTTTACATGAGGTTGAGAAGCTTTTCATACGGTAAAGGATCTGCAGGGACATTAAAAGGCCACACAAAGGGCTGATGACGGAGAGCAAAGATGAAGATTCTGAGGACACACATTTATGAATGTGCAAATAGGAATCTAGACAGGATTTTACTAATAGGAAAATCACGTGCAGCAAAGGGTACAGAAGTGGATTGGGCAGGGGGAGGAAATCGCCCTTTGTGGCCAACGAATTGAGCTTGGACTGTTGACCTGCACTAGCAGCCTCACTACTGCACCAGTCCGAACATCTTTTGTCACATTCCTGGGGTCCTTTGACTATGGAGTCCACAGAGGATGTGAATGGGGTGGGATGTTTCAGCCTCCCAGTCTGCTGGGAGCTCCTCCCAGGGAGCTTCTGTAAGAGGGACTGAAAATGGTGGTAATCCTTAAAGGGTTAAAATCCAAGCTGTGAAACAGAGGCCTTTTCAAACAACAAAAGGTGCCATTCTGAGGAAATAACCACACCAATTTGCCATTAGCTTTCGTTAGTGCATTAGAAGACAAACCTCCCTGAGAATCTGCCAGGGTCCTGTAACGGGAGTGACGTGCCCCGTCAGAAACTGAGAATACCCTCGGAAATTGTACTCGGAGTCTAGACTTCCTTTTTTTTTTCAAGTAGAACTTCTGTTTCTTAGCGATGTTTGACTGCTAAGGTCACATCAAAGAAGCAGAGAAACAGCAAAACTTTGGAGAAATACAAAATTAATGTTATGGACTTTTGCAAAAATATACTTTTATGCTATTTCAAAAATGTTAGGAAAATGTGTATGCAAGGCAGGACTCTATTTTTAAAGACAAACCAAGACCGACCGTTATATTTTAAGCCCCTCCTTGCGGTCACATTGCCAGTCCTAAACGTGATTCCAAAACATAGAAGTGTCTTCCATTAGTAAAGATGAAACCATCAAAGAATAGCTATCCAGGCCCTGTGGCCCTGTCATACTTTGGGTATTTCCCTTCAGTCTCAGACCTTGAGGATAAGCCCACTTTGCAGAGTGAAGATGTTATCTTCTCTCTTCATCTGGCACTGCCTGCTCTACGGCACCGTCCCTACCCCACCACCCCTGTCCCCCCAACTCTCTGTCCCTTTACTGGATTAAGAGCAATTTGAAGGGACGTTCTAGGTTTTGTCATTGGATTTGGGCGTGTGGTATTTTTAATTTTGTTTTTTAACTGAAGCATTTCGTGTACATGGTATAAAAAGCCAAATAGTTCTAATAGGCTCATAATGAAACCCAGCAGACCCCCATCACTCCCAGCTTCCGTTGCCTAGAGGCAGCTGTTTTAGCACTAATTTCTTCTGGGTATCAACCTCTATATTTCTGAATAATGTGCCTGTATTACTTTTTCTTGGTTTTTCATGTGTAGATACTGTCTACTGATTTCCTCCTAAGGAGGATAAGGATTTAGCTCCAATAACCTTTCTCTCCATCCCTGCCCCTCTCAGAGTGTTATGTCGTCATTTCTGGCTGTGTCGGCATGCTTTTGCATGATTAAGACTACTTGAAATATTGTTCACAGCTCTGCCTTGTGTGTTCTATGATTATATTTCCCTTTTATCCACAGTGCTTTTCCCCTCGGAGCAACTAAATCTCAGTGCTCTGTTTGCTTAGTTTCTATGATCAATTCAGCCCCAGACTCTGACAGAAGTATGAGTCTCTTGAGTACATTTGCACATCGGGTAGTGTGTGATTTTCCTCCTAGAAAGGTCCCCCCTTGGAGCTCTGCGTTCTCTTGCTAGTCTCTGGACTGATGGCTTCCTAGGCTTGCTGCACGGCTCTCAGCCCAGGAGGGCTCCTCCCTGGCTTTCCTCTTGGGAGCCCCCTTTGCTCTCTTCTGGGTTTTGGATTTCTCGTTTTCTGCATCTCTAGCCCTCTCTTCCTTTACTGCCTCCCTTTGGTGGAGCACACCCTTTAGCAGGTTTCTGACGGAGGAGTGCGTGGGAGGTCATTTCTCTGAGAACTTTGCATTTCTGGAAGTGTTCCATTCTGCCCTCACACTTGGTTGATAGCTGTATTGGTTATAAAAGTCAAGGCTGGCCATCATTCAGAGGATTTTGAAGCATTGTTCACTGATTGCCACTTTCCAGTATTGCCCATGAGAAGTCTAAGGCCATTTTAATTCCTGGTCCTTTTTCTATTTCTGGGGAAATTCTTCAGCTCTAATTTCCAACTTTCTTTTGATTTTTTTTTCTGCTAACGTATTTATCATTTTCAAGAATTCTTTCTTTTCCACTTACTAGCTAGATATATATATATAATTTTCTTTTCACTGTGGATATTATCGTTCTTTTGTTGTTGTTCTAGAAGCTTTCGTTTTGATGTTCTACGTGAGGGACTATACAGTGGTTGTGGTCTTTCAAAGGTTAACATTCTTTTCACCGAGGAAAGTATAGTTTTTGTTGTTCTATCTCCTGTATCATCTGCTACTTACGACTCACTTTGGACTAGGTTTGTGTCTCTGTCATTTTGGAGGTTTTCTCAAATGCCTGGTTATCCTTGACCATCCTTAGGTATTTATTAGTGAAGCACTAAAAAGCTGATGGGAAGCTGCGTGGGTGAAGGTGGGATTTGTTGAATGGTGGGTTTGTATGAAAGCTAAGTGGGTAGGGACCTAACGGACACCTTTTTGGGGAATGTCTAGCTGTCAGTATCTGTAGTTGGTTTACCCTGGGCTCATTTCTCTACAGAGGAATCTTACAGCCTCCTTCCTGGCAGCATTAGTCCGGCTGTCATCTCTTAAGAAGGGAGAGACTGTACAACCTCACTGTTTCATGTGCAGAGTTGTCTTTACTCCCTCTATTTTCGGTTTCATACCTGACCTTGCCCTGGGTGGTCTCCACGTACGAAGATCCCCTGTTTAAACTGCTGGTTGTTAGAGGGGTTAGGGAGAGAATCTGGGGGCAAAACTCCTTTTACAGACTTGCAAATGGTCCTCCTGTTTTCAGCCCCACTGCTCTCCCGCCTCTGAGGCGCCTTGGGCCACCAATTCCTAAGCCTCAGAGCACGAGTAGACATGCTTCTGAGCTCTACCCCTCTGATCAACCTGCCAGCCCTTTTCTTTTGCTTTCTGTAGCCTGCTGTCCATGATAAGTGGCCCATCAGCTTTCCAGATTCCAGAATTTTGCCGACATCTCTTGTTGGCTGTTTTGTCTTTTCCTTTTTTTTTTGTTTATCTGTGTGATTTTGCGCCTTTTAATTCTTTCCCTGTAATTTATTGGGACTTCAGAAGGAATTGGAGGGGAAAGCCTGTGTTCTCCCTGACCACTTTAGCCAGAAGTTTGGAAGACCGTCCTTCCAAGGCACCCAGTATAGTCTTTGGCTCATGGTAGGTGCTAAGTCAATATATGTAGGTCTTATTAAACTGGCATGGCTGATTTTAACAGAAGCAATAACCACCTAAGTTTTGTGTTAACTTTTTTTTCTCCTGAAGGATTAAAAAAACACCAAATGTAAGCGGAAGAGTAGTAAGTTGTTAATAGCCCTTAGGAAGTAAATATGACATCACTGAGAAAAGACCCATCCTCACTGCGAGTTTCCTGGTTTAAAGCCATTTCTCCTAGAGTATATCATTGATTCCTCCGGATTCACTTGCCAGCTATGGGCTTTCTGGGTGTTGAGGCTGGGTGGCTCCAGGAATTACCAGATTTCAACTCATCTTGCTGGTGGGGAAACTGAAGCAGCGAGAAGGAGAGTCTTAGGTGCGTCTGTGGGGTTGAGGGGCCCCAGTCTCCCTGACCTCTGTTAAGTACGAGAAACCTGGACTCTTGGGGGACCCCGTGTCAGGCCGTGTTTCCCCCTCTGTTGGGACAGCAGTCCCTAACGTCCTTCCTAGAGAGAGCCTGGCTAGCAGAAAACAGGTGTCCTCAAGATCACAGTTGTGCTCTGCCCATCTTATTAAAAAGAAAAAAAAAAAAATTCCAAGCTGTTATTTAAAGTATGTGGTTATCATCTTGATGCTTGAATTCAGAGGACTTCCAGCCAGGTCTCAGAGCATTTCTTCAAGTCATCAGTGTTTATTGAGCCCCTTACTCTGTGCCAGACTCCGTTCCACACGTGGGGGCACAGCGGGGAGCCAGGCAGACAAGGGCTGGCTGTCAAGGAGCTCGTGCTGTCGATGAGGGAGGCTGACCAGGCAGAAGGAAACGAGCAAATAGGGTATTAGAGACCCTGAAAATTGCTGTGGTGGAATAGAAAGGGTGCCCTGGTGGGCAGAGCACTCCAGGGAGAGGGGGGAGCTGAGGCAACGAGCCTGAGGGGGACCGAGTTCCAGAGAGCAGAGAGGCCACCTGGCTGGGGCTGAGGGAGGATGGAGGTGGCAAAAGGGGGATCCGGGGAATCCGGGGGTCACAGGAGGGTTGGCCTGGAAGCTGAGAAGGTGAGTCCTCAGGAGTATTGGCAGGTAATTGACTCCATGCTCACATCCATCTGATGGGGGCTGTGGGTGACAAGGAACTGGCTGGCTGTCACGTAAGGCCACCAGGGGCAGACTAGGGGTCACATGCTGCTGCCCAGGTCCACCCCCTCCCTGCCTCCTGCAGCAGGAAGCGCTGCCCCTCCCGGCTCCTGCCTGAGTCAGCGGCCCCAGGGCCCGGGGCAGCGCAGCATAGCCCGCGTCACCGTGAGCCGTGTCAATCACGCCCGCAGCACCGCTGGGAGATGAAACACATTCGCTTATAGAAAGCAAAGAAAGAACTTCTTTTGATAACAAGCATCTGTTAATGGGCCTCTGAGAACTGTATACAATTTAAACTTTTTATTAAAAACAAAACCAAAAAATACTCATTCACCCTCCTGGGAGCCTGTGCTATGAAATTACAAACTGCACGGGTTTGTTTTTGTTTTTGTTTTCCTTTTAAACGTGGCTGAACATACAGTGGAGAACATTTATTTTGTTTTGTTTTGAACTACAACTGTGGGTTTTACTTTCGCCTCTTCTGCTTAAAGCTATCTTGGGTTCTATGTGGAGGGTCCAGACTTAACAATAAGGTGGGTCCCCATCCCTGGGAGAGTCCCCTCAGCCCTTGGACCCCAAACCCACCCCTCACTGGAGCCTAGAGTCTGGGAAGCATGGTTTCTTGCCCGGGAGAAAAGAGCCTGGGATTTTCTGTCAGCACCAAATGCTCCAGACCAAGAAGCCGGGGTTGGGAGGGTGCCTCAGTCCAGTCAATGGGGCCAGGAACCTTCTCTCCTCCTGAGCACAGGCCTCCTAATTAGGGGAGGCCCAGCCAGCCCCACAGAGCAGCTCTGAACTGCTTTCCCCAAATACGGTCACGAATCCCACCCCTGCCAGGGACCAGAGTCCCAGAGGGACACCCCAAGGTGGAGGCTCAGCTCTCAGGCTCTGGGGCCTGACTGCGGCGGCCTCGGCCTGGTCCCTCTCTGCTCCGAGCCTGCTTTCTTTCTGCAAGTTGCAGAGTCGCACCCTGCACTGTGGGGCCTCCCTCACAGGATGCCAGGCGTGTGGCAGTGACTTCTTCGCTGTCAAGGGTTAACCAGGATCACCAACGACCTGGTTTACCCGACTGTATTCACTGAAGTTCTACCGTGGGCCAGGTACAGCTGAAACTGCTGGAAGAGATCCCAGTGACTGACTCAGTCCTTCCCTTGAGGCAGAGAATAAGCGTGGATAAATCAGACACTGATCAGTAAGCATTATAAAGAACAGAAAGCAGAGTGACGGGATGGATGGATAGGACAGCCGGCAAAAGGAGGCTGCTTTTCGGGGTGGGGGTGGGGGGATGCTCATGGTGGCTTCCCTGAGCAGGTGACATGTGGTCTGAGACTTGAATGAGGGGAGCTGAGCCTCTGCAGATCTGGGGGAAGAGCTGCTGGGCAGCGGCCGTGGCACATGCAAAGGTCCTGAGGCAGGAAACAGCTTGGTGTGATCAAGAAACAGAAGGAACCCCAGTGCAGCCAGGGCAAGGGGAGGTATCGCTAGACCTAGGGATTTTATTCTGTGTGCACTGGAAGCCCCCAGAGCGCTTTAATTAGGACAGGGCAGTGGCGTGAAGTGAAGGTGCATAACAGAGAGAGCTGGGGTTTACCTCCACTTGTTTTATTCTCTTTCACACGTTCTCTCAAGACACTTCTCTCCTTTCTTTAGAACCGTAATCCCCTTGGTTGACTTTAATAACCAGCAGGAACATTTTTCAGGCTGTTTAATTTTATTAAAAGATTCAAATTTGATGATAAATGGTGGTGTGGCTGCCTTAAGCCTTGGATACAAGACTTGCTCAGCCGTGGACATGTTCCCACCACCCACCCTCATCCCCACCAGGAACACTGCCACACCGCCCACCCCCATGCAGTCTGAGACTGTAAATAAACAAATTATTTCTTGTACTTTGGTAAATATGCCACGAACACTCATAGCTCTCTGAGACCTACAGAGAATATTAACTCGGGTTTTTGGTTTTGTTTTTAAGAAGGCTGTGTAGATAGGGTAATTTCAGCGGACTGATTGAACCCCACACAGCCGACAGAGGACAAGGGCTTCCCTCAGAAAGCACCATTAGCCTCACAGACCATTGTTGTTCAAGATCTGTGATAAGAGCCAGAGACAAGGGTTCGGGCAGAGGAAGGAGGGCGTGAATCATCGCACAGCATCCCGGAAACCCTTGAGCCCACCAGGATGCCGGTTAATTTCACAGTGTACAGACGAGGCTCTGGGAACACAGGCAGGGTCCCTGGAGAGGCACAGCCTGTCCCCACCTTGATGACAGCCCCCTCTGAGCACATTAGCACTGCAGCGAGCAGGCTGGGTGAGGGGTGGCCCTCCGCTCCCTCCTCCTCCAGATGTGACCGGGTACCCGCTGACCCTAGGATGGTCCCAAAGACGCGTCGGAGGTTTCCCTCCCTCCTTGTCAGCCAAGCACAGGGAATCTTGAAAACAGAGGACGCCTGTGCAGGGCTAATTACAGAGCACGTTAGTGTCACCGCTGTCATTAGTATTAATTACTTTCCAAAGGCTGGAAGCGCCGCTTTCCTCCAAAGACCTGACCCCGGCTGCCAGCCCTACACGCTGGGGTTCGGTGTGGATGGGGCTGCCTTTATTTGCTTCCCGGCCGGGGAGGGCTGGATTTACCCGCTCGCCGTGTTGACAGCTCGAGGCCTGACTCGCAGAAGCACAGGCAGGCGCAGACAAGACGCCAGCAGTCACGACTCGAGAAAGCCGAGCGGCTCCCAAAGAGGCGAGCCGAGCCCCCTGCCAGCGAGCTGAGACGCGCCGGGAGCCCGAAGCAGCATCTTTAATTCATGGCTCGGGTTTCCGTTTGTATTGCTAAATTCAAATGAATCATCTTTAAACAACAACCCACGGACTCTGCAGAGCAGCGGCAGCACGCGCGTGCAGAACCGTGTTTCCATTTCACTGAATCTCAAGGGCTCAGGGAGGGAACTGGGGTGCCGTCGGGCAGGGAGACGGGTGTGGTCCACCCCCCGGCGCTGGTCCGCGCGCTGCCCGGGAAAGTTGGGAGTGAGCGCTTAGGAACTCGGAGCAGTTGACGTTGCTGCGGTGCCCGAGTTTGTGGTCATGATTCGCGTTGCTAGCCGTGGTGTAGGCTCTGCAGGCGCTGTTGAAGCTCAGGTCCTGAGCCACTTAGGATGCAGGCCGGGCTGTGTAACCGTCCAGGACGGTCACGGGTGGAGGAGTCTGTGCCAGAAGGGAGTCCATGGGGTCGGACGAGTGTCCTGAGGCACCGTCTGGAAGTCAGAGACCAATTTCATAGCCACTGGAGGAAGGCCAGCCCGAGAACCAGAAGCAGGAAGGGGAGAGGGGCCGCTGGGGGGCCCAGCCCCCCACCACTGACGGGCGTCTGCAGCAGAGGCGTGTGCTGCGGAGGCCTGGAGAAGCCCCAGGCCACCCTGTCACAGAACACCAGGGGTGCTTGGTAGGATGTGGGCCTCTTCTCCGGGGTGTCGGGACTGGAGCCGTCAGTGGGCCTTTGTCCGATGAAGAGCAGGCTTTGCCCGAGGGGGCCCTCCTCCATCTTGAAGAGCTCGTACTCCACGTGGGGGAGCCGGATGCCCAGCGGCAGGCACCCGTTGGTGGCGGTGACATCCCGCTCCGCTCCCAGGTACCAGGCCCCCGGGCCACCACAGCTGCTCGGCTCGGAGAAGTTGAGCATGGCCGTGGTGACCCGGTCCATGGGGGTGACACGGGCTCGCGTGACCTGGAACACCAGCTCGGTGCCGCCACGAACCCTGGCAGACGGCGTGCCCTTGGTGTAGCGGCCGGCTGCGTAAACGGTGAAGGTGGGCTGCCGGCAGGTGGGGTCCGAGAAGTGGTGGTAATACCCTTCCCAGGAGCGGTTGTGCCCATGGAAGGTGAAGACCCTGGTGAGGAAGAGCACGGCAGGGCGCACCTCGCACCCGGGGCTGACCCAGCGGCCGCCCAGGCGCAGGGGCAGGGCCGCCTGGCGGGGCAGCACGGGCGGGTGGTGCTCGTCGGAGCGGGCGATGAGGCTGCAGGCCGGGCAGGGGCGGGCGTGGTGCTGTCAGAGACAAAGGGAAGGCGGTGACTTCCGAGGCGGGAAGGTCAGGGTGCACCCGCGGCGGGCTGGCTCGGGGTCCCGCCCCCGGCCGCCTGTCACCCCTTCCTCCCCCCCTGCAGCCCCGACGGTCACTTCACTCTTCGTGGACCTCAGGCGGCTCCTCCATCCTCTGGGCCTTTGCACCTGCTGCTGCTTCTACCCGGAACCACCCCCCCGGCACGTAGCCTGGCTGCCTCCTTCCCGACCTCTCAGTCTCAGCTCAGAGGGCTTAGAGAGACTTTTCCCAACCACCCCTTGTATGGTGGGCCTCAGCCCCTTCTGGTGCTCAGGGGCGTGTCACGCCCTATTTCCCCTGCTCTCCACTCCTTCCCCTTCACTGGAGAGTGAGCTCCAGGAAGCCCAGGCTGTCTCTCTGTGGCTGCTCCATCGCCAGGGCTAGCACAGTACCTGCTCGCAGCAGGTGTATTGGGCAAACGAAGGAAGGAGAGACGGATGGAACTTGTGTCCTGGGATTTGAAAGAAGTTATCCTTTCCCACACCCGGCCTGCTTGTTCCCGAAATTCGACCGTTCATGTTTACTGCCTTTCTCCTGCCTGTTGTTACTTCCCCCACCCCCAACTCATTCTTTTTTAGGTGCTTCGTAAGGGCCAGGAGCTGTGCTGAGCACTTTTCATGCACTGTTACCTTACAGCCGCTAAAATTCTCATGCCCTTGGAACCCCTTGCTGAGCGTCTGTGCTGAGGTGTGGCTGAAAAGTTGCAAAGAGATTTGGCACAAAGATGTTCATGCTTGTGTTATTTATAATCGGAAACCCAGCCCCCTCTGCGCTGGTTGTCAGGTGCGGCCACAGTCCTCAGTTGCCCGAGGCTGTTTTCCTCTCACTCTGGCCTTATTTACAGTTGCCCCTGTCTTGTAAATTCTTAGGAGCTGGGTTTACAGTAAAACACGTCAACAGGAAGCAGATGCTAAACCAAGTTGCGTGGGAGTAGTCGGTCTGCATTCTGGAGTGGAAAAGCTCAGTCCAGGCCAAAAAGAAACCAGATACAGACTTTTTTTTTTTTTTTTTTTTTAAGGGAGCTGCTGCCCAGAATTTAGTTCAGAGCATCATTCTGAGAGGTAAGTGTCCTGGAACAGCCGCTTGTCAAAGCAAGCATCCCCAGCTTTTGCAGTTCCAGAAGGACACCCAGGGCCATGGGTGCACACAGGACAGGGAAGGGGAAAGGCATCTTGAAGCGCCCCAGCTGGGAAAACAGCTCCAATGTTTTTTGTTCAAAAAACAAAAGATTTCCATAGATTGCTGCTGGATGAGTTTCATGCCAAACAAGGGGGCATTTGGGAGTTCCAGTTTAGAAAGAAAATATTGGATGATTGAGAACAGACTTTTTTTTTTATTATTTTGGATTGCTACATTATAAGCTCTTCTTATTTATTTCTATGGTGAACCTAAAGTTGTCTTTTTTCCCATAATACAGAAAACGGTATTATTTTTGGTTTGGGGGATTTTGACCCAGAGGACTAGAAGGCACTTGGAAATGCTAATAAATGGCTACAGAAAGGTTTGTGACGGAAAGAAGCAAGAAAGCTGGGTAGTTAGCTGGAGTGCAGGTAATTGGAATGCTGGCTGGTAAGAGTCTCTTCTAATTTAGGCATTTTAACCCACATTCCAACTGTTGTTACACTAATGTGTATTGACAGGACATAGTGCATTACACCAAAATAATCTCAGGGCTGCCTTTCTCCCTCAAAAGAGATATCTTTTGCAGACAGGACATCTGGGGATGCTGGTTGGTAATTTGGGGCAAGCAGTTTTCTGCATGGCAGAAACAAATGGAGAACTAGCAAGACTTGAAGGTGAGAGAGGGAGAGAGAAAGCATTTCCCTCTCTGATGCTTTGGAAGGGGATGGAAGAAAGTACCTGTCTCTATCAAAAACCTTCCAGGCATCGTCGTGCACAGGTCCGGAGTTGCACGTGTTAATAAACAAGGCCCCAGCCAGCAGAACTCACACTTGTGTGCAAGCCAAACTCTTATTGGTTTCAGCCTGTTATGTAAAGTTATACCAGCAGCACATACAGTTTCTAGTTAACTCCCAGAGGCGACACCAGGCTTAGATGATTTTGCTCGAGCGGTGACAGATTGATTAGGATTCTATATCCAGGCAATGAATTTGGGAATCAAATTGGTTTTCAATTAATTAACTTCTAAGAATGTTGATGTTTACCATCTGGTTTGGGTTGTGGGCAAGGCCTGGGCTCCGGAGAGCATACGGTAATGACTGATTCGTTACCTGGGGGGTTTAGCTGCAGTGTATCCTTCTGTGAAATTATCTTCCTTTTTCTGTTTTCTTATGCGGAGGGGGGCGGTTGGTGAGTGAACATCTAATTTAACATCCGTACATCTGGCCCTGCTGGTCCTGTATGTTCTGCTTGGCAACTGCATTGCAGGTTGCATGGGCCACCCTGGCTGGTCAGGCAGCAGGAGGGCAGGAGTCTGCAGCCCCAGAGCCTGGCCTGGGGAGACATGACATCGTCATCCTCCGTGCCCCGGGGTCCGTCCTCTCTGCATTCAGAGCAGTGTGCCCTCCTAACGAGGTGGTGGGTGCCGGTAATCACCCCACCACCAGTGCCTTCTCGGCTCTAAGAAGGATGGACGTCAGACCAGCCTAGAACATTCGCTGACAAAAGGGGAATCGTTTCGAGGTCATGAAGAGAACTCAGGCTGATTTTCTGATCACGAGGGCTTCGCGTTGTGCTTCTTCTCTGCTACCCAGATCTCTGGTTGGGAGGAGGGAGGTGGGAGAAGGAGAGCAGATGGGCTGAAACCTGGTGCCCCTCCCCCCCACACACACTGGGGATGCTTTGACAAGAGGCTGCTCTCAGGGGTGACATGTTGCCCCATCCGGTTTAATTCCGTAAGTGTCTAGTATACAGCAGGCACTCAGTACATGCTGAACATGTGAGGGTTGCCTGTGGGCTCAAAGAGCACTTGACAGGGATGCCTGAACTCATCCATTCCCCCATCCATCCGTCCATTCTCACTTTTGAAAGATATCCCTTGGGTATTTCCTACAGACATTCTTAACCCAGAGTCCTAACCTCGACTTCATGTTTACAAACCTCAACCTAAAATCAAAAGTTTCTTCTAATTGTGAATGTGGGCAACAGACCCCTGTAGCTCCAGTGGAAACTTCTGCTTCGTGGCCGATCTCATGTTAACAGTGTTGCAGATACTAGAAACACTGTTTACACTCATTGCTACTTTGAAATAGGGAGAATAAAGAATTCCCATTCATAGTAATCCCACCTCAGAGTGTTTTAAGACTTGGGTAACTCTTTTCATAGAATTGGTTTCTGTTTAAATCCCATGTCTTTTATTTCATGCTTTTACAAATGTTTTTCTGAGGAGGGGTCCTGGGGTTTCAGCAGACCCGCTGGAGTGGTCGCGAGGCCCCAGCCTTGCCCACCAGGCTCTGTGCTCTGTGCCAGGAGAACTTTGCATACGTAAGGTTCAGTCTCTCTTTGCCTGTGTGCTCGTCGGACAAAAAAGGGCCATCAGATCTTCCCCGAGTCAGGAGAGTACGTTTGCGATGTCTTTAAGCTGAAGTCTAGGTTAATTGACTTACGTGAAATTCACTTTGGGGTGGGCACATCTCAAAGGGCGGGCATCTCCCTTTAGACTGCAGCCTCCGGCCCAGAGGGTGGTCCATGGACCACCTGGGAGCTTGTTAGAAATGCAAAATCCCAGGCCAGACCCGCAAACTTGACTGTGCTTTCTAAGAAGATGCCCAGGTGCCGGCATCTTGAGAACAGAGTCTGAGAAAGCGCCGCTCCGCCTGATGTTACTGTGACGGGGAGCGCTCAGCGCTGCTGGCTGCGGGGTAACAGTGGGTCCACACGGAGCTTTCCACAGGGGCCTTTGAGGGCTGTGCGGCCGCCTGGCAGAGCTCTGGAGGAGCTGCCCCCCTAGTTCATTCACCAGCATTTACTGGCCCAGCCCGTGTGCCAGCCCCTGGGCCAGTTGTGGGGACACGGAGGGGCACAGGGCCTCCCCCGCCACAGGTGATATTGGGAGAAGACGGTCAGCCAGTAAACAAACAGTGCAGCCCAGAGTGTGCCGGGTGCTGGGAACTGTGCAGAGTGGGGATGGGAGGGAACGTCTGAGCCGGGAACTGAGGGAGGGGGGACCTGCCCGTGCATAGCAGGGGCAGGAAGGGACCCTGCCGGGTCCACGAGGAGAATGTCAGGAGGACCACACTCCAGAAGACTCCCCAGGAGTTCCTTCTGTCCAGACCTGAGAAGAGATGTCTCGAGCAGAGGGAAGAGCATGTGCAAAGGTCCTGAGGCAAGCAGACCAGTGCGGGTGGGGGGTGGGGGGAGGGGGGCTGTGCAGAGAGGGCCCTAGGCAGGGGCAGATCCCACAGGCTGTCAGAGCGCGCCCTCCCGGGGCCCCAGACTCACCAGGGCGCTCTGCAGCGGGCGCTGGTAACCGGTGGGCCGGTAGTGCCGCCGCTCCGCCCGGTCGGTGTGAATGTCCCCCAGGTAGAGCTCCTCCACCAGCCGGGGCGCGTCCCGGGGCTCGGGCTGCAGGCGGCGCTGCACTCGGACCAGGCTGAGCTCGTGCATGGTGAAGCCCAAGGCGGCCGCGCAGTCCCGCTCAGCCCCGGCACCCAGAAGCTCGTACAGGGCCCCCGGCAGCCAGGCCCGGGCGGCGGGCAGGCGGTGCGCGCAGGCCCGGCCAGCCCGGCTCTGGTCCAGGCGCCCAGCCACGTCGAGCAGGGCGCTGCGGCTGTGGAAGACGACGCCCACCTTGTGCAGGTGGTAGTCGGCCTCGGTGGCGCCCCGGGTGACCCAGGAGGCCCGGCGCAGGCGCACCTTGCCCTTGATGAGCAGTGAGTGGGCGGGCTCCCGGCACGAGGGGTCCCTGTAGTAGAACTGGTAGGCGCGGAAGAGGCGGTTGGGATAGAAGGTGTAGGAGCGGGTGAGGAACTCGGGTCCCGGGCGCACCTCGCAGCTGCGGGGGCAGAGGGGGGTTGGGCAGAGCAGTGAGTCCCCCAGCCTCGCTCCGGGATCCCCCTCCTACAGCCTCTGTTTCAGGCCTCAGCTCAGGGCTGGGAGCCTGCAGCCTCAGTTTCCCCAACTGATCTCAGCCCCACTTTGAGGGCTGGGGGCCTTCCACTCTTGCCTTGTGGCCTCAGCAGAAGCTGTCCTTCATGCCATCCCAAATGCCTTTTTCAGCGGACATCCACCCTCCTGGCCCGGCTCCCCGTGGGTCCCATGGCTCCCCCTTGGCCCAAGAAACACACAGGCTTTGCAGCCAGAGGACCCGGGTTCAAATCCCATTTCCGTCCCTCCCGAGGATCGTGAGCCTGGATAACGCCTGGCTCCTTCCTCTGGGACCGGGAGGCCCTGGATGCACAGTCAGGGTTTCGAGGAAGCAGCCAGCACAGTGGTGGCACCTGGGAGGAGCTTAAGAAACGGGGGCTCCTTCGCACCATTTGGGGAGCCCTGTGCTCTGAGCTCCTGGGGGCAGGGTCCTGCCTGTTCTCTCCCCGTTGGGTTCCTGGCACCTGGTCCAGGGCCTGGCACACACTGGACCCCCAAACCCTGGTCCTCGCTGAGTGAATCGTGAATGATGGTGCTTACATTGTCTCCCCGCTGGCTAAGCGGACGGGCCCCCTGCCACCACATTTCACCCACATCTGTGACAGGCTTGTTGATCTAAACCAGAGAACTTTTCCAGTGAAGGGTCAGATAATAAGTATTTCTGTCTTTGTGGCAGTTACTCAAGATCGTGGTTCTGGAGCTAAAGTAGCCAGAGACAGTGTGTACATGGTGGGCATGGTTGTGTGCCAATAAAACTTTATTTGCAAAGCCAGGCGTCATGCTGGCCCTGACCCCTGGGCCCTATTCTGCTGGTGATGAAACCATGACTCCTAGACCCCCAGTCACACCCTGGCTTTGGGGTGGATGGTGGACAAGTTCCCCGGGAAAAAGAGCAGGCAGGTACCCCCTGCACAATGTTACGCTAACCAGGTGCCACCTGTACTGTTATTTTCTCGAAATGTTTCATACCAGCGCTGCTGGAGCAGGAGAAATATGTTCTCGCTCACCCTTTTCTTTCAGTCCTTCTGGTTATATTAAGGAGAGAGTCACGGTTGGAGTTCATGTGTCTTTAACACCAATCTCCCTTTTCTCCCAAAGTGAACAGACTCAGGGCCTTAGGCAGGCAGCGAATCAGGTGAAAATTTAATGATGTTGTTTTGTTTTCATTGACTTTCTTTTTTTGTTTTTTTGCGGTACGCGGGCCTCTCACTGTTGCGGCCTCTCCCGTTGCGGAGCACAGGCTCCGGACGCGCAGGCTCAGCGGCCATGGCTCACGGGCCCAGCCGCTCCGCGGCATGTGGGATCTTCCCAGACCGGGGCAGGAACCCGTGTCCCCTGCATCGGCAGGCGGACTCCCAACCACTGCGCCACCAGGGAAGCCCAGACTTTCTTTTTATGGTTTCCTCCTATTTATGGCAAGTGGCTCAGCTCCCCATAGCCATAGTGATCTTACGCTTCCTTTAAAAATAATCATAGTGCTGTAAAGGTGCACAGTATACCAATTATCCCCCAATAAAGCTATAACAATGCATGAATATGTTTACACCAACAAAAGCAAGTTGGCTTAAAGAAAAATCGTAAGGAAATACCAGTACAGGCAGTAGTTAAACATGGAGAGAGGTGACTCACATGCCCGAGGGTGGGAAGATTTGCCCAAAGGAACGCAGCAGGTCACACCAGACAGCTCGGTGGTTCCCAGACTCTGGGTCTTTCCCTGCACTACTCCCAGAAAATAGCAAAGCCTGTCTGAAGGGTACAATGGGGGACTTTCTAGGAAGAAAATATTAGAAGTTTCTAGAACTCTCTGGAATGCTGTTGTCTTGGGGCAGGAACAGCCTGCAGCCAGTCCCCATCCTCCCCATGTCTCAGTTCTGTCTCAGAGTGACCCCGGCCAGTGGTGCATGAACCCCACCTGGCCTGTGGAGTCGAGGAGGGGGCAGAGCCTGGGAATGCATCCAGAGCCTCTTTGCAGAACTCAAGTCCCCTTCCTCCCCCAGTGCGCTAGCAGATGCTTGGCAGTTGGATTTTTCCCTGACCTCGGGAGGTGCGTGGAGGACATGGAAAGTCCAGTCCCTGACCCCAGGATGGGACTGGCCCAAGGGGCTGGCCGGGGAGGAGGGGATGTACTAGGTGTGGAGGAGGACACTGCCTTCCTTCTCCCTGACACTGGGAGGGAGGACCCAGCTGGCTGCCCCGCACATGAGGGCAGAGCACAAAGCCCATCGCCCCAGAGCAGCACTGAGGCCTCTGAAAGGTCAGGTGAGCCTGTCAGGTTAGGAGGAGAATTGGATGGGCAGGCAGGACCCCGGGCCCTCTCTGGCCTACTCCTTCCGGTCTCAGGACCTTTGCACCAGCTGCTGCCTCTGCCTGGCTCTGCCCCTGGCTCCCTGGATGGCTGACTCCTTCCTCCTTTCAGATCTCGACTGAATGTCACCATCTCCGAGAAGCCTTCTGTGACCGCCCTCGAAAGAGCCCTCCCGGGCCGCTCACTCTCACATCCTCCCTTTTATGTCTTTCACCGTCTCAAGTTTAAGTCACTTATTTCTGTTTAGGGCTTGTCTCCGCCGCAGCTCCCCCTGCACCCAGCTCATAGTAGCTCCTCAGTAAGTGTTTGCACAGCAGGTGCTCAGTGTGTGGAACAAGGGCATTTCCTCCAGTTGCTGTCTGTGGCTGGGGCGGGATGCCCGACACAGTCCCGACCTGCCAGGCTCACTCTGGGGAGGGCGACAGCAAGCACGTGCTTGGCAGGCCTCTGGACAGTTGCACGAATTGTACCCGTTTCACAGATATGGGACACTGAGGCTCAGGGTGGGTGAAGCCTCCAAGCCCAGGGGCCTGTGGTCAGCGTGACCTCAGCAGGGTCTTACCCAGTGGAGATCCAGGGCCCGTCCAGGCGTGGGGGCAGCAGTGCGGTGACGGGCGCTCTGCTGGGCAGGAGCTGCTGGCAATGTGGTCCCCAGCGCAGGCGGCTACCCTCTGCCATCCCGGCTGCCTCTGCAGTGTGGGCTGCAAAGCAGACGGACCCGGGTCAGCGATCCCAGCACACCCTGGTTCTTCACCTGCCTGGCCAGCAATGGGCTCCCCAGATCGGGGCGCCTCGAGTCAGCCTCAGGACCCATCTGCCTTCTGCGCGCCTGCCTGCCGTGGCCGAGTGCCGCCGGGCAGTGGCGGACGGGCCCTGCACCCGGGACAGGAGGCAGCCTGGACTCAGATGGGGCCAGACGGTGGGACTCCCACCCCCTCCCACCAGGAGCCCGGGCTCTGCTTGACCTCTGCCCCTGGAGCGGCCAGACCTGTGCCCGCCACGCGTGGCCACTCCGTTCATGGTCCCTCCGTGGTGCCAGGCCCGGGTGTCGTCCATCCCCACGGGTGGGACCTGGCCGGCACCGGCTCACCGTGGTGCTCACTCGGGATGCGTGTGGTGGGGTCAGGCTGAGGCGTGAGGCCAGCAGCGGGGCCAGGGGAGGGCTCGGAGGCCTCAGGGAGGAGGCTGTGAGCAGTGGGGCAGGCCCAGGGTCCCCGCCCTCTCCAGACGGGCTCGTCTCGTGGAGACAAGCCAGGCCTGGCTGTGGGAGCTTCACTTCTAGGAGCAGCTCAGAGGTGAGACCACCAGGGCCTTCAGCTGCCAAAGAGCAGCAGTTCCCTGTAATCCCTGCTCAGAGTCGGGCTTGACGCAGCCCCGATGGCGGGATGTATGGGAAGCCTGGTGAAGGGCGGCATCCCGATGTTACAGCGACAGGCTGCGCTCAGGGGCGGCCGCCTCGACCCGCCGGCCCCGCTCCTGCGACAGGCCTTCCCGGGACACTTCGTCCCACCACGCCTGTGGCTGAAGTGGGTCGGGGGACGCGGGGGCCTGGCGGAGATGGCGGGCAGCTGGAGAGACCTGCTGGGCCGGTCCAGGAGGCCCAGGAGGGCTTGTGGGCTGAGTGAGGAGTGAATGCATGGTGCCCCCTGCTGCCCACCCCCCAGCACACAGTCACGTGGTCCTGGCAGGGTCAGGAAGGGCAGTTCGGCCAGGGAGGCTGGGGTCCCCGCCCTGCCCCTTCAAAGCCGTCTGACGGGGCCCGTGGCCCCCAAGCTCTCTGCCCCCCTCGGCCTCTCACAGTGGATTCCTCACTTTCCTGGAGGTCTGGGTTCTCACCGGGAGACGCTCGGGGTCCCCAGGGACCAGCTGCGAATACTGGAGTGACACCGACGGGGACCACGATACGGCCTCAGTGGTTCCCGCTCACTCAGGACCGGCTCCGTGCATTTTTATTATATTATCTTACATTTGTGTACGTCAGCCCAGGAGATGGTGTTGGCATCGCTGCCTCTGATGGGTAGAGCCACGGGCTGGGCAACCTGGGCTTAGCTGGCCTGGGGCCCAGGCTGCCCGCGGTGGCAGAGCCGGGCTTCGAGCCAGGCCGTCAGCTGTGGCCTGACGGCTTAACCATGGCCCTTTTGCATTGCAGGCAGGGGGAGGGGCTGAATGAAGGAATGAGTAAAAATCCCGTGTGGCCCTGGGCCCCTGTATATTCCTGCTGTATCCTATACCTGGTTTACAGGCTTTAAACAGCCAAATAAGAGAGGTGAAAACTAACAACCAGTGTACTAGGGCTGTGGTGTCCCCGCGGACAGTGGGCACTTGGGCTGCCCCAAAGGCTCTCAGGGCCGTCCTGCAGTGAGTCCACGCCAAGGGCAGTCTTGAAAGGGTGGTTCTGTGTTAACTCAGGCACGTCTAGCCTTTTGGGGACCAGAGCCAGGATGTTGGGGTGGACGGATGGGCATGCACGTTGGGCCAAACGCCCAGCATGGCCCCGTCGGGAATCCTGAGCTGGGACATACGTGCATCCGCGTCCACGGCTCACGCCTTCTTGTGCTCCTGAAATCAACTTCACCCGGACCCTCTGGGTCCCCTGGATCCAATTCTGCGGGTTAATTTGAACATCACTGGTTGTCAGTGAAGCTTGACAATGCAAGTGTTGATTTGGGGAATGGATGGGAGCAAAGGGAAGAAAAAGGTCAAAAGGGGGTGGGTGTTATTTGCGTGGTAGGAAAATCAAGCTTATGTCTCAGAGCAAAACCGTGAACAGGCCCCGAATATGACATTGGCGCTGCTTCCACAAAGCTTGATTTCTTGAGGAAATGTTTTCTGTCCAAAAGGAAACGAGCCTTTCCCCCAGGTACTCCCTCTGAAGGCGCGTTGAAGAGATGTCGCCTTCACGACGTTATATTTTGACACGAATCCTGAGATGGTATGTTCCCGCTAAGTGTGTTTTATTTGTCTTGCTTTTCTGTGAGAAATGGGGATTTAATTAAGTCAGGAGACAAAGAGATACGGTGAAATCTCACCATATTCAGAACGTGTACATGCAAAACGCAACTGGAGCCCTTCTTTGTAAAACCCGAGCGGAGCATGACACTGCCTGTCTGCTGAAGGTTCAGCTTCAAGGTTGCAAAAATGAAACCAACCGACTAGAAATGAACTCATGAAATGTTTCCAGTCCCAGCTTTGGAGGTAGCTTATAGATTTTCTTTCCTCTCTCTCCCTCTTTTCTCCCCTAGAAAAGTCTGAGCTCAGGGAACCACAACTGAAAGCAGATGGTGCCCTGGGCCGGCTTGCACAACTTTTCCTGGGGACCTGATAGACTGAGTTAAATGCGTGGGCCGAATTGATTTTTATCAACCATGGATTTTTAATTAACAGTGGTGTCCACTTACCGCCATCCATTATTTACTGTTTACCCACTAATTAAAAATTATGCTGCTTTTGCACTCATAAGAGCAGGACATTTGAAATTAGATCGCATCGTTCAAATTACCTGCAGAATTAAATCCAGAGCGTCGAATTGCTCAGACCAGGCTACTGGGGTTTAAAATATGATCTGCTCCAGCCTGTTGTATGATCATGAGTCAGAACGCCAGGAGCAGGCTACATGGCAAACATCGTGTGGAACCTGCCTGGGGTCTTAGTGGGGAGGGAGACCTTGGAGTCTGTCTTGAGCGGACGTTGTCTCACCCAGGAATCCCAGGGAAGGCAGCCTGTCGGTGCACTGATGGAGTGCTTCCAGGTGGCGGCCATACCTGTGGACCAGCAGGTGTCATCTGCACAACTGCCCATGGTCCAGGTTCAGTCAATGCCCCCATTTTGCGGATGAAGAAACTGAGGTTCAGAGGGTGGAGAGACTTGGCCACCCTACCCCAGGCAGCTGCTTCTTATCCAATTAACAAATAAAATATGGTAAAATACACCTAACATAAAAGTCACCATTTTAACCATTTTAAAGCATACAATTAAAATTCGGTGGCGAACTTCCGGGAAGATGGCGGAAGAGTAAGACGCGGAGATCACGTTCCTCCCCACAGATACACCAGAAATACATCTACGCATGGAACAACTCCTACAGAGCATCTACTGAACGCTGGCAGAAGACCTCAGACCTCCCAAAAGGCAAGAAACCCCCCACGTACCTGGGTAGGGCAAAAGAAAAAACTAAACAGAGACAAAAGGATAGGGACGGGTCCTGCACCAGCGGGAGAGAGCTGTGAAGGAGGAAAAGTGTCCACACACTAGGAAGCCCCTTCGCGGGTGGAGGCTTCGGGAGGCGGAGTGGGGGAGCTTGGGAGCCGCGGAGGAGAGCACAGCAACAGGGGTGCGGAGGACAAAGCGGACAGATTCCAGCGCAGAGGATCGGGCCGACCGGAACTCGCCAGCCGAGAGGCTTGTCTGCTCGCCCGCCCGGGCGGGCGGGACTGGGAGCTGAGGCTCCGGCTTTTGTCGGAGCGCCGGGAGAGGACTGAGGTTGGCGGCGTGAACACAGCCTGCAGGGCGTTAGTGCACCGCGGCTGGCCGGGAGAGAGTCCGGGGAGAAGTCTGGAACTGCCGAAGAGGCAAGAGACTTTTACGTCCCTCTTTGTTTCCTGGTGCACGAGGAGAGGGGATTAAGAACGCTGCTTGAGAGAGCTCCAGGGAGCTCTTTTAGCGCGAGCCGCGGCTAAAAGTGCGGAGCCCAGAGACAGACATGAGACGCTAGGGCCGCTGCTGCCGCCACCGGGAGGCCTGTGTGCGAACACAGGTCACTAGCCACACGCCCTTCCGGGGAGCCTGTGCAGCCCGCCACTGCCAGGGTCCCGGGATCCAGGGACAACTCCCCCGGGAGAACGCACAGGCGCGCCTCAGGCTGCAACGTCTCGCCGGCCTCTGCCGCCGCAGGCCCGCCCCACACTCCGTGCCCCTCCCTACCCCCGGGCCTGAGTGAGCCAGAGCCTCCGAATCAGCGGCTCCTTTAACCCCGTCCTGTCTGAGCAAAGAACAGACGCCCTCCGGCGACCTACACGCACAGGCGGGGCTAAATCCAAAGCTGAGCCCCTGGGAGCTGTGAGAACAAAGAAGAGAAAGGGAAATCTCTCCCAGCAGCCTCAGAAGCAGCGGATTAAAGCTCCACAATCAACTTGATGTACCCTGCATCTGTGGAATACATGAATAGACAACAAATCATCCCAAATTAAGGAGCCCTGTGGATGAAAGGCTCTTGGTGCTGCAGCCAGGAGTCAGTGCTGTGCCTCTGAGGTGGGAGAGCCAACTTCAGGACACTGATCCACAAGAGACCTCCCAGCTGCACATAATATCAAACAGCAAAAATTTCCGAGAGATCTCCATCTCAACGCCAGCACCCAGCTTCACTCAACGACCAGCAAGCTACAGTGCTGGACATCCTATGCCAAACAACTAGCAAGACAGGAACACAACCCCACCCATTAGCAGAGAGGCGGCCCAAAATCATAATAAGTCTACAGACACCCCAAAACACACCACCAGACGTGGACCTGCACACCAGAAAGACAAGATCTAGCCTCATCCACCAGAACACAGGCACTAGTACCCTCCACCAGGAAGCCTACACAACCCACTGAACCAACCTTAGCCACTGGGGACAGACACAAAAAACAACAGGAACTACGAACCTTCAGCCTGCAAAAAAGGAGACCCCAAACACAGTAAGATAAGCAAAATGAAAAGACAGAAAAACACACCGCAGATGAGGGAGCAAGATAAAAACCCATCAGACCTAACAAATGAAGAGGAAATAGGCAGTCTACCTGAAAAAGAATTCAAAATAATGATAGTAAGGTTGATCCGAAATCTTGGAGATAGAATGGACAATAGAATGGACAAAATGCAAGAATCAGTTAACAAGGACCTAGAAGAACTAAAGATGAAACAAGCAACGATGAACAACACAATAAATGAAATTAAAAGTACTCTAGATGGGATCAATAGCAGAATAACTGAGGCAGAAGAACGGATAAGTGACCTGGAAGATAAAATAGTGGAAATAACTACTGCAGAGCAAAATAAAGAAAAAAGAATGAAAAGAACTGAGGACAGTCTCAGAGACCTCTGGGACAACATTAAACGTACCAACATTCGAATTATAGGGGTTCCAGAAGAAGAAGAGAAAAAGAAAGGGACTGAGAAAATATTTGAAGAGATCATAGTTGAAAACTTCCCTAATATGGGAAAGGAAATAGTTAATCAAGTCCAGGAAGCACAGAGAGTCCCATACAGGATAAATCCAAGGAGAAATATGCCAAGACACATATTAATCAAACTGTCAAAAATTAAATACAAAGAAAACATATTAAAAGCAGCAAGGGAAAAACAACAAATAACACACAAGGGAATCCCCATAAGGTTAACAGCTGATCTTTCAGCAGAAACTCTGCAAGCCAGAAGGGAGTGGCAGGACATATTGAAAGTGTTGAAGGAGAAAAACCTGCAACCAAGATTACTCTACCCAGCAAGGATCTCATTCAGATTTGATGGAGAAATTAAAACCTTTAGAGACAAGCAAAAGCTGAGAGAGTTCAGCACCACCAAACCAGCTCTACAACAACTGCTAAAGGAACTTCTCTAGGCAAGAAACACAAAAGAAGGAAAAGACCTACAATAACAAACCCAAAACAATTAAGAAAATGGGAATGGGAACACACATATCGATAATTACCTTAAATGTAAATGGACTAAATGCTCCCACCAAAAGACACAGATTGGCTGAATGGATACAAAAACAAGACCCATATATTTGCTGTCTACAAGAGACCCGTATGCTAACACATATATATGGAATTTAAGAAAAAAAAAAAATGTCATGAAAAACCTAGGGGTGAAACAGGAATAAAGACACAGACTTACTAGAGAATGGACTTGAGGCTATGGGGAGGGGGAAGGGTAAACGGTGACAAAGCAATAAAGAGGCATGGACATGTATACACTACCAAACGTAAGGTAGATAGCTAGTGGGAAGCAGCCGCATAGCACAGGGAGATCAGCTCGGTGCTGTGTGACCGCCTGGAGGGGTGGGATAGGGAGGGTGGGAGGGAGGGTGACGCAAGCGGGAAGAGATATGGGAACATATGTATATATATAACTGATTCATTTTGTTGTGAAGCTGAAACTAACATACCATTGTAAAGCAATTATGCTCCAATAAAGATGTTTAAAAAAAAAAAAAAAAAAATCGGTGGCATTTAAGATGTTCACCAGGCTATGCAAACATCAGCTCTGTCTAGTCGCAGAATTTTTCATCACCCCAAAAGGAAACTCCTTACCCATCAGCAGTCACTCTGCACGCCTGTCTCCTCTCAAACCCTAGCAGCCAGTAATCTGCTTTCTGTCTCTACGATTTGCCTATCCTGGATATTTTGTATAAGTGGAATAAAAAACATCTACCCCTTTCTTATCTACTTCCCTTTTCTTATCTACTTTTCTTATCTACTGTTCACAACACTTCTATTAGATGGACGTGATTATCTTCATTTTCCAGATGAAAAATGGAGCCTTGGGAGAAGATTTACACCCAGGTCCACCATCCGTGTTTTCTTCAAAGAACGTGAAAAGTGTAGGTCTGAATCAACGGTGGGGGGTGGGAGGGGTGGAGAAAAGACATGGGGTTTGTAGCCAGAGCAGATGGAGAAATAATCAGGTCTTCAGATACCTTTCTTTTAGGGGCAAAAGGCAAAAGAAAAGCACTGTTTTTTGTCCCCCCCCCCATCCTAATTGGCTTGTTCTGAGGTTCTGGGAGGTGTGCCAGGTGACTCTAGGTGCAGTGGTGAGCACTTCTTATCCCAGCGGTTATGCACCGATTTTAAAGGGTGTTAGAAAGCAGCTGCAGTTACCGTAGCAAAATTGTGCTTTCACAGCCCACATTGCCAAGGACAAGACTGAGTTTTAACAGGGGCTTGGTCTGAACTGGATTTTAAAACATTAAGTAATACTTTAAGTAAATAATATTTAATAAGTAACTATTTAATAAGTAAACGCGGTCAATAGCCTGAGGGGGGTGCACAGAACGAAGAGGGAGAGACGGAGGTTAACACATCACTTCCCCTCACGGCTGTGTGTCCTGGAGCCACCACCACAAAGGACAGCAAACTGGGGGACCGAAAACAGCAGGACATTATTCTCTCACCGTCTGGAGACCAGAAGTCTGAAATCAAGGGATGGGCAGGGCCGCGTTCTCTCCTGAGACTCTGGGGGAGGGTCCTTCCTGCCTCTTCCAGTTCTGGGGGTTCCAAGCATCGTTGGCTTATAGCTTCATCCCTTCAATCTCTGCCTCTGTCGTCACAGGGCCGTCTTTCTTCTCTGTGTGTCTGCAGCTCTGTGTCCACACCTCCCTCTCTTTCTCTTATAAAGACACCAGTCACTGGATTCGGGTCCACCCTGATCCGATATGACTGCGTCTACATCCGTAAAGACCTTATTTCCAAATACGGTCACATTCACAGGTACCAGGGGTTAGGATCTGAACATATCTTTTTGGGGATGCAATTCAATTCACAGCCGATACCAAGGGCCACCCAGGTCTCCCAGCACCCTAACCTTTGTCCGTCTACTCCTCCCCCACATGAACCTTGCATGGCTGTTACATGCCTTTGTAGAGCGGCACATGATGGCCGGAGTTCCTGTTCTCTCGGAGAGGCTGGCATTAATCAAGTGGTCCCACCATGGATTATAATTTCAAAGAATCGTTAAGTGTCTCAAAGGAAATTTACACAATGGCCAAAAACTTCCTAACACACTTGGAGTAACATTCCACGCTTTTCCTTATGATCTCCAGGGCCCTTCAACATCGGTTGTCTTCCTGTCTTTCCACGGCCGTACATCAGATCCCCCCCCATGATTCTCTATTGTGTGTTCCTAGGGATGAATAGCCAACTCTTTCCTGCCTCAGGGCTGTCGCAACGCTGTTCCTCGGCCGGAGCACCTCTCCCTCTGCTTTGAGCTGGGTGCTTCCCACTCACTGGGGTCTCAGCATAATCGGTGTTGCCTGGCAGGCTGATATCAAACATTCCCTTCTATTCTGCCCGTCCCATCTCACCTGTGCAGCACTCCTCACCTCTCTCAATTACTTACCTGCTTGCTGTGTTTTATTTACTTTTATTTTTTGACTTTTCAAGTTGATATCATTTCAGACCTACAGAAATTTTGCCAAAGCAGTAGAAAGAGCTCTAGTATACCTGGTTTCCACAAAGGTTAACATCTTGCAAAGATATATAGTACAGTGATCAAAACCAGGAAATGAACACCGATCCCATGTTAGAATGAGTCTACAAATCCTATGCAGATTTCACCAGTTGTCCCAGTAACGTCTCCTTTCTGGTCCAGGATCCAATCCAGGATCACACGTCACACTTAGTTGTCACGTCTCTTCAGCACCCTTCAATCAGAGATGCTTCTTTGGTTTATGTCTTTCACAGCCTTGACACTTTTGAAGAGTACTGGCCAATTATTCTGAAGTGTGTTCTCCGGGTTGGGGTTTTCCGATGTTTATTCATGATTTTATTCATCTTGGGCAGTTTTGGCAGGAACCCCAGGGAAGCAGTGTTGCGCCCCTCTCAGTCGTTGCTTCAGGAGGTACCGAGATGTCAGTTTGTCCCAACGCTGGTGATGTTAACTTCGACCACTTGCTTAAGGAGGTGTCTGCCAGGTTTCTCCACTGTTAAATTACTCCTTTCCTCTTTGTCATTAATAATTATCTTATGTGGATATACTTAGAGCTCATGCAAATATCTTGTTTTCCATTATACTCCTCCCACTAATTTTAGCATCTATTGATGACCGTTGATGATTCTTACTTACAACAGTTATTACTGTGGTGTTTCCCAAATGGTCATTTTCTAGTTGCATCATTCTTTTCTGGATTTATATCTGTAACTTTCTGGATTTATTGATTGGAATTGTGCTGTAAGGAAGCGCTGTCCCTTCTCCCTGTTTATCTCTTTATTCAATTATTATTTGTCTTAGTATGAACTCAGGGATATTTATTTTATAGGTTACAATCCATTGCTGTCATTATTTACTTTGTGGCTCAAATTGTCCCTGATTTGGCCATTGGGAGCTCCATCGACTCCATCAAGCTCCAGGACGCCATCCTGGGTCCTTTTTACATGCACTTGTCATTTTTTTTTTGAGCATGTCCTCATTTTCTGGCACTAGAAGATCTTCCAGGCTCACTTTGTACTTTTCCTGACCCAGCCCTGGAATCAGCCATTTCTCCAAGGAGTCCTGGTTTCTTTTATTGGAGAATAGTATTTAGAAACCAAGATGTAGGTGCTGGGTGCTCACTGCCACTGAGGTGTCACCCCAGGTGCCTCAACTTCTTTCTTCCTTCATCTCTCCCTTCCCTCTTTTCTTTCTCTCTTTCTCTTCCTTCCTTCCTTCCTTTCCCCTTTTCTTCTTCCTTTCCTTTCCTTTTCCTTTCTCTCCTTTCCTTTCTTTTTCTTTCCTCCCCACGAGGACAGGCCCTTATCTCTCTTGCTCCCTGCTGATTCCCAGCCCCTAGCACAGTGCCTGATGGATGTTAAATAAATATTTGTTGTGTCAGTACATGGACAGCACTTAGAACAACGCCTTCACGTACTAGACACTCAATAAGTGCTCGTTGTGATTGCTACTTTTAGTTGAATGAATGAATGACGTGCTCCCTAAGACCAATGCACATGAATTCCTTGTTGACATTCCTCCCACCCCCTTGAGGTTTCTCCTGCTAAAACTTGGCTGGTGATTTCCATCACGTGTGTGGCTATTAGGGTCAGGCTTGAAATGGAAGTGGAGAAAGAGAAGGCTTGCAACTGCTGGGATCACTAAGAATCTGGCTGAGGGTGAAAGGGTGGTCAGTAAGGGAGTTCCCAGCAGGCTGGGGACCCTGATTGATCCAGGCAGGTAGAGAGGAAAGAGAAGTAGAGGCAAAGGGAGATTCAAGTCTGGGCATCAGCCCTGCTGAGAGTTTTGAGGATGGGCCAGATCTGGCCTAAGAACCTGATGCCGGGCCCTTGGCTTCATAGCCTTTTTGACCCTTGGGACCTGCCCCAGCCAAACCAGGACCCTGCTATGGTTCTCCACCCCCAAGGAAGGCTCCATCTAGCTCCACGGCACTGTTCAATAAACAGAGACTGTGAGTCACGCATTAAAAAGGCTGAAAAGTAGCAGGTGAAATTAATTTTAACGATATTTTCATCCAGCCCCCAATAGTATATGTAATACATGCAACATGTATAAATTCAACAGGTAATAGATATGAAAACCAGTAATGAGATATTTTATATGCCTTTTCAAATACAAGTCTTCGAAATCGGGCATATATTTACGCTCACAGCGCAACTCAGTTTAGATGGGTCACATTTCAGGGCCTCAGGGGCCATACGTGGCTGGCAGCTGCTGTATTGGAAGCATAGCTCCAGCTCAAGAAGGGGATGTGTGTGTCAGATTTCGCTGCATCAGAGGTTTCAAGCTGTTTTCTGAAGCCCACAGGTGTTTTTTCTCAGGAGAGAAGGGGGGACCCAGTGAGTGGGGCTCTGGCCTCCCACCTTCTGCTTTAGCCCCTGCAGCCTCTGCCATTTGCTCTGGGAGGCTAATTAAGATCTGCTTTGAAAAAAGGGTTCTCTTGCTTAAAAAAAGAAAAAAGTCTGAAACCCTGTGGTTTATTTCAAAATCCTTAGCTTGAGGTAATTCACCTAGAATGTTTGTACTTGGAAGCTTATGCACATTTAAATAAAAATCCCCACCCAAAAAAATAACCTCTCTTGATTAGAGGCGGCCGCCTTTTACAAATCAAGATGGGCTGGTGTGCAACAGCACACAGAGAATGTTTCGCCAACAAGCTTCAGAAACCGGCTGTTGAAATGGCAGCTGTCACCGTGTTGCTACAGCAAAAGCTGTGCTTTCCAATGAAGCCATCGCACAAAAGGCACGCAGAGTCTCCGTCTAAACTCCCCGGACAGGGTTACAGATTGGCGCGCTATGACAGTACCAGCAAATCACAGAAATATGAAGACAAACTTTGAATTCTAAGGAGCCTAAACTTCCCCTCTGGTGTGGATGGCTGGCCTTCACATTCCTCATATGTCCCTCATTTGGCCATAATTGAATCTCATTATCCATCTAATCTGAGAGTCTTTGCCTTCAAGGCTGGGGCGTGGGCGTGAGGCAGGATGGACTTTGCATTCTTGGGAAGCTCAGAAATGGTGTGCTCTAGAAGAAAGTGCACACCACCTCCCAGCCCTGCAGCATCCCGGGACTGTGACACGTGCCCTCTTTTGCTTGGTGAGCTCAGAGTTTAAAGTTGCCCTGAGGAATTTTGGAGCGACCCCGTGCCTGGAAAAACAGATTCTGAGCCGTTGAGGCGCTGGAGGGCCTCAGACTCGGGTGTCAGTGTGTTGAAGGGCTACTGAAGGGACATAGCTTGGTTTGTCCCTGTTTCCCCCGTTCTGGGTTAAAAGTCCCGGCTTGGGCTGGACCAGGGGGGCCGGTGGAAAAGGTGGACCTAATTGGTGCCACGTGGAGAAGGGGACTCTTTTATGTTTGTGTTTGCAAAATTGAAGACATTTTGTCAAGGGGAGTGGCTGACCGTGTAGCTATCTCCCCGCGACCTGTGTTGAGCATTTCCTGCTAATGGAAGTGGAAACGCACAGCTCACGGGATGGGACAGGAATGGGGGGTTTGGAAGACAGTCTAGCCCGCCGGGCCTGGCTCATCAGCCAGTTTTTGTTTGTTTGTTTAGGATTGTTCCAGCACAAAAACCGTTCACATCAAAGCTCCCTCAGCCCCATGATAATACTAATTATTCCTCGCTCTGGCTGGGGCTTCCACCCAGATGAAAACTGGAAAATTCCAGCCAAAGCCCAGCTGTTTCCAAACAGCCAAGGCATTAGGGTGATTGATGGAAGTGTTTCCCTTTTCGCCCAGATGTTCTGGTGTCTTGGAGACAAGGCCTCCTTCGCTCAGCCTTAGCGCCTGTGTTCCCAGATCTGCACGTTGGCCCCTTAGATGTTCCTAATTTATACCAAATTTGGTCAGTGCTGTCCATGGATACCAACGTTCAGCCCTGTGCTTTGAGGGGTGCGGCGAGGGGGAGTTGGGGCCTGGAGAGATAGAATGTGAGATCTCTCCGGGCTTCTGAACCTGGCTCGGTCTCGCGGAACATTCTGGTGCCTGCCCCGAGGGATGTAGTTACAAGTCAGTGTTCGCTAAGCAGAACGTGTGTCTAGAAGTCTCCCGCTGGATTGAATCCTTCTTCGCTCTCTTGGCAGGAGACTGAAGCTCCCATTGCTCTACAGAACAGGAATTTGGCAGAGGTGATCACAAGGTTTTGACACATTCAGTAAGAAAGAAGACGTTTGTGTAATCGCGGTGAAGACTCCCGGAGAAGGGCGCAGGAGTAGGGATCTCGGGGCGGCAGCTTCAGGGGCTTAACTCTTCACGGGGCCTTAGGAACTGCTTCTCCACCAGGTCTTCCCCGGAGGGCCCAAGAGTCTTCTTGTCTCACAGAATTATTTAGGCTTCGAGGAGAGTAGGATGGAGTCTGTCGGTCTCCATTGAGTGCCTTTGGGTCTGTGTGTGTGTGGGCGGGGGTCCGGGGAGCAGCCCCCGCGTTGGGGGAAGTGCATCACTTACGGGGCTGTTCTCGGGAGTTTCCACAAGGGGGCCCTCTTGAGCTTCGGCTGGGGCGGTTGGGCGGCCCCGGATGAAACCCGGCACCGCCTCCTCCAGACCCGGCCTCCCCCCGAGGGCCTCCGGGCTCCCTCCGTTCACCTTGGCTTTGGCGAAGAGGGAGCCCCTGGAAGGCCAGCGCCGGGGAGCATGCTTCCTTCCACGTGGGAGGTCTTGGGTTCCGCTTGCACAGAGGGCGTATTTGGAGACCGAAGGGCGAGGGTCACGGGCTCCCCTAGCCTCGCCTCCTTTCCTTCTTCTTTCGAAGAAGTTTGCAACGCAGAGCAAACACTCCAGTTGGAACCACAAGAAAGGGCATCTGGGAAGCTTCATCAACAGTGAAACCAACCATCGTGGCTCCTCGGGGCCTTTCCCCAAACACGCATACAGGGGGGCCTTTGGGTCAGCCATGACAGGAGGCACGGAGATTTTAAATGCGAGAAAATTATTGTCATTTAACAAGTCAATTTTTCTTACACTGTGTTGAGATTAAGTTCGTGGTCTCTTCTAATAACTCGAAATAAGGAATTTCCCTAGAGTGCGATTTTGAGGGAGAACTTACATCATGTTTTGAAAAACCTATTTTGTTGGGAGTTACTGGATTTTATTTTAAAAGAAATGGTAATATTTAATTACGGCATTATTTTACTGTCTAGAAAATTAATGTGCTTTTGGAGTTTCGGGAGAAAGGCTGGCTGTAAGTCCGAACCCTATTTTTAAATTACCATACAAATAGAATCCCAAAGACGCAAATATTGGCTTTAGTGTCACAGGCAAGGTACAGGAAAATACGCCGGCTTCCTAAATGTTAAACAGGCTTGTAATTCTTGCCCTCCCTTGCAACCCTGGATGGCTGCGTTCTTATCCTGGGGAGAGAGCACGCCGCCCACCGAGGGGACAGCAGCAGTGCTAATTGGATGAGCATAGTGGATTAGTCATCGGGCATCTTGTTACCATCCTAATAATAAGGCGCACGTTTCTGTGAAGCTCTAGAGTCGGCAAAGCCCACGATTACTTATCCACTGGGTCCTCACATCAAACCTTTGGGGTTGGTATTGAGATTGCCCCCATTTTACAGACGAGCAAACAGAGACTCCGAAAAAGAGTCTCTCAGAGTGTCTAGCTTCCATCACGCTAATCGGTCGGTGGAAAGGCCCAAACTGCAAACCAGCTCTGTTACCTGGAACCTCCACGCTCCTTCCAAAGGCACGCACAGCCCCTGGTCTCGGCACGACAGAGCACCTACCGTATGCCTGACCACGGGGTGCAAAGATGCTTCTACAAGGGCTCAGGGCCTGATGCTCTGAGCCAGGGCAACCCCGAAGGCTCGGTGTGAGGACCCAGTGGATAAGTGGAGGTGCTCTAGTCCGGTTTGCTGAAGGGAGGCACAAGGAGGGGGCCGCCAGGAGGAGCCTCGCCACCCTCGGGCTCCTTGAGAGCCATAGGGAGTTAGGAACTGCTTGACAGGTGGAGAGAGCCGCATGGGCACTGGGCAGAGGCTGAACACGTAGCAGGGAGGTGTGAACCAGCAGCCGGACTGAGCCAGACGTCATTAGCTAGCGGCAGGAGCTGCATGGGAGGCCTGCTGGCACCAGGGGAGCGGGGAGTGTGCTTCAAGCAGAGGGAGCGCTGCGGTGCCGGGGCGGAGAGCAGGTGGACCTTTTGAAAGGCAGTGCTTTCCCGAGGGCCCCGTGCTTACCTGAGTGGCACTGCCGCTGATTCCAGGCGTAGGTGATGGACAGTTTACATCTGAGTAGTTACATGTCTATTTCGACTCAGCTGGATAACTGACACATCCAGCCTGGGATTTTGTTAGCACGAGGCTAGAGCATACAAGGAGAGGTTATCTTTAAAAATAAGTGAAAATGAGTTCGTTGATTTGGAGAGAAACGTTGACCCAATTATAGGACAGTAGCAATCAGATGTGGCCAGACTGCTGTTGGTGACACGCGATGACAGGCGGCTGGGGACCAAGGCGCTAAGGCCCTGCTGGCTTGTGTTAAGGACGACCTAGTGTATGTCGCGGAGGGGAAGGAGGGGCTTAAGGTGACCCGTGGGAGACCACCTCAGACCCCAGGTGTGGAGGCGAGGCTGGGGAAGTGGGGTGCCGGAGATGGGCAAGCCAGCCTGGGGCTGCTGAGACGTGCGGTAAAGGCAGGGAGGAAGGTGTCGTGGCTATGCGGGCTCTCAGCCAGGAAACTGGGGGGGCTGGTGGTGCTATTCCTGAGATGGAGACCTGGGGAGAGTTCCGTTTTGGGGGTGTGCGATTTGAGGAGCTGACAGGGCATCGAGGAGAGCCAGTCATGAGGAGCCGGCTGGGGCCGCACATCTGTCTGCAAGGCACACGCGGGGCGAGGACAGAGGGTAAAGGAAGAGCCAGAGGCAGAATCCCAAGGAAAGCAGCCCCACGGGAAGGGCCAGGCAGGGGCCCAGGAGGACCACGCCGGGAGATGCAGAAGTACCAGGGCGCAGGTTGTATATAAGTAGGGTGGCAGATGCAACACAAGATGCCCACTTAAATTTGATATCCAGATACACGATGAAAAATGTTTTAGTATCGGTGTCTCAGCGATTGCACAGATGAGTGTAGGGGTTTGGAGAAGAGAGACAAGACCAAAGTGATAGAGAGATTGTGTTTTATGGCCTAATTATTATTTTTATATAAGTTCTTTCATGCCACACAGAGGGCAAAAAAAAGAATCAGAAGATATAGAAAAGCATGAAGGTGATCTAAAAGCTCACGCCCATTGCCTCATGCAAAGTGCCTTGCCATTAACCTGCTGGTAGAGCCCAAGCACATGGGACCCTGGTCCCCTTTGAACCTCCATCTCCACAACAATATCTGGCCCATGGCAGGCACACCATAAATTTTTGCTGAATGAATGAATAAATCTTTCTAGACTTTTTTTCTTTTCACACACACATACCTGCATTTATTCAATTTTTTAAAACAAAAATAGGACTGTCCTATGTATAGTATAGGAAATCTATGTTTTTAACTTAATAATGGATTTTGGAAATCTTGTAGGAAGGTTGGCCTTTTAGGACTGGAGGGACTAAGACATATTCACGGTCTTTGAAGGAAGAACCTGAGGAAATGATGAAGTGGCACAAACAGGAGATATAATAACCAGGGAAAGCTCTAATCAAGAAGACGCCAATGAAAACAGGCTAATCTCTTCAAACAAAAGCAGTATGTGGCTTGCAGTGGAATTTTCAAAATGTATAAAAAAGTTGTAAAATGAAAAGTGAAAGTTGCTTTTTACCCTGAAGCCCTGGTTGCTCCCTCCAAAGTGAATCATTTTAACAGTTTCTTGTGCATCCTCCCAGAAAATGCATTCATGCCGACCTCTGCATATAAATGTATACGTTTTTTATTTGGCTGTTAAATTTTTTTTATGAATGCAGTCTTTCTATACACATCATTCTGCATTTCGCTTTTTACACTTAAATTATCACGGATATCTTTCCATCTTAGACTTATCCCTTTGTGGAAAAGACAAAATAGTATTCCATTATACAGATGAATCTTGGTTTAGTTAACCAATCCTCTGTAGATGGTCATTTAGATTGTGGTCAGTTTTTTAACATACAACAATATGTTGGACATCCTTTTAATGTAGCTTGGTATAAGTTTTGTGGGTGTCATACAAAGAAATTGTATGTGCATTTAACATCTTGACGGATTTGACCTAACTGCACTCCAAAAATGCCGTTTCAATTTACCGTCCACCAATGGTATAGGAAAGTATCTATGTCCTTACACGTTTGGCCACACTGGATATTATCAAACTTTCCACTTTTTGCAAATCTAACGTATGAACAATGGAAGAGAAATTACAAGCTAATGAAAGTTTGTGGCTAAACACACATTTTTGTGTGTGATTGTGAAATACCTATAAATAAAGAGGCACAAGTTATTAAGCAGATACTCCACTAACTTGGATTCATATCCTTTTGCCCATTTTCACTGCCACCACTCTGGGTAAAGCCATCATGTCTCATCTGAAAGACTGACCTTGGTCCCTCTCTGTTTCTCCAGAATCCACTCTGCCCCCTGTAGTCCATTCTCCATGGAGCAGCAAGTGTGATCTTTAGAAAAGGTAAACTGGCATCCTGATTCTGCAGTGTGAGTCTGAATATTCTGAGGGACACCCTCCCTATGCACAACTAGATTTGACGTAAAGCATAATTTTCCAGAAAGTGGGGAAGCCTCTGAGTTCCCTGGTCCCCAAAATGAGCTGAAGTGGGACCTGTGGAGACTCTCCTGAGAGCAGAAGTCAGTGTCAACACTGAGGCTGTGAGGAACCAGGATTTAGGGGGTTGCTAGTGCCCCTTGACTCCTGGGAGAAGCAAATATGAATGTTCTCTTGAGAAAAGCACGATCATTTTAGGTGCCAAAGTTTTCCATGAGTTTCCAATTAAAGATCACCAAACACACAAGTAAACAACCCACTATGGAGTAAGAGTTCGCAGAAGTAAAAAGCTTACATACCAAGAGCATCAGATATTGCTGTTACTATCACAAAATAAAGAAAAGTATGTATGAAATGTTTCATGAAATAAAATATGGAATTAAAAAAAAAGAACAACAGACATGAACCTATAAAAATGACCAAACAGATTTGAAAAAAGAATCAATGGAACTTTAAGAAATAACAAAATATAATTTTTTATATAAAAACTTAGTGCTTAGATCATGGGGTAGATTAGATACTGTTGAAAAGGGAATTAGTGGACTGGAAAATAGATGTAAAGAAATTACCCAAAATTCAGGAAAGAGGAGGGGGCTGAAAACTAAAAAAGGAGTTAAGAGACATAGCAGCTACAGTGAGAAAGCCTAAGTAATGTCTTCTGGAAGGAGAGAAAAGAAAGTTATAGGAGAAGCAATAGGTGAAGAAAAATTGTCTGATAATTTTCCAGAAGTGATAAAAGACACCAAATATTGGTACCAGCAAGGACAGTGAGTACCAAGCAGGATTAGTAAAAATAAATCAACACTTGAATCTTCAGAACACCAAAGAGAAAAAGAAGAGAAAAGAGCCATCAGCCTATATTTTTTTTTTGTACCCAGCCAAACAACCTTTCAAGATCAAGGATGAAACAAAGACATTTTCAGATAAGCAATACTGAGAGTGTTTACCACTATATGAAATGATATTGTATGCATAGGAATTTGTGATGAAGGAAGGTCTGATTTTTAAGAAGGTATAATGAGCAAAGAACTTGAAAATTTAATTAAAAAATGAATAAACTGATGATCTATAATTTTGTGGAGTTTAAAAAAAAGGACATCAACTAAAATACTGGAAAACAGTAGCATGTAATTTGGAGGAGGAATGATTAGGTTAATGTTCTAAACTTGCACTTCATGGGTAAGAAAAGGATTAAGATATTAAGATGGTATAATTTCAGAAGTAGCCACTAAAATAATAGAAGTATCGTATAACTTCTAAATCAGAAGAAAGAAAAAAAAAGTAATAGGAATAAGTACAACCCAACCTTATTAAAAAAAAAAACACCTTATTTTAAAAAAAGACAAGTAGGAAAAAAGCATATAAAGCACAATTTGTAGAAAACAAAAATATGGTAAAAACAAATCTCATTTACTTGCCAGTTAACAGACATTAACAAATTGGATTTTTAAAACTCCTCCTATATGTTACTTTTATACTTGAAGCTTAAAGACACAGAAAGGTGAAAGTAAAAGGATTGAAAATCCTTACCAAATACAAAATAAAGGAAAACTGAAACCAGATGAAATAGGATTTACTATAAAAAGCATGATTAAGGATAGAGGTCTCTCCACAAAAGGTCCAATCTGCCAGGAAGACGTGACTGTCACATAGCATCAAAATATACAAAGGAAAAACTGCTATATAGGGAGATACTGAAAAATCCATCATCATAATGAGAGATTTTAGCACAACCCTTTCAATTATTTATAGGTCAAGCAGACAAAAGATTAGTAATGATACAGAAGATTTAAAAAAGAGTGACTAGACGTAATTCATTTTATACACATGGGTGCACATATACATGTATGTGTGTACATCTGTATGTGTGTTGTGTAAGTATATACACAATTATATATAAATAGATTACTGTGCCCAACGATTAGAGAATGCACATTTTTTTGGAGCACACATGCAACATTTACAAAAACTGACTCTATATGAGGGCACAGAATAAACCTCAACACATTCAAACAATTGGTATCATACAGGTGATACTTCTGCAACTAAATTAAAAGTCAGAAACAAAAAACAATTCAAAAAATCCTGTGTTTGGAAATTTAAAATACTTCTGAACCACTCAATGAAGAAATCAAAATAAAATAAAATAAAAACCAGAAATTAGAGCTAAGCCCAAGTGAAAATAGTACCTATGAAAACACGTGAAATGTGAAGAAAGCAAGACTTTGAGGAACGCTTATAGGGTTACATTTGAAAGAACGTCTGAACATTCAAGATCCTTATCCAACTTAAAAAGTTAGAGCAAGAGAAGCAGCATAAGCCTAAAGAAAGTAAAAGGAAAGAGAGAATAACAAGAAAAAAAGCAGACAGTAATAAAGCAGAAAACAAGCTTCGCAAGACAGAATCAACAAGGCCCAAGTTCATCTAAAAAACTGGATCCACCTCTGGTGAGACTGATCAGAAAAAGAAACAAAGAACGGAGTGGCACAGTGGGCGGATGGGGAGAGAAGAGAAGAGAGGGAGATTAATACTATTGGGAATGGAAAGGGGACATAACTACAGATCCTGCATACATACACCAATAGTTCTATAACTGAGAAATCAAACAGTAATTTACCACTGTCACTCCCCCAAATAAACAAACAAATAAAAAAACCCAGGCCGGGGTGTTTTTACAGAGGAGTTCCACTGAAGTCTAAAGAAACAGATCATTCCAATTTTACATAAATTCCTCCAAAGAGCAAGAGGAGAGGGCCACCTCCGCCAACTCCTCTGGGAGTCCTTTGTCACCCAGGGCAGATCCAGGTTTTGTGGAGCCTGAAGGTTATTCAACTTGTGAGACCCTCCGAAGAAAAAGGGTGCAAATTTATAGAAAAATTCAAAATTAGCATAGAAGTACATATTGATTGAGAATGAGAAAAAGTCATATGAAATTACAAATTTTATACCATCGACAAATATTACACACATTACAAAATCCAGAACATCCTATTTTTATTAATCAACAGCTTGAATCTTCTACAGCAGTTTCTTCCTGCATCTTTTGGGTTGTATGGGCTTCAACGCCCTCTTTATAAGACAAAGACTTTGTGTTTTCTTTTTCTATGGCGAGAACGGAAAGGCCATTCAGTCTTTCTTTCGCCTTTGTTGATTGAATGTATTTTTGGCTTTTGATAATTTAGAAATGTTTCTTTTTAGCTCCACAGCTCCTTATAATGTCATACATTTTTCAGGTTGTAATTAAGCTTTGGAAAACCTCTGTTAAGTTTCTTTCACCTATAAGCTGTGAGATGTGAAACAACAGTTCCTACATTAGCTCCAGCTCTGGGCAGCTCATGTCTTGTCTCTTCTCTACCCTTGTGGTTCTGGTGACTGGTATCAAAGGACAGATTCATGTACCTTCAGGACACATGCCTTCATGTCCTGACAGTGTAGGGGAGTCCAGTGAGAGGCTAGAGTCTTCCTGGAAGCCAGCCACCCACCTGCTCAGCCAGTGATAACTTAACAACACAGGGAAGCGGCTTCGAGGCACAAGAACACATCTCACTAAATAAAAGAATTCCCAGCTCACCTTCTCCTTAAGCTGGATCCCTGAATGCCTGTGGTCATTCCAACACTTCACAGCAAGAGGCAGTGATAGAAGGTAGTCAGAGGGAAAAGGACCAGCGAAAGAATGGGAAGAGACTGTCTCCTAAATGACTAATGTTAACATAGCTTACATTTCCAATGTTTACAAAAATGGATGTCCACGTGCAGACCTTGCTAGGGTCCTGCCTGTCCTCCTGGTTTTGGAAAGGACCCTCACAAGAGAGAGACGCTGAAGCCTTTTGAGGACAGTGTGAGGAAGGGAAATTACAGGACAACCTCATTTTATGGACATGGTTGCAAAAATCCTAAATAAAATATTAGCAAATATATAAAATAGATAACTAGTAAGAACCTGCCGTATAGCACAGGGAACTCTACTCAACACTCTGTATGAGTACATGGGAAAAGAATCTGAAAAAAGAAAAGAGTGGATATAAGTACATGTATATACATATATGTACATATATAACCGATTCACTTTGCTGTACACCTGAGGCTTACACAACATTGTAAATCAGCTATACTCCAAAAAAAATTTTCTTTTTAATATTGCAAATGGAATACATAGTATACAAGAAGGTCATGCATTATGTCCACACTGGGTCTATCACAATAATGCGAAAGTGTTTAATATTAGAAAAATCTATAAATGTCATTCACCACGTTCACATATGGTGAGAAACACCATGTGATGTATGACTCATAGATGCAGAAAAAGCTTTTGATAAAATCCACACCCATTCACAATTTTAAAAAAATCTTATCAAAAGAGAAATAGTTTTAAATATCCTCATGCCGATTAAGGGCATTACCAAAATCCCTACATTAAATGATATATATATATTTTTTGCTGTTCGCGGGCCTCTCACTGTTGTGGCCTCTCCCGTTGCGGAGCACAGGCTCCGGACGCGCAGACTCAGCGGCCATGGCTCACGGGCCCAGCCGCTCCGCGGCATGCGGGATCCTCCCGGACCGGGGCATGAACCCATGTCCCCTGCATCGGCAGGCGGACTCTCAACCACTGCGCCACCAGGGAAGCCCTAAATGACATTTCTTAATAGTGAAATACTGAAGTGTTGAGATCAGAAATAAGAGATGCTTATCACAGTGGATGCCAATTATTCTCAACATTTACTGAAGGTCCTAGCAGTAAGATAAGGAATAAAAGGCTTAAGGATTAGAAGAGAAATAACATGGTCACTATTTGTAGATGATATGATTACCTTCAAACAGAAGTCAAAAGCTACAGAAAAATTATTGGAAACAATGAGTGTTTAGCAAGATGGCTGGATACAATAAATCAATGTAAAAAAAAATAGATTACATTCTATAACAGCAACAAATAGATGGAGGGGGAAAGATACCATTTACAATAGTAGTAAAATGTATAAGCTACCTAGGAATACATCTCGTAAAAATAAGCAAGACATATTTGGAGAACATTATAAAAATGTATTGAAAGACATTCCAGAAGATAGAAATAAATGAAGTGATATATTCATGGGTAGGAAATATCAAGAGATGTCTTTTCTCTACAAAATGATCCATAGATACAGTGGATTCCGGTCAGAATCCCAACAGGTTATTTTATTTTACTTTTTATTTTATTTTTTTAGGATCTTAACAAGATGGTTATAAAATTTATATGAAAGAGCAAAGGTGTCAGAAAGTGAAGAAAAATAAGGGATGGGGGAGTGTTGTATCAGAGATCAAGATTTATGGAAAACTAGCATAATTGTAACATTGTATATTCTGTGAAGAGATAAACAAATTGACCAAAAGAATAGAGAGCTCAGATACTGACTCCGAAATTTATAAGCTTGATATATGGCAGGACTGCTTGGTTATCCACAGGGAAAACAAAAAGAAATTCTACCCCTTCCTCACACCAATACCCCCAAATCAATTTCCAATGGATAAAAGACTTAAATGTAAATTTCAAAGTGCTAAAACTTTTCGAAGAGAATGTGGAAGAATATCTTTTTGACCTCAGGATAGGGAAGGATTTCTCAAACAAGATGCAAAAAGTGTTACCACTGGGAGACAGGCTAATAAATACATCAAAATTAGGAACTTCTGTTACTCAAAAGACACCACAAAGGGTATGAAAGGAAAACCACAAACCAGGAGGAGATACCTACAACACACAGAACAAACAAATGATTCATGTACAGACTATGTAAAGAAGTCCCAAACATCTTAAAGACAACACAATAGAAAAGTAGGCACAAGACACAGTATCTTACAGAAGAGGAAACAGAATGGTAAGTAAAGCTGGGTAGAGACATTCAAGCCCATTAATTGTCAGGGCCATGGAGATTAAGGCCCAGTGAAGTAACATTTTACACTCATGAGATTAGCAAAAATTACGAATTCCAAAAGTAGCAAGTGTAGGCGAAGATTAGTGGGAACGCTGCTGCTTTGTAAAACCACTCTTGTAAATGAACGTTATAAAAGTTTACAGGGACTTCCCTGGTCACGCAGTGGTTAAGGATCCGCCTGCCAATGCAGGGGACACGGGTTTGAGCCCTGCTCGGGGAAGATCCCACATGCCACGGAGCAAGTAAGCCCTGTGCGCCGTAACTACTGAGCCTGTGCTCTAGAGCCCGCGAGCCACAACTGCTGAGCCCTCATGCCACAACTACTGAAGCCCACGTGCCTAGAGCCCGTGCTCCGCAACAAGAGAAGCCACCGCAATGAGAAGCCCGCACACTGCAACGAAGAGTAGACCCCGCTCGCCGCAACTAGAGAAAGCCCACGCACAGCAACGAAGACCCAACGCAGCCAAAAATAAAGTTAAAATGATACTTAAAAAAAAAAAGTTTACAACACGAGATCAGTGGCTTACACTTTCTGTGACTCACAGTCAGAATCTGTTTTACATCAACACCCAGTATGTATGCATGCACGAGCACACACACATGTGCACTCGCACATGCCTATTATGGAAATGGAGGATTCGGGAAACAGTATTGGTTCTCACTAGGAGACATCCACGCCCTTCCCACTGGTGCTATTTTGTAGAATAAGTAACAAGATGGACAGGTTTTGTGGCAGTTGTTTTATACGCTTAAAAAAAAAATCTCAGGCTTCTCTTTTCATGTTTTAACATTTTCTTAATTTTTCTTTTGGTAACTAGAGCCATGTAACAAGTATGGGAAAAAATCGTGCCTTGTTTCAATAGCTTTGCTAATTTTTAGGCTGAAAGATGATGGATGGATGCCTAGAGTTTGCCTTATTATGTTGAATTGAAATCAATATTTCTCTAACAATAACAAAAGAAAACATACAGATTGGGTTCCTCTAGTGTGATTTCCTAGCCCATTAATAGATCATTACGCAGACTTTATAACTCTTGCACATGTGTACCCGCAACAAGTACAAGAATGTCTGTAACAGCCTTGCTTATAATAGCCCCAAATTGAAAACGGATGGAATAGATCAAAGAACAGAAAGATAACCTGCAGCATCCTACATGTTGGAATATTACACAGCAGTGAAAAATGCATGACATGCGGCCACACAGAACAACACACACACACACCTTAGAAACCTAATATGGAGCGACAAACGTGCAGAAAAACACGTACAGCACATAATAACTTATGTAGCTCAAGTGCAAGCACCAGAAAATACATTCAGGGTGCACGCACCCTGAAAAAAGCAAGGAACAGATAACCACAGAATTTAGGGAGGGAAGAGATATAGGTGGATAAAGACACTGGCAGTGTTCTGGTTCTTGGTGGAAGAGGTGGGTCCACAGGAGTCCATTTTATGTTATACTCCAGAGGACATATATTTTCGTAGTTATCAAATATTATGTAATAAACAGGTACATGTGAGCAAGTCACCCTCTGTTTGAAACCCGTCCCATTCCCAAGCCCTACAAATCCAGTCTTCGCCTGCGATGGCTCGCTCTTCTTTTCTGTCAGCATTTGGCACACCACACACACTGACTTACTGTCAACTTTTTGTCACACCCAGTGCTACGACTGGATGTTTGTGCCTGCCCCCAATTCACACATTGAAACCCTGCCCCCCAGTGCAATGGCTTTTGGAGGTGGGGCCTTTGGAGACATTAGTTTTAGATGCAGTCATGGGGGTGGAGCCCCCAGGATGGGATTAGTGATCTTACAAGAAGGGGAAGTCTTGAGCCCCCTCTCTCTTGGTGCTGTGAGGGCACAGCAAGAAGGCACGCCAGGACGAGGGCCCTCAGCGGACACGGAGTTTGCTGGTGCCTTGATCTTGGGCCTCCCAGACTCCAGAACTGTGAGAAAGACATGTCTGTGGTTTAAGCCACCCAGTCTGCAGCCTGAAAGGACTAAGGTGCCCAGCTTGTACTCACCCCAGGGCCTTTGCACTGACAGTTCCCAGGCCCAGGAATGCTCTTCTGGGACGTTCCAGCTCATTCTCATCCTTCAGCTCAAGTGTCACCTCTTTAGCGAGAACTTCCCTGTGATCTTGTTGCAAGTTGGGCCCTCCAGTGCCCCCCAGGGCCTGCTGCCCCCCTTCACTGCCTCCACAGGGAACAGTGGGGGTCTGGCCACTACCTTCCCAGCACTGACCACTGTTAGTGCAGATCAGGGCACTTGGGGGTCACAGGCCTCCTCAGCTGACTGTGAGCTCAGGGAGGGCTGGGACACCTCTGCTGGGCCTGGTGCCACACCTGCCAGACGCATGCACAAACACTGACCACCAGAACCAGCTCCATAAACTGCGGGGCCCAGTGCATATTGACAAAGCAGGGCCCTTGTTCCGAGAGCATTAAGAATTTCAAGACAGCAAGAGCAGAGCATTACAGCCCGCATGGGTTCCTGTGTGAATGCCCACGGCTGCACCCTCTTGCAGATCAGTGTGTTAAAAGGCCGTGGCCTTAGGAAGGCAACGCAGGGCCTTGGAGTCACACTGCGTGACCTAACCACGCACGTGTGTCACTTTCCTGCTGAAGGCCTCTGCCGGGGGAGCTTCTCCACCCCCAGCACACACCTGTTCATCAGCCCCCTGTGTCGAGGCTCCTTAAAGGCAGGGACCATGGCCGGTGTGCCCCGTGGCTGGAGCCCAGTCTGGACCAGACAGATCCAGGCTGGAATCCGGGTGACAGGCTGATGCTTCACCTCCAGACGCTCGGTTTCCTCATCCGTTCAGAGGCTTGCCATGCAGAAAGAGGTAACACGGGTGAAGTATTTACTTCAGGTGTCTGACACGTAGGAAAGTCTCAGTCCATGTGAATGATTCTTGTTGCAATGCAGAACACGAAACGCTGGGCTGTGATGCGACGCCCTGGCTGAGGGTCCCCCAGTCTCCTCGGCACGGACGGGGCCACCTGCAGAGCAGGGCGCTGCCTCCTTGTTTTCCACCAGCCCCCGCAGGAGCCAGGACCCCAGCCCTGGGGTCCCTGCTTGTGTGTTCGTGGGCACTTCTGTTTCCTCTTCCCCAGCCTGGGGCTAATGCAGCCGCATCAGGCATTCCTGGCGCGGGGAGTGAGCACAGACGACAGGATGGCGGAGAGCTGAGCACTGGGCCTGCCGCGGCAGGCTGTAGCGACACTCACACTTTATGAATATTTTTATGAGCAGAGGAGGGCAAGGGGCATTTCTATTCAGTCCTGCTGTCCCTGAGGTTAATAAGTTCAGGTTGATTTTCTGAATCCTGATAAGAAATTTTAGTGTATGCAGTTAGCAAGAATCGACACCCGGGTCAGGTGTGGGAGAGAATAAAACCGATTGTGCCCCAGAGGGGTTCATTGCCCGGCCTGGGAGTGGAGGTGGGTGCCCAGGACGGGGGCAGGTGCTGAGCTGGGTGGGTGGGTGGGTACAGACGGCGTACCCACATCATTTCAGGGACGAAATGTCACAAAAAACCCCGACACGACAGTGCGGGGGATGAAGAGGAAAACCAGCGAGGAGGGGTCCCCCAGCCTGCGGGTCCAGGGAAGTTTTGGGAAATGACACGTGGGTAGTAAGTTGAGGCTAATGGAGTGGCGCGTGCAAAGGCCCTGAGGACGGGCAAGGAGAAGACAGAGAGCTGCTGTGGCTGCAGCTCTGCCTGCAGAGCAGGCGGGGTCCACAGGTGGGGGATGCTGCCTGGGCGGAGCAGGTCCCGGGGCTCGGGCAGGGGGGCCATATCCCGAGGCACAGAAGCTCTGGAGTTGCTCCGAGCAGGTACACCTGAGGGAGCACAGGGCTTGCAGGGGAGGAGGGGCTGGAGGAGCTGGAGAGCCCTCCGGGCGAGGCTGGGCAAGGCCGTGCACGCACGGGGCGGGCGGCCGGGGAGGGGGCAAGGGGCTTCTTATGAGCGGCACTGAGGTGGCGGCGTTAATAAGACTCTGATCTAACGTTGCATGAAACAAAAAAGTAGGCTCTGCAAACCGCGTGAAAAACAGAAGTCACTATGTGAACGTGCGTGTGTGTATCACTAGGTCTGAACTCACAGATCTGGTCACAGGGGCCCTCTGAGGAGCGAGACTGCAGGAGAGAGTTTGAGGAGAGTTGAGGAGAGTTTCAGATTTACAGAAAAGTTGGGAAGATAGTACAGAGAGTCCCCGTCTACACCAGCCCCATTCCCGTTATTAGCATTTTACATGAGTGCAGTACACTTGTAACATTAAGCAACCAATCTTGCTACATCATTATTAACTAAAGTCCACACTTGATTCGGATTTTCTTCATTTTTACCTAATGTCCCTTTTCTGAGAAACATGATTTTAAATTAAATTTAAAAACTAAAATTCAATTCAGTTATTAGAACACTTTTAGGTTTTGGAACAACTTGGGCAAGTGCTTGCATGTCTTTTTCAACTGTAAATTTTATAAAACCTAAATACATAGCGAGTATTTCTTTTTTATACTTAAAAAATATTTTTCGCTGCGTTGGGTCTGTGTTGTGGTGCGCGGGCTTCTCACTGCGGTGGCTTCTCGTTGTGGAGCACGGGCTCTAGGGGCACGGGCTTCACTAGTTGCGGCGCGTGGACTCAGTAGTATGGCTCGCAGGGGCTTAGTTACTCCGCGGCATGTGGGATCTTCCCGGACCAGGGATCGAACCCGTGTTCCCTGCATTGGCAGGTGGATTCTTAACCACTGTGCCACCAGGGTAGGCTGTATCGAGTATTTCTGGTGGAAATTTTGTGTCCAAAATGGGATGTGCTGTCACACCACATTTCGAGTATTATTGCACATTATTTCAAAAATAATGCGAACTCTCTCAATAATTTTAAAATATTGATTGTGTGTGGCCATATTTTGGATCTCTTGGGTTAAATAAGTTTACCATTAAATATGAATCAAAATGTATAATTACATAATTTCACTTCATTCTTTTTACCTTTTAAAAGTGTGGCTACTAGAAAATTGAAAATTACCTATGTGGTGGGTGCTGATTTGAGGGGCAGAAGCCTGTGAAAAGACAGAGGAGGGGTATTTGGAGAGGAAGGAGGGGTGTCAGAGCGGGAAGGCTGGGCGGGCTGGGCCTGGGGGCTGGGTTCACTGGGCCTGCAGGGAGCTGGCAGGGGGGAGGGGTCGGAGGGGAGAGGGGTGGGCCCTGGGGCAGGACACGCCCAGGAGGAGCCCCGCAGAGGCCTGGATGCCCTGGAGAAGGAGGGGGGCGGGGGCCAGTGTGGGGTTGTAGGATCTCGGTGGGGACACCGGAGGGCTGGCCAGCAGTACCGAGGGCTAGGGGGCCTTTTGAGGACAGAACAGGGGAACTGAGATACGGTGCCGGGCCAGCGTGAGATCTGATGGTCACAATCCCTCCAAAACCGCCTGGCATGGTGTGCAGACAGCGGGACTGATTCCGGGCTGGGGGGTGGAGCTGGCGTTGAGAGCGGCTTGGGTGGAGGCTGGTGGAGGCAGCTGGGGCGCCGAGGGTCCGTGTCCAGCTCAGGGCAACCTGGACGCCCCACTTCATGGAGGAGGATACTGGACCTGCCGTGCCTCACTGTGTTAGGTCCCGGGGGTGTCACACGGGCCCCCACTCTGGGGGTTTAAGCAGCAGAAATGGATTCTCTCACGCTCTGGAGGCTGGACGTCCCAGATGGAGGGACGGCATACGTGGCAGGGTCGGTTCCTTCTGAGACCCCTCTCCTTGGCTTGCAGACGTTGGTCTTCCCCTGTGTCCTCACATCGTTTCCCTGTGAGCCTTCATCCACGTTTCCCCCTTTTTTTTTTTTTTTTTTTTGCGGTTCGTGGGCCTCTCACTGTTGTGGCCTCTCCCGTTGCGGAGCACAGGCTCCGGATGCGCAGGCTCAGCGGCCATGGCTCACGGGCCCAGCCGCTCCGTGGCATGTGGGATCCTCCCGGACCGGGGTATGAACCCGTGTCCCCTGCACTGGCAGGAGGACTCTCAACCACTGTGCCACCGGGGAAGCCCCATGTTTCCCCTCTTTATGAGGACACGGGTCATACTGGATCAGGGTCCCCCCAATGACCTCATTTTAACTCCATCACTCTGTACAGGCCCTTTCCGCAAAGAAGGTAACATTCCGAGGTGCTGGGGGTTAGGACTTCATTATACGAATCCTGGTGTGGGGATACAGTTCAACCCATAACGTTTGCCCCAGCTCACGCCGCATTCTTAAGAAATACGGCAGAGACGCAGAATTCCCTTCATTCCCCCTAAACATCCTTCCCTCCTCCCAAGAGCAACGATTATTATTAGTATCTTTCCAGACCTTTTTTATGGAGGAATATACATAAATATGTGTTGTAGGTGGGTGGGTGGCAGACTGTTTTTAGAATAAAATTTAAAGCCCCTTTACAGTAAAAAACTTAGCTAATGAAAATTGTTTCAAAATACATGGAGGCATTCTTTGTGCTAAATACGGTGTTCTTTGTCTCACTTGCAATGGAAAAGTCCCTCGTTTCAAAAAAAACCAAATTATTAAGAAGCCTTACAATACAAATCACATTTTCCAACTCAATAGCGCACAAGGTCAGCCAAGCAAAGACAGTGTAAACTAGCTCCGCAAGTGTGTTTGTTGCTCAGTAATGAAATTTGTTCAGGGGGCAGCATGATAATCAGGCCTGGTGTAGGCTGGCTGTGAGGTGGCTGAAATTTCAGCCTCTGAAACGCACCCCTTCGGTAATTGGGGACCTATTAAAGGATGCTCGAGGGCAGCTTCAGATATTGTGTTCCTGACTAACAGGGATATAACTTCTTGAAGGGAAAAAGGATTCCGTTCACATCCTTGGTTATCCTGAATTGGCCCTTGGGCAAAAAGAAAGGTGATTGGTCAGGTGGAAGCTGATGGGACACACTTGACCAGGAAGAGGGCTTTAAGGGGCCAGCAGGGGTGAAGGAGGAAGTTTAAGGGTGTCCGTTTAAACTGGCCACCCAAGTCCTGTGCCGGACCCATTCCTCCCGTCCCTGATAACCTTGGTCTCCACCTGAATGTCAGCCTTCCTGGTGGCAGGTCCTAAGCCCACGCTGCTTCTAGATCATGGTTCCTCCTTCCTCCGGCCAAAGCCCCTTGTCCTTGGGGGCTCCCCTGACCCTCATCGCCTCCCGGTGGATGTCATCTCCAGCCACCAGCCACTGCTCTTTCCTCACTGACGCCATGTGTCCCACTCTCACATCTCTGTCCCCCTTTTGGAGTCGCACATCCATCCCGTGTCCACCTGGGAGGCCTGCATTTCTACCAGGGTAAGGAGAGAAGGGGCAGGCGGCAGTGCCCTTCCTGTTTAGTCACACATCGCTTCTGCTCCCAAGCCGTGGCCACGCCAGCTGCCAGGAAGGCTGGAGAAGGCTGCGCCGCCTGCACGACCAAGCGCCCAGTGGAAATAAGGGTTCTAGAACAGAGAGGAGGGAGGATGGGTATCGGGAGAGACCCCTTGACAGACCACAGCCCTGGCCATGCCTGCCGTCGCTAAGAGAGATTTTCTTCCACATCAGCCAGCGCCCTCTGCTTTCCCCAGCTCCTGTGCTGCCTGCCTTCTAGCAGCCGTGACCTCGGCCACTTGCTTTCTTAAGGCTCAGCTGCTGGATCCACCTTCACTGACCCCAAGAGCTGCTGGAGAAAAGACCCAGACATGCGCGGGGAATACACGCCCCTGGACACGCCCGTGGCTCCTTCTTAATCAGCTCTGTTCCCTCCCCCTGGTGGCCCTGACGAGCCTTCGCCGGCCTGGCCCCAACCTCTCCCGCTCCGGGGTGACAGCCCTGCTCCCACCCCCATCCCCGAGACAGCGAGTACCCACATCCTCAGAGCATGTGACCTGGGACTGTGGGGTCCTCCCGTGCTCCAGACCCCCCTCTCTAGCTCCTCCTCCAAGCTCCATCCCCTCTCTCCTCTGGGATCTTTGACCTCCTTTCTCTGGTCTCAGACGGAGTTAAGCCTTCTCGACTCCCTTGGCTTCACGTCACCAGCAGGCTCCGTTCTCCCATTCATTCTTTCCACAAATATTCTGTGTGTGCGCCGACTTTGGACCAGGCGTTTCCATCTCATGCAAAGATTTTTTTTAAAAAATCGAATATTTTAGCTTTTAACTAAAGATGGCTGTCAAAAGGAGATTGGTATGACGTGGATCCCGGTGTGTCCTTCCTGGGCTGGACTCCAAGCTCCCCACTGGTCTCAGGATGGAGCCCGAGCTCTGGGCCAGGCTGGAGGCCACCGCTATGTGCCCTTGTCCAGCTGTCCACCTCTTACCCAGCCTTGTGGAGCACAGACAGCACTTCCTTCTTGTAGAGTGAACAACCCTGCAACAGTACATGGTGCCCCGACCACCGCAGTCTCCATCCCCCTCCCCAGGTCCCTCCATCTCATCTCATATCAGACCACACATCCAGGAGTCATCTCTTTAACCCGTTTTGGGTTGAATTGTGTCCTCCTCGAAAGATACAATCAAGTCCTAACACCCGGTACCTGTGAATGTGGTATTGGAAATCGGGTTTTTCCAGAAGCGATTAATGAGGTCATCCTGGCTGAGGGTGGGCCCAGATCCAGTGACTGGTGTCCTTAGAAGAAGAGAGAAATTTGGACACAGACACGGAAGACACAGGGAAGAATGCTGTACAGATGGGGCAGAGACCCGAGGGATGTGGCCACAAGCCAAGGACAGCGGGAGCTGCCAGAAACTGGAAGGGGCAGGAAGGAGGCTCCCCTAAGCCTTCAGAGGGAGCATGCCTCTGCCGATATACTGACTTTGGACTTCTGGCCTCCAGAACTGTGAAAGAATAGATTTCTGTTGTTTTGAGCCCCTAGTTTGTGGTATTTTGTGTGACAGCCTCAGGAAACTCCTGCAGCGCCCACGTCCAGTCCACGGACAGGTCCTGACCCTCCTGCCTCCACGCATACCTGGAAATAGTCCCACCTCTCCCCATCTCCACCAGTGCACCCCAGCCTTCACCACTGCCTCCCGTCCTCCACTCGGCAGCCAGAGAGCCTTTTGAACCCCCAAACCTGCCCCTGGCTTCCCAAAGCCCTTCCTCTTGACCACAGCCTCCCCCGAGGTCTTCAGGCGCCCCGTGAGCTGGCCTGCCCACCTCTCTGACTCTCCATCGCTCTCTCCGGCCCCAGACATTCTGATTTCCCTTCAGTTTCTTACACGGGCCAAACTGCCTCCTGTCTCAGGGTCTCTGCACCTGCTGTGCCCCTACTCAGGTTCCTTTCGTCCCGATCGTCACGCAGCTACTCCTTTTCATCTTTTAGGAGCGAGCTTCAGTGTCACCTCCTTGGAGGGGCCTTCCAGGGACACCTCATCTGGCAACCCCACCTTCCCAGTCGCTATCTTTTCTTCTTTTCATATCATTTATTTGTTTGTTTTCTTATTTATTGTCTGTGCTCCCCCAACCCCACTGCCCGATCAGATGCCAGCCCCACAAGGGCTATGCCAGGCCCCTTTTGTTCCTTACTGTGTCCCCAGGATGGGGAGCAGTGCCGGGCACCTTGTTGGCACCCACCGAACGCCCCTTGAAGAACACTGGAATGAAGAAGTATTTCCATCGTTGAGTTGAAATGATAGGAAGTTATGTAAAAACATAGTCAATGCACACTCATTCATTTAGTTCTTCTAAATCAGAATTTGGAGGAGAGAGAAGTTTGTCTTTGTATTAATACTTAAGTGGGATAAAAAAAAAAAGAAGGAAAGAACTTTCTGAGCAAATTATCTGTGTAGACAGGGAATATGTTTCACCCTCTTAATAATGAACTCCAGCATCTCTGGCCTCAAACACTCTGAGAAGCTCTCTGGTGACGAATACGCAAATTCCAAGTGATTCCATGTTCTGCTGAAGCCCTTACAGGATTCTGGAAGCTCAGGACCCTAATCTCTGTTCCCTGGGCCCCTGTCCACAGCAGTAATGGATGCCCGGAATGGGACTGGGCTTAGTTCTTTACACGTAACCTGGAAATCTGACTTTTTAGGAAGTCAGGCTGCCCCTAGTCACCCTCAATGGCAGAAATGGATACATCTTGGAATTGCCCCAAACAGGCATCTTACAGTCGCTGAAAGCTTGGGGTGGGGTTTACAGGAAAATGCAGCCAGTCGCTCGATCACAAGGTTATTACCTTTTCTGAGATTTCAATGGTTACTTTAAGTTGACCTCCCCTGCAAAAGGCAGATGAAATGCAAAAGTATTGCGAAACTGTGGCAGAAAAAATAAGTCCAAACATCAGTCGTAAAAGCCGAGGCAGTCTCACCCCCTGGCAAGTTGGTTTTCATTTCAGTACCCGTGGTTTGCTGTTAAGGAAAGTGGAGCCCATCAGAACTGGGTTAAAGCTGATGGGCCAAACAGTAGACTTCAGCTTCGAACTATCTAGAAACCCACACCCAGCCACCAAAAACACATGTTAAAACAACTCTAATTGTACATTTCAAAGAACAAATAATTTCGCTTTGCTGTGGCCACTGGTCATTCCAAACTAAACACATCTATGTCTTGTGCTTTGTTTTTATGCATATTTTGGGGAAAGATTGGTTGGGTGTGAGCTATTGCTTCGCTTCCCTTTTTTTGTGTATAATTTAATATTGAGCCTTGAGAAGGGCAGCTCAAATATTGTAACGTACATTAAGCTCTGGGGATAGCTATTTGCCCGGCCTGAGACTCATGCCCCAGGTGGAGGGGAGGCACTTTGATTAACAAGTCCTCCAGGATTACAGCCAGTAAGGGAAACTTTGCTGTTGGCAGAAAAAGGGAGCATGGAACCTAGGCAGGCAAACCCAGCGCCTGTCCACCGCAGTTTGGCTTCAAGCAGAAGAGGACTTGCGAAGCAGTTGGAGGGCAAAGGCTCCACTTTGGTCCCACTTCATGGGACCAACAAGTAGCCCAATGAATCTCCCTGGCATTGGACTCCACCCTCCCTGCTTCCCCTGGGTGATGGGTGGTGGGTCTCCTGGCCCTGGGCTCACTGTGTGGAGAGACTGTCAGTACCTTAGGGCCACCAGAGAGCCGCGAGTTCTGGGCTAACTGGGGCTGGGACCTCCATGCTGTGGATGGCCCCTGAGGAACTAAGAGCCCACCAGGCTGCAGTCTTTCCAGACTCTGCCCCTTGAGAAGCACCCTAGTCCAGTGGCCTCCATCTCCTCAGGTGTGAAATGGTGACAAGAGCAGTGCCCGAATCACAAGGCGATCGGGAAGAAATAACATAATGCTCCCACAGTGCTGAAAAAAAAAGGTGCCCAGTGCATGCCGGCTCTTGATGGTACGGAGCCATCCATAGCTATGGTCTGGCCTCAGCCACCCTAGGGGACTCCAGTTCCCTCTTCTGAAGTCCTGTCTACTTGACTGGACACAGGCCACCTTGGCATCCCCCTCTCCTGGCAGCAAGGAGGGTACAAGTTCCTGTCTAAATACCTGAATGGTTGGGACACTGCTGTTCCTCACATCAGCGCCCAGGAACACCAGCCCGCCTAAGGGCATGTCTACTGCCCAGGAGAGATGGTGCCGCTGGGGCTGACCCCACTTCTGATACCAGGACCCCGCCCTGCAGCCAGGTCAGGTTTCACAGGCCTCAGCCTCCGTCATTTCTCTAACCGACCTCTCCTGCTGAGATCCTAGCAAACGCGCGGAAGTGCAAATCTGGGAGATTTGGGGGCAAACTCAGCCCCTTTCCTTGGACTCCCCAGCCCCAGATGGAATGAATCCCATAGGAAGTACAGAAAAAAACATAAAAAGACAAAGGGAGAAATCACCCATAATCCCACCTCTCAGAAATAACCACCCATTTCATATGATTTTGTCTGTATTTTAAAAGATAAGGATGCCCCCCTCCACCATGAACACATAACTGAGATCAGATGCACATACACTGGGTTTCTATTCTAACATTATGCCCAAAATATCTTCCCATCATTCAATGTTTTTTAGATATATAGTTTTTATGTGGGTCCATAATTCCCTCAAATTTTATTTAAGGCATTGCCTAACGGTGAGTATTTAGTTTCTGGTTTCCTGGCCTCCCTTCCCTCGCAGGTCCCTGGGAGGCTTGGTCCTGTCCCACTCACCTCTCAATTACAGGCTGATCCCATAACTTCTCGAATCTCCTCTTCCCAGAAACACCTAGCGCCATCCCACCCAGCAGAGTAGGCCCTTCAGACACAACAGTAGGTGTTATGGGTTCAAGTGCATCCTCCAAAAAGACATGTTCAAGTCCTAACCCCAGTACCTTAGAATGTGACCTTTTTCTTTTTTTCTTTTTTTTTTTAGAAATAGGAATGTTACAGATATAAAGAGTTAAGATGAGATCATATTGGGGTAGAACGGGCCCTAACCCAAGATGCCTGGTCTCCTTATAAGAAGAGGAGAAAATAGCCATGGGACAACAGGGCAGAGACTGGGTGATGCATTTAAGGAAAGCCAAGGACTGTCAGCAAACCCTAGAAGCTACGAGAGGCAAGGAGGGATTTTCCTCTACAGGTTTCAGAGAAAGCATGGCCCGTTGACACCTGGATTTCAGACTTCCGGAAGTGTGAGACAGTAAGTTTCTGTCGTTTTAAGGCACCTAGTTTGTGGTACCTTATACAGCAGCCTTAGGACACAAATACAGACTTCCTGAAATGCATGACACTGACCCACCCACCAGATGGGCACTTTGGATACATTACCAGACAAAGGCAACCCAAGCTCCCGCACGCCTTTGGAAGCAGGGACTTGGGCTTCTGACTCCCTTTTCTTACTCTGCACCCCCATCCTCCTCTGACTGTGTCACCACCCTTTCTGACCCTTCCTCTCCAGCCACACTCCTGATGTCCCAGAATGCCTTGCAGCCACCCCTAAGAAGGGTAGTATAGGATAATCCCAAGATTGGACCCTGCAGGGCAGTGTCCTGTCACCTTAATAATGATGTGAGTGGGACTTCCCTGGTGGCGCAATGGTTAAGAATCCGCCTGCCAATGCAGGGGACACGCGTTCGAGCCCTGGTCCGGGAAGATCCCACGTGCCGCAGAGCAGCTAAGCCTGTGAGCGACAACTACTGAGCCTGCTCTCTAGAGCTCGTGAGCCACAACTACTGAGCCCACGTGCCGCAACTACTGAAGCCCGTGCGCCTAGAGCCCGTGCTCTGCAACCAGAGAAGCCGCTGCAATGAGAAGCCTGCGCACCGCAATGAAGAGTAGCCCCTGCTCGCCGCAACTAGAGAAAGCTCGCTCACAGCAAAGAAGACCCAACGCAGCCAAAAATAAATAAATAAATAAATAAATTTTAAAAAATAGAAGAAAATAATGATGTGAGTGACATCACCAAGCCCTTGTTGTGTGCCTAGCACTGTGCTAAACTTTTCACGTGGACAGTAACACCTATTTCTCACAGCAACCCCTTGGGGTAGACGTTGTTTCACAAGGGAGGAAACTGAGGCACGGACGGATTGCAGTCGGTGGAGCAGCTGGAATTTGAATGTGGGAAGTTGAATTCCAGAGCCCAGCCAGCTCTGCGGTCTCTGCAGATGGACCATTAGGAGCCTTCCCTCTCCAACAACTCTCAGATTAACATTTAATTGGGGATTTAAAACGCTGCTCTTGTTAGCATGCCTGTGGTCTCTGCGCTGCAATCTTCCCCATTAAGTCGTGTTATGTAAACCACCAGCCCAGATGCCTCAGAGCGCGTGTATCTGCCGGTGCCCAGACTTGGCTCTAAACCCTGGTTCTTTCAAACCGGCAGCAGGGCAGGGAGGTCCTCGCCTGAACTTCGAGCTGAACTGCCCCAGGAGGGCCCACAGATCTCAGCCCCTGGGCTAGCTGGCTGGATGACCTTGGGTGTGTGGTCTTGCTTTCGTCTTCTGTAAAATGGTGCCCGTGGCATAGGAGGTTGCAAGAATCAAACGGGGTCTCACTGATGACGTGCTTAGCACAGCGCTTGGGCTGTGTCTCTCCCTCCGAGGAAAGTCAGTTTCTCTCTCACACACAGACCCCATATATGGTCATTTATGGTAAGAATATCTGGCCATCTATTCTCCTCCTGGGTAAAAAAATGCACATTTAGCTTAAAACCCATGTGCCTCTGCACGTTTCAATGGAGTAAACATGAAAGAAACGAGGAACAATGAGTAAATTCTCTTTTAGGAAGCTTCGATGGACAAGCAGCAAGCTGGGAGAAACGGCAACACATACGGGAGACAGCTCCTCTCTACAGAAAGAGCACTAACGAGTCAAAAAGAAGAAGAGATTTCTTTAAAGTCTGATATAAAAATGGGCAAAGGATACGACCAGACATCTCACAGGAAAATCAATGAAAGGGGCAGATAAGACGTTCCTCTTTGCTCATAATTAAAGGAATGCAAGTCTAAACAACAAAGCATTGCCACTGGTGAGATTTTTAAAGAACGATAATGACCAGGGTTGGCAAGGATGTGGGACATGGGGGCTCTCATAAGCCATCCATGGGGGGTGTTGACTGTGCAACCCGTTCGGAAGGAAGGCTGGTAGAGGAGCTTAACCCACACATTTTGCTGCAGCAGTTCCACGGCTAGGAATTTATACCCAAATCTGCAGGGGAAGGGGAGGCTAGGGGCAGGGAACAGTGTTCTAAGCAGGAGGAACAGGACGTGTGTGTGTGGAGACTGTGGTGGAAAGGGGTGTGGCTTGATGGACAGGGTGACACAGTGACTGTGTCCTGGTCACAGAAGGTGGCTGGTGACATCTTCTCTGCGGAGGAAGAAAGCTTGCCTGTGAAGTGTGTGGGGATGAGGGTCACACGGGGACCAAGGAGCATTGGCAGGGGCTCAGGGGAGGAGGCTGGGGTGTGAACACGGCTGAGCTGGATGGAGGCTCTGGCTGGGACTGAGTCCCTTGAAACATAAGTGACTCTAGTTGGTGGACTTTCTTACCTCCTACATCTTGATAGAATATGAGTGTTTTAAATCGCAAAATGCCCCTGAGGGTGGCTGGTCGCCTCGATTAGATGCTAATGGTGGTAGTGAGGAGAAGAGAGCAGGGAAAATGGGCCACAGTAATGACCTAGAGGACGTGTCTGGGGAGAGGCTCTGCGTCCCACCCTGCTTCTCCTCCCGGGGATGCTGTAAGACGGGGACCAGGGCAGAGCCTGCCTCAAGGGCTGAAGTAGGGGCGGCACTGAGCCCGGGATGGTTGGACACCTTGAATGCTGGTAAGTGTAGCCTATCACCATTACCAGTATCCTTACTGGGCACTAAATTTTGAGGGGGGTCTAAGGGGGGGCCAAAATGACAGTTGAAAGCCCATGTCCTGTACTAGGAGGTTGGTGGGACTCCTTAGAATCAGAGACTTTCGGGGCTAGAAGCAAATCCAGGCAACTCCCTAGTCAGTGCTAGCCACCATCGTCCCGTTCGCTCTAGGATGCCTCCAGTGGTGGGGAGCTCACGACTTCTAGAGGCATCCCCTGCCCCTCCGCACCCTGCTGAGAGCCCTTCAGGGGACCCTCCATTGCCCTTGACATAACGTCTGACTCCTTCCCCATGGCCCTCGGCGGTTCAGCCCCTGCTAACCTCTGACCTCGTCCACCCCCTGCACCTTCACTCCCTCCTCACCAGCCTCACCGGCCTTCTCTCTGGTCCCTGAACACGCTGCTCTTTTCTTCTGCAGCCGGGCCTTTGCACGTGCTACCTCCTCTCCCGGGGTGAACCTACTCTTCCGTCTCCTCTAGTTAAACTGCCCTCTTTTTTTCAAGTTTCAGCTATTTCACCTTTTCAGGGAGGCCTTCCTTAACCTCCCAGTCCAGGCTAGATGCCGCGGACCTGCTCTGTATAGTCACTCTGTATAGTCACTCTCATATCGTTATTACTTGCTAGCTGGAGATTTCATTGTCTGCTTGACTCCGACTTCGACAAGGGCAGGAGCTGCCCCATTTGTTTCTCGGTCCTCATCGTCTTCCCCCAGTGAGTGGCGCGTACACATCAAGGCCCCCCAAACGCAGTCTCTGATCGGAAACTCACCTGGGCCCCTCTCGGCTAGACAGGTCCGACCCCAGCAGTGAGGGCGGCCACCCTTCCCATTTCACAGGTCAGGAAACTGAGGCTGGCAGCTGGGGCTGGAGGAGGGTTATAGGAGATGGTGTACAAGGAGGGCTGACCCTGGTTCGCTGAACAGGAACAGTTGCTAATTTTGTTGCTGTTGTCGGTATCATTAGACTAGCCACGGTGTTCTTGAGGACACACGGAACATCAGAGTGGGAAGAAAATACAGCACCCACCAAAAGGAGATGGCCAGGAAGGGACGCACCCAAGCTCAAGTTGAACTGGCGCCTGGCTGAGAGCCCTGACCTGCCTCTCTCTTCTCCGGGTCTGGAGAGTCGAGTGCAGGCTCCAGCTCTCAACACTGACAGCAGGGAGGGTTCACAAGGCTCTTGGTGTCCAGCGCTGACCACACGACGTCTCATTTAACCCTTCGATCATCCCTTGAGGGTGCAGCTATCACCATTCTCAACTCACTGATGGGGACATAGGTGACAAAGCTAAAATGGGACCCAGGTCTGTTCAGTTCCCAAGACGCTGCTCTCAAGCTCTCCGTAGCACAGAGAGAGACACGTGATAGATTCTAAGACACGTGTTAGATTCAGCTGAGACCAGGCAACCTCCCGTCGCACAGGTAGAGGTCCTGCGCGGGCACCAGCCCTGCCTCCCCAGTGTCCCCATGCCCAATGGACTGGTTGCCCTTCCCGCTGGGAGGCCTGACATTCTCTGGGACATCCTGTTCACCGTGACACCTGCACTCCCAGCTCCAGGGTCGGGGGCGGGCTTTGCACAAAGGGCTTCTGAAAGCCATTCTGGTTTGAGGAACAGTCACACCACCACCCCTGGCCACAACTCATGGCCACCTCCGGCGCCAACTTCAGAATTCAGTTCCTTCCCTAGAGTCCCCCCAGCTCAGCTCAGATGCCCTCAAGTTCAGAGACCGACTTTGGCAGTGAAGCACTCTTATCCTGGAAGTCTTACCAGGGGCTCATTCTGGCTTAGTTTCCATGAACATAGTGAACTTGCAATGCATTTCCCAAAGACTTCTTCAATGGAACTTCTTACTAGCTTGCCATCCAGATGGTTTGGAAATCAAGGAAGCTGCTCTATTAGCCTTGAGTTGGTTGATTTGAATTTGGAGATCCCAGCCTCGGTCAGAACATGAGTGAAACAGCCGGCCATGACGATCTGTCTACAACACGAGACTCGCAAAGCGGCAAGGGGCAGATTCTGTTCAAAATTCTTCTTTGTTTTAAATAACGAATACAATTACCGATCTCTTTTCACCTTTGATTTTTCAGACGCGTGTACCTAAGTTAATTTTCTCCCCAGTTTTTACTCTTGGTTTTGAAACAGAGCCCCCATATCAACAACTAATTTATTATGGAATGGCCCGTGATTTTTTTCTAGTTAATCTGTCTCTAAGGGATAACTTGCCATTGCAAAGTATACGGCTAGAGATAAAAGCAGGACTGAGATTAAAAAAAAAAAAAATACAAATGAGAGGAAAAAAAGAAGCTGTGGTTTTTCATTTTTCCCCTCAAGCATAAATTGTTGAGTAAGGAGATTTTTAAACGCCAGAGGTTGCTGGGGAGTGAACCAAAGCTGGAAGCCACTGCACTGGCACAAGACACATCTGGCGTTGCAGGGTTTTGAGGAGGGTTTGCTCCAGCGGGTAACTAACCACGCTTACCCACAGCCTAGCTCCTGTTATCCCCAGGGAGGACATTTTCAGAGACAAGAGGGAGAGAGGACAAATGGGAAAAATCAACATCCAAATTAGAAACTACCTAGATTGTGTTGTTTTTCTTGGGCCCACTGTGTCTTTGATTTCCTGATTGCTCAGAGTAAGCATAACAAAATCCATCTGACCCGGTGATTTTGACAGATTCATCTCAAAATCTACCAGTTGAATTAGATCTGCCCATACCAGCGAGTCTCCACTGCGGACAACTGTGGCCCCCCAGGGGGCATCTGGCAGTGTTTGGGGACACTTTTGGTTGTCATAACTGGGAGGTGTTGCTACTGGCATGTGGTAGGTGGAGGCCAGGGATGCCGCTACACCACCTCCAGTGCACGGGACGACCCCCAGCAGAGAAGGATCTGGACCACAACATTAGCAGTGCCGAGGCTGAGAAACCCTGGTGTGTGTGTGTGTGTGTGTGTCACGGTGAGCTCCCGTGCTGGGGCCGTTGGTGTGCCTACACTAAAGTTTTTGAACCTGGAGACGTGAAGCTCAGGCTTCCCTCAGCTCAGGTACCTAAATTATCTAAGTATCTGAAGGATTAACGGGGTTCTGTTTCCTTTCACTAAAGTACAAAGAGCCTCTTGCCTGGTGATACAGCCAGTGGTGAAAAGGACTTCTGAAAAAGGGTTCAGTGGAAAATGGTTCCTGGCTTAGAGCAAGGAACTTTGAAGGCAGCCCGCATGGGACCGGCGCCCTTCCTAGCGTCTGGGTCTGAATCACGGGCTCCACAGTGGACTCCTGCGCTCGCCTGGGCCCGCCGGGCACTCTTGGCTTCTCTCCTGTGGAATCTGTCTGACTTGCGGCGGTGAAAGGTCGCCAAGGAGCAAAGCAGCAGGACTCCGGAGAAGAGCCGCGAGGCTACACTTGCAGTGATTTTATTGGCAGGACAGAAGCTCGGGGCTTGCCAAGGACAACAGCACTGCGCGGTGACCAAGACTGCAGGTTCCTGGGGTAAAACCTGTCCTGCTGCGCTGGACTGTCCCATTCCCACGGGGAGGAACAGCCCGGGAGGAGGTGGAGGAGACACGAAGACACAGCATCCCCCTTCTCCCCTCCCCAGCTCCGTGCCCCGAAGGAAAGTACACAGACTCTTTTCTCAGCCACCCCCTCCTCGCCCCCTTCCTTCCACCCTTACTGTCCTGGCACAGGGCTGCCGTGGCCTATCTTTGCTCTGAGGGAGGACTCCATGACGGTGGACGGCTGTGTGACCTCTCACCCCAGCCCTGAGATAAATGTCCCCTTTTGGTGGATGTATCTGCAGCTCTTCAAACTGCAAACACACCTTCCCTCCACTTTCCTTCAGACCCCGTTCATCTCTTCTTCAAATATCTTGCTTAGAAATTCGGGGCTGATTGCAGAGCTCCTGCAGGGAGACCTGACTTTGCTCCTTGCCCGTAGTGGAGTAAAGCATGATTGGCTGTACCTGCGCAGCGTGTCTTCCTGCAGGACCTGACGCCTCAGGGCCAGGAAGCAGGTGCTAGGTGCTTCTCCTGCTCTCCTTCTTGAAATCCTCACAGCAATCCCAGACAGAGGTGAGGGTCTGGTGAGCCCATTTGACAGATGAGAAGGTTGAGTCTAAGAGAGCTGATGGACATGCCTGCCCAAGGCCACACAGGTTGATATGAAGCTGATTTGGGCTTTTGAAGCAGGTGGTCTGACTCCAGGGCCAGAATTCTTAACCCTTCACAAGGTGAGGGTGCTCGGGGGTGAGCCTGGCACACTGTGGTTATTATTGTCATTTTTGCCAATGGTGGTGCACCATGGGCAGCTGGCATTTGCAGACTTTTGTTCATTCCTAGGCCCTAAGAAGACGCAGCGGGACAGCAGTTAGTCCTGGAGATGGCCCTTGTCTCCTCTACCAGGGGTCCTGTGGTCCTTTGCCTCCCCGGCCCAGGCCTGCTGGGCACCAGAAGTTAGGGGAGGGGCCCAGAGTCACTGTACCCTCCCCTAACTTCTTCCCCAGCTCTGCTGCAGGACACAGCTCTGAGTCCCAGCAGGTCTAGGATTGGGTGGGCAAGACCAGATTCTGTAGCCTTGGTCTGAGTGACGTGGAGCTTGCACCTTGCCGAGGGAGTCTCAGTGGGCCTGGGATCCTCCTGAATTTTTTTGGAGGTCCCAGCCACCCCAGGGCCCGGAGCAGCTCCTGGTGCCTGGAGGTCAGCCTGCTGCGGGCGCGCATGTGGTGCCGGAACCGGCTTACCCCACACAGGGCCCAGGAAGAGCCTGGAGGTGAGGCAGGTGCTGGCCGGGGAGGCTGGAGAAGAGAGCGCAAAACGCAGAATCACCGGCCTGGTTCACGGGCGCATACAGCGGTCCCCAGGAAGCCCCAAGGAACTTCAGACGGCGGCTCCCTCCCTTCCGACCTCAGGCGGCGCGCCGGTGGGGGGAGGGTGGCACCTACCTCCCAAAAGCACCAGGACGCAAGCGTAGGGGAGCATGGCTGCGGGCATCCCGTCAGGGTGGCAGGACGGCCCCCAGGGAGAGGAGGCGCGGGCGCGGGGCTGTCCGGTGGCAGCGGACTCCGGGAGCCCGCCGGGCTCCTGCGAGGAAGTTGCGAGGGTCCTGCGCCCCCCTCGGCGCTCTCACGCGCTCGCCTCCCGGGCTGTTGATGGTTGTAAGTCGAGCCGCGCACTCATAGGTCCAAGCTGCCAGAAGAGGTGGAGACAGCCTCGGGCGTTGCGCGCACTGCCGCGCCCGCGCCCAGCCCTCTGGCGCAGCTCCTCCAGCCATTCAGAACCCCCAGTCGACCCCCCTCTGTGCCCGGGCTCTTGCCTCCCCGCCAGGTCTTTGCAGTGAGCAGGGAGGCCTCCCTCAAACTCTTGTCCGGGACAAGTCAGACGGTGCGGTGCGCTCCTCCAGCCAAAGCGCACCCCTATCCAGGCCGTTTCCTAGGAGGGCGAGGGGGTCAGGGGAAGCTCCTGTACGCCCTCTGGGCCCTCAGACCCCCAAGGCTTCTATTCAGGCCTTACAGATACTCTTGGAAAAGTTGCGTCAACTTGGAGGCGGGCGAGTGCAGGAGCGCGCAGTGAATGTGGCCAACCTGGGGCGCCCCGCAGCCCACAGCCGCTCTCTGGGATTAGCTCGTCTCCGCTCCAAAGAGCATCTGGGCAAACAGTGTGGAGTAGACCAGGGCGGTTCCCCCCACCGCAACTCCTCCCCTCCCCACATTTCCCATCTGAGTGAGTCAGCTGAGGGTGGCAGCTCAGAGGCAAGGCAGCTGCGAGGAGAGGGGCGAGGTATGGATGGGATGCCCCCAAACCAGTCACCTCCTACCCCAGACCCCAGGCCCTGGGCCTCCCCAGGCAGCTCCCCAGTGGCAGGCAAGCCTTGAAGAACAGGAGTAGCATCTGGGAAGAAGGACCTCCCAAGTTCTTGGATTTATGAATGAAGAAGAGACAGAGAATCACTTGCATTAGAGTAATGTAAGTGGATCGTTCCTAGGGCGCACAGACCACCGGGAGAACGGAAGTAAAGCTGTGTGGGGGTGGGGGTGGAGACCTGAGATGCATAGGTCAAGGCGTCTGTTTTCATTGTGTTGTCCTTAACTGGGGGGGGGGGGGGGAGACAGAGAGAGAGAAGGTAGAACCAAGAAAGGAGAGAGAAAGTAAAAAGGGAGGAGGGGGAAGAGAGAAAAGGGCAGAGAAAGACACAAAGAAAGGTGGGGACAAAGGAATAAGGCTGAGGGGAGAGAGATGGACAGAAAGGAGAATGGAAAAGGGAGAAGGAATAAGAGAATGAGAAGAGGGAGGAAGAGAGGGAGAGAGTAAGAGAAGAGAGATGGAGATTGTCGCCTTGGGGAGGACTTGGGCACGTAGGGACGGGTCCGTGTCCAGGGTGCACGTCCAGGCGGTTCACCTGCCCGCTAAAGGGCTTATAGACCCACCCGTCCACATCTGTGGGCTGCTTGGCCCTGGGGGTTGGTAGGCAGCACCCCATCTTTTGATTCATTTGCAGAAGTTCGGGTGAGGCTCCCAGGGGCCTCCGGAGCCTTTCAACTTCAACTGCAACCCAAGGACCCCCGACTGGGGACCCCCGGGGCTGTCCTTAGCTTTCCTCTTCTCCGGAGGCAGGAATGAGGCCACAGCGTGATCTTAACACGAATGGAAATGTGAGAGAAGCGATCAATTCCCTTCCTGAAAATGACATTTTTTTCGGGTCTCTGTGGATTGCTGAGAACAGCGTGAGACTCGAGGTGGCCCCCCCGAAACCGCGATGGTACCAGCCCCCCGGCAGACAGTGGCTGCACGCGCGCCGCATCTTAAGTTTCCGTGAAAGGGGTAACTTATGGGCGGGAGGAGAGTTGTGAGGGGTGGTTATTTATAATTGCATAATTGTGATTATTTGTGGCAGTTATGTGCCTTTAATTTTTCAAGATGTACAATTATGGATAGTTTTAAACACTGCGTGCTGCCTGTCCGTGAGTGTTTGAGGCTGTGCTCTCTGGACTTCCTGAACGCGGGCGTTTTGCTGTCCCAGGTCGCTGGCGGGGCTTTGAGTATTAATGGTTTGACACGGGGAGGAGGCGTGACATTGATGTCTCAGGTGGGGTTATGATTCAGGACTTTCAGAACCTATTGTACTGCTATTAGAAATGGGAACTTCCCCGCAAAGCCTGGTGCTCGTGTGTTAATTGTTGTATTGGCTTAGTTATAAACAAGAGGAATTTCTGATAATTATTTCGACCTTGGTGTGGGCCAGGTGCTTCAGATGCATATACTTTATATCCGGACAACCTGATGAGAAGTAGAAAGTATTGTTGGCCCCATTTCACAGAACGAGGAAACTGAGTTCAGAGAGGTTGGGCCACTGTCCCAAGGCCAGACAGCTGGAAGGTGGGAGAACTCCTGAGTCCCTGCTTGTGTCTGGGATGCTCTTGTGTCTGCACAGGATGCCCTGTCTGACCGTGCTCTTGGCTTCATTCTGAATCTGCAGATCCTAAACGAGAAAGCCCATTCTATGATAACAGCCATTCTTCGAAGAAGCTTAGGAATGACAGGGAAGCACTATTGCAAAGTGATGCCTAAGTCTTAGCTAAACTCATCTGTTGAGATCGAGAGTTGCAGGTGGTACCCACGCCTGCCCAGCCACACACTACCGGTGGGTGATGCTTGGGAGGATGGGAGAAGCTGGAAAGGGCCTTCGAGGCCGACTGGTGCCGCTCTCCTGGTTTTACAGGTGAGAAAACAGAAGCACAAGGGCAGATAAGCTCCCGGTTCAGCGCAGATTTTATTCAAAAAAAAAAAAAAAGAAAGAAAAGAAAAGAAAAGGAAATGAACAAGTAGCGAAGTAAAGGAGCTGTTACACTGGAGGATTACTGGACTGAATGTCAATATTATGACATAGAAAATATATATATATGTGTGTGTGTGTCATCTTGGGCATGTTACTTAACTTCTTGTCTCATATGTAAAGTGGGATAGTAGTAGTATTGTTGGGAAATTATGTGAGATAGTATATGTAACGTAGAGCACTTAGAATGGTCTATGGTTCAACCAAAGACTATATGTGTGTTTGCTTTCTTCATGGTATTTTCTTGTGTACATGCAATAGAATTAATTTAGCTACTTTCCCATTGATCAATGTATAGCATTTTCAATTCCTCTGCTATTCCAATGTTGTTGTGAATATCCTTACATATCCATCATGAACGAGACTCCCCTCTGGTCACAAGGAGATCAAACAAAAGAGAGAGAAGGAACTGAAGCTAAACTTATTTGGCTTCAAACATAGATATTTATTTTTAACCAAAAAAGTTATATCGTCCAGACCTCGCATTTTGCTGAAGAAAGGGTGGTTTTCGCTCAATTCCTGACCCCTTTCTTAACCTACAGGACCATCACCCGAGAATACTGGAAATGGTGGTAATTATAAGGTTTTTTGGGGGAGAAGCCAATTCTTTCCTGAGCCCAGACTCTGCTGGCCGTGAGTCATGTCCGTGGGCATTATGGCGTTTTGGCCTCCAGAGGTGCGCTTTTCTGAGTTGTCAACCGCAGGGGCCCTCCCCAAGTGGTCAGAGCAGCAGGGGGTACGGGGGGGGGGGACACAGGGCGGGCCAAGCACAACCCGTGTGAGGGAGGGCCATGAGCCAGATGTCCAGGGTGGGTGGGAGGCGGGCCCTCTGTGCTCTGTGCTTATCTCCCACCCCACCCTCCCCCCTGATCAAAGTCCGGGGCTGGGCTGATAGGAGAGCTTCGCAGACTGGGCCGCTTTCTTCCCTCTCCACCAAACACCTACCTCCTCAACCTTGTCCCTGTTAAAAACACCACGGGAAGATAAGATCACCCCGCGAAATCTTGCTATAAAATGGTCTGTTTCCTCTGCTTGTTATCAAGGGTGTCTGATCAAAGAAGTGGTGCCTGGGCCTGGTTATCTAATAACCAAATAAACATCCAGGCCGGCTTCCCTGGCTGGGAAAGGCAGGCGGGGGCTGCTCTGGATGAAGTGAGGGGCAGATCAGAGCAGGCTGGACCCCCCCTTGGTGACCGTTCCTGCCTACAGAGCATCACATTTGCTGGCCCCGGAGTAAACCAGACCCTCACGACCACCCCTGTGTCTCAGATGGAGAAACTGTTCTTGTCCTCTGGGATAAGCCCGTGGTCCCGGGGTAATGGACACTCATTTGTCGCCTCTGGTAGTTGCCGTGGCGTCGGCCTTGCCCCCATTGCACTGGTGCCTCTCCCTGCCTGCACCCGCCCCCATGCCTCGCACAGGCCTTGTGTGTGATGGGGGCTCGCTACGTTTTGTTGAATGAATGAATGAATGATCAAGTAAACTGTCACAGAATGAGCCCTGGGTCATGTCAGAAGACTTGATGGCAAATCTCAATGCTACCACTTAGCAACTCACAAGGGTTACAGCCAGGGTGAGGGGACCAGGGCTCGAAAGCTGAAGGGGTGCCCACCGTCAGGCCCTGCAGGTGCAGGGTGAGTGCCTGAAGCCGAGTGCCTCCTTACATCCTGAGCCCTGGGTGCCTCCCTGGCCTCGTCTGGTCCCAGCCCTGCAACTCACCCTGTCTCCGTTTCCTCCTCTGTAAAACGGGGATAATGCCCACGCTACCCTGTAGGATTAAGAAGACAGTGCCCAAGTGGGTGCTGGGTGAGGATCCAGTCTTCTCAGGCCCTGAGACTCCCTGGAGGGAAGTCAGAGCTCACACCGCTGGTGTGAGATGGAGCCTGGACGAGACCTGCTCTGGGGCTTGAGGTTCTGCGCCTCAGCCTGACCCTAACCGCCTGGGACCAAAATGACTCCCGGTTCACCTGCCTCTGGGGGAGGCAGATTGTGAGAATGCCCTGGGATGCCCAGAAGCTCCTCCCACCAGCCCTCACACCTGTCTCAGTCTTCTTGACCCCTCAGGCTGTTGTGGGGAGGAAGGGGGCACTGGAGGGCTCAACCCAACACCTGACACGTAGGTGTTCAGTGAACACATTTTGGATGGATGGATGGATGGATGGGTGGGTGGGTGGATGGATGGACGGATGGGTGGGTGGGTGGGTGGATGGATGGGTGGACGGATGGGTGGGTGGATGGATAGATGGGTGGATGGATGGATGGATGGGTGGGTGGGTGGATGGATGGATGGATGGATGGGTGGGTGGGTGGATGGATGGGTGGACGGATGGGTGGGTGGATGGATGGACGGGTGGATAGATGGATGGATGGATGGGTGGGTGGATGGATGGGTGGGTGGATGGATAGATGGGTGGATGGATGGATGGATGGGTGGGTGGGTAGATGGATGGATGGATGGATGGGTGGGTGGGTGGGTGGATGGATGGGTGGACGGATGGGTGGGTGGATGGATGGACGGGTGGATGGATGGATGGATGGATGGGTGGGTGGATGGATAGATGGGTGGATGGATGGATGGATGGGTGGGTGGGTGGATGGATGGATGGATGGATGGGTGGGTGGGTGGATGGATGGGTGGACGGATGGGTGGGTGGATGGATGGACGGGTGGATAGATGGATGGATGGATGGGTGGGTGGATGGATAGATGGGTGGATGGATGGATGGATGGGTGGGTGGTTGGATGGATGGGTGGATGGATGGATGGATGGATAGGTGGATGGGTGGATGGGTGGGTGGATAGGTGGATGGATGGATGGATGGGTGGGTGGGTGGATGGATGGATGGGTGGGTGGGTGGATGGATGGATGGATGGGTGGGTGGGTGGGTGGATGGATGGGTGGATGGATGGGTGGATGGATGGATGGGTGGGTGGATGGATGGATGGATAGGTGGGTGGGTGGATGAATGGATGGATGGATGGATAGATGGATGGATGGGTGGATGGATGGGTGGGTGGATGAATAGGTGGATGGGTGGGTGGGTGGGTGGATGGATGGATGAATGGATGGATGGGTGGATGGATGGGTGGATGGATGGATGGATGGGTGGATGGATGGATAGATGGATGGGTGGATGGGTGGACGGATGGGTGGATAGTTGGATGGGTGGTTGGGTGGACGGATGGGTGGATAGTTGGATGGGTGGATGGATTGATGTGTAGAATGACCTACCATTTCAGTTGTCATGATTGTTGTTCTGGGTGGTACCCAAGCTGAATGGTTTGTTGGTTTTATCCTCTCATTTGTTAATTTGTTAGTAATAACTCACTAATGCACTAACCCACCCTTGGGTTGCTGGTCCCCATGCTGTGGAGATGCATCATAATCCCTGCATTCAACATGTGCTCATTCACCAAAGTTGGGCCATATGTTCCCCCATGAGTAGCCACAGAGCCCAGCATAGTGGGAAGATGCTTCAGCTCTTTCCTGAGTGAAGAGCAAGCACTTGTTCTCGTGTCACCAGGCTCGCTTGCCTGGGAAGTTTGTGGTTGGTTTTCTTTTGAAATCTCTGGGTCCCCAGCCCAGCCAGCATCTCTCATTGATGCCAGGGCTGCTCATGGTTGGCACAAAGTTGATTATTTCTCTCCCATTATAACATGAACACTGTTCCTGATATACTTTTTGGAAAATACAAAGTAGAAAGAATAAAAATGACAGTCACTCGGAATCTGACCACACGAGGACAAGCCTGGCTGACGCTGGGATGTATGACTTTCTTCTCCATTTATATTTACATTTTCCAATCTGTGGTCAAATTTAATAATGTGAATGTCTAAATAAACCACTAATTCCCCAATTTCACCTTTTGGCTTAATTTTCCAGCCTTTAAGGAACAGCCAGGTGCAGGGCCACGGGGGCAGGGGAGACAAGAGGACAGAAAGCGAAGTCGTATTAGTCATATTCTTTTTTGGCCTGTGTAGCCCGAGTGTTGGATTTCCTCTTGTTTTATTTTGTTTGAGCCTTTCGACGTGTTAGGTGTCTGTTTGTAAACTTTCCTCTGCTTCCGATTTCAGTCTGGAAGCAGCAGATTGATTTTAAATAGAAATACCTTGAAGGTGGTGTTGTTTGGGGGCTGGAAAATCCATCCACAGGGGTCCCACCACCAACTGCCAAGTGGAAGTGTTATGGCTGGTTCACTACATCAATAGAAGAGGCAGTGCGTCGTCTGGGGAGCAGATGAGCTACGTTCCAGGGGAGCAGACAGAAATTTGGGGGTGGGGGGAAGCTTACACATGCTCGGGGCACAGCCCAAGCAGAAGAACTTACTTAGTTTTTCTTTCCTTCTTTTCTTTTTTTTTTCAGCTTACAATTAACATTCAGAGTTCAGTCTCCACCCTCCCTCTTGAAATGGAATTTTTATCTTTTGATTCACACTACAAGATAAAATCCCGGTTTATCCAATTGCATGAATAATTGATAAGCTCTTTCCAACTTGCCAGAAGCAACTTAGCAGTCTCGCCTTGCAGCCTGGAACCCCTGGCAATTTCTGGAGTGCCAGCGACAGACCCTGGCACAGTTTCTCCTTGGAGTCCACCGACTTTCTGTCTCAGGGGTGGGATTTATCTCTTGATCCAGATTCGGGAGTTACAGATTAGGGACCTAGGGTTCCAGCGTCGGGGATGCGGGGAGGAGGGGAGGCAACGTCGGTGTCCACTTAGATTTCCTGAAATTGAGTCTGTGACAGGTGTGGATTCCGCTGGGAGCGTCCTGGCTGGCGGCTTCAGAGTTCATGGCATTAATTAACTCTAATCTGTTCCCTGATAGTTTAAACCAGACCCGAGATGTGAAGGTATTTTCTTTCCTAAAATTTAAGGGGCTTAATGAGATAGCAAAGAGGGCCTGTGTCTCGCCTCTTTAATGCACTTGGCTCTCTGGCCGTGTTTATATGATAAAAGCAGTGGGGTGTAATTTATGTGCTTAGCTGGGGTTTATCCTTTTTAAGCAGGTCTGGACGGCTTACCTGTTATATTTGGCTCAAGCCCAGCTTAAAAAAGAATTTATAGAGTGTACTGCAGAGTGTCCCAATTCTGCAGCACCAAAGGTAAAAGTGACTTGGGGGAATGGCGCAAAATGCCCCTAAGGAGAAGGGTTGACAAGATCGTGTGTCTTCCTCCCCCTCCCACGCTCCAAGCATCTTCCCACCGGCTTTCATGGTGGGTTTGATGGGGCTGAGATTGCCTGTGCCTTGTGGCTGGCGGGGTCTCGGATTGAAACCCGTCGAGAGGAGTCAGCTTCCAGGTCTCTCGGGAGCTGTGTAGTCCTATCTCGCCTCGGGGGAAGTGGGGAAGCAGGGCTTTAAGCAGCCGCTCTCATTTATCAACCACACCATTCATTCCGTTTTCTCTTTCATTTGCAGAAGGTGGAGAGAAAATGAATCAGAGGCGGTTTTTTTTTTTTTTCCTGGCCTGTTTCCCCAAAGCTCCAGGAAATTAAGAAACATGCCGTTAGTTTTAGCAAACAATTTAAGCAAACTCAAACCAGAGGTCTCACCAAAGGCCTAGGATCTGAATGAGACCCCGTTAGTGGTCCTGGTCCTCCTCATGGATGCTGCCAGAAGTAGAGGAGGAGCCGGTGGGGAAGGAGGGGGAACGGGGGCATCTGCGGGCTGCGACTGACCTCCCTGCAGACCCCCAGGGTCAGTGGGCCTTTCCTTGGAAGCTGGTCCCCGACATGGCACTGGGTGGCCTTCTCCTGCCCCACCTAAACCCATAGGTTCCTGCAGTGTCTCCAGGCTGTGTGGTTTATTGGGAAGTAGAGTGTGTGGCGGGTTTCAACTGTCTGCGCTCTACCAAAAATGTTAATGGGGTGAGCTCTGCCGCAGCGCGGACACAGTGGAACGCAGATCGTACGGGCTGCACCATCACGAGGGTGATTCTGGTGTTTAAGATGCACGTTTTGTTGGACTGCACTGATGGGTCTCCAGGAGCTGTTCTGAGTAAGTGAGAAGATGTATGTAAAGCTGCAGTCCCGGTGCTTGGCCCAAAGTGAGCGTCGGGTTGTGATAGCAGCGACGATGACAGTGACGATGGCAGTGACGATGGCAGTGACGATGGCAATGACGATGACAGTGACGATGGCAGTGACGATGGCAGTGATGACAGTGATGATGGCAATGACGATGACAGTGACGATGGCAATGACGATGGCAGTGACGATGACAGTGACGATGGCAATGACGATGGCAGTGATGATGGCAGTGACGATGGCAGTGACGATGGCAGTGATGACAGTGACGATGGCAGTGACGATGACGGTGACGATGGCAGTGACGATGGCAGTGACGATGACGGTGACGATGACAGTGACGATGGCAGTGACGATGGCGGTGACGATGACGGTGACGACGGTGACGATGGCGGCGACGATGGCAGCGACGATGGCAGTGACGATGGCGGTGACGATGGCGGCGACGATGACGGTGACGATGGCGGTGACGATGACAGTGACGATGGCAGTGACGATGGCAATGACGATGGCAGTGACGATGGCAGTGATGACAGTGATGATGGCAGTGATGATGGCAGTGACGATGGCAATGACGATGGCAGTGACGATGACGGTGACGATGGCAGTGACGATGGCAGTGACAATGACAGTGACGATGACAGTGACGATGGCAGTGACAATGACAGTGACGATGAAAGTGACGATGGCAATGACGATGGCAATGACGATGACAGTGACGATGGCAGTGATGATGGCAGTGACGATGGCAGTGACGATGGCAGTGACGATGGCAATGACGATGGCAGGGACGATGACAGTGACGATGGCAGTGACGATGACAGTGACGATGGCAGTGACGATGGCAGTGACGATGGCAATGATGATGGCAGTGATGATGGCAATGATGATGGCAGTGATGGCAGTGGCGATGGCAATGATGATGACAGTGATGATGACAGTGACGATGACCATGATCAGGAGGAGTCAGGATGTCAGGGGTCAGGGTTCTGGCTCCAGCCCAGCCAAACCACTCACCGCCACAGTGACCTCGGCGCGTCCCTGTTTACCTCTGCACTCACGTTGTTTGTCCATAAAACATCCAAAATGCATTGGAGGGAGGTGAGAAGTGAGCTTGAGAAACTGACACCCCACAGCTTCTGGCTTCCAGGGGTGTAGCTTTCTTTCCTCTCTCTCTCTCTTTTTTTTTTTTTCTAATTCCAACGTGAAATACATGCCTATTACACAAAATCGTAATAAGCAGAAACACACCCCTAGGAAGACCAGAGTCTCTTTATCCTTCAGTCATTCATTCAGCAGACACTTGTTGGTGGTGGAGTGGGAATGGAACCAAGACTTGGGCTTTTGCATAGAAATCAACACGTCAATTCTAAAATGCAAAGAGTTGTGTGACTGGAATTGTGTTGACGCTATAAATTGGTTTTAGAAGGACTGACACCTTAATATTGACTCCCAATCCACTGACATGACATCTCTCTCCATTTATTGAGGTCTTTGTTTCCTTCATTACTATTGTTTTGTTTTCAGCATATAGGGTTTGTATGTGTTTTGTGAGATTCGTACCTAATTATTCATGGATTTGGTGCTATTGTAAATGGTACCTTAAAATATTTCAATTTCCAATTGTTCATTGCAAGTGTCTAGAAATACAATTAATTTTTGTATATAGATCTTGTATCCTAGAACCTCACTAAATTCACTTTTTAGTTCTAGTAACTTTTTCATAGATTCTTTGGAATTTTTTGTGTAGATAATTATGTAATCTATGAATATAGACAGTTTCATTTCTTCCTTTCTGAAGGAGATGCCCTTTCCCCCCTGGATTTATTGCAGCAGTACCAGATTGAGTAGGAATGATGAGAGCCAATATCCTTGTCTTGTCCTGGATCTTAGGAGTAAGGCATTTAGTCTTTATTATGTGTGACGTTAGCTGTAGGTTTTTTGTAGATGCCCCTTATCAGTTTAGATGCTCTTCTAGTCCTTGTTTTCTGAGGTTTTGTTGTTGTTTTAATCATGGACGTGTCTTTATAAAATGCTTTCTCTGCATCTTTTGTGATGCTCATATGATTTTTCTTCTTTCACCTGCTGATATGGTGAGTTTCATTGATTGATTTTTTAATGTTGAGCCAGCCATACATTCCTGGGATAAAGTCCGCTTGACTGTGATGAATTATCCTTTTTATATATTGTTGGATTTGATTTACTTGTATTTCATTAAAGATTTTTATCTATATTCATGGAGGTTATTCATCTGTAGTTTTCTTTTACTGTAATGTCTTTGATTTTGGCACCAGGGTAATACTGGTCTCATAAAATGAGTTGGGAAATGTCCCTTCCTCTTTTGTATTCTGGGAGAATATGTGAAAAATTGGTATTATCTCTTTCTTGAATATTTGGTAGAATTCAACATTGAAGCCATCTGGGCCTGGGGTTTTCTTTTTAAAAAGGTTTTAACTGTACATTTAATTTATTTAATAGATAAAGGATTATTCAGGTTATTTATTTTTTCCTGAATGAGCTTTGGCATTTTGTGTCTTTCAGGGAATTTCTCTATTTCATCTAAGTTGTCGTATTTGTGGGCATAGAGTTGATTGTAATATTCCTTTATTATCTTTTAATCTTTTCAATGTGATGTCCAGGCTTTCATTCCTGATATTGATAATTTGTGTTATTCTCTTCTTCTATTGGTTAATCTGGTTAGAGTTTTATCTGCTTTATTTTTTCAAAGAAGAAGCTTTGGGTTTCATTTATTTTTCTCTGTTATTTTTCTGTTCTCAGTTTCAGTAGTTTCTGCTCTTATCTTTATTATTTCCATTCTTCTATTTATGATTCTATTTTATCTACCCTGTTGGCTTAGTATTTATATCTTAAAAATATGTTTTAGTGGTTGTTCTAGGTTTGTTTTTTTTTTAGATTTTTTTTTAAAAAACGTATTTATTTTATCTTTGGCTGTGTTGGGTCTTTTTTGCTGCACACGGGCTTTCTCTAGTTGCACCTAGTGGGGGCTACTCTTCGTTGTGGTGCGTGGGCTTCTCACTGCAGCAACTTCTCTTGTTGCGGAGCATGGGCTCTAGGTGCACGGGCTTCAGTAGTTGTGATGCACAGGCTTCAGTAGTTGTGGCACCCAGGCTCTAGAGTGCAAGCTCAGTAGTTGTGGCGCACGGGCTTAGTTGCTCCGCAGCATGTGAGATCTTCCCGGACCAGGGCTCAAACCCGTGAGCCCTGCATTGGCAGGCACTGCACCACCAGGGAAGCCCTGCCCTAGGTTTTACGATATAAATCTTTAATGAAAAATTCTGACTTCAAATAAAATGATACTGTGTTATGTCTAGTCTAGGAAACTTACAACAATATGCTAATAATTCTTCATTCAAGTGCTTTGTGTCATTGGTGTCATGTATTTTAGTTTTGCGTATGATATGACCACACAGAAGCTTGCTACGACTTTTGCTTTTGCTACTACTTTTTTGAAAATCAGTTATCTTTTAGAGCAGGAGTTGGCAAACTTTTTCTTTAAAGAGTCAGATGTAAATACTTTAGGTTTTGCAGGCCATGTGGTTTTTGTCACAGCATCTTGACCCTACCACTGTAGTATGAAAGCAACCATAGACAATATATGAATGAATTTTATAAATTCAATACAACTTTATTTACAAAAATAGGCAGCAGGCAGTATATGGCCCACAGCCTGGGAATAAATTTGGGGTTGATAGTTTTTTTCTTCTAGCACTCCAAGATGTCATTTCCATTGTCTTTTTAAAAAATCTTATTTTATTTTATTTTATTTTTTTTTTTTGGAGTATAGTTGATTTAAAATGTTGCATTAGTTTCAGGTGTACAACAAAGTGATTCAGTTATATATATATATATATATATATATATATATACACACACATGTATCTATTCTTTTTCAGATTCTTTTCCCATTTAGAATACTACGGAATATTGAGTCGAGTTCCCTGTGGTATACGGTAAGACCTTGTTGATTATCTATTTTATATATAGTAGTGTGTATATGTTAATCCCAACCTCCTAATTTATCCCTTCCCTCCACCTTTCCTCTTTGGCAACCATAAGTTTGTTCCATTGTCTTTTATCTTGCCTAGTTTCTGATGAGATGTCTGATGTAATTATTATCTTTGTTCCTCTGTATGTAATGTGTTTGTTTTTCTTCTGCCTACCTTTGATTTGCTCCTTGTCCTTAGTTTTCAGCAGTTTGACTATGATATGCCTGTTTTGGTGTTTGTTTTTGTTTATTGTATCCTGTTTGGTGTTCTCTGAGCTCTTTGGATCTGTGGTTTGATGTCTGTCATTAGTTTTGGAAAATACCTTTTTTTATAATTTCGATAATTTATTTTAAAGTATTAACATTGGTTTCATGGCCCAGAATACAGTTTGTCTTGGTGAATGTTCCTTGTATACTTGGGTGGAGTTTTCTATAAATGTCAGTTAGATAATTATTTCTTCAAATATTTTTTCTGCCTCATTCACTCTTCTCCTTCTGGGATTCCAAATACACTTCTGTTGGACCATTTGTTATTGTCCCCAAACTCTTGGACGCTCTGATTTTTTTTAAAATTAAATTTATTTATCTATTTATTTATTTGTGGCTGCATTGGGTCTTCATTGCTGCACGCGGGCTTTCTCTAGTAGTGGCGAGCGGGGGCTACTCTTCATTGTGGTGTGCGGGCTTCTCATTGTAGTGACTTCTCTTGTTGTGGAGCACAGGTTCTAGGCATGTGGGCTTCAGTAGTTGTGGCATGTGAGCTCAGTAGTTGTGGCACACGGGCTTAGTTGCTCTGTGGCATGTGGGATCTTCCAAGATCAGGGCTCAAACCTGTGTCCCCTTCATTGGCAGGAGGATTCTTAACCACTGCGTCACCAGGGAAGTCCTGGATGCTCTGATTTTTTAAAAACTCTTTTTTCTCTTTGAGTTTCAATTTGAATAATTTCTATTGACCTGTCTTCAAGTTTGTTATTACCTGTGTTAAGTTTACTAATGAGTCTGTCAAAATCATTCTTTGTCTTTGTTACTGTGGTTTTTATTTCCAGTATTGCCATTTGATTCTTTCTTATAGTTTGTACTCTTTTGTTGAAATTACCCCTGTGATCATTCATGGTGTCTTCATTTTGACTTGAGCCATTAACATGTTGATCAGTTATTTTAAGTTCCTGTCTGATAATTCCAACATCTATACCATATGTGAGTCTGATTCTGTTGATTCTTTTGTCTCTTGATGGCTTGTTGCTTTTTCTTTGAGTGCCTCAAAATTTCTTTATTGAAAGCCAGACATCTAGTGTTGGACAACAGGGACTGAGGTAAATAGTTTTTATGTCTGGAAACAGAGCATGCCTTTATTTCTGCCAGGCCTTTAGTATGGGGAGATGAGTCAATCCACTTAGGAGTTCAGCTGGGTTTAGGTTTTGTTGTTGCTATAGTTACCCTCAATGTACCACTAGCTTCAAGCTAACCTCTTTGGTTAGCTTGTGTTTTTGTGGGGAGTTGCTTTGCAAGAGCGTTTTCCGTAATGTCTGCTCCACCCTCACCTTTAAGTCTTCCTTTGCACTTTGCCGGAGAGGATCTCTCTACATCCTGTTGCCCCCCTCCTGGCTGCTGATGCTGTTACTTGTGACTCCACACTGATTCACCTGGTGGTGGGCTGAGGGCGGGGGGAGTGTTCTCTGTTATGAGTATGCCTTGATCTCAGCCAGGCCCTGTGTGAGCCTGTCCAACCACAGCTGTGGGTCTGGGATCAGGATGTCTTCCTTTGCATCCCACCCTACCCCAGGAATAGAGGGGTTTTTTTTGTTTTTTCCTTCAATCAGCGTCATTGTTTTTCACCAGTGTCCTAAGGGTACCAGGTTTTTTTGCCCTTCCCCTAGAACTTTTCGGAGATGGGGAGAAGGACCTGGGTGGGGCTTTGTGCTTTTCCTGTGGTGGCCGCTGTTCCCTTCCTTCAGGCCTGCCCTACGAGGGAGGTCTCTCAGAATTCTCACCCCGCCCTTTCCTATCTTTATCTGAGCACCGGTTCAGCGGTGGAAGCAAAACTGCATATAGAATGAATTCCTCTTATGTCTGTGGCTCCCAGAAGTCCTACACTGTCTAATGAGCCCACATCAACCTTTAGCAATTTGTTAAATATTTTAACTTTTGTCATACCAGTGTCCAATGGTATGTACTTCCAGTAAGCAAGTGCCCCAGTTCTGTCTCTCCCTAGAGGCACCTATCTTTCCTTAGATTTCAGATTAGTTGATTCCCTGGCAACCTCAGAGCTCTGCTGGACTAAAGAAAAGCTGGCAAGTTTCAACTTGTCTGGCTTGCTTTTTTGTTGTAGTAGTAAGGATGGGAGTGATGCCCTTTCCAGCTTTCTACATCTGAAGCTGTCTGACTTCTTTTAAAGATAAATTTTTTTTCAGTAAAATTAACGTTTCCTTTAAATAATAAGTTCATAACAGGAAGCAAACGGTCATACAGGTTGCAGAGGAAGTGACAAAAAATGGGGAGGTGATAGGTGAAGGTGTGATGTGGGGAAACACTGCGTTAGGGACAGGAGCTTTGGAACCCACGTTCCACCTCATGATATCTGCATGAACTTGGGTGAGGGACTCGACCTCAGTGAGTCTCAGTTTCCACTTCCTCTTTTGTACAATGGAAGTCAAATGTGATCTACTCCAGAGGATTAAAAGTGCTAATACATAAATAGTGCTTGGTTTTGGGCTCGGCTCGTGTTAAGTGCTTGATAGAGTGGTTATTCATTTTCATGGATCCAAAGGCCATTTTCACACTGTGGGAGGCACTTCTAGATGTACACAGATGAGAAGGGAGTGGCTTATTTTCTTTTTTAAAAAATTTATTTTATTGAAGTACAGTCGATTTACAATGTTGGGTTAGTTTCTGCTGTACAGCAAAGTGATTCAGTTATACATATATATGTGTGTATATATATATATATATTCTTTTCCATTCTGGTTTATCTCAGGATATTGATTATAGTTCCCTGTGCTACACAGTAGGACCTTGCTGTTTATCCACTCTCTATATAAGAGTTTGCATCTGCTCATCCCAAACTCCCAGTCCATCCCTCCCCCACCCCCTCCCCCTTGACAGCCACAAGTCTGTTCTCTCTGTGAGTCTGTTTCTGTTTCATAGACACGTTCATTTGTGTCATATTTTAGATTCCACATATAAGTGCTATCATGTGGTATTTGTCTTTCTCTGTTTGACTTAACTTCACTTAGTATGACAATCCCCGGGTCCATCCATGTCGCTGCAAATGGCATTATTTCATTCTTTGCATGGCTGAGTAATATTCCATTGTATATATGTACCACATCTTCTTTACCCATTAATCTGTCGATGGACATTTAGGTTGTTTCCACGTCTTGGCTATTGTGAATAGTGCTGCTATGAACATAGGGGTACAGGTATCTTTTTGAATTACAGTTTTGTCTGGATATATGCCCAGGAATGGGATTCCTAGGTCATATGGTAGCTCTATTTTTAGTTTTTTAAGGAACCTCCATACCGTTCTCTGTAGGGGCTGTACCAATTTACATTCCCACCAACAGTGCAAGAGGGTTCCCTTTTCTCCACACCCTCTCCAGCATTTGTTTTTTGCAGACTTTTTGAGGACGGCCATTCTGACGGATGTGAAGTGATACCTCATTGTAGTTTTGATTTGTATTTCTCAAATAATTAGCAATGTTGAGCATTTTTCTTGGGCCCGTTGGCCGCCTGTATGCCTTCTTTGGAGAAATGTCTATTTAGGTCTTCTGCCCACTTTTCGGCTGGGTTGTTTGTATTTTTGTTATTCAGTTGTATGAGCTATTTGTAGAGTTGGTTATTTTCTATATGATTCCCAAGTCTCCTAGGCTCTGGCTGGTGTGTGTGTGTGTGTGTGTGTGTGTGTGTGTGTGTATGAGACTCTGATGGGATTTTCTAAAGTAGCTTCTGCATTACTCCCACTGTGGAATTGTATGTTAAGAAAATGTATTGATCAGGAAATATTTTCACGAGTGAGAGAGAGGGGAAGTAACCAGCCCAGCACAGGGCGTCCAGAAAGCCCTCAGTAAACACTGGCAAAATGAGAAGAAGGAAATCTTCACTGGGGCTGGGGCTAAACTTCCAGCTTCATCTCACTTTTGTCAGTCACGTGTCTGCTTGACCTTGGGAGACCCTTGACCTCTCTAAGCCTCAATTTCCCACCAGCAAGATGGCAGACACCTTTGCTGCCCTCACTTAGCTCCTATGATTGTTATGAGGTTGAAACAGAGCGATGTCTGTGACCATCTGAAAACTCTACGAACGTACAAGGCATTAGTGTTAAAAATGATCACTCAAATCCATTCTGAGAGGTTGAAGGATACGTGAATAGTGGACCCTGGGGCCTTCTCAATTACGGCTTCAGGAATAGTTAAGGTAAAGTCGGTCAGCGAGTGATCAATTCTTTTTGAAGTTTCTCTCCCAAGGAGGCATTGGGATTTTTGCAGCTGCCTGATGTGTTTCTTAACAAGTTATCTCCAACTGGAGAAACATCAGTAGTTGTCGAGGCCACGGTTTGTCTGCCTGATTTATACAAATTGGTGAAACAATATCTGCGGCCTGTTCTTTGATCTTGGTTTGAAGCAAGTCAACTTAAATGCTCATGGGAGCTGGAAGGAGATCCTTCACATAAATGTGTCCACAAATCTTGCCCGGACGCTCAGGGTGAGGCCTCCGCCAGTTGCTTCAAAGACCTCATCCATCACAACAGGGGGAATAAAAACTCAAGTTATGCTGTAGTAATCTTATTGATTGCCATCCTTGACCCAACTCAACCCATATCCAACTGCGGCAGGAGTTTCTAAGTCAACTTTTGTTCTAGAACTTCACTCTCCCCACCATCGCCCCACGCCGTTCCCCCGCGGCCACATCCCTCTTTAATCAAGGAGGAGGGTGGGCAGGGAAGGAAGCACTCGTTGCTGAGCACTGGAGGTTAATTGCAGCCCTGGAGCCCGACTGCCCGGGTTTGAATCTCAGCTCCAGCCTATTCCAGCGGGGGGACCGTGGACCAGCTGTAGAAACCTGCCCCTGTTTCAGTTTCCCTGTTTAGCAATTTGGATGGTGTATCGGTCAGGGTTACCCTAGAGAAACAGAACCAGTAGGATATTTATGTTAAGGGATGCATTTTAAGGAATTGGCTTATGGGATTGGGGGGGTCTGGCTAGGTAAGTTGAAATCTGTAAGCGGATGCCTGAGGCCCCCGTCCACAGGCAGGATTTCTTCCTCAAGGAATCTTCAGTTTTGCCTTTCAACTGACTGGGTGAAGCCCACCACCCCGGCCCCCACCACACACACCTTATTATGGATCATCTCCTTTATTTAATGTTTTTCCCAAAAAGTGTTTGATTTTTGCTTTATTTAGAGCAGAAAAAATTTACTCCTAAAAACCCTAAAATTGGGGGGAGGCAGTTAAAATGTCAGTTTAAAAATTTTGTTTTCTGCATGAAGTCAATTTACAGCTCAAAAAAAAATTAAAAAAGAAAAGAAAGAAAAGGGCACGTGGAGTTCCGGCATATGCAAAGAGTTGTGTGCTGTGCTCTGTTCCAGTCTCTTGGTCCCATGTGCGTGGGGTGATGAGGAGCAGGGCATTTGGGGAGACAGAGATGAATTCAGTATCAGATTCATCTCTTGCTACTTTATGATCTTTTCGGGTTGTGTAACGGTTCTCTATCTCATTTAACAAGACTACAAAGTGAGATGATAATAGTGCGTGACCTACAGGGACGTTGTGAGAATTCAATGGGAGAACACAGATTCCTTATCCTCAAGCTTTGCATGCATTTATAAATGTTCATTATTAATAATGAAAAAAAAGTCAAGTCACCTGTCAATGCTCACCCGTCTACAAAATGCCTTCACCACAGCACCTAGGTTAGTGTTTGGTGGAATAATAAGGTTCAGTAGCCCAGCCAAGCTGGCATATGACGTTGACCATCCCAGATAGCATAGAACTGACGGGAAAAGAAGATGAGGGGTTACATGTAAAGTGGGGCCTGGCAAAGAGGATGCTCTCCATAAACGTTAGATTATTACTGGGAAGAGGATTCGGTGAGGGAATGCTCACAATAGGCCGGCACATAGTACGTGCTCAGTAAGCATTAGCTGTTACGATGTCTTTGCAGTTTCACTCAGTAGATCTGTGTGGAGCTTCTGCCACGTGCCAGGCGTTGTTGGGTTGTGGATATGATGGTGTGTGCTCTGACTCAGGCCTATGGTAACAAGTCATTGCGTGCGCACACTCACACACCACACACACACACACACACACACACACACACACACACAGAGCTGATGACAATTGGTGGTTCCAGAGGCTGACATGAGAGCTTATCATGGAGAGTCTGGGGGCTTGGGGATGCTTCCTTGAGAGTGTGAGTTTGGAGCTGAGGTTTGAAGGGTGAGTGTGGGGGGCTAGGACGTGGGTGGTGGGGTGGAGGGGGGGGCTATGGAAGCACATCTTGGGGAGAAAGATCGGCACAAACACAGGCCCCCTATGCAGGGGCCAGGAGCCACGGGCTGGTTCCCAGCCAACATGGGGGTCTTAACTGTGGATATCTGATTGCTTAGATTTTATGTTTATAGTTCTTTTCTCTCTTAGGCTGCAAATAATTAAAATTGTTGTTTATTGGCTCTTTCTAGCTATTTCAAAATAATAATACCAATATTATTACTAACACCATCATTATTCCTAAAAAGAGTTGAAGATCTCTTTGCACTTCTTTTAGTCCAACCAGGATGCACATCCGTATCAGTGTATTTTAAAGTCACCTGATACGATTCTTCTCTGACTGGTTAAACCAGGAGTTGGCAAACCTTTTCTTAAAGGCCAAGTAGCCCAGGTACAAAATAGGCTCTTTTTTAAAAATTGAGGTATAGTTGATCTACAATGTTGTGTTAGTTTCAGGTGTACAGCACAGTGATTCAGTTATATGTGTGTATTCTTTTTCGGATTCTTTTCCGTTATAGGTTATTACAAGACATTGACTATAGCTCCTTGCGCTCTACAGTAGGTCCTTGTTTATCTAGATTATACATAGTAGTGTATATCTGTTAATCCCAAATTCCTACTTTATGCCTCCCCACCTTTCCCCTTTGGTAACCACAAGTTTGTTTTCATGTCTGTGAGTCTGTTTCTGTTTTGTAAATAAGTTCATTTGTATCATTTTTTAGATTCCACTTATAAGTGATATCATGGGGTATTTGCCTTTCTCTGTCTGACTGACTTCACTTAACATGATCATCTCTAGGTCCATCCATGTTGCTGCAAATGGCATTATTTCATTCTTTTTTATGGCTGAGTGATATTCCACTGCATATATATATATATATATATATATATATATATATATATATACACCAGATGGTTTTTACCCCAAAATGCCCCCCCAAAGGATATGAGGAGGGAGAAGTCGTTTGGCCCGGGCGTCGTGCTTGGCCCCTTGTCCGGCAACCTCACCGCAGGTCAGTGTTGTCCAGCCCACGCTCACTAACACACCTTATAGCTTCCCAGCCACCACCGTGACCCCGCCCATCCTCCCCTCTCGCCTGACAAGTGTCACAGCTTCTGAAATGGTCTTCCTGCCCCATGCCTCACCCACATCCTATCATCCACGGCAGATAAAGTGATTTTTCTCCCCAACTGAAATGTGACATCATCCAGAAAAAGGATGAAAAGAATAATCACCGGTGCACCTCTGTGGAGCCTCAACCCAGATCGTGAAGTCACCTCTTCACCCCGTCTCAGAAATGGCCCCTCCTGGGGACTTCCTTGGTGGCGCAGTGGTTAAGAACCCGCCTGCCAGTGCAGGGCACACGGGTTCGAGCCCTGGTCTGGGAAGATCCCACATGCCGCGGAGCAGCTAAGCCCGTGCGCCACAGCTACTGAGCTTGCGCTCTAGAGCCCATGCTCCGCAGCAAGAGAAGCCACCGCGATAAGAAGCCCGCACACCGCAACAAAGAGTAGACCCTGCTCGCTGCAACTAGAGAAAGCCCGTGCGCAGCAACAAAGACCCAACGCAGCCAAAAATAAATAAATTTATAAAAAAAAAAAGAGAGAGAAATGGGCCCACGGTCTTGACATCCCACCCTGCCGTTTCACGTTGCCTGCTTTTGAATTTTCCTTAAACCAAGTAGTTGAGATCGTGTTCTTTTATATCCGGTTCCTTTTGCCCAACATTTACAAAATGAAACTCCAGCACGCCGTTGTGTGTGGGTGTCGTTCTTTCATTGCTTTGCTGTATAGTATTCTGTTGATGAGTTTGCTATAATTTTCGTACCCATTTAACTCTTCACGGCTACTTGGGGTGTTTCTACTTGGGGGCTCCTACAAACAACAGTTATATAAACTTATATATACATTCTTGTACAAATTTATTTCTATCACATATCTAAGCCAGAAGTTGACTTTCTGGCTTACAGGGTATGTTCAGTTTTCATAGACATCACCAGATAATTTTCTAAAGCCGTGGTCCTAGCCTACACGCCTGCCAGCGGTGTATGAGAGCTCTGGCTGTCCTGTACGCTTGGAATGCCTGCTACTGTCCAGCAGTTCTGTGTTTATTTTTGTGTCTTTAGTTTACCGTTCTCTGGGTAGATAGGGTATCTTTCTGTGCTTTTATTTTAGGTATTAGATTTTTTACCATCTTAGCCATTTTTTAGTATACACTACGATAGTGTTAACTCTGTCCTGCAATATATCTCTAGAACTTTTATATCTTGCCAAATTGAAACTCTTCACCCATTGAACGACAGCTCCCATTCCTCCCGTGCCCCGGCCCCAGCCCCTGGCGACCACCTTTCTATTCTCTGTCTCTATGAGTTTGACTATTTTAGGTACCTCGTGTAAGTGGAACTGTACAGCATTTGTCCTTTTGTGACAGGCTTATTTCACTGAGCATCCTGTCCTCTGGGTTCGTCCGTGTTGTGGCAGGTGTCAGGATTTTCTTCCTTTCTGAGGCTGAATAGTATCCCATTGTACGGATGGACCACATCTGTATCCGTGGACGTTGAGGTTGCTTTCGCCTCATGATACTTTCAATTTGCATTTTCCGGATGTTTGATTAAGTTGAGGCTCTTTTCCTTTGCTTACTGGCCATTTGCATATATTTTTTGTGAAGTGCCCGTCCAAGTTTTTTGCCCTTTTTTTTTTGCATCCAGTTACTCGTATTTCTCTTTGACTTGTAGTAGTTCTTGGTATAATCTGGGTATGACCCTTGGCCATTTGTATGAGATTCAATGGTCAAAGTGAATCTGATCCAAAGGGAAATCTGATCACGTCCCTCTCATGGATCCTCCTTTTTTATGTCTCATGTTCCGGCCTCCTTACTTCTCTAGCCTCCCCATGGACCACCCGCTCTCTGCCTTCTCTCCTTCAGCCACGCTGGAGTCTCTTGAATACTCTGCGCTCTCTACCCCGGAATCTGACAAAAGGCAGAAGCTAAGGGCACAGACTCTGGAGCCAGACCGCCTGGGTTTCCTTCCTTATGTTTAAAGTGGTGATAATAATACTTCATAGAGTTGTTGTGCAGAACCGAGGTGCTGGGGTGCTTCAAAGGATGCTTTGCACATAGTAAAGGGGATGTGATACTTATCATTGATTGGCAGAGTGTGGGCTAGTTTTCAGACCCTGCTTGCCCCTTCAGCGGGAAGACTTGTGCAGTGCACACCCTGCCCAGCTGTATGTGGCGGCCCTGGCTTGTCCCCAGGTCTTGAGTTCCTCCAGAGTGGCTCTGTTCTCAGGAGGCTCCTCCCTTTTGGTGTCACCAGTGATTTTCAGCAGGACCAGACTTAACATCCTGCCAGTTTTGCAACCCCTTCCAAGAGAGAGCACCTCTCTCCCAATAATTAGAGCAGGAAATTATTGGAGAGCGAATGTCCGGACTGGCACGTGTATCCTTCCCTGGGGGCAGGAGGGTGGGAGGGGCTGCTACAGGGCCACCTCATATGAACCTCTTGGACTGAGAGCCTTCAAAGTAAAATGGAAGGTTATTACTAGAAAAAGAGTGAGTTAATTCTGGGCAGGAAAAACCCACCAGCTTTCCCATTCCTTCCCTTGCTCCCATTCATGGAATCCACCCACTCCCAGTTACCCCACTTCAGGTTGCTTTATTCCACTTTCTTACAAGAAAACTCACTCCCCAAAATGTTCATTCTCTGCCTAGAAAACCCATCCAGTCACACAGGAGCTTCAGACAGAGGTCTTCATCTGTTATGAGTTTTTTGGGCATCAATTTTTATCAACAGCCCCTGTCTTTAATCAAGAAGGAATTACCCAGTGGCAAGGCATTATGGTTTTCTTTTATAACTGGCTTGTTTTAAAAAAATTAATTTCAGTTTCAACTTTTAAGCAAGGGAAGAGAAAGGATAATTGTGCCGCCTTTCCTGAAAAGTTATGAAAGCAAGCGAGGGGTCATTTTTCAGAACTCTGCTCCCCACGATCAATAATCATCAGTCGTGGGTCTCTCATGCGTCTTGCAGCTAAGCTGGGAGCCCTGGAATTAGCTGACTGGGCTCTGCTTCCAAGATGCTTCTTGGATTCTCCTATTTCCAAGGAAGGGGCTTGGAATTAGGGAAGAAGCTGGGGTGTAGTTGGGTGGGGGAAATTCTTGCTCTAAAGGGTGATGGTTTCCACATTCTGCCGGGAAGAAGGACCCTTCCCACTTCCACCCTCCCTCCGGAGCAGCCCTCCCCACCCCAGCCCCCCGCCTCTCTTTTCTCTTCTCCAGCCTGATTTTTATTCGAATCATTGGCTGTGTTGTGCTCTCGAGCCTGGACACGGATGCACGGAGTTTTCAAACTGTAATTTATCATGTGTATGAAGGTTTTATCTCTTGTCTGGTGCCCACAACATTGGGGTTCTAATTTCCACCCCAGGACCGGTTCCCTGTGGAGCAGGGCAGGCTTTGTCTAACCTTTCTGTGTTAGTTTCATCTCCTGGAAAATAGAGTTAATATCAACCCTGCTCACAGTAGCACAGGAATTAGTCACTGTTTTTCAGAGGGCTAATCTCATACCTTTGCCGGCGGAAGGCAATTCCGCCCACAGCCCCCAGATTATATTTGATAGCATCGTTGCCGATGAGCAGTATTTATTATCACTATTTCCATTGTGAGGCTCCAAACTCCTACTTATGAGGTCGCCACTTAATTCATAAATCCAAGACGCTGTCACAGTCACCGCAGTGAGTGGGGATCAGGGCTGAGGGCCACTTGGAAAAATGATCACCTCCCACCCAGAGCTGGTCTCCATCCTGAGGCTGGGCAGGCAATCACAGTGGAAATTATAAGGTCACAATGGGATGTGGCTTCATCCCTTTCCATTTCAGGCTATGATTAATCTCTTCTGATGTTACTTTACTTGAAAGAATAATCTAAAACCAGCCCCAGACAAGATCAAGTCTCCCGAAAAGGGAGATCTAAGTGAAAGGAGATAATGTTCGTGGAGTACGGAGGAGACTGAGTGGCCAGGTCCCTTAATTTATGGCTTAGAAACGGAGAGCTCTTTCTCCTGGAAAGTTGGTGATTCACGGCCTCATTTTGGGTCTGACTCCATCAAAAATATGTCTAGTTGCAAGAGCTGCCCAAAAAAGTGGGTTTCCGCAGCGTCTCCTCCGGCCCGGAGACCTGGGTGTACTGTGTGCAGTGAATTTGTGAGGTCCCTCAACTTGAGTTTTCCTGCCCTCCTGAGTTGTAAATAGTCCACGAGAAAGACCCTCAGGAGGCAGGCTGCTTTGGTCTGGATGGGATTCTCAGCAGCAGTGCTACTGGTACTTGATGCTGGGCTATTCAGTGTGATGAGGTCGTCCTATACATTGCAGGGTATTGAGCAGAGCCCCTGGGTCCTCGCAGGTGTAGAGCACTACCTGAGCATCTCAGGTGTGAGGGAGCAGGGCCCCCAACCGTGGGTAATGTTTGAAGGATGTGAGCCCTTGGGAAGCTTTTCATTTGGATGCCTCGTGCCCCATCATCGCCAGCAAATTAAAACACACCCACACTTTAAGTATAATTTATTTGCAGTAAAAATCTTTGAAAGGAATTTAATGATTTTGCTTCTTATATTATCTGGCGGTAGATAATTCACCAACGTCATAATTACCTGTGATTCCCTCACAGCCAATAGCATCCTTAGGAATTCTTGCAACTGTTTTCTCAAATGTAATGAAGTTTTTATGACTATGACATCGTGGATACCGCAGCCAGCAAGCGGCGAGGAGGCCTCATTGCTGCGTTTGGCAGGCGTTTAATGAAGCACTTATTAATTTTGATTTTCTGGCTTCCTTGTCGAATTTTGGAGCCGATCATTTTTCTCCACATGCCACACACTCGCACAGGCCCCGGAGAGGGCCGTGCCTGAGGCTCTGAGGACCAGGCTTGCTCTCACCAAAAGGTGAGAAGGAGATTCCAGAGACTGCTAAGCAGTCGCTGTGCTGCGTGGGATTGGCGGGGCGGGGGAGGTCCGCCCGGCTGTTGGATCCACTCCCAGCTTTCTCTTTCTTCGTTTTTATGGCGGTAAAAATTAAGTTGAAACATCTGGAGATCCACATGTGCGATTCGCAAACATCAAACACGGGCGTTCATTCCTTATTTCTTGATTAATTTATTGGACGGCAGCTTTCTGATCGGCCTGTTGCTTTAATCACGGGGAAATTGCCTACCAGCTGCGTATTTTACTTTTCTCTGTTACAGCAAATGAAGCATAATTGCCGGGATGCGGACCCGTCGGAAAAACAAGGAGAAATTAGGCATAATTGGGCGGCATTCCCTGACGGGTTGTAACACCGAGCCCCCAGATGGGATTAGCTGGTGTTTTATTTTCTTTTTTACAAAGAGGGACCTCCCGATTATACATAGTGCGAGAGGAACCCTCCCTGCTGCTCTGGGATGCGTGGGATTGAGCCGTGGGGGCCATTTCCTCCCTCCCAACGAGGGGTGATGTGTCTCCTGGAAGCTTATGGTAATATTTAAAGATATAAAAAGGGACAGGACAATTAAAAATGTGCGTGAGTAGCTTTAGGGCTGACGTTATTGATGCCTCTGTGATCAATAGCACTATTTTTATTTGGATGGCTGGGTAAGAAGGAGCCTTAGGAAGCTCTGGCCACAAAATTGAGAGCCTTACAGAGGGGTGTAAAACCTTGCAGTAACTCTGCAGGCCTGCAGTGTCAGGCCTGGGAATAACGGCTGATGGAAAGCTGTGGGTGATGGAGTGAGGCGGGGTTTTCATCAGCGTATATGCCCAGGAGAGGGGATTACCTCTGCCTGCCTTCCAGACCCCAGGTGGAGCGAAGCCGTTTATAACAGAATTTGGCCGATTTTAATCTTGGGATCCACCGATTGCTTGAAGGGCAAGCTCCAGAGGCCACCATTCGCTTTCACTAGCTTTACCCAGAGCCTAAAGAAATCCCCTCCGCCCGCCCCCACTGCTCTGTCTGGGGTTGTTTTTGTGGAAGGGATTTGAGAGAGAAAATTTCGTAAATAGGAACCATGGATCAGAGTTCTTTCTGGATGAACCGTTTGACACTGGTTTTCTGATAATAATCGCAGCTAATGTTTACTGGGTGCTGGTGACACGCAGAGCACTGTTAAATGCTTTCATGTCTTGTTTGTTTTCAAACTTGAAACCGAAGTTAGACTCGATTCTCAGGCCCATCCTCTGGACCTGCGCCGGCTGATACCGTAGCCGCTCGTGGCGAGCGGCTCTCGAGCACTTGAAGTGTGGCTGGTGCTCATTGAGAGAAGCTGTAAAACACACAGCGGATTTCAGACTTAGGGCAAAAAAAGAATGGGAACTATTTAATTGATTTTCTATCTAGATTACATGTTCTGGAATGCTCCTCATTTGGACATACTGTGTTACGTAAAATGTATGATAAAATGACCTTCTTTATACTTTATACATTTGTTGTTACTGTGTAAAATTTTGACTGCCAGAAAATGAAAAATGACAGATGTGGCTTGCATTATATTTCTATTGCACGGTGCTGGTCTGGAGGGAGAAAAGAGGCACAGAGAGGTTAAGTAACTTGCCCTAGGCCACACAGCATCCTAGTGGCAACACCTTTTAGAAGCTAACAGCATCACCCCCAAACAGGCGCTCGTACATGGGTCTGCTCTTCTCGGTCAGCTTTCCGTCATCAGCCCTCCATCCCTGTAGACCCTGCTTGAAGTCGTAACCATAAATCTGTCCTCAGTTTCCCCAGCTGGGTCACCAGGCGGGTTGGGCTATATGATCGTTGTGGGGTTTCCCAGAGAATGACATTCTCAGTTTTGTACTCTTTAGCACATTGCTGTGTAGTGTGGGGAGGGGAGCGTCAGCCTCTCTCTTAATGCTTATTTAATTATATTTAATTAGGAATCTTGTCATATTTTAGCCTGCAGTTGGTCTCCTGCGGCCGTCTGCTGCAAAGATTTTTGAAAAATCCAAACTTTATTCTTTGCCATCAATCTGTGTGGTTGATGGGGCTGGGTAGGAATGATTTCATCCATCCTTCTAACTAGGAACAAGAGACGAAATGAGAGACTGAACAAAGACGGCCAGGCATCTGAGAGCCACCCTCTGAGAGCAAAGGTGGCCGGACTCCTTCATCCGGGCGCTAGTCTAAAAGTCCCCAGAGTGTGCCCCGTGTTGGGATCCCAGAGAGACCTGGGTCCTAGTATCATCTGTGTCCTTGTTGACATGGTACCCTAAAACTGATGCTTGCTCCTGATGTAAAGAGGGGGTCTGCAAGACTTTGCACCAGTTTTCCCCGTCCAGTGCCATTGGACCAGCCATCGGGCCACCCTCACGAAGGCTGGCATTTTCTTGCTGCCTGCTCCCCTGCTGCTGGGCTGGGCAGGACACCAGCAGCAGGGGAGTGGGTGTCCTGGGGTGTCATGCCCAGGACACCCCCGAACTGGGGCACGACAGAGAAGGGGACTGTCTTTCAGTATCCTTGCTGGAAAATCGGGGTAGGATTCAAAAGCTAGATTGACGTCACCTACCCCCTTCCAGAAGCAGGCTGAGAGCTCAGCTCGCGGATGAGGCCGGCTTCCCCGAGCCAGGGCAGCCGAGGGGAGCTGGCACTCCTCCAGCCCGCCTTCTGCGCCCCTCTTCGGGCATTTAATCAGTGTAGCTGATTAGTTGCAACGCACCACAGAATGGTCGAGGACCCTGGCTGGCGGCCCGCCGCTGTCATTTATGGCTGGGTGATGTGAGGCCAGCCTCCCAACCCCACTGAGCCTCCAATCCCTCATCTGCAAAATGAGACTCATCATGTCTGCCCTGCCTCCCCTCCCTGAGTTGTTGAGAGGTTCCAACAACGTATGAGAGAGTGATATGTAAATGTGGGTAAACAGGACAGTGGTGCTTCAATGCGTGCTATTACCATAATTGCCTTGTATTGTGTGTGTATATCTCACTCCCCAATTAGATGCGAGATCCTCGGTGACAGCCACCACGTCTCACCCCCTTTGCTATTCCCCACACAGCCAGGATGGCGTTGAGCGTATTGCTGCCGCTCGATAAATATTTACTGAATGGAATTGAATTTCAGAGCCGTTCCAAATGACCCTAAAAACTTGGTCAGGTGCGGCTCAAAGGTTCTCTCAAGGAGAGGGCAGAGTCCGGGAGGTTCCACATCAGGTGTCAGGAAGCGTCTTGGAACGAATGACTCCGTGAATGAATGAATGCCTGGTGGCATTTGCTTTATTCTCCCAGCTCCTGGCTTTTGACAGTAGCTGTGAAATCTGCCGCCTCCGCTCAAAATGACTTCTCCCTCCGTCCTTCAGGACATGCTTTCCCCACCGGGCCCTCAGGCTTTCCCGCATCCGGGCGCCTCTGTTCCTGCTCAGTTTCTAGATCGCTCAGAAATGCTTAAATGAAGCATCTTGTTCATCATTTCCTGGGAATGCCGTGCCGCCAAAAAGAATAAAAAAAGAAACCAGGCGTGCGGGAGCCCCAGTGAGTTTTATTTTTATAGGAATGCGTACCTTAGCATCAGGTGTGGCCAATACATCAAAATGATAAGCCAGATTTGGATGCCATCTCACACCGTTATCGATAAATCAGGTTAACACTAAGTTGCGGAATCAGTGCTGCCCTGACACCAGCCTCTCCTCAGAGGAGAGATTCGAAAATAAATGTGGAGGGAACCAGGGAGTAAAACTGTCTGAGAAGTTTCACAAAAGAAGCTGAACTCTACTAATCAGAAAGTAGATGCATTTTGAGTTCCGAGATGACTGGGCGGCAAGTCCCGACGACAGGCAGAGCCTCTCAGCCCCCGGGCTTGGAAGAGACGGCTTACGTGTTTTGCCCTGCCAAGCCTGCATCCTCACGTTTTCCAAAATGTCCATTAACCCCAGAGGACGTTCCAGCTGGCCCCTCACCCCACTGAGGTGATGTAAACACAACGATTAACCAATCGGCACAAGCATCAAGACTTCTTGACGTTCCTCTTCACTGAAAAATGCATTAGCTCCTGGCAGTACTGTCTAGAAATTAATTCATAGACAACCGAGCATCATTACCCATGATCTGCCTTGGCTAACTGCTCTCTGTTAGTGAATTTGGGGATGGAAATAAGCTATTTCCATCCACTTTATCATCCGGAGACCTCAGGACACAGGATGTCTCTGGTGAGTGCTGTTATTAGAACCTGTTTGTAGAATTGCTGTTACTATTAATTCTGCAGAAACAGGCTCCCACCCAAAGCCATCAGACGGGTGCCTTTAAGTCTCAAGATCAGCTTCTAATCTATACTGTGAAGTTACTGGCGGAAGCGAGAGTTTTATTTCAGCCCGATGACGGGTTGTTTTAATTTTTTTAAGGAGTGAGCTGTTTCCCCACACGTGCTGAAGTCCAGAGGCTGCTCTCTGAATGGAACCCAGCTTAGGAGAAAGCCATGGTGAGTGCGTCCAAGTGCTTGCTGCTGGCTTGGTGCCATGGGTGTACAGAGGACCACAGGGCTCCTAGAGAGACCACACTGGGCTCATCTATCTTCTGAGCTCCGGACCCACGCACAGGACATCCTGTGGACCTTTCTGCGGCAGTGCATCTTGCCCCGCCCTTGTCCCCAAGACATCTCTTCTCTGTGTTTTAAAACCTTGCTCTGGGGGGTCACATCCCTCCCCTGAGTGCAGAGGCAGCCCCATCTTCCTGCGGACCTGGTACCTGTCTGACCACTGTATTTATGACCCAGATTTGCTTCTGGTTCATCAAGGAAGCACGAGTGCCCCACGCAGCATGGCCTGCTCCTGCACATTTGAATTTCCCTGAGAGGGCTTGACACACAGTAGGTCTCTGCAAGTACTTCTTAAATGAATGCACGTGTATTCAAATCCAATCGATAAGGAAGAAAGATCGGAAGGATTTGAGGAACAGAAGGCTAAGAAACGGCTTCCGACTCAAGTCAGTGCTGATCAATTTCACTGCAAATGATTAAACCGAATGACGATTAAAAAAAAAAAGGAAAAGACACTCAGTATACCTTGGCCCCCTTGGGAAGGTTTTAATCATTATCGTCATCACGGCTCCCAAGGACTGAGCATCTAGTTTCTGCTGAGCTCCATGCCGAGGGCTTTGCACATAGTAGCTTGTTTTGACCTTGCACGATTGTCTAAAGCAGGTCCTGCCCTGACCCTGTTGCAGGTCAAGCAGTGGATGGTCAGAAAGCCTAAGCCACCACCATCCAGCCAGGAGACCCCTGAGCTGAGCGAGCGAGTCCTCGGGGGTGGACGCGAGGCCCCTCCCACTGCCGTGCCTGCGGTCTCCGGGCTTCTATAAAGGTTGTGTGATGCACAGGTCCCGGGGAGGACCATTATGAAAAGGGCATGTTCTTTGTTTGGGGCCTGGTGCAGAGCGTTTTCTACCCACCAGTGTATTCTGTTCGGTCTCCAGTACGGTCAGTAATATACTTTCATCAGAGGGAGGCCGGCGTAGGGGCTGAAGCAGAGCCTCTACCTCTAAGAGAAGCTAATGGGCCCAGGATGGGGGGTGGGGGGTGAGCCCCTGACCTTGGCTGGATCAGCCCCAAGCGCTAATCAACATTGCCGGGGATGTCTGTGTGTGCTCACAGAGCATAAATATTTGTTCCCTGTTGAAGGCCTCCAGGGCCATGGCAAACAGCACCTTCAACGTGCACAGTCCGCCTGCCTGTTAAGAAAAACACAGAAAAACAGCCCTTCGAATCCATTCCTCCCCATAGAAACAGAAACGATGTTCTGATCATTATGTCTAAAAAAGCAGTAGATACGAAAATTGGATTTGGTCGGAGCTGGATTTTAGCTGCAAATGGGTGGTTTTTAATAAAGTGCCTCATAGCAACGGATCTGTGAAAAGCTGGTACTTAAAAGCAAGTTCATATGATGTTGGAAAACGGCTCATCCAGACAGGGCGGTCTGTAACTGTTTATTTAGAGTCGTCTGCGCCGGATCAGATAGGCTGGGGCTCGTGGAAGTGGGGGGCTTCCAGAAAGTACCATCCTCAGACTGTTTATGTGACCAGCAAACAGATCATCGGCTCTGGCGGGGTGGGAGATCGGGGGTAGGTGGGCTCTGCCCTTGGATAGACGTTCTCCAAGTGCTGAGACCCAAGAGCTGTTTGTGAAGATGGGGCTGCGGAAAAAGCGCAGGGGGCTTGAATGATGGTCTTTTAGGGAGCAGTCGTGGATGGCGTCGGGGCCCACAATTTTCCGGCTGCGTGGCCTCGAGCTAACGCCTTTTCTTTCCTTTATTTCTTTTTGAGCAGCTTTATTGAGATATAATTCACACGCCATACAGTTCACCCGTTTAAAGAATTAGAATTCAATGGATTTTAATATATTCACAGATGTGTGCGACCATCTCCCCGGTCTGATTGGGAATATTTTTGTCATCTCAGAAAGAAACCCTATACCTTTTAGCTACCCGCCCCCCCCAGCTCCCCCAGCTCTAAGCAACCTCTAATCTGCTTTCTGTCTCTACAGGTTTGCTTATTCTGGACAATTTTATATAAATGGAACCCTCCCGTGTTGGTCCTTTCGTGTCTGGCTTCTCTCACTCAGCATCACGTCTCAAGTTGTACCAGCACTTTGCTCCCTTTTAGGGCCGGCCCTTTCTGGTCCTCATCGGTCAAATGGGTCGAATGCTGCCACTGTAGGACGATTCTGGAGGTGCTGTTCGTGCTTCCTGCTACTAGCCTTACTGCATTGAAATTCGAGGGACGTGTCAGTGAGAGGTTGAGCTGAGGAACATTCCCCCAAGGGGCAACTGCTTCTTCATCCCTAACGACCCCGCACTGAAAATCAGAGAATAGTTGAAGCCGGGTGCATTTCATCCATCACAGCACAGTGATGCTCTTTCCCCTCTGTGGCTCCCGTTTTCCCCACGAGATGCGTGAATTTGCATTCGTCTTGATAAGAGCAGTAACACAATTTGTTCATATTTATTTAAGGGGCCGGACCTCATGCTTGAGCCTAACTTACAACAGCTCATGTCAACCCGGAGAGGCAAGAGAATCATGACCACGCCCCCAATTAACAGATGAGGGAATTGAGGCTCAGGGCGGGTGAATGAAGCCTTCTGAGTCTTCTGCAGAAACCTTAGTTCTTACATAAATGCTTTGGGGTTCAAGAAATGGGGTTTGCCTGGACTTGAATTTTTTAATACACCCCTCTTGAGTGGGTCTAAGGGGACCCGGGGATGCCAGGAGGCTGGTCTCCAAGCCCTGTACTGGCCACCCAGGCACCTGGACCCGCATGGACGCAGAGAAGTCAACGGGCCAGGCCAGTAAGGTGGTCTGACAGTGGGGTGTGGCCTGGGGTGGTGGTGAAACTCGGCAGGTGCTTGATGGGGAAGGGGGCTTGGAAAATGTCCCCCAGGAGGTAGCGTATGAGTCGTGTCTTAAAGCACAAAGTGGGGTCCCCGAGGCAGGAGGGGGGAGGCCCTCTGTCCATCCTTTGATTAACTGTAATTAGAGGCGGGAGGTACAAAATGTCACGGGAGCACAGGGGCGGGGGTGATCGATCCCCCTGGAATCTGTTGGCCGCGGTTTTGCTGTTGCAGGAGCGTCTGCTGGAGAGATCGATCCAGACTTAACAGAGTGGTGAAATGGTGTCCGTGGCTGAACCCAGCAGAGCTTCACCCAGAGGGGGCCTCACCCCCGGAGCCACTCAGCTTTGGGGGTTCCAGCTAGTGTTTTTCTTCGTGGACCGGGGGAGATTTTCTCAAAGACCCCATTTGTGCGATGCGGGAAGCAGGAAGGCCCAGAGGAGAGGAGAGGAGAAAAGGAGAAAAGGAGAAAAGGGAGCGTGAGGGGTCATAACAACGCCTTTATTCCATCGGTTACTAGAAGGTGAAGGTGTGCCTTCACCTGACTTCCATGGTCATCCTTTCTCCCAACCCTTTCTCCCTGCCTCTCACCACAATCCTGCGAGGCAGGGAATTTGGGGGCCCAAGAAGTGGAGGGACTTGCCTGACGTCGCATCAGTAACCAGTGCCAAATCCAGGATTTAAATTGAGGATTAGGAATTCCAGGTGCAGTGCTCAGCCGGGAGCAAAGCAGAACTCGGGCTGCCTGTTATGTACCCGGTCCCCCCGGAAACCCTAGGGTGTGGGCCGGTGCAGGGATTGTACAAAGACAGTCTTGCCACACTGCTGGGCTGGAGGGTAATTTGGGATGTGGTGCTGGGCTGTAGAAGCACAGGGAGAGTCACCCAAATCCACTGGGGCAGCCGGGGATGGCTCTTTGGAAGGGGGGCATGTTGAGTCTGGGTTTTGAGGGATGCCTAGGAGCCCTTGGGTTCAGTAAAGGGGAGGCTCACTCTGGGAATGGAAGCTGTACGTGCAAAGGCTTGAAGCTGAGATTGACGATGGCGTATCCAGGGAACAATAGGACCTGCAGAGTAGCTGTTGTGGAGGATGTGAGGCCAGTGGAAGAAGAAAAGAGAGAGCGGGAAGGAGCGTCGTGATGCCCAGCTGCTCATCCAGCCCTGCCTTGTCAGGGTGGACACAGGTCGCCTTTTCCTGGGGCGGGATTTCATTAGGGGCAGGGAACCGTGAATGGCTTTGAAGATGTTTGCGCTTAGCGCCCACAACCCCTCTTGGAAGCTAAAGTTGGATTCTCCAAGGACTGAGAGCAAAGCCACAAGCAGAAAGAGATTCTGCCGGGGAAATTACGTAACTGCTTCCCTCTGTCATTAGCTAATCAAGGAGGGGGTAGGCTTTGAAGTAGCAAGAGAGAATTCTGAAATGGCTCCAGCTCTGTCCTGCTGGAGGGGTCTAATTACAGAGCAGCATTCTCCAAGGATGAGGTTACTCAGTGGGCAGCGAGTGGGCTGGGGCACGTGGAGTGGCTTCAGCATGGAAATAACCAGGACTGAAAGATCTGCAACCACAGGCCCGAAGGCCACGAGTTGCCATGCACTTTCTCTCTCTGGGGTGATTACAGTGGACTCTGGACATTTTCACCGAAAATCCGTGTGCGTGTGCAAGGGCGCTGCAGAGGGAACCTCAGTGTTGGGTACTCTGCTCCAGCTTCTCATCTTGGGTCTTGACAGGGGCATTTCCTTTTTCAGGATGAAAGTGAAATTCTTTCTGAAATAAATGTTCAGATCTACCCGCGCCGTGGTTGGCCAGAAGGAAGGGAAGAGGAAAGGTGTGTTGTCATCCCAACAGCTCCCTTCGGCCGCATGAGTGAGTTTGATGGCAGAGGTTGTACCATGAGCAGGTAGATTTTTTTTTTTTTTTTTTTTTTTTTGCTGTACGCGGGCCTCTCACTGCTGTGGCCTCTCCCGTTGTGGAGCACAGGCTCCGGACGCGCAGGCTCAGCGGCCATGGCTCACGGGCCCAGCCTCTCCACGGCATGTGGGATCTTCCCGGACTGGGGCACGAACCCGTGTCCCCTGCATCGGCAGGCGGACTCCCAACCACTGCGCCACCAGGGAAGCCCGAGCAGGTAGATTTTTTGAGAGGTGATGGGTACCAGCATCTCGAAAGGTGATACCCATCTCCTTTTCTGCCTGGGCATGCCACTTTGAGGTATTTACTAATTTGGCAAATCCTTATTAAGCAACTATTATGTGCCAAGCACTGTGCCAGGGACGGGTAATACGTGAGGTGAAGTGCAACAGATACAGGTCTGGCCATCAGGAGAGTGTGGTCTGCAAGCGCAAAGATGTAGACAAATAAATATAACTCCAAATTGGAACAAACTCTGTGAAAAAAGGAGGAAGCAAAGGACGGTGGTCAGAGTGACCATGCTTTGGAGGGGACAGCTGAGCTGACCAAAGGATGCTCAGAGGCCACTCTGCTGAGTGGGAGGAGGGTGATCCAGACAGAAACGGTGGCCTACGCAAAGATTGATGGGGCATTTCAGAAATAGGCATATGGTCTGTGCGGCTGGAAGGGTTGAAGCAGGGAAGGGAGAGGTGAGAAGGGCTGCAAGTCCAGCCTCACTTTTTCACCATGGACCCAAATAGGACCCTCCCTCCTAGCCCCTGCAGGCACAGTCTATAGAGACCGCCTCCCTCCCCTTATGGGATGTGGGGAAGGGGCCACAGGTGGATTTCTCCTGAAATTTCTAAGCCTTTGCATCTTAAGTTTCTGTATTGTGTAGCCACTGAAGAGGTTGGAGAGTCTTTAGTTTGAAACGTAAGATGATTTCTTCAGGAAAAATGATCAGATTCCTCACGACCTCTTGTTCCAAGGAGAATAGACAGTATTTTATCATTGCGGCATTGTATCATCGCTACAGCTAAAACCATCTGAATGCTTGCCAGTGTAACAAAGGGAAGATAAAGTGGGATGACTCAGTTTTGGGTCGTGAGAGCTCAGGAAAGCGAGACAGCATCACCCCCCCTGCAGCCCGGGTGCAGGAGGAAGGAAGTTTGGCAGGAGCAAGTGTCTGCTGAGTCTCCAACACGCTCTTCACTTAGCAGACAGTCAGCTGCCCGGCCCCGGCCCTTGAGCCTGGGGTCTTCACCATCTCATCAACCTGCTTGCAATGTTAGCCAGTTTTAAAAACCTTGGTTGAGGGATGCTCTGTGAGTGAGTTCATCATGCAGGCTTTAAGCCAACATTTAACAAAGGGTGTTGAGCGTGTTCCCTCGTCAAAAATTCTCAGGGCCGTGACATGCTAATGGACACCATGACCACACTCTAGGGGGTGTGGCGTGTAGTGTCTCTCCAACTTATTTAAGGATGAATATGTGTTTTGAGGTACATCTTCTGGGCTGGGGATTTCCTGGAAATCAGTTTGAGATCCGCTGCTTTAATCTGATCTTATTACCCTGTGACCACTGTTGTCATCAAGAATACATTTTAAAATGGCAGTGAGCAACCAGACATCCATCCACTCAACCACTTATTCAATGAACCATCTGTCCATTCATCCGATCAGTCATCTGTCTTTCTATGCATCCACCCAGCCATCCACTCATCATGTGTACATCCAAGCGAACGGTATCCAGCTGACAAACATCTACCGCGTGGGCCTTCCATACTCTGGGCACGAAATAGGACTTTGGTAGATCTACGGCGCCTTTGGGGGAGCTTCTAGTCTGATATAAGACCACCTCTCATGTACAACTAACCAGACTTGTGGGTTGGCAGTGATTTTTGTCCTTGGGGAAATGAAATGCTAGAAGCTCAGGAAGGGAAAAAGCTCCCCTCCTCAGGTGAATCCTTGAGGGCTTGGTGGAGGAGGTGGCATTTTTGTTGGAGGAGAGATTTGGAGGTGGAGAGGCAAGGGATGCCTGCAGTTGAGACCAGTGTGAACAGAGGACCAGAAGGCCCCAAGGGTGGGCTGGTGGGGGGCGGCACCCTGCCTACCCCTCCTTCCTCGATTCTCTGCTTGTCTGAGTTGTGGCGGTAGCACTGATGAAAAGCTGCTGCCCAGATGCCCCGTTACTGACAAGACCGTCTCAAACGAGGCCTGATTCTTCAGTCGGCGTGCTTTTCCTCGGGCGCTGGCTTCAGAAACATGTAGTTCCATTAAAATCAGAGGCGCAGATGTGTTTGTCATCATAATCCCCACAGGCAAGGCCCCAGCATGACCTGCAGCCACACTGGGGGTGTGTTACATGTGCTTCCACCTGGCACCCAACACTATGCACCTGCACCTGAGCCCTCAGATGCTGACTTTCCAGAACTTTCTGCCATGGGGCAACAGAGAGTTGGTGAGATCCCTATACACATCCAGAAGGAGAGGTGAACCTTGGTACTCTTCAGAGGAATCACACATTTGCCCAGTAGAGCCATCTACTCAACATTCTAATGAGAGAAGACATACAGCGAGCCAGCAGATAACTCAGTAAGATAATTACATGTTGCACTTAACACTCGAAGGATGTACTAGAGGGCAACTTCAGGGGAGGACAATATTAGATGGGGGGGTTAGAGAAGGCTTCCCAAGCAGATGACATTTAAGCCAAGACACGAATGCCAAGAAGGAGCCAGCCAAGGGAAGAGCTGGAGGAGGGAACCGCCAGTGCAAAGTCCCTGGGGTAGATGGGAGCTGAGACGTTTTGAGAAACAGAAGTCTTAGTGTGACAGAGGCCCGTGGGCAAGGTGAGGGGTGACAAGGAAAGTCACTGGTAAGGTGGGCAGGGACCAAATCACGTAGGACCTGCAGGCCATGAGAAGGAGTTTGATTTTAAGCGTAGCAGAGCTATAGGAGGGCTTAGGTGAGTAACTCTGTGTCTCATTTTGAAATCCTTGCTCTGGTTGTGGAGTTGGGTGTGGCTAATGGGGGTGGGAGTGGAAGCCTGGGGACCAGTGAGGGGCTGGAGGGACCAGGTGCCTTGGACTGGGGTGGGGTAGAGCGTTGTCAGGGGCCTGGAGGGAAGGGGAGGGTATGGGATTGTTGTGGAGGTGAAGCCTGATGGATTGTTAGGGGTGGGAGAGAGAGGTGACTGAAGGTCCACTCCAAACAGAGCCTGAGAAGCTGGGTAGATGTGGCCCCATTTCCTGGGCTGCAGGAAGGTGGGGAGGAACAGGTTTGGGGACAGGAGAGTCAAAGAGCTCCATGTGACCCTGTTGAATGAGAAATGCATTTTAGACATCAAGGAGACAGTTGCATGTGTAAGTCTGGATTTAATGGGGAAGTTTGGGGCAGGAGAAAATGGGACCCAGGAGGCGTGGAATCCACTCGGGTCAGGAGATGGCAGGGTGGAAGGGAGAGTGCACAACTTTTGTTTGATCTCCTGGATCTAGCCATACCTGAAGCTGGACCACCTTGGTCTCTAGTCATATGAGCTAACCTGTCCCCATCCCCCCCCCCTTTTTTTTCCTGCATCAGTTTGAATCAGGCTTCTGTCACCTGCAGCGGAAAGAGTCCTGACCCAACACAGGAGGCAATTTCAGTGTCCCAGGCTGACTCCAATGCCTCCCCTCCACCTTGGGCTGGACTTACATCACCCCAGGGTGGTGAGCAGAGAGGCAGTAACAGGTTGTTAGAAAGAGTGGACCCTTCGACATCAGGCGGACCCAGGAGCCGGTCCCAGCTTTGCCACTGGCTGCCTGTGTGACCTTGGACAAGGAGACTGGCTTCTCTGCCCCTCTGTGTCTGCGTCCTCGCACGGAAGGGTTGTGTGAGGACGAGAGGAAAGAAAACCGGGAGAGTGTCTGGCCAGGGACTGGTGCGTGGAAGGTGCTTCGTAAGTGTCAGCATTTTGGCTCCTCTCCCCACCACAGACACACCGATGAAAAGCTCACCTTGACAGTTATTTATGCCTTTGATTAATTAAACAATTGGGAAACAAATTAATTATTACTTCACGAAGGCAGTTGAGGCGACACAATCTTTGCAAACACGAGGCCTGGCAGGGAGAGAACAAAAATGATGCTCGGCAGCGAGGAGGATGGAAACCACTGAAGCAGAAAATCTTCAAGGTCCTTCTCAGCTGGAAAATTCGCCTTTTCTGGACGTGCAGAATGTGGCTCCCTACAGATAAATGTTGACTTATGGTTTGAGTGGCTTATTATATGTCACGGTGCCTTCAGATGGCAACTAGGCAATCACTCTGGTGTCACCTACGTGGAGTTTATCCAAGGCGAGAGGCGGAGAGGGAGAAATTGGACCTGAGTCACAGCCGCTGGCTGCTCACTGCCGTCATTCCGGCTAAATCCACCTCTGTCGCTGTTCCCCGTGGTCCCCCGTGGCCAGCGGCCGCCCCCCCCCACCAGCTGTCGGATCTGGACGGCGGGCTGCATTAAAGCATCAGTAACAGCGGCCGTAACCATGCCCTTGGCTCAATCAGGGGAAGTTGTTGTGCTTGAATTTCAAAACAGCCCAAGTTTTTCGCCCCATTAAGTTATCATTTGCTTCAAGGAAAAGTTCCCGGAGTCCAAGCAGCTGTGATTTCTGCCCACCCCCCCACCCCCCCCCCCACCCCCCGTCCTCACCCGGTAACTTCCTTGCTCTCTGGAGCCCCCTGGGCCACGGAGCACGTGGTCCGTCCTGAGGAAACATTTCAGCCGCTCCCCAGTCGGCCTAATGCCGTGTCGCTTGAGTGGCATCATCTCATTTTCTGAAGGCATCACAGTGGTTTATGGCTTTCTCACCTCCAAACCTGCCCTCGCTGAGTGCAGGAGAAATTCCGAGTTGTCAGAAACCTGTCCAGTCATCCGGAACCTTCCCCAGGGCCAGGAAGGTCAACTCCCGCCGTGGGTCATATGGATTTTATTGGATGGTTTTTTCCAAAGCAGTCGAACGGCAGTGGGGCCAGTGGGGAGGAGGCTTCCAGTTTGGGCTGGGAGGACCTTGTCTGGCTGCTGCGTTTTAAATGGCTCTCTTCCCCCCTTGAGTGTTGAATTCCCCCTCAATCAGCCCCCCCCCCCCCCCCCGCCTATTATCACAGAGGGGCTGAGCCAACCGCGTTTCCTTAAGTCACTGTGAGAGCCCGAGCTACATGTCACTACAAAGCAAGACACCTCCATCCCCCCCCACGGAGTAGATCAGGTGTGTGTGCAGTGATGCAGCCCCTGCCAGCCCCCCACAAGGAAAGAGACGGCAGTGGATGCTGGAAGAGTTCAAGCAAAGGGGAAGATGGAAAGATGGGCGTGAAGGGAAAGCCTGCTGGGCCTGGGTTCCACTCTCACCACCTTCCCAGGGAGGCTTTTACAGACGAAGTGCAGGTGGAGACTGTGAGCCCACAGGGTCACGTGACCTGGGAGCCAGGACCAGCTGGAGGACCAGAGTCCTTGTTCGTAAGAGAGAGACTGGCCATCCTCTCCTTTCGGTTCACATCAGAATCACAGGTGCTTGTCAAAAGTGCTGTGTCGGGGCTTCCCTGGTGGCGCAGTGGTTGAGTGTCCGTCTGCCGATGCAGGGGACACGGGTTCGTGCCCCGGTCCGGGAAGATCCCATATGCCGCGGAGCGGCTGGGCCCGTGAGCCATGGCTGCTGAGCCTGCGCGTCCGGAGCCTGTGCTCCACAGGGGGAGGGGCCACAGCGGTGAGAGGTCCGCGTACTGCAAAAAAAAAAAAAGTGCTGTGTCCCAGGCTCTTACGCCAGATGCAGGGGCTCAGAATTCTCTAGATAACCGAGCTATAGACGTGTCCTGCCAGGGACCAGTGAGAAGCCATAGGTACACGCTGACGGAAGGTTAGCTCCAGCGATGAGCAAACAGCTCAGGGGCCCTGACAGCTGGGGCGTGGCTCAAGGGCGGTGGCCAAGCCCTGGGCTCCCAGGTCGTAACGCCTAACCGCCATAATTTACCTGATCCCTTCTGACTCGAGCTGGCAATGGTTCTGGAAAGGCCAGCACGTGTGCCACCTCCTCGGAGACGCCTTTGTGTTTTGTCAGGCGGCAAGGACGTCCCAGGCACGGGCACGGAGGCCTGCGGTCACTCTGGTGTCTGGGGGCTGCGAATCATGTTCATGTTGCTGGAGGGTCAAGTATGGGATAGGATGTGAAAGGGTGGATTAGAGAGTTTGTGAAGGTCAGATGTTTTATCTCCTTTTTTTCCTCTAGAGGTGACAGGGGGCCCCGTAAAGGTTTTAATCAGGGGAGGGACACGGTCAGTGTTTGGAGGCTCACGCTGGCTGCAGTGTGGGAAGGTGGACCTGTAGCCAGGATGGTGGTCAGTTGGGAGACTGTGTGTGGTCCAAGCAAAACGTGGGAAGAGTCTAAGCTAAGGGAAGGGACTGGAGGGAAGGGGGTGGGTGAGAGTCCTATTAGTAGATGCCCCTTTCTTCAATAATCCTCCCCGAGTACCAGCCAGGGGACTGGCACTCCGGTAGGTGCTGGAGAAAGAGAAGTCCATCCCCTCACGGGGCTTGCATTCTTGTGGGATAAGCAAAAAGCAATCACACAGAGCATAAAACGTGTGTTGTTCAAAGGAGAGCTGTAAGGTGTTATGAATGGATGTAATAGGGAGATACAGTCCACCAAGTCCTCCCTAAGGAAACGGCAGTGGATCAGAGAGGTGAGGAGTGACTAGGGGTTGCCTAGGCAGCGAGGGGAGGAACAGTGTTCTGCACTGAAGGAACAGCATTTGCAAAGTCCATACGGGTGAAGTGGAGAGACGGAGGGGAGTGAAGGGCTGGGCAGGGGCCAGGTCGGGCAGGACTTTAGGGGAAGTGGCGGAGAGTATAGCCTTTATCCTAAGAGCAGAGAGAATTTTAACCATGATGTGATTTAAATCTGTGGAAGACTGATGTTCCCCTCTGGCCATGGTGGGTAACTGGGACTGAATGGGGTAACTAGAAAATTGGACAAAATATATGAAACAACTTGTCCAACGTTGGTCGACAGGCAGTCCAGGACTGCGCTCACAGAGGAGGAAACGAGCCAGCTGAGCTCTACAATCACCCTGGATTTCTGCCTAGAGCCTCTTTCTTATCTGTGGAGCAGAGATGGGATTCTAAGCAAACATGACTGTCTTGCTAAGTTGAGGAAGTACAGGTGGGAATTTGGGGAGGCCAAAGAGGCTAGAGTGTGTGGGGCGGAATTATAGAGAGGAAGGAGCTGTGTAGTAAAAGAACTCCAGAAATTTGCACAGTCTTGAGTCTCAGCTGAACATTAAGATGCACGCGGGACTCCCCTGGTGGCGCAGTGGTTGAGAGTCCGCCCGCCGATGCAGGGGACACGGGTTCGTGCCCCGGTCCGGGAAGATCCCACATGCCGTGGAGCGGCTGGGCCCATGAGCCGTGGCCGCTGAGCCTGTGCATCCGGAGCCTGTGCTCCGCAACGGGAGAGGCCACAACAGTGAGAGGCCCACGTACTGCAAAAAACAAAACAAAAACAAAAAAAAGATGCCTGCGTACAGGGGGGAGTTTCATGAAGCTGTGCAAATGTGGAGCCGGAAGCGTCGCACTGCACGGCTCTCAGGGCTAACGCAGGGATGTGTGTGTTGGGGGCATTCAAGGATATATTAGCCAGCATGAAGAGTCCTCATTGACTACCCAGGGCATTCACTGAGGAGACCAGAGGGCTACACTTTGGTGGTGGGCCTCAACTAATCCTCAAGTCTACATTAGACCCACCCTAACAAGGGTTAAAAACGAGTCTCAAAAGTTCAAACTGAACCACAAGTTCAGTTTGTCTGAAAGAATTTGTGTCTACAAAAGTTTTTATTTCACCATCTCCCTGCCAAAACAAAGCCCAATACTCTTCAAAGGGAGACAACACAATCTAGACCCTCAACCCTGTAATAATCGTAATGTCCAGCATCCAATCAAAAATTACTCATCCTTTGCCGATGGGGGTGCCAAACAGTACAGCCACTTACAAAGCTTACAGAGCTAAATATACATTGGCTATAGCAGCCAGCAATCCCACCTCTAGGTATTTACCCAAAGAAAATATACACATAAAACATTTACATGAATGTTTATAGTGTATATATTCATATTTGCCCCAAACTGGAAACAACCCAAATATCTATCAACTAAATGTGTGGATAAGCACACCGTGGTACATCCATACGAAAGGAATTCACGCAGTGGGCCGGCTTAGCAACAGAGAGGAACAAAGGACTGAAACACACAACAGCTGGGTGAGCGTGAAAGGTATTATGATGAGCGAATGAAGCTGGGCTTGGGAGACTGCGTAATATATGGTTCCATTTGTAGGACATTCACGTTCTGCAAAAAGCAAATCCATAGGGTGGAGATTAAAAAGGGGCATGAAGGAACTTTTTGGAGTGTAAAAAAGCGAACTTCTGACACGATTAACAAAATGAAAAGACAAGACACAGAGACGAGGAGAAAATATTGAATGCACATATCTGACAGGGGACTCGTATCTACAATCTATAAACAGCTCTTACTCTTCAATAATAAAGACAAACTGTTTTTAAAATAGGAGAAGGATTTGAAAAGACACTTCACAGAAGAAGATACATGAATGGCCAATGAGCACCTGTAAAGATATTCAGCATTATTAATCACCAGGGAAATGAAAATTAAAACCACAGTGAGATACCGCTGCACTCACCAGATGGCTAAAATGAAAAAGATAGACAACAACAAGTGTCGGCGAGGTTGTGAAAGGACGAGTTTTCCTACATGGTTGGTTGGAAAAGAAGTTGGGCAGGTTCATAAGAAGTGAAATATAGTCTTAGCGTTTGACCCAGGAATCCCGCTTTGTGTATGTGTCCCTGGTTGATGATAGTTGGAGAATTGCTGGCCATCACCTTCATTAACCGTGCAGGTCTGCCATGTCTGCACTTTGCGTTTGCCTTGCCTGGTCTCAAATTGCTGTGTCTTTTTATGTGCTTGTGTAACTGTGACGGTTTTTCTAGCTGGGTGCTGCTGTCTGTCTGTCAGAGTACATTTTTGTCAGTGTTCTTATCTGTAGCAGCCTTTCTCCAATTGTGCCTTCAGTCCGCTGCGTTCTTAATAAGCGCAAGGATAATATTGTGAGGACTGTTTCCTGGCTTCCGTTCTCCATGCCCTATTCACACATTATCTCAGCTCCTCTGCGAGGACGGGGACCATCTCTCTCGTTACCACTGGGTCCCCAGCGCTGGCACAGTGTTGAGATTCAGATCCAAGTGGACCTGGATCCAGTGTGTTCACAAGCGCCAAGCTGACGGTGTGAACCTTGAACTCAGCAGTCAGCACCTTGCATGGATGGACATGGATGGGGGGAGCCGGGGAGGGGCTGCAGGGGCAGGTGGGCTTCCCAGAGTTAGACGGAATGGGATCTTAACCCTGGAGGTTCTGGGAAGCAGAGGAAAGCCTCAAGCCCAGTTAGAGGTTCTCCAGGGGGGCAGCCCAGGGGCCACCCGGCGGGATGGTGGGAGAGCCCCGCGTGCAGTGAATTCAGTACAGGATTGTGCTGGGCGCTGAATGCCAGGCCACGGTGTTGGATTTGACCACAAGTCATCACGCCCAGGAGCCCCACCGGCGGGGGGGGGCCCTATCGGTCATCGCTCGCCGATCGCTAACAGCGCATGCAAGTGGAGGGCATGCCGTCTAGAGGCGGCTCTCTAGGAGGCCGGACCCCCTTCCCTTGCAGGAGGGAGGAGGGCGGGTCAGGCTCAAGCACTGCGCAGAGGGGGGCCCCTCAAGCTCTCCTGCTGCTGTTTGCAGGGTTTTTGCCTTTCTCAGGCGATGACGGCTTCTCTTTTCCTCCCCGTCTGCTCCCCTCTGAGAGGACGCCGCTTTCCTCGGTAGGAGCAAGCGGCCACAGTGACTATGAATTTGAGAGAGGCGACAGAAGTCTTGGGTAAATGTGCTTCGCCGCTTCCCGAGCACGTCCCCGCGGCAGCGTGGTCGCCTCCGCCGGGTGAGCCCACGCCTGCCGCAGCTGCCCCGGGCAGGCTCCGAGCAGGTGGCGCGGCCCCGGCTGTCTGGACACGCAGGCGGCGTCCACCACGGAGGCGCCCTTCTTTGTCCACTGCCCGTCCTTCCCAAGCACGACCAGCTGCAGAATTTTCAGGACCTGGTGCGAAGAGAAGATGTGAGGTGCTCGTCCAAAAACTGTTCAGAATTTCGAGGCAGTGACAGCAGAACATTAAACCGAGTACGGGACCCTCCGAGCGTGGGGCTCTGCGAGGCTGCCCGGGTCGCACAGCCAGTCCCCTGGCCCTGCCTCGCTCCTGCCCGCGAGGGCATCCTCACGCAGCGAGGCCCCCAGTTACGCGCCCCCCGCTGGCGAGTGGGGTGGCACGAGGGGGCACTGGGACACAGTGCCTGTGTCCCCTGCTCATGTGGCCACACCCAGCTGGGTTCCAGCTCCCCTTGCTCGGCGGTGGGTCCTGGGAGGACGAGGATGTGTGTTCCTGATTTCCCTCCGACTTCTCTTGCTAGTTGTCTGGGCCCTACTACCGCCCCTGAATTTGGAGTCTTGACGTATCGTCTTCCCTCTGACCAAGCCCTCCTCCAAAACAGTAGATTTCCTCAGGATCGGTACAGTCGCCTGCCGTGTCGATGGGTTTCAGTGCATCCTGTCATATCCCCACGAGCTGGTCCACACTCCTTCGAAGCATGGGCTCCACAGCACGGCAGGCAATTAGACGAGCCGGCCCGTGTCTTCTCTGGGCCAGCCCCCCTCCCCTCCTGGAGTCCGTCTCCGGCTTTTAACCCCGGGGACACCTCAGCCCACAAGCAAAGGCCCAGTGTTACCCCGAGAAGCGTGAGCCCCCGGCCCCCAGCAGGTGGAGGTTGCTCACTCACCAATCACTGTGATGAGCCAGGTGCGGGAGGCCTGGAGAAAGCAGGAGGAGGGATGGGAAAGCGGTCGCTGGCATCCCAGAGTCTCGGGTTCGAATCCCAGCTCTGCCACCCATTAGGTTCGTACCTGGGCAGGTTTCGGAGCTTCCCCTGTCCTCAGTTTCCCCAGCACCTGCCCCACGGGGCTGTGAGGGTGAGAGGGGGCAGGGCAGCGGTGGAGTGAGCACCTGCCAACAAGGCCTTGGTAACTGTGAGTCAAGGTTAAGGACCCGGGCCTGCAGCCCCGACGTCGGGGTCAGAGCCAGACATTCGCGGCAGGCACGGTGCTCGGCTTCCAGGACCAGGACCCCTGACGCCCCTGAGGCTCCGTCTAGCCTCATTCTTCCCGGCCCCTCGGATCAGGGCGCCTCCCCCTCGGGCTCCAGGCTCACGTGGGAACACGCCTGTCCCTCCTGCCTCTGGTTCTGGTCATGCTTCAGTCCCCAAAGGTGCCTTTCTCAGGGAAATGTCCCCCAGCCCTCTCTGAAGCAGGGCCCCTTGAATGCCCTCCAGTCCCCTGTGCTTTTCTGCACTGGTATTTCAAAGTATATGTGTACATAGTTTTACATTTTAATTGTGTGTTTGTTTGGTTAACTTCTGTCTCCCCCAGCTCACCGGCCTCTCCGAGAGGACAAAGCTGTGCCCACCGTTCACCATTCTGTCCTGGGTACACAGTGTGGGGCCAGCTGGCAATGCTTGAGAAGTCGTGGCTGCATAAGTAGATGAGTTTCTAGATCAGAGAGACAGAGACAGAGACACACAGACAGAGAGCTCCAAGAGGGCCTGCGCGTCTGGGGTGGGGACAGCAGGGGTGGGGTTAGGGGGCCGGCAGTGGGGTCCAGGTGCCTTTGGGCTGCAGACCGTCTGGCCCTGCGGCCGGGGCTAAGGATCCGGGTCTCTCTCCCAAGGGTGCAGGGACGCCTGTTGAAGGGCATCGCACGGCTGCCTGCCAGCATCGATTTGCATCGTAGGAAGATCCCCGGCAGCTGTGCAGAGAATGGATGGATAGCCCGGCTGCTTTGTTCAAGTCCCCAGAGGCTTTTTCTTCTTTTTTTCATAGGATTCTGACTTGTTAGGGACAGAGCCGGGAGCTGATGGTTTCTTCCCAACTCACTTTGTGACCTTGGGCGAGTCCTGGCCACTCTGCGGGAAGCAGGGCACGGACCCCCTGTCTGCTGCGCCCAGCCACGCAGCCACGGTCTCCCAAGCCCTGTGCCCCTCGCCTGCCACTGAGGTGTCCCCTTGGCCTCACACGGCTACGAGAGAAGGGGACTTCTTTCCAGGGAGTGTGGGACATTCCTTTGGTTGTCACACTTGTGATTTCTCCAGGAGGGGTGTGCAGAGAGGACACACATGCATCTCAGCAAAGTTGCTCCCCGTGGCACTCGCCCTTACTCAGTTGGTGACAATTACGTCTGGGTCTGTGCTCTTTGGGGCCCATGACTGAGGACAATCCCGTTGCCCCATCCCACCCCTACACCCTCCCAATCTTCGCTCTTCTTGGGGGTCGCCCAGGAATCGGGGGAGCCTGACTTTTCACTCTGTGGCCGCCCCGCCGCATACAGAAGTCGGAGGCCAAAGGGGATGGGGCTCCCGTGGGTACCATTTTTTAAAAAGCCAGCAGAAGAACCCCTCTCAGCTCCTTACCAGTGCCCAAAACAAGCTCTCCCTCCAGATTTATAAAGTTTGCCTAACTTTCCTTCTGCCACCCGGGAGGGACCTTCTCTGCCCTTGAAGGAAACACCTACGGGTTTTTTTGTTGCTGCTGTTTCTCTGAAAAACAGATGAAGGTTTTGGCTAGAAGTCCTGGAGGGTTGAGGGGGGCCGGGGGAGAGTAAATTGAGTCGTGGTTTATTGCCCTGGGGAAAACATACTTCGGTTATGAAGTATGCCCCCTTGAAATCTCACCTGACACTCTGTAAAGAAAGAGGAACTTTTTCAGAAGTTGGCCGAGCCACCTACTGCCTTGTCCCCAGAGTGAAGCCTTTTAGAAAGATTAATACAGAGCTGGAGACAGCCCGTCCCTGTGATCGCACTGATCCTGGCTTGTTCCTCGGCCTGCGTTGTCTCGGCCGCGTCCATCCGGTGTATGCCCGGGGCTGGTGTACCAGCTTAGTTCCATGAAAGGCTACCAGCCCCAAACTTCAGGGAGCTCTCCTCGCAGCCCCCGGAGGCTGGCAGGTCTGAGCTGCTGTCCTTTCTTACCTCTCTTTCCGGAACGGGGAAGAAGGGCCAGGCGCTGTGTTTGGTGTTTCTGGGCATTTTTTAATGAAATTAAGAATGGTTTCCCCGGGCTTCCCTGGTGGCGCAGTGGTTGAGAGTCCGCCTGCCGATGCAGGGGACAGGGGTTCATGCCCCGGTCTGGGAAGATCCCACATGCCGCGGAGCGGCTGTGCCCGTGAGCCATGGCCGCTGAGCCTGCGCGTCCGGAGCCTGTGCTCCGCAGCGGGAGAGGCCGCAGCAGTGAGAGGCCCGAGTAATACAAAAAAAAAAAAAGAAAAAAGAATGGTTTCCCCAAACCATCTATCTTTCACACTGCTTCCCCCCTGCCATCTACTTAAGAGCCGTTGCCCCAAGCAGGCTTTCCCACCTCCGTGGTTGCGTCCCTTTAACCAGAGAAAAGTTCCATGGAAAGGAGATTTGGGGGCCGGAGGGGGCCCCTGACCTTCTGAGACACAAACTCCTCCCACAGATGCTCTTTGCAGTGCTGTCTGCCGGTTAAAACGAATTGTCTCAATTGTGGTCTTGGCCTGGGTCAGGGCAGACCAGACTCCCTCCTCCAAGGCCATGGAGTAGCGTCTCAGATGGGACAGGTGTGGTGACAGGTTCAAACCCTGCTGAAGCTTAGAAGCGTCAGCCCAGGAGGACCTGTGGCTTCCTCGGGAGTGTTAGGACACGGCTTCTACCTGGAACCTTGGGGGTCAGCTTGGCGTTTACCTGTTGGCTTTTCCTTTACCTCTCCCATCCGCTTGGCTGGTTATAACTAAGCAGGCCCTGAACCCCGCCTTGGGCAGCCTTGGGACCTCAGCTTGCTTGACCGGTCGGGGGGTGGTTGAAGTCTCCTCCACGGCCACCATCTATGGGAAAAGAAGCAAAGGCCCAAAAGCTGAATGATTGAAAGGCATCGTTCCATGGAGCATGAATTTCCAGGATCTCACCTGCGAGTGGGAATAGTTTCAGAACTGTAAATGTTATGAAACCACGAGTTTCTTCATCCGGAGGGGGGCAGGTGGTGCAGAAAATCTGCTCTGGAGAAATCACCATGAAGGCAGGTTCCCAGCCCGGACCCAGCACCTGATCACTGACCCGCTCTGGGCTGGATGTTGATTAACTTCGCCGGGAGTTTCCCCCCCGGTGTCCGAGGGCAACTCCTGACCCGGATAAAGTCTGCGCTCACCGTGTGACCTTTCCAGAGAGGCAGTGGCGTGCCCCCTCTGGGGTCCCTGAAATAATAAATCACCAGAGGGCTGCTCAAGGGGGCAGACGAAGGACAAAGAAGGGACAATAGCTCCAACTTCCAGAGAGCACTTGTTGTTTTGAAATGCAATTACGATCCAATAATACAAATATCGACATCTGGAATTCCGCGATCTTGGCGCCTGTCTGTTCTGTTTAGAAATGCAATGCTAATCGGGCACAATTTCTTTCCTGTTCACGGACAGAGAGCATGGCGTTTGGGGAAGGACTGGTTCAGGGAGAGAGCAGATCTCTTAGCTGACTTGTCATTAGAGAAGCTCCAAGGGTACAGGGCCATCCATCAGGCCCCTGCCCTCACCAACCAACCGTCCAAAGAAACCCAAACCAACAGTGGCCTGGGAAAGCGCTCTCTGAACCAACTTGGTTTGAAAAGCACCAAGAAAGAAGCCAGACCTGATCAAACATCTGCACCCGTCCTGTGCACTTCTGTCCTGGGCTAAAAATATGAATTCTAGACAAGGAATTTGAAGATTTTTTTTCTTCTGGAATTAAGGTCTGGGGAGGAAGAAGATGCTTTGCCTGCCAAGAGGCTGAACTGGCTGTGATGTGCCCAGGGTCTCTGTTCTTAGCACTGAGTCCCTCTGGAAATTCTGTTTTCTGTGTGTTTGGGGCCTCCTTTATTCTAAACTTCCTAAACCTTTTCCAAGCTATCAGTGAGGTGGGGGGAAAAAAATGCATGCCCCCTTCCTCACTTTCAGATCCCAAGCTCTAGAAAATCCAGAGTCTGTCCATTTCCCTGATCGGATGACCAAAGGAAAGCTGAACTCAGAAAGACAAAATGGGACGTGAAAAAATACCTTGCAAGAGTCTCCTCAGACATTTCAGGGGAAATGACTCAGGCATTTTTTTCCAGCACAGTCTGAAAACAGAGACCCTTTCCCGGGAGAAAGAAAAAACAGCTTCAAAGTTCTCCAAGAGGGGATCAACCCCTCACGGTTATTAATTTTTAACTTGTGATGGATTTTATTACCCAAGCTTATACATTCTACCTCAAAGGCCCTAAGACAGGAAAGACGGCCCCGAAGAGTTTTGCAAACACTTAAAAAAAAAAAGAAAAAAACCCCTACACTTTTAGGATTCATTGCTCTGACTATGTTGTTCCAGGTCCCAGTTAATGGGGTAAAGGAAAGTTCCAGGTGTCTTAAAAGTGCTGACGAATCCAGAAGGATTATACAGCTTCCCCCTTCAAACCCAGGGCCCACGTAGTTTTCATAACCAGATGTTTATCTAGCCAGAATTCGTTTAGATGTGTGTTTTTGTTTTACAAGCTGATGGTCAAAACATAAAAGTAGTTTAAGCCCGAAAACAATCACAAAGGTCGGAAGTCAGGCAGTTTGTCAACGCGCAAAGCTTGATGCCTGGGGGACAGCAAATCTATTTTTCTTTAGGTAACGTAAAGGGACAGAAGTCCTAAATAGGAAGATAACAAAACGGTGGTGATTTCCCACCCCCGTCCCCAGTGCAGAAGATCACAGATCTCAGATCTAGAAATTCGTGTGTCCCCCAGAGGGGAGTGTGGGCGAGGGCGCCCATGAAGCCGGGTGGCAGGGGTCAGGCATTTATTCTTACTGCTTTAATAACTTTCTTCTCCCTTGACAGTTTTATTGAGGGCAAAGCACGAGCACGGAGGCTGCAGCCGTCTCAGCTCCCAGCAAACTCATTTCTGGGCACTTGCATTTGTGCCAGAGCCGTTACATTTTCCGTTTTCTAGCTGGGAATGGAATGTTGATACTGTGTGATTGTCTTATTTATTTTATGCGTTTCCCTTGGAATGTCTACGTGTGGCCTCTGTGTTGGCTTGAAGGCCCCTTGATTTACGGTAGCTATAAACATTCCACAGCAGACGTGTCAGCTAAATGATACAATAACATTATACAGTTACCGTTCTGTTATAAACGTGCCCACGCTTCCAAAAAATCCATTTTCCGGGCCCCCTCCCCGACCCCACCCCGTTCTGCTGCCTACACAGTGATGACTTTGGAAGCTACTGGCTCAATGGAAAGATGGCAGAAGGTCTAAGCTTTACTCAGAAAGTGACCTCACCACCCCCAGCCCTGCCCTCCGGAAAATATTTCCAAGAAGCCTCAGTACTAGGGTCCAGAAGCAATATGCTCATGTGAGGAACACATTTGAACTTTCTTCCCACCGGAAGTCACATTTATTTCCATAAGCCGTGCGCTCCCAGGAGAGGCATGGTTCCAACATGGCAGCCGGGCGAGTAGCTGAGGAGACGACCTGCCTCAGTCCACTGGCGCTTTTCCACGTCGCCCACACAGAAAGAGTGGTTTACTTTCCTAAGAGGTGTTGGAAGAGGGACAGAAGAAACCCTTTCCACCAACGCAGCAATCCAGGGGCTTAACGTTCAGTCAGAAAACTCACCTCAGTAGCTCCCACAGAGAAATATCAGGGTGAGATTCCTTACACATCTTTCCACAGAAAACACCGGAACCACCATCCAGACTGCTAGAAACGCCCATTTTCTAACTGACGGGTACAAACCTGACAACTCACATCTGAGGTAAAGTGTGCAAGTAAAGAATTTCCATTCTCGGGACTTCCCTGGTGGCGCAGTGGTTAAGAATCCGCCTGCCAATGCAGGGGACACAGGTTTGATCCCTGGTCCAGGAAGATCCCACATGCCGCAGAGCAACTAAGCCCGTGCGCCACAACTACCGAGCCTGTGCTCTAGAGCCCGTGAGCCACAACTACTGAAGCCGTGTGCCACAACTACTGAAGCCCGCGTGCCACAACTACTGAAGCCCGCGTGCCTAGAGCCTGTGCTCCGCAACAAGAGAAGCTCCCGAAATGAGAAGCCCGCGCACCGCAACGAAGAGTAGCCTCCGCTCACTGCAACTAGAGAAAAGCCCAGGCGCAGCAACGAAGACCCAACGCAGCCAAAGATAAATAAATAATAAGTAAATACCTTGAGGATTTTTTTCTAAAAAAAGAGCAGGATTCTTTTTAAATTTCTTTAATAAGTTTGGCTGTTTGAAATCTTTGAATAGGTCACTTGACCGTGAACATTTTGCTGGCAGGGGCTCTGCTTATCCCCAGCCCTGGTGCCTAGCACATGGCTGTCACTTACTATGTGCTCAGTAAATATTTAGTGGGGAGGAGTGCTCGGACACCAGGAGAGTGAGCACGCTCTCCGAGATACCCTGGAGGAGCCGTTCTCCGAGCTCATGCTTCATTTCCTGTCCCACTCCTGCAGAAACGGACCAGCTGCTCCACTCGGGTTGTTTAATGTCGGAGCTCCATCTTCGCCCACGCCGGGCCGGCCTCAGCTCTGCCTCCATTAATTCCCCAAGGCCATCCAAGGAGCCTCACGAAAGCAGATGCCTGAAGACGGCTTATGTGAACCGCGGAGGGGTGTCGAGCTTCACGCCTCGCTGCCTTGCAGTCTGGCGTCTTCCATCAGCATCAGTGGCCCAGGTGGGGTCTCCAAGCAGACACCCCCCAACCCGCCCCAGCTCCCAGAGGCCCTGCCTGCCTGTTCCTGGGCTGTCACCATCCCACGTCAGGGCCATCGCGGCGAGCAGTGACCTCGACTGCCGGCCGAGGAGTCTCACCTTTTCCTCCTCATCCAGCCAGCTCTGCGATGCTGGGAGAGGGCCCGTCATTCCCGAGCCTCAGTTAACTTTCTGTAAACTGGAGACAACGCAGGGCCTCATGGAGTAGGCACTCAACGCACCAGAGCAAGATTTATGGCCACTGCGTGTTGATTGACGGTGAAGCTCGGGCTCCAGGGAGGCCTTGCAGTGCTTTGGAGCAAGGTCCTCTCTGGGCGCCCACAGCGGGGGCAGGGAAGGGGTGCTTTTTTCTCTGATTCTGTCCTCAGAGGTGCAGGAAACCGCTCAGCCGGGCCAGGTGGCCGGGCCTCGCTGCCCCTGTGACAGCCTATGCCTGTCCCCCCGACAAAGGCCAGGCATCGCCTGTGCCTGCCCGTGGCTTTCTGTGGCCACGTGGAAATACCTGCTGGCAGCTGGGACTCCCTCCCAGAGACCTGGGAACGAGCACGGCCCCGCGTTGACATGATTTAAAACGCGCTTTGTTTATGCTCTTGCGGGCGGACGAGACCTGCATGCCAAGCGGCCCAGTGAATCCTGGGAAGGGGAGATGGTGCGGTTTCGGGGCTGCAGATGTTTCTGGGGGCCAGCCCTGAGTCTGATGAGATGGACGGGTGATCGCTGGGGGCTGGGGTGGGGACTGCAGGTGACCAGCTCCTTTGTCAAAGGAGAAGCCCAGAGAACACGGGGACAACACTCAATCCGTTCATTCAGCATCTATGCACCAAGCAGCCACCTCGTGCCAAACCCGCGGAGAAGAGTCGGGCGGGAGTGGGGTCGTTTAAGACGTGACAAACCGACTCTCAAGAGGAGTGCGGCGTGGGCAGGGTTTAGGAAAAGCAAGGTAGCATGGGGTGGTCCCGGAGGACCAGTAACAGTGGGGAGATGTTCCCACCCCTGGGGGAGGGGTCGAGGGGATGGAGCAATGCCCGGAGCCCAGGGAGGGCGGCCCTATGTGGGCTGCTTGGTAGGACCGGGGCCTTTAGAAAAGGGACCCAGCACCTGTGCCACCTGGCCGGGAGAGAGCCAGGAGAGCAAAGGCCCCCAGGTCTCCAGCGGGCGATTCCACTGGCTGAACGACCCAGAAGCCAGAGGGCGCGGGGCCTGTTGACTGGTCCGTATGGGGCAGCCTCCTGGGGCTCAGGGCAAGGAGGAGAGGACAGACGTGACTCCAAGGGGCCATCAGAACGCAGCAGCACAGACCCACTCCCGTAGAATGTTCACACCTGCTTTAGGGGTTGCAAACAACCTAATGGGCCAGGCAGGTAATATAAATGAGGGGAGTCAGAGGGGTGTGTGACATAAGGGCGAGGTGGAGAGTGTGGGAAACTAACTTGTTCACCGTGGGAAGGAAAGTGGCCCAGGGTGTCCAGATCTTCCAGTTGTTTTGACAGAAACTGGAAATTGGGGGTTTTTAACGGGTGAGCTCTTGATTTGAAATTTTAGTAGTGGAGTCAAATTTTTGAGAAGAAAACATTTTGCGGGCAGGACAAATGTAATTTGTCTATAAGCAGGCTGTCACTCCTGAGCGGCTGGTCGGGGACTCGTGGGCAGTGGGGACCATGGGGTGAATAAGTGTGGAGCACCAAGCTGGACTCTGTTCCGGCCAGAAAAGGCCGGAGGTGGGACGGGGAGGGGCGCTGCCCGTGTTGGGGGCTGAGCTGAACCTGCTGCTGTGAACTATGAACCCGGCACCGTTTGGAGTGTTCACACTCCTGTCTGGTGTCCCTGACCCCACCTCGCCTTGCACTCCCCGTTCTCTACCTCTGCATTGTTTTTTAGAGCACTTATCCCAAGTTACGGCTGTATACTGCTTTACCTATTTATTTGCTATTTCCCTCCCTTCCTGAGACTGGGCAGGTGTCTGTTTCCTACCTTTGCCCCAGAGCCAGGCAAATAGAAAACGATGGATGGACGTTTGTTAAGTAACTGCTGTCGCACCCCCTTGGGGGGTGGCATTGTTATTATTACTACTGGTAGTGGCAGTTGTCATCATCATAGTCATCACCCATATTTTATAAATGAGGAAACAGAAACAGAGTGCTTAAGAGAGTTAAGGTTGCACAACCAGGAAGTGTGAGGGTGGGGACTCAAACCCAGGACTGACAGATTCTCAAGACCCCTGCTCTTAGCTTGAACACTGGCTCATTCCTAGACATCCCTTAGATTTGAGCATAGACCTCACTGCCTCCAGGAAGCCCTCCCTGATTTACCCACCAGCAGGATTAGGAGTTGCCACTGGGCTCCCTCTGGCGTCATCTACACAGGATTTATTTCTCTGTAATGCATCTTCCTGTTTCCTCTGGGTTGTCAAGTCCACCTTAAAGGCAAAGAGCTTATTTGTCCATGATTCCATTCCCAAATTCTTACAGCCCAGTGCCTGGCATGTATCAATAATAGCAATCTTAATAATCCTCAAAAAATGAGAGGACTATCATTAAGGAGTGACTACCGTGTGCCAGGCACTGAGCTTTTTTTTTTTTTTTGCGGTACGCGGGCCTCTCACTGCTGTGGCCTCTCCCGTTGCGGAGCACAGGCTCCGGACGCGCAGGCTCAGCGGCCATGGCTCACGGGCCCAGCTGCTCCGCGGCATGTGGGATCTTCCCGGACCGGGGCACGAACCCGTGTCCCCTGCATAGGCAGGTGGACTCTCAACCACTGCGCCACCAGGGAAGCCCCACTGAGCTTTTATTTAATCTTCATCAGGTCCCTGTTTTACAGACCGGGAACCTGGGATGCAGAGTAGCTTGCTGGAGGCTGCACAGCTGGCTGGAGGGGGAAGTAGAATTCAAATCCAGTGCTGGCTGTCCCTGAGGCCACCATATTGGTCTCTAACCATTGTGCTGACAAATCTCACTGTGGGTACTTCCTAAATACCAGACAAAAGGGGTCGGCAGCCTTGTTCTGTAAAGGGCTAGATGCAAACCCTGTTGGCTTTGCGGGCAGCACCACCATCACTGTCCCAGTCACTCAACTCTGACGGCAAAGTGCAAAAGCAGCCCTTGACAACATCTATGCAAATGGGTGTGGCTGTGTTCCAATAAAACTTTATTTACAAACACAAGTAGTGGGCCAGATTGGGGCTGTGGGCCTCAGTCTATGGACTCCTACCATATGTCGTTGAATCAAAGATGTCAATGTTACAAGGCATCCTGGTTTCAGAGAAATTATAATGTGAAAAACTCCACATCTTAGAATAAAGGAGATTTGATATTTGCTTAGTGATGAAGGAGTGAGTGAATGATGCCTTCAGGCGTGTGCCCCTGAGTGTCGGGCAGGGAAGACGAGTACCTAGCAGGGGCTTCCACGAACGTCCCATGAATGTCCTCCAAGAAGCCATCGCTCTTCCTGGGAACTGCTGTTGTCCCACAGTGCCTAAGTGGGAACCAGGAATCCAGGACCACGAGGGTCCTGGCAGGAGCCGGGCCTCAAGGCTTGAGTGCCAACTGCACCTCTGGAGGGGCAGTTCCTCATCAGCTGAGGAAGCAGCCCCAAAGTCACAGCAAGTGCACAAAGAATAACTTTGCACTTCAACTCCATCCAGATTAATTCAACGAGAGTTTATCGCACAGCTTTCATCATGGCTAGATGGGGGAGCGGGGGCTATAAAACACCACTCCTGCCCTCAGGGAGCTTAAGCACATCTAATCTTATAAACCACCCAGATGGAAAAGCGGCGTGAGAATTCGGAGGCACCGGGCCCCGTCCTGTCCCAGTGGAGCCTTCCGAGGTCTGTACCGTAGATATTTCCTAGGCAGGAATGAATCACGTTTACGTCGGCGCTCTGAGCCAGACCCTCCTTAATGCCCACTATAAAGAGCCTTATTACCTGGGAACGCTGTATATTACATTCTTCAGTGCACACCAGCCATGTGAGCAGGCTGCTCCCTGCGTCCCTGGGCCAATAAATTAGACTGAGATTACTAGGGATGGAAGGCGGCCCGGCGCGTGACTGCCTAACGGTTGCTGCGGACGGAGATGTCTTGATTTAGACGGCCGAATGGCCCTGCCAACAGGCTGGGAGGGTGCAGACTGGCACATAAAAAGCTTGTAACCTCCGTTAGCCCACCGTCACCTTGAACAAACAGGCCCGCCGTCAGGGGCCAGGCCTAGGGCTAGTTGATGGCTCGGATCCAATGTCATGCTCGTTTCCCGAACCCAAATCCTTTCTAGCTGCTGGTTATTGATCCCGCTGAGGAACGCGGTCGCCTCTGATGCACAGGCCCCTTGTCTGGCTCCAGAGTTTCCCAACTCGGGGCCTTCCTGTTTTTCAGGTGCCTCTGTGGGACCAGAGGCTAGGAAAGGCAGCACGAAGGGTGTGCTACTGTAACCCTGGGTCCCCACTGGGATGGCGGGAGGGCGGTGGGTGAGCCACTCTTGCCCGGAGCAGAGAGGGGTGAGGCCCTGGTGGCCGCAGGACGGGAAGCAGCCGCTGTGGTGGCAGATGGCTGCGCTCCTCAAACTTGCCCGTGTGGAGGAGCCCCTGGGCCACAGATTCTGGCTCAGCGGACCCGGGGTCGGGCTCGGGCTCTGGGGGCTTTCACAAGCCTCTCAGGTAATTGTGGGTGTCCTCAGCTTCAGGTCTACGGGAGGCTCTTCCAGAATCTTCTAGCCAGATAGCACCACTGAATCTGATGCTGCAGAGAGCAGGCAATGGGTGCTTCCACTGCTGCTTTCGCCGTCCTCTGCAGGGAGTGGCCTGCTGGGGGGCTGGCCCCGCTGCTGGATGGGAGTTCTGGTGCGGCTGGAGCTGAGCATCTTACCTTGGGCCGCCCAGAATAAGCCTCAGAAGATAGCTTGAACGCAAGAAGGAAGGGAGAGAAAATGGGAAGGGTGAGAAGGCTCTCTAGAAAGGACCCTGAATGATCCCAGGAAAGGCCAGGAAGTCCAGAGGAGGGATTTGCCATGGAAAGGAGGAGGGGCGGGGTGCAAAGGCAGAGGGAAACCGTGCGTGCACAAGGGATGCAAGGCTGCGGCCTCTCCCAGACCGTTCAAAGTGCAGATGTCCCTGCATCCTCCCCCAAAGGCAGCCTCATTACCAAGTGTGAACACCTCACCTTGAAAATACATTTGAACCGTTTTCTTCCCTTAACAGACCACATTGTAGGTGTCGTCCGGCACCTTGTCTTTTCCGCTGAGAATGTCTAGAGACCTCCCCCAGTCATACCCAGAAGCCCCCCCTCTTTTTTCAAACAGATCCCGCTGATTATTTTTTACTCTGTTCTTCATCATGTCTAAATTGTGATAAAATACATATAACATAAAGTATACCATTGTCTCTGTTTAAAGTATACAATTCAATGACATTAAGTAAATCCACATCACTATTTAGTTCCCAGTCATCACCACAAAGGGAAGCCCTCATCCCCATGAGCGCTCACTTCCCACCCCCACGCCCACCAGCCCCTGGCAACCAAAACTCCACTTTCTTGGTGGCAAGGCAGCAGCTCCTTGCGTACGTTCCCCCAGCTCAGCCATCCCAGTGGAAGAGAGGATCTCTTTCCTTACAGTTCTCTGTGGATTTGCCTGTGCTGGGCATTTCCTATGAATGGAATCATACAAGGTGTGGCCTTTCGGGTCTGGGTATTTCACTTATAAAGTTTTCGAGGTTCGTCCATGTATCAGTACTTCACTCCTTTTTTCCGGCTGGGGAATATTCCACTGTATGGCTAGACCACATCTTCTTTGTCCGTTCCTCTGACAATGGACATTTGGGTGGTTTCCAGTTTTGGGCTGTTGTGAATAGTGCTGGTATGAACATTTGTGTACACGTTTTTGTGGGGACCCCTGTTTTCCTTTCTTTTGGGTGTACACCTGGGCGTGGACATGGTCATATGGAAACTCCACATTTAACTTCCTGAGGACTCTGGATTCGTTTAACCTGCTGTTTAGTATTCCCGGTTGTAGCTCAGGAGAGCTTATTTCACACTCCTCTGTCGATGGAATCGCAGTTGTTGGCTGTTCTTGCCGTTTCAGACCGTGCTGCCACGAGCAGCTTCATCGTGCTCTTTGAGTGCCCACGCACGTGCTCTGGGACAGCTCTGCAGACACAGAACTGCTGGGCCGACCCAAGTGCACATTTAAAGTTTTACTGGGTATCACCACCCTGTCCCCATCCAGGCTAATGGGACATGTGGTCCCAGCGATGTGCAGTGATCTGTCTTTTCCCCTCAGTCTTTGTCCTCACCAGATATTATCGACATGGACACTTTCTGCCAATCTCGTGGGTGCAAAGTGGTACCTTGTCATTTTAATTTGTATTTCCATATATCTAAAGGAATAGGAGTTAGTGGAAGTAAGAAGGAAGCAAAGAACCTTCCAGGAAGGGGCAGCTGTAGGCACAAAGAGGTAGGAGGGAATAGCACGGGGTTCACTATCGCACAAGTTATGGGTCTGAAGAGGCCAGGCGAGTGGGGAGCCCAGGTGTCAACCTGCAAGTTAGAATCAGGACCAGTCCGTGCGATTGTTCTGTCTCCCAGATGGGGCAGGCCACCCAGTGGAAGTTGAAGAAGGAAAGGCTTATGGGAGAGGTGGGGAGGACCCAATGGCAAGGTACACGAGTTAACCCGGGAGCCGGGCTGCCTGCCTTCAAATCCCAGCTCTGCCACTTGCTTGGCTGTCCGGCCTCGGGCAGCTTGCTTTAACCTCTATGAGCTTCAGTTTCCTCACCTGTAAAACAAGGACAAGGAGAATTCTTACTCGTAAGTTTGTAAGACCAAGTTGATGGTGGGACCTGGAATAGAGAGGCTTCAAAGCTGTGGATGTGGAAGGTGTGAGCTGGCCAGGTGGCTTTTCATTGTAAGGAAACAGAACCCAACTCCAATAGGTATAAGCTAGAAGAAAAGGACGTTATTAGCTCCTGTACCAGAAAAGACAAGGAGTGGATCAGCTTCAGGAATGGCTGGATCCAGGTGCTCAAATGCATCAGGATTTGGATCCCCTCAGCAGGATCCTGTTCTGCTTTCTTTTATGTTGGCCTGACTCTTGGGCAGGCTGTCCCTGAGTGGTGGCAAGGCAGAAGCTCCTTGCTTACATTCCCCCAGCTCCGCAATCCCCGTGGAAGAGAGGATCTCTTTCCTTATAGTTCTAGTGAAAGTCCCAGTGTTAACTCGGGTTGGACCATCTTGGGTCACATGCCCACCCCTGGAGTTAGGGATCAGGAGGGGAGTCTGACCTCAACTGTGTGCACTGGGGGCAGGTGAGGATGGTGAAATTGGGGTGCTCCCCAGGAGGAGGACTGGTGTTGGCCAGAGCGTCCTCTGTGCAGGGTGACCCAGGGGCCAGTAGGTGGAGGAGGAGAGGCTGGTGCCAGGGGTCCTGGAGGGCATCAGTTTGCTGGAGACAACTGAGGAGTGGGGTAGAAAGGCTTGAGAAGGGGCGGCAGCCGACTCCAGGGCCAGACAGCCTTCTGCTTCTCGCTGCACCAGCCAGGGAGCTGCTAACGCATCGCCGAGCTTCCCCGAGTCGCTTGGAGAGAGTTGCGTGGCCCATTGCAATGATTCCCTTTTTGCCTCAGCTGCCAGGATGCAGGAGCCAAGCTAGACTACCTAATGTATCTCCATTTCCCTAAACCGGAGTATTTGGGAGCGTTTCTGACCCCTCCTCCTGTGTGGTGTTCTTGATTTTTCTCTTTCTAGTTAACAGCCTTTCCATTTTATGTGTCGTTTATCGTAAACCACCTCAAATCCTTTTTGGAAGCAGGCAGGGTATAAATTATAAATAGATTTAATTTAACAAACTCAATAGGGCAGTTTCTCTGTAGGGCTCCTAGCAATTGCTTCTGCTGACATTTCCCTCATTACCCCAGTGGAGGGGAGGGGGCAGTCAGAGCAGCGGGAAGGGGCTTAACCCTTGGGGTGCTGCGTCTCAGGGGCTCGGCGCTGGTACAGGCTGGTGATCACTGTTCGGAGGGGTCGAGCTGCTGCAGGAGTGCGGTGACTCGTGTGTCAGTCAGCCCTCTCTCCTCCTGGGAACACATTCTGTCCCGCAGTTGCCCCATGTCGTGTTCCCGGCCTTCCCTTATTTCTCCCTTGCCTCGGGCCTCGCACCTCCACAGCACAACAAATGCAGTCCACGGGGGAAAGAATGTGGGAGCTGAGGCCCGGCCCCTTGGGGCTGCTTGCCTTTCGTGGGTCCCCAGAGCCGTGTACAGTAGCTCACTAAGCTATAAATGTAGGCCTTGCTCCAGCTAGCCAGGGGTCACACCAGGAAGAGGGGCCCTGGCTGGGGGCAGCCTAAGGGCTTAGCGTGCCCTGGGCTGTGTGGCCTTGGTTGAGACACCCAACCTCTCTGAGCCTCAGCTTCCTCAGCTGTAAAGTGGGTATAATAACAGGAACTATTTCAGATAGTTGTTGGGATGATGATTTAAGTTATTAAAATACATCTAAAGTACTCAGAATGCTCATAGCACCTTGTAAGAACTTAACCCAATCTTTGCTATGATTCTGTACTTTCACTTTTCGGGAAAACATACACACACACACACTCACACCCTGATGTACATCACTTTTATGATTTTTACTCTCCTGTCCCTGGCCTCACCCAAGAACCCCCATCATTTAATGGATTCAAAGTCACATGAGCCATTCATGCATCTACTCTTCCTTCCTTCCCTCCATCCCTCCCTCCCGCTTTTCTTTCATCATCTCGGTTGTTTGTTGAGCACTTACTTTCTTCTTGGTACACAGGGGCGCAGTGAGGAGCAAAGACAGACGTGGTCCCTGTCCTCCTGGAGGCCACTTTATAGACAGTACTTAAAGGAAACAAACAAAAAGAAGTTCAGAAAATGAAAGTACTGTGAAGAAAATAAAAGAGCTTGGAGGCTCCATTGTGAGGGGTGGGGCTTGCTGGTTGGGACCCCCGAGGAGGGATATTAGATCTGAGCCCTGGATGATGAGAAGGAGCTGGCAAGTGAAGCTCTGGGGGCAGCGCTTTTCAGGTAGTGGGAGCAGCAGGTGCAAAGGCCCTGAGGCAGGAATGAGCTTGGTGGGTCTGGAGGGGATTGAATCGGACTGGATGAAGGGTGGGGAGGTGGGAGATGCAGGCAGGGGCTAAATCCCACAGGGCCTGGGGGCCCTGGTAAGGAGTTTGGATTTTATTCCAAGTGGTTAGAGCAGAGAAAGAGAATTCTTCTCCAGCCAGCCCCCTGCCCCTATATGAAGGCTCTCAGGCCAGTTGACCATCCTAATGGACTTACGGGAGGGATGGCAGTGCTCAGAAGCCCTTGGTGGCCTCACCTCTGTGACCTGTCCCTGATCTTAGCTATGCTGGGGCTTCTGGCCCCATGCGTCCCAGAGCATTTAGGCTTTTGGTGCTGTTGCCACTGAGCTCTGTGTGAAGCTCTAACGGAAGGCTGGTGGCTCTACTGATGCCATTGGCTTATGCTCCACCTGTACAGAAAGTTTGTACTTTATTAATATTAAGTGTGCATACGCCCCACATTTTCCAAGAGGAGAAGTTCTTTTCCCACCCGCCCCATGCCAGCTATAGAACTCCGCAGCTTAAAGAACTGGTGATTGATTCATTTGCTTCTCGGGAGGATTCGTTTTGTGTCTCCTCCGTGGGGATGTCAAGCCTGGGGGACACAGAAGAAGGAAGAGGTCGTCATTTCTGCCCTAGAGGAACTGGCAGTGGAGCGGTTTTATTGGCATAGGCCGAAAAGTTAAAAACTACAGAGCGAAGTTTGACTTGCTGGCAGAGCAGTGGATATTCTGTGGATCTCAGAATATTCCTTCTAGAAGCTCAGTAGGAAAGAGCGCTCCTGACCAGATACGTTGGGATTAGGCCAAGCTCGGAAGCGGCCTCTTCTGTAGGACCTGTCAGAGCCTTCATATTGTCAGTTATCTACTCACATCCCCAACGTTGGTTCCTGGGAGCTTTCTCTCCCAGGCTCCAGCACCTGTATCTCTGTTGAAGGCCGCCCTCAGGCTTCCAGAACCTACGTTCTCTGCCATCATGGTGACAGGAAGAGCCTGGGAATTCAGCCCCCCACCTCGGGGGATTCGTTAACCAGTGATTGGAGAATGTGGGTGTGAGGGTATTAATACCTCTGCTCCCTCACTCTGATGGAAACAACCGTGAGATGGACCCTGAGTGTTCCCGGAGCTGGGGCAGGAGTGGGTCTGTCTCCTCTGTGGGACCGCCCCCTTGCTCTCCCCGCTCCTCCCGGCTTACCTCCTTAGGGCCCTTCTGGGGCCTCGGGCCAACAGAGTAATGCCTCAGGCTGGGAATTAAACATGGCATTAGGTAAAGTTAGATGTCTACACTGCAGGACTTGTCAGAGCCTTGACTATGTGTGCATGGCGGTGCTCCAAGAGGGATGGGAGGAGGAAGCATGGCACTCACACTTATTTGCCAAGAGGCTGCTGTCATCCAGGAGCCCCGGAGGGAAGAGCACGCTTTGAATACCGTGTTGCAGAGAGCGGGATTGGACTCTCGGAAGAACCTCTGTGGCCCCAGGTCACACCGAGCTTAAGAAGAAAACTGGCCTCTGGAATTAGAACATGGGTCTTTGGACTCCAAATCCATACCTTCAACAGTGCCCCTCCCCAGGCCTGCCGGTCCACGCCCTCCCTGACCCAAGGCTGTGTCAGACGCCTCTAGGGCTCACAGCACCCACCGCCCTCCTCCACCCCGCCCCAGCACAGCAATTCTCGGACGATTCTGCACTTATCGTGCACTTGTAAACCAGGAGCGTGTCAGTGGTGGCCTTGGTCTCAAGTGTTTCCATCCCCGGCCTCCAGTCCAGGAAGGGCTTGCTGAGTGAGAAGAGTCAAGGGACCAAGCGTTTCCTCCAAAGGTGGGCTCTGGGGGTGGGTGAGGCCCTGTGCCCAAGGCCTCCTGCCCACCCCTCTGTCAGCCCAGCCTGGACCTCCCTGGCCCCTCCCCTGAGTGTGCGCGGACCGGGCGGGAGAGGCATGGAGGGTCTGGGGCTAGCATCCTTCCCCTCCCGCTTACGGCTTCATCATCCCAGTTATCCGTGGTCCTGACAAAAACATCGAAGGTACAGATAAACCCCAGTCGCCCTGATTCCCTGCTCAGCCAGTGATATGATGGCATTTGACAGGTGAGGGGCAAGGAGGGCTGAGGGTTCACCAGGCTCACAGGTGGGGGGCTGGGCTCTGACCCTGGAGCGTCTCACTCTGGAGCTGACTCCCCCGCTTACCCCTCAAGTTGATTTCAGAAAATTTCAGCCGTTCATGAAAGGAGAGGGAATGGTCTATTGAACCCATCACGTGTGACCCATCTGTGCCTGCCGTCCTTGCTTCTCCGCCCACGTTATCGGGAGCCCTTCCCCGATCGCACGTCACTTCTCTGTGAAGTTGTCCAGTGCGTATCAGAGCCTGTGCTCCTAAGACTCCACTATTCTGCTCTAGATAAAGAAAATCTCTCTATAAAATTGCCCCTCTAGAATGGAAGCTCCACAAGGGTGGGTGCTTTATTTTGTTCATGACTGTCTCCCCAGCACATAGCATAGTGCCTGACGCATAGCAGACACTCAATAAATATTTGTTGCATCTCTCTTCCTCATTCTTCCTTTCTGTCTATCTACCTCTCCATCCATCTCTCCATCTGTCTGTCTATCATCTCTCTATCACTTATATCTACCTATCATCTGTCTATACACAAGTTTTGAATGGAAATGAGATCCTTCTAAGCTTACTGTTTTGTGACTTTGTGTTTTCCCTTAACAATTTATTATAACCACTGCTCCGTGTCAATAAACAAGGGTGTCCTACACCACCGTTTTTACTGCCTGTACAGTATTGTGTTGTGAATGCATCATCATTTTGTTTAACTGATTTTCTTTGGGACATTTAGGTTGTTTCCAATTTTTCATTATTGTAAACCATGCTGCAGTGAATATCCCTGTTTAGGGGCCTTTGGGAACAGCCACAGTGATTTCTTTAGAACCAATTCTTGGCCGGGGAGGGGCTGACTCAAAGAGTGTGCACCTTAAAAAGGTGGTTTTAGTATTTAAAAAAAGCGTTTTTTTGTGGTATTTTTGGCTGTGCTGCGCAGCATGTGGGATTTTAGTTCCCCAACCAGGGATCGAACCTGCACCCCCTAGAGTGGAAGTACAGAGTCCTAACCACTGGACCTCCAGGGAAGTCCCTAACAGCATTTTTGATTGGATCTTAATGATGGATGGCGACCTTGATCAATAAAAGTGCCCCCCACCACTGGTTTCTTTTTACCTCAAATTTTGTTTGAGAAAATGGGTGTGAGAGTAGGAGTGGCCATGGGGATGGTGGTGAGGGTCAGGTCAGCTGACACGATTGCCCTGCAGCGCCGGCCCTGGCACGAGCTTGTCCCCTGCAGATGCCGCCCGCCGTGTGGGCGTCTCGTGGGTGTCCTGCTGCTCCTGTTGCCGCCTGAGAGAGTTCTCCTCTGGCTCACCTGGAAGCCTTCACCTTTCACTGTGAACCTTTCGGAGCGTGTTTGGCACGTGGCCCCTCTGTCCTGCTCTGCTTGCCTGTTCCCTGGTCTGTGGGCAGCACGTGACTCTTCTTGGCTCTGCTGGAGTCTGGAGCCCATAGAGCCTAGTGGTTCAGTCCATGAGCTTCTGGAATCCGGCATCCTGGGTTGGAGTCCTGACTTTATCACTTGTTAGCTGTGGGAGCTGGGACAAGTTACTTAACCTCTCTGAACTTCAGGTATGACCCCTACGTGCCCCAGGATTACCAGGAGGGTCCCTGACATGAAGAAAGGCTGTGCCTGCGTCACCAGCCTCGACACCTCTTGCTCTCCAAGGTGCTGCTCTGAGGTCTTCCTCGCCTCTGTGGGCTTGAGGGCAGGGGCCCTCTGGAGGGGGAGCTGGGGGGGGAGGGGGAGCTGGGGTGAACACCCCCATTTCACAGGAGAAGGCCTTTGCTCAGGGGTCCAACAGTCGCTTAGCGCAGAGCAATTCATTCACTTGGCCAGCATATATTACGCTTCTAGAGTAGCCCAGGAGGGGTGCTCGTATCATTTCATCCTCCCAAGAGCTATTATGGGCAGGTGCTATTGTGAACCCCATTTACAGATGAGAAACTGAGTCCAATGCCGGAGGAACCAGAGGGCCGGATTCGGCACTATGTGGCATTCTGGGGGAGCCCAGAGGGTAAAGAGCAAATTCCTCTCTTGCTCTCTGAGGCATCCAGACATCGCCTGCAGCCCTCCAGACGCCCAGGCCCCAGCTCATACCCACAGCAATAGGACAGGCCACAAGACAAGTCCAGAGGCCTGAGGGGGAGACTCTGAGGTCAGCCCCTCAAAGATGTCCACGTCCTAAAACCCAGAACCCATGACCATGTTGCCTTACATGTCAAAGAGGTTCTCAGATGTGATTAAGGACCTTGAGATGGGAGATTATCCTGGCTTATGCGGGTGGACCCAGCATATCACAAGACCCTGCAAGAGGGAGGTCAGAGGGTCACGTGCTGGCTTTGAAGCTGGAGAAGGTAAAGAAAGAGATTCTCCTTCAGAGCCTCCGCAAGGAAAACAGCCCTGCTGACACCTTGAATTTAGGACTTCTGACTTCTAGAGCTGTAGGATAGATGATTTGTGTTGCTTGAAGTCACCACGTTTGTGTAGTTTGTTACAGCAGCCATAGGAAACTCATACAGGCTGTATCTGGACAGATGATGTCCAAGCCACGGCACCACTGGGTGGCTTTGCCACTGGGTTCCGGGGGTGCTTGGAGGAGCCAGGACGGGCGGAGATGCGGGCGGCGGCCAACGGGGCTGATCTGCCGCTCTGGGGTCACAGCCGAGCGGTCATCTGCACTGTTCTTGGCCACACCATCTGCTGGTGTCATGGCCCCCTCGGCAGTCTTCAGCTCCCTGTCATCTTCCAGGGACAGAGGCACAGTGGCTTTCTGGAAAGGAGGAGAGAAACCAACAGAGACAGGGTCTTGCCCAGAGCTGCTCAAAGCCACCCTTCGACACGAGGTGAGGGTGGAGGGGCTGGTGGGTGGGACTGTGCTCATCAGCGGTCAGCGTGCTGGGAAGGCGCGGACCGTGTTGGGATTCGCTGGCCCGAGGGTGGGAGGTGGGGGGGATACGCCGCTGTCACGGGCAGAGCCCACGTGGCCGGGTCTGCTCTGTCCTCCTGGCTGCACCTCTTTCCACTTTCCATCCATCGTGAGCGTTCAGCTTGCCCTCCGAACATCGCTCTCTCTCGGGCACGTCACTGATTTCCTTATGGGATAAACTTGTTCCTTTGCCCACTGGTTCGGCAGAGACTGGGCCTGGGAGTCAGGGGGTCCTGCCTTGGACTCTCGGCTCTGTCTTTCTCCAGCTCTGTGGCTTTGAGGGAGCCTCGCCCACAGCAGCCGTACCCTCTCCTCGTGGGTTATTGGGGAGATCGTCTCCCGGCTCATCTGGATGTGAGCTAGGACACAGCCGCCATGGTGTTCTCAGCGCCTGGCTCGTGAGAAACACCTTCTATGTGTTTGTTGAGTGAATGAGGCACGTGGGGATATTCGGCTGTCGGCACAGCGCCAGGCCCAGAGCAGGTCCTTGGCCGAAGCTTGGCTGTGACAGGCCGATGTCAACCTCCCGTCCCATCTTTGGTCCTGAAGCTCAGTCTCCCTCCTGCCCTCCCTCCAGCCCTCTCCTTCAAGCTGCTTCCTGGCTGCCTACATTTTGACACTTTTCGGCAGTAGAGACATTTTTTAATAGTCTGCCCCTTTATTTTCAAAAGAGCATCTTTGGAAGCTGGGCCTTTGATGTCTGGGGACACGACGTAGGTGCCTGTCTTTTCTCTTCGGTACCCCTGGGCATTGCTATCTCTCCTGCCATCTGGGCAGCTTGGCAAAAGCAGAGAAGCACTCAGGCTTGCCTTCAAGGAATGGAGGCTCCTGGCCACGGAAACCTGTGCTGATGAATGAATGATGGATGGATGGAGGAATGCATGCTTGCGTGATAAATGAACGGATGAATTGGAGAACGGAGGGTGAGCCCTGGTCTCCTCTGTGGCTCCAATGATCTTGTAGAAGGTATGCTGTACGGTCTGCCTCTTCTAAAGCACGCTCCCCGGGGGAGCAGCCCTGCCAAACACTCGTCGGTGTTATCCAAAAACTACGAAAAGGGGCGAGGACTTCCTGGGGCCAGAATAGTTTGGAAAATACTGGTGTTCAACAAACTTAAAAAGGTTTCTTTCTGGCAAGACTTCTCAGAGCCTTTACTACGCTCGTATGCTTTGCAAATATCCCCCAGGATGTAGGCTATGCCGTTTCCTCCAACATGTGGACCCTGGAGTCTGTGTTTCAAGGACGGGGTTCGCAACAGGCTGGCAGAAAAGCTTTTCGGGGAAGGCTGACGTGGGGAGGAGGGAACCTCCTTTGGTCTGGCGGAAGGAGAGCCAACCGAAAGAGCAGAAGGCTGTGCTGGCCAAGGACCAGCTGCTCGGTCAGCCCCGGGTCAAGAGCAGATCCAGGGAGGACAGCCTTGGTCTCGTCCTGAAGCAGGCAACCTCCCGTCCAGCAGACTTGGTGTCTCACAGGAGCCAGGGAGGGATGTTATTGTCGCCATCATTCGACAACGATCTGCCTCTCTTCAGGGCTAACCAAGGGATTCTGCCAGCTTTTCTGTTTTCTTCATCATTTGCACCTACTGGGTCCCTGCCATGGGCCATGGTTCCCCCCTAGAAAGTGCTCGTCGAGGGTTAATCCATAAGGTCACTTGAAAACGAAGCCATTATTCCCTTCTTAAAGGTTAATGTGTTTTTTCCAGGAGTGTGTGAGTGGAAATTTCAAGTACTCCACATTCTTCATTTCGCTGGGTAATGTCCTGAGCTGCTCCAGCAAAATGAGCCCTTGAGCAGCTAGAGAGGAGCCCCGACAAGAGAAAGGAGGGCAGTTGGGGGGGCGGCCGGCCCCCGGGAGGCGTCACCGCCTGCAGTGGAGGTGAAGGCAGCTGTCTGGCCTAAGCCCCATGGTGGGAGATAATGAAAACCCATAGGACACAGCTCAGGGGAGGGGGCCATTCAATAAAGTGTACAGCGGGTGTCAGGGGGCCCGGGGGCAGGGGCACCTGCAAATAGGAATACCAGCAGGACCTGGGGAGTCTGGGAGGCTCTCAAATGCTCCTTGGTTCTCTCTGCAGCCAGCCCTCTCTGCTTCCCCAAATCCCCGAGTCTGCGGGTCCTCAGTTTGAGATGGACCAGAGGGGCTGTGCCCCAGTTCCAAGTGCCCCCTCAGGGTGGACATCCACCCCTGGGCGTCCAATTGGACCATGGCTGGTCCAATCAGCCATGGTCAGGTGTGGCGTTGCATTGTACACCCATGGCTGTGCTAGGCCCCTCTCCCGTAGGTGGGAAACGAAGTACAGCTCAGAGATCGGAGGACTGAGTCAGGTTAGCACCCAAAAACGGGTCTCCTTCAGGCCTGGACATTAGGTTCCAGCACGTTCTCCCCTGTCCCTTCTACCACATACCCCCATATTAGCTCTACAAGATGCCTGTGGATCTCCACCCCCAACCCAGGACGTTCTTTTTTGTTTTGAATAAGGGGTTAGCAAACTATGGCCCACCGGCCAAATCTGGCCTGCATTTGCTTTTGTAAATAAAGTTTTATTGGCACACAGCCATGCCCACTCATTTACATATTGTCTGTGGCTGCTTTCCAGACACCATGATAGAGTTAATTGGTTGTAACCGAGACCCTGTGGCCCGCAGAGCCAGAAGTATTTACTAGCTGGATCTTTGCAGAACAAGTCTGCCAACTCTTGTTTTAGACGACTGTTATGTAACCCTTGCTAAGTGAACAGGAGTCCTCAGGGAACATCTGGGGTGAGAATGATTATGACTATGATTATCCAAGAAGGTCTTCCTTCATTTAGCAGGTCCTTACTGCCTAGCAGGCATGTGCTGAGCTCTAGGGATAAAACAGGGAACAAGGCAAGGTCCCTGCCCTCACAGAGCTTTCTTCCTTAAGATGATAAAGTATGTTTTCTTCTAAAAAATAACCAGAGCTCTCAACCCTGGGTGCTTACTGTCTGGGAGTAGAGATCCGGGGCTGAAGGTGGTGGGTTGGGTACATACTAAAGAAGACATGGGGTCCCTGGATCAGGAAACAAGAGTCTACCAGGGATGCTGGGACAGACTCACCAGAAATGCCCAGGTTTCAGAAGAGCCAAGGGCACGCGGCCGACGGAAGGGCGGGCCAGAGACGAGGTTGACGGGTTAGCCAGCCGCCGGAGTAACTTAACCCCGAAGTCTGCCTGGAGGAGGAGGATTTTGCATACAGCCTTGGATTCAGGGAGAAGGGAGGGGAGTCATCCCTATGGCCCAAAGGCAAACTCAGGAGAGGCTGGGGCTGGAGGCTTTTGTTCTTACCCTGTCTTCATCACACTCCTCTGTGGAAATTCCTGCTGATTTTCCTTCCTCTACATTAACAGACTATATAGCTGGGCACGTGATCACCCCAAATAAAGGCCTCATTTCCCAACCTCCCTAGCAGCTAGATGTGGCCATGTGGTAGATTTGGCCATTGTGCCTTGAGTGGAAGTGGTATAAACCATTTCCAAATTGTGCTCTTAAAGGGAAGGAGTGGGCCCACTCCCTGCCCCTTCATTCCTTCCCACCTGCTGGAATGCACAGGTAATAGCAGGAATTGAAGCAGCCATTTTATATCTTGAAATGGAAGGTACGTGTATCTTACGTGTGCAAGATACAGGGAAATGAGGTGGACGGGACCTGGGTCTCTGATGACTGTGGAGCTGCTCCACCAACTCAGGACTATGACCTGAAGCCTTTACGGGAGAGAGAGATGAAATTTCTGTGTTGTTTAAGTCACTGTCATTTTGGGTCTCTTTGTTATAGCAGCCAAACCTATAAGACACCCCCAAGGCACTCCAAATAAACATACAATTAAATAAACACCACAGGCTGTGCAAATGAAGCTCAGAAGCTTCGCCCACTTGGAAATTCTGGGGCCCCGTTGCTACTGCTCTGCTGTCTCCTCTGTGTATCCACACAGCTCCCCTCCTCTGGCTACGAGCCAGCTGCCAGCTCTCTTCCATGGCCAGGTCTCAACGTACATTTCTGGATGGAGGAAGCATTGAAGGTTAAAGGGTGGAGGTGCTTGGCCAGCTAAGGCCAATGGAGTCCTCGGCAGCCCCCTGACCTTCACCTTGGCCTCCCCATCTCCCACCCCACCCTGTGAATGGGGGCAGCCCTCCAAGAACCCAGGGTCAGCTGTGCTGAGGGGCTGCTGGGAACAAAAGACTATCAAGGGATGCAGATGAGCTGCCGCAACATCGGAATAAAGATTCAAGTCCCCAGCTCCTCTGACCTCTGCCAGGCGGGGCTGCTTTCTCGGTGATCTCAGCCTTCCGCATCTCAGCCCCGTTCCCATAAGATCACAGGAGTACTGCCAGTTAGAAGCCCACCAGCCGAGGCCCCTCTGGATGTAATCAGCCATGATAACTTAATAGGCTTAAGTTTGGGAGGCTTCGTTTGAAGCTCAGGATCTTCACCCCCGGTAGCCCAGTTCATCTGGAAGAGCCTCCGTCTTGCCCTGACCGTACCAATTACCTCCGGCATCTCTGAGCTCTCGGACCACATCTCCAGGAGCCTGACCCGCTGTTTTGCTGATAGGCATGGCGCATGCTTCAGGTTCCCCAGCTGTCATTCCGACCAGCAACCCAGCGCAGACCCCCAAGAGAGAAGAGTGCAACATACAAAAGGCTTGGCTTCAACTCCCACACGCACGCACACCAAGAGAAATCAAAGGAGGTGCCCACTGGGCGCCGAAGATCATTCGAGAGTGAAAAGGACTGTGATCAGGGAGAAAGTTTAATACGCAAGGCTTCACGTTGGATTAAGTGTCCCATGCAGCTGGAAAACGAGGCTGCAGATAGAAAACAAATGTTCAGACGTCTTCGTGGGTGACCTCCAAGTTTCCACCGGCTCCTAATCCTTCTGTCATAATTCAAGCTTGTTGGCCTGGAGATGGTGGCTTGGCTGGTGGAATTCCATGATCTATTAGCCGTTCTTCCAAGGCAGCCAGTGGTTCCCTCTGTGGACCCGGCACGCTGATATGTTTCTCTGGCAGGATGGAAGCCCATGTTTCCATCTGGCTGGGCGGAAAATCACCTCTGAGTTCATCTTCCCAGGAGCTCGTCCCGTGCAGGCAGGGGGAGGGGGCATGGGGAGGGGCCGTGATCGAGCAAGCATTAGGAAGGCCACTGCTCCTGAAAGAGCTTGTCTTTTGTGGGGACGAGGGGCAGGGGTATGTTAAGTGATTTTGGCAGGACCAGCCTTGAGCAATGGAGCATCTATCCCTCTGCCCGTCAGCCCACCTACTCATTTTTCTTGCATTCATTTATTCATCTTCCAACTGCCGGTCTACCATCAGCCATGCTACAATCTTTTTAAATTTTTCTTTTCCTTTTCTTGTTTTTGGCTGAGTCTCACAGCTTACCGATAGTTCCCCAACCAGGGATCGAACCCAGCCCCTTGGCAGTGAAAGCGTGGAGTCCTAACCGTCGGACCACCAGGGAATTCCCAGCCATGCTACAGTCATAATTGAAGCATGTAAAACCTATCATATCCTCAATAAAACTTTTGCTTTCTTCCCAGCATCTAAAAAGACAGGCAGTGTAGCTGGTGTTCACACTCCTGTGTACTCCCCTCCCCCTGAGTGTGGGCAGGACCTAGTGACTCACTGCTAAGTCAGAGAACGTGGCAAAGTGATGGGAGGTGCCCTCTGAGATTAGGTACCAAAAACTTGGACTTCCGTCTCGCTGCTTCTCTGGCTGCTCACGTGCGCATGCTCTGATGGACCCAGCTGCCACTTTGTGAGCCACACCGTGGAGAGGCCCGCGGGGCAGGGAGCTAATGTCTCTGGCCTTCAGTCAGGGAGGCCTGGAGGCCCTTGGTCTTGGAAGAGGAGCTTCCTGCAAGTGAGGCTTGGGGTGACCGCAGTTCCTGCTGACACCTTGCTTGCAGCCTCATGGGAAACCCTGAGCTAGAAGCACCCAACTGAGCCACGGATGCTGGGAGATGTACACACGTGCTGTTTGCATCACTGAGTTTTGGGGTGATTTGTTACACAGCAATAGAGAACTGATACACCCAGTTTTCCTATGTCAGTAAAGGGTCTACCCCAGACCTTTCCACAGCCGGTCCATCAGCAGAAAGACTGGCCCTTACTCCAAACCCCCTGGGCCATTCTCCTCCTCTGCACCCCGCCCCCCCAGCTGCCTCCTCTCACTGGCACCCCTGTGTAGGCCTCTTGGTCTCCTCACATCCGTTCCCCACCAACTTCCTGCTCCCATCCCTCCAAGGGCTCCCCACCGCCCCGAGGGATCGCGCCTCCTCCCGTGGCCCTTGTTTCTCCCCAGCCTCATTCCCTTCCCCGCTGCCCCCAACTCACCCACTCCAGGCACCCAGACCTTCCTTCTGTCCCCAATGTGTGAAGCTTGTCCTTGCCTTAAGCTGCTCATGTCTGTAAGCCCCTGGCCTGGAACAGCTCCCCCCAGAGGTGTGAGTGGCCAGCTCCTTCTCACTCCCCAGGTCTCGACTCTGTCCCCTTTCCAGGTTTTCTCTAGCACGTCACTGTTGTATTGCTGTGATAGCCCTTTCACTGTGTGAGGTTATCTTGCTTATCTACCAACCAGTCACCTATCTACCTATCCATTCTTCCACCTATTTATCACATTTATCATCTATCATCTATTTATTATATCTCTCTACCTTCTATATCTGTCTCTTCTATCTCTCTCTCTTTATCTATCCATCATCTATCATCTATCTGTCTATATCATCTATCATCTATTATCTATCATCTATCTATGTATCTATCTATCATCTGTCTATGAATCTATCTATCTGTCATCTATGTATCTATCATCTATCATCTATTATCTATCTATCTTCTATCTATCTATCTATCATCTGTCTATGAATCTATCATCTATGTATCTATCTATGTATCTATCTATCTATCTATGAATCTATCTATCATCCATCTATCATCTATCTATCATCTATCTATCTTCTATCTATCTATCTATCTATAATCTATCATCTCATCTATCTCCCCCACTAGAATACAAGCTCTATAAGTTCAGGACCCTTATTTGTCCTGTATATTAGTTTCCTGTGGCCACCATAACAAACTGGTTGGCTTAAGATAACAGAAATGTGTCCTGTCACAGTCCTGGAGGACAGAAGTGCCAAAATCAAGGTGTCAGCGGGCTCACGTTCCCTCCAAGGCTCTAGGGAAGGATGCTGCCTTCCCTCTTCCAGCTCTCATGGTTCCAGGAATTCCTTGGCTTGTGGCCACATCACCCCAACCTCTGCCTCTGTCATCACGTGGCCTTCTCTGTGTCTTCTCCTCTTCTGTCTCTTTTAAGGACCTTGTTGTTGGGTTTAGGGCCTACCTGGGTAATCCAGAAGGATCTCATCTCAAAATCCTTAGCTTACTTATGTCTGTACAGATGCTTTTTCCAAATAAGTTCACAATCACAGGTTTTGGGGGATATCTTTTGCGAGGCTACCATCCAACCCACTGCAAAGTGTTCACCAATGTGTTTAACCCTTGGGCCTCCAACAATTCCAAGTATATCTGGGAGCACTCAGGAAGAATTTGTTGAGTGAATGAATGAACAAACCCATCCCTTAGTTGAGTTGTTCTCAAAGCTGAGTTCGCATCAGAATTACCTGAAGGGCTTCAAACAGATTGCTGGGCCTCACACTCAGAGATTCTGACCCAGCACGTCTGGGGTGAGGCCTGAGAATTTGTGTTGCTAATTCATTTCCAGGTGAAGCTGCTGCTCGGGGGGAGCACGCTTTGAACCTCCCTGCTTTAGGTCATCTGTTCTTCCATTCAACCATTATTAGCAGGACCTGAATTATGATTAAGGTTTCATTTTCCCCTCAAAGAGCTTATAGGCCTCCAGCATCTTTCAGCTGTCCATGGTTTTTCCTTGTCAAAGAGAACACACTATCTGATTATCTAATTCTTCTCCAAAGAGCCTGGTACCCTATGTCCTCCCTAGGGATGACTGCAGTTAAATCAACTCTCTGGGGAAGGCCGGACAGGACCAAGATGGGAGCATCGCCCAGCGGATGGGGCATTGCTGGGTGTGGAAGGTTGGGGTCTTCCTGGATTCTCTGAAATCACACCTTGGGGACCACACTTAGGGGCTGTTACAGAGGCCAAGTGTGGTCCAAGACTCACCCCCAAAACAGAATTTCTGGTTTCTGGGGCACAGGATCCACAGAGGAAAAAAAAAAAAAAAGTGTGGGAAGGGAATATCTTGAAAATGTCACCATTAAGACGGATTTTCAGCCAGGAAGACAGGTGGTACATGGGGGATGTCCACTGAGCACAAGAGCCTTACCTGGGGCTTTTGCTGGGGGTCCCCATCTTCCACCCAGCACAGCCTTGGGGTACCCTTCCTTCCTTCCTTCCTTCCTTCCTTCCTTCCTTCCTTCCTTCCTTCCTTCCACTTTATTGAGATAAATAATTCATTGGCCAAAAAATTCACCCATTTTAAGTATATAATCCAGTGTTTTTTAGTATTTTACAGTTAATGCCCAACCAAGTTTAAAACATTTTTATCACCTCAGAAAGAAACCCATCACCCTTAGCTACCATACCCCTATCCCAAGCCCTACACCCAGGTCTACACAACCACTGATCCACTTTTTGTCTCTATAGATTTCCCCCTTCTGGACTTTCATGTATATGGAATCATAAACCATTTGTCTTCTGTAACTGGCTTGTTTCACTTAGCATGATGTTGTCGAGGTTCCTCCAAGTTGTGACACGTATCAGCACTCTATTCCTTTGCACGGGAGAAAAATTAATATTCCATTGTTCGGATGAAACACATTTTGTTTATTCATTATTCAGTTGATAAAAATTTGGATTGTTTTTAGCTGTTATGGATAATGCTGCTATAGACATTTGTGGGCAAGTTTCTGTGTGGACATATGTTTTCATTTCTCTTGAGTATAATATCTAGGACTGGAATTGCTGAGTCATATGGTAACCCTCTGTTTAATCATTTGAGAAAGTGCTACACTGTTTTCCAAAGCAGCTGAACCTTTTAAAATTCCCACCAGCAGTGTATGAGTGTCCTGATTTATCCACATCCTGGACCAAACTTATTATTGAACTTTTTGATTCCAGCCATCCTAGTGGTTATAGCACGTGTCTCCTTGTACTTTTGATTTACCTTTTCTCTGATGACAAATGATGCTGAGCATCTTTTTATGAGCTTATTGGCCATTTGTGCATCTTCCTTGGAGAAATGACCTTTGCCCAATTTTTAAATTGGGTTATTTGTATTGTTGAGTTGTAAGTGTTCTTTATATATTTCAGGTACAAGTCCCTTATTAGATTTGCAAATATTTTCTCCCATTCTGTGTGTTGTCTTTTCCCTTTCTTGATGGTGTCCTTTGAGGCACAAAAGTTTTTAGTTTTAAAGCCCAGTTTATCTATTTTTTCTTTTATGTGCATACTGTCATACCTAAGAATTTTTTTTGCCAAGCCAAGGTCATGGAGACTTGCTCCTCTGTGTTCTTCTGAGAGTTCTATAGCTTCAGCTCTTACTTTTAGATCTTTGATTCATTTTGAATTACTTTGTGTATATAGTATGAGTAAGGGATCCAACGTCATTTTTTGGCATGTCGTTATCCAGTTGTCCCAGCACCATTTGTTGAAAAGACTATTCTTTTCCCCATTGGATAATTTTGGCACTCTTGTCAAGGGATGGAGAGCTTTTTTTCTTTCCTAACTTTAAAACAGGGAGGCAAGTAGTCAGTGACTTTTTAATCTAACTGTAATTGTTTTACAAATTTACACATGTAACCTATTGTAGAAAGCAAAACCAGTCTCCCCCCACCCCCAAGAGGATTTATCTGTAAATCAAGTTAAAAAAAAAACCCTGTGTTTCTGGCTATTAACCCTTGGATATGATTCTTGAGAGTTCCCCCAAATGCCAAAGAGCAACTTTTGAGACGTTCAAAGGGAGGTGGGTAAAGAGCTACTGAAAACTCACTGAGCAAACAGGGGTAAGTTCCTACCCTTCTCTCTCTCTCTCTCTGTCTCTTTTTTTTTTAATTTTTTGTTTATTTTTGGCTGTGTTGGGTCTTTGCTGCTGCGCGTGGGCTTTCTCTAGTTGCGGCGAGCAGGGGCTACTCTTCGTTGCAGTGCGCGGGCTTCTCATTGCGGTGGCTTCTCTTGTTGCGGAGCACGAGCTCTAGGCGCCAGGGCTTCAGTAGTTGCAGCATGTGGGCTTAGTTGCTCCACGGCATGTGGGATCTTCCCCAAGCAGGGGTGGAACCCGTGTCCCCTGCGTTGGCAGGTGGATTCTTAACCACTGCGCCACCAGGGAAGTCCCTCTCTCTCTTTTTAAAGCTGCACGATATTTTATTGGATTGTTTCCAGTTATCTGCTATTACAAATAATACTTCAGTGAATAACTGTACAGATACCCATTTATGTATGTGGAAGTACTTCTGTAGAGTAAAATTTTAGAATTGGAATTACTGATTCCAAAAGTACATTATGGGACTTCCCTGGTGGCGCAGTGGTTAAGAATCTGCCTGCCAACGCAGGAGACACGGGTTCGAGCCCTGGTCAGGGAAGATCCCACATGCCGTGGAGCAACTAAGCCCGTGCGCCACAACTGCTGAGCCTGCGCTCTGGAGCCCACGAGCCACAACTACTGAGGCCGCAAGCCACAACTACTGAGCCTGTGTGCCACAACTACTGTGGCCATGAGCCACAACTACTGAGCCCACGTGCCACAACTACTGAGGCCGCAAGCCACAGCTACTGAGGCCGTGAGCCACAACTACTGAGCCCGCGTGCCACAACTACTGAAGCCCATGCACCTAGAACCCATGTTCCGCAACAAGAGAAGCCACTGCAATGAGAAGCCTGTGCAGTGCAATGAAGAGTAGCCCCCGCTCGCTGCAACTAGAGAAAGCCTGCGCACAGCAACGAAGACCCAACACAGCCAAAAATAAACAAACAAATAAATAAATTTATTTTTAAAAGCACATTATGAATTTGTTATTCTTGTAAACGCTGTCCCATTCCACCCCTTTAAGGGCTATGCCGAATGATACCCCAGCAGGAGCGTATGGGGGCGCCTGTCTTTCCAAAGGCTGATCAACACAGAGTATTACCAAACTTCTGGCTTTTTATCCATCTGATGGGTAAAAGTGGGCAATTCAGTGTGGTTTTAATCTGTATGCCTTATATTATGGTGAGATTACACATCTTTTTAATACAGTTAAGACCCATTTATATTTCCTTTTTGGTGAATTATCCATCAATATGCTTTATCCATTTTTATTGGGGTTTTTTTTTCTTATTTGTTGAAACGTGCTTTATCGTTTAGGAATATTAGGTCTTGGTTTACCTAGGTCTTTGTCAGCTCTGTTCAATATAGGAAGAGATCATGGAAGGGCACGAATGTATAGCCAGAGGTGAGAATCTTTGGGGACCACCCTGGTGATGGGTGACCACGTTTATATTTTCATTTTCTTAGCAGCCTGGGGAATTCGATTCTCTCTTCTGAGCCTCAGTTTCCTTATCTGAAAATGGGGATAATAATTCCCATTTTTGAAAACATCTTTGAAAGCGCTTTGGGGATCTGTGTAGACCTTCATCCCGCCTTAACCCCACTCTCCTTCGAGGCGGCCATTCAGCTCCTTGAAGCTAAACTCCAGCTTCTCCCGGACCCCAGGGCATTCATTCTGTCGTTCGTTTACCTACTGAGAACCCACCATAAGCCTGAAGCTGCTCCAGATGCCAGGTGCTAGTGACCCAGCAGGTGTGCAAAGTAAAGGTCCTGTGCCCGTGGAGCTTCTCATAGGAGAAATGGACAGTAGACCGTAAACCAGCACTACAAGGAAATCAGGACTAATCAGCATAGCAGCTGTGACTCACGGGGCATCAACGACGTGACAGGCCCTGTGTTTCATGCCATCCTACACCAACCCTAGGATGAAACAATGATCAGCTCCATTTTATAGATTTGAGAAAGGTTCACAAAGATTACGTGACCTGCCCAAAGTCATATAGCTAGTCAGAGGATTCAAACCCAGTGCCCTCTGGCCCTTAGGACCTGGGGAAGAGAGGCAACCCCTAAACTCCCAAAGCATCTTCGAGGGTGTTTGGGATGGGGGGGGGTTGGACCAGAAGGGAGCAGGGAGGATGGTCTCACGAGTTACAGCATCGCTCCAGAGAAGCCTCTTGGCAGTCCATCACCTGCCACCCCACCCGAGACACAGACAGGTCCCAGCAGAGCTGCTGGTCAAGGATGAGCCAGGTTTCATGAGCAATTACAGTCCATGCAAGATAAGATGGCGGGGGAGATGCTTAATTAGACTCTTTCTAAACCTCGGGTTTCTTTGAGGTGAACAGCCAGAGGGGTGTTGGGCGTTGTGTGTGTGTGTGTGTGTGTGTGTGTGTGTGTGTGTGTGTGTGTGTTTTCCCCTTCCCAGAAACAGGGCCAATCTCCACAGCTGGAATGAAAGCAGAGCTGGCTGCTGCCCTGAGCCCTGTGAAGGCGTCTGGGCTGCCTCCTGTCCATGATCTCTCGCTTCCCTTCCCGCCTCTCAGCCACTCCCCCTCCTCTGCTGGGCCATCTGGCTATCAGGGGTGGGAACTCATCACAAGGGGGCAGGGTGGACCGTGTCCCGCTCGGGAGATGCCAGGTGTGTTGAGTCTGAGCCCAGGTGGCCCCTGATTACTGGGGAGGCCTGCCTGGGGCGCGAGCTCCGCCGAGGGTCCCGCTGGCCTCTGGGCCTCCTCTCAGAAGCACCTCCACCAGCCTGCCCTCTCTGAGCCTCGGTCTCCCCACCTGTGCAAGCTGGTGGTGACCCTGGGTGGTGCAGCTGAGAGCAAGGACCTCTCCTGTGTTACTCATGCTGGAACCATGAGCTTGAACCCGGGTTGGCACACAGCGGTGGACTCCATACAGACCTGCCCAGTTTGGGTTCCTAAAAGGTATGTATGAGTCACTGGGAGAGCTTTTGTTCCTTGGGCACCTGTGTCACCTGGGGAAAGGGTTGCCAGGATAAAGGCAGGACACCCAATTAAATCTGGATTTCAGATGACCAACGAATCATCTCTTAGTGTAAGTATGTCCCGTGACATATTTGGGACATAGTCATGCTAAAAAGTCATTCACTGTTTATCTGAAATTCAAATGTAATGGGGTGTCCTGCATTTCATTGGAGAAATCCCTACCTGGGCAAGGCCACTCAAAGATTCAGGGTCAGTAGGCGTGGGGTGAGGCCCAGGAAAGTGCATTTTGATCTCTTTACTGGACACCTCGATGCACAGGGTCCTTCATCCACACTTGGAAAAACATGCAGTGTCTCCTGCGGGCCAAGGTCAGGAGTTGAGAGTGAATGGCCTCCCCCTCCCCTCCTCTGTTAATACAGTGTGCCCCCCACCCTCCCTGCACCCCGGGGCTTGACTGAGACCCTTGGAGTGGGCAGCTCTGAGGGGCAGCTCAATGTCCTGGCTTAGAGCCCTGGAGTGTAGAGTCAGGTGTCCTGCTTTCAAATCTGACTCCTCTCCTCACTGACTGTGTGACTTTGAGCAAGTCACTTAACCTCTCTGGCCTCCAATTTCTTGTAGAGAGATGAGCACTTCACAGGTTGTCAGAAGGATGAATTGAGATCACGCGAGGCAAGTGCTGTGCACAGCGCTGACATAACAGTGATTAATAAAGGGAAGAGAGTAGTAATCCTCGCAAATATATATTGAGCACCGCCCCATGCCTGGCATGGTTACAGGTGCTCAGAGAATCTTCATCCCCACCGGGTTCACTACAAGGCACATTGCATGGGGTTGTGCAGTGCACGGCGTGAACAGCTGTACACAGCATCCCTAGGGTCGGTTCTGTGTCAATCCCACATGCAATAGGCTCACTCAAGGCCACGAGAACAGCCCTGAGGCCACACAGTTCACCATGGCCTGAAGTGCTCAGGACTTGGTGGGTGTTGGAATCAGGAATCGTGCCGCTCCCTAGAGTTCAGGTGTAAGGGAGACAATGCAGCCTCAGTCACGTGAAGGACACAGGGGACTCCAAAGTACAAAAGAAATCTAGGAAAATGACAGTAAGAGTCTGAGAGGGGCCCCAGGATCCAAACTGCTCTGGTCTGTGGGGCACAGAGACTCGCAGCTCAGGAGGGACAGCAGCGGGCCTCTCTCTCGAAAGAGAAGGGAGGCATGTGTGACAGCGCTGGGGGGTGTGAGATAGACCCGGTGTGGGGCTTGTTAGGAGAGTGGGCCAGCTGGCCCCCACTTGTGTGCTTGTAAAGGATTGAGGAGATGTGGGTACCCCAAACCCAACATGGAAATAGTCCTTGGGGGCCCGGGAAGCCCTTGACCATTCCACGGACCCACGGAAAGTGGAGGTGGGGATGCCGACATCCATCTGTCCTGGGCTGGAATCCTGGCTTCTGCACGAACCAGCTCTGAGACCCTCAGCACAGCGTGTGCCCTCTGCTTCTCACTTTACTCCTGTGATGAGGGGGACTTTTGAAACCCACCTCACAGGGCGGTTGTGGGTATTGGAATGGAAGCCGAATCTGGTGGAGAACTTGGTTTGCTGCAAGGGCTGGCTGGAGGAGGGGATGGCTGACATCATCCTTCATCTGAGAGCCACACGTTTCCCCTCTGGCCACCTCCAGTCCTTCTCTCCGATAACCTGGGGAAGATGAAAAAACAGTCACGGTCCCCTTTCTTCTCTTACCACACTCCCTCCTGCCTCAGGGCCTTTGCATGTGCGGTTTCCTCTGCTTAGGATGCCCTTCTCTCCCCCGAGCTCACTAATTCCGCCTGGCCCCTCTGCTTTAATTGCTCGTGTCACCCTGCACCTGCCCTTCACTGAACTCGTCGGCGCTGTGGCTGGACGCTCACGCTGAGCAGTTATAATACTTAAGCCCCCTCTGAGCTCCGAGAGGGCAGCGGCTACGCTTGCTTTTGCTCCTTACCACGTGGCTCCCAGCAGTCCCTGGGCAGACGGAGGGTGAGACGGATGGGGGCGGAAGGATGGAAGCCCGAGAATCTCGGGCTGAGCCCTACGTGTTGCCTCTGATAATTGTCCTGGTCCCTTCCGCAGGCGCCCAAGAGATTCCAAGGCAGAGCGAGGAAGCCAAGGAGGTGATTTGCTGCATGAGGCTTGCTCGTTTGTGGTGAAATGTTCTCTGTGGCTTTTTCTCAGAGGCTAGCTGGTGCCAAGATAGACACACTCCTCATCTCCTGCCTCTCCCCTCCCTGGCCGCAGCGGAGCCCTCTGCCCTGCGGACAAGCTGGGGCCCCGCTCTGGTTTCCCTTGGCCCCTGGCGTGCAGTGTTCAGGCCACACAGCAATCAGCATGTTGCCACTGACCGAGAGCTGCCAGCTTGCCAGGTCGGGTTGCCCACGCGAGCCAGACCCACAGGGGCCTGGGCCCGGAGTCTGCTCAGCGACAGGAAAAAGGGGAGTCCCTGTCCCTGCTGCCGACCTCCCTGCCACATCCTGCTCCGGACTCCCGTCCCAGGCCCGGAGGACACGAGCCCATCACCAGGAGACAGGAAGGAAAGACACAGGGCAAAGGCGCTCCCACGTCTGCGGCGAGTTCTCAAGTTCTCCCCCATCCATCACCTACATTTCCCCGCCTCCACCCTCATATTTGGTTCAAACAAGAGCTCCCAAGAACGAAAGAAATTTAAAGGAAAACCCAGAGCCCTGACCATGGGTTGGGATGCTCATTTCACATTCGAATAAATACTCAAGCGAGTGATGGAGGGCTGGAGGGAAGGAGGCTGGGCGTGGAGTGTGGCGAGTACCAGGCCCAAGCTCCATGCCAAAGCCTACGTTTGCTTCTGCCTCCCTCATTCTGGTCCCTTCTGAGAGCCCAAGTATCAAAATAAAAATACCCGGCCACATACCAACTACAGTCATCTTTCCCATCAGTGGGCTTGGGAGCTCTGATGCCTCAACAGGATGGTGGGTGAGGGGCTCATGGGGCACCTGGGAAGGAGGCAGTGGTCAGAGGACAAGGACTTGGTAGCCTGTGGCCAGTGCCACCTGAGACTTGCTAAGTCTCGGGCCATGATTTCTGGTGGGTTCTATCGTGAGTCCAATTGTTCATCAGGCTCCTCTGGAGCTGGTGGATTCTCCCACAGGCGTTTCCATCTTCTGGGTGCTGCTTCTCTGACTCCTGTGCCCCTTTAGCCTTTTGAGGGCCCATCTGACTCCCCAGAGCCCTTCGCAACCACTAGCACAAGCCATGGGGAGCAGACCCAAGGATCCCAATCTGGCCGCAGTCGCAATTGTCCCTTCAAATGAATAAGCAGGCATGGGAGGGGTTATACATCAGTCTCTTACAAATTTAGTTGCTGTGAGTCCATCCCAAAAGACTGATAAAATTTGGGGCATCTGTGCCTGAAGAGGTGTGGACTTCCTTTGGGGGCTTTCTTCTGGTGGCCAAATCCTCACCCTCGTAACTTTAGGGACGAAGCTCTGAGCTTTATTTCAAAGAGAATTCCACATTTATCTTTTAAATAACGTTGCATCGTTTTAATAGTTTGCCCAGCACTTTCAAATGTGATTCTGCAGTGTCCTGCTGGGTACCCTAGAGGCATTTTTTGTATATAAAGTGCATCCCACTTTAAACTATAGCTACTATCTCAGACAGTTGATACTATCAGGTTGAATCAGGAAATTACCAATATTTGACTTTTTTCATCCGTATAAAATGTCAGTTTCCTGTGGTTCAAGTGATAATAGCTAACACGTGCGGAGCTCTGGTCGCAGAGCCAACACCTCCCAATGGCATCACCCAGTGTAATTGTTACTGTCATTCCTGTGAATTTCAGAGAGGTTAAGTGTCTTGCTGGAAGTCACACAGCAGTAGCTCCAAGAATTAGCACTTGAGCCCCAGGAGGCTCTAAGGAAGCCCTGGGGAGTGCTGGGTGCCATTGCCACCTGTGCATTTCTGTCCATGGCCCTCTTGCTCCCCTCGCCAGACCACCTCCCTCTCCTATGTGTTGTATCTGGATAGCTTCCCAGATGGTCCTGGCCCCTCTGGCTACATCTTCGCTCTGCATGCTTACAAGATCCCTGCACTCGAGCTGCAACGATTTCTCTATGTGGTGGCAGGAGCTTGTTCATCTTTAAGAGGGGACGAAGGTGACCACCGTATAAATGGAACTGATATGCTAATCTGTTCATTTGACAATGCCACCTGAGCCCCTCCAGGGTGCAGACACGGGAAGACAACAGCGGCCTGCAACACCCTTGCCTGCCCTGCAGCAGCTGACAAGCACCGCCAGGACGCATCCGCGAGGCACACTGGTCAGGGAAGCCTCTCTGGGGAGGCGACATCGGAGCCGAACATACACCGAGCTGGAAGAAGAGCGTCCGGGGGTGGAACGGCGAGTGCAAAGGCCCTGGGGCACAAGCACGCACAGTGCGTTCAAGGAATGATAAGGGACGAGAGCAGCTAGAGTGGGGAGCAGGGACGCGAGGTGACTCGAAGTCTGACCCACGAGGCACACGGTCTTTGGCACAGAGGAAACACTTGCCAACCGTTGGCCTCAGGATGGGCTTCCTGGGGGGACGTCCCGGCCAGGGTCCCGGAAGGGTTTGGCATAATTCCCTGTCTGTCTGTCTGTCCGTTCATGCCTCTGCTTGCTCAGTGGCCCTCCGAGCTTCTACCCCGGCCCCGCGCTGCAGGGGTGAGAAGGCCGTCTGGCGCTTCCTGCCCTTCCTCTCCTTCCCCTGCTCCAGGCGAAGGAAGCCAGGCCACACCCGGCATCTGGGTGCACGTGTGGGCCCGGGGCGGAGGGGGTCGCTGCCGAGGGCGCTGCGGGCCCGGCTTCCTGTCTGGGAGGCCCCGGGCGCACAATGCCTCATTGTCTCCGCCGCAAGGAGCTTCCTCAGGACGTGGAGGCCCGGGCCGGAGATGCCAGCTATTTCGGGTGCCGGGGAAGGCGTGCATTTGCTTGCCACCAGCATTTTTCTCAGGAGAAAGGTCAGTGGGCCCGGCCTGGGGGGTAAATCAGTCCCATGGGCCTCATTTCCCACAGCGTTCCCGCTTCCTCTCCAAAGAAGGGAGGGCTGGGCGGCAGTGCAAGGCCAGGCCGGGGGGCCTCGGGTGACTGCGCCTTCCGCCCTCTGGGGCCACCACGGGGCCTCTGCTGTTCCCGGACACGCCTGTTCCCTCTGGGGCATCTCTGCAATTTCAGGGCCCCCCACCGTGGACCCCTGAGTATCCGGAAACCCCAGATCGAGAGGGTTGCCCCAGGACGGAGCCTGGTGACGGGGCTCATGGCCCCCCCACGTTCAGCCCCTGACTCCCAGTCAAGTGCTCTTTCCAAAGCTTGCGCTCGGGGTCGGGGACCACCGAGGTCGGCTCCCTCACGAAGAGGCACGTGCAAACGCTCACGCGTTGGATTTCGGGGAGGTCCCGGGCCAGATGGGACAATTCTGGGGTGTCTGCAGTCTCGCAGATGGTTCCGTTGTCGTCATCAGCACAGGCCGCCTTTGACCCTGGCTCCGCCGTGTGACCATGGACAGGGTCTTGAACATCTTAGAGCCTCAGGCTCCTCACAAAACAGGTATAACAGTGACACCTTGAATCCACGAGTTCAAGGCAGAGCTCACGTTCTCCAAGGGCCGGTGTCCCTCCCCACCCCGTACTTCTGGGGGGGTGGGCAAAACTGTACGTATAAAGCACAGGTCCGTGAAGAGATGCCCAGTTTATCTGGGGTATGAAAATTTTCATGGGAAGGGGCGATTAGGAAAAATTGTCTAAAGGTGCTCCTTAGGGGGACGCTGACGAACGATGCTTACAAGGGCTGATGTGGAGAATGAAGCAGGGGTGGTGCCTGGAACACAGTATGTGCTCAATAAACTTGAGCTGCTTTACAATGACTATTACTGACAGCAGGTGTCAGAGAGGAATCTGGGAGCTCTGCCACTTTCCAGCTGTGTGACCTTGGGCAAGTTGCTTGACTTCTCTGTGCTTTGGTTTTCAGACCTCTTTCAAGTAGTTATTGTGTAGGTTGAGCTGATTAATGTAACATACGTGGTTCAGTGCCTGGTGAACGGTAATCACACAATAAATGTGAGCTTTTACTATTATTTATTATTGAAATTCTTAATATTATTACTACATGCACAGGGACTTGGGAGCCAATGGTTCTAAGTGGGGGAAAACCATAAGAGATGGTGTGGGTCAAGGTTGGACCCCAAAGAGCTTGTTCCTTCTACTGGGCATCTGGTTCCAGCCTCAACCACCAGGGTCCGCCCTTGGCACTGAGGAGGGGCTGGTTGGCAACAGGGGGAAGGGGAGCAGTAACGCAGCACCCAATCTGATGTCAGTAAGGTGAAGGCCTTTGCATCCTGGTGCAATTCCTGGATGTGCATCGCACGTACCCAGGGAACAGCTGTGTCTGCCTCGGAGCAAGGGGTCCTGGGTGTGTAAACCAGCCGTCACATGCAGAAGCCAGGGATCACTGTCTCCAGCCTTTTGGCCACCGCAACCCTCCCCATTCTTTGGCCCGGCTGAGGAGGGACGGAGGGGTTTGTACCTTCACAGGACTTCCCAGGCGGATGGTAAGCCCTCACTTTCCTGATCTGGACCCCTGAGCTGGGTGAAGACTCACTGACTCAGGATACCAGGAAGGTCTCACAAGGCCCCCTGCGGTCCAGCCCTGCCTTTCTCTCCCACCTCCTCGCCCACCCTCCTCCCTGAGTGGGCCCCAGCCCACTGGCCACCTGCTGCTCCTGGACATGTCAAGCCCATCCTGCCTCAGGGCCTTTGCATATGTTGCTCTACTGCCTGGAACTCTCTTCCCACGTCTGTGTCCTTCTCAGCCTCCAAGTCACTGCCCCACAGTCCCTTTCCCAGAGAGACAGACCTTCCCAGACCACCCAGTCTGAAGTGGACTCCCCACACTGCCCGTCCCCAGTCTTTCTTGAATTCATTTTTTTATTGCTTTTAATCATGAACAACACTTCTGTTTCTTTATTTGTGTACTTTTTTCTTGTGCTTCTCCCTGTGTGAGATGACAAGCACCACAGGGCAGGGGCTTTATCCTCCCGCCAGCACCTGGTCCAGGACTGGGCCCGGGAGGCCCATAGGATCTGCTTGGTGTGGGCAGTGAAAGGCCAACCAAGGCCTTTCACTGCCATGGTCATTAACTCCAGTTGCCATCCCATTTTACAGATGTGAACACTTAAGGTAGGGATTCCTTGTGTGTGTGTGGTATCTCAGGGAAGCTTCCAGAATCCCTGCCCAGGACCCAGGGAAAGGGTAAGCTGAAAGGGAGGTTTCAGAGGCTACAAGAATGGGATCCGGGCCCCAGCTTTTCCATTTCCCTTAAAGGAGCATTTTCCTAAAATTTTCCTGTCGCCTCTGGATGCGTGAGCAGGGCTGTGGAGGGACCTGGAATTCGATTAGGCAGAAAGATTCGGACAAACAGGACGGGTGGCACTAATCAAAGCTGACACTCAGATGGGGCCTGTGAGGGCCCCGGGCTTTGTGAGCTCAGGGCACCTGCATGGAAACTTCCTTCTTCCCGGCTTGGAAGGATGGCTACAAGCCGGCACTCTCCCCTGCCGGGGAGCTGTCAGGGGAGGGACACTCATGGGCCACAGAGGCCACCCCTGGGTGCTCCTGGGCCGTCGGTGCAGGTGTCACGAAGGAAAGTGCTGCCAGGCTGGCCCTGTCTCTGGCCAGTGGGGATGACGAGCTTGAACTGGCCAGGTGATTTAAACTTCTCTGGGCCTCAGTTTCTTCATCTCTGAAAGCCACTGGCCCAGGGGCCACGCTCTGGCCCGGCCTGGTCTCACCCCAGGGGCGGGGCTCTCCCAGGGTCTGAAAGAGAATATACATCCGCCCTGCAAGCTGGAGCCTGGGCTATTCCCTGGCCCTGGGTCCCCCTCTGATCTCACCTGGAGCCACCTGCCTGCCCTGCCCACCTGGGAGTGTTCTGATGGGCCTCCCGCAGCCCGCTGCTCTGGACGGCCTCCCGCCATCCTCCCTCCACTCCCCTGGGGTCTGGCACTGAGCTGCAGACATGTTCACACGCAGTAGCCCCTTCAGCCTCCCAGCAGCCCCAGAAACCAGGCCCTGTCCTTGGCTCTCACTTTACAGATATAGAAACAGAGGCCGCGCCGGGGGTGGGGCCGGGATACGGACCCACGCTGGGCTCCAGAGCCTGTGCTCTGGGCACCCGGCCTTCATTCATCTTGGCTTGAGACCCCCAGGCAGCTGGAGAGGAAACCTCCCTCCCTCGGTGCCTGTTCCCTCCTCTCTTCAGTCGTGTGGTCCCTTCATCCCGTTCCCAGGAGTCCTCCGTCCCTCCTTCCTACTCCACCGGTCAGCTCACATTTTCCACTGGCTGCCCCACACCCCCTAGGCTGTGAGTTCCTGGGGGGACCCCGGTGCAGCGGGCGCCCATGCCTGGCCGAGGCCCGCCCCACACAGCCTTCCACCTGCGACCCGGACGGGGGGCAGACGGGGACTCCCCTCGGGGGCTGGGGCCCGCAGGAGCCGCACGGGCCTGGGGCTGGTTTGGTCTGGCGCCTCGTGGAGAGACGCAAAGACTCCCCGCGCTGAGCTTCCCCGGGCATCTCGCCTTTTCTAAAGCCACTGCGTTGTGTGGATAATGCCTATTCTTTCCACGGGCCACCTGCCAAAGTAAATGTTCGTGTTGTTTGAAAAACTTACGTTATATCACCGTGGGAATCTGAGTGGACAGAAACCTTTTTTTCTCCTTTAAACGAGGGTTGGGAGGGAGGCAGACGTGGAAAGGTTTTTTGTTTTTTCACTTTTCCTCTATTACTTTAACACGAGACACCATTGGGGTGGCGCTGGTTCCCCGCAGCTCCAAATGTATGAACTTGTATCGATGATGTTCAGGACCGTCTTCCCCCTTCCTACTCTCTGAGGTTCATGCAGTCACCAGTCACTTCCTAGAAAAAGATAAAATAAAAAGGAAAAAGGAAGAGAGAAACAAAGGGGAGGGTAGGTGGGAGCTTCCTGGAGCAGAGACCCTAAAATTCTCAGGAGGAAAGGTTGAAATACACAGTCAGGAAAAGAGAAGGGAAGAAAAGGTCTTGGAATGAAACCTGCTCCGTGTTTGTCTGAGCCTCTGCCCTGCAGAAGGGCAGGAGAGCTGATTTTAATTGAAGGGGACAAAATTAAATAAGCCCTGGGCTTCAGGTACGTGGGAGCCTGACGGACCTGTCCCCTGGTGCAGTGGCCACCACCGTGACCTCATGCCAATTATGCTGCTCCACCACCGAATTGAATGCTGTGCCCCTGGGCAGATGGAGACGCACGGCTGCCAGCAGCCTGCCGCCCAAGACACCGGGAATTTGTTCTTCCGCCAATGCCCCACAAGTCAGGTGAGGTGGGACTCCAAGGCTGGCCCGGTTCTCCTAGGTCACGGTAGCCGGAGGCTGTGCCACAGCCTCTGGGCTTGTTTGGGTTTTTTGGGTAACGGCAGCAGAGAATGGCCAGGCCTTGTTGGCCAGTCCTCCAGGGAGGACTCCTGGATTGACATTTGCTGGGCCCCTCGGCACTTGCCTTGGCTGGCGTGAGAGGAAACCTTCCTCCCTGCCTCCTGTTCGTCGGTGATTACTGCCGGCGTGTTGGACATTGGGGATGCAGCGGAGATGGGGACACCCCGCCCTTCGTCCTCCTGGAGTTCACAGTCTGGTGGGGAGAGAGACGGGACCCAGGCCCGCCAGGAGGCTGCGAGCTCCAGAAGAAAGCATCGTGTGCCTTGGGAGACAAAGAATGGAGCACCTAAGATCGTCTTGGGGGATGGGGAGGCCTCTGTGAGCTTGAAAGGGACAGGCAGGGGTGAGGCAGGCACAGAGAGGACAGTGGGAGATAGGAAAGAGGGCCTGGGAGCAGAACAAGCTGCTCTGTGGTCCAGCCGACTTGTGAGGGGCTTGGGGGGATCTGTCCCGAGTCCCTGAACTCCCACATCCATAAACACGCGCGCACAGGCACGCACCCACACCAGCGTTTCTGAGAGCTCACCGGCCCGCCAGGGAAAGGTGCTCAGCCCCGCCAGCTGCATCCTGGCAGCCCGAGCACGGAAGATCCCCACGGCCCTGGGGTCACCCCGCAAGGCTGCCCTGTCTTCAGAGCCGACCCTCCTGGCCTCTCCGTGCGGCACCAGGGCCGGCCTGAGTCACCGGGCCCACGTGCCCGGCCCCGGAGGTCACACTCTGCCCCCCGCCAACCTCGCCTCACGCGCCCTCTCTCCCGCCCCAGGTGAGGTCGCACGGGCTGCCCACCCCTCCCGCCTGCGCATCCCTGGGTGTGCGGACGCCCACGGGAGCAGCAAGGACGCTGGGGCCCCGTGTCACCTCCAACTGGAGGCTGGCTCAGAAGTGAGGGGAGGGGGGAGGGGGGAGGAGCCCGAGGTACATGAGGGCACATGACACCCTCGAAGCCGCCAGGCTTGTGATCCCACCGGGCCTGGAGCTGCGTCGCTGCGGCTGCCTTCTGGGGACGGTGTCTGTCACTCTCTGCCACTTCCCAGCGGTGCAGCTTTGGGCAATGACTTAATCTTTCTGAGCCGCAGTTTTCTCATCGGTCACATGGGGCTGATGGCAGCCTCTGCCGTGCGGAGCCAAGGCGGGCGTGGGGGGTTAATGCGTGTGAAGCATTTAGAGCAGCGCCTGGCTCGTTGCTCTTTGCCTCTCCCCTCCGGTCCCGGCTCCCTGTCCCTTGACGCCCAGGTGCGGGCTGCCCAGTGCCCAGTGTGTGCTCGTGTTTGTTGTGAAATGGGAGACGTAGACACCCCACCCCCACCTGGTGGTTGTGTGCCCACCTCGGCCGTGTGCCACCTGTCACACTGAGTGTCCTCTGGGTGCTGGGCGCTGGGTGAAGCTGCTTTGCACAGCTTTTTTCCCTGTGAGCTCACAACAGCTGTCCGCATTTCACAGATGAGGAAACAGAGGTTCAGAGTGGTCCCAGCAGTCACCCAACATCTCACGACCAGCTAGTGTTCCCAGAGTGTCTCCTTCCCACCACCACTGCCCCTTGCCCCATGCCAGTGCAGGGGTGCTTCCCTGGAGGTCATGGACCCCGCACACGTCTCCCCGCCTGGCGGTGCCCCTGTCTGCAGGATGCAGGCAGTTCCTATGCCCCACAGGCCACAGACATCACCAGGGCTGGGCTGGGTTCGAGGAACGTGTTTGTTGGAAGTACAGGAAACAGTAATCAGGAGCTGTCCACACGCTTTTCCTCTGCTTTACGCGTTTCCTCTGACAAAGATCAGCAAGGCGAGGTGGGCGCCAGGGCGCAGCCATGACACCATCTCCATGACCCACGGAACCAGGAGGCTGGAGAGGCAGACAGCCCCCCAGAAGAGGCGCCATGGCTGTACCATGAAGGGCTCCAGGCTCAGACACGGGCAGCGAGAAGGTGGCCGACGCAACGTATGAACCCACGTCCATTGTTTCTTACCAGCTTTACCGGGATGTAATTCACGAGCCACACAGTTCGCCCACAGGCAGTGTGGCTTTTGGTGTGCCTACAGAGTCGTGCGACCATCACCACAACCTAAGTTTTAGAACATGACCCCCAAAGCCCGTATCCATTGGCATTCACCCCCCTTCCCACGCCCCCTCCAGCCCTAAGCAAACACAAATCAATTTTCTGTCTCTATAGACTGACTGTTCTGCCCATTTTACATAAATGGAATCATAGAATATGTGGTCTTTTGTGCCTGGCTTCTTTCATTTAGCATCGTTTTCAAGGTTCACCTACGTCATACCATGTACCCAAACTTCCTTTCCAGTTGTGGCTGAATAATATTATAGATACACCACACTTTATTTATCAGCTCATCAATTGAAGGGCGTTTGGGTTGTTTCCACATTTTGGCTCTTGTGAAAAATGCTGCTATGAACATTTGTGTGCGAGTTTTGGTGTGGACATGCGTTTTCATTTCTCTTGGGACTGTGCCTAGGTGTGGACTCACTGGATCGTACAGCAATTCTATGTTTACCTTTTTGAGGAACTGCCGAGCTGTTTTCCAAAGCAGATGCACCATCTTACATTCCCACCAGCAACATGTGGGTGTTCCGACTTCTCTGCAGCCTCGCCAACGCTTGTTATTGTCTGTCTTTTTGATTCTAGCCATCCTAGAGGGTGCGATGTGGTATCTCACTGTGGTTTAGGTTTGCATTTACTTAGCACTTTTAGCATACTGCTTCCTCCTCTACCAAACGAAAGAAGTGGTCTTCCTTTCCCTCCTCCTCCAAATCCCCTCTCCCTGCATCACAAGACACCCTACTGAGCAGAACTCGTGAGGTTTCAGTGGAATCTCCGAGCAGGTCAGACTGAGTCTCCTTCGTTGTTAAGAGTCAATCGACAGGTCTTGAGTGCGTGTGCCTGGTCCTGCCTTGGGTAGCGGGGTTGGAAGGTGAGAGCAGGTGCTGTGTTCTCTGATGACACAGGGTGTGTGGGGAGAGACACAAACACTCCATGGGGTCGTGTCCTTCGAGGAGGGCCCTGAAGAACAAGAAGACTTTTATAGGAAGGGGGTGAGGAATAAGAGACTCAGCACTTTTTCCTTTCATCTTTTAATAACTATTCATTCATCACCGATCGTGTGCTGGGCATCGTACACGGAGGCCAAAGGCACAGAGGTGGGACCATGCCTGCTTTCTGCCTCTCCCCCTAGGAAGCTGGGACTTGGGGAAGGCAAGCTTATTTTCCATCTTGACGCAATCCCTCCAGCTATGTGAGCGGTCCCTAAGTTGCAGGCCAGCTTGCGTCTATAACAATTGCATGCAAATCACAGTGATGAGAACAGCTGACATTTGTGACCAACAGGACACACTTAGCAGCCACCAGCACCTTTGTAACCATTAAACACAATGGCCCGTGCAGCGGGCTTCTAATTGCTCCTGCACTCATATGGAAAGTTCCCTTTTGGACCCGGCTAGGTCTGCCCAAGCGGCACCAAGCTCTGTAGTATGTTGAGATCCTGATGCTTTCCATCTTGGTAACAGAAGCTCCTCAGCCGTTCAGAGAACAGTTCCACGTACAGAAGTCCCTCCCCCAGTTTTAGATTTTTATTTGATGGGGTTTCCAAGTTCCTTACGACAAACTGTCCTGGATGCAGCAATTATTTTGTTCAAGGTCTCAATCCTTCACTCCAGGTTAGGGCCGGGGCATAGGACTCTGGGGTGCAATTCCTGCCCTTCGGCGGGGAGCTCAGGGCTCTGGACGAAGCATATCGCCCATCCGAGGTCGCCCTCTGGTTTCCTGGTGAGGGCCCGAGCGTCACATAAAGTCTGGCTGTAGTAACTGCACAAACATCTCCAGTCATCTGCTTGCTGTCTTTCAGGCTTTGCTCATGATCTATGTGTTTTCCGGATGTTCAGCATATACCCTATTTCTGTCAGGACTTCCCAATGAAAAGTGGGTTTGTTTACTTTGTGTTAGGGATGTGAGAAGCCCTTTCTTTTTTTCCTTTTCACTTAAACGACAACGGCTGTGTTTTAGAAGATGGTGCTTGAACAAGTCAGCAAGGGGAAGGGCCCTGACCGTGACCGTCAGGAAATGTGAAAATAAAGGCCATCTTGGGGGGCTCTGCAGCCATGCAGCTGGTCCAAAGGCCTCGGGAGGAGAGAAGCGTGGGCTCAGCTTGCTAATTATATTTCAAGATCTACCCTGCCTTCGACAAACTGGCTGTGTAAGTTGAGACAGTGCCTGGGGGTCCCCAAGCTGAGGGATGCTTTCCCTCTGCCCCTGATTGCTGGGGTGTTGACTGAGCAGTTCTTTCTCCTCGAGCCCTACTTGCAGTGTCCACTCTGGATTGCAGACAAGCTTCCCCAAGTTCAGGCTTCTACCAGGGCTGGGGTTCACGGCCATAGTAGCCGAGGGGCCCATCTACCTGCCCAGGCTCCAGGGTACCACTGGGAGAGAAGCAGAAGCAGAGGAAATGAGGGAGAGATGCCCTGAAAGGTATAAGGTTCCAGGGCAAGGACTGGGGTGCATCCCAGACGTCAGCAGCCTCCCAGGGCAGAAGCAGCTTTGGAAATCACCGGGCCCGACCCCCAGCTCCCAGATGAGCTCACACTCCCTGGTCTCCGCTCGGACGGCAGACAGGAGGGAACACGAGGCCGAGCAGCCTCCTTGGCGCCCAGAGCCTGACTCCGTCCTGAGCATCCGAAGCACACGTGGTCGGCCCTGAGCCCTCTCAGCCTCTCGGCCAGGGCCCTTCCTGCAGCCCCCGGAGCTCTGGCTCCCCCGCACCTCAGCTGAGGGGCTGGCTGGGTAATGATGCTCACAGCTCCCTGCCTGGGCCTCCCTCTGAGGGTCAGACACGTAGCAGGTGGCCGGGGCCCGTCCTGTGCAGTGAGCCAGAGCCGGCTTGGCACCCTGCCCCTCACTTACTAAACTGAATCTGCTGTTCGGTCACCCAGTGATGATTTTCAATCAATGTTTATTGACTCCTGTCACTCACTTGGGCTGTGCTGGACCCCCGATGTGCAGCGGGGAGCAAAGCCCAGCCCCGCCCCATCAAAGCTTCCAGTCTGGTGGAAGAAACAAAGGAAGCAAAAGAACCACGCACATAAACATCTAATTACAAATGTGCAACGTGCCATGAAGGAGAAGAAAAGAATGTGATGACAGATAATAACAAAGTCTACACGTTTCAGACAGGGTGGTGGGATATGGCCACATGTTTACCAAGCTCTAAGGGATAAGTAACAACGACAATAATAATAATAATGTTAACAGTAATCAGTAATTTTTTGAGTGATTAATGGGTGGTGTGGGAGGCATTCTAGTGTATTGTCTTTGTATGTATTGACTTATTTAACAATGGCAACAATTGTATGAATAAGTACTGTTGTGATCTCCATTTTGCAGATGAGCAAAATGAGGCATGGAGAGGACCAGAGACTTGCCCCTGGTCTCAGGGTTGGTACAAATGGCTGGGATCAGAGTGGAAGTAGGACTAACATTTTCTCAAGCAGAGGCCATGCCTGAGTCAGTGCTTTTCAGCTGGGAAATGAAGGCACAGGGATGCCAACTCTTCCCTGAGGGCGGAGACCAAGCCTCAGGCCCCTCAGAGCCTGGCCTACAGGACCCTCCAAAGGAGCCTCGGCTCCAATCCTGTTCCCGCCCATATTACTGCCCAGGGTGAGGTCGGGGCAGGAGAAGCCTAGCTTCCAGGCCAGTCCCTGGTGAGGCCCGTGCGTTCCTGACTTGGTGGCAGAGGTGGGGTTCTCTGCCTGGCTCCCCTATGCCAGAACAGCCGGTGGCACGGGACCTGGTGCAGTGGGCAGGCTCCGTACTGAAGCTGAGACGTTTGCAGGGGACCCTAGGACAGCTGTGCTCCCAAAACACCTGGGATGGCAGAGCGTGCGTCCCCGGGGTTGGGAACGATGAGATAGATCAGGGCGGCTGCCCGCAAGCAAGTGTGGACGCCTCAAATCCCAGAGCCCAGGCCTGCATCCCCGGAGAGAAATCATGCTCCTGGGCGGGCGAGCTGGGAGGGGGTGGCTGGACGGGCGGGGACCAGTGTGCGCTGGGCAGCCGAGATTAGATAAGAGCCTGGGAGGAGCGAGGATGGGCGGGAGCCCGCCGTCTGCTTCCCTCAGCGGGAAGTACGCTGGGTTTGGGTGTCTGATTTGGGGCGAATTCCTCCCCCGCAGCTCCCCACTCAGAGGATTAAACAGATTGGAGGAAGTGGGGTAATAGCGTCGTGGTGACAGCCCAATTTGCTTCCTTTCGGAGGGGATCTCACGTCTCCTCCGTCCTAGCTCCCTCTTTCCCAGAGCTCGTCGTCTGCGCCTCCCTTTCCAGGCAAAGGCAGGTCCAAGGTCATCCCATTTTCCCCCAGGCAGCCTCTGGCAAACTGCCATGGCCAGCGAAGGCTGTAGGAGGCAGTGAACGGAGACGTGTGAGTCCACAGGCCACCCAGGTGCACACAGACCCCGGCTCGCCCCGTCCCAGCTCTGCCCAGGGAGGCCTGGCTGTGGCCCCCACGCTGGTCTTGGGGCCCAGAACTTAAGTCTCAGTTCTGCCGGTGTTACTCGTTCTCACCGCCACTTTGTTTCTGTTTCTCCATTGGGACAATGGGTCGAGCAGCTAGCAGCGCCTCTCCACTTCAAGAGCCTGCTTTCTAGGCCCCTGAGGGCTCTCTAAGAACCTCCTCTTGGCTTTAGGGTCGGGTTGAGTTTGAGTTTGGCAGGGGTTGGAGTGCAGTTAGGGTTAGGGTTAGGAGGAGAGTTTGCATTAGAGTTCGGTTGGGTTGAGTTGGGGTTAACGTTCTGTTGGGTTGGCTTCAAGCCTGGGCTCAGATTTAGGAGTGAAGTTGAGTGGCGTCGGGTTGGGTTGCGTCGGGTTTAGGGCTGGGGTAGGGTTGGGGCTGAGGTTGAGTTGGCTGGCTGGAGTTACAGTGAGGTTTCCACTGGGCTCGAGATCACAGTCAGTGTTCGTTCGGGGTTCAGGCTGAGTTAGGGTCAGTTTGGGGAACAAAATATCTATCCTTTTGGCCTTTCCCCCTTCTCCTCCTTCCTAGGAATGACTGGGCATGACTGGGACACTGCGTGACATTGGAGCCAAGACCAGAGGACGTTTTCACCTATCAGAGCACTAACGCAAGTGAGTTTTAAGAATGTAGTTATAGGGTGTGTCCTCTTAACGCGCCTCCCATGGACGCAGCCCAGAGAGCGAGGAAGGGGTGACCCAACAAATAAGGAACCGCTTCCCCAGACCCAGTTCTGGGAGCCAAGGTGCTGGTTTGGCTCGTCTGGAGGACCGGGGCAAGCAGAGTTGCACCTCACTGACTTACAAAAGGCAGAAGCATTCATTCTATCCCCAGAGCAATTTTTGTTTGGGCAGCTCCCACCTGAATCCTTGACCTCTCTCTCCCAGACCACGCTCTCACATGACTCATCACTGAGCCCCATCCATTCTCCCTCCTTGTAGCTCTTTTTTATTTTTAGAAAACATAAGCATTTTTAATTGACAAGGAAGAGAAACAGATCATTTAGCTATCAGTTTGTATATAAACAAGGGAAAACTAATCTGAAAAATATATATGGAGTGGGGCTTCCCTGGTGGCGCAGTGGTTGAGAGTCCGCCTGCCGATGCAGGGGACGCGGGTTCGTGCCCCGGTATGGGAAGATCCCGCATGCCGCGGAGCGGCTGGGCCCGTGAGCCATGGCTGCTGAGCCTGCGCGTCCGGAGCCTGTGCTCCACAACGGGAGAGGCCACAACAGTGAGAGGCCCGCGTACTGCAAAAAAAAAAAATATATATATATATATATATATATATATATATATATATATATATATATATGGAGTGAAGTACTTTGCTGTATACCCGAAACCAACACGGCATTGCAAATCAACCACATTCAGTTTAAAAAATTAAAAAGTCAAAAGCAATTGTATATTCGCAGTTATGGGTTTGTGAAGTGTCCCTGTAGCTCTTGAATGCATTCATCCGTCTCCACCCCTACCGATACCGCTTACATGTGGCCACCGTCACCTCTCAGCTACCCCAGAGGAGTCCTAGCTCCCAGGTTTGCACTCTCCCATCTCAGCCTTGCGAGGCTCCTGGGACATGGCTGGGAACCCGCCTCTCCCTGCTGAGCTCTCTGCAGGCAGGCATGGTCCAGCCTCTACTGACCTCGCCACCCCCCTCACCTACCTCTCAACTCTACAGCCTACTCTTCATCCATCTTGATCTCCCTGCTCCCCAAACGCCCCCCTGACTCACACCCAGAACACGTTTGAAGCCTCTTTGCCAGCTTCATCCCTGTTCCTCCTCAACCTGGCCCACCTGCCCCCAGAGCCTTGCCAGGAGGGTGTCAGTGGCACCGTTGGGTCCATTCATGGCATTTCCACCTGGATCTTTAGGCAGAGGCGCCTGCCAACAGAGCTGGGCTCTGCAGGGAGCTTCCCAGAGGCCCTGGCTGGTGGGGGAGCAGCTCAGAGCACTTGTGTGATGGGCAGAATCCACGTCCTAATTCCTGGAAACTGTGGAAAGGGATGTTGCAGACGTGATTAAGTTATGGACCTTGAGATGGGGCGAGTTTCCGGGATGGTCAGGTTACGTCCAATCTAATCACAATGGGCCTTAAACACAGGGGACGTTTCCGGGCTGGAGTCAGACAGAAATGTGACAACAGAAGCAGGGTCAGGGATGCACATGGGTGCCTTTGAAGCTGGGGAAAGGGGGCCATGAACCGAGGAATACGGGAGGCAGCTAGAATCTGGAAAGACAAGGAAATGGATTGTCCGCTGAAGCCTCCGGAAGGAACCAGCTCTGCCCACACCTTGACTTTCGCCCCGTGAGGCCCACCTTGGTCTTCCGACCTCCAGGACCATGAGACAGCAGATTCGTGTTGTTTAAGCGACCAAGTTCGTGGTAGTTTTTTTACAGCAGCAACAGGAAACTCACACCACCGGCTTTGGAGTGAACAGAACTGGGTATCCGTATCTTGGCTCCGGAGCGGAGTATCTGCGTGCCCCTGGCCGAGGAGCCCGCTCTCACCTGGATTTCCTCATCTGTAAAATGTGTATCTACCTCATCAGGTGGCTCGTCCACTCAAGTCCTATTTCTTGAGCACCAACTACGTGCAGGCGCTTCCGTGTCCCCTGCCTGACGTGGAGGACGAGCTCAGCCTACGGCACCACCCGGACCCTGGTCCCCGCCCACGGCGGGCCCTGGCAGGATCTACTCCTTTGGTCTTGCTGTGGAGCTGGGGGCTGAGCAGAGGGTGTTCTGTGGACTCTGACCCCGGACAAGGGGCACAGATGGGTGCACGTGGGCACGTCGATGCTCCGTTTGGTGGGCGTGGATGGACGGACCCACGTGCTCCAGGACTCTTGAAGGCAGCCTCCTTGTCATCAGAGGGTGGGGAGGCCTGAGCTGGGTCAGTGGCAGAGGTGAACAGTGGGGTCCCGAGAAGAGCGGGAAGCCCACGTGGACGGGCGGGCTCTTTGTGACCTTGAAGGTTTGGCAACTTCTCCCTCCTCTCTCCTCTCCTTCCTCCTTTTCTCTTTTTCTCCTTTCCTTCTTCTCTCTTCCCTTCTCCTTCTGCTTCTCTCTCACTGTCTTTCTTCCACGAGTAGCAATTATGCTTAGTGAGTGTGTGTGTGTGTGTGTGTTGTTTTATTTAATAAATCTCGTATCTAAACCTGGCCCGCTCCTGGGTGGTCCCAGCAGCTATCCCCTCCAAGCCCCAGAGTATACACGAGCGAGAACAATCTGACAACACAAAAACGCTTTGAGGAGACATCTCCCGGGGCAGATTTGGGGCTCTGAACCTCCTTGCTGGGCGCCTCTCCTCCTGGTTGGGTCCCCTTCCCGCCTCCCTCCCTCGTCCTGGGGAGGCCAGCTGGGTGGTGCTTGGGGCAGAGGCCCCGGGCTTCTGAGAACCCTGCAGGAAACCTCTGTCATGCCTTCTGGTTTCATGAGGTGGTCTTGGATGCTGACTAGACCCACCAGATTGGAGCCCAAGAAAATGAAGAATGGGGTCCCGCGAGGGTCTGACCCGGTATAGAGTTTCATTCTGTTGGCTCAGATGCGCCATGGTGAGTGCTTTCTGAAACTCTGGGGGCCCCTGCCATAGCCTGGAACTAAGCACAGTGCTTCCTGCTGCCACGGAAATCACAGCCCCGGCCGCCAGCCTCCAGCCTCCCCATCTTGGCTCTCCCTCCACCTCCTCCAAAAGCCCACCCATCACCGTCTGAACTCCACCCCACACGTCGAGGGACTCATTGTCTCCTGCAGACCTGCTCATGCACCCCTGTTCTCAGGGAGTATCACCACCATCCCCTCTCCCGGCCACCCAACTTCAAATCCACGCACCAGACCTTCCTCTCTCCCCTGCTCCACAGCTGACCCTGGCCACGCCGCCTCCTCCAAGGACTCTGCTGGCCTCGCCAGGGAAGGTGTGCGCATGCGTGGAATTGGCTCTGTTGCGGTCCCTCCGTCAGCCCCCAGCCAGTGGGCAGCACCGGGATGCGGACCTTGTCGAGTTCACGGCTGCGTCCGTCCCTGGGCTGAGCACTCGGTTGGTGCCTGACGACGTCAGGATAGATCGGCAAGGAAACAAACGCGTTCCTCTGACTTGATCACAGCACTCCAGTCTCTTGCAGAGTTTCGTCAATTCCCTCTCAGAAATAAGCCTCCTTGCCACTGCATGCGGTTGAATTGTATCCCCTACAAAGAGATGCCTGCCCGGAGCTTCAGAATATGACCTCATGTGGCATCAGGGTTTTGGCGGATGTAATTAAGGTAAAACCTGGAGATGAGATCGTCCTAAATTAGGGAGGACCCTAAATCTAATGACAGTTGTCCTTATAAGAGACAGAAGAGGAGGAGACAGACATGGAGGGGAAGGTCGTGTGCAGACGGAGGCGTCTACAAGCCAGGGATTGCTGGAAGCCCTCAGCATCTGGGAGAGCCCTGCGGCAGATCTCCTCAATCTTCAGAGGGAACAGGGCTGCCAACACACCTTGACTTTGGACTTCTGGCCTCCAGAACCAGGAGAGCATACATTTCTCTTGTTTGAATCCTCCCAGCTTGGGGTAGTCTATGGCAGCCCTAGGAGACCAATGCACCCTCCTTACTGGATCTAATAACCTGCCCCAAGGAGCTCCATCAGCCCACCGTAGATCCCAACCTCTCATCTACCTTGAAACCTGGTCTCTAGCTGGGGATGTGGCCTGTTCCTGTCTCCCCAGTGCCCCCCACCTGTGAATCCAGCCCATCTCCTGGGCCCCCAGCCACCATCTCTCTGCCCCCTGTGGTTCTCTAGAGAGCAGACTTCCTTGCTCTGCTGCTGGAGAAGATGGACGTCGTTGCCTCTAATGGCCTGCCATCTATTCCCCTTCTGGTAATGGTGCATTGACTTTCCTTTAGGGGTGGGAGGCTATCCTTCCCCTATTTTCAACCCATGAGGTCTTCGTGGGGTCCATGACCCAGGGCGGCTTAATCAGAGCAGTCCACCCTCTGTCCACTATGGCTCGCTTAGAGATGGGCACATGACTGGTGGGTCAAGGAGATGCACTCATGGGCTTTGGGTGGGACTGTAGGGAAGCAAGCCTTTCCTATGGGATGGCTGAGGTGGGAAGCTATAAACTGGGATCCACCATGAGCCACTGTGTGGGGAGAAACTGCCTAAGAAAGAAGCCAACAGGGAGGAAACCAGAGCTCAGAGCAGAGCAAGATACTTACAGCACCTTTAACGTGCCTGGGTCTCCCCGTGTCTGCAATCCACCCTATCCCTCCAGATAGGCGCTTTCATGAGAGAGTGAAGCCCCACGTTTTTCCTTGAGCCACACTGAACTGAGTTTCTGCTCTTGTCAACCAAAAGAGCATTGTTGACCCAAGAAGACAAACTGTACCTCCTCCCAGAGATGAACAAAAACGAGGGAAACAGGGAGAGTGTTTTCTTCTCACACAGCCCTGATCAGCTTCGGGTTCCTCTGGCCCGAGGCCATGTCCATGGCTCTCGAGTCCCCACTGACCCTCTCCCCCCACTGTAACTAAAACGAGTCGCACTGACCTGGGAGCCGTCTCCCTGTTTTCGGTCCTCCCTCCAAATCACTGCTACACTTTTCTTCCTAAAAACCCAGGCCTCCTGTCCCCCTCACCTCCACCCCACTTAGTTCCCAGCTCTGTAACTCACTTGCTGCTCTGAGGACGCACAAGCTTATGTCTGAGTGGTTTGCCTGCCGTCTCTGCTCCAGACCTTGGGCTGCAGAGACGGGGATGGTGCGACAGCCGGGGAGCCCCGTCTGCGCGCTGGGTGCTTGTTAGATGCACGAGGCAACGACTGGTCCCAGCTCCGGGGGCCCAAACCCACCCAGAGCACCTGTGATGTGCCGGGCCTCATTCTAAGCACATCCCGTGGACTGTGATCCTGGGAAGTGGTGTTAGTCGTCTCCGTGTCTTGTAGATGAGGACACGGGGGAAAGGGCCGTGGAGTGACTCGTCCATGGCCGCATGCGGCTGGTATGTGATGGGTGGGGGAAGGGGGTCCCTGGTTCCAAAGCCCACAGCTTACCAGGAAGGAAGGTGGGGAGGAGAAGGAGAGAGAAAAGAAGGAGGGGGGGAGGGAAGGAAGGAGGGGGAGGGAGGGAGGGAGGGGAGGGGCTGTGGGTGTGTGCACGCGGGCGTGTGTGGTGTGGGTTGTATAAGTGAGCGTGCATGAGTGTGTGGGTCTGTGTGCAAGGGTGTGTGTGAATGTGGCTGTGAGTCAGAGTGAGGTGGGGATGTTTGTGCGAGTGTGTACAGGTGGGTGTGAGTGTGTGCATCCGAGTGTGTGTGTGTGTGCGTGTGTGTGTGTGTGTGTGTGTGTGTGTGTGTGTGTGTGTGTGGCGTCCCTGCTGCTACCCGCCGGCTGCCCATCACCACATGCGTTTTGCTGCTGGGCCTCATCAGTGTGCGCAGCGCATCTCTGGCCGAGCTGACTCACGCCAGCAACTCGCCGCGCCGCCGGGTGAGTCAGTCCCCGGCAGAGCCGCAGGGGTGCGGGCCCTGCGGCACCGAATCCCCGCCTGCCTCCTGTTCTCAGCCTGAGCCCGTGGTCCGCCCACACGGTGCCTCTGGCCCTCATTGTCTCGAAAATGCCACTTCGTGAGCTGGGATGGGAGGGTGACGCCCCCAGAGACTGAGGACGCTCTTCCCAGACAGACACAGAGGGCAGAGGGCAGGCAGATGCGCTGTCCAGACTGCCCGCTCAGCAGCCCCTCGGGTGCCGCTCACGTGCAGGCAGGGGGCACCGTCGAGGTCATAGCAGCCCCTGCCCATCGGGAGAGATGGACAGCAGACAGACAGACAGATAGATAAGGAGCAAACCGCACGGCGAGAGCGCTGCTCTGTGTTCCTTCGCAGGTGTTAGGGCCACCTGAGACGTCGTCCACGTTTATTTGTGTCCTGAGCACACACCCCCCAGTCAGGGCTGGACCCTGTGTCTGCCCCAGCCTTGCCCACCCAGAAGGGGAGGAGGCGGGGGTGGAGGACGGCCAGGCAGTCCCCGAGGGACGCCCCCCCCCCACTGGGCTCTCCATTCACCCCGCTCCTGGCGGTGCCCACCCAGCACTGGGCGCTGCCTGGGTGAGCTCAGTCTACGAACCACATCCAAACACCCAGATTTGCAGAGAGCAATGCAATCAGCTTGACTTTCCCCAATGAGCTTGACTTTGGGGACTGGAGAAGTGACGTGTAGCACTCTCCAAACCATTTGTAGATCAGTTTGTTACCACTGATGACGGAAAGCACGCTCTAGTGGCGGGGGAGCTCGAGATTTGGGTTTTGGCTATTTCGTACTGCACTGTGGTCCTGGCAGGGCTGTAGGCTGAAGCCACGCAGCCTTGGGCCTTCCTGCCACACATACTTCCCTTTGCCTGGCACCACCCTTGACTGGGATCCTTAGCAATTTTCTCCTCTGCAGAAAATTGCTGGGCCTCCCAAGTGCCCAGCTCGGGGATGGCTCAAGTTTGGGGTTCGAGACAGGTTTCTTGGGTGACCTGGCAAGATGGTGGAGGTCAAATCTGTTGAAATTGGTTCCATGTCTGTTTGTGTCTCAAACTTTTCCTTCTGACACTCTGGTTCCCTCCTCTCCTTCCGTGTCTTCGCCTTGGCTTTCTCCTCTCCCCACCTGCTTCCTTGTCCTCTTCTTCCTCTCTTTCGCTCTCTCTCCTCCTTCTTACAACTTCCCTGTTCCTCTCTGAGTAGAATTCAAGGAACTTTAAGGACAGGACAAGAGTGAGCTCGTCAGGGTCCCTTGCCTTGGTGACCCATCTCATACTGAGAATTGGGTTCCTTGTTGTATCTGCTGAAGTTGCTTTTCTAGAAGAGTCTGTGAGATACACACACCGGACGGCATAGTGGTGCCCTCCAAAGTCACAAGACTAGTTCGATTCCCAGCTCCCCTGTAGCTGGGAACTAACTATGTGCCGGGGCTCACTTTCTAGGAAGGAAGCCAGGCACAGTCCCAGCTGGCCTGAGCGCGAGGCAGAGGGAGGCAAGGCCAGCAGAGGAGCCGAGGAGAGGAGCGCAGGTCCAGGCTGGGAACCAATATGGCGCTGGGTGGAAGTGGCAATGGGGTGGCCCTGGGTGCGGCTCCGTGTGGTCTTGGTCAAACCCCTTCCCCTCTTGGATCCTGTTTCCTGACCAATTAAAGGGAGACCCATTCCCTCGCACGGGGATGACATGAGACATTTGTTGAGTGCCCGGCACACGAGAGGGTTCTGTCCTCACGCGAGGGCTAGACGGAGGTGTCTTCCACCGTGATTCCCACTGGGCAGAAGAAGAAACTAACGCGTTCTTTCCGCATGTTTCCCGCCTCTCTCTTGAGGGCTTCGGAGGCCAAGCTACGGGTTTGGACGCCCCCGGCGGGATGGGGGTAGGGACCAGCCCCGGAAGTCTGTGCTGGGCAAGGCGCATCTCATCCCTCGTGGCCTGTGGGGCGAGGGACCTTGGGGGCTCTGGAGTAGCCGGTATTGTTCCGGTTTCTGGGAATGTCCCTCTCAGCAGCCTCGTTGCTGGGGAGCCTCCTGTCTAGGGTCTGTGAAGGCTCGCCTCCTTGTATTTCCTTCCACACTGATGTCCTGACAGCATTGTGTGCTGGGGTGGGGGTCGGAGGTGGCTGTCAGAATATGGTTTCCCTCGAGTAGCTCACACAACTGCTGAGATATTTGGTGACGTGCCCTCTGTAAGGCCTGTGCCCAGAGACCCTGTCTTCCAGTGGCTGCCAGGGCTTTCCATGCCGGGTCACCTTTCCGGGGACCATCAATATATGGAACTTATTTTTAATTTAAGAGAACAACAGACTCCTCCCTCCCCTCCCTCCCCCGCCTCCTGCCACTGCCCCTGGCTGTCCCGGAAACACAGGGTTGTTGCTACCTCTGGGGTTTTGCTACTGTGTCCAGCCTGGAAAATCTTCTCCACCCAGCCCCCCTTGGCTTGGCCAAACTTTCCCAGGCTTTGGGGGCCACGCCAATGCCCTGGAAGGACCAGAAAAGCCCCACAGACACCCTTGACCCTTCCCACCTCCCCATCACCCCCTGACCTCTGGGCTAGCAAACTGTGTTGCTCTCTCCCTGAGCATCTCCTCTCCCTACCCTTGAGACAGTGTCTGAGAAGGAGAACAGAGACTTGGGAGGGTCTGGATGAAAAGTCCGAGGGGATGTAGCCTCGTGGAGCTGGGCGCTGCACAGAAAGTCCTGGAGCTGCCAGCGCCAGGAACGCCTACCTGGACTCTTTCTCCACACCCGCCACTTTCTAACCGCCAAGATGCATTATTTGATATCGTTCTCATTGAAAGCCCATTCTGTAGGCGAGAAAGCCCAGTCTCAGGGAAGCTGAGCGGCCTGCCCAAATAGATAGAGTGGTCCAGTGGGGACTTGACCCGGACTCTGACCCCAAAGCCGGGGCCTCCTACCTCCTCCGTGGACCGGCCCCCATGTCGAGTCCATCACGGCTGCCTTTTAAGACCCAACTGGGGGAGGGGCCCCTCTGAGTACTTAACATCAGTGACAAAATGGGTTTTTGCTGAGATTCCTTTTGTCATGAGGGATTTAAGTCAGTTAGGTTTGGGGTGGGGGAAGAGAGAAGGAGAGAGACAGGGAAGGGTGGGGTCATTGTGGCTAATTCAGTGCCTAGCACACCTCCCTCCGGGCCTCTCCTGGCTCCAGAAGCCCCCTCCCCAGCTGGCACGTCACCAGCCACCCCTGCAGATGACAGCCTGTGATTCACTGTCAGCCATCTGCTTTCTCACTGCGGGGGCCCAGAGCGGGACCCACTGGGCTGGGGGGCAGCTGCAGGTTGACCCGACGCAGCTCCTGGATGGTTTGCATTTTGGGAGACGCCGGGAGAGGCTTGGTCTCACCCAAGTCTGCAGATAGCAGCCTCTCACCATCCTGGGTTGGAGTTTCTTAACAGTCAGATAACCTCGCTCCCAGAGAAACAGCCTGAATGCCATTTACAGAGAGTGACACGATTTAATGAGCTAAAGCCTTGGGCATCCATGAACCAATGTATGGTGCTAGCCATGATGAAATGGCAGTTTTCTTAAGAGATACCCAAACCGAACGTCATCCAGAGCTCCGAGAGCTTCAGAGAAACTCCTCAGCTCTAGCCTATTGAAATTTCAGGCAAAATCCAAACACTTGTCAGTCTTATCACTACCGTGAAAATGATGTGTTTTTCTAATATTATGTGGAACCCATTTGCCAAGGGAGAGATGCCCCAGCTGCCTTGGGGGCTTAAAGCCAGCATCTTCCCCCTTGTTTCACATAATGCACACACAAAATCCCAATACCAGTTTCTAGAGGAAAGATTTTAGATGGGTGGCTTGTCCTCGAGAAGTTTAAACAGATAGAAGGGAGATAAATATTGAACTTTCATTAACTCCCAGTTGCCTCGAACTAGCTGTTCTTCTAAAGACTCCAGCGTGGGGAAACTAGAGCAAGTGGACAGCTACATATAAGACCTACTCCTTGAAAAAAAAAAACAAGAAAGTCTATCCCCCCACATCCCACCATTGTGGATCCCTCGGACAATGACCCCCTCAGACAGTAGCCCTACGGGCCCCCTTTGAAAGGGCACTATCTTCCCCCCAGACCCAGGTGTCTGTCTCTTCTGCCAGCCTTGGACAAATGGCTCCCTCCCCTGAGTTGCTAAAACATTTATCATCCCTACGATTCATGGGGCAATTAATCATGTGCTGCCTTGAACATGTCTTCTGCTGTTGTATTGAACAGCATTTAACCCTTATCAGTGGTGAAGTTTTCGATATCTTGTCTTTCTAACCAGACGTGGGCTTCCAGAGGGCTGGGCAGGCGTCCGCCTCTCTCTCCCCTGCCCGTAGCCAGAATGTGCCTGGTTTGTCCCATCGGGGGACGGGCTGTGTCTCCCGTTAAGAGTCAAGCGCTTAGCACAGAGAATGGTTACTCGTAAGCGCTCGAGAGCCTTTGGGTTAACATTATTGGCAGTAGTATTGCTATTTGGTTTACTCAGATATGCCAGGTGCTTCTGAAACCACCCGAAAACGGTGCCCGTGGATTTCCCTGAGGCCCTCTGGAATCCAGTTGGAAACTCTAGGCACTATTCCCTACAGAGAGGATGCATTTATCCCCCGGGTGAGAACTTGTCTTTCCTCCAAGGCCCTCGGTTTGTGTCAAGGACCCTTCAAGTCTGGGCAAAGGTGGTTGTTTTGGTCTCAAGAGCTGTGTGTGATTTTCAAAGAATAGAGGGTTCGTAGGCAGATCCTCATCAACTTCTTCCCCAGAGAAGTCAGGAAACGGCCACAAGGGGGGAAGTGCTGCATAGGGGGCATCGCTGGTGTGGCAGGGGCTCAGAGAGGCCCGTGCTCACTGTGGCCGGAGATACTCATCCGTGTCCCAGCAACAACCCTTCCTGGACAAGGGAGAGGGTAAAAAAGCACAGGAGGCTGGGGGAATGTGTGTGTATAGAGCAGCGTTCCCCACCCGTTTTGGCACCAGGGACCGGTTTCGTGGAAGACAATTTTTCCATGGACGGGGGGCTGGGTGGCGGGGAATGGCTCAGGCGGTGATGCGAGCGATGGAGAGCGGCAGGTGATGCCTCGCTCGCTCACCTCCTGCCGTGCAGCCCGGCTCCTAACAGGCCGTGGCCCGGGGGCTGGGGACCCCTGGTATATATAGAAACTACTTCTTTGTCATTTTCAATAAAATGGTTATCGTTGGACCATCCAGGAGCGCTCTACCTACCTCTGCCTACGCTAGCTCCCTCATCTGGTTTTTAAAAGTCCCTCTGGTTCCCGTGTGGAAACCTGGGAGCCCAGCGAGGGGACCTGTCATGATGTCATGGAGCAGGGAGGCAGCGGGGGGACCAGGCGGGACCAGATGGAGCGAAGCCGGTGTGTTCCAAAGCCCGCCTTCCTGAACCCCACACCTGGCTTTCCTCCCCCTTCCCCCAGCACCCTGCCTGTGTGTTGGTCTCCGCCATGAACAGGGGGCTCCCTGAGGGCAGTCACTCTGGTTTGACTGCCTCTGAACACTGGAAGGCAGGCAGGCCAGTCCTTAGGTCTCTTTTCCTGGTTCAGATCTTCCCAGGAATCCACCTGTGGGCTTTGATACAGCACCCGGGCCCTGGAATAAGAGGAGGCTTAGCTCCCAGGCTGTATATTATTCCAGTCAAAGCCTAGCCATGCTGGTTTGTCCCATCAGGGGACGGGCTTTCCAGTCAAAGCCATGCTGCATTCCTGCCTGGGGTTTACGACTCTCACGGGGTCCACTCTACCACCCACGTTCCAGCAAAAGCGGGATTCAGGGACAGCTGGGACCAGCCTCAGGCCCAGGAGGAGAGAGACCCACATCTCCCCGGAGGGCACCTGGCCCTGGGGACAATGGGCCCTCTGTTAGCCTGTGGTGATGTTACTAGGACTTAAAGACTCTTCCGTGGCCCTGGCTTGCTTTTTAAGAAACAAAACAAGTTAAAAACATACCACTCCAGAAAACAAAGTAAAAATCAGTGATGATGGAATCCAAGGGGCGGGATGACCCGAGCTCCATCCTGGCCCTAAAGAAAGAAGGCAACGCAGGCCCTTCCTGAAGTCATCCTGGCAAACGGGGCTGCGTAGACCCCACTGAGGGGGTTTGGTGCTGAGGAGGGGTGGGAGGTGGGAGGTGGTACCCACCAGGGCAACAAGCCAGAGGGCAGCTCTGACCGTTAATGTTGCCTTCAGCTCTGGGGCGTCTGGATCTGAGGACAGCTCTGGATGCCCAGGGGCTGCTGTCCACATCCAGCCGCTGTCCTGATCACCCCTGGCGTGGACCGAATTGTGTCTCCCCCAAATTTCACATCTATCCAGAACCTCAGTGGCCTTATTCGGAAGGAAGATCTTCGCAGATGTACCTAGTTAAGGATCTTGAGATGAAGTTATTGGTGGGCCCTAAATTATTATTCAGGTGGGCCCTAAATCCAATGACTGGTGTCCTTATAAGAAGAGGAGAGGGGACTTCCCTGGTGGTACAGTGGTTAAGAATCCGCCTACCAATGCAGGGGAGACAGGTTCGATCCCTGGTCCGGGAAGATGCCACATGCCGTGGAGCAACTAAACCTATTCGCCACAACTACGAGCCTGTGCTCCAGAGCTCACGAGCCACAACTACTGAGCCCGCGGGCCTCAACTACTGAGCCCACCTGCCACAACTACTGAAGCCCACTTGCCTCGAGCCCGTGCTCTGCAACAAGAGAAGCCACCACAATGAGAAGCCTGTGCACCACAACGAAGAGTAGCCCCCACTCGCCACAACTAGAGAAAGCCTGTGCGCAGCAACAGAGACCCAATGCAGCCAAAAAAGAAGAAGAGGAAAGGAGAAGACAGAGGCAGAGGGGAGAGGATGATGTGAAGACAGAGGCAGAGATTGGAGGGATGCAGCCACAAGTCGACGACCAGAAGCTGGAAGAGGCCAGGAAAGGATCCTCCCCTAAAGCCTGCAGAGGGGGTACGGCCTTGCCCACACCTTGATTTCAGATGTCTGGCCTCCAGAACCGGGAGAGATTAGATTCCTGTTGTTTTAAGTCACCCAGTTTGTGACACTTTGTTTCAGCAGCCCCAAGACACTGATACAACCCAAAGGAGGTTGAACTGGAGTCTGGGTGGGAAGACAGTTGCAGAAATCAAAGAAACCTGGATGGGAAGCTGCACAAAAGATGGGGGACCGGGCTGTGGGGGCTGTTCCAGGCTGCATGGGGCTCTGATAGCCAGAAAGGTGGGGAAGAAATGGGTAGCCTAGAGACCATCCAAGATGGTGGGCCAGGGCCCTCGGGCCTTCTCCAGACGTGGGCTGGGCTCCAGGTCTGTGTCTGACATGGCTTCCCACTTCAGACCAGAGGCCCTGGGATGGCTGTGGCCAGGGGCAGCAGCAGACCTTCTCGGGGTTCCTCCCAACCAAGGGAGAGCCCCTCAGCCCTGAGCCCATGTGGGGGGCTGACGCCTTGACTCTGGCCAGGCCCCACCTGCCTCCCCTTCTGAGACCCTTTGCTGCAGGGTCTCTGAATAAAGAGCACCAGGGCCTGAGAGGGTAATGCCGTCCAGGGTTGAGCCCTGGCTCTCTTGCTTACCAGCTGCGCAGCCTTGAACAAGCAACTTCACTTCTCTGAGCTCCTCTCTCCCCCTCTTTAAAATGTTGGCCAAGCCTCTCTGAGCCTCAGTTTCCCCATCTATAAAACGGAGGTACTAGGTTGTTAGAAGGACTGAAAGGAACTTGGCTGGGGGACTCTTAGCACAGGGCCCAGGCCAGGTGCATGGGCATTAGGGCTTTTGTTCATCTTATCCCGTGCTAAGGGACAATTTCTCCACTGTTTTCCATCAGCCAATGGGTTGGCCGCACCATTGCTTGCCCCCAGTGCTCACCCCACCCGCAATTCATGTGGGAATGTTGTGCAGAAGCCAGCTTCTCGGAGGACCAGTGAGCTCACTTCAGGGGACAGGGTTGCTGTACGGGTTTCCGCAGCAGAAGAGTTAACAGCAACTTCAGGGTAGTGACCAGGGTTCCATGAGATGTGCAATGTGGTTTGTTGCTTTCTAGACAGGCTTTGCAAAGGCCTCCTTGTCCCTTGCACCTTCCACGAAACCTTTTGAGCTTCATTCCTTCTTCCTTCTTTGGACAAATATTTATTGATCACCTATAGTGTGCCTGACCATCTGTGTTAGGGCCAGAGTCATGAGCTGCCCGGGCCAACTCAGATCTTTTTTTTTTTTTTTTTTTTACCATTTTCATAGCGTTTATTTTTATTTATTTTTTTAACCATTAAAAAATTTTTATTCATTCATGCAGGCATTCCATGTAGTCATTCATTTATTTTTGTTTTATTGAAGTACAGTTGATGTACAATATTATATAAGTCACAGGTATACAAGAGTGACTCACAATTTTTAAAGGTTATCCTCCATTTATAGCTATTATAGAATATTGGCTATAGTCCCTGTGTTGTGCAATATATTCTTGTAGCTTATTTTATACGTGATAATTTGTACCTCTCAATCCCCTACCCCATCCTGCCCCTCCCCCCTTCCCTCTCCCCACTGGTAACCACTGGTTTGTTCTCTATATCTGTGAGTCTGCTTCTTTTTTGTTATGTTCCGTAGTTTGTTGTATTTTTTAGATTCCACATATAAGTGACATCATACAGTATTTGGCTTTCTCTGTCTGACTTATTTCACTTAGCATATACCCTCTGAGTCTATCCATGTTATTGCAAATGGCAAACTTTCCTTCTTTATGATGGCTGAGTAGTATTCCATTGTGTGTGTGTGTGTATATATATACACCACATCTTCTTTATCCATTCATCTGTTGATGGACACTTGGGTTGCTTCTATATCCTGCAGGCCAGCTCACATCTAGTGGGCAACACAAGGTGCTGAGATAGAGACTTATGGAAAGACCCAGCAGGAGGGTGCAGCCAGAGGACTTCTCTGAGGGGGAGTCATTTGAGCTGGGACTTGGAGGTGAGGAAGGAGCCAGACATGGGAGGAGCTAGGACAAGAGCAGTTTAGGCAGAAAGAACAGCAGATGCAAAGGCCCTGGGGAGGGGAAGGCTTGGCCAGTTCTAAGAATGTATCCAAGTCTCCCATGGCTGCATAGCAGTGGGTTCCACTGAGGAGCAGGGATGCAGGATTGCCATGTGATCAGAGACAAATGCCCTAGTGAGACAGCCAACACACTGGCATGCCTCCTCCTCTAGGAAGTCTTTCAGGCTGGCCATGGTGGAGGTGAGCAGTAGCCCCTCAGGAAGCCTAGGCCTTCTGCCATGGCCTCATCTGGCCATCGGCACTCATGGCTCTGCCTCCTAAGGGTCTTTGCTTTATGACGGATGGGTGTCTAATCCTCCCAAGATACACAGGATAGGGTGACAAGACGTCTGTTACTCCGCCGATCACCAGGATAGATGTGACACATCTGGCTGGCCAAGTGGGTGACCCCTTATCTCCCAGAGCTACATACTGAGAGACCTTCCCAAGGAGGCGCAGCCCAGAGCTCTACGTCAAACAGAATTCTGGAGCGACACGTGCAGTGAATGATTAGCGATGTCTGCTAGGAGCACGGGAGGGAAGAGACGGGCAGGCATACCATGTATTCGCCATCCTTCATCACTGAGAGCCTCATTTCCCCTCCCCAAAGCCCCATATATTGTCCCCCTCCCCATTGCCCCATATATAGGTCTTAACCCAGTGGTATATACATGATAGATGTTAAAAATATTTGTTATTTGATCGATAGTTTATTCAATAGTTGTTATATAGCCTAGTGACTACAAGCTAGAATAAGCGAGGGGGAGAAGAGCCTGAGGGGCTGGGAGGATCTGTGTGCTGGAGAGGAGACTGGGCGGGGGGATGTGCCAAAGACCAAGATCTCGCCAGTCTGGGTGTAAAGGAGTCATTCTTCTACGCCTACTAAGTACAGACGACGTGGCTGGCGCTGTCCTGGATGTTGGAAGTACCGTGGTCCCCGCTCAGGAAGGCACCTTCCTGTCTCTAGTTTCATGAACTCGATACCGGGGAAACCCTGCTTGCCTCTCCCAAGGCCAGGTCCTCAGGGCTGAGATGCTGGGCCGGTGTGGGAGTCTCCGCACTCCCTACGGAGGGGGAGTGGGGATCTGTGCTGTTTGACAAACACTCTTATGAAAGCAGCCCTCGGCAGGCAGGAGGGAGAAAGGCCCTATTTAATGGGGCCGCGTGTCAGAGTCTGGAGCTTACATTTTCTTCTTGAGAAAGGAGAAATGCCATTGAGACCCACCCCCCTCAAATGCATACATGGGGGCGTGATTTATTAAGCCACACGTCAGCCAGTGTTTTCTCTGAGTAACTGTGAGATCTTTCCTCCTCTCTGAACAAGACACCAACAGTATGGTCACTGTATACCTTTTTCCACTTTTTCCAGAGCCAAGAACCAAGGGAAAAAAATTAAAAATGAAAGTGTAAGAAAAGTAAAGCTTAGGCCATACCCACCCCAGTTTGGGGAGCTGTGTAAGGGAGGTTCTCAAAGAAACGCCAGGCCCCAACTGGCCTTCCTTGTTGGGATCTGACGTGCTGGAGGGCCGCAGACCCCTCTCTCCCTGCAACTCGGGAACACATCTCGCACCGAAATGGGGCTGATGCTCCTGTAGGTCGCAGAGCAGCAGGAACATGGGGCCTTTGGGAGGATTCTCTGCGTCCTGCGGGCCTCTCTGAGCACTCAGAGGAAGTGACATCTTTTCCCAAGAGAGGGGCCTCCTAGGCAGTGATGTGTCCCGGTCCAGGTGAGGGGTTGCCTCGCACCAGCTTGGGGTACAAGTCTTTCCCGGTTCCCCACAGTGTCAATGTGCCCCAGTCCTTGAGGCAGCAAGAGCCTTCCCCTTGAAGGCCGCCAAGTCCTGACAGCTACCAGCCTTGGGGACCCCATCCAGGGCCTTGGGACATAAAGAGCAGTGGATCTCAACTGGGGGTGTCTGACAGTGTCTGGAGACATTTTTGGTTGTTACAGCTCAGGTTTTACACTGGCCTCTCATGGGTGTGGACCAGGAAAGCTGGTCAGCCTCCCAGCAGCGAACCAACCAGCCCCCAGGTTGGGGACCTGATCTAGAGAGATTTCTCTCCAGCTGCCTTTCTTTCGAATGCTTGCAGCCACGTGGAAACTCCTCCTTCTGTCTCTCAGGACTCTCCTGTGGGTCAAGAATATATGTACCCACCTGAGGAGCGGACAGACTGAGGAGTCCGGTGGGGAAGTGACCTCCTTGAAGGCCAGGGACAGTCATTGGACAGCTGTTCCCGCCCCTCCCCACCTCCCTCACTCTGTCCTACTCGGTTCTTTGATGGTGGCCTGTTGCACCTTTAAAATCAAGTGAGAGCGAGAGCGCCAGAAACATTCCTGCAACCTTTTCCACCAGAGGAAAGAACGTGAAGCCAGCTGGAGATCCGTGGTTGTTAAAAGACAAAAACAAATCAGAAAGAAAGAAAATGTTCTTAATGGTGAATCTCCCTGGAGCAGAGAAGAAAGTGCTGGCCAGCCCTTGTGTCACATGGAGACGTTCTGGAGAAGTTTTGGGAGAAGGGCCTCGGAACCCTTCCGTTTCAGGTGACGGCCAGGGCAGGCGACCACAGGGATGGGGGAATGAGACCACCCAGCCGGTGGAAGCCCGCCAGACCCAGTGTGGAAAGGAAAGGCCGACTCAGAAACTCCTCTGTGGCTGTAGCTTGCAGGGACTGGATGGGGGCTTCCAGGCCAGAGGAACTGCTGCTCTCGGACCACAGCCCTTAGGGGCACAAAACGTTTCAGAACTGGAGAGGGAGACGCAGAGGTGGCCCACAAGTAAAGACTCGAGGAATGGGCAACAGCCCGATTAGATTCAGCCAAACCCCAAGTCCTTCGGGCGACATCACAGGTGCTGCTATTCCCTCTCCCTGAGACACTCTTCCCCAGACAGTTTCTCTGCTCCAGGGTCACCTCCTCCTAGAGGCCTTCCCGGATCACCCTTCATGTGATTCTACTGCCTGCCCTGAGGCAGGGACCTTGCGTCTTGCCAGCCACGGCATCCACCGCAGCCGGCTCTGGGCCTGGCACACTCTCAGTGTCTGTCCCACCCCTGTTCCTGGGGGCTCTGCTACGGCTGTCCTCGGAGGACTTGCTTACAAGGTGCTCTTGGCTGGGCGGGCTTAACCAAGGTCATCGTGGGTGGCATTCGTAGATTCCCGCAAAATTTACAACATGATTGAGGGGCTGGGTGTGGGCCCTGGAGCCAGCCGGACCTGAGTTCCATCTTGGCTCTGCCTCTCCATGACCTCAGGAACGCTGGCCCCTAGGACTGTTTGGAGGGTTATTTGAGATGACTCGGATCGGGTGCTGAGCACAGATGTAGCACAGCACCTCCTCCCCGCAAGGAGAAGCACGGTTAGGCAGAGTTTCTTGAAAAATGGGATGCTTTTTCTTCGTGAGCCAAGAGCCTGGGGATGTTTCTTTCCCAGTAGGTCCTTTGGGGGCCACCAAATCTTTCCAGCCTCTGTGTGCCTCGATTTTAAGAACAAGGAGCTGTGAAAAAACTGCTCCCACACATGGGGAACTCAATCATGGGATTTGCATGAAAAGCATCCCAAAGCAGCCTTGTTTAGCATCCAGACATGCATGGCCCCTCCCCAGTACCCTTCCCAGGTGTTAAAGATGGCCCATCAGAGCCTCCTGCGCTGGAAACAAAGGAGTTGTCTGTTCAGTCACCGTTGCCCATGCCCAGCATTACTGTCAGGGGCCCAGGGAGCCCTGCTCCAGCCAGACCAGCCTCTGGGGAAGGGATGCTGCCCTGCCATCTCTTCGGGATACTGTCCAGGCCCCCCCGGCAATCCACCCCCCAACTCAGGAGACAAGCCCATCGACGATTCTTCATTCTGGGCTGGTGACGGCTGGCTTCCCAGGAGTGAGGAAATCATCAGGCCTGGGGGCTCCCTCCTGTCACTCTGGATCCATCTGTCGCTTGGAAAGTTCCTCCAGGACCAGGGCCATTGGCCAAGGCTGACACAGGGGGCAGAACGCCCTCATTTCACACGGAGCTGCACCCTGAGCCCGTAGCCCTGCCGCCAGCATGCCAGCTCACGCAGCCTCCGGCTTAGCCTCAAGCCCAGGCGCCTTTGGCAGGGGTGCAGTCAGCCTGCCGGGGCCTCGTGCGCTCTCCAGGAGCCAAACGCGGGGTCCGTCCCCTGCTCTATTCCCACCGTGGGGACTGCCTCTCTTCCCAGGAGGTCCATCGTTCACTTACTATTCATTTATTCTTTCATTCACTCCACAAATGTTTACAAAGCCCTCACTCTGCCCGAGCGTAATATAGAAATGCATCTGTGGCCCCGCAGCTCTTTGTGGTTCTGAAATGGACACAAGGAAATCCTTGTTTGCGGCCTCTGGGGCTCGCTGTCCCTTCTGCCGCCGGCCCAGCATCGACTTTCCCTTCTTCCACTAACAACGCCCTGATTTTCCTTGGGAAGGCCTCCCCACACCTGCCTCAGCCCTTGTGGGTGAACCAGGCCAGGCCACACAGACCCTCCCTCCCCCAGGGATAAAGATTGATTGGTTCTGGGATGAAGAGGCAGGTGACCTAACTCTGACCAATGAGGCTCAGTTCTGGGACCTTTACTGGAATGACCAATGAGTCCAGAAACGCTGGTCGAGGCCAAAGAATCCATTCGTCTTCCATCAATCCAGGAAGGCGTTTTGAAGGTAGAGCTTCGGGTCTTAAATGATGGGAGAGAAGTGAGTGCAGCCAGCCCTCCCACAGGTGACCAGTCATCTTCCGACCCAAGAGAAGCTGGCTGTGTTCTAAGCCTGTGGATGGCTTTGCTGAAGGGTCCGAGTCCTTTCCCCAGCATGTAAGTGGTTCCCTGCTTCCGTCCCCTCTGACCTGCACCCCCAGCCCACTTCCTGCTCGGGAACAGGCCACGATCTAAGTGATTTAGTGAGAAGGGAGACCCACTCTCCCAGAGACCCACACAGAGGAGATGCTGGTCTTCGTCGGGAACCCAGGGAAGGTCCTAATTCTTCTCAGAGGGACTCTAGTGTGCTGAAGGCCATGGTGGGGGTCGAGCTGGGTTCAAGGCCAAATCCTGCCACTGGGCAGTACGTGACCTTGGCCAAATGGCTTCCCTCCTGCGGCCTCCGTGGTCTCTAAGTATCTGTCTAATAAATTCATTATTTCTAAATCAATTAGATAGAAATGCTGAGGCCAGGAGGCTTGGAACAGGAGCCAGAGACGTGGAGCAATGACCCTTGGGAAGGTGGCTGCCATCTGTTGTGTTCTGAGAGGTCCTCCCTCTGCTGAAAGGGGGCCCAATTCCCTGAGACCGTTTCTCCCCTTTCGTTTTTCTTCTGTTCCAGGAAGAGCAGGGTAGGAAATTCTGTTGAAAAAAGGCAGAAGGACTCCGCGTTGCTAATGGCATCCCGGGGTAATGAAACGTAAAACCGTGTGAGTTATTCAGCTTCACATAATGCTTTTATCAGGGGCCTGGAAAGAACTCCTTGGCAGGAGGAGGTCTGATTTCCTTGGAAAGATGGAATTCTGGTGAGACCAGCAGGGAGCCGGGCCCTCCCAGCACAGACGCAGGGTGGCGAGATCTGCAAGTCAGCCCGAGGCAAAGACCAAGACGTGAAATTTCTCTCCCTCCCTCTCTGACACACACGCACCTCTCCCTCCCTCTCTGACACACACACAGCAAGACCACGGTTTATCCCCACTTCTCAAAGGAAAAGCTGTGTGTGGCCTCTCACGTGGCCAACTTTGAAAGATACCTTGACTCCAGGACGCTTCTAGAATAAAATCCAAACGCCCGACTTCCAAGGCCAACGAGGCCCTCGGCTCTGACCTCACCCCTCACGCTCTCCCCTCCTTCACGACCCGCCAGCCTGTTGGCTCCTACCTGTTCCCCAAAGGCTCTGGCTTGGCCCACCTCGGAGCCCTTGACCTCGACCTTCAGTCTGAGCCTCTACGACTGGCCTTCCCTGCTGTCCTTCAGATCAAGGTCGTTTGTTCTGAGAGGCCTTCCCTGAAACATCCCTGGTCTAAAGCAGGCCACTTTTTTTTAGTTTTCTGCTGGCGAATCCTTACTTTCTGAGATCGCATTATTTATTTGCTGTTTATTTTCTGATTCTTCCTCCTGGCAAGGGAGCTGTCAGAGGACAGGCAGCACACTGGTTTGTCCATCCTGTGTCCCAAGTCAGGAACGATGCCTCCGGAAACTTGCAAGAATCTCCTTGTGGCCCATCCCGACTACAAACATGGAAGAAAGGGGATTCTAGGAAATGTCGTTCAGCCTGGCCAAGTGCTATGGTCTGAATGCTTGTTTCCCCCCACTGCCCCCCGAAACTCCTGTGTTGAAATCCTAACCCCCAAGGTGATGGTATTAGGAGGTGGGGCCTCTGGGAGATGACTGGGTCACGAGGGTGGAGCCCTCATGAATGGGATTAGTGCCCTTATAAAGGAGGACCCGTCGAGCTCCCTCGCCCCCTTCCACCGGGTGAGAAGACACCAGTGATTCACCAGGACGAGGGCCCTCACCAGTGGTCGACCTTGCTGGCACCTTGATCTTGGGTCTTCCCAGCCTCCAGGTCTGTGAGGAGTAAATTTCTGTTGTTTATAAGCTAGTCTGAGGCATTTTGTTCTAGCAGCCTGTCTGGACTGAACCGGGCAACCGAAATACCAAGTTAGCATATCGGAGAGCCATCCTGAATCAGTATTGACTGATGGAGTGAGTGAGTGGTTTTGGATTAAGGTGTGAACTCCTTAGGCTGGAACATCATTCTCCTTATGGTGCATTAGGGTGCATCTTCTACCTGCCCATTGTCCTCCCAACCATCTTTAAGGGTCTAGGAACACCCAGGCTCGTCTGAGCGTCCCGTCCCCCAGAATACTGCTCTTCACCCATCCATTGGCTGGCCCTCAGCACCTTTTAAGATTCAAGCTTCAAGCGATGGCTCCTTTTGGAGTCATTTTACACCAAGACTGAGTCACAGCCTTCCTCTGTGCTCCCCTGCTGGCTCTCCTCCCTGGAAGCCACCATTGTTCCATATTTCTTGCATCTCTTTCTAGAGATGTCTAGTCATTTGCCAGCAAAACACATATATAATTTTTCCTCATGTGAAATAGAGCATACAGTATTTTTTTTCTGGATCTTGCTTTTTTTTTTTTTTTTTCTCTTAACACTGTATCTTGGAGACCTTTCCAAATCAATATATACTGAACTGCTTTATCTTTTTTTTTTTTTTTTTTTGCGGGCCTCTCACTGTTGTGGCCTCTCCCATTGCAGAGCACAGGCTCAGCAGCCATGACTCACGGGCCCAGCCATTCCGCGGCATGTGGGATCTTCCCGGACGGGGGCACGAACCCATGACCCCTGCCTCGGCAGGCGGATTCTCAACCACTGCGCCACCAGGGAAGCCCTGCTTTATCCTTTTTAACTGCTCTACAGGATTCCATATGGATGGACCATAACCTATTGCATCAGTGGCTTTTTGCTGGGAATTCAGATTGTCTGCCCGTTTTCACTCTGATAAACAACACTGCAGTGAACATCTTTGTACATGACCATATCATGCTTCTGCCCCTTCCCCACCTGGACAACTTCTGATGCTCTATGAGATTCCCTCTGAGAAGCCCCCATTAACCTTCATTAAGTGAGGCCAGCTGCCCCTCTCTGGCTTCCAGGCAGCTGGTGGTTATGTCCCCTGTAACACTTACTGGAAGATATTTATTGAAGTGTCTGACTTTCCTTGTGTCTGGTTCATCTCTGAACCTCTGGCACAATCCACAGTGCCTGACACAGAGTAGGCATGAGATAAGTGCTTATGGATTGAACAAATGTCACATTTAAACCCCTGACCTTCAGGGGACTCCAGATCTCGCTCCTTCTGCATGGTCACCTCCCCAGTGTTTACGGGGCTCAGTGGGGCTCTCTCCTGGTCCCTCGCCCACCTTCTTCTGAGCCCTGCTTCTTCAGCTCCGCCCATGCTGCTTCCCCCTCTCTGGAATGTCCTCCCCCTTCTGAAGCCCTTTCCCATCGTTCCAGGAAGAGAGGTCCTCCTCTGCTTCCTTCATGAGGAAGCTTTTGCTGAAATATCAATCTCTCCCTTTTCTGAACCACTGCTGCCTTTATAGTCACTTTGGCATGTTTTTTCAAGCTCCAATGCTCACTAATTTTTTCCTGTCTGTTGGTTTTGTGTCCCCAGCTAGACAGTGAGTTCTTTGAGAGCAGAGCGTCTTCCATGACCCCAGAGGCTCCATGATGCTGTGTTCATGGTAGCTGTTCAATACTTCCGTATTGGGAAAGCAGTTGGTGCCTTCATTGACTGAGTGGGATCTCAATGCCGATGGCTGGAAATGGTGCTCAGAGCACCAAGGAGGTGCTAAACATCTCAGTCCTGGTAACCTTTGAAGTAGGAGATGCGACCCATGTAGAAAAGTCTGTGGGAGCTTGGCCCCTCCCTAGACCTCTACCCCACCCTGCTTAGACTGGGTCTTCGGCAAGAGTGAGTCCCAGTTACATCAAGTCGTGTCACTCTGTGGTCCCCATGGGCCTGCACACAACTCTCCACTGAATGTTGCAAGTGGCACACGCCCTGCTTCCCCGGCTCCTTGGGGGAAAGAGGGCACCTAGAGAGAATTGAATGAGTTTCGCTCAGACTCATGCCCAGTCATATTTCCATAGATAATTTGACTCCAGTCTGACTCACTCAGCCTCTATTTCCACCAAAAAGACATGAAGCACACCGTTGATCCCGTCAGGGGAGAATAGGTGAGTCACATCTAATAGAGCCAAAGGAAACACTTAACTAGGTTTGTAACTGAACTTTGGAAGCAAAACAAGAGAAGGAGGGTGGGTACCAGAGGCATGTGTTTACCCCCGACAATCCAACCTTGAGGCTCAAATTGGTTTAGACTCTGGCTAAGGATGAGCCGGACTTTCAGAGGAGATCTGCCAATTGGAGATGCAGAATTGAGCTGGATTTTTCTCCCTCTGTCCTCAGTTTATACAAACTTCTCCTTAGCCCCAATACACCTCGAGCCATTTGGGCTTACGGATGCCTCCTGATCACAGGTAGCTGGCCCTAAAGACATCTACCCGGACTTCGCTTGGTCCGGCCTGGCCTCACAAACCTCACATCCCAAACCCTGGGCTTTGGTTGTAAAACAAGGATCCATCTTCCCACTGTGATGTGCTATAACCTGCCTCATTCCACATCCCCCATCAGCAGTGCTCAAATGTCATTCATCCAGTCACGCTCAATGAGCAAGTACTTCCCCCGGCAGTGCCTGCCCTCCCCACGGCCCCCAACGAGTGGAGAAGACAGATGTGGAGACAGACCAACACAAGACAGCGTGGCGTGTCCTCCAGGCCATGAATGGGCATGGTGCTTTGTGCTCCAAGAAGGGGAAGCGACTGATGTTGCCTGCGGGGCTGGGGACAGGCTCACTGGTGACATTGGAACCTGATCTTGAAAGGTGAGTGAGTCTTCCAGGAGGAGGGGGTGGGAGTGAAGGAAACAATCCAAGGCAGAAGCTATCAGATGTCAAAAGGCACAGAAATGGTCAAGACGGAGGGTGCGGAGAATGTTCCGCCAGGCGGAGGATTCCCCGTGGGCGCGGCTCAAGAGGCATGGGCGCTACAGGCACTTAGAGGCAAAGTTAAGGCGTTCATTTCGTCTCCACATGCAGTAGGGTGACAGAGCAGGCGTCCAATCAGGAGAGAAGCACGACCAGATTGATCTTTTTGGGAAGGTGACGGTTTAGAGAACATCCTGCATCAGGGACCAGCATTAGACGCGTGGAGACAAGGCTGAGAGGCCGCTGTTGTGATTTTCCCGGCAAAAGGGACGAGACCAGTGGAGCGGTCGTGGGCACAGAGGGGCAGAAGGACCGCCCATACGTAGGAGGAGGAATCTTTTGCATTCTGGTTGTGGACGGTACGTTGACTCAGGCAAGGAGGATCTAGGATGGTGGCTGCTGCCAGAGGCTCTGCTTAGGGGCTCGGCTGACCGGTGGTACCACCGATGATCAGGAATCCAGGAGGAGGAGCATACCTAGGTGGGAAGCCAGGGGTTCCCTGTGGGACAGGGAGGACATCCGGGAGGCTCTGTGCTGTTGGACACGGTGGAGTCTGTGGAGAGAACCTCTCACCGGGTGGTCCCTGAAACCACGGGTAGGTAAAGGGTAAGATAAGAAAAGCAAGAACCAGACATCTGGGGACTGGGCCACAGACAGACTACGAAGGAGTGAGTTTCAAGGAGAGGCAGATGGCCATGTGTGAAGGGCACAGAGTAAGGATTGAAAACTGGCTTGAGGCAGAAACCTGCTGCATGCGAGTACCCAATGTCCCTTTTCTTGGGTCCAACACACGGATTTCAGAAAGGGCGAACCTGCAGTGCATTGTGTTCGGGTGGCTCAGACCCAGCCGCCCTCACCTTCCTGAGTCCAGAAGCGGTCACAGGACCTAAGCCCGACCAATCAGATGATCACTACTTTCTGGCCACAGTTTGGTGTTTAGGGTCCAGGGATGAGGATGGAACTAAGACAGGCCAGTGAGAGTCGGTTCTAGCCTTTTGTTGAAGTTATTGAGAAAGAGAAGCGTCCTTTCTACTGGGGTTGCTATGCCATGAGACACCAGGGCTGGGCTTCCAGGTATCAATTTGCCACCTCCTGGGGAGAGCTAGCCTGAGCATGAAACCCACGCAGAGGAAGGAAGAGCTGAGAGATAGACTCTTGTGAATAGCATTTCCCCTCTGGATCCAGCTCTGCCTAGATTTTTCTTTCCTTTCTTTTTTTTTTTTTTCTTTCTTTTTTTTTTTTTTTTTACTTATTTGGGCCAATACATTTGCTTTTAAGCTGAAACCAATTTGATTTGGGTTCTGTCCCTTGCAGCCCAAGGAGTCTTGACTCTTACTAGACCACGTGGCTAATGAGAGGCTGCTGGTCACCAGGGTGGCATCTGGAGAAGACTGGGTCCAGGTCTGTACTTGACAACAACAGTCAGAATACCATGGACAGGCCAGTGGTTACCGCCACGGGAAAAAAAAAAAAAAAAGAAATAGATGAGCTGGCTGTGTCTCAACGCCTGTTAACGTGAAAACACAATGATTTCTTTTATATTTTTCAAGGGTTGAGTCATCCAGGTCAGCCCCGCCTCGGCACTTCGACTAATTGATCTTGCCAAGGAAGATGGTTAAGATGTGAAGGTTGATTTATTTGAGGACACATGTGTCAACATCATCCCACAGAAGAAAACAGAGCACAGAAGAGAATAGAATGTGTGCTTTGCTGGCATGAGCTGTTACTTAAGAGGTTTCTTTGGGGACCTCAAAGATCAAAAGCCATGAGGTTAGATATCTCAGTCTTGAAGTTGATCAAACACAGCCACATGGTATGATGGCCCAGGGCCCCAGGAGAGGATGTTCGTTTCCCAATGGCACAGACGAGGTTGGGGGACTATTTTACGTGGGGTGATCTGAGTCCTGAGTCGTGAGAAGGAGCCAGTCGTGTGAATAGACTAAGTAGGCAGGAGCGGCAAGTTCTAAGGCGGTCTGAGAAGTAGTAGGAGGGCCAGTGGAGCTGGAGCACCGTGAGGAGGAAGTGGGGAAAGAGGACCAGAGGCCTTGACCTGCTGGCATATGCTGGTCCTTAATATATTTCCTCTCATCTTTCCATCTGTCATTCATCTAGTCCATAAACATTTACGACATGTAGACAATGGGTGGCACTAAGAATTGAAGGAAGAGTTCACAAAGCAAAAGGGGAAAGACCCACAATCTAGGCAGAGAAAACCACCTGATCCAAGGCCTGGAAAGGGAAGAGCTTGCTGTTTGGGGTGGAGGGCTGTTGGGAACGGTCTTGAATGCCTGGCCTCCCTCCCCGCAGACCCCCCACCATACAGAACGCCCACATGCAGAACGCCAGGAAATGTTGATACGTGAAAAAAATGTGTCAGTGAAATTCGTGATCCTGAGATCAGTCAGATATAATCTTACACTATTTTCAGCCAAGGGGTAGCAGTGAACAAAGGCTTAAGGAACAGTGAGGGGAGAAACACTTAAGATGGAGACTATTCCATCAATTAGCTTAATCTGTTTCTGCCAACCAAGAAAAGACCGTCATTAGTTACTATTAGTGATGGCCCGGCTTGGAGAACACCTGTTTTCTGCTGAGCGTCGCTGGTGTGGGCCAGAGGGAGCTGTTTCAGAGCCTCAATCAGGCAGTAACATGATGAGAGTCGCGCTTTGGAAAGGTCACCACGGCTGCAGGGTAGAGGATGGATGGAGGGAAAGAGAGAGTGTGTGTTAGGCTGTTGGAGAAACACACATGATGAGAAGCAGCATTTGGGCAGAACAGTGGAGGCTGCATTCCTTGAAGGCCAGAGGTTTGCTCTGGTTCAGCCGTTTTAGCAGTGCCTGGCAAGAGCTAGGCAGAGCCACTGCTAGATTTTTTAGAAATGCTTCCTGAATTGAATTGTCTGCTATAAAAACCTAATGGAGTCTGGACAAAACAAAACTTGCCTCTCTCTGGCATCTCTCTGCTCACGAGAGGCATCGTGGCTGAAGGCAGACAGAGCTAGGGAGTTTCCAGAGGTTGGAAATACTCAAGGTTTTGAGGAGCTATTTGGGGAGACAGATCACAAAGCTCCTGTTTCCTAAATCTGGTCAGAATCTGCCTGTTACGTCGGATCTGTGCAAAGGAGACATTCATGAGGCTCGGGGGCTTCTGCTGCTCATCCTGATAAAAGAATGACCATCTGTCTTCCAAAAGGCGCTAGGAAGGCCCAAGGTAAAAGGGGTCCATTTGAGACTGTTTAAACCCCTTTTCCACCTGTTTAGACACATCTGGGTTCCTAAGACACAGGATAAGAATTTTGAAATGTATTCAGGGAGTACCCAGTTCCCACCACCATGACCTACTATTTGGAGTTTGCCGTGAAGCCTTCCAGGGAGAGTCCAGCCTACGTGAGCTTTGTGTCAGCAAGACGGCTCCTGAAATAAAACACGTGGCCACGGTCGGCACACTTAGTACGCGCTGGCCCCAGATGAGGGCTCCGTGAGCCCTATCTCATCTAAACTCCTTCCCTGAAGGGTGTGGGTCTGGCGCTGCTGACCCATTTTGTCTAACCACTGACCTATCTGCACTTGAAAACCTTCTCCTGCCCCTGCCATTGTCTGGCTTCAGCCAGGAAAGTCCATGTTTATGGTTCCCTTCCGCACTGATTAAGATGACAAGAAGACAATGAAACACTTGTCTCCCAAAGTGACTTCTTGCATCCACTGGCAAAATGTTAGAAAGTGGGTACAAAGCCCAAGAAACAGGACACCCAGGCTCTTTGAGCTTGGGGAGTATTACAGAATCCTATCCCAGGCCAAGAATGAGTCACAATGAAAGCTTTTAAAATATAAAACCATCAACCTAGATTTCAATTCCAAGGAAACACATACTTGGCCATGAGGGAATGCTTGAAAAAAAAAAAAATCAGTCTTGAGCCACTTGACAGGAAAATAAAACAGCCAAGGAACATTCAAATGTAATGATTTACATCCTCCCTCTCCCCCCAACCCACCTCCCTTCCAGTATGCGTCAGGGCGTACACGGACTGGACACGGTCTCCACCAGTGTGCATGCCCTGGCCAGGGCTTCCATTTCACTTAACACTGTTTCACGCACATGATCTTGTGCCTGGACGCAGCCAGGTTATAACTGCACGCTGCCATCTTTGGGTTGCTATGCCAGTCTCACGGATTCTTCATGATTTCCCTGCTCTTGGGCTCTCGGGTTGCTTGAGGTGGCTGTTTGGAGAATACAGGGATTTTTCTTCCATTATTTATGTGGGCAAGCGCCCGTTCATCTCTCTCAAAGAAATGGAAGCTTGATTGATTTCCTAAATGTAAGAACGAGATTGTCCTGCAATAAATATTTAAGACTGACCAGGAAGGGTGACCACCATCTGCTGAAACACAAGCCCAGGAATTACTTTGTTAAGCTTTCCCAGTGAAGGGAATGAATGAATAACCATCCTATATAATATCTGCTCAGTACCTGATAGTTGACAAAGGTTTTCACTTATCTCATTGGATCTTCACAATAGCCCCGAGAGGTAGACAGGGCACGGATTATACGGATTTTTAAAACCCCACATTTTCCCCTTCCTAACCGATAAGGGCTCTAAAGGCTTAAAGTCACTTGAGGGAGGTCAGAGAGTTTGTGGAGGGTATCGCGGGTCTCTAATTCATTCATGCACATCAAAACAAAACATTTATCTGGAGCCTGGCCCCAAATAGATGAAATGGCAGAGGGTACAAAGATGAATAAAACACGGTGCCTGCACAGGAAGATCACGTTCTAGCCTGGGGGAGAAAGCCAGAGATAAACACGTCCCTGCTTTGCAAGGTGATGAGTGCTCAAAAGAAAGGAACAGGGTGCGGACCACGTTTCTAATCTGATGTCTTGCCGAACACCGGTTCGGTTGTTATTTACAATATCTGTCCCCCGAAGGGGGGAGCAGGGGGCTTAGCCGTGCGCCCCGGGTCAGGTCTCACTGCGGGGATCGCACGCGGTGTGGGGACAGTTCTCTCCCTCTTTCGGCAAACAGGCACATATCTCCCGGGGTGCCGAGCTTGCCGGGGGTCCGCACACAGGTTCCCCGAATTTCCCTCCACGAGATAAGCGGGGTCCCTGCCTTTGGAGCAGCGGCTTTCTCCCGCCGCAGCCTCCCGCTCGGAGAGGCAGGCAGCTCGCTGTCCGCGGAGACACGCGGCGGCGAGACGGTTGCGAGGTTTTGTCTCCCCCGAGCATCGTCCACCGCCCGCGAAAGCCCGCGAACGAGCGCCGCTAACCCGCGCATCTCCCTCTCCCGCCGCCTGGCTCCGGAAACCACAGCCCCTTCCTCGAAACGAACGCGCCAGCCCTGCTCGCTGGCTCTCCCGGTTCTTTTTCTTTTATGCATTTTGATATATCCTTCCCAAAGATATGTTTCACAACAATTTTTAGTTACACAACCGATGCACAGAAACATTCTCCTTTAGGAAAGAAAAATGATATATTTCTATCTAGCAGGTCGCCAGCTGCCCGGCGGATCCCCGGCGGGACTCCGCCGGGCGCCCCGCGGGTGCAGCTGAGAGCCGCACGCGGGTCTCCGCGCCGCCTGGGCGGCCGCCCTTTGTGAGCGCCGACACCGGCTTTGTGTTTCCCGTTTTGCTTTCCTTCTTTTTTGCAAACCCGGAGCTTAGCACGCGGGAAACGCTCGGAAAATACACACGTGTGTGTAAAGTTTGTTTAATGCAGGACCAATTGAGGGGATGGGGGCCGTTCCCGAGTGCCGGGGCGATTTTCCTTTGTTAAGACCTCAGTCGCGAGCGTGGCACGGCGGCCCCGGCTCGCCCGGGGAGGGGAAGCCTGCACAGCCCCGGGCCCGGGCCCGGGGGAGGCGCGGCCGCCTGGCTCCGCGACCCCGACCCCCTCGGGCCCGCGCGCCCGGCCCAGGCCGTTTCTGGCTCGGGCTTCGGCCTCGGGTCGCCCAGGGGGTGACCTCGTGCCGCCGGTGGGGTGGCCTCGTGCGGCCCGTGGTGTGGCCCCGGGCTGGACACCTCTCGGGGCGACCGCCTAGTCCCTGCTCGCGCGCTCGGGCTCGGGCGGCTCGATCCCAACGCGCCCCGGCGGAGCCCCTGCCCGAATCCCGGCCACCCGGGTCCCCAACCTCCAGCCGCGGTCGTGAGGGGCTCCCCGACCCGACTCCAGCGCCGGAAAGCGGGCCGGGGGCGCGGGGGGCGCGGGACCAGGCTTGGCACGCCGACGCGTGGGCCCACTAGGCAGGGAAAAGTTGCTGGGGGCGGGGGGGGCTGTCAAAGTTTCGGGGAACTTTTCCACTTGAGATTCTACAACCCTGCAGTGCCCCCTACAGAAAGCGGCAGCCGGGGAGGGCGGGCACCCCCCACGACCCCCGACCGCAAGCGGCGGCGCGGCCCAGGCGGCCTGGAGCTCTAGCTGCAGATTTTGCTTTTGCTTTTTTTTTTTTTTTTTTTCCCTCCTGGTTGTTTTTCTGATACATCTTTTTTTTTTTTTTCAGAATTGGAAAAAAAAAAAAAAGAAAGAAAAAGAAAAAAAGCGAGCGTGAGCCTCCGCCTGCAGTGGAGCGTGCTCGGCCTCCAGAGGCAGTCGTCTCCAACTTTTCCTCTCCCGCCCCAACTCCGCGCGCCTCAAACTACGGCTCTGCAGGAGCCCAAATTTGCCTGCCGCTCGACTCCACTCTAATAAGCGCGTCAAGGCCCCTGGCGGTTGTTTGCAACGTGGGGGCCACGCTCTCGAGGCTCAGGCCCGCCCGGCGGCCCGCTCCCGGTGCCTGGGCCCAGTTGGGAAGGGGAAACCGAGCGTCGCGGGAGCACCCCGGGAGAGGGCGGAGCGCTCCCGTGCCCCGGGGCAGGGAGGGGTGGGGGGGGTAGGGATCTCCCGCGCCCGGAACGTTGCGAGCAAGGCTTATGAACGTCGCAGGGGGGCACTCGCGAGAGACGGACAGGAAGAGGGCCAGGGGGGACGCCAGAACCCGGGACCGTAGCACGGAAACGGCCCGGGGCTGAGCAGGAGTCAGATCCCAGGATGGAGGGAGCCGGAGAAGAGGAGTGAGGAGGCCGGGGAGGCAGGCCCTGCTGCCCTCCTGCAGGCCGGCAGCCTGCTGTGGCAGTGCAGGACCAGGCCGCCCACAAAGGGAAGGGGTCAGGAGGTCGGGCCTCGGCATTAGCAGGCTCAGACCAGGCCCCAGAAGGCAGCAGCAGGAGTTCAGGGCCCAGGCCTGGCTCGGGTTGTCCAAAGGGGACCTCAAGCAGGCCTCCCAGGCCCCTGGTGGGGAAACTGAGCTGGAGACAGGCCTGAGGGCCCGGCCCAGACGCCTGTGTGTCAAGTTAGGCAGAGCCGGCTAAGGCCCTAGGGGGTGTCAGAGACTAATGTGGTAGGGGGCTTCAGGGCCTCCCAGTCCAGAGCCGGATTGGCGAGTTAGACGCTTGTAGATCCAGGGTTGGATTGGGGAGGGGTCTCTGGGAAGTTGGCTAGCAACGCAAGGATTGGGGGGATTTAAGTGCTTAGAGATCGAAGGCAGGTCTTGGGTAGGGGGAGTCAGACAATCGGAAAGCCTAGGTGGTTATTTGGGGAGGGGTCTTTGCACTTAGACGAAGCGCAGAGCAGCGGCTGCTCAGCTGAAGGCCTGAGGCCTCGTCCAGAGAAGCTCCTGTGAAGGGTGGGCTAGACTAGGCCAGGCCAAGAGAAAGAAAGTGAATAAATCTGGAATCGAAGTGGGCGGGGGGGCCCCTGAGCGGGGGTCACAAAGGGTGAGACATGGCCACCAGGCGTTTAACGGACGCTTTCTTGTTGTTGCGGAATAATTCCATCCAAAACCGGCAGCTGTTAGCCGAGCAAGTGAGTAGTCACACCACCTGCAGCCCTCTGCATTCACGTAGTATCGCTGCGGTGAGTCTCCCGGCGGCCTCTCCGACACACGCACCGTGTGCACTGCGGCTCTGCCTGTTTGTCTGTCTCTGTCTGTCTCTCTGTTTAAAAAAGAAGATAAGACTAGTACGGAAATGCAGGGTCTCTTGGCTGGGGTCCGAGAGCATCGATCACCCTGGCTGGGGAAGAACCAGTGCTAGGCCCCTGCTCCACCTCTGCCTTGCACTCTCTCCTCACTTCCGCATCCCTCCCAGTCCCCCACCCCCCCCACCCCGCCTCCCCGCCGGCCGTCCCTGCGCGACCCGCAGCCTCCAATTTACATATGTTTTAGCACTAAGGTTTGGAAGCTTTGGGCCTTTCTGAAGCCTTTTCGTTCCGTTTTGTTTTAAGCTCCCCTCCCCCACTCCGCCCCCGCAGACTGAGCCTCACTTCGGTTCTGCTGGTCGGGTTGCAGGCTCGCAGACCCAAATCCTTGCAAATGCACGATGCCCTTCCCCCAAAGAGGAAGGAGTTGTTGTTTTGGTTTTTTTTTTCCGTCCGTTTTCTTTTAATGGTCTCGCAGCCCTCTGTGTTTCGTGTTCCCTGTGAATAATTGCTTCGCTGTTTTTCCTGGGGGCTCTCGTTTGTGAGGCTGTAAGGTGCTAGCTTCTTCGTTTTCCATTTCCCAGACAGGAAATTAAGCTTTTCCCTCCATTCGAACTTTTTAAAAAGAACATGGTGTGTATGTGAAAATCAACCCCCCCAAATAGCCCACGGTTTTTGATTTAATTAACCTGAAACTTTCTTTAGCCCAGGAGTAGAATCTTTTACTGGGAGGGCCTGGAAAGATTGCTGTTGCTTTTCTGTTTGTTTAAGGGGCTCCTTTCTCTTCCTGAGCCTCAGTTTCCTGCTCTGTTGAATAAGGGGGTGTGTGTGCATGATCTAAACAGGAGGAGGAAGATGAGCTCTGTGGTAGCCTAAATGGAAAAGTGAAGTTATGAAACTAGTTTGTGGTGGTGGTCGTGGGGGGTCCTTGCTGTAGACGGGCTGGGTTTGAATAGAAGCAGCATTGGAGGAGGAGAGAATAAAGTCACCCCAAGACCAGGTTCTTGGAGGTTATACTTGACATATACAGTTTGGGGAATCTCACATTTATTTCACCTGTTAGGGACTGTATTCCCTTTACATTTTTTCTTTATGACTTGATCTAAATGCGTCACAAAAATCAGGCCATCTGTCTTGATTATTGACAGAGAGTCTACAAAGACAGTTTTTCCTTTTTGTAAAAATCACAAGAGGAAAATGTATTTGGTCAGCTTGCGTATATAGAAAAGATATTGTAAACTGTGAGCAGTTTTAGGAATAAAGTCACAGTAAACTTAGGTCAAAAAGCATAGAAAACAGAGGGACAGAGTGTGTTTAGCTTTTCATTTACTTAAGAATTTGAAGGTTTTTTACGTTTGTAAACTGAAAGAAGTCGTATTATACTGAAGTAAGTGCAAAATGGGAACGGGCTAATTCCAGCGCTAATTTGGAAAAGAATGTTCTGAAATAAGCCAAGAAATAGAGAGTAGAAGTGGGTGGAAAAAACAAAAAAGATCCTCCATGAAACTTTAGTTTTGCTAAATAAGATGTAAAAATTGCATGTTCCTTAAATGACTTGATTTTATGCTACCTCGTGGGGAGAAAAAAACAACTAAAACTCCCGTTAATGTTTTCTAAGATGTCAGTCTTTAACTGATTTTAAAACATAATGTTTGCTTTAAAATTTTTAATCATGTAAGGTTCAGAATACACAGAACCATAGGATAACATGAGACTTTTTTTTTATAATCATTTGGTCAGACGGTTTAAAAACCTGGTGTCTGAGATAGGCAGCTTTTTAAAAGTGCATCTCTAAGTCAAATCTATTTTTAAAATGCTTTTCGAAGTTAGGTAAATGTAAATATATATATAAACTAAGTCAAATATTTTCAAATATATAGCTAAACTGTACAATTTGGAAAAATAGATATGTCAGAAAATGTACAGGTATATTTAGCTAACTCAGACATTTTCTTGAAAATAGATTTCTAAGTCAGACTAAAAATACATGCCTAAGTCAGAGCGGTAAGAAGTGTTTTTTACATATTATACCATTTAAAATGTTACGTATATTGGTTTGACTATTTAAAATCTTTCTCAGATCATTATGAGCAATTAGATCATTTAAAAGATCCTTGTAGTCAATTAAGACTACCTAAAATATAGATTTTTGCAGTTAAACAAAGATGGTTTGCCTAAGTTAGAATTAAATAGAAGTCACACGTTTATATATTTTAATTGTGTGCATTAAAAAACATGGCATGTCATAAATTTCCGAAGTGTTTAGGGGTGAATTATTATATTTTCAGCTTGCTCACAGTTGATTCTACAGAAACCATTTATACACACACACAGACACGCAAAATTAAATATGTCAAGATGTTAGCATGACTACATAGAGGGTACAATATTTTCAGTTTTTCTGGAAGTTGGAAAAATGTTAAACATTTTGGGGAAAACTATGTCTAACACAATTTTTAAAACTTTATTAAATAACTGATCTGATATTTTTCACTGCATGTCTAGCTCATAAAAATTTTTAAACCTCATTTCTGAGTTGTAAATTTCAAAATCATGTAGCAAATCAAACAAAATTAATGCTATAAAATTTGAATATGGACTGGGTTTTAGGAGGTATTAAGAAATTGTTAGTTAATTAAACTAATCAAATAAATTTGTTAGCTCTATTAGAGGGGTCTCCTGAAATGTTTCGTATTGAAATGTCAAAACATCACCTAGTTTATATACTTAACCCCGCCCTCCATAAAGGAAACAAATAAGGCAGAGTGTAACAAATTGTTAAGTCTACTGATGACTATGTGGGGAGAGGCTATGCCATTTTACATAGTTTTCTATATGTTTGAAAAATCATAAATAAAAACAACAAATACCTGGCATGTTAAAAACACAAGTAAAACAATTAAAAGGCAATTTGTATATATTTATCTAAAACTCAGGTAATTAAAAAAGGAAGTAACTAAATTCTAGAGTGTAACTTAATTAAAAAATCATAAACTGAAATGTCTACTTCCTAGTTAGAAGAAAAAGCTGTAGACCTTGATTTTGGGGTGTGCATATTATCTCACAATTAGAAATAAATCACATCTGAAATATTTTTGTTTGTTTGTTTTAAATCTGAATTTGCACATCCTTATTTTAGGTGAAAGTTGTGGAAATTGACTGTCAAGTGGTGTTTGTGTGTGCGTGTGCGTATTACACACCTCAAAACAAAGGGCACTTAAAGCCACATCATTCAAAGAATTTAAACAGGCCTTTTTTTGCATCCTAGTTGGAGGAAAAAAGTAGAAGTTGGTGGGTGGTGGTGGTGGGGTTACTGTGTGTACCTATACACGCATATAAAACAGGTCTGTGCCGCATTCAGGCAGATATGTCACAGCTAAGCAGGAATTTAAGGAGGATGTGCGGTGACAAAACAAACAAAACGTCCCAAGGGCCAGAAGGGACCTAAAGGTCGTTTGACCCAACATCCCCTCTGTGATAACCCCTCTGCCTGCCTTCCTTGACCGCATTATGTGATGGGGATAGGAAATTCCAGCAGCCGTCACCCCTACCTCTTACACTGCGAAAAAAAGTCCTTGCCTCTATTAACCCCATCTCTGTCTGTGTCTTGCATCCTGTGATCCTAGCCCTGCTTCTGGGCCCCCGGGTCTCTGACACAGGAAGCCTCTTCCTTCTCCTGCAGGAGAGATAACCCTGCAGCTTGCTGGTGCCCCGGAGCTTTCTCTAGCTCAGCAGTCCCGGCTCAGGCAGAGAGGTTAAGTTTTCTTGCCTATGAATGAAGTCTAGTTTCTCTGTGTGCTTTTTAAAGTTCAGCACCCAGAACTGAACAAAATTCTACTTAATTGTATTCTCGGTTGTGTTGATATTAGTAAAACTAATTGTTAAAAATAGACCAGGGGGTTAATTTTTAGACTGTCAGCAAAAATGCAGCTGTTGGCATTTCCCATTCATTCTGTTTCGGTCTCAGTTTTGGATGCCCCATCACGGTTATGCCTCAGGGCAGCGTGAAATAAAGGGAAGGGCCCTGGAGTTTAAACCTGGGAATTTAGGGCTAAGTTTCACTCTGTGGCTGACCAGAATGTAGGTCTTCCTGCAAGCTTTTAATCTCTTCTGACATCTTTTGCCTTAATTATAAATGGAGGGTTTGAGTTAAGTGATTTCTAATGGCCCTGTGGATTCAGCAGTGCTTTCTCAGATTCTGTTTCCATACATTGTTTCTCCTGACCAAGGCTTGCATCCTTAGCTTTAACTTGAAAAGGAGGAAATCACAGTCAACAGCATTGCCCTGCTCATCAGCCCGATGCTACCTCAAAAATTCTCAAAAGTAGCTCCAGTACTGTGGAGAAGAAGCTTTAACGTTCTGGCTGCCAAGTGCAGGTTTTAAGGCAGCACCTCATTCAGGTAGTTACAGGCAGCTTAGCTTTAAGGAGCTGGAATGAATTTACAGCATTAAATAATCGTTCAAAAAAACGTGTAAAGTCTTGAATGAATGATAAGTAGATGTTGAGTTGCTGTTCTGATCCGATGAGGTGCTGTGTGACTTGTGTGGTTTCCTTTGATCTCCTGAGACAGATCTTATAGAGGATTTGAGCTACTATGTCAGTGTTTACTGCTTCGTGTACTCTCTGTTTCAGAATAATGCACAATCTATAAATGGAAGCTAGAGTTAATTGGCCTTAGATTAGTTTGAAAGTAGCACATTATTTTTAATAAAACATGGTGTGCTTTGGGGGAAAAAAAACAACTGAGGATTAACTGTGGTTTTAAGAAAACTGAGGTCCTTCTTCAGTCTTGACTATAATATTAGCCAAGATTTATTGAGAGCTTACTATGTGCCTGGCACTGGGCTTAGCCCTCTCCAGGTGTAACCCTACTTCATCCTCACAGAGCTCCATCAAATAGGTGGTGTTGTTTTCTCATGATACAGATCTGGAAACTAAGGCTTAGAGGAGTTAGGAAACTTGCTCAGTATTGCCCACCTAGTGAGCCAGGGAACTGGAATGGGAACTCAGGCAGACCTGGCCCGGAGCCCTGTATTACCTGCTGGGCCGCAGGAGGCTGGGTGCTTTTCCCGGACTTGTGCTGCAGGTCCCGGAGAATGGAAGAACCCATTAAAAAAAATCTTTTTTTTTTCTTACGATGGGATTGCATCTTTATTTCATTTTACAACCATGCAAGTCCATTTTGACTTGCATATTGAAAGTTCTATGTTTTAGTCCATGCTGAGTCTGTTGGAAAGTTAGTTCTCTGTCTTTAGAATCCAAGTATGAAATCATTGTATATTTCTCTTTAGATCTATTTGCTTTTCTGCTTCTAAAGATTCCATTTGAGCAGAGAGGCATACTTGAGAATAAGGGTACTTTGTTGGATAAAAGTGAAGCAAACTTTTACTTTGGTAGTAACAGAAATAAAGTAAGTATCACTATAGCATAGACCTGTATTTCCAACTCATTTTGCTCAACTCTTCCAGACTTCCTGAGTAAACACAGATGGGTTTCCACTTATTTTTCAGTTTTATGTAGAAAGTTCTTTAGACAATAAATTCCACATGCTACTTGGAGTTTTCAGTATTTGCTCGATTGTATGCCATTGGCAGGTCAGAAACCTAGATGTAGACGTTATAAAGATTTAGAAGGTGATGGTATGCAGTACCGTGTTTTCATTTGGCTGTATTTTGGTTTTTCCTGATGGTAATTCTAAATGTTTTAATTCAGGTCTTGACAACATTTTCTGGTAAATTGGTGGCAGGGGGAGTTTTGAAAGGCCTTCTGTTTTTAAGTAGCAAAATGGGAGGGGATAATGCTCTTCAAAAAGATGACCTCCTGAATTTAATTCCCAATGTGGCATGGTAGTAGCTGCCCATCACTAGTAACTCCCTGAATTGTTAATAAAATTAGAGAAACTGGAAGGTGGGGTGGAAAGAGGCCTGAACACCTGGGTCTGTCCCCATCTCAGCCCTGTGACTTTGGGGAAATGGATTTATATATTCCGAAGCTTGATTTTCCTATTTGTTAAAAAAAAAAAAAAAAAAAGAGTCGTATCTAGCCCATGATTCTGATTTCACCTCTTGTCAACTAATAATTGTAGAAACCAAAAGATCAGGGTGTGTGCTTGGTTGATAATCCAAGAGGCCAGGCTCCTGTGCAGCAGAGATCTTAACCAGGGTTTGCAGTAATGCTTTATCCAAAGATTGGATGCCAAGGAGCCACTGCAGAACAGGCAGATGTGCAGACTGAGATACTGAATTAGGGGTTTTGCTTTGTGTCTTGTTTTATTAACAGAATCACTTCCATGCTTTCTTGCTGAAAATGTTAAGCTTTTAAAAAAATAAAGAGGTTTTCTTTTTAAAGTAAAAGGTAATTAAATCAGATTTCCATTTGACACTATCTTCTCTATTAATATCTTGTAGTACTACTGTTATGGCAGGGTGTGTATAGAAATATAGTTCTCTTGCTCTCATGGCAAAGTGTAGAAGGAATGAAGAGCACTTTCTATAGTGTCAGCCGGTTGGATTTTTACATGGAGGAATGTTGTGGTTACACTGTTATTGCTGTCATTGTTTAATAATATTTTGGCCCTGATAGACCAGTTTCATTTGCACTATTAATTTTTAAAGAAAGAAGTTATGGTTTTTTATTTTCTAAATTGACTGCTCAGCATAAAAAAAATCAACAGTTGATTATTGAAATTCACCACTAATTATGTCAGTGATCAATACTGTAAAAAAAAAAAACAAACCTAGTTGTTCAGATTATCTGTCATTAGTAAATGTCTGTTCAGAAGATAGAGTTCCACTTTGATCGAAAAAAGAACCTTTGGTTTTAAATTGAAACTTAATCTTCTGCCTGCCTGTGCTGCTTCCTTTCTACTCCTCCTTTAAAAACCAAAACAACAACAGCAAAAAAACCCTCTCCTTACCTTTTGTTTTGTTTTACTTTCCTTTATAATAGCCTAATAAATAACTGTGTGCCTTCTAGACTAATAATAAATAACTGTGTGCCTTCTAGACTAATAATAATGCATGCGAAGCAAATGGGAAGAGTTTTTCTTTTCTTTTACCACCTGTGTCTCTCTCCGGGGAAGAGTGGTTTCTCGGCTTGCTTATTACCACGGAGAAAGCCGTGTCTTCGGGATTTAATCTGTAGAGCCCTTGCATATGTGGTCACTCGAATATTATCTGAATTCGGCCATAGACAATTTGGGGGGTTTTCATTTTCTAATTTTGCTGCATTTGCAGGGCTGATTTACATGTTAAAATTTACATTTATTTGACATGGTAAAATTACATTTCAGCTTTGCTCTCTTGATTTTATCTTCCTCAGGGAAATTTAGAATCTTGTGTATGATATTTGATATTTATGAAACAATACCATTATATTTTATTGAAACTAAAGCAAGTGTGTTTTATTTGTTTCTATTGTATTTTAATTTTTACAACTATTTATTGTTTGTATCCTATCTCATTTACCAAAACAACAATCATGGTAAATAAAAATAAAAAACATAATAAGGTAAATATTGACGTAGCTTTTTTTTTTTTTTAAAAAAAAAGGAAGAATCAGAAGGGGGAGATTTTTTTAAATGCTTTGGTTAGTGGATCTTTATTTTTAGTCAACTTTACAGTTGCGTAAAAACTCAGTGTTTTCTCAACTGACCATCCCTTATCTGTCTGTCTGTCCCCATCCCTCTTTTTTTTTTGCTATCCCTAACTGGATGGGCTGATGGGAACAACATATCTCTCAGGAGCTGGATGAGGTATTGTGTTTTGACTATTTTTGTATGTTAGTTTATAAAATTATGCCTGTTTTTCTGAAATCTTTGGTCATATGTAAAATGCTAAGAGTGTACACATATTTTAGCATTTGTTTTGATTACTTCTAATTGTCGTGTTTTACAATTTAATACTTAGGATTTATTTAATGTAGTTTCACGCCAGGTGAATTGATGATCTAGGGAAGGGCTTAGGAACATTATTTACTACTGTCGGGAAAGTGTCTCAACTTTGGAAGCAGTAAAATTTCTTGCACTTAAAATAAGCCAGACTGTTTTTAGGATTATGCGTGCAGCTCCCTTGATTCCTGAGACTGTGCAGTGAGGTTGCTCAGAGGTGTAGAAGGACGTGATGTCTGGCAAAAGCCCTAAGGAAGCAGGACCCGGAGCCACTAGACCTGTTGAGATGTCTGCTGAGGTGTCACTGGCCCCGAGCGAGTGGCCCTCCGGTTGTGCTGACTGACTAATCGTTACGTGCCCCCCCCCCCCGACTTCCTAGCAGCACGATTTTGGCCTTTTCATCACTTATTAGCAATTCTCCCAGAAGATGGAGAGGGTACGTGTTCACAGCACTTTATTCTAGTCGTGTGAATAAAAGCGTTGAGGAAAAAGGGGATTGAACTGTGATTGTTGGTTTTGTGTTTCTGTTATCTTTTCAGCCATGAAGGGGTTGAAAATATTTTTCCTAAAGGTAGACCTTTTTAAAAGAGTCCTTTTAAAATTGGGGGTGGGAGAGTGTCATTGGTTTTTGTTTTAATTTTAGAAGTATGAACGGTGAGGTGGGGTTAGGGCCACTGTCTTCAAAACCAGTGGGGTCCCTTACTAGTTGATAATAACAACAGATGGGAAACAACCTAAAGGTCCTTCGTGGAGAACTGGTTAAATAAATTATATAGCAACTCTAATTCCCTGTACTGTACCTGTTAAAAAGAGTGCAGCCGGTCTCTGAGGGCTGCAGGGAATGAGCTCCCAGACACATGGCCAAGTGGGGGAGAAGCCTGATGCGAAACACTGGACACCGCGATTCCTACTCTTAAAAAAAAAAAAAAAAAAAAATTATTTTTTTAAGAAAAATAACTAACATTCAGGCTTGTGTGTACTTAGATTTCTGAAAAGAGACAGAAGAAACTATTAACAGTGGATACCTTCCAGGAAAAGTCTGGGATGGAAGGGAAACTGCCTTTCTGTTGCAAACCCTTTCCGTAGGTTGGATATATATTTTTAAACCATGTGTATCTATTACTTGAATCATTAAAAAACAATTAGTATTTAAAACCAAACCCATCCATCTAAGAATGGATGCTACCGCTTACTGAACGGTTTGGAAATGTGGGACTTGTGGCCCCAAAAAGGAAGTGGGCCGTGGGGAAAAAACAAACAGCAGAACAGCTTAAGTTTGAACACTTCTCCCACCGGGCCTGTCAAGGGTCGTCTTTCCTGAGGGCTCCGCCGTCTGAACCTATTTCCAGTCTCTCCTACTTCCTCTTCAGGCAGCAAGTTCCAGACACTGGCTCCCCCCGCAGAAATTCTCTCTGCCACGATCTCTAGCAGAGACCCCGAGTGGAGAGCTCCTTCCCAGCCACACGCACCTCACGTGCCAAGAGGCCCTCTGAGCTCCAAGCCTTTCCATTCCGGGGCCACGTGGCCCTTCGGCCACCCGAGCCACTCACTTCCCCTTCTTGTCCTTTGTCCAGAACCATTGTATCAGTGAAGTGAATTGTATGTGACCTGTCTTTTATTGACTTCATTCATTCATTCCATTTACTGTTGTCTCACGCAGCTAATTATAATTGCGTGTTTATTACCGCGAAGTGCTAGGCACTGGCCGAGGAGCTGGGGCTGTGTTAGGAACGGTGTCCAGAGCCTCACCTTGCCAAGGCTGCGGTAGAGTTTCGAATCGATCCTGGCGTGGGTCTGATGGAAGCCCACCCCTGGGTAGGTGAGGCCTGAGCACACTGTCCTGACTGCGTCACTGGTGGCCTCCTGCAGTGTGTTCACATTGGTTTGTCGTTTATCCTACTCAAACCAATTCGAAAATCTGCTGCACCTTGGGGATAGCAGGCTGTGTTCTCCAGGAATACTAAGTAAGGTGTGCCCAGGGAGAAAGCCCACCCACCGTTCACCCTTTTGCCCAGTGTACGGCCCTGTCCTCTGCTCTCTGCTCTCATCTACTCCCTGCCTAGGACAAAGTCATCTCCCAAGTTGTTGGGTTTTAAAATTCATAGGAGGAACTATTAAAAAATAACAAGGTATAAAATCAGGCTCCCAAACCATATAGCCTGGGAAGGGCAGGGTGAAGTAGCAGGGACGTGGGGGCCACAGGCTGGCTCACTGGTCCCCCTGCTGAGGGCAGCATTGAGAAGGAAAGTCTGTGAGCCCCTCGGTGTCTGTATTTGTAGAACAGGGAGCAGTCCCCTCTGCACTTTTGTTGTTGGGACTAAAATGACCAAGTCAGTGGGGGTCCAGTACCAACAGAGCGCAGGTCTTTTTTTTTTTTTTTTTAGGATGTATATAAGAGTTGAGAAAAAAAGGAAAATCAGTGAAACTAGTAACACTGTATCTGGGTGGTGTGATTGTCAGATTTTTAAAATTTCTATATGTGTTGCACATTTAAAGAAGTGTCAATTTTGAACATTTATTGTTTCATAATCAGAGAAAGTAAACACTTTTAAAACTATCACAGATTAAAAGAAAACAGAACTGTAGGGCTGACCTTCCCTGATTCTCTTTTCTACAGCAGGCTTATTCACTCCCTCAAAGAACTGAGACTTCTTCAGCCTAATTGTCTCAATTAGCCTTCCGAGCCCAGTGAGTTACGCTTGTGGTCTGACTGCATCATACACACTCCCACACTGTCTCAGGTGGAAACCAGAGCTGCCAGGCTGTAATTGTCCACGTCCCTTCTGGACTGTTTTTAAATGTTCGTTGCCACAGAACATTTAAAAAGTCCAGAATTGTCAGTACTGGTTCTTATTACCAGGGCCTTATGGCTGAACTTGGTGTGTTTTTTTACATGGGTGTGTGGCGGGGGGTGGGTGGGAGGGGCTGTGTTTGACTTTCCTAGTCCCTGCAGGGGCCCTGCCATTTCCGTAATCTTACGGTACACCAAATCGGCCTTCTCGTAAAGGCAGGGTTCGCTAAGAGGAGGAAGGCTGTATGTTTGGGACAGCAAGATTTACAAGACTGTGCTCGTGTGTGTGTGTGTGTGTGTGTGTGTGTGTGTGTGTATGTGTTCCGTCCATAGATCAAGCACTCGTGCATACTGTCTGGTACTCGTTAAAGGGACAGTTGTCAGTGTCTAAAGTGGACCAGGAACAGAAGGTAATTTTGATGAGCTGAACAAGAAGCCTTTGGGTGCGCCATTGTGAGCACCCATTTCAATCTTCCTGCCTTGATGGAGTTGAGCTGGATGACTGGGTTGTGGTCGTGCACCCTAGAGTTCTTGGAGGACAAGAGTTACAAATCAAAGAGACAAGAATTCTTAATCCTCATAAATACAATTTTATTAAAAAAAATTTTCTTATTTAAAAAGAAAGATTTTTTTTTTTACTTCAGAAGCACAAGTTCATTAAGAAAAGCTTTAATGACCAACACCATCTATTTGGGAGGGGGACACCGAATGGAGTAGGGACAAGTAAAGAGAATGAAAAGTCTGGCAGCTTTTTAAGGTCTGAACCGACTTGGATGGCAACTTGAAAACTGATACATTCTGGATCTTAAAAATGAGAAAACGTGTTGAGATTGGCAGTGAGGTTTCTGAAGTTGAAAGGGTGATTGTTTTGCATTTAAGATGTATTTTTTTAATGTTCATATTTGTTCCCATTTTTAAGTGACATTTATCTTCAATTAGGTTTTCCCTTCCCAAAACAGTCTTAAAAAAAATAGTACATACTGTGAAATATACTACAAATCCATACTGATAAAATAAATGCCACATTTCTTCTGAGTCAGGCTGCTTTTCTTTATCATGATGAGCTATTGCTGCAGATTATACCATAAAGGGGACAAATTCTTCCCTGTTTAAAGCTCTCAGTCTCAAAGAATCAGCTCTTCTGTCTTATTGGCAACATCCTGATACAGCATGTGGGAAAGCCAGGGCCAGCTAGATGGGCTAGCATCTGTCCCCCTCACGTGGGCATCTCTCGATTAGCAAGCTTCCTCAGGACACTTGAAGAGGGTGTGTTCGCACACTCTTTTACATGCGTTTTTTGGGGGAACGCATCTGTGGTGTAAAATCAAGTACTGCTTAAAAAAGAGTTGAATCCACTTCAACTGACTTTTCATATGTGATTTATAATTTCTTATTTGTTTCAGAGAAGTTGATACTAATTATCGTGCAGATAAATTCAGGTGAATGCCATCTCTGTATCCTTTTTAGTTTAATGTATATTAGTAAACCGTAACAGCAGTTCAAAATCGTGAGTTTAAAAACTCGAAATAAAACAAATTCCTATTATTCTTTATTGAGATATGGTGTCATAGTAAAACATAGTGGGTTAGGTGATAAACTGGCGTAGTAGAAACTATGACCCGTAGGTGTGGCTTTGTATGAACAGCTGGAGATTAAAGATCAAGTTCTGCTCTCGGGCAACTCTACAGTGCCTGCTGTATAGCTGGCAGACGCTGGGTGCTGATGTGTGATTTGTCCCTTCCGTTTTGGTCCTCGTGCCCTCCACAAAGTTGCATAGCTCTTGGTGACTTTGGGGCAGGACTTCTGAGGCATACACAGCTCTGTGTGGAGTGAGGTCTGCACCTTGGGGCTGCATCTGCAGCTGGTCCTCGAGAGAGGCTGCTCTGTGGATGCCTCTGTGCTCAGCCAGAGCCTGTCCTGTAGTCCCTGGCGTAGTTGGTAGGGAGTGGATCCGAGGACCGTGTCTGGTGTTATCGTTTAAGTCTGAGGGCTTGTTGTCCTGGTGCGTTTAGCAAGTTACAGTTATATTTCACGCGCCTGCCAATCCGGGTGGACGGTGCTCCTGGAGTAGCCGATCCAGGTTTTAATCTGTCACATAATACGCTGTGACCTTGGGCAAGCTAGTTAACTTTCCTGAGTTTCAATTTCCTCATTTATAGATTGGAATAATAGTTCCTAGCTCACCTAGCTTTTGTGAGGATTAAAATAATAAAGAGAATGTAAACTTCCTGTTAGTGAACTCTTAAAAACAGACGAGGTGGCTCTGGTTGAGAATTACCATGGCACAGACGCAGAGCCCCAGATAGTGCAGGTGGGATGACGCACCATTTGTTTAAGACCTGAAATGACACCGGCCCTGCAGGGCCCACGCGGCGGCGGAATGCGCTGGCCCTGATCACGACTCAGACACTCTGGGAGCACTTCTGGGGCTGCTGGTCCCCTGAGCCAGTGGGGGCAGCGCCGCCCCAGGCATGACGGGTGGCAGACGCAGGGCTCTCATTTGCTTTTAGGGACTTTGCTACAGTCCCCCTGCTCGGGATTTAGGGCTTATTACTGGAAGAGTTCTTTTAATTTAGGCTTTTCCTTATGTGATTTATCTTCCCCCTTCGTCTGAGGCTGTTAAACATTTTGCCTTGTTCCTTTATTGTTAGAAAAGCAAACAGGTATTTGCCGAATGAATGAAAAACAATAAATTTAGATAAATGCAGAGGTGGGGAGAAAAGCAATATAAATTCTTCACCCAATTCTGCAGTGTGATTTAGAAAATTTACAAAGTGTTACCTGTAAAGGACTTTCATGTGCTGTTTTCCGTTCTATTTTGATCATCATTTGCATCTTTTGAAACTGGCATTTGTAAGCGCTGGGCTCCAGAGGGTACCTCGGGACCCTTTCAGCATTTACTGCCTCCAGGCCAGAGGGCAGCTTCAGCATGCTGAACCCATGATTTCCCTCCCATTCTTAAAAGCTTCCTCCGGCAGTGTATTATGTAGGTAAAGTAAACAAGAACTATCGAGATCATTTCAAAATAAGTGAAAATGTTGCCCGTGGACATTTAACCAAAGAAAGGAAAGGACAGTGTAAGAGTGCCTTGAAATTTTAAGGATTGCTTTTGCCAAGTGGTGGATAATTTGCTGACTGTTTTAGGCAATTCTTTCACACAGTTTAACACATGGTTAATGATCTTGTGACTAAGATAACTAGATCAGCCCTATTTACAAAATAAGCTAAGTGTATGTAAGTAAACCGTGACCTTTTTGTGTTAGTTCCATTTACAGCCTAGAATTTTTTTTTAACTTGCATCTGTCTGATCAAATTAATTGCTGAGGTTCATGCCATCCCATCATAGTACAGTACTAAGGTTTTTCTTGTAAGGATCTTTTGTTGACTTTTTCATTACATTTCCATAGCCAGAGCAAGTCAAATGCATGTTCACAAGTATGCCCAAGGAAATTAAGAAGTGGTGCATGAAGAGACAGGAAAACCATTCCATACCCTAGCAGTATCAGAAGCAAGTTTGTAACACAGGGAAGTGCATTTATTCCTCCATTTCTGAATCTTCTTAGGGAGCAGCAGTAAAAGGGAGTAAGACTGTGCTTATCTAAATTGAATTTGAATAATTTTTTAATGTCCCTTTATTTCCCTGTAGCTTGCTGATGATCGCATGGCTCTGGTGTCGGGCATTAGCTTAGACCCAGAAGCAGCAATTGGCGTGACAAAGCGGTTACCTCCTAAATGGGTGGATGGAGTGGATGAAGTAAGTTGAATGTTGGTTTCACACTCTCTTATTTATTGAGGTAATTAGGACATTAACGTATTTTAAGATACCTGCCAGAAAGACTCGAATGAGTGTCCCTGGAAGTACGTTAGATTTAGGATTATTCTGTTCACATACCACAAGAAAGGGGTGTGTGTGTGTGTGTGTGTGTGTGTGTGTGTGCACGCTTGTGATTTTGGTTTTAGTACTAACTACCTGAATTATAGAAATAAACTGAAGAACTGTGTAACCAGGAGGAGTGCTATTTGAATGTCTGGTCGTTTGAATTAAAAGTTGCTCAGGCAGCTACAAGTTGGCTGAAGACTGAGCTCCGTGCTGTGAGTGTAGCCAGTTGTCTCAGAGGCAGGCAGACAGATACCTGGCAGGCAGCAGTGATGTTCTGTGATTTCATTTGTTTAGATACAGTACGACGTTGGCCGGATTAAACAGAAGATGAAGGAGTTAGCCAGCCTTCATGACCAGCACTTAAACAGACCCACCCTGGATGACAGCCTCGAGCAGGAGCATGCCATCGAAATAACCACCCAAGAGATCACGCAGGTGAGGACGGAAGGGGCCCACAGGCGGGAGCCTGCGCTTCCCAGCCTTCTCCCCCTCTCAAAATCCAGAACGCGGTCCGGCTCTAAATCAGATTGCAGATTAGTCCCAGAGTTCCACTTCCCAACCGGAGGTTCACAGAGGGACTCTAGGAGGCCCTGAGCTGCTCCAGGTGGCAGCATCTGCTCCATGCCTTGGAGGAGTGGGGACTGTTTTTCATTTGTTCGTAGATGCTACTGTGGATTGATTTGAAAATTAAATTCAGAACATTATTGAGTTCAATCATTTGGCTTTAAGATGTGTAAGTTCTATTGTATACTAGTGTGCAAAATTTTTTCATGTTAAAAAAAATGGTGGTTGTAACTGAAAGGATGGAGAGCTATTGCCCCAGACTGAGTATATTAGTATCCTAGAGAAACTCAGCATCCTAGAAATGTTTCTTGTAAAATGTTAAATTTGAATAATTTTTAAATAATGTGACTAGTGTGTAAACTAGCACTTACATCTTTCATTTGTTAAATCTCCTGTGTGGCTGATGCGCAGAGAAGCGGTGTGGTGGGTGGGAAAGCCCTGGGGTGTTGGAGTGTTTGGATCCTGGCTTTTAGCGATGTAACAACGGCATGATTCTCATTTAATCCCTTGGACTCCAGTGTTCTCGTCTGTAAAATGGGAGTGATAATAATAATACCTGCCTCTTAGGGTGGTTGTCGGGACTAAATGAGAAGAAGCCCGTAAGGAGTGATGCACACAGCGTGCGCGCGCACGCACGCACGCGCACGCGCACACACGCCCCATTTGTTCAGGTCCGGTTCAGCATTGATCTCTTGGCCATTCTCGGAGCCAGCCGGTCTGGACAGAGCGCTGTGTGTCTCACTCTGGCCGGTGAGCGAAGAGGCCGAGGGGCACCTTGGGCCATCCCCACACACACCCGCCGGCCTGCTGTGAGCGCCACCTGTTCTCCCAGCTCTTCCACAGGTGCCAGCGTGCGGTGCAGGCACTGCCCAGCCAGGCCCGCAGGGCCTGCTCGGAGCAGGAAGAGCGGCTGCTTCGCAACGTGGTGGGCTCCCTGGCGCAGACTCTGCAGGAGCTGTCCGCCCGCTTCCGGCGCGCGCAGTCGGGCTACCTCAAGCGTGAGTGTCCGCCCGTGCAGGGCCTCGTGAGTAACGGGGGTTCCGGCGTTAGAGCCTGCAACAGCTTGGTGTTTTTACCCTTCTCTTTTGCTACTAGTCTCCATTTTGTCCTGTGCCTTTCGTTGTTAGCTTTTGAGCACGTTCCCACCTTACGGAACAGAAAGGAGCTCCCTTCCGCCCCCAATGGGAAACCATGCCCAGGTTGAAACCACGGCGACAGGGTGTCTAATCGTTCTCATCTAAAAAAGAACAAAACAGAAACATAGGCCGTGTCAAGTTTAAAGTATTTGAAAATCAGTCTGGCACATTTTAAAAGCTTGTAGCTTTCTAGATGTTAGGGGTGGAAGAGCTGCTGCTAAGTAGGTAAAGAACAGTTGTAATCATGTTAAAGCTTCGTATTTGCACAACAAGAAGTATTTGAGAGAGCGTCTCAACACCTGTCCTGGGAGTAGTTTAAACAAACGTTCTCTCCCCAGGCACAGTGATTTACTCGGCCTCCCTTCCTTCCTGAATAGTGCCAAGTCAGCCCTCAGCTACACCCTCATTCTGATTACCCTATAAACTGGTTTTTCCTTTATTGCCATTGTACTCAATAGTATCCCCACATGCTCCCCCAAAACTAGTTCTCCCTCCTCCTGACAACTGGCATATTTGTGTTTTAATTTTACTATTTCTAAAATTTGACTAGGGCCATTTGGAATTCTACTAGAGATGGTTTTAGGGAGAGATGTTGATTTTTTTTTTAATGTTTTGTAACAGCAGTTAGATTAAATATTTCTGCTTCTCTTAGAGATTCTCACATGGTTGTGTCATTTTGTCATTCACTTGGCGTCCAGTGAGTTATACACATTTACGGTGTGACTTTTGTCTTAGATAACCCCAAGTACTCCATACTGTTGCATGTTTGTAGTCCTTTACTGTCCCCCCCACCTCTGTTGGAGGTGAGATAGGGCTCTTTTAAAGCTGCTAAGAATGTCTCCATTTTGACTGTTGAGTTTTACTCTAGATTTCCCCTTTTTAATGGTGGGACAGTAACCAGGATGGTTTACGTATTCAAGTAAAGTGAATTCCTATCCATGATAGGCCTGAAGAATCGAGAGGAAAGATCCCAGCATTTTTTTGATACATCAGTGCCACTGATGGACGATGGAGACGATAATACTCTTTACGATCGGGTACGTGAGGGGCTGCAGAACTGACTGCTGTGCATTTGCGCGCCGGTCTGTTTTCCTTCTCTTCGTGGACCTTTAACTTCCATGCGATGCAAATGGATCAGCCCTGCGTGACGTGCACATCCATCAAGTGGCTTTTGCAGCCGGCGGAAGAACGGTCATGGGGGCCATACTGCTTCTTCCTTTCCAAAGGCTGCAGGGAGACCTTGTCATCTGCCTTCCAGAACCTTCCGGAAAGCAGTCTGCCCACCCCACTCCTGGGAAGAACCCAGAGGTGCGCAGGCTTCTCCCCGGTGGTTTTGCTCCTTAGCCCTTGGGTAGCTGCAAACGCGGGGTTCTCTGTGTCCCCTGCTTTGGCCGCTAGCGCTTTAGAGCCCGCTTGTTTGGGGAATTCGGATCTTTCCTGTTAGGGAAGAATAAGCGCTTATCTGTGGTTTATGTGCTTTATAGCACTAGTTTCAGAATTTATTTCCTTTCAGCGACATCTAAAATGGTACACTGTAGCTTTCCTGAGGGGAGTGGAAGCTAACGCACACATTCCGTCCTTTTTGTTTTGCTAGGGTTTCACAGATGACCAGTTGGCGCTGGTGGGGCAGAGCACGCTGATGGTGGACGCGCGGGAGCGGGAGGTTGGCCGCATCGTGCAGTCTATTTGCGACCTAAACGAGATATTTAGGGACCTAGGGGCCATGATTGCAGAACAGGTACGTGAACTTACCTGCCTCCCCACCGGGCTTTCCTGCCATAGTATCTAGTCCTTCTCCAGACTTTTCTGGTTCTGCACTTCCGTCAGGAAAACGATTTGAACCTACTCCCCGAATGTATGTGTATGTGTGTGGAAGGATTGTGTACATATACTGCTATCGTTCCCCATAAAAACACTAATAAACTTTTTTTTAGATAAAAAACAAATGTCAGTGACAGTTCTCCTAGTCTCTGCCTCTACCCCAAGGGTGCTTATGGGAGCACCCCACGGTGGGGGCCTGGTTGGTCTGCCCATGCTCAGCAGTGATTCTGCCAATAGATAAGGTTTCCCTTCTAATTTTGGCAGGTTATTGTGTAATGGCAACTGGAACCACTAGCTCTTGAGTAGAATTAAATTGTTTGTTCGCTGTTGCAATCTGATTAGGGTATTTTATTATCTTGCCAGCAGGGATTTGGGTCCTGATCCCCCTGAAACCAGCCTCAGAATGGAGTGGCGAGGCTCTGGGAGATCTAGTTACATTAATTACTCCCGAGGCTCCCACGGAACTGCTCTTGCTGTCGTCTCCTAACACAGCACGTTTCCATTCACAGCCCTGTCCTTCTGCGTAGCCCAGTGTCCCTTCTTCCTGTTTGAACCAAGAGATTAAACAATTAAAAACAAAATTCTCCCTGAGGCGAGTGTGTAATTTTACATGTGGCTTGGAGCTCACCGTGTTTGTTCTGACCCGTGGAGCCACATGGTGACTGACGTTTATGGACGTGATAGTCAATTTCCAGACCTCATCGTAACCAGGCCTGGCTTAACTGGCCCTCTCTGCTTGCTTGAATCCAAGTATTTAAGCAACAAACGGGCACAGACGCAAGCCCTTCACCACTCAGAGCCTATTTCCACTGAACCGTATATTTTTTAAAGCCCCAGTAAGTCTGAATATGGCATATCCTGCAGTGGCTAAATCCAAAAAAGAAACCTCAATTTGTCAGTATCTCTTTCTCCTGAGCTAGACTTTGATTGCAACTAGTGCAGCAGCCTGCCACTGTGAGTGCCTAATATTGCACGGTGATGGATTCCAGACCTGGCAGTGTGTACCTTTTCATCACAGTTAAGTAAAACAGATAATTCTGTGGATAATGATGTCTGCAATTTGCATCTCTTATGTTTGAAGTTCCGTTTTCCCAGTTGTGGTTGTTGATCGTCTGTAACTGTCATTTATTACTCAGGGTACCGTCCTTGATAGAATCGACTATAATGTTGAACAGTCCTGTATCAAAACTGAAGATGGCTTGAAACAGCTTCACAAGGTAATGCCATATCTTTCAGTGGTTGAGAATTTGAAGAACTATTATGAGATATCAAGAATTCATGAGAGGCTTCTCTTCCATCATAACTGTCTTCGGCATTCTCGTCTGCCGTCGGCTCGAGATAGGACTGTAAAAATGCACCATGTCGTTTTATTCAGAGCCGACCACGTGCACTGTTGCCATTTTCCTGCAGTTAATGATTCCGGGTGTACCTCACACGCAGGTCTGAAATTGCCGAGAATCCCCTTTCGTGACAGGGAATTCTGAAGGAATTGGGGTTTTCTCCCTTTTAGAAAGTGTTTTATTCCTTGTTTAGGTCTTCTTGTTTTAGGAAATCGACTTGAGTGGGTATTTGTTAAAATACGTGTCGAGCATTCTATCTGCTTGTTGCTGCTGACTCAGGCCTCTCTTTGTTGTGATACTTTTCTGATAAATTGCTGGTGGGGATTCATTCTGGAGGAGATAAAAATCTAATTTTCCCTTTTAATTACCGCAGTATATCTGTGTACTACCTTGAGGAAAGAGTAGTTTGTTGAAGTGAGAGTACTAGCTCTCTGATTCTTGGCTAATAGTAAAGTGGCTGTTTCAGGAATGTTTTTCATGATATTTGTTAAAAATAGATGGAAAACATCTTAAAAATCCTGTAATGAGTTATGAGAAACATACACATACGCTGCTGAGTGACTCTCATATATAATTGGGTGCATGTTTCCTTTAAAAGGAATGTGATACTTCACAAATAAAATAAATTGTGTCCATTTCCTCATGTCTTTGAGACCTAGCAGTATCCCTAGCCGTATATAATGGTCATTTTTCCTAGTACATTCACTAACGTACTTCTCTATCACCTTTCTGAAACCAGCCACTTCCTGTGGCAGAGATGGCCGTATCTGACGGTAGTGTCAGGTTTACAGAAAGACCTCGCATAGGTCTGACCAGAAGCCCTTCACTGCCTCTTGACGTGCTTTTGTCACCACATGCCGGATGGGGAATGGCGCTCCAGCATAGACTGAGAAAAAAGAGGCTGGCCTTGTACATGCGGAGGGCTTTTTAAGCGTTGGGTTCATTCGGTTGCCAAGCTTTGTATATTAAAAGAGTGAAAACTAACTTCAGTTTGTCACTCTGTAATGCCCGGCCTTTCATATGCTGTTGAATTACGCATCGGTTTTGAAGTTTCTTAAATAAAAACTAGCGAAACTTGTTTTTTGATATAACACAGATAAAGGGAAAAAACTTTCTCCGCGCGAGTGTACAAATCTAGTGGGAACTAAAAATTTTGTTTAAGGTTCTGCTTTATAAACCGTTTTGAGAGGTTTCGAAGTATACCATTTGGTGTCAGCTTCCGTGGTGTTGCAGGTTACTTATTAGAAAACTAAGCACGCGCCGTCCTCTTTCTCCAGGCACGGCTGGCCGTTGCCTTGGCGGTCGGCTCATCTGAGGCTGATGGAGCCTTGGGAGCTGCTCCACACGGGCCGGGCTCTCCAGACGGGTGAACCTGTCTGCGCTGAGGTTTCCTCCTGTGGCTGAGTGGCTCCTGGTGGGCGGGCAGGCTCGCTTAGGAAACAGACGTCCTGGTCAGAAGGTTGGTGGGGACGGGGAAGTAGGGCAGAGGAGGCTGCACGTTCTGAGCAGGTACGGCCCTCAGGCTGTCTCCTTGCTTTCACCTTCACTGTGAAGCAGCACTGTCCACGGAAGGGCAGGACGTGCTCTCCCCGACGTGGGCAGTGACCCCCTCACGACTCTCTTCTCCCCTCTCCTTTCTGTGGGTCACATTCTGCACCACGGGCGTGCGTGTCACTGGACGCACAGCACTGGACTCGGTGGGTTGTTTCTGCGCTTGATGCCACAGGGCCAACTTTCCTGTTTCTACTTCAAAGGTTGAATTTCTTCTTGTTCCCAAATTCAGAGGAGGTAGAAAACAAGCTTCTTTGGGACCCTCGGTTCCATCCCTGCTGGCTGTGGTAACTTTAGCCAGGTGTTCGATTTCTTAGTGAAGGAGCTGTGCGTTTATCCAGAGAACTGTGTCCGGAAGTGAGAGGCTTCTGTTGAAAGAGTGGGTCCTTGTGGTCAGTGGAAGGAGAAGTAAGGAGAAGCGGCCCACAGGGATCTGAAAGCAGAGCCTTCTGCCTCTCCGGCGGCCTCCGTGTGATGGCGGGTCCCCAGCGCGGGCGTTAGCGAAGCCGGGTAAATAGGGAGCTCCGGGGTCTTGGGACTCGCGTGGATTGAACCCGCGGGAGCTGATGGCAGGGATCGTGGTGATGGAGCCGGTGGCAGAGGTGTCGGGTGTGTGGGTGCAGACAGAGGCCTAGGACTGGAAGTGAGCGAGACACGATTTGGGATTTGGGGGAAAATGACGGCCTTTTTTCCCTCCTCTCTCTGTAGGCAGAGCAGTATCAAAAGAAGAATCGGAAGATGCTTGTGATTTTAATATTATTTGTCATCATCATTGTCCTCATTGTTGTCCTCGTCGGCGTGAAGTCGCACTGAGCAGCGTGGGGTCGGTGTGTGAGGCCCGCGTGGACCCGGGTGCGCGCGCCCGGTGCCCGCGGGTTCCTGCGGAGGCGCGGCCCCGGGCCCGTCGGGGCCACGAGCGTTTCCATGGACTCGGCCGCACAGTCGTGCTCACGCGAGGGGAAGGGGCTTCTGGTTTTCCTTCACTGTCAACACTTGAAGGACCTTGGATACTGCTGCAGATTAGAGATGAGTTCTCTCTTCAGTTATAATATATTTTTTTTTTAGAAAGAGAAAACGAGTTGAAGGTTCACAGGCCTCCTCACGCTGTTCAATATATTATATCTGTATGTGCTATTTTTTTTAGCAGTCACGTCTGAGCAGCATGTTAAAATAATTTTTGGAAAAATTTTTTTTAAACCATCTGGTTTTTAAGAAATTTGGTACCAAAAATTTATGAGTAAAGGCAAAAATGCCTCTTCATTTTTCTCGATATATTTTCCAGTTGAAAACAAACTGAGAAGTCCTTTAAGAATTTATAATCCATTCCCCATTAACTTAATTTAGCTTTTCCATCACTGTTAATGATCAGAGTAACAAAGTGTGAAAAATAAGAAACCATCATTGATGTTAATTAACACATTTAGATGGGCCAGTTAAAACAGCTTTATAAGTTTAAATTAATTGTAAATGGAGTATTCCTCATCTAAAATTTGTGCACTGCATGTTCTCCTATAACCAAAAGGGGTTACTAAGCAAAACCGCCTAAATTTAAAAGTTGGTGATTTGAAATAACCTCACATTGAGAGGAAGCCCGGTAGTGTTGTGAAAGTCGCCAGAAGCAGCCGGTGTGTCCCTGTGCTCGTCCCCAGCCATCCTTGCTCAATGCACTGCTTATGTACTCACTACTTAATGACCTGTTCAAACCAGACACCATTTAATGAACTGTGAATTTACACAGAGGCCATTCTAAATGGGTCACCCCATATAGGATTAGTGGGTCTCAAATTATTAACCACACATCACTCCATTTCAAAGTAAAATATTCCACCAGTGGTTTGATTTATTGGCCTTTCCATTGCCACTTACCATGCCCCGAAAGTGGGCCTATTCTTGCAATTTGTGAAAATCCTGCCTAGAAAAGCCCCTCGTTTGTGTGCGCGTGAATCAGATCGCCAACGTAGGACTTCGTTGTTTACTTACCTATTATCAATATGGTGCTTGAATATATCCCTGGACCTGTGGAATAATGTGGAAAGTGATGATAACTTTGAAAACTGAAGTTGTTCATGTTTTAATTGGTCTTGAGACACCAGTATTGTTTTAATGGTCTTTGCATCATTTTCAATGGCTTTCCATGATTTTTACCTTTCTTAAAATGTTTTAAAAGAGCATGATCTCATTAAATGTGCTGCCGTTAATTTGGACCAGTCACATAAAATGTCTCTCTAGGATTGACTTTGAAGTTATTTCCAGAAATTGAAACTCAAGTCCCGAGATTCAAGTTGTCCAAACAGATCATGGGCTTAAAACCCAGACCCCTGCCCCAGCCTTCCCTTCCCAAGTGGTTTACGACGCCGGGCAGTCACTGGTTTTCTTATTACTGATGTGGCTGTAGGAGGATCTAAAGGTGCCCCTGGCATTTCAGGAAATAGCACGGCATTCCCTGACAGTTATTTATTGGGAAAGAAGGTCAGGGGATAAGAGGCCAGCACCTCCTCGATCGCCCCTGAAACGGGGGGCTTCTGCGGTCCTCGAGAGTAGCTGTAGGCGTCTTTCGTCTCAACGGTTTTGACCTCATGGAGTCAAGCTGCTGCTAGGAGTGGGGCTGTCGAGATGAGGGGCTTCCCTCCCAGACAGTCTGCGATGGTGATATGGGTTACTGCTGAAGCTTTTCAAGTTTGAAGGAAAGTGACCCATTAAGAAAGGATCACTGTTCATTTGTATTTATTTTCAGTGAATAGGGTGACTAGAGTTGGGTTTTTTACCCAACTCATTTGGGTAACAGTATGAATCTGACTAGGAATGGTTTGAAGGATCCTGTGTGGGATCCGGGCAGCTGACCGGATCCAGTGCAGTGCCAGCTAAAGCCCAGCCGTCCGCTGCCACCACTGTGGCCCAAGGTGGGGAAGTGGCCCTGAGCCCACGCACCGCAAAGCACTGTACTGCTCTGCTGAGCCTTCACTTGCGGAAAGCGCGGCAGCGTTGCGGGTAGCAGGTTAGTACTCAGCATCCCGGCACCTGAGGGTCCTTCTCGCCCTCCTTTTCCTGCCGGCAGCTCCGGTGGCGGTGATGGCCTGCCCAGTTTCTCCCCTCGCCTGGAGTGCGCCCCGAGAAGAGGACCCACAGGGAGGGCTCCCCTGGGCGCAGCCCGGACCCCTGCCCCCTGTTAACGTGCCCTGGGTGGCTCTGTTGACCAGGGCTGGAGAGGGGAAACGTAGACATTGACTGTCAGTTCCCCAAAGCTCCTGATCTTTCCCGGGAGATCGTAACTGAAAGCTACTGTCTCTTGTTTTATTAATTTGGGGTTGCGGGGAGGTGCTGGCTCGCCCACCATGGGTGTGAAGCCGCATACGTCTCTAATTTAACGAATTTACTGCGTTCTCTGCTAACTGAGAAAGCATTATTTATTTGTTTTGACACAAGCGCTTTCAGTGTTTTATCCTGGCTAATGGCTTCTTAAAAGTAATAAAACCCTTCCAACCTAATTGGTCAGATAAGACTTTTTTTCTTGTGTGCTTAAATAAAGCAATTAGTGAAGCGCTTCTATCTAAAATGACTTTTTTTGTCCTTTTTTTAAAACTAATTTACTGTTACTGGAAACTTTTTGTACAATAAAGCAGTCGTGCAGATTAAAGAACATCCTGCTATCCTAGTATTAATTTTAACGATGGGGTGCATGTTTTCTTCATGTGTGTCTGTGTTTCGGGAGAGCCTGGCCTGTTCTGTGATCGTTTGGGCTGATGACTGTTTGTTTTGTGCCGAGGCCTTTGTCTCAGTGTCTGAGAGTCCATCTTTCTGTCTGATGGGCGCTTCCAAGGGGACCAATCGATTTGCTGTCCACTATACAAAAAGACAGATAATTACTTTCCTTATGAAAATGTATGCTTTCTATACATACCAAGAAACACTGGGGATCTTAGGTAAACCCGTAGTTACGTGTGCCTTTTTGAGAAGTAATTCGTACACAAGGGCTCCGGGAGACTTGAACTTCTAAATGACTTTGAACGTGGCCCATCCTATTAATCCGAAAATTTCAGAGGTGGTGTTTGCCAGTCGAACTCAAAGCCAGGACCGTATTTCCCCTCGAACGTCCTGGGCTCCTCCAAGGCCGGGATGGTTCTCTGTTAACTCATCGCTGACTCTCACCCGTGTATGCCTGGCGAGAGATGCCATCGGGGCGCGCCGGGCGTGTGTCTTCTTAGCTACGCCCCAGGGTCCGCACACATGGAAGCGGGAGCTGACTCTGCAGGCGGTCTCCTTGGGCGCCAGGCGTTCAGTCCTTGGAGGTCGCTGGTGCCCCAGGCAACACGGTGTCTTTGGAGCCCGCTGATCCCCACGGAAGAAGCAGCCTCCTCTTCCTGTGCGCTCACCTTGTCTTTGGACTAGAACCACAGCCCCCCAGCTTGCTTATCAGCCATTGGCTCTGTCCACGATCAAGTCCACTCTCCGAGGATACACACCGAAGAAACGCTCCATCCTGGTGGGGCCACGGTAGAAGCGGCCACACGCGTGGGCTCTGCCGGACGTGTGTGTTCCTTGAGCGGTAGCCTCGTGGGTCGTGTTCCCGCTGAGGTTTTGGTGGCCTTCTCTTGAGGTGGTGCTCCAGGTACGCGCAGGTACAGTGATTGGAAACACTGCCTGCTGGGCAGAGAGCTCCTTGGGTGCCGACCCTCAGGCGTGACTGTGTCGCGTGTGGGCCGTTGGGTGGTTCCTCTCAGGGACACACACTGACGGTAGGAGGACAGGCTGCGAGTAGTTGCCCCTGTCAGTGTCCTGAGCGCCTTCTCAGAGCTGTGATGGTAACCTGGAGTCGGAGCAGCCTAGAATCCCTCCTGGTTTGTCCGTCACACCTGTGTAGCCACAGCAGAACGACTCACCCAGCCTGCCATCATCTGCTTCTGCAGTTATTGGGTAGCGTGTTTCTCTACTTGCTGGCTTATTAACTCTGGTCATCAGGACCCCCTGTTCTAGTCAAATGTGGGACCCATGCAGAGAAACTGGCTCGCTGTCTCCACAGATCGGACACTTATTAGTCGGGTGTAGGGAGGATGGGATGGTGCTAATTTATCGGCTGGTAATCCTAAGTGTCCTCTCCTCCTAAGATGTAGAGGGGCACACTCGGTTTGTTTGATGTTAGCTACACTCTGAAACTCAGCGCTGTGCGCACGTGGACGTGTGGGCCCGAGGTGTAGATCCCTGTGTGTGTGAGCCCTTTAAAAACTCCTCGTTTCCTCTCTCCACGTTCCCTCCACCACCCAGGTGCCACCTCGAACCCTGCTGCCTGATGTTTTTGTTTAGTTTTGTTTTTAACTTGGGAGACAACAACCCCCTTCGAAATGATGGGTGTTAGAACTAATGAGGGTGCTGGTGCGGGAGTGTAGAGCCTCTGCTCGTCCGAAGGTGTCTCCGATTCAGGACGTGGAGTCGGACGGTGGGCATCAGCCGTGTGCCGCGCGCATCCCGTCCCCCGACTCCGCACCACCCCCACGGCGGTCTGCGGGTCCGTGGCTGGGTCTTCTTCCAACACAAAGGGACATTCCACAGCGTCAAATGGTAGGGATTTGTGTACAATTATCTGGCCAGTTGAGGCAAAAGAAAATAACCGTTTGTCCAATTGTCCAAATGAGCTCTCTGGCCTGCCCTGAATGTTTAAGATAATTGTGTGGGCCCCCGTTTCAGCTCTGCAATCTGGCTAAAATGGACCATTTAAGAGAGACTCCACTCAGTGCGGTGCACATTGTAAATCGGGCTTAGTTAAGCTAGACCACTGGGTTTAGTGATCTCTGTTTGTCAACTGTTATGCTAAAATTGCTTTTTAGCTAATTGTCCAAATTCCGCCCCTAGGAATCACGATTTCTCTCATTTTGTAATTGTTGTAATGGAAGCAGAAGGGCTCTGGTTTGCATCATTTGATCTCTTTTGCTCAGAGGAAGTGCTGAGGGAATTAAATGGTTGTTTTTGTTTGTTTTTTTTTTTAACTTGGTGTTCTGATTCGGCACCATAATAGACCTCCATTTTCATCAGCTGTTAGGGAAATAGAGCAGCCCCCCTTCTCCCCCCCAAACCTCCCCCTTTTCCAGATGGGGAAACAGAGCCGACAGAGGGTTTGCCAGGGTCACGAGACTAGTGGAACGCACGGCGGGAACTAGAATCTTCGACTTCCCAATTTCCAGACCAGTACTGTTCCTGCTTATGCCCTTTTCATTGTTCATTTCTTTCCATAAAATTAAATGACCTTCTTCCAGAAAGATTTAATGGTCAAGATGTGATTTGGTAAAAGCTTCCTCAAGGATTTTTTTTTTTCTTATTACAAAGACTAGAGCAGACTGAGGCTAAGAGAGATTTGCCAACAGCGGTATGTCATTACCCCGAGCTCAGTTTTTCGTGTAATTGGTGTGAAGAGCTGGCTGCCGATGACTAAGGCTGCCGCCCAGCAGACAGTAACGCTGCTTTTGTGATATGCCTCGGTGTGCGTACGTGTCCATCTGCGGTTGTCTGCATAAAAGGTGTACGTCTGCATAAAACGCTGACCAAGATGGATCGTGTCATGTTGACGTTGTAAATAATAAAAAACAGTCTCGAGCAGAACTGATTTTACAGTTGCCTGAGAATGTAGCGCTTCATTTCCACGATAGGCAGTGGCTAGAAATTGATTTTTTTAAATCCAATTAAGCCTCAAGGTTGGTTATCCATTTAAAAGGTCGGCTGAGTTAAACGATGACAGTACCTTCAGTTCATGCTAATAATTAAATTTACACAGGACTTCAACACTTAACGTCCTGCCTTGTGGAGGCACCCGTCGTGTGTTTTTGCACAACAGCGGCAGGCGAAAGTCCCCGGCGAAGGTGCAGACACACAGCAGATCGTGCACCCTGACTTGCTAAGTGCCAGAGCTGGCTGCCATGCAGCCCTGTCACTCCTTCCCCTCGGACTGCCGCAGCCCCCCGCGCCTGACACTGTACCCCGCCCACCTCTCCTCTCCCTGTTCTATGGCCCCAGGAGTACTGGAGGATGGAGAGTAGCCTCTCATTTAAAGGAAAGGGGAAAAAAAAGAGGGGAACTCTTGGTATATACACAACTTGGTTTCACGTGCTGCTGAATTTATAATGTCACAAATCAATCATGTTTTAAAAACAGTACTTTATAGTGCGTACTTACTACATGTTCCCAACGTTTTAAGAAAAAGCCTTCAGAATGTCTTTTTATGGTTCTCATAGGTGATGTTTAAGTGTTACTGAATTTATGAAGATGTTAGGAGAACCACAGACCTGATTGGAATGCGTTTTACTCTGTTTGGGTTATAATGTCACTCAAGTTTCGTAAATCACCGAGAAGGGATAAGTGATCTGATTTCAAACCTAGCATTTTAACCTGCATGGTAATACGTGCAAGGTTGCTGCATCTTTGTGCTTCCCATCCATGACTAGGAACCGGCCCAAAATATGGAGCCTTCCAGAATCAGTGAGAAAAAAATACTGAATTTCCTTCTCATGGGCCTTAAAAAAAAAAAAAACCCCAACGATTTCTGGTGAATTTTTCCCTCCCCCAGCCTCACCTCCACACTGCTCAGCTCTACCAAAATCATCAGCAACAGATTCGGATTCGTCTTTACTTTTGAAGAGATCCACATTTAGATACTAAGATAGACGTGTTCCTTTACACAAGAGTGTTTCTGCAAAAAAAATGTGACTCAGGTTTTTGAAGACTGAGTCATTTTCAAGGCACTCGAGAAGCCTACTACTTCAGAGGATGCTATAAGGGAAGCTTTTCCTAAAGAAACGATTTCTTGATCAAAATAAACACGGACCCCTCGTTTCGCTTTCCTATACATCTCCATTTTATAGGCTGAGTTTGCTTCAAGGAATGTGGAACCACGTTTGGTCTGTTAATGATTTCTCTCTTACTTCCTTCAGCCACCCCATCCCCAGGCTCCAGGTCTTCAATATGCCCTTGAAAACTTTTACAACCACAAAAATAATTTTGCAGGTGTTGAGAAGTAAATAGAAATTTAGTTCCCGAGACATGAGGGTCATTACTATCTGACACTCTCCCCTTCCTGGGAGAATCATTTAGGCTGCTAGCACGGCCAGGGGGCTCCGAGAGCAACTCATTCAGCCCTCATTTTATCGAGAAGCCCCGAAAACTGATGCTAAGAAGGCATGCTTTTTGTTGTTCATAAATGATTCCACTAGTAACGTTTTTATTAACACATTCTGTCGTCCCACTGATCCTGGAAGGTTAAAAACAAACACAGGACTTGAGATGAGACTACAGAATGTGCTTTTAAAGCAAAGCGCAGAAGATGACATGCAATATGCTGTCTTTTGTGTAAGATCCGTGAATATATATCGTCTTTTTTTTTTTCAAAAGGAAACAAGAAAGATAAACTAAAAAGTAATAAAAATGGTTACTGTGGGAGAATGCGGAAAGGGGTGGGACAGGAGATTTCTCTGAGCGTTCCTTTTTACAGCTTCATCTCTTGAACCGTACAAATGTTTTACGTGTTCAAAAACTGAAAATGTAAAAAAAACTACAAAACAGCTGTAAAACAAAGAATGTTGCCCGTCATCCAGTTCTACCTACCATATACCCTGAAAGGAATTCAGGGTGGAGATCAGGAATGAGGCCCTCTGTGCTCTGGGAAAACAAGGAGAACAGGCCCTCAGATAGTTAGATCTTTTCAGGAGAAAATTTCATGAACCTAGATTCTTGTATCTTCCCATACTTAGAAAAGTGCTGAAATCTTGAACTGAGGTATCTGTTCCTCGTGACTAATAGTAACCTTCTACCAAGACGTGTGCTTGATAGCACCTACCCCTTCTCCAATATCACATATATACTGACACCTCCCCCCGCCCCACCTCTTTGGAGCAGTTCCTCAGAGCTCCTGGGCTAGAGTCCTCAGTGAGTCCCCAAATAGAACTGAACGCACGGCTCTCACGTTGTGCGTTTTTACTTCAGTTGACCCAGCAAACCCTTATGTTGAATACAAATAGAAACAGGAATCTAGATGGACGTCAGATAGACAGACCACACAGACACGAAGTAAACTTTGAAGATCTCAGTGGGATACATTCTAAGAACATGAAGGAAGAAAGGAAGGAGGGAGGGAGGGAGGGAGGGAGGAAAGAAGGAAGGAAGGAAGGAGGGGAGGAAGGAAGCTTGATGCGGTAGGTTTGTTGTCAGGAGTGGACGCTATTTGGCGAGAGTTGTAGGAAAGTACAACTGAGTGTCCCTATAAAACAAATTCTACTGCTGTCCTCTAGAAGGATTGGGAGCGGTGACACCCAAGGAGCTGTGAGCACACCTGGAATGCAGTTCTGGGTTTCTCCATAGGAAGCTCTTACTTTCTTACCAGCCACTCCCCCAACCAAAAGGAAACAGGGTTCCTTGGAAGTGGCTGGCTGTAGATGTGGGGCAAGGAAGGGACACTGTGACCCCCGGGGGTCATCTTATTGTTCCAGAAAGGACAGAAGTACACAAAAACCGATAGGGACATGGGAAAAAGACACAGGAGCCTGCCTGCTGGGCTCTCATCGGCCTAAGTGGGGACGCTTGGAGCAGAGATGCTGAAAGATACCCACTTACGTATGTCCTCAGTGGGGGAAAGGCCGGCATCCTGGGCTTGCAGCCACTGCAGTCGCCCAGGCCCTGTCTTGGGTTCAATGCTCTTCTGTCACCATCTTGAAAAAGAGGCTCCGCATTTTCATTTTGGCCCTAGACCTCCACAGGTGATGGGCTTCTTTACTCAAGAGTACCAGGCAGGGCTTCCCTGGTGGCGCAGTGGTTGGGAGTCCGCCTGCCAATGCAGGGGGCGCGGGTTCGTGCCCCGGTCCGGGAAGAACCCACATGCCGCGGAGCGGCTGGGCCCATGAGCGTCCGGAGCCTGTGCTCCGCAATGGGAGAGGCCACAACAGTGAGAGGACCGCGTACCGCAAACAAACAAAAAAAAAAAAAACCAGGCAGCAAGTGTAGAAGGGATAAGCTAGCTGGAAAATAACCATGCTGCAACCAGTCCTTGATGCAGGCAGAGATCATTATTGGATTTGAAAGCCATGGGGGAAAGGTTGTCAGGAAACAGAACATTCTCATCGTCTCAGAGTGCCACTCCACACATTATAAAGAGGAAGCTGATTTCCATTCTATTCGGTATAAAGGGGGAAGTGTGCCTTCACCATGAAGAGATCTGGCCGACCCCGCTTAGACCAAGTTACCAGCCTTGGCCAATAAGGCGAGACAGCCTAGGTTATGCGGTTCCTGATGGGGCCCAGTGGGAAACACAATGTGCACTGTTGCCAAAAACATCTAACCCGAATCTAATCATAAGGAAACCATCAGAGGAGTCCAGACTGTGGGGACCTTCTGTGAGACGCATCAATGTCAGAAAAGACAAAGGCAGGGATTGTTCTGGATTAAAGGAGACCAAAGAGCCTTGACAACCCAGCAGAACGCCTGATCCTTACTTGGATTCTGGATTTAAAAGGAAAAGGCCATGAAGGACATTTTGGGGACAAATTAAAGGAGTTTCAATGGGAACTGCATATTAGGTGATAGAATGGCTTCTGTGTTAAATGTCCATGGCTGTTGTCATCATGGGGGCTGGTGTCCCTGTTCCTAAGAGAGATGCACAGAGGCATTTAGGGTTAAGTGTGTGCAGCTAACTTTACATGATGCAGAGAAAAATACCTATATATACACCCATACACATCCATACACATATATATGAACCTAGGTGAAGCGCATATTCATTGTACTGGTTTTTCCATAAGTTCATGCATTTTTCAAAAAAGTGTTTAGGGAAATGTGATTTTTATGGCAATCAGTTAATTTTCAATCCTTGAGGGAACATACAAATCTTCTAGTTGCCACGTCTGACGCAGTATTTACAAAATGTAACTGGGAGGCTCCCTGAGGTCCAGGCGTGGTGATGGAGGGCACACGCTGGACACAGGCAGCCTCCAGGGAGGTCATGCACGGGTCACCCACCACCTTTCTTGGATGGGAGCTCCCTTGCAGGCCAGCTGCTCCATGGAGGGAGGTGGCTGGAGCCAAGCCTTCCTCTGCATCCTCTGCGAACAAGAAGCAGCAGGTCATTCTCAACCAGGAACAAGCCCTCCCTTGAGGCACGTCCACTGGCTTTCAGTGGCCCGCAAGGTCAAGTCCAAAGGCCAGGGCTCAGCATACATCTCACGCACACTTTATGTGCAGCCACGGGAGCCACGGTGGTTCCAGAATGGGCCCTGCCCGTTAGTAGTACTTTGGGTCTTCGCGTGAGCGATTCCCTTGTCAGGGATCAGACTGGCCGGCACACCTGCCCTCAAGACCCAGCTCAAATATCTCATCCAAACTCAGTCTTCTCCCAGTGACTGAATTTCTTGGTTTTACTGCTGTGTTTGTTCCTTCACCCCTGTGCGCACGTGCACACACGCACACACGCACGTGCGCGCACACACACACACACGCACTGCTGCACATCCCCAAAGCCTGACCTGGCCTGAAGCTCTTCAGAACTGGTACTCATATGTTTTGATTTTATATAGGTAAACTCTGGCATGAAATTAACACAAAAATGCACATTTCATACACAGAGAGCCATCTTACATGATATGACTTAAGTATTATGTTCTAGTGTGTAACCTGTACCAAAAAACTTCCTAATATGTCCTGGGAACTTTATTCTGATTTCTTCCAGAAGATTTTAGTCTTTTCCTCAACTCCTAAATTAAAAGTCTGAAGACCCAGTTGAGTTTGGAATGAGTTTCAAGTCATCAAAAACATGAGTTACTTCTTGGGTTGCATTAAAGAGCCTGGTAAGTTGTTTTAAATTTTCATTTTTTAAGAAAATTAAATTGAGGTGAATTTTTCATTGACAGTGAAATATATACTAAGCTCAGGATTAATACCTTCATAAAAATTTATCTAAACAAAGTGGGGCCTGTCTTATTTATGTTGAAGTCTGCAGAGTCTGCAGAGAAAAGGGGAAAGTACTTTCCTGGAATATAGTTATATCTGTCACAAGCGGCATCTTGAGGAAATTGGCAGGCGTTTGAAGTGGAATAATTCCTTAGTGTTCTGTTTAGTTTGGATTTCTTCGATTCAGGGATGGCTTAAAACCAGAATCAGGAATATCTGCTTCTAACAAGCATCTACCATTTTCTCTTGCTTTGTGTACGTAAGTGTTCAATAAATGTTGGTTACATTTAATCATCTTGTTCACCCTTTCTTGGGGCCATCGGGGTTATTCAGTCTATTATTAAATACGGAAGAATTCTAAAGGGAAAGATGGTCTACCAGCAGTTTCTCTGCCCCCCTCCCACCCCCCAACTCCCTGTACACAAACACTGCCAGATCTGGCTTTCTGAAATGTGGCTTAGATCCTCCCTCACTTTGCAAAAGTCTATGGATTGAATCAAAGACTCCCTGGTCCCCCTGACCCTGCTCCTTCCCTAGTCTCTGGCAACCCGCTGCTCTTACACTCTGGTTTCAGAGCCCCGTGGACACGGGGGTCCGTGCCTCCCCCCATCCCCGTCCCGTCCCGTCCCATCCCGTTAGCCTGCGTAAGTCCTATTTCATCCATCAGGCCAGGGCTTAATGTCCCTCACCTTCCAGGAAGCCCTCCCCACCGCCCCCAAGTGCCCCACACGCCTGTCTGCAGCATGTTTGCAAACAGAAGAAGGAGTGATAGATCTTCATACATGCTCTTCGTACCCTTTACAAATGTGTGAAAACATTCAGCTGCTTTAAAATCTTTTGAGGAAAATAAGCTCCAATTAGCGCCGACTTTTGTGTCGGGAAAGCTGAGGGTTTCGAAGGAATTCCTTTCACTCAGTCAGAAACTGAGGGCTGCTCTGTGCCAGGCCCTGAAGAAAGAGGCTCTGGTCCGTGGGATGCTTGGGGCCGTCTGCCCTGTGCCAGGGACAGACGTGGAGGGAGCAGACAGGGAAGATGGGAGTGTGGCTCGTGCGTGGGTGGCGCAAGTCACAAGTCAGGGAGTCAGGGACACGCTGGGAGGTCAGCGGCCGTGGCGCTTGGCTGCCACACTAGAGAGTTGGCTCTGCTGCTTTTTAAGGTTGGTTATGAAGAGAAAACTCTAAATATAAGAGGACGGGTGCATGGAACTAGCTGAGGTAGCAGAGAGGGGTGCCAACCAAAGACCCTTGAGCAATCAGGATGTGGACGGGATGGAGTGACAGGTGTTTATCTTTAAATGACTCCTGGTAGAGCTTCCTCAACTGGGTCCCCACCCCTCGGACCCTCGTACCTGAGCCGCAGTGGGAGCCGGGCACACTCACCATCCACCAGGTGCCCCCCACCCTCTAGGGGCCCCTCCACTAGCCTTCCCTCCTCAGCGAGGGGTGGGCTCAGGGGTCTTGTAAACCACTGGCTGTCCCTCCTCTCTCCCTAAGCGCGGTGGGAGGCTGCAGGGACAGCTTCTCGCAAAGGGATGGTCTGGCGAGGTGATGCCTGGGTTCATAACTGGCCATCCTAGAAGCGGCAACCTGAATGGACACCCAGTCCCCGGTGCCCTCGTGACATCCAGGACAGGCCTGGCAAATACTGGGGTCTGACAAAGGTTCAGGAACCCACTAAGGAGAAGGGGACTATGTACACTGCCTAGCATGCCAGGGGGGGCCTCGTGCGACTGGGAGCTGGCCCGAATCCAAGAATCACCCAGCCAGCCCAAACGCGACAGGGTGTGGCGAGGGCTCCGGGAAGGGTCCAGCTGGACCGCCACTGCCGCTCAGAGACCCCTGGGAGGCCTGCCTCTCCTCGGGGCTGGGCTGGCTCAGGGCCCACCTAGACTGTGGTCTGGTGGACGGGCTGGGGTGGCCTTGAGGTCGGGCCTGCGTCTGCTCAGGACCTGCTGGAGCTCAGGTCCACTAGGGTCCGCTGGCAGCCTGCCGGGGCTGGGGGGCCCCTTCCCGGAAGTACCGTCTGGAGAACTGTTTCCTCACTAGCACGGAAGGACCCACCTCGGGACCTGCCCCAGGGTCAGGGCCTGCCACGGTCTGAGGCCTGCCGGGGCTTGAGGCCTGCCGGGAATGGGGCCTGGTGGGGCCGGGCCTGGGCCTACTGCCTGCGGTGCGGGGCCTGGCGGAGTTCGGGGCCCGCCACGGGCCGGGGCCTGCAGGTCCGGGCGGCCCCGGGCCGCCCAGCCCGGGCCTGCCCCCCGCCCCGCCGGCCCGGCGCCCCCTCGCGCCCCGGGCGGGCCCTGCACGTCTCGCGAGCGGCCCGGAGCGGCGGGGGAGGCGGGGCCGGCGGCCGGGCAGGGCCGGGGCGGCGCCGAGGCCCGGCCGGAGCGGGAGCCCAAGCGCGGCGGGCGCGGTGGCCGGGGCGGGGGGCTTAGGCCGGCGAAGATGGCGAGCGTGGGGCTGCAGTTCCAGGCGAGCGCCGGGGACGCGGACCCGCAGAGCCGGCCGCTGCTGCTGCTCGGGCAGCTGCACCACCTGCACCGCGTGCCCTGGAGCCACGTCCGCGGGAAGCTGCTGCCCCGGGTCACCGAGGAGGTGAGCGGGCCGCGCCGGCCGCCATGCGCCGCCCTGCCGGCGAGCGGAGGTCGGGCGGGGCCGGGCCGGCCGGGAGGCCGCGGAGGCCCCGCCTCGACCGCCCGGCGCCCCCAGCCCGCCCGCCCGCCCGCCGGCCCGGGCGCGCCCAGCAGGGCAGGCCGGCCGGCGAGGCCCGGGGCCGCCCGCCTCCCAGGAAGCAGAGGAGCGGGCTCCCGTCCAGCAGCCCCGCCCGGAGGCCGCGCGCGCCCCGCACCCACCCGGGCCGCAGGCTTGTGGGCAGAGCTGGCCTGTCCTTCGACCAGGCGCGAAGGAACTGCCCTCGAGGGGCCGGGCCCCGGCAGCCTGCGCGGCCCTGACACCACCTTCCAGAACCCTTGTGGCGGTGCCGCCCACCCCCCTCCAGGGGCACCTGGCTGCGTCCCACCCCAGTGCAGGTTTCCAGCGTTTTTAGCAGAAAAACGGTCCAGCTTGGCCGTTTAAGTCCCCACTGTTGAATCCCACGAGGGTGGACGCGTGCCAGCGTACGCACACAGCGCTTATCTAGTGAGATGTGACACTTCTTAATTAGGGATCCTGGGTGCCGCGGGGAGGCTGCAAAAGGGCCCTTTTAGCAAGTGAGGCAGGCGTCTGCGCGCAGGGCTCTGGCCGGCGGCCCTGTAAAGGCTGGTGTCTGTCTTGTGTCTCCCCTTCTGATGCAGCTCTGGCAGGCTGCCCTAAGCACGCTCAACCCCAGCCCCACGGACAGCTGTCCCCTCTACCTGAACTATGCCACCGTGGCCGCCCTGCCCTCCAGGGTGAGCCGGCACAATAGCCCCTCGGCCGCGCATTTCGTCACCCGGCTCGTGCGGACCTGCCTGCCGCCGGGAACCCATCGGTGCATTCTGGTGAGTTCTTCTGAGGGGCCGGCCCCGCACGGGCCCCCGAGCTTCGGGTCGCTGCGTGCTGGCCTGTTGGCCGGGGCCTGTGGCTCAGCCCTCCGGACCGCAGAGCACTCCGGCCCACGGTATCCCCGGTGCGGATGATGCTGCCGCGACCGCACCGTGCAACCCCGGCCTTACCGCTGCCGGGGATACCGAGGGTCCCGAGACGGAACGGTCTACCCCAGATCAGATCTGAGACACAGAGCCAGGCTTCCTGAGCCTGTGTCCGCTGTGCAGCGCTGCACGTCCTGCCTTCCTGTCTCAAGAGGCAGTTGACCCCATCTGGTGGCTGACATTTTCTTCTCACATCGTGGGACAGTGATTCCGGGGAAGGCCCCTGGGATGATGGCTTTGCTGGGGCGTCTCCGTCCAGATTGTTTCCACAGTGGCCTCTGACCCAGCTGTGGGGCCCTAGCACTTCCTGGTGGCGGCTCCCATGGGTTGGGCCCTGGGTCCCATCCCCCTGCCCCAACCCCGCTTCGCTCCCCTTCACCACAGCTCCACTCTCTGTGCTGCAGATGGTCTGTGAGCGGTCGGATGCCTTCGCCTCGGCCTGTGCCCTGGCCCGCGCTTTCCCACTCTTCACCCAACGCTCGGGGGCATCACGGCGCCCGGAGAAGAAGACCGTCACAGTGGAGTTTTTCCTGGTGGGACAAGACAACGGGCCAGTGGAAGTGTCCACTTTGCAAGTGGGTGTCTGGAAGTTCAGACCGGGGCCCCATGCCGCACTCCCCGCCACCCCCCAGCTTGGGCAGAGCTCTCTTTCCCACTCCCTGGGAGGACAGGACAGGGCTGCTGGCATTCCCGAGAAGGCCCCCGGGGCCTGTCCAAAGCCGGGCAGCGGGCTCCCTCTCCCCAGGTGGTCTCGTTCTCAGGGTTCGGTTCTGTTCAGCCAGTGTTGATCAGGCACCCACCCCGCGCCGGGCGCTTTCACGTTTTGATGCTGATGCTCCTGCCCGTGTGTGTATCGCGTTACCCTCATGGTGCACTTTTACATATGTTATTTCATTTGATCCTCCTTCGTTTGATCCTTTTGAGGCACGGCGAGGCTGGAAGTGATTTCCAACCTAGAAGTCCTCGTGTGGGCCGAATGCCAGCTTTCCCTCCCGTGGTGACCCTCCCAGCCCAGGGGTGCTGCGGTCTCACCCTCCCCACCTGCAGCCCCCGCTCCAACCGCCAGACTCAGGTGGTCCTTTCCCCTCCCCTCCCTCGCCCGGCGCTCTGTCTCCAGCCCCTTGAGCAGCCCCTCATCCGCCCTGTGCCCCCAGGTCTGTAACTGCTCCCCCTCCACCGGGATTCTTTCCCCTAGGAGGAGACCATGTGCCTCATCTCTGCCCTCCTGAGACAGCGCCTCTTTTCTCTTCCCTTCACCTCCCATGGTCCGATTGCTTTGCCTGTCTTAACTCCCTTTCCCCCCTCAGCCCACCAGCATGGAGTTCGCCCACCCCCTTCCTGACATTGTTTTCCAAGGGCCACATCTGTCTGACTTGAGCACTGGTCATCCCTCCTTGAAGGGCACCCGCCCAGCCCTGGCCTGAGCCTTCTCTCCTCCCTGTACCTTTCCCGCCTGCCCCGCCCTCTCCGCATTCCCTTTGTGGTCGCCACCCCCCACAACCGTGGGGGCATTCTGGCCTCACTCCCTCTTCTCTGGGTGGTTTCAGTGCCCCTGGGTTCCAGCCTGCAGTTGGACGCCAATGATCACTCCTTCCCTCCAGCTCCAGGGAGTTCCTTCTGAGTTCTGGGCTGGGGCTGGAGGCCTGAGCATCCTCTAGCCCCTCCAAGCCCCTCTCCTCCTGCCCTCAGCCACAGGGACTGGCTTCCTGCTGTCCCTTGGCCTCACCAAGCCCAGTCCTGCCCAGGGTCCCTCTCCAGGGCCCCTCCGGCTCTGGTTCTGCCTGGTCTCAGTCCGGCTTCTACCCGCATCCCTTCCTCGGGGAGGCCTGGCCATGCTGGCTAGCCCGGCCTCTCCCACACTGCCAGACCCTCTGCCAGCCGAGAGCCATCCGCACCGGACATGACGCATCTGAGTTTAGCCTCTGTTCCCTGCGCTGGAGTCAGAGTCCCCCAGCCCCCGGAGGGCAGGGTCCTGGTTCTGTGCATAATAATCCCCGCACCGGCTTTGTACGTGATGAAGGGTCTCCCCGGCCCCTACATCCCACCCGTCCTACTCTGCCCACCTGCACCCCACTGTTCTCTGGGACCATGGCGGCAGCCTCCTAACTGGCCTCGCTGCCTCCACACTCCCCCCTCCGGTTCCGCTTCCCACTGCCTCACAACCAGGCAGGGGCCAGCGCTTTGCGAGTGCGTGTCAGGTGTCAGGCGCTGCTCCGCACACGTGTGCGCACACACTTAATTCTCACAGCTGCCCAGTGAAATGGGGTCTGTTAACTGTCCCCACTTTAGAGTTGAGCAGACTGAGCCTCAGAGATATTAAGTGACCTACCGGGGCCACGCCAGCAGGGGTGGAGCCGGGCTTGAACCGCGGCCGCCGTCCGTCAGCCTCTTCCTCTTCTGTCCTGGATCGTGAGCACAGGAGTCTCTGACACCCCGGCTGGCCTTTTCCTCACCACGGGGACCACCTAGACCCCGTGTCTGTGGCCTCTCCTACCCTCCTCCTCTGTGGCATCTAATGGAACAATGTGTTGTGATTCTCTGCTGGACTTGCGTCCCTTGGGCATCTTTGAATTCAGAGTCTAGTGTGGAGCCTGGTGCACAGTAGGTGCCCCACAGACAGAGACCCTCACCCTCCTGGGGGAGAGCCCGCTGACAGGCAGCGGGGGCTACACGGCACATCTCTCATCTGAGCTGTCAAGTCTCTGCCTCTGAGGCTCCAGGGTTTAACTGCCTCGGGACAGCCTGAGAGGTGGCTGGGCTGCCGTTGTGGGCCCGGAGCCTGCCCTCCCGGTCCCTGCGGCGCTGGAAGAGGCGGCGAGGAACGGGGTGCCGTCCTCACCCCCGCCAGACCCACGCTGCGCCTCTCTCTTGATGTTGCCTCCTTCCTGCACAAGGAAAGGCAGCCAGGCCCTGGAGGTGGGTGCTGGAGGGCCAGGTGGGGCAGGAGGCAAAGCCGAGTGTCAGGGCTGACGCTTGGGGCCCACCTTGCTTTCTAAACCTCATCTCCTGCTACGTGGACAGCCGAGGGGAGAGGGGATGAACATGACCTCTGCGTGTGCACGTGCCCTGTCTGCAGTGCCTCCCGTGGTGGCCGGTGGCAGGCTCCTGCTGCCCTTTGGGCGCTGGGTCGGTGCGCAAGGCCGGTCTGTCTGTGTCCTTTCCTCCTGGCCCTGTGGCCAGAGCAGTGTCACATCAGACGACCAGGAAAAAGGGTGGGGGGCTGTGACACTCACATGGGGCCCACGTGAGAAAAACACCTCCCCAGCGGGCCCAGGGACCTTTTCTCCATTGGGAGGATCCAGAGAAGCTCCTGGAGGATATGGCCTTAGAGAAGTACCTCAAAGCGTAGCTGGGATCTTGGCAACAGAAGGGGAGTCGTTTGGTCTGCTCAGGCCACCATGACAACAGCCCACAGACGGGGGGCTTGAACAGCACGTGTTTAGGACGTCCAGGATCACGGTGGGTCCTGTGAGGGCTCTCTTCCCAGCTTTCAGACCACCACCTTCTTGCTGTGTCCTCTTTTTTTTTTTATAAATTTATTTATTTTATTTATTTATTTATGGCCGCGTTGGGTCTTCGTTGCTACGCGCGGGCTTTCTCTAGTTGCGGTGAGCAGGGGCCGCTCTTCGTTGCGGTGCGTGGGCTTCTTGTTGCGGTGGCTTCTCTTGTTGCGGAGCACGGGCTCTAGGCCCGCATGCTTCAGCAGTTGTGGCTCGCGGGCTCTAGAGTGCAGGCTCAGTAGTTGTGGCTCATGGGCTTAGTTGCTCCGCGGCACGTGGGATCTTCCCGGACCAGGGCTTGATCCCATGTCCACTGCATTGGCAGGCAGATTCTTAACCACTGCGCCACCAGGGAAGCCCGCGGTGTCCTCTTCTTAGGGGCAGTCATCCCATCATGGGGCCCCACCCTCCTGACCTCGTTGAAACCTGATCACCTCCTAAAGCCCCCTGATACCACCCCATTGAGGGTCAGGGCTTCAGGACATTCAGTCCATAACAGAGGGCAACACCTCCTCCTGAGAAGGGGGTAGGGGGTTGGCAGAGGCCAGACATAATGTGTGTTCAGAGGCAGGCAGGAGGGCCACCTGCCACCTGGATGAGGGGCGTACGTAGCAGGAGGTGAGGTTTAGAAAGCAAGGTGGGCCCCTCGTAGGCCGGGCAGCCAGGCTTGAAGGGCTCCTCTGATTCTGGAGCTGCGTTGGACTTCATGTAGACGGCTGGAGGGTCACGGGCAAACTTTTGCTTCCCTTCTACCTGCCCTCGCTCCCCTGGCGGCAGCCCTGCAACCTCTCCCGGGTGACGTGTGCCTCTGACACCTCTGGGCCCCTGGCCCTTGGATGAGGAGGGATGCCTTCCACCTGGTCCCGGGGCCCCAGTGACGGCCTTTTGTTTCTCCTAGTGTTTAACAAGCGCCACAGAAGGCGTGCGGCTGGCAGCCCGCATCGTGGACACGCCCTGCAATGAGATGAACACAGACACCTTCCTCGAGGTTCGTAGCCCTGGGGTCCTGCCAGGACTGGGATGGTGTCGGTAGACCCCAAGGAGAGTCAGGAAACCCAGGGCTGCAGGGGTATGGTCCACAGTCTCTGCACCTCGTCTGGGGAAGCCGCGGGCTGCTGCGGGCAGAGTCCTGCCATCCACCCGGAGCCGAGGGGCCCCCAGGCCTCAGCTGAGGGTGGAGGGAGGGCAGAGCTTCCTCCCCAAGGCCCCTCGGCAGGACTCCAGCCATGGGCTGCAGGAAATCGCAGATTTGGAGGGGGAGCCGCTTCTCCTGGGTTTAATCATGCTCAGAGCCAAGAGTCAAAGCCACGGCATCACAGCCCATCCCTCTCCCACCGTAAGGCATCTGCTCACCCCTGGCCCAGGCCCTGGCCTCGCCCTGATTTAAGCCGTCTTCACGTGTTTGTGTGTTGTTGTTTTTTCCATGAACACGTCCAGGAGATTAAGAAAGTTGGAAAAGAACTGGGGATCGTCCCAACCGTTATCCGGGATGAGGAGCTGAAGACAAGAGGATTTGGAGGTGGGTGGGGGCTGGTCCTCGCAGATCCTGGCCTCAGGAGCGGCCCGGGGTACCTGGGTGGCAGGGGGGCACCAGGCTGCATGGTGTGTCGTCCAAGCTTCACTCTGAAGGAACCCAGCCCGCGTCCAGCCCCGAGGCCAGACCCTGGGAAGCAGACCATCTGTGGGGGAGAGAGGAGGCAGCGATTCAGATTCTGATTCAGATCCTGGAAGCCTCGGGAGCCAAGGCCTCCCCCACCCACTCCCTCTGCAGCCTCCCACGTGCTGCCGTCCTGGCTGCCCGGCTCACCCAGCAGGGCCTTTCTGTTCCTCGAATACACAAGTTCACGTCTACATCAAGGCCTGCACTCGCGGCCCTTTCTGTCTGGGATGCTTTCCCCCGAGAGTCTCACGACAGGGCCGTCTTACCCTGCACGTCTTGGCCACCTCCTCAGAGAGCCTTTCCTCATTGCCAGGCCCGTCCTCCCCCAACTCCCAGGCGCTGAGGTGCGGTGACGACTAGGACAGGAGCTGGGAAGGTCACTGTCTGGGAAGGTCACTGTCGTTGTTACCTGAGGCTGCAAAGCCAATTACCCCAGAAGGTAGCAGCCGAAAGCAACACGTGTCCCTTGTCTTGCAGTCCTGTGGGGGGGGATCGGGCATGGCTTAGCTGGGTCCGGCCCAGCGTCTCTCTTGAGGCTGCGGTCATCTGAAGGCCCCACTGGGGCTGGCCGCATGCTCCCAGCAGGGCTCACTCACAGCCCCGCCAGCAGGCCTCCGGGCCCCACTGGCTGTTCCTTGTCTTGTGGGCCTGTCCTTGAGCAACTTACAACGTGGCAACTACTTCTCTCAGAGCAAGGGCTCCGAACAAGAGCCAAGAAAGAGCAACATAGAGGCAAGGTCTTCTTCTGTCACCTAATCTTGGGAGTGGTCTTGTCATCTCTGCCACACCCAGAGGCACTGAGACCTGCCGTCCTGCCCACACTTCGGGGAGGGGATCCACACTCCCGTGAATGCCCAGAGGCAGAATCTGAGGCACGCGTTAGTGGAGGCAGAGGCCGTTCAGTCAGAATCTGAGGGCACACGTTAGTGGAGGCAGAGGCCGTAGTCAGAAAGCTTCACGGAGGAGGTGACGTTGGCAGCGGGTCTTGCAGGATGAGTAGCAGTTTGCCAGGCAGCTATTACTGCCTCTTATCCTGGTTGCTACGGTTACTGGTCCGATTACTGGGGGACCGTGAGGCATGGGCTGTGCCCACAGCAAGCCACAGTTTTCTTGAGAAGATGGGGCCCAGGAACCAACAGTGAGGCAGTGGTGGGGGCGAGGTCGGGAAGGGAGGTACCTCCTGAGTGCACAGAGAGGTCAGGGAAGGGAGGGCAAGCAGGGGCTGGAGCAGCCTTGCAGAATTATCCAGAAACCACTTCATTCTGCAATCCTGTTCACGTCTTTCTGGGAATGATACAGTATTTTTTTTCTCAGCGGGTTTTCTTGCCTCACAGTACTTCGTGCAGAATTCATTTGCAGTCCCAGGGCAGTGAACTCATTTGCCTTCCCCGATCCCACACTGGCCAGGGGGCGGGAGGGGGCGGGAGGGGGTGGGAGGGGGCAGGGAGCTCTCCGGGAGGAACGTCCACAGGCCAGTGGCTACTTTGGGGGGAGAGCAGTGTTGCTGGGGGGCTTCCGGGAGTCCTCTGCTGGGTCCAGCCGCGCCTCACTGACGTGTCCTGTGCTTTCCCTAGGGATCTACGGTGTGGGCAAGGCCGCCCTCCACCCCCCAGCCCTAGCCGTCCTCAGCCACACCCCGGACGGAGCCACCCAGACCATCGCGTGGGTGGGCAAGGGCATCGTCTACGACACCGGGGGTCTCAGCATGAAGGGGAAGGTGAGGTGCGGGGCTGGGGCTCGGGCGGGGCCGGGTGGGAGGGCCCCTTCTCAGGCGTCGGAGGAAGGAGCAAGGTTCCTGGGCCTCGGAGTCGGGGCGTCCAGGGGGGAGACAGTAGGGCCCAGTCCCCCGAGAAGCAGACGATTTCACGCCCACACTTCAGACAGGAGGCAGGAAACAGAAAATCTGGAGGAGAAGAAGGAAGGGGCCTGGGGAGACGCCCACCATCTCCACGACCGTCTGAGGTCCCCCAAGAGGATGCTTAGTGGTGGTTCTCACGAGACCTTCGGAAAGCAGACGCCCTGTTTAAAGGGAGGGGAGTTTGGGCCCAGGAGCCAGGCGCCTGGGAGCGTTGCTGGGAGGCTGCAAGTCCCAGAGTCTCTCTTAAGGGCGGCCCCTTCTCACGCCCAGGGGCCTGCCCTGCACCAGGAGCAGGGGGAGAGGTGTCTTCACCTGCTCATCCCACACGCAGGTGCTCCAGGCCCGGGCTGGGCTCTAGGGGGAAACTGGAAGAGGAGAGTCAGCCATCCCGGAGAGGGAGCTTGTAGACGGCCGAGCGCGAGCCAAGCTCGCGCAGGGAAGACACTGGCGACTGGCAGCCCTCGTGGCTCTCAGACGCGTCCTCTTGGCCCAGATGGTGTTTTAAAATCCGAATTCGTTACCAGCATTTAAAAACAGGAAGAATTCTCACAGGACTGGGTCTCGTACCTTTTGTAACCTCAGGGGACCTGGCAGCGCTGGTCGTGCGTTGGCACCTGGGGGCGCCCTGCTGGAGCTAAGCGGCAGCTGCCCCTGTGGGTGCGCCTCCTGCCTCCGGCTGGCGGCCGGTCCCGCCACTCCCTGTCGCTCCTCTGACGTCACACCCCAGGGTCAGCTGCTGTCCCTGTCGCTCCTCTGACGTCACACCCCAGGGTCAGCTGCTGTTTAGGGTAGGGCTTGTGCTGCTCCTCTTTGCACTTCTGTATTTGGTACCCAGAGTGGAGGATCTTTTTTTTTTAACATCCCTCCTCTTCTAAACAACAAAGTTACTTTCAGGACTAATCGGGAAATGAAACAAATAATAAATGTTTAAAAAAACCAAACACCAGTCGTGAATTCCCCGATAGTGAATTCCCTTTTATTGAATTCCATACATATTATCATGCCAATAAAAAATTAAAAATGAATGTTATAATACAAATAAAGAAAACAGTCATCCATTAACACTTTTAAACAGCATTAATGTGGGCTTACCTGGTGGTCCAGTGGTTAAGACTCCACCTTCCACTTCAGGGGACGTGGGTTTGATCCCTATTCAGGGAAGTCCCGCATGTCGTGAGGTGCGGCCAAAAAAAAAAAGAAAATAGCATTAATGTCATTTTTGATAGGAAGAAACTGACGCCTCCACGCTGTTCTCGCGTGGTGATGCGTGCCAGCATCAGGCTCTGCTGCCAGGCCTTAGCTTCTGGGGACTTGTCAGTGACTTTATCAAAATTGGTCATCTTCACATCTTTGTGTTCACTAGACAGAGGTGCCAGGTTGGTCAGTCTGTGTTCACTCACGGTTGATCCAAAACAACACAATTCATTTTAATTTTGAAGAGTTTCTATCCCATGAAGCAGCTGATACACAAATACTCAGGGAAAGTCTCCAACAGTAGGGTCCCTCAGCAGAGACTGCTAAGAATCCCATTTCCCAAGAAACTCCCCAAATTGGTATAGCAGCCATGTCTCCGGTCCTTTGAGATCAAGTCCAGCAGCTTTCAGACGTCTGTGGAGTAAAAACATTTTAAACACCACGACTCCAGTGGTTCCCCGAGACTGAGGGCAGCGAAGAGGCTCGCTGCTCCCTGGGGTTCGCTCCGAGCGCACCATCCGAGGGCAGGAACTCGCCATCCCAGGCGCCGTGGACGCTGACCGGCCGGCCGCCTCCGGAGCCCGCCCGACTCAGAACCAGGGCACCTCGCGGAGTCTGCGCCACCGGCAGCGATGAGCATCCGTGTAGGACGGTGTTGCTGGAGTCAGTGTTGTAGGAGTGAACATAGGTGGATCTGAAGCTTTTATTCACGTGATTAGGGCTCGCTTCAGCCAACAGCAGGAGGAATATTTTTTCCACTGATGACAACAGGCAGACTGACTTCTAGTCGGTTTATTACCATTTTAAATTCTCTGCAGATGATGAGCCCCTCTAGCTGCACCTGGGGCTGGCTACCTGCCCACACCCTTGACGAGGGCTCTTGCCCTGAGTTCTGGGGGCAGGATTTCAGGCTCATTTGGATGGTGGCTTGTTGGAGGGCAGGAGTGAGAAGCAGGGCTTCCTGGAAATTAGTCATTTTGCCCGTGGTACCCTCTCCCAGTTTTGCAGGAAAAACCCCGGTTTTCAAGGCAAATCAGGATCAGCATGAATTAACAGGTCTCGAGTGTGTTAGACTCAGGACCCCTTCCAGTCTTAACAAGTATTGATTCCAAAGAGATTTTGCTTATAAGGGTGATGTCTGCTGGTATTTACCCTACTAGAAATTAAAACTGGGAGATTTTAAAGATATTTATTAATTCATTAAAAAATAACAATATGACCCCATTGCATACCATTGTAAATAATACAGTTTTATGAAAAGAACTGTATTTTCCAAAACGAAAACAAATTACCGAGAGGAGTGGCAATGTTTTACATTTTTGCAGCTCTTTAATGTGTGCCTTAATAGAAGACAGCTGTGATCTGCATTTAGTCTGTTGTGATCTGTTTTGGTTGAAATATAAAAAGAAAATCTGGCCTCAGTCCTTTTGTAGTTAGAGAAGGGAGAAGCATTTTAGTACCCTCTTCAGGTAACTCAGGACATTCTTCTTTGCTATTACACCAAAACTCGACAGGTGGGAGCTTCTGAAAGGTTAGTTACGATGTGGAATCTGAAACCACGTCTGTGAGCTTTGGTGTTCTGCTACGTTGAAATCTGCGGGGTCTGTCTTGAACTTTGAATGTATGATTATAATATCACCCATGATGTGGGTCATTTGGAAAATATTGTTCACAGAGTTATGCGGAACCTCCAGATTTTGACACATCTCATTCTATAATATTTTTAAAAACCATACTCGTTAATATCACCATCTAGCTCATGTAGAAAGGTGAGTGTTAGGAAGCCCTCATGGAGGCAGATACAAGTTTCCCAAATTCTGGTTTTTGCTTGGCAGCTCCGAGTTTACCACTGGCACCAGGCAGTGCCCAGTGCCCTCCTGGAGGCGAGAGGCTCACTTTGATAGTTTTTGAGAAAATGTCTGCAGATACCTGAGTCTAGACCCCCAGCACGTGTCCGTGGTTCCTCCAAGTACAACGGTGTTTGCAAGAACAGAGAGGCTTGCTGAGCTCAGGAAGGACTCAGTGCCCGCTCCCACTTGGGCTCCAGCCGACCCACCGTGACCGACTGCCGGGCGTCGGGGAGAGAGAGCAGGGCCTTCCCGGCACCTTCCGTCTCATCACAGACAGTGCTGGGAACGGCTGTACTGCACGGCTGAGATTTTGAAAAGTTAATCGTTTACTGCTTCAGCAAGAAGACTCTAGTGAAATGAGCAGTGCCTTAGTTCCCAGAAGGCCTGGAAATGAATCCAGTGACCACCAGTTCCCGTGGGGCCCCGGGCCATGGCTCCAGCCATCACTGCCCCTGCCCCATTGGTGCAAGTGTCAGCCTACCAGTGACCAAGGCGTTACCATGGAAATCATTTCTCTTATAAAAACAGGAACGACGGGTGGGGTCCGAGAAGCTGACACAGTCAATTGAGCTGCGTTTTTGGTGGGACATCTGTTCTGCCCGTGACGGGGGATCACGGGCTTTCAGGGACCATCTCGAGCCATTTTCTGTGTGGCCATTTTGCAAGGGGTTTGATTCTAGGTCTGAGGCCCTGTTTTTCCATTTAAACAATCTTGTGGTTTCTTGCAGATTAGGTCAAAAGAGATGGCTTATTTTCAGTAGTGCTAGCTGAGTCATTTTCACTCAACTTAATTGGAAAAGCAGCTCCGTTTATATCTAAAGATACTTTCCATTAAAACTCGAGGCTCACGTAATCCAATAAGGGTTGAGAAAAATCTCTTGGCACCTTTCAATCCCAAATCCTCACATCCGATGACCTGTTGTTAATTTAAAATACGAACCTGTCGGTTAGTGTTGGGAACCTATGGAATGTAAAAACGCGTACCTGCTCTCAGCTAGCCTAAAGAAAATCGTGTTGCCTCTGGGGCCGGAGGGCGCCTTTGTCTCCAGTGATCCTCCCATTAGACCCGTCACCCCAGAGACGCCAGCTGGGGCGGGTGGCAGGTATCCTCAGGGTGGGGGTGGGATTGGTGACGTCACAGTGACTGGTGACATTTGGGAAGAGCTCCCATTAACCCGGACGGGGCGGTCAGGGTAGGGGGACTTGGTCATGGCCTAGCCAGGAGCCAGGCCACGGCGAATCCGGCAGCTCTGGACGTCTCCCCCTCCCCCCCCCCCCCCCCCCGCAGAGTTCCCTTCAGTAACTCCCAAAGCTCTGCTCGAGCCGGAGGCACCCTGGCATCTTTAGCCCTTGCTTCCCGTTGCTTCTAGGGGACCCCAGGCGACCAGTGGCGTTTCCTGGGTTCTGTGGGCACCAGGTCCTGCACCTCCGGGGCCCTGATGTACGGGCTGCGGCAGGGGCCCTGGCGCTGGGGGGTCAGCATCCGCTCACCTCTCTCTCGTCCCCCTGTGCCACCCACAGACCACCATGCCAGGGATGAAGAGGGACTGCGGGGGCGCCGCGGCCGTGCTGGGGGCCTTCAGAGCCGCCGTCAAGCAGGTGGGTGCGGCCCCATCCTCCCCTCGCGGCCCTTCTCCCCAGAGCGCCCCCCCGCGTCCTTCCTGAGCCTCTGCAGCCCCCTGGCCCCTTTCCCTCTGCACCCCAGCTCTGGGCCCCTCGGGCTCCTCCACCCGAGCCCGAGCGTGTCACCTTCGCCTGTGCGTCTGGCTTCACGGGTCCCCGCTGAGTTCTGAGAGCCTCGCCCGTCCGGACCGAAACGGGAAGGGTGCCGTGGAGCAGACTGCCCGCCCGGCCTGCCCGCCCTCACTCGGGGTCCGGTGCTCAGGGTCGGGGTCTGGGGAGGGCCGGGCTGCTGTTTGGAGGAGGGGGCCCGGGGTCGGCCCTGGAGTAGCCTGGGTGGCCACTTTGAGCACAGACGTCCAGGGTAGCCGGAGGGCCCCTCACTCCCCACCCAGGGCACGCCAGGCCTCGTGGAGCCCAACGATTGGAACCAGATTCCTGAGCCAGAGGAGCCCTGTTGGGGGGGCCAGCAGCAGTGGCTGCTCCCTTGTACAGGGTGTTTATCCAGCAAAGGGGGGTGGGCGCACACCGGCCGTCCAGGGCCACTTACCTCTCAGTGTGGCTCCTTCGGGCGCTTCTGAGAAACCCGGCCCTTCGTGTCACCAGATACAAGCTCTCCTTCCCCACAGACAGGGGCCACCTGAGCAGCGTGGCTCCCGGGGTGGACGTCCAGTGAAAAGATTCTGGCAAATGGTTTCTGCCCAGGCACCCCCGAGAGGGGAGCAGGAAGTCCGGGAGGAAGGAGGGCTCGGCCTGCGTCCCGACGGTGCCGGGGGTCCTCCCTAGGAGGGAGAGCTGCGGCCACAGCACCGACCCCCCAGGAGCAGCGCGTGGCCCCCCCCTCTGCGGAGCCAGGGGTGGGGTGGGGAGGGGGTCTTGGCCCTCGTCCCCTCGCCCTGCTTGGCACACGCAGGCCCGGCCTGGGGGCCGCACCCAGCTCACCTGCCCGCCTGGGGCCCTGCGGGCTGAGCCGGGCCCGCCCCCTCGGTGGACGAGCTCGACGGGGATGCGAGGGGAGAGGCCCAGCCGCGGGCGGCCGCCGCTTGTTGTCAGCTCGTGGGGGAGTGTCTGGGGAGCTCACGTGGCCACGCTGCCCGGAGTCTTTGCTGAGGGGCCCGGATGACTGCCCGTGGAGGGTCTGTCCTGGCCTCCGGACAAGCCGGCCGGGAGGCGCCGCAGCAGGTAGACCCGTGCTGTGTGCAGGGAGCTGCTTGGCAATTACCGCCGATTCATCAGCTGGCGGCCGTGCGTGGTCTCGGGACCCCTCTGGACCCTCCACCGCCAAGCGTGCTGCCGTGGGGTGCTGGGGGTCCCCACCCCACAGGGGCCAAAGCCCGGAGGCTCCGCTTGTAACTGGTTTTGTAAGGAAAGGAGCGGGCCTCAATACGAGCCTCGAAACGCTTAACGACGGAGACAGGTCGTAACCCGCAGAATAGAACAAGTATCCCCGCGTCACAGGGGCAGGCACAGTCACTATTCACAGCAGAATCCCGGTTGCTTACGGTACAAGTGACAGAAATAGAAAACCACCATGTGGCAAACAGCAGTGTAGTAATTGTCTCAGGTGAGAATGACCCACAGATGCTAAAACCAGAGGTGAGTGTGGTGAGAATGGGAGCGAGGAGGTGAGTCCACGCAAGGGCTTCTGCAGTGGGACACGGGGCAGGGGTCACTGTGTCCCCGTGGACTCCACCGGGCAGGGACAGCACACACGACCTGAGGGTAGGCACAAGGAAACGCCAGAGACAAAAGGCCAACCTCAGAAGCCCGCAGATCAGCAGGTGTGTGGTGAGCGACCGTGACCGCTGGCCACCCTGTGTGGGCGGGAGACAAGGGCTGAGCGAGGCCCCTGGGGAGCGGCCGGGCTGGGACTCAAACCCGGCAGCGCAGCCCTGCTTCCGGGCTCCACGCTGCATTGCACGGACTTTGGTGGCGGACCCCTGGCCTAGAGCCCGCCGCCAGGACCGCGGGGAGTGCCGGAGGCTGTGCTCGCCACTCCCTGGACTCCTGTCTGCCTGTCTGTCTGTCTGTCGCTGTCCTGGTGGGTCAGAGGGGAGTTCCGGCCCATCCTTGCCCCACCGCCGGCACCCCCAGACTGTACCTGGAGCCTCCGCCCTTGTCCCTACAGGGTTTCAGAGACACCCTCCATGCCGTGTTCTGCCTGGCTGAGAACTCGGTGGGACCCGGCGCCACGAGGCCGGACGACATCCACCTGCTGTACTCAGGAAAGTAAGGCCGACCCCGCCCGCCCACCTCACGGTGCCTGCCCCCCTCAGGTTGTCTCTGTTGTTGGAACTCGTGGCCCTTCCCAAGACCAGGCTGGCAGCCCTGGCCACGCCCAGCTCACCCCGGCCAGGGCCAGACGCAGTGGGGAGGACGCCCTGTGTCAGGAGCCCCTGGGCAGCAGCCGCTTGGTCCCAGGGTAGCCGCGAGCGTGGCCGTGTCGCTGCGCGAGGTGTTGGGCGCCCCGCAGGGGCTTGGGACCCACCCTGCCTTAGGGGGACAGGCCCTTGCCGACCTTTTGGCTTACCGTCCTTCGGGTGTCTGAGGCCTGCACCCCTAGACCCCCAGCTGGGGGGCCCTCCCTGCACCTCCTCCCTGAGATCAGCCCTTGGGCTACTCCTTCTCAGCTGCAGGAGGAGACACTCGAAAGTCACAGCAGGCAGCCTCTGGCGGAGCAGGTGGCCCAGGGTTCAGAAGAGCGGAGTCCGCTCGCCCGCCCGCCCAGCCCTCCCACGGGCGCCTGTCCCCAGGGTGACCCCGAGAGACGCCGCCTCCCCTCACTTACCCAGGCAACCCTGTTCTCCCGTCTGACAGATGAGGAAATGGAGGCACGGGAGCGGGGCGGGCGGGCATCGCTCCGGACCCCCTTGCTCGTGGCCCTGGCGCTGCGTTTCTGTCGGGGACAGGAAGGAGGGGCTCTCAGTGGGGTCTCGGCCGCACCCTAGGACTGTGGAAATCAACAACACGGACGCCGAGGGCAGGCTGGTGCTGGCGGATGGCGTGTCCTATGCGTGCAAGGACCTGGGCGCCGACATCATCCTGGACATCGCCACGCTGACCGGAGCTCAGGTGGGGCTCTCAGCAGCGGCCCCCGGGAGCCGGAGGCCACCTTGACTCTGAGAGGGGCGGGGTCTGCTGTCCCTTCATCTTCGTAAGGGGCCGGAGCTGGCCCATGGGGCTCCGTGGGGGTGCAGGCGCGCAGGGCCCGAGGACCACAGCGGGAACGTCAGGGCAGGACAGGGACCGTCCCCCAGGTGGCCGCGCTCAGGCCTCTCTCGCTGTCTTGCTGCCTCACTTTCTGTTGGCCCCTCTTCTGTCCTGGGTGTTCCCCACCACCCCGACCTGGATACCCTCCCCGCCGGCTCTCTCCATCTCTCCCCACGTCCCCAGGGCATCGCCACGGGCAAGTACCACGCGGCAGTGCTCACCAACAGCGCCGAGTGGGAGGCGGCCTGCATGAAGGCCGGGCGGCAGTGCGGGGACCTGGTGCACCCGCTCGTCTACTGCCCGGAGCTGCACTTCAGCGAGTTCACCTCGGCCGTGGCAGACATGAAGAACTCAGTGGCGGTAGGTGTGGAACAGGGCGGAGCGGGGTCAGAGCGACCCCGAGAAGCAGCAGCAGGTCAGGGCAGGGTACCCCCCACGAGGCCCCAGATTCGGGCTCCGGTCGGGGGAGGGGAGAAATCATCCCAAGTGGGGACGCGCCGCTCTCTGGTCTCGCTGCCGGCGTGTCCGCTCGGCGGGCGCCGGGGTGTCCTCCCCACTCCGGGCTCTGCCTCCGTCGCCCCCATCAGCTCTTTCGCTGGCGCCCCCCTCGCCTGGCGTGAAGGCAGACCCCATAGCCCACGGGCACGGCCCTCGGGGTCACTCTCTGCCGCTCCCCGCGTGGTCGCTGAGGACGGTGGGGTGGAGCGGGTGCGGGGCATCCAGCGAGGGCCCAGCTGGACGCAGCCCCGAGGGCGCTCTGGGCGAGCCCCTCCTCAGCGTCCCCGCCGCTGGGTGCCGAAGGGTCACGGCCGTCCTCCTCCCCCAGGACCGGGACAACGGCCCCAGCTCCTGCGCCGGCCTTTTCATCGCCTCGCACATCGGCTTCGACTGGCCCGGGGTCTGGGTCCACCTGGACATCGCTGCGCCCGTGCACGCCGTGAGTCCAGGCCCCGGGGGTGCCCCCGCCTCCCCCCGTTAGGACTCACTTGGCCGGCCGGCCGCTCTGCTCCCCTCCCTGGCCCCTCCTCACCCTCTCTTGCGTCCAGAGCCCCTCTCTGGCTCCAAAGCTGCAGGCTGAGCTCATCGGAAACATTGTGTGTGAGGGTCACACGGCCAGCTGTGGTCCCCCTGACCTCTGGCCTCCTCATCCCTGGGAACAGCGTGGCTGCTGCGTGGAGTCCGTCCCAGCCGACCCATCCTCGGCAGGAGGCCCAGGGCCCTCGGTCTCGCCCTTTCCCACCCCAGGGAGACGGGCTGGGGGCAGGGAGCCCAGGGCCGTGTCCACCAGCCCGTTGCCCACCGGCCCGGAGTGTAGCGGGACAGAGAAGGGGGCCGTGGGGCATGTTGGGGGGCAGACGCCCTGGTCCGGGAGCCAGGAGTCCCCACCCACACCCCGGCCACGGTTTGCCGAGCGGCTGTGGCTCGGCCGCACGTGTTTCCACTGCCCTCGCCCACAGGGTGAGCGGGCCACGGGCTTCGGTGTGGCTCTCCTGCTGGCGCTCTTCGGCCGGGCCTCTGAGGACCCTCTGCTGAACCTGGTGTCCCCGCTAGGCTGTGAGGTGGACGCCCAGGAGGAGGACGTGGAGAGGGACTCCAAGAAGCGCAGGCTCGTGTGACGCGGCTGCCCCGCCCGGCGGCGCTGGGCTCTTTACCTCACTTTGCACTGATTAATTGTAAGCAATTGGAAGATTATACCTTAAGATGAACTTGGGTTTGTTCTGTTTTTAGTTGTCGTGGTGACGGAAAGGCTCCTTCTTGTCAGGCTTAGGAGGCAGCTCAGGGTTTGGCGGGGGCCCCGGGGAGGGCTGTGCGGGCAGCAGTGGGCTTGTTTCTGTTTGATTTGCCGCCAGCTTCTGCAGACCGCGCTCCCTGCTGGGGCCTCCGCACGACCCCGGGCCCCAGGACGCGTGCGCGGCCCTGACGCTCTGGGCTGCGCGGCCCTTGTGTCCACGGTGGGTGCCGTGGCCCAGTCTCCAGCTGGGCCCTGTGCGTGGCACCCACATTACAGAGAGCCCAGGCCCGTGCTCCAGCCAGGGCTGCCGCTGCCTCCAGGCAGCCCTGCCCTTTGAGAGGATGGAGGTGACTTACTTCGGGGACCCAATTTTATGGAGCAAGAGGAAGCTCTACTCTGGCTCCTTAGAATTCACTGGGGGTGGAAGTAAATATGGCTGAACCACATCACATTTTTGCCTCCGTCTCACTCTCTCTCCAGCCCGTTTTAGAAAGCAACCCTGACGCCTGCCCATGGGCCTGAGGCTCCGGGATGCCACCACCTTCTCCCAAACCAGCATCTGGCTTTGAGATGCAGCTTGTCAACCTCGTTTTTACAGATGAGCACCCTGGGGCCCTCGGGTCCAGGCCTGCACACAGCCTGGGCCATCTTGGATCTGAGGGTTCAGAGCGTAGACTCCTCGGGCTCTTAGGGCTTTCCCACGACCTGCAGTCTGCAGGGAAGGCTGTCCCGACCCCCCGAGCACATCACGAGGCAAGTGTTGTACGGGTTCAAGTGAAAGTCCCCCCCGGGCATGTTCCTAGGTGCTGAAGGGCCCAGTCTGGCCAGGTTTCAGGGAGACCCCTGACCTGGGCCCAGCGGAGGAGATCGGGGACTCGGGCCCCACCCGGCATGGCGGCGGCTGCCCACGCCTCCTCTGCTGGGGACGGGAGGGCGAGAACGTGGCTGCAGGACACTCGTCCCCAGGCTGTGCCCTGACAATCAAGGTGACTCTTTCTGGGTTTGGTCCCAAGCATGTATTTAATGACTGCCTGCTGTGGGCACAGCCCCGCCTGGGAAAACCATGGCCCACGTGTTAAGTCGCAGTAGTAGTGGTCACAGGGTGCTCGGCGGGCCACGCTGTGAGCTCAGGGAGGCGCGGGGGCCGGAGGGGCCAGGAGCCTTCACGGGTCATTAGCGTGCTTAATGGTCTTGAAGGAGGCAGCTCGCTCCAGCTTCCCCCGAGAAGCCCTGGAGGAGCCAGAGATCACCGAGGTGGCCCAGCTCCTCCTCCAGGCAGCTGGCACTGTCCCCCCCCACACCCCCCACAGAGGCTGCAGGATGCAGGGTCAGGGAGCCGGGAGGAACTGAGTCTCCCTTGTGTGGGCACAAAGGCGGCCTCAGGCCCGGGGACTCAGCTGGGGAGCAGCTGCAAGGGCTTGGCATCGGGGGACCCAGGGCTGAGGCAAAGACCCTGCTTCTCGAGGCCAAAGGGCCTGAGGACGTGACGGCTGCTTCCTATGGCCCCTCTGGAGCCCCGGCAACAGGGTGGCTGGGGGCCGGCAGGCGCCGCTGCGTCCACTTGATCGTGGTCTCGGGCGAGCGGTACAGGAAGCTGAGCCTGGCCAGCAGCTTCTGCTCCAGCTGCAGCTTGCCCAGCTCGCGGACCGGGAAGACGGCAGCGCAGAGCCCGAGCACGCGGACCACGTCGGGCAGCTGGTCGTACATGATGGACCGGGCGATGCCGGGGAAGTGCTCGTGGATGAACTTGGCCGCGACCATCACCACCGACACGTAGAGCCCGACGAGGCTGGGTGGGGGGCGGCCGTCAGCGCCGCTGTCCCGGGAGAGGGGTCACAGCCCCCGACTCAGCCCAGCTGGATAGGGGCGCAAGTGCTAGCTGCTCACGGCCCCCGAGGCCTCCTGTGGGTGGGTCTGGGGTTCCAGCCCCCGCCTGGGGTTGGAGGGCGGGGTGACGGGCACCCGTGGAGCGACACACGTTATTACCCTGCACACAGGAATGAGGGACAGGACGGTGGGAATGTCCCTTTCTGCTAGTGGCTTGTGTGACAGACAGTAAACCACCATCTTGGTATGTTTCTGAGGCCAAGGGAACAGGGACTTGTGCCCCCCCCCGGGGCAGTTCTGGGGTGCAGGGGTGAGGAGGGACCGGAAGGTTCTGAAGAGCCCAGGGCACGAGGCAGGTTTTTAGAGCCGGGGGAGCCTTACCTGTATCCCGCCAGGAAGTCCAGTCTCCGGGGGCTGACTTTGTCGTGAAAGATGACCAGCTCCATGTCCTGGCCGCAGCCCCGGCTCTGGTCACAGCCTGGCCGCCACTCCTGGACACTCGGCCGCCGGGCTGGCCGTGAGGGCCTCCGCCGGCCTCAGCTGCTGCAGCCGGACTGTGGCGTTGCAGAAGACGACCAGGCGGTCCACGTCCCAGGACCCGTGGGAGTGGGGTGTGCAGGAGACACAGCATCAGGCCCTGGGGACGTCTGCAGGCTCGGGAAGACCCAGTGTCACCCAAGGTGACCGGGTCAAGGAACTTGCCTCGGATGGGCCCGAGATGGACGTTCAGGGAAACGAAACCTCTAACGCTCTCCGGCTCTCCCCATACGCAGTGCAGCCTGGCCCTGCACCCGAAATGCACCCCTTTTTCCTGCCTTGTTCAGGGGCCCCCCACCTGGAGGCCCCTTCCCCAGCCGGCCCCTGGCAGTGCCTCCCGATGGGCCGGTGGTTGTGGTCTCCCTGGAAGGCTCAGCCTTGTCCCCTGGTGCACACTGATGCACCCCCTAAGAGCTCTCGGGGCCCCCAGGAGCACATCCGCGACCCCGCCAGCCCCCTCCCCCGGTCCACGTTGGTTGGGTTGGCATCTGCTGCAGGACACTCTGCCCAGAACCTCTGTTCACACTGTTCCCTGGCAAATTGATGTTCAGCAGTTGTTTATTTGTTTGTTCCTTAACAAGAGGTTGCTTTGGTTTGAGATTCAGCAAAAACACACGCCGCCTTCTGCTTCCTCTGCATTCAGGATTCAGTAAATTAGCTGTTCTCCAGTTGGCTTCGGGGCCTCACCTCAAATGAGCCTCCCGCAAGCTAATGCGTTTAAAAGCCTCGGAAAAGTACCAGGCAGCACGCACGCGACAGACAGCGTCAGCCCGCGAGCGGCTGGCTCAGCCCTGCGCCCGACCCCGTCTGCCCCAGCAGCGCCATCTGAGGCCGGGCAGGGATGTGAGGGCGGGACGGGCCCTTATCAACTTCCAGCCGGGGGGCCTCTCTGTGGTCCTGCGAGCTTTGGGGATGAGTCCAGGGAGGAGTCTTCAGTCAGGAAAACAAAAGAGACGAGAATGCACAGGCCACTTCACAGTCACCTGCAGTTAGCATAGTTCAAACACCAGGGGCCTCCGTCTGAAGCCGTGAGTTCCTATTGGCTGCGTGAGAAACTCTGCGGGGCTCAGACCCCCCGCCCCCTCCGCGAGTCAGCTGAGAAAGTCTCCCCAACTCCGTGACCGTGGCCTCCCTTGAGATGCCTGACTGTCCCTTTCTTCTAATGGGTCGGCTGAGTTTCTGTGGCGTCCGCGAGCGTGCTTGGTCCAGCGTGGGGATGGCCTGAAGGCGGCTTCCTCGGCCAGCAATCTGTATTAAGCGCCACCTGTATGCACCCGTGAGACACGCACTCCTCTCGTGGGGTCCTTCCCAGCCTGCAGCCCTGGGGGGCCAGCTTCTAGCTGGGGAGCCAGAGCTGGCCTGTGGGAAGCTGGAGGTGGGCTGCCCCCGGCACCCAGGGGGCCTGAGCTGTAGGCGGCTCGCAGGCCGGAAGCGGCCCTCAGGCCCACCTCAGACACTCACTTTCTTGTACCAACCATGGAGATGTCATTAGCAACTAATAAAATAGTATCTTGTAAGCAATTTGCCTCGTTCAGGGCACATTATCTTATTCCCACCCCGGGGCACGGAAGCCAGTGTGTGTGCGTGCGCGCGCGCGTCAGGCAGGCGGGAGATTCAAGCCCAGGGGGCCGGGCTCTTGCTGCATGATTTCCGCCTTCCGTCCAGAGCCCTCTGACCTTTGGCAGCCCTCCCCATAGTGCAGGGCGCGGTAGGCACCCGTCCATGGAAGAATGAGGTGAGTCCACAGATGCGCAAGGCCGAGGCTGGCCAGACAGAAGCGGCCAGTTCACAGGGCCCGTCACCGGCCAAATGCCCCCGGAGCTCTGCGTGCGGCCCCGGGCTCTGGGCCTCAGTTTCCCCATCTGTCAACTGGCCTTGGACCCTCTGGCCTCCTGTGATCTGAGAGGCTGGATGCTGAGTGTGCTGCTGAGGGGCTCCAGGCCGGCAGAACTGGGTTCAAACCCCAGCCCTGCCTGTTCTGTGGCTTGAGAGCTGGAGCGTTAGCCGGTTACCTGTGTCCTAGGGACCCCATGCGCCTGGGGAAGTGCTGCCTAAACAAGGAAAGGCCCGCACACTGCCGCCCCCGCCCGTGCCCGGCGCGCAGAGGGGACACTTACACGGGCTCGCTCCTGGCGAGGCTGAGCCTTTGGACCAGCTGCCCCGTGTCTCCGCGTCTGTGTAACACCCCGTGTGTTTGCCGGATGCTTCCACGGTCCTGACCAGAGACACATTCCTGAGGGTGGAGGGAAAGGAGACACGATGCTGAAAAACAAACCAGCCAGGGGCATGGGGCAGCTTCCCTCCCACCTGGCTGCCAGGGCTCCCTGCTAAGATGGGCTGAATGACCCTTGTGTTCACCTGGGGCCCCTCAGTCCCCGAAGCCGGAGGAAAGGGTGACAAAGGATCCTGCCACTGGGGGAGTCTTCACCAGGCAGCATCCCCCTCTGCCCTCTGCCCTCTGCACGCCCTTCCTCCACGCGGGCCTCACTCAGCCCTGGAATTGCACCTGGGCCGGCACACACGTCTCCCACTTGCCCCAGCGCACCTGAGCATCATTTAAGGCCTAAGAGGCCAGCAGGCATCAGGCTTGTGGTCCTTGTGCTCCCAGCACCTAGAGGCTACTGTGAAGTTGCCCAAGGCGGGTGCTCAGCACAGGAGGACGGTGGACACGGCCAGCCTGTCCCGGCCCCTCACTGGCCCCCGAGCCTCAGTTTCCCCGTCTGAAGGTGGGGAGGGAAGGGGTGCTCCAAGTGGAGGTACAGCAGGTCTCCGAAATCAGGGTTTCCTGGTGTTATGACAACAGGAGGTGCCCGGCCACCTTGCACGAGGAGAGTCGTCACGGCAGAGGGACCCCATTACACGTGGGAGCTGCCATCGTCTGCGCCCGAGCCCAGAAGACAGCACGGAAGGCAAACGCCCTGCACTCCCTCCTGCCAGCTGTGCTGGGAACCTGGAGAAGGTGCCGCGTGCAGGGCGAGGGCCCTCCATGCCTCTGTCTCCTGTCAAGGGCTCTTTTGTGTGTGTAGGCGAGTCGTCAGCCAGGGTTGCAAGGGCCTGGCAAAGCACAGTCCCACCAGCCTGCTGGGGCCCCCCCGAGGAAGGCGCCGTTTCCTCCTGTGGATGGAAGACAAGGCAGCCCCATTTCCTCCCCAGCTCTGGCAAGGAAATGGGCTATAAATAAACAGCCCACAGACGACAGTTACAGCAGAGGGGACGGCCTGGCTCTAAGAGGGGGCCCTGGGGAGAGGGCTAGTTGGGGAAGTGCTATCTGAGCTGAGATTGCAAGGATGAGTGAGTATTAAATGATGCAGAAGATGGAAGAAATCATTTCAGGCAGAGGGAACCACGTGTGCGAAGGCCCTGTGGTGGGAAAGGCCGTGACAAGCTGGAGGGGCGGGAAGGAGGCCAGCGAGGCTGGAAGGGAGAGAGGGGTGTGGGGAAGAGGGTAGGGGGGAGTGTGATGGGCAGGCACAGCCTCGCGGGCCACGGGCGGGAGCGGAGTTTTTATTCGAAGAGCAAGGGGAGCCGTGGAGATGTTTTGTGCAGGTGAGAGGCAGGTTGAATTGACACCTTCAAGAGCGCCCTCTGGCTGCAGGTCACCAGAAGCCTGCCCCCCGCCTCCCATGCGCAGAAGGGAACCCACGTCGACACCCAGTGTTGGCTGGGATCAACCGAGTTGCTGTGGAGGCCAGGTTTAAGGAGGGCCGGTGAGAGCCAGCATCCTAGGGGCTACAGTTCCCAGGTGTCTGGCCCTGAAAGCTGATCGCCACCTCTGCAGTCGTGGACGCCACGTTCCTGTCCCCCCGCAGGGCACAAGTGGGACAGGTTTTGTGGCCCTGCCTGCACTGCCCCTGCCATTTCCTGGTCACATGACCTGGCCCCAGTGTCCTAATCAGCTGCACTTAAGTCCCTCCACCAGTTAAAAAGAACACGGTCTAACATCCACCTTGAGAGGGTCAAAACGGTGTCAGCGGTCATGAAAGACCCATGGCGGGCAAGTCTAAACTCTTAACAAATAGGAAAGACAACAATTTGAAGAAACTGGAGAGTGACAACAGTAGAAAGTTGTTGGAGCCTTGGGGTGGCAGGAATTCCACCAGAAAGCCACAGTCTTACGGGCGGGTGTGTTAGAGAAGAGCTCTGGGCTGCCCCGCAGGCGACAGCCACGGTGATGCAGTTGCGGGGTTGGGGGAGGGGCTGTTCTGCCGGGAAAGAAGCAAAATGCCAGTGTTTAACACCTCCCGAGGGCTGGGTCTGACCTCCATCCAGCCAGGTTGGAGGGGAGGAACTGGAGTTACCTCCTGCCTTAATCAAGTGAGAAAACCAGACAAACGTATAGAATGCGATGCTTTTCAGACACTAGAAAACATGCAGCACGAGAGGGTCATCCCAGAGAGAAAGGAAGCAAACGCGATGAGCTGCCTGCCGTTGCCCCAGCTGATGGCCCAGAGGCCTCTTGGCTACATCACAGCCCAGAGGAACCCAATCAGAGCCCAGGGAGCTCCTGAGCGACAGGGGGGACAGAGCTGAGGATTTGGGAAGGACCCAGGCAGCTGGAGTTGCAGGGTGGAGACCTGGAAAGCAGACAGCTGCCCAGAGGGAGGGAAATCCAGAGCTGGGCAGAGGGTTCCCTGAGCCTCCAGCTGAGTCCTGCTGAGCCCATGGCTGGGGGGATGGGGTGCCTGTGGGAACAGAGCTGCACAGGCCTCAGTCCCAGGGCCAGGGGCTTGGGGAGGTCAGCAGAGCTGAGACCTGAGACACCACCACTCAAGTCCATGCTGACCTCTGAGTGGGACGCATGTGGGCATTTGAAACCAGCACCACCGGAGCCTGGCAGCTGAATGGACAGGAGCCAGTGCCCACAGAAGGTAGACGGAGCTTGCAGTGTGAACCCAGCTGCTAAAACAGAACCAGGAGGATGGGGGAGGGAAGGGGGAGGAGGAAATGGAAAAAGGAGAAGGAAACCCACATTCTCCAGGGCGTTTTTAACAGGATCCAGTCTTCTCACATAACACAAACAAACAAGATGTCCAGGATAAAAATCCAGCATTACTCAGCACACCAAGAACGAGGAAAACTCTGACCAAATCTCTAGGGAAAAGGCAATCAAAAGATGACAGCCCTGAGATGACCCAGATGTTGGAATTATCAGACGAGGACTTAGAAGCAGCTGTTCTAATTATCCTCCATGAGGGAAAGCCGTACGGTCTTGAAATGAATGGAAAAAACAAGTTTTGGCAAAGAGAGATAAACTATAACAAAGAATCACTAAATGTGATGTGGTATTCCTGGATTGAATTTTGGAACCAAAAAAAAAAGAAAAGACATACGTGTAAAAACCGGTGAAATCCGAATACAGTCTGGAGTTTAGCTAATAATAATGTATCCACGATGTTATCTTAGTTGTGACAAACATACCATAATTCATGGCAATGAAAGACATTAACATTAGGGAAAACAGGGTGAGGGGTATTTGGAAAGACTATTATCTTTACAACCTCCTGCAAATGTAAACTTTTATTAAAGGAAAAGTTTACTTAAAAAGAAAGAAAAATTTTAGAACTGAGAAGCAAAGTATAAGATATAAACATTTCACTGAATAGGCTAATAGCAGAATGAAGATGACAGAGGAAAGAGTCAGTACACTTGAAGACAGATCAATGGAAATGATCTAATCTGAAGAACTGAAAGGATGTTTTAAAATGAGGGCCTCAGGATTTGTTAGTCAATATTGTAAGATCTAACAAGTCATTGAAATTCCTAAAAGAGGGAGAGATGAGGGCAGAAAAAAAATGTTTTAACTACTTTATGGAGATATGACTGACAGAAAACTTACAGATAGCTAATGCAGTAAATTACAGATTTATAGTTATAAATTATAATAAAAGATTTACATTACAAATGATAAGTAATTGTGTTTGGAACCCGGGACACCATCATCACTATCAAATCACTACTGATGCATTAACCCTATCCATCACCTCTGAAAGTTTCCTCCCGCCCCTTCATTTTTCTTCTCCTTTTGTGGTTAAGGGCCCTTAACATAAGATCTACCCTCTAAGCAATTTTTCAAAGTATACAGTTTAAAGTATTTTTCAAAGTATACAATACAGTATTGTTAATCATAGACCCTGTGTTTTACAGCAGATCTCCAGAATTTATTTGTTTTGAATGGCCCAAACATTCACCGTTTCCACCAGAATGCAAACAAAAAAAAACTTTTTTTGAAAGAAGAATGGCTAAACCTTCCCAAATATGTCAAAAGACATAAATTTTACAGGTTCAAGAGGCTTCAAGAACTCCAAACAGGATAAACTCAAACAAAACCACACCCAGGCACATCAGAATCAAGTGACTGAAAACCAAAGATAAAGGAAAAGATTGAAAGCAGAAAGAGAAAAATGATGCATTACATGGAGGTGAGCAATGCCTGGAAACGGTTCATCAGAAACAGTGGTGATCAAAAGACAGGGAAACAAGACGGCATGCTTGGAAATTCACAACAAAAGGACTGTCAACTCAGAATGCTAAATCCAGCAAAAATATTTTTTAAGAATGAAGGCAAAATAGAGGACTAGTCAGAAAAAGAAAAAAATGGAAAGTATTCATCACCAGCAGACCTGCTTGAAAAGAAATACGAAAGAATGTTCTCCAGACAAAAGGGAAATGATACCAGAATTAAACTTGGAACATCAGGAATGGAGGAAGCACAACAGAAAAGATAACTATCTGGGCAAATATAATGGACTCCGCTTCACGTCTCTTGAGCACTTTAAAATCCGTATGACTTTAAAAAGCAAACAGGGTAACGTTGTTGGGGAGATTCAATGTATGTAGATGTAAGATAATTGACAATTGTAACAGCAGGTGAGGGTATAGCATAGAGATGGTAAAGATAACTATATGATTATAAGGTTTCTATATTTTACATACAGTACACACATACATACAGTAAAGTATTAACACTAAATAGATGGTGAAAAGTTGGAGAGATATATATTATCCCTAAAGCAACAACTAAAAAGTAACATAGAGTCAAAAATTCAATGGACAAAATAAATAGAATACTAAAAAAAAAAAAAATTCAAATAATTCAAAAGAACGCAGAAAGGGGAACAGAGGGAAAAATGAGGAAGATAGAAAAATAATAAAATGGTAGACCTAAATTCAACTATAGCAATAGTTGCATTAAATCTGAATGTTCTAAATACGGCAATGAAAAACAGATATTACCACATTGGACTGGGGGGAAAAGAAGACCCAATTAGATGATGTCTCTAAGAAACGCATCTTAAATTTAACTGTAGAGGGAGCAGCAAACTGGCTCACAGGACGAATCCAGCACATGAACTGTTTTAGAGAATGGTTTTTACAATTGCTACGGGTTGTGAGGAACAGGAGATGGAGACCTTACGCGGTCACAAAGCCTGAGATCTACGCACTGGCCCTTTACAGAAAAAGTTTGCTGGCTGCTCCTAATGACAGATTAAAAGCACAAGGATGGAAAAAAGACACAGTTAACACGAATCAAAATAAAGCAGAAGTGGCTATATTAACGTCGGACAAAGAAGACTTCAGGGCTTCCCTGATGGCGCAGTGGTTGAGAGTCCACCTGCCGATGCAGGGGACACGGGTTCGTGCCCCGGTCCGGGAAGATCCCACATGCCACGAAGCGGCTGGGCCTGTGAGCCATGACCGCTGAGACTGCCATGTGAGCCATGGCCGCTGAGCCATGGCGTCCGGAACCTGTGCTCCGCAACGGGAGAGGCCACAGCAGTGAGAGGCCCGCGTATCACACACACACAAAAAAAGAAGACTTCAGTACAAAAAAAAACCACCAGGTATAAACAGGGCCATTAAATAAGGAGAGAAGAACTTACCAAGAAGATATAACAATCCCAAATATGGGTGCCCCAATGACAGAGGGCCAAACTACACAAGACAAAAACTGAGTGAACTGAAAGAAGAAATAGACAAATCCACAGTTATGTTTGGAGACCTCATCACTGCTTTCTCAGTAATCAACAGAATAGGTAGACAGAAAATCAGCAAGGATATGGAAGATCTGAACAACACTATCAACTTGACCTAGTTGACATTTACAGACCTCTCCAGCCAATGGTAACAGAATACTTATTCTTTTCAAGTGTAAAAGTCTGGACTTCCCTGGTGGCCCAGGGGTTATGAATCTGCCTGCCAATGCAGGGGACATGGATTTGAGCCCTGGTCTGGGAAGATCCCACATGCCACAGAGCAACTGGGCCCGTGCACCACAACTACTGAGACTGCGCTCTAGAGCCTGCAAGCCACAGCTACTGAGCCCACATGCCGCAACTACTGAAGCCCGCGCACCTAGAGCCCACACTCCACAACAAGAGAAGCTACTGCAATGAGAAGCCCGCGCACCACAACGAAGAGTAGCCCCCGCTCTCCACAACTAGAGAAAGCCAGCGCACGGCTATGAAGACCCAACGCAGCCAAAATATAAATAACTAAATTAATTTTAAAAAATAAAGATAAAAAAGTGCAAGTGGAACATTCACTAAAATAACTTATATTCTGAGTCATTAAAAAATTAAACTTAAAGGAATTAAAATTATACAGTGTATATTCTCTGACCATAATGGACTTAAACTAGAAATTGATAACAGGTATCTGGAAATTAAACAACACACCTCTAAATAACCCATGGATCAAAGAGGAAGTATCAAGTAAATAATCTAGAATTCCACTTTAGAAACAGAAAAAGAGCAAATTAAACCCAAAGAAAGCAGAAGGAGTGAAATAAAGCAGCAATTAGTATAATTGAAAATAGAAAAATAGAGAAAATAAAGGAAACCAAAAATTAGTTATTTGAAAAATCAATACATTTGATAATGCTCTAAGCAGACTGAGCAAAATAAAAAGAGAAAAGACACAAATTATAAATATCAGAAATGAAAGATGGAATATCATGACAGATGCTACAGATATTAAAAGGATGATAAGGTGATCTCTCTATGCCATGAATTCATTTGGAAGAGTGAATATTATTAAGATGTCAATACTACCTTAAGCAATCTACAGGTTCCATGGAATCACTATAAAAACCTCAATAACATTTTTTGCAGAAATAGAAAAACCCATTCTAAAATTCATATAGAATCTCTTGGGACCCCAAATAGCCAAAACAGCCTTGAAAAGGGGGGAAAAGCCTGAAGACTCATACTTCCTAATTTCAGCACTTACTACAAAGCTATAGTAATCTAAACAATGTGGTACTGGCATAAAGACAGACATATAGACCAATGGAATGGAATAGGCTAGAAATAAACTCTTGCATATATGGTCAAATTACTTTTGACAAGGGTGTCAAGACTATTCAATGGGGAAAGGACAGTCTTTCAATAAATTGTGTTGGGAAAACTGGATACTCACATGCAAAGGAATGAAGTTGGACCCTTATCTAACACCATGTATACAAACTAACTGAATATGTATCAAAGACCTAAAGTAAGACCTAAACTTATAAAGTTCTTAGAGGAAAACATTGGGTAAAAGCTTCATATTAGATTTGGTGGTGATTTCTTGGATATGACACCAGAGACACATGCAACAGAAATAAAAATAGATTAAATGAATTTCATGAAAATTTTAAAATTTGTGCATCAGGGGCTTCCCTGGTGGCGCAGTGGTTGAGAGTCCGCCTGCCGATGCAGGGGACACGGGTTCGTGCCCCGGTCCGGGAAGATCCCACATGCCGCGGAGCGGCTGGGCCCGTGAGCCATGGCCGCTGAGCCTGCGTGTCCGGAGCCTGTGCTCCGCAACGGGAGAGGCCACAACAGTGAGAGGCCCGCGTACCGCAAAATAATAATAATAATTTGTGCATCAGAAGACACTATCCACAGAATAGAAAAGCAACTCATAGAATGGGAGAAAACATTTGCAAATTGTATAACTGATAAGGGGTTAATATCCAGAATACAGAGAGAATTCCTAAAACTTGGCAACAACAACCAAAAAACCCCAAACAACTTGATTAAAAAATGGGCAAAGCACTTGAACAGACATTTCTCCAAAGAAGATATATAAATGGCTGATAAGTACATGAAAAGATGCTCAACATCAAGAATTATTTGGAAATGCAATCAAAACTACAATGAACTAACTATAATACGTACCTAATACCCATTAGTGTGGCTAGTCTCAAAAAACCAGAAGGTGATACTGTTGAAACTTTTGTGCATTGTTGGTGGGAATGTAAAATGGTACCACCTCTGTGCAAAACAGTATGGTGGCTCCTAAAAAAATTTTAAATAGAATCACCATATGAACCAGCAATTCCACTTCTAGGATTACACACAAAAGAATTGAAAACAGTGTCTCAGAGATATTGGTATAACCATGTTCATAGCAGCATTGTTCACAAAATATGGAGATAACCCACGTGTCCATCAATGGATGAACAGATAAGCAAAATATGGTCTATACATACAATGGACTGTTATTCAGCTTTCAAAAGGAAGGAGGATGTCCCTGGTGGCGCAGTGATTAAGAATCCGCCTGCCAATGCAGGGAACACAGGTTCGAGCCCTGGTCCGGGAAGATCCCACATGCCGCGGAGCAACTAAGCCCGTGCACCACAACCACTGAGCCTGCTCTCTAGAGCCCACGAGCCACAACTACTGAGCCTGAGAACCACAACTACTGAAGCCCCCACACCTAGAGCCCGTGCTCCTCAACAAGAGAAGCCACTGCAATGAGAAGCCCACGCACTGGAACAAAGAGTAGCCCCTGCTCGCTGCAACTAGAGAAAGCCCGCACACAGCAACGAAGACCCAACACAGCCATAAATAAATAAATAAATTTAAATAAATAAATAAAAATTTAAAAGATAAAAAATAAAAAGGAAGGAAATTCTGATACATGTTGCAACGTGGATGAATCTTGAGGACACTATGCTAAATAAAATAATCTAGTCACAAAAGTACTGTATGATGCCACTTATATATGAGGCTTTTAGAGTACTCCAAGTCATGGATACAGAAAGTAGAATGATGATTGCTAGGTACGGAGGAAAGGGAAGAATGGGGAGTTAATGTTTAAGGGGGACAGAGTTTCAGTTTTACAAGATGGAAAGAGTTCTGGAGATGTATGGTGGTGACGGCAGTGCATTATGAAGTTAATACCACTGAAAATAGCTAAAATGATTAGATGGTAAATTTTATGTCTATTTTACCACAATGAAAAATTGGGGGGAAAAGTAATGCATATTATAATCCCTGGAACAGACATTAAAAACGATGTGTAAAGATGCATATTTGAAAAGATAACAAGGAATTAAAATGGAATATTAAAAATACAGAAACATTTCTGTTAACCCAAGAGAAGGCAAAAAACAGAAAAGCAAAACAAAACAAAACAAAAAAGAGAGAGATTAAAAACAAATAGCAAAAGGGACTTCCCTGGTGCTCCAGTGGTTAAGACTCTGCACTTCCAATGAAGGGGACACAGGTTCAATCCCTGGTCAGGGAACTAAGATCCCACATGCCATGTGGCATGACCCAAAAAAAAAAAAAAAAAAACCATGAAAAATGGTAGGCTTAAACTTGACCTTATCAATCAATCACTATGTTAAAATGTAAAGGGACCAAACACTCTAATTAAAAGGTAATATTGTCCAATTAGATTTTAAAATCCAAGATCTAACTGCATGTGATCTACATGAAATAATTAAAACACAAAGACAAGGATTAAAAGTAAAATGATGGGGCTTCCCTGGTGGCTCAGTGGTTGAGAGTCCGCCTGCCGATGCGGGGGGGCGCGGGTTCGTGCCCCGGTCCGGGAAGATCCCACATGCCGCGGAGCGACTGGGCCCGTGAGCCATGGCCGCTGAGCCTATGCATCCGGAGCCTGTGCTCCGCAACGGGAGAGGCCACAACAGGGAGAGGCCCGCGTACCGCAAAAAAAAAAAAAAAAGTAAAAGGATGGGAAAAATTTGCTATGCAAACAGTAAACACAAGTTAGTATGACTACATTAATGTGACACAAGCAGACTACAAGAAAAATATTGCCAGAGATAAAAAGGAACGTTTCATAATGATAAAACGTTTCATAATGATAATGAAAACATTTCACAATCCATCAGGAAAGCAAGACAACCATAAATGTATAGGCATCTTAATACCGAAGTTTCAAAATGCATAATTGCAAAAACTTGATAGAATCAAAGGAATAGAAAATTCCATAATCATAGACGGATTTTAACTTACTCTCTGGAACTGATAGTAAAACTGGACCCCCCAAATTAATAAACATGTAAAAGATTCCAACGTTATTATCAACCGTCTTTCCTTATTGACATTTATAGAACACCATACCCAGCAACTACAGAATATACATTCTTTCATGTAAATATGTAATATGTATCAAGATAGACCATATGCTGGGTCAAAAAATGTCTCAGTAAATTTCAAAAGATTGAAAACTTATACAGAGGTTGTTTTTTTTTTTTCCTATGAACACAATGGAATTAAATTAGAAATAAAAAAAGACATATAGTAAAGCTCACAGATATTCGTAAATTAAGCAACACATGTTTAAATAACACATGGCTCAAAGATGAGATCACAAAGAAAAAATTTAAATACGTCAAACTGAATGACAAGGAAAATTCAACAAATCAAAATCTGTCAGATGCAATTGAAGCAGTGCTTTGAGGGATATTTATAGATTTTAATCTGTTTTGGAAAAGACAGAAAGGTTTAAAAATCGATGATATAATTTACCTTTTAAAAAGCTGGAAAAAGAAGAGCAAATTAAGCCCGAGTAAGAGAATAAAGGAGATAATAAAGATAAAAGCAGAAACCAATGCAATAACAAGCAACACCTAAGACAGTGGTCCCTGAGCACCATACTCTATACCCCATGTCTTATGAGGTCTTTCCACTATCATTCATGGGCTTACAAATCATTCCTGGCCATTTTCAGCTCCAGGTAATATTCCTCCTGTTGCTTTCCAGTGTGTTTTTTCTTTCCACCTTGATAGTTTCCTTGCACATGTATAATGATCCACACTCAGCTACAGACTCAGAGGAACCCTCTACAGATGCCCAACGTTTTCTCTTTGTTCAGCTCTCTCTCCTCCCTACTCTGACTTGCAAATTCTCACCACTGTGGCCTTCCTAGACCCCAAACTCTGCTCAACTCATGGGGACCATTAGATTCTGTTTGCAGTCCCACTCCCTGTGCTGTGGCCTTGAAACTCTTTCCAGCCGCGCGCACACACACACACACACACACACACAAAGAGGAAAAAGGAAATGAAAAACAAACGGTACATAGTAAACCGTGCAACAAGATAATTCAGACTCAACCATGTCGATGATCATGTTAAATGCAAATAGTCTAGATGCACCAGTTAAAAGGAAGAGATTGTAACATTGGATATAAAAATAATAACCAAATCTATGCTGTCTGTAAGAAACCCACTTCAAAACTTATAAAAGGACGGAAAAAGATACGTTACTAACACTAACCAGAAGAAGGCTGGAGCTGCTATGTTAAACAAGTCAGAGTGGATTTAAGAGCAAGGACTGCTACAAGGATGAAGAGGACCATTCCATAATGATAAAGGGGACAATTCATCAAGAAGAGCTAATCCTACTAAATATTTATACACCAAGTAATAGAGCTTCAACATACATGAAGCAAACACTGACAGATTTCAAAGGAGAAATAGACAAATCCAGAGTTAATTACAGTTTTTGATACTTTCTCTCAATAGTTGATACAACAGATAGATGGAAAACCAGTAAAGGTAGAGAAGACAATAATACTACCAAAAGCAATGGCAGAACGTAATTCTTATCAAGGACACGTGAAACATTCATCAAGATGGACCATATTATGGGCATAAAACAACTCTTAATAAATTTAAAAAGACTGAAATTCTACAGATAATATTCTCTCACCACAGTGGAATTAAATTAGAAATCGGTATCGGAATAGCTGGAAAATTACAAATATCTGAAACTAAAGCACACACTTTTAAATAATCCATGGGTTGAAGAAGAATTCACAATAGAAATGAGAAAATATTTGAACTGAGTAAAATTTAGAACATAACTTAAAATGTGTGGGATGCGGTTAATGCTTAGAGGGAAATTTCAAGCATTAAATGCTTATATTAGAAAAACAGGAAAAAACGCAAATGACCTACAGTTCTACCATAAAAAACAAAACAAAACAAAAACGGTAAAATCAGCCCAAAGTACAAGAGAAAACTGAAAAACAACATAATAAAATCAGTAAAAGCAAAAGCTTATTGAAAATATCAATAAAATTGATAAACTTCTGGTCAGATTTAGCAGGGGGCAAGATGAAAAAAGATATAAATTACCAATAGCAGAATTAGAGGCCATCATTAAAGAGCCTAAGTGAATGTTATGAACAACATTTTGTCGATAAATTCAACTGAGATAAAATGGGCAAATGCCTTAAAAGACACAATCTATAAAAGCTCACTCAAGATGAAATATATAACATGAATAGCTCTATAAACATCAAAGAAATTGGATTTGAATTGGAAAACTTTCTTGCAAAGACAACTTCAGGCCCAAATGGCTTTGCTGGTGAATGCTACCGAACACTTAAGGAAGAAATAATACCAATGCTGCGTAAACTTCCAGAAAATAGGAGAGTGCACTTCCGAATTCATTACTCTGAGACCAAAACCAGACAAACACATTACAGGAACAGAAAGCTATAGCACAGTATCCCTCATAAAGATAGATGCAAACTTCCTTAACAGAATGCTTTCCAATTGAATCCAATTATATCTATATGTGTAATACCGCATGATGAAGTGGGATTTATCCTGGGAACTCAGGTTAGTGTAACGTTGGAAAATAAATGAATGTAATTCCTATCTATAGACCATAGAAAAAAAGCATATGATCATCTCAACAGGTGCAGGAGAGGCCTTTGACAAAATTCAATATCCGTTCACAATAAGAACTCCAAAAAACTAGGAATAGAGGGATATTAACCCATTAATAAACACTTCAAAAATCTTCAGCTAACATCATAATTTATGGGTAAGGACGGGATGCTTTCTTAAGATTAAGAACAAGGCAAGGATGTCCAACTCACCACTCTTACTCATAGCACTGGAAGTTCCAGCTACTTTAATAAGGCAAGAAAAAGGGAACTCCCTGGCTGTCCAGTGGTTAGGACTCCGCATTTTCACTGCCAAGGGCCTGGGTTCAATCCCTGGTGGGGGAACTAAGATCCCGCGAGCCGCGCCGTGTGACCAAAGAAAAGCAAGAAAAAGAAAAGGCACACAGATTAGAAAGAATGAAATAGAACTGTCTCTGTTTGCACATGACATGACTGTCCATGTATAAAATCCGAAGGCATCTTCAAATAAAACAACCCCGCCTAGCAGTAAGAAATGAGTTTAGCAATCTTGCAAGATGTAAGATCAACAAGAAAAATCGACCACATCTGTATGTGCCAGCAATGAACGTGTGGAACCGAAATTTAAAACACAGTGCTGGGGCTTCCCTGGTGGCGCAGTGGTTGAGAGTCCGCCTGCCGATGCAGGGGACGCGGGTTCGTGCCCTGGTCCGGGAGGATCCCACATGCCGCGGAGCGGCTGGGCCCGTGAGCCATGGCCGCTGAGCCTGCGCGTCCGGAGCCTGTGCTCCGCCACGGGAGAGGCCACGACAGTGAGAGGCCCGCGTACCGCAAAAAAAAAAAAAAAAAAAAAAACCTACAACAAAACGCAAAATAGACTATAAAGCAAAAAGATAATAAATAAAAAGTCCGTTAACATAATGTCAAAATATTGGGGGGACAAGTAATATACTGTTTGTCCCTTAGAAAGTCCATTTTAAAAACATTTTCTTTCTAAGCATATAATTAAAAATTAAACAGATGGTTTTTGTTTTATTCTAGTACTCTGTATCACAAAATAAAAGCAAAACACACTGACTGATTTTTTTTTTTAACCAAGCAAACCTCATCTGTATTGTTAGAAGTCAGGGTGGTGGTTTCCCTTGAGAGGGGGGTAGCAACCAAGGGAACCACGAGGCAGCCTTCTGAGGGGGGGTGAGGTTCTGTTTCTTGAGCTGGGTGCTGGTCACACATGTGTGTTCAGGGTGTGACAGTTCATCAAATTGCACTTATCGTATATGCATGTGTATATATATATGTGTCTATATGCATCCACTTTTCTCAATGTTTCTCAATTATACGTCTATAAAATTAAAAACAAAACCAAATTAATCTTAAAAAGTTAACCATAGTGAAAGATTGGTGAACAATGAATAATTCAAAGTAGAAATTGTTTTTTGAAAGAGAGAAGTGAGAGAGAGAGGAAGGGAGGAAGGATGGACACAGTGCCTGACACCCACGTGGTCCTCATTCAAGGTCAGTCATTATGATTATTATTTGTGGACTCCTACGGTTGACCTGTAAGATCTGGGGAGTTAAGACGGGGCTGTGGGTTTGGGTGGCGCCAGATTACCTCTGAACGGTCCAGGAGGTGGTGATATAGATGGCAGTGGCGTCGGCGAGCTCCTGGACCATTGCTGTTTGGTCAGCGGGGCTGACACCCCACAGCTTGACTTCTGATCTTGGCGAGAACGATGTCCTCTGGTCTGAAATCCACTAGGAACTGTATGGCGGGCTGGGGGCAGAGGGAGAGAAGCGAACCTGCATCAGGACACGGTGCGCCTCTGGTCGTCGTTTGGGTTCATGTCTGTGCGCTCGTTGCATGGATTTGCCCCTTTCCCACGCCAGGTCTATTGCATTTTAACAACTGGAGCGTTATGAAGTGTTAAATCTGGTCGGGATATGGGAGAAGGAAATGCATGATGCCCGGTGGCCCCCCTGGGCTCGGGAGACGCTCACGGGATAGAGGGCGTGTTGCTGGGTCAGCTGGTCATAGTCTGCGTCCGAGAAGGCGACCAGATTCCATGAGCTGCTGAGCGCTCATGGAGAACAGGGTCTGGGAGGAAGGAGGACAGTGGGGTAGGTGGGCTTCAGAAAACTGGCCGAGCTGTGCCCAAAGAACTTCTGTTCTCTCTGCGGTGATGAGCGTTGGAAGTAAACACACAAGCTGCAATGAGCTAAAATGCCAAGGGGCCAGACTTGAGGAAGAGACTCAGATCTCTTCTCTTTTGAAACCAGCAGGAGGAGGAAATGGGAAGGGTACGTGTGGGGGAAAGAACAGGAACGAAGGCTCAGAGGCCGGTCTAAGCTCTGAACCCACACCTAGGACCACAGCTTGGAGAACAAGCGTTTCGGTCTGGGAAGCAGGTGCCGGCACCTCCCCCCTCCCCTCCAGCCACCTTGTAGCTGTTGATGGCGATCTTGACGGACACATCCAGGGGCTGGTTGGTCACCCCACCCACTGTCTTCAACAGGGCCATGAAAACCAGGGGGAACCACATAAGGAAGACCAAAGCGCACATGGCGATGCGTCCAACCCTGTACTTCACGGCTTTCTTCTGCTGCCGCCCAGGCGGCCGGGGGTATTTCTGCAGAAGGCGGGCAGCAGGTCAGGGCCAGGCAGATACAGACTCAGTGGGGGACAGGTTGGTGAGTGACCCCCCCCAAAGTTGGGGGAAGGCGGTCAATTCAGGGAATGTCTAGTGGTCCAAAGTGCTGGGGTCAGAGAGAGTTGGACCCAAGTGCCGACCCCTCGTTCTTCCCAGCCGTGTGACCTTGAACCCAAAGCCATGCTGCGCTGCCTGCCTTTCTGTAAAATGGGAAAAAATGGTACCTGCTTCTTCAGGGGGGTTGGGCATCCGTGAGATGATGCTGGGAGAACTTAACATAAAGTCTGCCATTTATGGAGGATATCCTACAAACTCCTGAGCCCCGAGTGAAGCAGGGCCTGGGCCACGCCATGAGGTGAGCACCCGGCCCACTGGGCAGGGCAGGAACCTCACTGCTCCGGGGGGACGGGGTTGAGACCAGGAAAGCTGCCACCTCCAAGCCTCCTGAGAGGCAGGAGCTGCCGCGTGCCCACCTTCTCGGACTCCTGGTAGCACTTCATGATGAAGATGTTGGCATACACGTCCTCCAGGCATATCCAATTGGACAGGTTGAGGGCAGTGTCAGTCCACACCCAGTCTATGACGACCCTCAGCTCCAGCAGGAAAGGTACCAGGCGGAACCTGGGAGCAGAGAGGACCACTGTGAGGCTGGAGGGCACTGGTCCACCCAGGGGTCCAGCCCATCCATCCATCCAACCTGTCTGTGCGACTGCATCTCATCCTTGCCCTTCCCCCACCCCATCCATCCGTCCAGTGCCATCCACCATCTCATGCATCCTATCCTGTCTCTTCCCATCTCATCCCACCCCATCCCAGCCACCCCATGTATCCTCCATCCTTTCAGCAAGTAATGTTACACTCTGCCAGGCCCCATGCTAAGTACCTAGGCTACGCGGGTTAACAAGAGCGAGAGAACATCCTAGTTGGCGGACACCGACACTAAGTAGCTAAACGTTTCTAGATCGTGGTAAGTGCTACAAAGGAAATAAGCAAAAGGGAGTGGCAGAGACACTCCAGTTGAGCAGCTGGGGAGGGTCTTTATGCCGGGACCTAAAGGATGAACAGAGGCAGCTCTGTGGAAGGGGGTGGGATGAGGATTCCCGGGACAGCAGCCCCCCCAGAGGTTAGAAAGAGCTGGACACAGTCTGGGAACAGAGTGGCCGCAGGGGCCCACGGAAGGGAAGGATGCGAAGTGAGGTAGGAGACGCGGGCAGGATCGGGCCACGGGGTCTCGTGCGCTGCAGTGAGGAGAGAGTGTGTAGGGAAGATGTGCAAACACAGCCGGTTCCCTCTTGCCCTGTTTCAGCCTACACAGGGGTCCCAGGACCCCCTCGGACGTGGTCCCATCAGAGAGACTCCGTCCCTCCAGACATGGGCCCAGAATTTGTCCTGGATGGGCCCTGCAAGCCCCAGTGGGCCCCTGCCAGGTACATCTGAAGCTCCGTTCTCTACTCACCCTTTGAACAAGATAAGGTTGATGAGGTTGAAGTGTTTGGTCAGGAAATTTCCGAGGATCTGGTTTGGGTAGCCGCACCTGATCCAGTAGGCGGACGGGCCAAAGTAGATGCATTTCACCAGGTACCAGATCTGAGCCACGTGGTTGAGATTAAACCTCCTGCAAACGCCCAGAGAAGGGGAGCATCTCAGTCACACCTGGGCCTCCACAGCCCCGCCCAGGAATAGGAGGGGGCTCAGGAACCCAGTGCACTGAGCTCATCAAAGCCAGGAGGAAAACTGGGGTTATTATTTCAAGCATAATTGTTAGTTGGGGAAGAAAGGAAGAAAAAAGTAACACTATTTTTCCTCAAATGATTTGATTTGCAGGTGGCCTCTGGGGACACCTGGGCTCCCTTTACTTTCCTGAAAAAGGCAAGTTTTTATTCTCCACTCACCTACTCCTGACAGAGGAGCCAGGGCCGCAGCTGCAGGTGTCAGAACCTCGCCCCTCTCGGGCTGTCTGCGGCTCGGCTGATGACTTATTCTTAAGATAATCCTTAAATCTTCTTTGTTGGGCCGAAAGGAGATCATCTAATCAGAAGGGCCTCGGGAAGCTCTTGACGTGCTTCTTGGCAGAACGGGGAGAAATGAGCCCCCAGCGAGTTTGCTGCAAACGTCTCTTCTGGAGACAAGTTTCGAGCCAGGCCCTGGGGTCCAGGGGAGGTTTGATGTCTCTGCTGCTCTAAATCTGGGCTTGGAGCCCAGGCCTGGGGTGGCAGGTCAATGCCACCTTGCGTCCCCCGCCGTTTCTCAGCTGAAACCCGGCCATCTCCTAGTCTCCCTGGCAGGCCCGGCGTTGGCCTTTTTCGTAGGGAGGGAACGAAAGTACAGCTGGGCTGAGCCAGGGGAGTCCCTGGGGGAGGTTTACGAGGCCTGATAAATATTTCTCGAGCTTATTTACAGAGCTGCTCGGGGATACATCAGCGGTCCAGTCCTCTGCTTCTCACTCCATCGGAATTGCAAGATGCTCCCCGTGCAGGTGGATCTTTGCGTTTTTTCTTTCTTTTTTTTTTTGGTTTTTTTTGCAGTACGCGGGCCTCTCACTGTCGTGGCCTCTCCCGTTGCGGAGCACAGGCTCCGGACGCGCAGTCTCAGTGGCCATGGCTCACGGGCCCAGCTGCTCCGCGGCACGTGGGATCTTCCCGGACCGGGGCACGAACCCGCGTCCCCTGCATCGGCAGGCGGACTCTCAACCACTGCGCCACCAGGGAAGCCCTGCCTTTTTTCTTTTGGCCGGGGGCGTGGGGGGGTGGTGGGGAGGGAGAAAGGAGGGCCGGCAAGGCAGTCAGGGTACCTCTTGGTGACACCAGGCAGGACGAAGAAGGGCCAGAAGTGGGTGCGGAGGACTCCGAGGACCTGGAAGGCACACTTCCCCAGCAAGGCCTTCCGCGGGTAGAGGGCCTGGTCCCCCAGCATCGTGCCAAACTGGATGAGCCCCATCGCCAGGAAGGCCTTGGGCACCGGCTCCTCCAAGAGCGACTCCGCCAGGTCAGCGGCTGAGTGTTTCTACCGGAGCCAGAAAGGCGGCTTAGGAAGCGGCTGGCGGGGGGATGTGTGGCCGAGAGCGCCCCCCTCCCCTGTCCCCACCATCCTCACGCTGCAGGAGCTGTAGGAGGCATCACCCTTCTCAGCCTGGACCTCGGGGGCCCCTCCTCCCCTCACTCTGTGTGCCAGCCTCCAAGTCCTCTATTACAGAGGCTTCGCGCTGCTACGTCCCTCCCTGCACCTGGGTCCCTCCCTCGGCCCCTGAAAACCCTGGGCTCCCCTGCTCTTCTCTCTCTCATTCCTGTCTTGCCCTTCAAGGCCTGTTCTGATGCTGCTGGACTCCAGAAACCCTCCTGAGCTTCCCTCCCCGTCCCCTCCCATCCCCGAGCAGAGCGGGTTCATTACGCGCCCCAGGACCCCATCTGGCCTCATGGAGGCTGGATGCCCTCCAGCTTGGACTGGGGTTTGCTGCTCCCAGATACGTGTCCTGTTTCCTCAGTAGAAAGCTCAGTTCCTTGAGAGCTGGGGCTGCCCTTCACAATTCCATGAGCCCCAAGACACAGAGCAGAACTCACCCCCCAAAATCTGAAGTTGGAGGGGACTCTGTCTGCTCCCACTGTCACCACCCCCCTCCCCTTGGACCACGGAGCACAGGCCACAGCTGAGGGAGCTACGGGGTAGGCTTGTCCTCCCTCCAGCCCCACTCTGGCTGGCAAACGGCCCCAGTTCTTGGAGTGAGGGTCTGGGCCTTGATGAATTCTCAGCACGTGAGGTGGGCGGTGGAGTGGGACGGGGGCAGAAGTTCTGGACAGAGAAGCATGCCGCCAGCTCGGAGGAGACCCTATGCCCGCACTGCAGCCCCTGCCCCACTTGTATCTGGCTTTCACCTTAGTTAGTATGGGCTTTTCAGAGAAGCAATAAAACAGCGACATAGCAACTTGGACGGGGCATGGAAAGCAAGAGCCGTTTCAGTAATGAAGTTGGTGGAATTGCTATTCTAAATAGAGGGACAGAAACGGGGTGGGGAGCGAGACAGACCACCCTCTGCTATTAAGAAAGCCTGTCGTCTGCCTGGTTATTAAGGAACTGACGGCCACACCCACCCCCGACTCCGGAGGGTCACTGCAGCCCCAGGAGCCCAGACGTCTGGGTGGAGGCTCGCAGGAAAGCCAAGTGCTGAGCTGGGCAGTCTGGAAGGCTGTGCGGGCCCGGGGTCGCGGGCTCACCCCAAAGGCCCAGTAGCCAAAGAGGACAACGGCCAAGTTGAGCATCTCCACCAGGAAGGCGAGGGTGTACACGTTGCACACCCAGCTGGCTGGCGGCCGGAGGAGGTTGGAGAAGAACCGGTGGGTGGAGTGGTAGATCTGGAGGGTCCTGCGGGAGAGAGGGTGATGCTGAGGGCCGCCCTCCTGGTTGACCACATCTCAACCAGTGCCGGCCAGAAGGCTCTGGGAGGAGGTCGCAGCTGACAGATGCGGAGGCTGAGGACCACACACAGGTTCATTCTCCTAACACCTGTATTCTCAAAGGGCACAGGGGAGGCTGCCCTGGTGTGCAGGGACCGACCCCCGAGTGACCGCCGTGCTGCGGTCTCTTGATGTCTTCATCTCCACCCCCTTGAGAGCTGGTTGCTTGAGGTCCAACCTAATCACTAACCCAACCGTAAGCTCTCGAGGGTCTCAACCAAAGGCCAGTGAGATGCAGACTGGAGAAGAGCTCGGTGTGGGGGACCCTCCTCCCTGCCAGGTTCTCTCTCTGTGACACGAGGCAAGTAGCTCTGTGGCCAAGCTTCCGGCTCCTCACCAGCCCAACGGGGCTCGTGAGCCCTGGCCTGACTGCGCCATGGGGCGGCTGCAAGGGTAAAGTGTGGGAGTCAATGTGGAACAGCTCTGAGGATGAGACAGTACAGCGGCCATGTTTGATTGTTTGTGATATACAGGGAATCCTACAGGTGAGCAACAGGAGGGCAGGCAGGTGACTGGGTGGATGGATGGATGGGTGGATGGATGGATGGGTGGGTGGATGGATGGGTGGGTGGATGGATGGGTGGGTGGATGGATGGGTGGACGGGTGGATGGATGGATGGGTGGATGGGTGGGTGGATGGATGGGTGGGTGGATGGGTGGATGGATGGATGGATGGGTGGGTGGATGGGTGGATGGATGGGTGGATGGATGGGTGGATGGATGGGTGGATGGGTGGATGGATGGGTGGGTGGATGGATGGATGGATGGATGGATGGATGGCTGGATGGGTGGGTGGATGGGTGGATGGGTGGGTGGGTGGAAGGATGGATGGATGGATGGGAAGAAGGAAGGAAGAGTGTTTGGATCCAGAGTCAATAGATTGATGGAAGAAGGAAAGATGGAAAGACAGAAAGATGGGTAAATGCAAAGATGGTTAAGTGGATGGATTATTGGAAAGACAGAAGGAGAGACCAAAGTATGAATTGAGAAATGCCTGGACAAAAGCAAGGATGGACACACGCTCCGCTACAGTCCTACAGACAGACCAGCGAGAAGGAAAGGTCACAGTAGACGCAAGTCTGGGATCCGGCTCCTACATGGTGTTTTCCTGTGGCCCAGGAAGATGTGGGCCCTGGTCTTCACCCAGAAGCACACGGCTCCCCAGTAACCACGAGGCCATGTTTTTCATGCCAGATCTACCGGCAGTGAGGTTCTTGTCTGTGAGGAAGGGGGAAGGATGGGAGCCCCCCGGACTCGCAGTCCCAATGCTCCAGAAGGAGTTCCTGGATCACCTTCTAAGGCCCAGCTTCTGGGCTTCCCGCAGCGGCGGCCCCGACAAGCTTCTGCTGGGCCGCTTTTGTCTGAACGGCAGCTTCCTGAGGAGGCCCCATCTCTTCCTGCACCCTAGGTCTTGGGGACCCCCTGGCAAGACATAATGACACAGGCCTTCCCCTTGACCTTTTCCTCCAGAAGCTGTTTTGGCCGGGGCCACCCTGCCCCCACCCTCAGGCTGGGAGGGAGGGAACTGGTGTCACGTGGTTGCTGCCAGCATCTGGGCCCAGGCCAGGGGCTCCCGCTGTTGCCTCCCCGATACCAAGGGCCCTGGTCTGGACCCCAGGCTGCAGAGAGGAAGGCCTGGCAGGCTGAGGAAGCCGATGGGGAGGCCTGGGCACTGGGCAAGGACAAGGGGACTGCAGACCCTCTCCCAGCCCAGGGATTTGGGGACCCCAATGGCCTACACTTTCCCAGACTCTGCAGCTGGGTTGAGACCAATGAGGGCTCCTCCTTGGGCCAGACCTTGGGGTCTTGGGGCCCAGGGCAAGTGGGGTGCAGCCTACCTCTACATCCCACGCCCCACCAATGCCTCCAGAAGGCCCAGCAGGGGACTGGCAGTGGCAATGGCAGCTCCTGGGATGAGGGGTCCAGCTGGCCTGTCTCTGGAGGTGCCCATCGCCTGGAGCCTCTCTGCTGCCTTTTCTTCTCTCCCTCCTACTCTTCTCCCCCTTGCAATGGCCTGGTCCCACGCAGCTGGTCCCACAGCCCCAAGCCCTGGAGGGACCAGGGGGAGGTGGGGGCGGGGCTGTGGAGGGGGCGGGGACTAGTGTCTGTAGGAGGGAGGGGAAGGGCCAGGAGGGAGCGGGCACTGGCCCCCTCTCTGAGGCAGACCTCACAAGGCAGCGGGGCCTCAGGCCAGGGGCCCAGAGGGTGCAAGGGGTCGGCCATCTCCTCCGTTCTGGCCACCATGGAGCCAATGATCAGTTAGCCTGGCAGTCGGCAAAGGCTCTCAAAGTTCCCTGAAGACAGTTGATCTGGGGCGTCTCCAAAGGCAGACAGAGGACCTGGGCCACGGGAGGGTCCCTGGGCTGTGAGCAGGGCATGGGATGGGCAGGATCCCCCCCAGTCCTGACCCCCTCTCCTGACTCCGCCCGGCTGGATTCCAGCCACCGAAGAGTGGAGGTTCGGCTGGGCTCAGGGCAGCATCCCTGCGCCAGGGGCGGGGCCCGCACGCAGGAGCCGGAGGGGGGGGGGGGGGCGGGGACCGGGGGGCAGCAAAGATGAGCGGCAGGAGGGAAGAGGACGCAGCAAAGGGGCCGCATCCCCGGGCAGCTTCAGGAAAGGAGGGCCCGGCCTTCTGTGGAGCAGACTGCCCTCCCCGTGCTGTCTAACTCACCGTCCAGTCCAGCCTTCCGTGGGGAGGAGGGAGTAAGTCTCTGGCAGGAAGAGGGGAAGGAGGTTTCTAGGGAAGGCCAGGACGGTGCCGGGGAGAAGGCTCCGCAGCGCAGGGCCAGATGGGGAGAGCAGGGGAAGGGGCGAGGGGCTCTGAGGCCGCGGGGAGGTTGGGGCGTGGGGAGAAGGGCCTGCGAGTGCAGCCAGGAGGCAGGCGTAAGCTGCAGTGCAGCCTCCTGCGGGAGGTTACCGGGAATGGGAAAGTCTCAAACCAAATGATTCAAAACTTCACTGGAAAGGAAACACACTCCAACGGGGAACAGAGCAGCCGTACGACCGGAGGCTGAGCCAGGCTTCCGAAATTCAATCATCAGTCTCTGCTGTTGAGATGTCCGGGGCAGGGGGGCTCCCTTTCCTCGTCTGGTGGGCGGGGACAGGTATTCCGCCCTCGGCCAGTCCGCCTCTCTTGTTCATGACTAGCAAATGTGGAGGGTGCAGTCAAAGGTCACAGCCCCCTTCTCGAGGTGGACGCACCTTCACGGTGGAGCGATGCAAGAACAGGGCCAGCGGCTGCAGGTCGCACAGCACCGCCCGGCCTGCTCCTCAGCCCCGATGACGTTGGGCAGAGCAAACGGCTTTTCCCTGTTGATGCCAGCATAGTGTTTTGTGGTCCAGGGAAAGAGTCCAAACTGCGAAAAGTATTTGACCACAACAGTGGCCTGAATAAGGGAAGGAAAAAGAGGCAAGGTCATTGCAACTGGCCTGAAAACACACACACACACACACACACACACACACACACACACACACACACACACACACCCCTAAAACAAGTGAATGCCCAGGAAGCCTCTTTATATAGGCCGCCAGGCTTCACAAATGTAAGGAATTGTCTGGTCATCAGCAGAGGCTAGAGATTAAAGGAAATAAGAAACCGCCGTGAATACGTAAGTTGGCCCCATGTGACACTGCTGAAGGCTGGTCAACCTTTTTTAATTTCTCTGAGCTCTCACTCCCTTTCTAATTTCTCCTGACACTTGTTGCCTGCTAAATCAATTTGATGCGTGGCAGGCAGATTGAGGCGGCTATCCCAGCGTGCCCCCTCTCACAAGCCAGTAGCGGAGTAGTGATTTTTAGAGACTTCTTTATGCTGAAAATGCTCAAAAATGGCTTTGTTTCCTTTGGCAAGCAGGGAAGGTCACCCGAAGCTGCCAGCCTTTCAGCGCTGCTGTGTTATCAAGCATCCATCATGCCACGCAGAGTTTCTTGAAAGCTTCTGTTTCACAAACTTCTAAACGTCAGGCTCTCTAGCTAGGTGAACAGCCTCCTGCCTCGAGGCCCCCCCACCCCCACCCCTTGCTTCTGTTTGGAAGGGCAGGAAGTGGAGAGGCGCTTCCTCTCTCCTGGGGGTGGGCAGGGGGTGGCCGCTACTCGTCTGTCCCAGGAGTGCGGGCAGCCAGGGGCAGAATCGTGGATGGAGGACCCCCCGCACCCCATTCAATGTACAAAACGTGGTATGGACTCGAGCCCTCGTCTTAAATTCTGCCTTGGACCCAATGCCCTCTTGGTTTCCTTGTCTGTAAAATTACAGGGCTGGTTTAGAACATCTAAACCAGTTTGGCCCTCGGTAATTCCCTGAGCAGAAAAACGTATTTTTGTTAGTCCACCTGAACCGAGAGAATCAGCCCTGTGATAAGAGCGCCCGTGAGGCGGCCGCAGCGGATTCTAGGCCAGTGAAACTCGGTTCATTGCAAGACAAGTTCAGGCGCCCGCGTCTGTGATTGTCTCTCCATTAAGTGCCCTGCGTTGAAAGGCCATCCTTCCATCGAAAGCTATGCCCTGCAGGCGGCAGCTGGAGCTTCAAAGACCCGGGCAGGAAGGGAGGGGTTGCCCCGTGAGAACCACCTTGGATTCATAGGAGGTGAAGGTGATTCCGGGGCAGTGACTGGGTATCATGGGGGAGACCTCCCCACTCACGGTGGATTAGGAAAAGGCCACGTGCACATGAAAGAGTATGGTCCTTTCTGCTATAGTGCAAATGCCGATAAACACCGAGGGAGGAGGGGTGGACCCCAGTCAGTGACCTCAGACCTGTCGTTCTAGACCCGGTGTCCCCTCTCACTACAGTCAGAGACAAGGCCTGGCTTGCCTGCCAAACAGCCTATCCAGAGGCCCCAGTGGAACCCCACAGATTATCCAGACTAAGGCCTTCTAGTGCAAGATGGTATTAACTAAAAGTCAAAATTGTCGGAAGACTTTTAGGGAAATTAAATTGTATTGGACTCAGTTACAAGCAGTAAATCATCGGTTTCACTTGTAATTAGGAGAATCTGCTTATATATACAAAACGTAGCACAGATTTTTAAAGGCATATTCCTTCCAGTGGATTAAAATATTCTTTATAGTGGTGTTTATTAGTTTTTTTAAGCCACATTTTTCTTCCTAGCTCAGAAATGCTAGGATAGTAGAGCTTAGGGGGCCTGACCAGAGAGAGCCCAGACTGGCGGCTGCTTCCCCTGGGGGTGTTTTCAGTGACTCTGAAGGAGGGAACCCAGAGCCAGGAGGCTCCCCTCCCTCCCTGTCCAGGTCTCTGGGGGGCAGGGGAGTCATAATTCATCCCCCCAGGCTGATAAAAATGATGTGATGGGAGAAACAACCTAATGACCGGTACTTAACTTTTGCACTAACTAATTTCATGGACCGGCTGTCTTCAAGTTTACAAATGTTGCATCCGAGTCAGAAAGAGCAGCAGAGAGCAAGGGCTGCTGGTAAGTTATGTCCAAGATGCCAAAAAACAAAATAAAATTAAAATAATACAGACATGCGTTGCCAGAGATGATGTGGGATAAATCCACTCATGTTTATCGTGCGCCTACCATGTGCAAGGTGCCGTGGGAGCACCGTTCATCCCTGTGTCTGACTCTTGAAAGCTACCTTGCCCTGGGGAGGGCATGAGTGTGGAGGGGAAACGTTAGGGGTTCCGTTCTCTGGGTCCCCCGGCCGCGTCATCACTGGACACGAGCGCTCAGTGTGTTGCCCTGAGGTTGCATCGAAGGTGTGCGGGGTGCGGGGGGTGGAGACGGGCGGGCGGGTGCCCACCTGTTGGCAGGAGCTGGGTCTGCGAGGGGGCCTCCTTGGCACCTACCTCTGTGTAATAGATCGCTGCCATCCAAAATCACCTGGAGGGCCTGGGGACAGAGAGCACGGCCCGCAGGAAAGGCAAGATGGGGAGAACCATGGAGAGGTTGGAAGCGCGGAGCGTGTGGTGGAGGATGGTCATAAAATAGCACAGCGTCTCCGAGCTGGCCACGCCGCCTGGTGCAAGGCGAGGGTCGGCTTCACCCGCCGCCACAGGCTCCGGTAAATCCTGTCCGACTGCTCCAGCTCGTTGGGGCAGCCTGGAGGCAGGAAGACACCTTGCCATTAAGTCCAGGAAAGACAGGCTCACGGCCCTGGATGGGGTGGGCGTGGCCTGGCCTGGAGAAAACCCAGTAGGTAAAAATAACTGTGTTTCCCCAAACTCTACACAGGGAGCAATTTTCCTCTTTCCTGGAGCACTCAACCACAAAGTTTTCTATCGCACAGGCGCTCCCCAGATGCATTTTAAAAAATACGTGATTTGCAAAGAAAGCTCCTTTGCTCACAATTTCTCTGCTGAGTAAAGTATTTCCAAACAAGTAATCAAGTTCAAAGAACCACTTGCTTTGCCTTCTGGTGTGTGTAGTGTAGCACCTTCTGGCTCAGCTTGCTAACCTGGACAGCAGTTTGGGCTGCTGCATTGAACAGGAAAAAGGTGCTGGTCCCTGACCTGGGTCACAGATGATTCGTGCCTTTTAAGTTACAGATGCCTAGCTGGCAACATCCTAAAAGGAGCTCTTCTGCTGGAGCTGCTGGTCTGTTTGATTCTCTGAATGGGTGGCATAGAACAGGAAGGTTGGCAGCTATCGGGCGGGGACGGGGGGCGGCTCTTGGACTCGCCAGCCCACTGGCTGCGAGGGACAACCTGCCGGGGGTGGTGTCCTCATCATCTTCTCCTCCACTCTTCCCCCCTCCCGGCTGGCCCCAGCGACAGTGCGTTACCATCTCTGTGACCTCTCTAGACCCCAAAGACATCATTTTTTAAAACCTTGGATGACCAATCGATTGCATTTGCATCAAAGGACATTCTAAAATTTTAAAAAAGGCTCATGGATTTTGATTCCAGACTCCTCTCATCTGGAATTTGCAATCACTTGGGACGGTCTGAGATGTATTCCTGCACCATTGATGAAGACTGCATGGCTTTGTCGAACAAGCCAGCAGCAGACACTGAAAGGCTGTTGTGTTCTAGACCTTGAGCTGGGCTGCAGGGGCACAGAGATGGACACAGCAGGCCCCTGTCCTCACAGCGCTCATGTTGCAGGGGGCAGGGGCGTCCCGAGGACGGGTCTGGGGCCCGGGGTCTGGGTGAGAGCCACTTCTGAAGTGGCAAGGAAGTCCAGAGGAGGACAGGGGGCCAGGTGGCTTCCCAGAGCGGCGGCTCGGCTGGCTCTGGAAGGACGAATGGCAACGCCCCCAGGCAGAGAGGCCTGGAGAATGGGCATTCCGGGCATGCGTTGTTAGATCCCGTGCAACGCAAAGAACACGGGGCCCAGGGACTAGAGAGCCCGTCAGGTCACGAGGGGCCTCGCGAGCCAGGCTCATTCTGGAGAGCCAGGAAAGACCTGGAAGGGTTAAAAAAGGGGACGACAAGGGCAGGCTGGGGTGAGTTGAGGTCAGTGTGGAGAGGGAACCATAAGGAGGAGGTGGTGGCAGGGAGGACAGGCTGGTAGATCAGGCGAGAAGCAGTGACAGTCTGAGCAGGGCCGTGGGCACAGGGTGGGGGGATGCGGGTGGAATCCAGAGACATTTTCAAAATAGAGCCCTGGGTGCCACGCCCCCATCCCCCCACCAACCGGATGCGATGAAGAAAGAAAAGAACAAAGCTAGCATCTCCTCCCAGGACTCTTCACTAGGAGCTGGACAGCCTGTGAAGGCTTTGCATGAGTTTTGGGGTAGAGCTTTCGCCAACAGAGACCATGCGGGGAGCACAGCGGGGCACCAGCCCGTGGGGAGAGGGAAGGAATGCGCTTGGGTTTTGCAAGGTCAGAGAGGGCTCCTAAGTGGGTAGAAGCCCTGGCTTGGAGCTCAGGACATGCGCTGGGGAAGAGCAAGAAGGGACAGGAAGGGGGCAGCGGGGGAGGGGCCAGCAGAGCAGAGGCTGCCGAAGCCAGGAGGTCCCGTAAAAACTCGAGGGACAAATAGGGCAGCTGTCGTGGCGAGGAAGCGTGAGGCTGCAACTGACCTTCCGCCCTTTACAAGAAGTCTGGTGGTGAAGAGAGGAGAGGGAGGAGGACACGATCTCTGCAGACCCAAGAAGACCCCAGGCTGCTGGGTCACTAAGAGGAGTGGAGGGGACGGGCTGGGAACAGAAGCCACGGAGAAAGGGGAGAAGGTGGGCGAGAGAAGCCACGGCTCCTGGGACACAGGGAGGGGTCAAGGTGGCAGCTTTCGGGCAGGGAAGATGGGATGTTCCTTCTGGGATGGTGGACCAACCAGGGCTGCGCCCACAGCACCTGGACGCCCACAGCACCTGGACGTCCGCGACGCAGCGGCACTGAGACGGCAGAATGCGGCCGCAGCGTGACCTTGAGCCACCGACTGTCTGGCCTGTCTGGCCTCAGTTTCCGCTTGTGTCAAATGCGAACCCTCCCTGGGTTCTTGCTGGCTAAGGGGGTTAATCGACACAAAACTGCTCAGGACCCGCCCAGCAAGGGATCAGCACAGGGAAAGGCCACCGTTCCGCCCACACAGCCATCACCACGGCTTTGTCCTCCTCTGTCCCACAGTGTCTAGGACACATGCAGCCACCGCTGAGGAGCTGGATGGTCTGGGGACAAGCTTCCTCGGGTTCCTCGCCAAGCACCCCTCCCACACTCCCCCGTCCCGTCACGTCTGCAGGCGGCAACTGCTCCACTCAGGCCTCCCAGGTGACTATTTTAATGGGACCATTTACAAGGTCACAGCTCCCGTGCGGCTCACTTAACATGCCCAGAAAAAGAGGCCCTGTCAACACCCACTGGGGCAGCCTCCAACTTCTCTAAAAGCCAGATTTCACATTTGAGAAAAATTACATCTCTGCCTGCCGCGGGCCACTGTTATTCGGACTCAGAGTATAATTTCATGGCATTAGCAAAAACGGTCCCTTTTACAGCTCTCTAAATGTCCTTGGCCCACAAAACGCAGTCTTGACCTTCAGAGAGACTGTGGTTTCCCAGGGGACCCTTGGCACCTGAGGTCGTCCCAGGGCAGGGAGGCTCCCGGGAGCTGAGGGCGACCTGTTCCCCGCCTCGGAGGTCCTCCAGCTACTCCTCAGGGCGCCCTGCCTGGAGCTGCAGGTGTTTCTGTGCTGATCCCCTGTGGCCGTTCCCTTTGCCATTTCACCAGGCAATGGGATATCTTCCTGGGGCAGCTGTGGTGTCCCAGGTAACCCTTTGCTGTCCAGACGCCCCTCTTGCCTCTCTTCCCTCCTGGCCGGGGCAGCTCGTGGGGACTCTCGCGATGGCGCATGGCAGCGTCTCAGAATGTTCTCTGTGGTGGCCTTTTTCCCCTATATAGAAATTTCAAATCATCGTTACATTAAGAAAAAAAAGAGAGAGTGAGAGAAGCAGATGCGGTTAAGGGCGGGGAAGGCGGGGAGAGAGCCGGTGTGTCTACTTTCCATGACAGGAAACAGATGGAACACAGTGCCTTGCACATTGCGTCTCAGAACTCAAGCTAGGATCGCCGAGGGGCTGTCCCACTGGGGCCCCGAGTCCCCTGCGGGAGTTCTGGACGCAGGTGGCAAAGCCCTGCACGCCCCTGCCGGCCACCACAGTCCAAACCTGCAGGGAGGTTGGGTGGCAGGGCCGGGGTGGGCAGTGAGGCCTCCAGCCATCTCGCCGGGAGCTAACGCGAGGCGTAAGTCACGCGTCAGCAGACCGGGTGACTCTCCGAGCTGTCGGCGTGGTGTAATTAAAAGCAACTGATAGGGCAAGAGATGCCAGCTTGCCTGAGTGACAGCTCGCCACCAGCCGTGGCGCTCCCCCCGCAGGGCCTCGGACACGGGGGTGCTGTCCCCGCTGAGTGCGCGCAGAGCCACAGTGACATCGTCCAGCGGCACCTGTCCCAGCACTTAGGACAACTGGGCTGTGGTGATGAGCCTCTGGGCCGGGCCTCCTGCGGGGAGACAGCAAGAACCAAACAGCCCGTGAAACCCCACCGGGAGCATCCCTCTTTCTTTTCGTCAACTTGCCTCATAGCGACAAGACAGTGAACACCGTCCAGTCCACCAACCGCCTCTGGAGGGGCTGCCGCGTGGGAGGAATTTCCCTAGACGTAGCGGTCCTGTCCGCAGTGGGGCCTCCGGGTGATGCCGACGGGCGCCGGGGCGAGCCCCAGAGACAGCCTTTGCATCTGAGCACCCTCAGGCAGCCTCCACCCCTCCTCCCCCCGAGGAGTGGGCCGCCCTGTTACTGTTTGCCGTCTGAATAGCTAACACGAATTAGGCACTTACCGTGTACCAGGCCCTGGTGTGATCTTATGGTTTGGCCCTTTAATCCTACAGCAACCCTCTCACTCAGGTCCTCTTACTACTGTCCTCCTTTGGCAAATGGAGAGACCGAGGGCCAGAGGAGTGAAGGAATTCGCCCCAGATCGCACCAGCTAGTGGGGATGGGAGCGGGTCTGACTGCAGGCCGCCCGGGCTTGTGCTGAAGGAAGGGTCACTTGAGATGAGAGATGGAGAGGACTCTGGAGAAGGCGCTCTGCCCACAGGCAGGGATGAGCGAGAAGAGGAGACCCCCTCTGAGGTCTGGCTTTGTGCCGGGTGGTCCCAGCCCCGATCCAGGTGCGGGGCCTCGAGCAAGGCACTGAAGCCCTCTGTCCCCCTCTTTAACTGGCCGTTGGCGTTGTGGGTACGCGGGTTGTGCCTGGCACATGGTAGGGCCTGGGTGGGCACCCGAGGTTGGGATTATGGGATTACTGGTGTCACCTTGGGGTGAACATGTGCCTGTCTTCTCCATGCCCAAAGATTCAGGCCTATTCACATTTCTCGATTATGACTTTTCAAGGGGGAGAAGCCCTTTGAGGGGACCAGGGCCCACTCTAGCCTCTAAGTGCGACCTCTCCATGGAAACGAAGGCTCCACCTGATGCTGAGAAGGGCCGGGGCTGCAGGAGCCCACAGTGAAACCCCCTTTTCCTACTCACTTCGGTGACACTGCGGGACATAGGTAAAAAAGCCTTGGTGAAGTCCAGCAGTTTCCTCTTGAAGGTCAAGTTTTACTTTTTCTCGTCTCTGAACTCTACCCACTTTCATCTCCGAGTGAGCTTGTCAGAGGTCTGCCCTGATCAGTGACGTGGTTTGCCTCCTGTAGTTTTGTTTTTCTGTCTTGGACGCGGCAGGGAACCTCCCGGATTCATCTGAATTCTCTGCTCTGGCCTCAACTTCGGCCTCACGAGTTGCTCGTCTCTCACCTCCTGAATCACCAAAGGAAAACAAAATAGACGGCGATTGGAAATTCCCGTCTGTTTTCAATTGACATTTTTTTGTAAATGTTCGTTACATCCCCGTAAGGGTGTCTGTGTGTCTAAGGCAGGTGTGATGATGGGGTCAGGGAAATTACGGTCCTCCTGAAACATACATAACATTGCGGGCCCTCTACTGGGGTTGCCAGTACGCTACAGGCACTGGTATCTAATCACCTGATCTTCGTTGCAGACGCTCCCCAGAGCAGGTCCATCTAAAGAGGAAAGCCTTTCAAATTTGTACTGGCTCCTGACCACTACTTGTCAGGGTCCAGGGCTTACCTCCAGCGAATGCCTCACTTAGGAAAGATTGGACACCTGACAGACCACATATTTCTCTCTCCCTGGGTCTGGTCAATGCATTCCAAAGTTCAAGCCATTACGGAAAACAGGCTTGGAAAAATGCATATCTTCCCTCTAATATTTCAGAATAACAAGTTGGCCTGTCAGCAAATGTCCCATTGTCCAAGCGGCAAGGATACCTCCATGAGGCACCCCAACCCAACCATCAGCGTGTATAAAAGATCCCCCATTCTTCCTACGTGCACCCATGTCCCCATCTTCCCTCCACACTCCACTTGCTGTCAAGGGACCCAGTCACCAGCCAAAACTGATTGACGCCAGTGTTTCCTAGTCGACCATCTATTGATCCAAGTTACCACACAAGCCCCACTTTGCTGTCGACAGTACCTCCAGGGTGGCACCGCCGGGCCCTCTCTTCCCCCCGGGGTTCCCCATCCCTCCTCCATCCTCAGAGCAGACGTGGCTCTATTGGTCCAGACGTCACGTGCGAGCTGCGGGGAGACCGTCGTAAACCCGGCTCTGTTCCCCGGCAATTTCAGGCATCGCCGGGCCCAGACCCTCCTTTTCTTCCTTAAAGGTCAAAGAATCTAATTAGAACCATCACTAACTGTATATTCTCGTTGTTGGTAAGCCTGAAATAATAAAAATCAGACCGAATGAGACTAATCAAGGGAGATGGAAAATCAATGTCATATTTGTTCCAAGTAATTTCCTTTCAGAAGAGAAAAGGCTCTTAGGAGCGGTTTGCGAATTTAAAAGATGTTTAAAGTTGCATCTAGACATCGGAACATCAAAGTCAAACCCAAACGGAATTTCACTGGATGATCTCGCTCCTCATTCCCGGAAAAGACAGTGCTGCTTGGTATAAAGGCTAAAACGGGTGACGGTCTTTCTCGTGTCTGCTTTAAGTAGCCCTGGCTTTGCCAAAAAACAAAACAAAACAAAACAAAGCAAAAACATTGAAAAACGCATCCCTTAAGACAGGAGCAAAGAGTAAGTAATATATGGGATTTTTTGCTCTTCCTTCAGTATTTTTTGGAGTAATTAATTAATTTCAACTAAAATGTACACTTAAGAAAAAACCCTAAATAACAGAAAGCCACAGAGACACACATGCATAGACATGGTAAAGGAGATTAAGACACACCTTCAAATAACTTATCCTCTTGCCTGAAATACCCCAAAGATATTGGTTGACATCTCCAGATAAGCGCCCTTGTTCTCCACTTGGTTTTGCATGTGCCCGTGGCAATGGGAGTCATTTATACCAAGAAGATTAGTTGACCAATTTGATACAGAAGGACTCGTTAACTGGCTTCCTCATGATTCCACCATTTTCCCCCAAGAGCCAGCAGGGAGCCCCTTCGGTGGGGAAGATACCCTCAGAATCACACCCTGATCTCACATTAACGAGCACCCAGCATCCAGGGAGGTGGGTCTCCAAAGCACTCGTTGTTCTTTTGAGAATTAGAAATCCCCAAACAAACTCGGGCTCAGGTTAAGTTCTAAGGCCGTTGTTCTACAAAGTCCGGTCCACCGCGGGCGGATCCAGCCATGCCTTTGGCGCCCATGGAAGCGTCTAAGGAAAGAGCATCCTCTGTGAGGACCATTCAGCCCACAGGAGGCGTCTCCTGTGCCTGCAGTAGCTCAAAGCCAATTCAAAGAAAAGTTACCTGGAAAAAAAGCCGTTCTGAGCTTTGGCCGATGATCTGTTGTTTCTGCCTCGCTTCCTTCTTCTGGCATTTCTTCCTCGCTGTCAGTCTCAGGGAAGCCATAGCTGCTAACCTGGAACGAGTGCCCTTCCGCCCCTTTGCCCACAGACCTCAGGACAGGCCTGGCCCCGTCGGAGACACGATGGGCGCCTCGACCTGGTGGGCACGTTATTTTATGTGTGGGGTTTCCTCCCTTCCAGCACCTTCTACAACGGAAGGGAACTCTGTCAAAACAGGTCTACCTGGTTCCCTAACTGGATTTAAATGATGTATTAGTATTGACATTTCACATTAGAGGCCTGTGGATTTCCGTCTCCCCTCACTATCAATCTACCTCATTAGCATGGAATCTCCAAATCCCCGACTTCCTTGGCTGCAGAAGCTCCACACCCCTGGTCCTGTATCATCTACAGATCGGCCCCATGCTGCCCTGGCGGATGGAGAGGACCCTGCTCCTCCACTGTCCCCAAAGGCACATACGCGGCTTCTTGCGTCCTGTTGGGGCAGCAGGCGTGAGCCCACTGCCTGCCTCCTTACCACGTCCTTGCTGCCTAAAACGACAGGCATTTCCTAGAGAATGGGCCTATTTTAGGGAACCCTGGAACTGAGGAGGGTTCCAACGGGCCCCCAATTCTCAGTCTCCTGAAGGGCCTTGCTCTAGGTCCCAACTTACTGGAAGGATGCTTCATCCAAGGCTGCCACTATTTTTTCTCCTCTTCATTTTCTTTTGTACTGAGATCATCTCAATAAAGACGGAACCCAAATTCATCAGCCATTCCCACCCTGGACCACGCTGTGATTATTCTAAAAATGAATCAGGGCTGAATCATCTACTGAAGAAATCAGCTCATTGAATATCTACTAACTGCCCCCCCACCCCCAACCTTACAAAATGATTCATCTGGACAAATCATTTAGTGCAAATAAGATTTGAAAAGGAAATGTATAAGAATATGTGTTTTCAAGTCTGCCCGGCACGTAAGCCGACAAGATTCCCAGGGAGGTCTGTGCTGGGTGGTACTTGGGGAGAACAGTTCTAATGGTTTCAGGAACTGGAAAGTACTAAAATGGAATCTCTTTTCTTAAAAGCACCATAATTCAGTCTTGTCACTAATTCAGACAGCGTCTCCCCCAATTAGGAAGGTTAAACCACAGATCACACTCTGCATATAAATTGCTAGATAAAACGGAATCGTCTTAGTGGTTGGTAGCCAAGGGGTGACATTATTCTCTTCAACTTGTTCAACCGAAAGAGCGAGCAAATCCTGTCCAATTGAAAAGGAAGAACTTTTTGAAAGGTATTTTATCTAATTCGTGACCAATAAAAAATGAAACGCCTTTCATCTTTAGCCACCTGGCCCTTTGGGAAAGTCATGTTTTCTGAAAAAAATCTCAAAACTGAAAGGAAGAAAATGCTGTTTAAGTAATCCACGGATTTCCAGAGGTCCAGCGCCCGATCAAATAGAACAGTTTCTGGGCGAGGTGTGTTTCTATTTTGCAAAAGGGGAGGGGTCCTTTCTGGGACTTCAGTTGGGGTTCAGAATTTCGTCTCAAAGCATTGTTCTAAATCTAAACTCTTCAGGTGCATCAGACAAAAAGACACCTCTATACCCTAGTTCTGAAGGGAGAGACCCATTTTCTTGCTGGCTTCAGGGAGAAGGTGCTGGTGGCAGAGGGCTCAGTTTACTGTCCCTGTTTCAAGCCCCGGGGCAGGTCACATGCTGCAGCTCACCTGGGGCGCAGGGCCCAGCAGCCCCTTCCTCTCAAGGAAGGCTGCTCGCGCTAACCGCCAGGTGGGCAGGACTCCTGCAGGTTCGCTTCAGAGCAGCAATTTTCTTTTGCTTCGCTTTGATTTTCTCCATCCCGGCAATTGAAGACAAACAGAGAAAGCCCTTCTCTTCTCCCGCGGTCAGAACACCTTTGCCATTCTGTTGGTTTCCGTGCTTGCCTTTTTCCCTAAACCCGAGGCAGAGGAAGAGATGCCTCGATATCCCCTCCTACCTTTCCCTTAGTTAAGAGGGCGACACCCCCCAGCCCCCGCCCAACAACCAGTGTCTCAGGCGCCCACGTGGATGGGATCCTCTTCCAGGTGTGCATGGGGTCCATGGTGGGAGGAGCACGAGGGCTGACTTCTCTCTGCTTCAGAAGGCGGAGTGGCTTCACAAGGGGGTTCGCTAACCGCAGAGGACGGCCGGGCAGCTGAGGGGCTGGAGTTGGGGGTCTCGCTGGTCTCAGATAGTTTGAGAATGTAGACTTAAGCAGGCAACAAAACAGAGCTCCACCAACTTCGTCATGCACACATCGTGATTTCCCCAATGTTAATTAATTTTTAAAGTTGATTACAGTCCATTCACTTTTACAACTTCGTCTCATCCTAAGCAATATATCCTTAAAGTCACTCACTGGATGGTCTAGATATGCCCCCCTCCAAAGTGCATTAAGATAAATAATGTAACCTTTAAGCGAAAAATTCATACATGCGTGACCACTGAAAACCTTCCTGGGTACCACTTGGGGTGCATGGGTTGTAGCACATTGGAAGATGCAACATGGTCTGGGCTGAGTAGGGTAGCGGGTGTCCCCTCTTAGCCAGGGACAGCCTGAACCAAGGCTCAGACCAAAGAAGGCAAATGGCCTTTTGGGGGAACAGTGACTTTAGCCAAAGCAGAAAGTCTGAGCCACCAAGAGCTTAAAGAAAGCATCACCTCCTCGTCTAAGAATTACATCAGGGGCTGGACCTTTCCAGGGGAAGCTCATGTTCCCATCACACTCAAGAGCCCGGCCTTTGTTTTCAGGGCTGGAGGAATCAGCCTGCAATTTCTGCTGCCTCCACCCCCTGATTGACCCACACTCACAGCTGGTTACTGCCCCATACTCTGAGCAATGGCGCGTTGCCAGTCTGAGGCTTTTACTCTTGGTGAAATTCAAAAATAAGAAAAAGAAAGAAAAAGGGGAAGTCTATAACAAAGAAAGAAATAAGTGATAAGACGGCAGCTCCTTTGCAAGGGCCATGCTTCCAGGGTGAAGAAAGAAAAGCCAACATAACTGCTTCGTGATGACCCATCGGGATTTTTTCTCGTCTTATTTTTTTCTCGTCTTCGTCACGGCGTTCCAATGTCTCCCTCAAGGACAGTGCCCAGAGCTTAGCACCCCTGTGTGGGCAAAAAAATACATTTAAGAAATCATCTTATGTGCATTTTAAGTATCTTACATATGTGTCTTATATGTAGCTTATAGGGAACATCTAGGGAAAGTCTTTGTACATTCTGTTGGCAAATCTGGTTTTGCACTAAAAGTCAAGATGACATGCGTCAATCATACATCAATTCGTATAACAAGACAGCTCGAGCCGGCTGCTCAAGATGAATTCTTTTCTCCTTTCTCCCCAAAGAGCATAAGCCCCCAGAACATCAAGACCAAGTTTAGCTCAACAGATTGAGGACAGAACACCCAACAAACCGTGGAAACTTTGTATAGGACTGGATGCTTGCAACTTGCCGGAAGACTGGCCGCACTTGGGCGGGTCTCAGGGTGAGAGGCAGTGGAGTTTGAGGGGACCGTGCGCTCAGCGGCGCATCTGCGTTCTAGAATGTTAGCCTGCACTCCGGAAACGGAGGGTGGGACCCCTTGGGGCTGAGCCTGTCCCTTCCTTTTGGCACAAATGTCACTCCCATCAATGAAGGCGAGTAGCCCCCAGGGCTGGTGGTTGATCTGTTTATGTCAGGTGAGGAGCTGTCACTAGAAGGGGCCAAAGGGCAAGCTGGTCAAGCAGCTACGTAAACAGGGACAGAAGCCTGAGACTCGGATGAGCAGGGCTCCCTAGAGAGGTTCCCAAAGCCCCGGACCTCTGCAGGGCTGGGAGGGCTCTGCACAGAAGTCGGCCAACCTCCCCTTCGACTCTGAGCTGAGCCTGGTCCCTCACGGCCATGGGGTTACTGTCGGCAGAGAGAAAAGCTGGTCCTTTGCCCTTGCCCTTCCTCTGTGTTTACAAGTCAGTACCTCCTAGGATCTCACGGCCCTACACAATTTGAGGCCCCAAGGAAATGACCAGGACCGGATCCCAGACTTGGGAAGAAGCGGCATTATTTTGGAGGGGCGGCATCTGTCCTGCTCTGGTCCTGGCCAGATGGACAACCCCAGGCAGGTGACCCACTCTGAGTGTCATCTCTTCCTCTGCCGAGGGGAGGGGTGAGATGAGATGGCCTGAGGTCTCTGAGAGTTCTAAAGGGTTGTGATCTTTCAACTAAATGTTCCTTCGTGTCTAATCGAGCCCCTGACATCTGACGCCTTTCTCCTGGGTTTCCTGGTACCTGGACGCTAAGGCTTTGGCAGCGTCCAGATCAGCTACCACGTAAAGGTGGTAATAACTCAGGAATATCCGTCGCTGTATTAGCAGGAAGGTTAAACACATGGCATCCCACAGGACCCCCGCTTCCTTTTCTGGGGATCACAGGCTTCATCCTCTGGGACGGCTGCATGGAAGACAGGAGAAACTGGGAGTCTTGTGGCCAGTGCCTGGGGTGTGGCCACCGCTCCGGATGGGGAGAGCTGGGGCTCCTCACCAGGAGGTGAGGTACCCCCCATCTGCACCAGCACCTCCCTGGAGCCGCAACCTCCCCTTCCCGGTTCCTTGTGGGGTGACTCAGGCAGAGCCCGGGGTAGACAGGGAGCTGATGCCTGGGGGTGGGGGGAGAGGTGATCCAAGGGGCTTGAGAACCTTCCACCTCAGTCTCGCTGGGATGTTCAGAAACCTTGTCTCCGTGGCCACAGCATTAAGCCCCGGAGCGCCAGACTTGTTTGTGAAAGATGAGATATGTGAGCTCGCATGTTTTCTTGACAAACCGAGAGAGAGAGAGAGAGGGAGAGCCAAGCCGAAGATGTCACTCAGAGGCAAGAGTTAAAATAAACACGTTTCTCCTTTTCCTCCGTTCATGAGAGGAAGCCGCTGACAGCTCCAGTCGGGCAGAACCCGGGGCTCTTCCCTCTCTAAACAGGCCCGAAGCCCGGGAGTCAGCGGCATGGCTGGAGTTTTGCCAACTGCGGTGCAGGGCTCTTGGTACAGGGTGGGAAACTCCCCGAAGCCCAGAGGCTGTCGGCTGGAGGGTGCCGTGCCCTTGACTTGGCATCAGGTCGCAAGGCAGAGTCTCACTCTCTCTCTTCTTTTCATTTGGTCCCTGGATTTTCTCCGAGAGGATGGTGGTCTCTTAATTTCTACCGGGGCTTCCCTCCATGTCACGTGAGACAGTGGTCTGGCAACACGGTCAAATGCAGCCCGTGAACTTGGACTGGATTCTGAGTCCCAATAATAATAATGATAGAAATAGCTGTCGTGACCCATTTAGGAGCAACTGGGGGCATTAGCACGTGGACTGAGTATTAGGCGACTGGGGAGCCGGAGTTGGTTTTCTCAGGATGAGCTGATAAGAATGTGGTTAGAGGGAGACGCAAGAGGGAAGAGATATGGGAACATATGTATATGTATAACTGATTCACTTTGTTATAAAGCAGAAACTAACACACCATTGTAAAGCAATTATACTCCAATAAAGATGTAAAAAAAAAAGAACGTGGTTATGTAGGAGAACGTCTTGGTGTTTGCACCTTTCCTCCTGGTGATTTCACAAAAATATGTCCGCACACCCAAGTACAGGAAGAGTAAAAGGTGGCAAAATAATCTGTAAATCTAGGGGGGAGTGGGGGTGACCATTGTACGATTCTTTCCACTCTTCTGTGCCTCTGATCTTATTTTCCTAACGACACAGGCGGGCTCTGCACTGGCTGTGCTGAACTGGGGGACTTACCTAACTGGTACCCTGGGACCGTGCAGTCCAGGCCGAAACTGTGGACCAGCCAGCCGTGGGAGATGAGTAAAGCCTCCAGGTACACACATGCGCCGACCTGCAAGAGAGGAAGAGTGTGGAAGATTCGCCGTGCCCGTGTCTGCACCGTCCCCGGCGTGGCCTCGCTGTTCAGTGGCATCTTTCATTTGTCTCCGTAGTTGTAACCTCGAGTTTGCTGGTGCCCCAGAAGAGCAGAATTGGCTGCTCAGCCTAAGAGGCCCAATCGTCCTCCTCCCCAAGAACGTAAGGAGGGGTTTACCCAGAGCCCATGGAAGAAGCTTCCATGTCGAGAGGAACCGAGCGTCAGCAGCTGAGTGGCCGTGAGCAAAGGTGTGGGCCCTGGAGGGTTATTGCCCTTCCCTCCCCTCGTTCCTAATGTTCTCATCAGCAAAGTCACCACGCCATCTCCGAAGACTCCTTCCTGCTCTCACGATCTGTGAGTTTTATAAAGGAAGACCTATTAGCCATTAGAAGATAAAGTCCTAAGATGTATGATACGAAAGGACACGGCGGTATCCCCGCCCGTGGAGATGCAATAAGATAAACTGGGGATACGATTGTCACCATTACAGTAAAAGCTAGTTTATTGGACAGGCAATCACTCAGAAGTTTTGGGGCCAATGAGGACCAATATTCTGAATGATGACCTGAGGCTTGGAGACCTCCAAAGAATGACTCCAGGGCTTCCCTGGTGGCGCAGTGGTTGAGAGTCCGCCTGCCGATGCAGGGGACGCGGGTTCATGCCCCAGTCCGGGAAGATCCCACATGCCGCGGAGCGGCTGGGCCCGTGAGCCATGGCCGCTGAGTCTGCGCGTCCGGAGCCTGTGCAAGTTGTGCCCAAGGGATGGCCAATCAGGCAAAGAACCAGCACTGGGGTCTGGAGATGGGGGGTGGGGGGGGCGTCCCAAATGTCTCCTAGACTAGCAGGTGGTACCGGGCTGGCCTCTTCTGGTGCTTCTCTGTCTGCCTCTCTCATGTGGAAATCTTAAGTCCTACCAACACAAGACGGGGGTAGGGAGGGAGGCACCAAATAATCTCTCGAGACCCCTTCCAGTTTCAGACCCATGACTTTCCTAGCCGTCAAACTGCTGCATTAATGTACTCGGTTCCGTGTTATTCTACTTTGCCCTTTGAAATGTGCACGCTACCACGGTCTAGCACCGTGAACACACCCCAGGATCGCTGGGGTATCATCTCCAGGTGATTAGCTAGATCATGAAGCGTGTTTTCTATTGCACATCCTTCCTTTCCCTCTTGATTTCCTTGGGTTCAGAGCTCTTCAACAACAAAAGCTACTCCGCGAAGCACAGCCTGCGTCGTGCGTGACACACGGGGGATCGTTTTACATGTTTCCACCTTTGGTAAACAGATCTTTGAAAAAGGCCTTTTAAGATGACTGTTGATTTTGGCAGTCCCTTTTTTAGGGTATTAAGACAGTCAGGCTAGGAAAACAAAGAGCCACCTTGAAAGAAGGACTATGTCGTACCGACAGGAACGTCTTCACAGCAATCAGCAGAGCCGAGTAGGCGACCGGGCAGTCCCGTGGCCAGACAGTGATCTTCACAGGCTGTAGGAGGAGGTGGCTCCCCTGCAGCATGGAGTATCCAAAGGCCACCGGGTACCCGGCACCCAAGATGTGGATCCGTGTCGTTCCCGCCATAAACACCAGGCAAAGCACAAACCAGAAATGATACCGAAAAACAGCGACTTTGACCCTGTCCAGTTAGGAGCTGGAAGATTGAAGAGGCGAGGGAAAAAGAAAGAGGATATCATTAGACAGACACAAAGGTACCTCCCACAGGTCATCTTCAGATAGAAGGACTTGCAGAAAACAGAGGAGGGGAGAGAAATGCAGCTAGCAGGAGACCCTCGAGACCCATGACCGTGCTCGTGAGACGGGAAGCTCCATGAGGCCAGGGTCCTTCACAGCGTCAGGCTTATCAAGGGGCAACTTGCATTCAGTAACATCCCCCTTTTTAAGGGTGTCGTTCTTTGAGGTTTGACAAATGCATACAGTCCTGGAACCACCACCCCAATCAAGGTACGGAATATTCCCATCATCCTCGAAGGGCATTCCTATGCCCTTTGTAGCAATCCGCTACCCCACCTCCAGGCAACCAGCGATCTCTTTTCTGTCCCTATAGCATTGTCTTTCCCAAAATACCATGCAAACGGCACCGGGCAGCATGTCACCTTTTGTGGGGGGCATGATGCGTTGAGAGTCCTCCTGTGTGGTCACGTGTGTCAGTCATCCCTTTTTATTGCTGAGTGATGTCTCAAGCTATGGCTGCACCATGACATAGCCACTCACCAGTTAATGGACATTTGGGTTGTTTCCAGTTTTCAGGGATTATAGGCAAAGCTTCCATAAACTTTCACGGGCAGGTTTTTGTGTGGAACTAAGTTTCCATTTCCCTTGGTAAATACCTAGGAGTGGAATGGCTGGGTCACATGGCAAACATACCTTTAACGTTAGAAGAAACCTGCCAAACAACAAGGTCTTAATGAATAGCACATGGAACTATATTCAATACCTTCTAAAAAAGAATATATAGGTTGCCAAGGGGGAAGGGGTGGGGGAGGGATGGAGTGGGAGGTTGGGATTAGCAGATGTAAGCTTTTATGTATAGAATGGATAAACAGCAAGGTCCTACTGTATAGCACAGAGGACTATATTCAACTCCTATGATAAACAATAATGGAAAAGAATATTTTTTTAAAAAAGAATGTATATATATATATGTATAACTGAATTACTTTGCTGTATAGCAGTAATTAACACAACACTGTAAATCAACTATAGTTCAATAAAAGAATATATATAAACATTTATATACATATGTGTGTTTGTATATATATAATTGAATCAGTTTGTTATACACCTGAAACTAACACATCATTGTAAATCAACTATACTTCAATAAATATATACACTTTGTTAATATACACTTTATAATAGTCAAAACAATGGAAATAATTACATGTCTAGATCATTGCTGATTAAGCAAATTAGGACATATTCAAATGATGGAATATAAAGTAGCCATTTAAAATTATGATTACAAAGCATTTTGAAGTCATGAGAAAATGCTTACAAACAAGTCAGTGGTAAATGATCAATCCGTGGAGGCTGTTACTAGCAAGAAACCAGGATGCAAAATTGCTTATAGGACATGATCTCTGCTATATAAAAATTATTTTAAGAGACTGGAAGAAAAAATGCTAAAATTTTAAGAGATTATGTCTGAAATTGCAACGATCTTTTTTCTGTTTATGATTTTCTTATTTTTACAAATTACAGCAAGTAAGGGTCATTTGTAGGATCAGAATAGAAGTTAAATGTTATCGCTGAAAAAAAGTAAAAAGACACTGCCCAACTGTCTTCCAAAGTGGCTCTACCACACTGCCTTCCCCCCAGCTACGTGTGAGGGTTCCTATTGACCTTCGTTCTTTCCAGGACTTGGTATTGTCAGGTTTTTGGTGTTTGGGGATTTTCAAAATCTTAACTGTTCTAATAAGTGTATTAGTGGCATCTCACTTTAATTTTTTTTTCACTTTAATTTTTAAATTGAATTTCCCTAATGACTAATGATGTTGAGCATCGTTTCAAAAAATTCTTATTCTCTTATCTTTTTGGGTTAAGTGTTTGTTCAATTCTTTTGCCCATTTTAAAAATTGCTTCCTTCATATTGAGCTACAGACATTCTTTATATATTCAGGATACAAATTCTTATCAGACACGTGTTTTGCAAATCTTTCCTCTCAGTCAGTGGTTTATCTTTTCATGATCTTAACAGTGTCTTTTGAAGAGCAGAATATTTTATATTTTGATGAAGTGCAATTTATTGACTTTTTCCTATGGTGGTTCCTGCGTTTTGTGTACTATTTAAGAAATCTTTCTCCAACCCAAGGTCACAAAGAGTTTCTCCTATTTTTTTTTTTTTTTTTTTTTTTTTGCGGTACGCGGGCCTCTCACTGTTGTGGCCTCTCCCGTTGCGGAGCACAGGCTCCGGACGCACAGGCTCAGCGGCCATGGCTCACGGACCCAGCCGCTCTGCGGCATGTGGGATCTTCCCGGACTGGGGCACGAACCCGTGTCCCCTGCACCGGCAGGCGGACTCTCAACCACTGCGCCACCAGGGAAGCCCTCTCCTATTTTTTTAATAGAAGTTTTGAGTTTTACATTTGGGTCTACAATCCATTTCAAGTTGATTTTTGTATATGATACGAAGTACAGATAAAGGGTTTCTTTGTGCATTGGGAGGGGGTTGGATATGGACATATCCAAACACGTTCCAGCACCTTTGATGACAAGATTATCCTTTCTGAACCATCTGTTCCATTGATCTAGGTATCTAGCCTTTTGCCAGTAGCACAAAAGTCTTCAACTCCAATTCTGTTCTTCTTTTTTCATAATTGTTTTGGATATCCTACGTCCTTTGCTTGTCCATATAAATTTATTAATTTCTTTAAAAAAAAAAAAAAAGAGCCTGCTGGGATAATAGCAGAGAGTTTTCTTCCTGTTGAATTCCTAGTGCTTTGAACAGTGCCTGGCACATGATAGGTGCTCAATAAATAATTTCGAATGCGAGAATGAGTGGGTAGCACATGCGAGGGACCCGGCCAACATATGGTATATTTCTGGAAGGAGTGCACTCAGGGATTCAGAGAAGATGATACAACCACTTGGGAAAACTACTTAGCAGCTTCTTAAACCACTAGATGTGCATTTACCTCATGACCCAGCAATCCCACTCCTCAATATTTATCCAAAGAGGTGAAGACATATGTCCACAAAACCCTGTGCAAAGATGTTCACGGAAGCTTTATTCATATTAGCTCCGAGATGGAAACAACCCAGATGTTCATCAACTCCTCGATGGGTAATCAAAATATGGAATATTCGTACAAGGGAATGCTACTCAGCCATAAAAATGAATGATTTACCGAAACATGCTACAAAATGGATGGATCTAAAAACTACGACGATGAGTAAAGGAAGCCAGACACAAAAAAAGTACATACCATACAATTCCATTCAGATGAAATTCTAGAACAGGTAAAACTACCCTGCGCTGCAGAAGTCAGGTCAGTGGTTGCCTGCTGAAATAACTTACTGGGAAGGGGAATAAGGGATGTTTCTGGGGTGATGGAAGTGTTTTGTGCCCTGATCCACACCCACCAACGCTGATTGAATATTATAATTGCAATCTGGACGTTTCACTATATGTAAATTATACGTCAATTTAATTTTTTTATTAAAAAAAATAATCATAGTCACTTCATCTCCAAAGGAAGGAATTCTTGGGCCCGCGATGCTGGGCAGAGGGGGGAGACTGCCTACCCACCAGGCACCCAGGACCAGGAGCCCAGGTCTCACTGGCAGAAGATGAAGTTGGGAATGGGGCCGAGCTGGGTGAGGTCGGCAGGCCTGAGCTCTCAGCTGCTGTCCACATTGTCCCCTGCCTGCAGCCTCACTGATGCTGTGTTCTCGTCCACAAACACCTGTCACTGCAGGGAGACCACAAGGAGCAGCAGGAAGTCAACTGCAAAGACAGGAGGAAGGGGTTGTGGTCCTCAGCAGGGGCTGCCCACCCGCGGTCATGGGTGTCCACGAGGAGCCCCCTGCGGCCAGCGAGGCTGAGTGCTTGGGAGCCTTGTCCTCCCGCAGCATCACAGGGGATCTTCCCTGCCCCCATCTTCTTGGCAGGGCACTTAGGACAGGAACACTGTGTGAGTTTCCAGGGGTCACTAGGCACCCTCAAAGGTCACAGAGTGTGCTGTGCCTCCCGGGGCCCCCTCACCCACTCAAATCGCGAATCCAAGCCACAGGTGGTGAGAGAGCCGCTGTCCCAGTGGAACTCTGGAATCCAAGGAGGGGGAGAGGCACAAAGTCTGGGTCTATCAGCATTTGATGGATGGATGGATGAATGAAAAAATGGATTTTGCACGGGACGGAATTCAAGGAAAAGGCGAGAGGTGGATGCAGGTAACGAAAACATGGACCATCGCCACAACTTACGCTTACATCCTCTCGTATAAGACTCAGCCAGTTTTCAAGAAGACGGACGTTGTCTAGACCAAGAAGGGCAAACCCGAAAAGCACACGGAGTGCTCACTCTGGGATGGGTAAGGGCTACCTGACAAAATCCAAATTTTGGAGGGGTTTTCTTTGAGGCAACCCTTGGAAATCTGATTTGCAAATCAGCCATCCACTTTGGATTTGGTATCTAATTGGATCTCTGGATTTTAAATCCGCTATTGAAAAATCCTCCTCCAACCTCCCAGCCCCATCAGAATAATGCTTATGAATTAAAATTCTCTCCGATGCAAGCATTTTTTAATTAGATTGAGACCTTGGAACCTGGTAACTATATTTCTTCACTGAGGACTGTCTGGGTGATTACAAGAAGATGAAATGGAAAGAAGGTTGGCAAAGAAGCAAGACGGAAATGACACTTGGTGCGTCCCAAGTTCTCAGTCGCCTGCCTGCTCCGAAGCTTCCCGAGCGAGGAGGTGCTCGGACACCCTCGGAACTCACAGAGTAACAAACTGGCATCTGGCTTCTTGGCAAAGTCTGGGAGATATACAACCGCTTAATGAGATTTGCATGTATTTCTGTAGTGATGGTCGTCCATGGGTGATCTGTAAAGGAAGGAGCAATTGTCTGTTTGTCTTCATTATTTTTCTAAAGATCATTGAGTCTGTGTTCTATTAATGCTTCTTTCAAGTTATATGGGATAACTAAGATGTTGGATATGATTTCGCGGTCAAGAGAAGGACTTTAAGTTCAGAGGATGCTGGGAACTGCTTCAACCCCCTAACCCCTGACGGCTAACTTGATCGGGTCTGCCTCGTGGTGCCAGGGGTCCTTCCTGGAGACAACTGCCCACCCGGGCTCCATCTGCAGGGGGCAGACCCGGGTGGACTCCCCACTTTGGGGGGCAGGGGCAGGGGCTGGGCAAGGCTGTGGGGTGAGAGGAGTGTGTGGATGGGCTAAAACCCTCAGCCTTGATCTGGGAGAAAAAGGGGGGGGTGAAGGCAGGAGGGGGGTGATGAGACTGTGCAGAGAGGGGAAGGTAAGGAACGGGGAGCTGAGGGGGGAACCAGAGAGAAAAAGAGAGGGGAAGGTGGAGATTGAGGGCGAGGGGTAGAGAAAGGAGAAGAGGGGGATGCAAAGAAGAAAAGAGGTGAGTGCTGGGAAGAGTCGAGGAGGAGAGAGACAGGCCAGGGAAACTCAGCGGAGAGAACAGGATGGAGACGGTGGAGACGTTCTTAGGGAGGGTCACTAGCGGACAACACTCGCGCAAGCCCAGAAGCTGGTACCCAGGAAGAGAACAGAGGATGTCAATTCTACTCAGGGCAAGGGTTTGGACCCTTTACTGCATGGGGACAAGATGATCCAAGGAAAAGATGACCCAGGCCCAAGTCCGCAGACCGGGTCCTCCTTGGGCCTGGGCCCCCAAGGGCCATTCCCCTCAGTCCAGAGGTGGCCGCAGCCTGGTGAGCAACGTGTGCTCCCTTTCTGTGCGACCTCGGCTTCCTCACCTGTGCGATGGGGATGCTGGTGTGTGATTGGCTCAGGCTAACAGGGTTGCTGTGGGGAAAAGAGGTGGGAAGTGAAGGGTGTGCACAAGTGACAAGGGCGTCGTTCCTCCTATTTCCTTCTCTTTTCATTTTCATTTGCTTTTTTGGGCAGAGTTGGACCAACTCTTCCACTTGAGGCAAGCCTGGGTTAGCTTGGTGGGTTGGTCTCTGTTCTCAGTCCAAGTCAGTGGTGGTTGGTCATCCCCTAGAACTAGATGGCCCGGGTATTGGGCCAAATCATCTCCAAGACCCTGTGAGTCCTCAGCGCAGCAAACTCCCTGCAGAAAGGAACCAAGGCACGAAATCCTTGCTCCTCCACCTGAGGGCCCGATGTGTCCAGACAAAGTCGGCATTTGCCAAAACTTGGCGTTTCCCCTGAAGAGTCCTGTGGCGGGCAGGAGGCTTAACTTTTTTTTTTTTTTTTTTTCTGTGGTACGCGGGCCTCTCACTGTTGTGGCCTCTCCCGTTGCGGAGCACAGGCTCCGGACGCGCAGGCTCAGCGGCCATGGTTCACGGACCCAGCCACTCCGCCGCACGTGGGATCTTCCCGGACTGGGGCACGAACCCGTGTCCCCTGCATCGGCAGGCGGACTCTCAACCACTGTGAGGAGGCTTAACTTTGCAGAGAGCAGTAGGCAGCCCGAGACACAGAAAATACTGGAAGATCATCAGACTGACCAGGAAACCACAGTAGCTGAGCCAGACCTCAGTGACTGCTGTTCTCTGTGAAGGTTCAGCAGATAAATCAGCCAGATGACACGGACCAGGGCGTAGAAATCCATGCACTGCCCTACGGCGTGGAGGGCGGCCACGAAACTCAGCTGTAATGCCGGGCGAGTGATGCAGACGGTGCCCGCGAACAAGTGCACTTCAGGGGCAGGAATGGCCGTCACGCCCCTGGGACAAGAAGGTAGTTGGGATTTGGGGATGGCGGGGAGTTGGGATCGTTCATTTGTTTTTGCTTTATTGCTTTTGTGAAGCACCCGCATCGCTCAGAAATTCATTACAACCATTTGATGTGTTAACAAATTGGATAAATCACAAGACCCAGTTTGTTAAAGACTCAGAGAGAAAACAGAGCAGAATCTGTCAACCACAAGCAGATAAAGAGGCCAGGGGACACTCTGAGGTGAGCGTTGTGGCCCCACAGGGCTCCCAGCGGGTTGGAGATTTAACAAGAAGGGAAGGCAAAGGGCAGGGCCCATTATGAAGACCCCTGGCCATGAAAGCGAGGCATTCCCACAGGCCAGAGACGGGGCATTCTGAGCATCGACGGGACAACAGTAACAATGGATTGAAACGTTGAGAACTCACTGGGCAGCTTGGAAGGGTCCTGCAAAACAAACTCCCTATTTTGAAATATCAAGCATTTTTCTTGACTTTAAAAAAAAAAAATAACGGACCTCCCTGGTGGCGCAGTGCTTAAGAATCTGCCTGCCAGTGCAGGGGACACGGGTTCAAGCCCTGGTCCGGGAAGATCCCACGTGCCGCAGAGCAGCTAAGCCCGTGCGCCACAACTACTGAAGCCCGCACACCTAGAGCCTGTGCTTGCAACAAGAGAAGCCACTGCAATGAGAAACCCGTGCACCGTAACAAAGAGTAGCCCCCGCTCGCCGCAACTAGAGAAAGCCCATGTGCAGCAATGAAGACCCAATGCAGCCAATAAATAAATAAATAAAAATAAAAACTGCATCTCAGGGAAATCAAATAATCAAACGCAAAATATATATATATATATTTTTTTTATTTATTTATTTATTTTTGGCTGTGTTGGGTCTTCGTTGTTGCGCGCGGGCTTTCTCTAGTCGTGGCGAGCGGGGTCTACTCTTCATTGCGGCGCACGGGTTTCTCTTTGCAGTGGCGTCTCTTGTTGTGGAGCACGGGCTCTAGGCACGCGGGCTTCAGTAGTTGTGGCTCGTGGGCTCTAGAGCGCAGGCTCAGTAGTTGTGGCGCACGGGCTTAGTTGCTTCACGGCATGTGGGATCTTCCCGGACCAGGGCTCGAACCCATGTCCCCTGCATTGGCAGGCGGATTCTTAACACTGCATCACCAGGGAAGCCCTGAGGGATATTTTTTAAGGGTGGATAACGGTCTTGTTTTTGCTGTTTGAAGAATTTGTGTCTTTGAGAGATAAACATGGAAGTATTCATGAAGTATGGCATTTCCTTCAAAATAATCCCCGAGACAGGAGAAGTTGAGGGAACAGAAGGAAAGAAGATGGGCCATGAGTTGATAATTGCCGAAGATGGTGAGGAATGCATGGGGGTTTATGATATGATTCTCTCTACTTTTGTATATGTTCGATGTTTCCCTTATTTTTTTAAAAAAATTAAAAAGCAGGAGTCTATAAACAGGAGCAGATGCAGAGACGTCACCTCAAGCCCAAACTTGCAAAATCCAAAGTTGGCGAAGAGCTGCAAAGCGCCCCGCGGCCCACTGTCCAGGTGCTCTCGGGCGGCGGTGTCCGAGGCAGCTCTGGGGAGGGGCTCCGGCAGCCCATCGCGAAGCCGGTGGGATCTCTGGTGCAGGCTCACTGTCACTTCCAAAGTCACGAGGGCCAAGGCGGTCCTGCCAAACACCGCAAACACGAGTCAGCGCTGCCTGGGGCAGAAGCCCTGCTTCCCAGGGCTGCCCGCTAGGCAGACCACCGAGATGGACACCCAGACCCTCCACCCTCAGTTCTCCAATACAATTGGGGTTTGGATGAGCCGGCCAGGCCGCCTGCTCCCAAGAGAAGGAGCTGGTCTCCGCACCAACTCTTACAAAGAGGGGGGCCTGATTCAAGACCCAGACTGTCAGAAGGACTAGATAACATCCCCCAACCCCGTTTCCCAAATATTTCCTCTCATTTCTCCCTATCAGAGATGCTCTCCACAAATACCGAGGTATTGATTTTCCAAGTGATCGAGGTGGGAAATCCTCATACAGTTATGACTCTTGACAAGCTGGGAATTAAAAGCCAATCATAATGACTTCATTGACTTTGTCTGATTGTATTACTTTATAACACGATGTGCCCACCAACAGCCCCTTCCAAGGACGGCTTCCCTTCTTAGCTGCCGGCTCTTAACAATGCTGTTGGTTTGTGCTGCAATTCATCTCGTGGCACGATGTGTGCATTTAAAAATCATTCTTAGTGGGCTGCATCTTAGCCTTTTTTTTCTTTTCTTTTTTCATGTGATAGCCATGCTAGGAATCTTTCCTGCATCCAGGAAGAATTGATGGATGGAGGGAGGACCACTCAGATGCGGGGATGGGGTTTATAAGAGGGTGTTTGTTGATGAGCTATGGGGGGAGGGGATGCAGTGAAAGCCTAATTGTTGGTTATAAATTAAATATGCTGTATTTTCCCTGTCGATTATGTGACGCTCAAGTGAAAAGCGTTACCTTATTAGATCATATTTAGCCATGAGTGTGCCCTGTGTGCTACAACTCGGGGCCACTTGCGAGAGACTAACCAATTATTCCAGATGAAGAGAGAGGTCTGTTCGGTGCCCCAGACAGTCCGAGCGCGCCCCGTTCCTATGCAGATGTGGCTGGACGCCTCACTGCCCTTCATGCACTTCATAGAGATGCTCTGTTCCGAGCAGCCTCCCGTGGCTGTGCGGAGACCCCCCGTGCATCCTCTCCGCAAATTAGGAGATGAGAATCAATAGGACTTCTGTCTGAGGGTTTGGACGGCCAGCTCGTCCTTTTCCATAAGCTTTTGGGGGCAGGGTCTGGAATTGCGTGGTAATCGACGGGGGCTGACACTTCATAAAGTGTCTGACGATACAACCTCTGCTCCCTGCGCTCCCAGGAAGTGGATGGGGGCGGGGCCGCAGCACCACAGAGCTTTGCGCTTGGTCTCCTCGGTGCCTTGTTGGAAAAAACCGGTTCTGCTCTTCCCTGGCTTCCTAGAGCCGTGCGTACCAAACACTATTCCTCCTGCCCTGAAGAGCGAGGTCAGCCTCCCCTGCCTTCTGGGGAGCAGCCGGCCCACGGATCACGGGGCTCCTCGGCCCTGGTCTCATTCTGGGAACAGGCTCTAGAGCCGGGCCTCCTCTTTCTGTGGGGCTGGAGGGGTGACCCGAGCCCTTTGGACCCCAGCCCTCCTCTGAGAAGTGTCCTTGGTGGAGGGCCAGGGGCAGAACTCAGAAAGGAAATGCAGGGTCATTTTGGGAGGGCGCCAGGGAACAGGACTCCGGGCATAGCCTGTATCATCAGCACCCCAACTTTTTTTTTAATATTTTTTAAAATTAATATATTTTATTTGTATTTATTTTTGGCTGTGTTGGGTCTTCATTGCTGCACGCGGGCTTTCTCTAGTTGCAGCGAGAGGGGGCTACTCTTCATTGCGGTGTGCAGGCTTCATTGCGGTGGCTTCTCTTGTTGCGGAGCACAGGGTCTAGGCGCACGGGCTTCAGTAGTTGTGGCATGCAGGCTCAATACTTGTGGCACACGGACTTAGGTGCTCCGCGGCATGTGGGATCTTCCCGGACCAGGGCTCGAACTTGTGTCCCCTGCATTGGCAGGCGGATTCTTAACCACTGCACCACCACGGAAGACCAGCACCCCCAACTTCTTGCACTAGAGACGTTTGGCAGACACTTTGGCTCCCTACCTGCTTGGACAGTGACTGGGGCCTCCTTTCATTTGCTGTTTAAGTCCTCTTTGCTCCAGGCTGAGGCCTGGAACGCTTGACCAGCTGGAGGGAAGGGTCGTGCCTGCCCCCTCCCTCCATGCACCTGTGGTTGCTACCTGGACTCCTACCACTTGGGGTGGGACCTCCCCTACTTCACGCATCTCAGGCGTGACCTGGCAAGATGGGCTGTTCCAGCCAAGGGGCGACCCTGAGATGGGATCTCCATCGGGTCCCACCGTTCCTGCTCTGTGTGACCTCAGACAAGTGATTCTGCCTCTCTGAGTTTCAGGATCCTCCTCTGGAAAATAGACCGCCACCCTTAAGTCACAAGGTTGAGCTGAAAGAGTCAGGATCACAAGTTGCAAACTCCCCGCCCGTTGGAAGAGGCTCCAGAAGGGAGCGATTCACCTCCCCACTCACACACTCAAGGTGCTACCAGACTTCGATTTTGGCTCAGTTGTTTAATTTTCACTTCTGCTAACAGCCTGTCTTTAATGTCACCTCTGTCCTTACTCATTCCTGGCTTTCCGAGCTGCCACGGAAGTGTCTCTAGGCAAAACAGTAAAAGAGAATGGTAAGTCGGAGCCAGGTTCATCTCGGTAAGATAGAATTTGGCCACCAAGGCCATTACTTAATGTAGCATTCCCTGGGAAGAGAAGGGGATGCTAGGCTTACGGGGGTGGTGCCCGCCACGTACCAGGCCCGGCCAGGCACTCCATCTCGTCCCGTCCTCCCTGGCGCTTGGATCCCAGAGGTCTGCGCGGCTCTGACATCCCCATTTGTCTTTGCCCACTAATCATGGGCCATTATTTCACCCCTATCTTCAGACAAGGCACCACGCGGCCATCACATTTCCTTAGTGCTCCGAGCCACTCTGCCGGGTCCACGGGCCGCAGGAAGACCATCGATCCCCCGGCGAGCTGGGCCGGTGGGTGCGTTCTGTTTCCTTGCCACACCTTGGGGGAGGCAGAAATGATGCCGGGGCACTGGGTGGTGTGGACCCCAGAAGTGACTCAGGCTGCAGGGTTGCCTAGGAAAGACTTCAGCTGAAAGACCCCAGGCAGGCCCCCGAGCCTCAGTTTCCCCATCTGTAAAAGACCTGGACGGACCAGACGGCCCTTCCAGCACCTTCATTCTTCTTTGCGAGCCCTCGAGGCCGACTGCCAGGCTTCCCCCCACCTCCACTACGGAGGAGTGGCCGGCCACAGGCTCTCTTGGGCCCAGAGGTCCTGGCCCTCAGGCAGCTGCGCTTCTCACCTTGCCTCTTGCAGGCACTGTCAACAGGCCAGGCACAGGGGGCGCAGAAGGAGGGCTGGCCTGTGGCGCGAGGCCCGGGACTCTCCTACCTGCCCTGTCCCCTCCCCGTGCCCACCCCGCCACGACTCTTCTGTCCCCAGATTCAGCAGCAGCTCCCCCAGCCTCCTCCCACCACCTCCAGTCCCAGCATGTCTGTGTCCCTGCACGTGGCTGTCTGTCCCTTTGGAATCTCATCCGCAGGGTCTCCCGAGTGCTCGCCCCCAGCACAGTGCCTGGCACGGAGCAGGCCCGCCATCGGTGTTTGTTGAATGAATAAATGGACGTAGTGTGGCTCTTAGATGAGTCCTTCACACCCCTCCCACCCAGGCCTCAACTGTCTCATCCTTGAAATGGTCAAGATCGCCCTAGATGGCTTTTCCCGGACCACAGTGTTGCGACGGTTCCTTCGACAGCTCTCCTTAGAGAGAGGAAGGCGGATGCTGGGGAGATGGGCACTCCGTCCCTGCCTTTGCCCAGGGCCCTCCCGTCTGGCTGGGGAGAGGCGCCAGCTGGGAACAGAGCTCACCTCCCTGCAGTTTAAAGAGTAGGCGGAGGGCGCGACCCACTTCAGTTGGTACATCACCTTGCAGACCAGCACCTCACACACCCAGATGGTGGAAACGCGGGACGCAAAGGGGTGTAATTGGAATAGGGCAAGGACACCACACAGAGGACATAAAACACGGAATTCAGCAGAGAAACATACAAGGAAAGCGCTGAAGTCTGCGGGCACCTTGGCCTGCCTGTGATCAGAGCAGCTCAAATTAGGGGAAAATGGGAGTTACAAATACACCCACTGGACCTTCCATAAGAGGTCAACACTGTGCAGAAGACAGAAAAGGGTCTCAGAAGCTGACGGCCTTGGTCCTCCCGAAAGCCACTGACCTCCTGCGGGGTGAGCCGGGCGACCACGGGGACCACAGGCTTAACGATGTCTATTTCCAGAACGCGCCACAAGAACCCTTGAGTTCCATTAGCCATTTCTAGAAGCTTCGGAAAGCCAGCGGTCAGCTTGTCAACTGCTGAGTCCCACTCACTCAGTTTCCTCCTCTGAGGGGAAGAGAAAGGCTTTGGCCGGATGCCCCTGGTGATTCCGTGGGGTCTGGCTTTGTTGTTGAAAACAATGGGAAGATGTCTGCATCTCAGAGGAAGCCAGAGCAAAGCAGAGAAAACTAGGAAGACGCTGCAGTTTTTTTTTAAAGGATGCAGTTTTCCAGTAATACTGAGGGTCTCTGGCCAGGTCCCTCGTCCCACTCCCCACGCTGTGCTTTCCCTCCTCTCTGCTGCCAGAGTTGTCTCTGTGGCCCTCTGTCCATATCCCCAACGCCTGTAAATGGTCCTGTTTCTCCCTCTGCACCAGGGCTGGCAAACTGTTTCTATAAAGAGCCTCACTGTAAGTATTTCAGATTCGCAGATCATGTCTTCTCTGCCACATACTCTACTCTTGTAGCACAAAAGCGCCCACAGGCAGTGCATAGATGCGTGTGGCCTTATCTGCAAAAACAGGACAGTTGGCTTTGGCCCTGAGGCCATGCTTTGCTGACCCTGAGTCAGACGGTGGGTTCCTTGAGGGGAGGGGCGCCAGTTCTTTCCCTCTGTCCCTTCAATGCTCAGCGCCTTGCCTGGCACATAAAAGGTCCCCACTAAATGCTCAACTGTGAGGCGTGAATGAATAAAAAACAAACTAACTGCCCAAGGGGAGTTTAATTCTAACCACCGCCCAAGAGAGGGCTTTCTACATTTGCCGTTTGTTCTTGATTATTTGCGAAAGAGTGTAATTTGGTAAAGTGAAAGACACCAGCATGTGTTGAGCTCTCAGAATGTCAGGTGCCGTGCTAAGCGCCCCCCACCTGACCGCCGTTTCTTAGTTCTATCCAAACCACAAGCTGAATGAAAAGCAGGCACGGTCCCCAATCACTTGTAAGCAGTTGGTTCCCCAAGTAAGCGAAACAGACTCGGGGGACCTCGGTCACTTGTAACTCTCACACTGTGGTTTTGTTTTGTTTTGTTTTGTTTTACACCTTCATGGGAGTACAATTGCTTTACAACGGTGTGTTCGTTTCTGCTTTATAACAACGTGAATCAGTCATACATATACATGTGTTCGTGAAAGTAAAGTGGCAGCCGTCAGCCCAGCTGCTGTCCGAGTTTGCAGGTCCACCTGATGTGAACCGGCTCCCCCTCGGGCACGGGAATGAAATCGGGCAGGAGCAAGCAGGCGGATGGCAGGGGGGTGACATCCCGGCCCCCCACGCCTGGGACACTTGGCTTGGCCCCCAAAATGAAAAGTGAAGACAGTATGCCGAGGCTGTGCTGAATCAGGGAACCGGGTCGACAGTCTGGGTGGATTTTATTGTTTTAATGAATCAGCCGTTTGCCTGGATGGCCCAGGACTCTTGGCAACCCTGGAGAGCAGCCCTGAGCAGCGACAGGCAGGGCTTCTCGGGAAGCGGTGTCTCCAACCTGCTGACGCCTTCCTCCCCAGCCTTCCAGAGTCCTCCGCTTTCCAGTCGGAACTGCTGGCTTTGTTGGCAAAGTTCTGAGCTGTCTCCTCTTCCCCACCTGGTTGCAGTCTGAAAAGCAAAGGCGGGGTACTCCAAGGCACGCAAACAGAGGAGAATGAGTACCGACTCGTGAGCCTGTTTTACCAAAGCCCGTAAGTGAAATGGGTCCATGCCACAAGGAGACACGGGTAGGGGACAGAATCAAGGACTTGGCCGTTAGGGAAGAAGTTGCGTTTGACCTGTGCTGTTGGGAGGCACGTTTACGCCTTTCTCGAGGCACAGTTGACTCCAGAAATCAATGTCTGGAGGAGAACGCATGTCCTCTCACTCTTTAGTTCTTACCTCTTCTGAAGTTTCCAAGGTATGTAACCTTAAGCCTGAAAGAGACACAGAGAGAGAGACAGAGGGAGAGAGGGAGGGAGAGAGAGAGAGTTCTCTGTTTATAAAAGGATTCCTTTCTCACCGGATTGATTTAAACAGCAAACTCTCTAATAAATTTTTAATAGGTTACCCATTTATTGTATTCGCTGGACAAAGCACGCACGTAGTTAAAAATAATTCAAAGGGCACAAAAGGGTACACGGTGAAAAGTAACTCTCCTTCCCACCTCTGTCTCCCTCCCCCAGGCAAGCCCCAGGACAGATTTCTTCTGCATTCTTCCAAAGGTACGCTTTGTATGTATAAGCACGTGTGCAGGTCTCTTTTCCTTGGACAAATGATAGCACGTTCTACATATGGTGTTCTGCCCCTTGCTTTCACCACTTGGCCATCTATCTTGAAGCCTCCTTCAGATCAGCACACGTGGGGCTGCCCCCGTGGCCCTCCTTAGCAGTGGCAGAGTCTCAGAGCATCCCGAGAGGCAGAGACACACCGTCATTGTCATTTGCTGAGTCAGTCCCCTAGGGATGGGCATTCATTCTCTGCTGGAGTCTTTTTTAAAGATTGAGATCAACACCCGGGGTGGTTGGCTGGTGCCCCCGAAGCGGGGCGCTCCCTCGGGAGAGCACGCCTGGCAGGAGGAATTGCAAAGAGGCCCTCACACGTCTGGCAGAAGATGCATGTCGGTTTCCTTCCTGTTGCTGGGGGAGACAGATCACAGGGTGCTTATGTTGGAAGCACAGCGAGGGCTGTTGCTCGTATCATGTTACCATGGCAACCCAGTCGCCAAACATCGTCAGCCACCTCCGAAAGCCTTCACCCCGTCACACCATCCCAGCTGACCCAGGGGGGCCCAAAAGAGAACATTTCTCCCCAAGTTTTCTCCTCCCTCCACAGCAGGCATCCATTCGATATTATACATAATTTCGGGGATGGGGGGCATGGAGGGAAAAGAGCGCGCTGCTCCCGGCTGGGGCCTCCCAGCCTCCCCCCCGCCCCGGGGACCAACAGGCTCCCGGCACCCTACCTGCTCCATTAAAGCTTTCCCACCCCGGATATGAACAAAGCCGAGTAAAGACCAAAAACAAACCACATGATGTTGACAAAAAAGAATATTTTATAACCTCTGGGGAAAAAAAGAATCCAGCCGTGGTATTTTGTGTACTTTTTCACGAAACGTGTTAGGAGCGTGGCGGAGTTTGATCCGAAAAACAGATTCGGGCCTTGAGAAGGCCACAGCCTCCTGCCTAATTCTTCTTAGGAAGAAGGTGAAGTCCTCTGGTGATGCACCACCTTTTAAAATAAGAATTCTGGGGCTTCCCTGGTGGCGCAGTGGTTGAGAGTCTGCCTGCCGATGCAGGGGACACGGGTTCGTGCCCCGGTCCGGGAGGATCCCACGCGCCGCGGAGCGGCTGGGCCCGTGAGCCATGGCCGCTGAGCCTGCGCGTCTGGAGCCTGTGCTCCGCAACGGGAGAGGCCACAACGGTGAGAGGCCCGCGTACCGCAAAAAAAAAAAAAATAAATAAATAAATAAAATAAGAATTCTGCAAAATATTCTATCCTATTAGTGACTCGGTCTAAAAATTAGGAAACCTTTAAAAGCCAAGTTTCACAGCCAATGTCTTAATTTAGTTAGAGGACAGAACGGTAAAAACGAAGATAGAACGGACCTTCAGGCCTGCAGAACATCCCATGAGCAGACTGCGCCGCCCTGGAGCAGCTCTTTGACTCTCACAAGAGTCTCAGCAGAAACAAAGCGCCACATTTCTGCCCCGGAGGCCCCTGGCAGCAGAGGAAAGGCCCCCGTCCCGTGCGTGGACCTTCCAGAGACACGCGGGGTCCAACCTTCCCCACCAGCGTCAAAAGAACACCTACAGATGGACGACTCAGCGCAGGGAAAGCAGGCCTCCTCCCACCCCCTGCGCAGAGCCCAGCTCTGACCATTAGCAGAATCTCCAAAAGCCGCCCCAGGAACAGCAGTGCCTGTCAGCTGTGCCCTTCCATTTAACGGGGCTATTACACAGGCTGGTGGTCTTCAGAAAGTCTTCATTAAAGTAATGACATTGAAGGATGCATGCCAGCAGGAGGGCAGCAGGCAGCAGGATCTCAGCAAACAGCTCGGCCCCGTGGAATGGCTCCAGGCCCACGTCGTGTAACCTGGAACGGATTAGAGGGGAGAGAGCCCCGAAGGTCGAGAGGCAGCCCTGCCCTAGGTCCTGCCTGACAAAGACGCCTTTCTTGAGAAGCCCCAGCTGCCCTTTCTCTTGATAAGCAAGTGGTATCTGACAGGGAGGTGCCCGGGAGAGCGTTTATGATGGCTACGCACACAATCCTACATACAGTCACTGTGATAGTGGGACTCTGGGTGGGGGGGAGAAGCAACAAGGCAAAACTTCTCCTGGATTATGAGAAACTAGTAACCCAGGCGATCCAGAGAACTTTATCGGCAGGGCCTGGCCTATCCACAGAATCTTCACCTGATCTAGGAAGGAGACTTCCCAGGGCCCTGGGACAAAATTAGTCATGAACTGCCTCCCAAACGCTGGTCAAATCTGTGACCGAGGGGAGGCTCTGTGGATAGAGAATTCCGCCTGCCGCACCAGGAAACAAAGGATATTGGGGCCATCAAGCTGACAGTCACTGCAGCCCCCCGTCCCCGCTCCCACCCTGACGGTGCGCCCTGAGGGGATTCAGGATGGAGAAAACAGGATACTGGCCCTAGATAGTTCTGCCAGCACACTCCCAGGTGTAGGTGGAGCAGCTCTGGGCCACGGGGGTTCTTTGGCAGGTGGGCTCAGGTGACCGGCGGGAGCCCAGTGCTCTCAGGGGACCATCTAGCACGTGTGCTCTTGGCGGAAACTCAGACCTGCGGCTAAAACTCAGACTGCGAGCTGAGCGTGGGGTCTGTCTGAGTCTCGTGAGACCCCAAGGTGGGGCTGGGAACACCTGGGGTTTCAAGTCCACAGGACTGGGACCCCGACAGAGCAGGGGTGACCTGGCAGCAAAGTCTTGATGGGTCCCCTCTCCCTGGACTCAGAGCTCTGACCTGGAATCTCGGAGCTGGAAGAGGCATCTCCCCAGACCTGGAGGAGCTTTGCAGAGATGCCCAGAGAGCACAGAACCAACAAGAAAAACCCTCTCCCTGCACATCAGCCCAAAGTCTCAGACGTCGCACCTGCTCAGGCTTCCACGGGGCCTTCCTAATAGCCCCTTTGGTGACTGACTGTTCTATCTCCTCTGCAAGTTCCCACCCAGGAAACCGTGGGGCTGCTTTCCATCAGATACCACATCCCCACTGCTGATCCCAGAAGCCATGAATCCTGGCAGAACTGGGCCCTTTTAGCAAATCAAACTGCAGGAGTGACCACCCACCAGCCTCAGGATCCAGGTTCTTCAGGGTTTCCTTGAAAAATCCAGCAACACCTTGAAACTGGAAAGTGTAGACGGCAGTAAGGACCACCATGGAATAAGAGACCACGACCAGCCCGAAGTAATTCAGGATCCTTCTCCATGAGTTACAGTGTATCTGCGATCTAGACACAGTTCCTGATGAATGGCGCTATGGGGATTAGAGAGACAGACAGGGCGGGGGCGGCCGAAACCAGAAGCGCAAGGGGCAGCTGGCAAGGAACAACTCTCGGTGCAGTCATTTTCTTCCAGCAGAAATCCTTGCTGGCTGGAGCCCAAGCTCGTTCACATACGAGGGTCTAGGCAAGTTTTAATGAGACACCGAAGCTAAGTCAGGGGGTGCAGGCCTTTCGTTAAGTTTCCTGCAGAAAAGCAAAGAAAAGGGGTCCCTCCCGGAGAGGTGGGAAGCTGTTGCACTGGGAGTCTTGTCTGTCTCTCGAGCGATCTGGGAGGTATTGGAAATCGATCTCTCCCTCTGTCTGAGTCTCCTGTCCACGCACTCTCTCTCTCCACCTATGTGTCGGAACCGCTCGCGTATCTAGAGCAAAGGTTGATGCGTCCGGCTGTGTGGCCTCACTGATAAATGTGATGGGTGCCCGGGTCAGAGTCCTAGCTGAGCGACAGTGGGTGTGAAGCCTGTGAGCATCGCGGCCAGATGATGGCAACAGCGCCGGCCAGAGGCAATCCTGGACGGCAGGGCCACCAGGCGGGTCCCGGAGTCGGAAGGCAGGAGGTGGGGCCAGCCTGGGACGGGGCCGGGGGATGGGGACGTGAGACAGGAGCTGGGGGCTTGGGGTCCCACCGGGGTCCACCTGGTCCCAGGCCACCCAGGACAGGAAGAGGAGGACGTAGACGACCTTGTATGACACCACCCTGCCGGCGAAGCTGAGGGCGAATAACATGCTGGCGCAGATGCAGATCGGGTACTCGACTCGGAGATCCTTGGGGATGGAGCCCAGAATGCCCACCAGGACGCTGCAGGGCCCTGTGCAGGCGAGAGGCGCGGGGCGGGCAGCCAGGGCCAGGCCCCCCAGTTCTGTTCTCTTGCCCTCTCCTAGTTCCTCCCCAGCTCCTAACGACGGTGCTGATTTCTGGGGCAGCAGCCACAGTGTCCGCTTCTTTGGGGTTACTCCACTGTTCCCTTCCGACAGGAGCCTGCACAGCCTGCAGGCCAAACTCCTCTGGGAGGGAGGAACAAGGGGGCTACAGGCATCAGAGGCCAGCTGGAGACGCCCCGCTACCTTCCAGCCCTGCCCAGCCGCTGGAGAGGTATGGGCCCAGGGCTGGGACCCCGGACCCTTGAACCAAGAGGGGTCAGAGAGCTTCTTCCAAAGACGCCTACCACCCAGGGCGATGGCTCTTCTCAGGATGGAGGCTGTGCCTCATACCCTCCCTGGGGCCAGAGAGTTCTAGAGCCAAACCCTTGAAGGTCAAAGCCCAACATGGAAGAGCCCTCGCCTGACGCCGGGCAGCCCCCTGGACGATGGGCTGTCCTTGAGCCCTGCTCTGCACCTCTGGGCGTGACCCAGGTCATCTGGGACCACTAGCTGTGTGTCCTTTGAGAGTTAATGGTGGGCCAGCTGAAAGCAGGCCAGGAGCAAGGGCCTGGGGGCTCCCTCACTTTGCCCTAAGATTCTGGGATTCCCGGGGGAAAATGGTTAACTTCAAAGTATGCACATAAATGTCCTGCAAAGGGGCAGGAGGCCGGCCGTCCTGGGTCCTCACCGCTCGCTTCCCCAGGGTCCTCCCTCCAAGCTTCTTCCTTGGCCTCTGCTGACCTCCACCTCTCCAAGACCTGCAGCCTCAGCGACAGCCCGAATACCGACGCACAGAGACTCTGCAGCGGAAACAAGCGCGACCTTTATGGCTCACCCGCGGCCTCCCCAGGAAACGAGCACGACTTTCCACCCTGGCCACAGGGGCTAGGACTGGAAACGGGCTTCTGCTTCTTTCAGAGCCCTGTTGTCTGGGGTGAGTGAGCCGCAGCGGCTGGGTGGAAGGGGGCAGCGGGGGACGGCTGGGACGTGGCCCTCTGCGGCCTGGTGCCCCTGGGCTCACATCACCCGCATCCTTTGGAGATAACGGGGGTCGGAGTGGAGGCGCTCATGCTGCCCACACCCCGAACCTTGCAGAGGAGGACTCTGAAGCCTGGAGTGAAGACAAAGGCGCACAGGGTCCCCCAGAGCTAGGGCTGAACCGAGGCCCCCAGGTTCAGCAAGCCCCAGGCCCTGCCTGGGAGGCCCCCGTGTCCCACCGTCCCTAGCCCTGTGCTGCGATCTTTTCTGAAATGGAAAATCCCCAGGCCCCACCCCCACCCCAGAGCCCTACCTTTGCACCCAGGTGGAGACACGGCTGCAGGTAGGGTTTGCGGTCCAGGTCGGTGAGGAGCCAGCCCGGGACCCCTGGAAACAACTCCTCCTGGGACGCCCGGAGGCCCAGCACGAAGCTCAGGAGGACCAGGGGGCTGGCGTAGCCGACCAGGAAGGGTGAGCTTCGCAGGGCCAGGTGGCGGTGGCTCCGGGACCTCCAGGTGACACAGGCCCAGAGCAGCAGCACGAAGCCCAGCCAGCGGTGTAGGAGAGGCTCCACGCCTGCGGGGAAGCAGCGCAGGGGCCAGCCCCTGTCAGAGCACCGCAGTTCAGAGCCTTCTTAAAACTTCATTTCCTGGGCTTCCCTGGGGGCGCAGCGGTTGAGAGTCCGCCTGCCGATGCAGGGGACGCGGGTTCGTGCCCCGGTCCGGGAAGATCCCACATGCCGCGGAGCGGCTGGGCCCGTGAGCCATGGCCGCTGAGCCTGCGCGTCCGGAGCCTGTGCTCCGCAACGGGAGAGGCCACAACAGTGACAGGCCCGCGTACCGCAAAACAAACAAACAAACAAAAACAAAAAACCCTGCATTTCCAAATCCAGCGGCCCCAACAAGAGCCCCCATTATTAGAGCAGCCAAGCAGGGCTTGCCCTACTCGACATACACTGATTTGGTCCTTCTCTCAAATCCACAGTAAAAACTTGGATGAATGCATTTTTTCAACAGCCAAAGCTCCCTTCTGAGCAGGGTTCCCAGTTCCTCTCCCAATCTCAGAGCCACCATCGGGAGTCACATCCCCGCACGAGAGGGTGGGCAGGGCCGCCCAGCCCCCTTCGAAGACCCTCCATGACCAGTGAGACTTGCTTCTTACAAGAGGTCTTTCCTTCGTTTGTAATGGTGATGAAAGCTTGGCCGTCTCAGCAACAAGGACAAGCAGAAGAAGCATTTTACCACACAAAGGCCTCTGTGAAAAGGACACATGGACCTCCATCCCAACCCGTCCTGTCCTCAGGCCCTGCTCAGGATACCCCCAGCTCGCATGGGATCTTTCATCACAGATGCCAAGGGCCTTCCACCTCTCTGAGCTGCATTCCAAGTGCCAGGGCCCAAGAATATACAATGGAGAAAAGACAGTCTCTTCAGCAAGTGGTGATGGGAAAGCTGGACAGCCTCCCGTAAATCAGTGAAATTAGAACACTCTCTCACACCATACACAAAAACTCACAATGGTTTAAAGACCTAAATATAAGGCATGACACCATAAAACTCCTAGAAGAAACAGAGGCAAAAACATTTTCAGACATAAATCGTAGCAATATTTTCTTAGGTCAGTCTCCCAAGGCAAAAGAAATAAAAGCAAAAATAAATAAATGGGACCTAATCAAACTTAAAAGTTTTGCACAGCAAAGGAAACCATCAATAAAGTGAAAAGACAACCTACGGAATGGGAGAAAATATTTGCAAATGATGCAACCAACAAGGGCTTAATTTCCAAAATATACAAACAGTCATACAACTCAATATCAAAAAAAAAAAAAAAAAAACTCAATCAAAAAATGGGCAGAAAACCTAAGTAGACTTTTCTCCAAAGAAGACATTCTGATGGCTGATGGCTGATAGGCACATGAAAATAGCTCAGCATCACTAATCATTAGAGAAATGCAAATCAAAACTACAATGAGGTATCACCTCACACCAGTCGGAGTGGCCATCATCAAAAAGTCTGCAAATAACAAATGCTGGAGAGGGCGTGGAGAAATGGAAACCCTCCTACATGGTTAGTGGAAATGTAAGTTGGTGCAGCCACTATGGAAAACAGTATGGAGTTTCCTTAAAAAACTAAAAGTAGAACTACCATTTGACCCAGCCATCCCACTCCTGGGCATATATCTGGAAAAGTCAAAAATTCTAATTCGAAAAGATACATGCACCCCAATGTTCATAGCAGCTATGAAATATTTACGATAACCAAGACATGGAAACAACTTAAATGTCCATCAACAGATGAATGGATAAAGAAGATGTGGTGTATATATATATGTGTACACACACACACACACACACACACACACACACAATGGAATACTACTCAGGCATTAAAAAATGAAATAATGCCATTTGCAGCAAAATGGATAGACTTATAGATTATCATACTAAGTGAAGTAAGTCAGACAAAGACAAGTATCATATGATATCACTTATATGTGGAATTTTAAAAAATGATACACATGAATCTATATACAAGACAGAAACAGACTCACAGATACAGAAAACAAACTTACGGTTGCCTAAGGGGAAAGGGAAGTAGGGGAGGAATAAATTAGGAGTTTGGGATTAACAGATTCAAACTACTATATACAAAATAGATACGCAACAAGCATTCACTGTGTAACACGGGGAACAATATTAAATATCTTGTAATAACCTGTAATGGAAAATAATCTGAAATATATATATAAATATATGACTGAATCACTTTGCTGTACACCTGAAACTAACACAATATTATAAATCAGCTATACTTCATTTAAAAAAAAATTTCCAAGTGTCGGGACGAAAAATGCGTTTTATCTAAACCTGGAGCCTGGCCGTCCCCACGGGCCATGTGATCAGGCAAACCCTAGGTGGACTCTGGCCACCCAGAGCACCCGGCCCACCCATCAGAGTACCAGGATCCACCTCCATGAGGAGAAGCTGGGAGTCGGGTGGGATGCAAATTCATATAGATTCACTGGGTGGTTTTTTTCCTCAGCCTCGGTCAGCAGAGTCTAAGCGAGGCTTCACCGCCAAACCCTCTCTCCTCTCTGCAAAAGACAAAGCCCAGCACTGGGCACACAACAGAAAGAGCCCACACCTTCCCCTGCAGTCGGCCCCATGCTGTGCGGTCCACCCAGGCCTCTGCTGCTGTCTCAGGGGCCGCAAGCATCCCAGGTGGCCTCAGGGTTACACGGTGCTCCGAACATCCAAGTCTCCTTTAGGACCCCGTATGCTCTCTGCACCCACGCATGCAGCTAAAGACCTCAAAGACAGGCTCCTAGTTCTTGGCACCTGGGCCTCTCCCGAGGGAGCGTCCCCCACTGGGCCACCCTCCCCAAGGTGGCAGCCCTCCCAGGACTCACCATCATGGTGACCAGCGCGGGGAAGTAGCTGTGCCTCACGGCGAGGTGGCCCAAGACCGAGGAGCTGCTCAGCCCTCACTCTGTGGGGAAGGCGGCGGCAGCAAGTCCCGCAGCAAAGGGGGGCCGCTGCAACAGGACAGGCACACCCGGAGCTCGGACGGCTCTGTCCCAGCGCATGGAGGGCTCGGATCACCCTGCAGCTCAAGTCCATCCCCGTGGCCACATGAGGGAAGCCTGGCTCGCCTCAGCCCTACCACCCACCCACACCTTCCATCCAAACAGACAGCACATCCTCTGAGTCTTGCCTGAGCCTATCCGTGGGCCCAACGGCACCTTTGCCAACGCCCTCAAGCCAACATGGTGGCCGTGAGCACTTATTCCTGGAGCCTCCTGGGGGGCCAGGCCATCGGTTGGTTCTCGGCACATACTTCCAGAATAAATGAACGGGATGCCCCCGCTGCGGCAGCCCAGCGCAGGTTCAGGAACTCCCTCTAAGCAGTCTACGGTATGCCATCACTCAGGAAGCTATTATTAGGTGCCTTCTGTATGCCCAGCCTGTGCTGAGCATCGCAGGGACCACTAAGTGGCATCAGCTCTGTCTTCCAAGGAGTTAAAACCAAGTTGGACAGAGACGGTCCCAGGAACTCGCCGGAGGACCAGTTAAGATGGCACGTGGTAGCGTGTGTGTCCGTGCTGCTCGGAATTCTCGCCTCCTTCCCAGAAGGAGGTGAGGATGGGGGCCGGGAACACGACTGCCCTCATGTCTTCGGGTCATCACGGCCTTGCACAGAACAGTCTAGAATTCTCAGCCCAGGGTGGTTTTGCCCCTCCCCCGCCAGGGGACATTTGGCAATGTCTAGAGACTTTCTGGCATGGCGGGGGCGGGGAGATAATACTGGTATGTAGCGGGTGGAGGCCAGGGACGCTGCTTAACGCCCTATATCACACTGGACGGCCACCAGAGAAGAAGAATCCCGCCCGAAATGTTGCTGGTGCCGAGATGGAGAACCCCCCTCTAGCCTGGATTAAGTTAGGATTAAGTTAAGAGCGTGGGTTTTAAGGCAGCCAGACATGGTTTCATGTGGGCCAGTGACTTGAGCGCTGTGATCCCCTATTTCCTCCTCAGTAAAATGAGCGCGACGATTACACCGATTTACGAGGCCTCTTTCATCCTGAGAGGACAGAATGAGGGGCTGCGTGTTCCAGGGCCCTGGGGCTCAGCTCACACGTCGAAAGAGTTGCCGTTCTCGCCATTATGATGAACCTAAAACTTGCCAGACTGGGACAGAGACTCATGCGCTCCACGCCCCCCAGCCTGGGTTTTTCTTGCCCCAAGAACGTCCCCCAAGCAAGGGTGAGGTGTGCTTCGGGTCTCCCACGTCCCGTCTGAACTCGACAGCCGTGGCCTGGGTGACTGGCCCAACTCCAGGGTGAGGGCTCCCATCTGACCATCTCCCTGAAGAGCCCTGGCCATTGCCTCCTGCTTCTATGTGGTCTTGGACGTGAAGGGCTTTGATGCATTGAGACTAGGAGCTGGGATGTTGTGGGGTTTGCAGGCCCTCGTCGGGTCTTTGAGAACGTCTGACTCTTTTCCAGCACAAAGAAGCCTGGTGGGTTCAGGCCCGGGCATTGCCCTGGGGCTCCACGCAGAACGGGGAGATCCTGCCAGCTCCCACCTGTGAGGGGTGTCACCTGGCAAAGGAGGGAGGGCCTCTTGGAGGTTCCTGGACGGGAGGCCAGAGGTCACAGGCTCCATGGCACTCCCAGGACGCCCCAGATGAGCCCGGACACCGCGAGGCGGAAGCCAGCACAGAGGGCAGTTTTCCTTTAAGTTTCCAGCAACAACTTGTATAAAAGCCACGTGAGACTCCGAGGGACATGGCGTCCTGCCGTGGTCAGAGTCGTGGTTTCTAAAAGCCTGTTTCGGACCCGGAATCTCCTCAACGTGCCTTTCCTCGCCTTCCCTCTGGCACCTGAATTTGATCTTCCCCAAGCTTTCAAGCGAGTCATCCCAGAGCGTCTGCATTCCATCACCCCTCCCCGGCACTCCCACCCTCAGCGCCCACAGCCCCCAGCCCACCACAGGCCCCCCACGTCTGCACGGTGCTGTTTAAACTCCCGGGCCGCTGCAAGGCCTCACACATCCATCCCTTCCAGAACCTGTGATGCGCCGCGCGTACAATGAGCGAAACAACTTCTGCTCCCGCGTCCACGCTGCATCCAGGCTGGGGGCAGAGACGGTGGAGAATCTCACACACACACATGTAAAACGACAGCTATGCTCAGCGCCAAGACAGAGGTACACGGTGGTCAGAGAGGCCAGGGCGGCTTCCGGGGGAAGGAAGGAATGACGGAGGCTCGCTGAGCTGGGGTGGGGACCGGAGCCAAAATGAGCCTGAACAGCCCTCTGTAGAGGGGACGCTGCTGAGGAAGGATGCTGGGGAGCTAGAAGACACAAGAGGTCACCCAGGGCCTTGGTCTTTACCCCAAGAGCAATGGGGAGCCATTGAAGGCTTGTGGTGGGTGCACGGCAGCAAGGTTAGATTTACTGGAAAGAGTACCTCCAGCCGCTATGCAGAGAATAGACTAGAGGGGACAGGAGTGCGTGGCAGACCATCGGGGGCATTGCCGGAGCCCTGGGAGAGTGGGGACACTGCGCTGGTGGCCTGAAGTGGGGGAATGAGCGAGTCTGGAGTAACTTAGGACAATGCAGAAGCAACTTTTTGGTGCCTTCGATACGGGGTTGAGGGAAGGCGAGAACTTGCTTGCAAAGTTTGGATGGACGGAGATACCAGTCCCCTAGACAGGACATTCCGGAAGCAGACCAGATCAGGGAGACACCCTGAGCACTGTTTGGGGCAGGTGAGGTCTGAGGGCTTTGAGGACATTCATGCCCTACTTAGCCCATGCTCTTCTCAAGCAGAGAACTACTTATTTCACACCAAAACATATAGACTTCACCCAGGATGTTCCCCCAGCCAGGAAAGAACTTCCCATCACCTCCAGCTATAGAGACCCAACCCACCCTTCAAGCTGAGCCCTTCCTCCCCTCCACCCGGTGTCCCTGGTTGAGGCGGTGCAGGGAGCCCCAGAGATGCCCGTCTTCCCAGGACCACAGCCAGTAAGAAGCACTTCCCTCCCCAGAGAGGGCCCCAGCCCTGCTGCTCCTCGGCCTGCTCTCCAGCAATTCACACGCACACCTTAGCGCCCTGGCTGCGTGCTGGGTTCTGGAGGACAGAAACCCAGCCTTGTAGTCTCCGTAGCCTCCACAATCCCGCGCCCACCAGGGGTCAGGCCTGGAGCCGTCACCCTGCCTCCCCTCGGAGAGCAGCAAGTTCTTGCTGAAGCACCGTTCCCCTTCTGCTCGCGCAGAGCCCAGGCCGGGCAAATGGCTCTGTGCAGAAAGCGCTCTTTAAAATGCACTGTGTGCAGGAGTTTCAAGAGACAGAGGCCCGCTGCAGCGAGTTTCAAAAAGGAGCAAGTGGGTGATGAACGGTCTCTGCTTGTTACCAGGCGAAGGAACGAGGGACTCTGTCTGTTTGGGGCAAATAAAGTGCGACATGTATCACCGGCGGGGCTCTGCCAGAGGGAGGCTCCTGGACCCACTGGACGGGAAAGCGCAGCTCCCAGCTCATCCGAGCATCACACAATCAGGTTCTTCTCTCAGATGAAATGTGAAAGCATTTCACTTCCAAAGTTGGGGGGGTGTCCCCTGGCCCCTCACGGGGGGCAGGGTCTCAGGTTCACGGCTCCTATGCAGAGAGGAACTTCTGAGAGGCTGCCTCAAGGCATGGACAAACAGGTGTGATTGCTTTTTGTTTTTCAGTTAATCCAGAAGATTCTATGTTTGAACTTTTCCATCCTGGGCAGCGCTATGACATAGATCTAGGGCAGTTCTAACCTAGCCTGGCTTAGTGGAGCAAGAAATTACAGTTCATCTGTAGTATATTAACGACATCCTTCTGCTTCCCCTCCTCCTGGAGCTATCTGCAAGATTAAATCCAGGGCGAGCTATGAGCATCTTTTATTAACAACACCCTGTGCCCAGAGCACTGGGTTAGGCACGGTGGAGAGAGAAGGAAGAGTGCTCTCGGGGTCTGTAAACAGATGCTGTCACAGAGTTGCACGTCCCGAAGTCCAAAGTGACAGGCCCGACCCTGAGAATAGAAACTCAGGAAGGTGCTTGGTCCAGGAGTGACAGGGCAGAGCGGGGAGGTTTGCTTTCACTTCAGGGAACGCAACCGGCTGTTTGCAGATACAAATCTGTTCCCGGGCTTCCTTTGGGCCTGGGCACTCAGAGGTGTCATGCGGCTATGCATAGAAACAGATCCAAGGTAAAGGATGGGCTCGTCCTGCCAAGGCAAGCAGGAATGTAATCACCCCGAAGCGAGTGGTGTGGGCAATTACTGATACAGACTACTTCTTTGAAGATGGACAGCTTCTCATCAGGGCTGGGGAGGCTGGGCTGGTGACCTTGGGCAAGTTATTTGCTCCTGGGAGCCCCACCCCGAAGATGAGAGGCGCCTGCCAATCAGTCCCCCTTGTCTCAGGAAGCCGTCGCCATGCCTGCCGCCTGAGTATTCCTACCCACATCTATTACGCGAAGCGACAAATGATGCATGGGTATCAGACTTTGCCCCTTGCAGAGGGGCTGGCACTTGCCTGGTTCCCCTCAGCCAGCAGCACTCCCTACTCGGTGTTTGCAGGCCAAGGCTGGACCTCTGGCTGTGCTGCCCACTGGCACCATCTTGGTTTGCTGAGCTTGCGATTTTCCTGGTGGTTTAACTCAACTTTGGCACCTTTTTACTGTTAAGACAGAAGCTCCGGGGCTTCCCTGGTGGTGCAGTGGTTAAGAATCCAGCTGCCAATGCAGGGGACACGGGTTCGAGCCCTGGTCCAGGAAGATCCCACATGCCGCGGAGCAACTAAGCTCATGCGCCACAACTACTGAGCCTGTGCTCTAGAGCCCGCGAGCCACAACTCCTGAAGCCCACGCGCCTAGAGCCCGTGCTCCGCAACAATAGAAGCCACCGCAATGAGAAGCCCGAGCATCGCAATGAAGAGTAGCCCCCGCTCGCCGCAACTAGAGAAAGCCCGTGCGCAGCAACGAAGACCCAACACAGCCAAAAGAAAAAGAAGCTCCGGCATTGCACTGCCTGGGTTCGAATTCCAGTTTTACCACCTGATACGGGTATAACCTGAGTGGGTGACACTCCTTCCACCTCAGTTTCCTTGTCTATAGAAGAAGGACAAGGATAACGTAAAGCACATGAAACGGCACCGGGCACGGAGGAAACCCGCCGTAACTTCCCTTCTTATTGTAGCTGTTACTGTTATCATGATGCTGCGCGGGGCTGCTGTAGTGGGTACCCCTCGGGGTGTCTTACCTTCGCTGCCCGAGGTGCATGGCACAGAGTGCAGCTCCTGGGCTTCACCTTTGCTTGGCCACCTCGTGGGGAGCACCTCCCTCTCTTCCCGCTTCTGGAGGAAAACAGGGCTTTGAAATCCCCAGTTATCTGACGAATCCCACCTATGAGACTGCTGGGTACCTAAGATGCCCTCCCTCCAGGGGAAGAAGAAACCACGGGGTGGGGGGGCTGCGGATGTTCAAAACTGAGGCTGGGCCCCCGGAAACCCTGCCTCTGAGGACTCCAGACCCTTGGGTAGGAATCCCTTCCCCCAGATCCCCGCCCTGCTCAGCCCCTGGGCAGGGGGTGGGGCGGTGAGCCATGTGCTTGTTTGAAACACGCAAACACTGTTACTTCAGCAGGTAAGCCATGCGGAGTGAGAGCTTTCGTTCTTTTTGCTGTAGCGAGTTTTCACAATCTGGTGTGTGTGTTGCTCTCCCAGCATATTGCAATTTGGATTCTAAATCTTCATCGGAAGTACTTGATCTGTATTTAGATTTCATAAAATGTAAAGTGGAAAACAGATCGACGCACCCAAGTTGTTCCAAACAAACTTTCAAGTTTTCCAATAACCGAGTCAAGTGTTAGTTTTTAAATTTTCACTTTAATTAAGTAAAATGAAGCATCTGTTCCCCAGTCTCAGGAGCTGCGTTTCAAGTGCTCAAAAGCCACACGTGGCTGGTGGCGGCTGTGGGTTGGATGGTGCCGATAAAGAACATTTCCTCCATCATCATAGAGAGTTCTGTCTCATTGTTCTGCTCTAGAACAATGCCCTGCGGGGGCCGGTGAAGATGCAGACCCTGATCAGCAGATGGCAGGGGTCCTGACAAGCTCCCGGCCAGGGCTGTGCTGCAGGCTCATGGACCAGGCTCGGAGCGGTGATGCTCTGGAGACAAGCATGCAGCCCGTTCTGGCCCTGCCTCCTACTAAAGCGGCCTACCCGCCACACTTCCCCGGGGCTCCTGACCCTCTGTAAATCAGGGCTGGCAAAACCTCCAAGAATTTCTGTGAGTCGTAAGGTAACAGGACTCGCTCAGGGATCTGTTCCTCCATTGATGGGCAGCTACAATTTTTTGCACATTAAACTGAAACATGCCTCTTTATACCTTACACCCTCCCACCTTCCTTCTGTCCCCTGGAGCTGAGTGGAGACAAGTTGTCTTGGCCACGCGATAGCCCTTCAAACATTCTAAGGCATCTATCACATCTCCTTAATCTTCTCTGCTCCTGCTTTACACTGTCACACCCCATCTGTTTAGTTCCATGGGAGGAGAAACCTGGTAAGCAACTATCGGTCATTCACACTCTAGTGAGAGATTGCTCACCTGCTTGCTTTCCTCTGTAGGAGTGGGCAGGCGAACAAATGGTCCCAGCTCTCTGGGGACAACTTACCCCAGGCTGTGGGGCCTGCTGTGGCAGCAAGAGGACCAGCGTGTACTAGGACAACAACAGAATCAGAGGGTTTACAATCTCTGGCCAGTCAAGGCTGGGATGGAGGTGGAACTTCCAGAACTCTGTGTGGTTGGTCTTGATGTGTGCAGTCATCCCCAGCAGCCTGCATGGAGAGAGCCAGCTGGGAAGTCGCCAGGTGCTGCCGTGGACCCCCCCCGCCCCCAGGTCTGGCACCCCTTCCGGGCAGCGCCTGCATCTTAGCCTTCTCCACCCCAAGGAGCCATTTGCCTGGGGAGTAGATGACCAGACTCAGGGTGAGGGCATGCCATGGGGCCCTGGCTACCTCGGAGCAAACCCTGCTTAGACGGCCTTTCCTCCCCAGTGTGCCCCCAGGGCCAACTCCAGGAGTTTCCCTTGTGGGTTCCCACAGCCCCCTGCCCCTGCCCTACCATGGGATGGGACTCGTCACATCGTCCAGCAGCTCATCTGCCTCCGCCGTCGGACGGGGAGAGCTGTCTGCCTCGCCTGTTGCCCTCAGTGCTTGGCCCCCAGCTGTCAGCCACCGTCCCTTCTGAAGGGCACTGGAAGCCCGTCTATAGGTGGGAAACCTAAGCAAGGCCACATCTCTCCTGTTTGCTCCTATATTCCCCGGGCCAGTACCTGGAATATTATAGGACCTTGATAAGGCTTGTTGAATGAATGAATGACACGACAGCAGGTAGCCCAATGTGGAGGTAGGCGGGGCTTCTCTCCTTCTGGAAGGATGCAATTGTGGGCACAGACCTTAGATTTCCCGTCCCTGTGTGGCCTCCTCCCGAGCTGGCCATGGCCCTGTCCTCAGCTTTCCGGATGTGGAAGCTGGTAGACACCTCTCGTCCTCATTCTCCCTCATGCGGTCAAGAAAATACCAGTAGAAAAAGGCTTTGCTAGCCCGAAGCCAGTCCTTCTGGGGGACACGAAAATGCAACCCTGGCCGTCTAAACCACACCGCCCCCAGGGAGGTTAGGCCCTCCACCATCTATGGTGGGGGGACGATCAGGCCAGTACCTGGTGTAAATGTTGTCAGGCGGCACGAGGTCCTGGAAGAAGGGGAGCTGGTAGAGGCACAGGACCCCCAGGTGGCTGATGGTAAAGATGGCCGTGAAGACACAGAGGGTGCTGGAGGCCACGGTGCTCAGGGCCTGGCGGCATAGGCCCACCAGGAGCCCAGGCCCAGGAAGGCCCCGGAGTACACGGCCGAGGTCACGGAAGGGGAGACCGTCCCTGGGGAGACAGCCCCCACCCACGTGACGGGCAGCCCCGCCCAGCTCGGAGTCCCAGCCAGTGCTCCGAGACCCGGCGCCGGAGAAGCCAGCTCTGGAAACAGCCTGCAGGACTGGCCATGACAGCCACATGTCCCAGAGAGAAGGGGGGGACCTGTAGACACCCAAGCTTGGGCTTCCATGGGGTGGCCTGAGCCCTTCCACCTGAACAGCAGCGAGAGCTGATGGCCACGTCACTCCATCCCTGTTCCACTGAGCCAGCAGGCACTGCCTCTCCATCTCTCTTCTGCTCCGGGGAGCCCACCGTCCAGTTCTCAGCTGCGCCTCTGCGTCCCCTTTCTCTCCACAGCCGTGGCCTCGTTCCGTGAGGGCCCCCAGCCCGTCCCAGCCTCCCTGTGGTCCGCCCACCCCATCAGGCAGCCCAGCACTGGCCCTGCCAGGGGACCTCTTGGTACCTGCCGCGCCCAGGAGAAGGGTCACCAGGTCCTTCCATGAGGCGGGCAGGAAGGGCTCCAGGATGGCTTTCAAGCCCGAGGTGAAGGCAGTGACTTTAGGACCAAGTCCTTGCTCGTCCCCTCGGCCTGCCTGGTCTTCTCGTCACTGACTTCAGAGCACGAGCTGGGCATGTCATCCTCAAAGTCGCTCTCGTGATCCTGGAGAAGTCAAAGGAGAAGCCCTTCCCTGCCTGACAGATGAGCGGCTCTCCTACCCGAAAGGGTCTGGCACGAGCATCGGCAGTGCAAGGGGCCCAGAAGGGGGAGTGACTCGCTGACGGTCACACAGCGAGGCCCAGACCCAGGCAAGAGCCCACGCTACTGGGACGCCGGTCTCAGCACTTGACCTGCACTCTTCCTTCGCGCCCTTTCATGGTGACAACCCTGTGAGGATAAAGCCTTGCTGAGTTCTGGGAGGACTTCTAGTAAATTCCTGAACCTGAGGGTGGCCTTGGGGACTCTCAAGAGGTGCTATGGAAATTCCCTGGTGACGCAGTGGTTAAGACTCCGTGTTCCCAATGCAGGGGGCCCGGGTTCGATCCCTGGTCAGGGAACTAGACCCCGCATGCCACAACGAAGATCCTGCACAGCCAAATAAATAAGTAAATATTAAAAAAAAAAAAAAGAGGTACCATGACCTTACAGATCCACCATCCACCTGGGCCTATGCTTCCACCCCAAACTGAGGAAGATGAGCCCAAAAGTCTCCCCGGTCCTTCCAGGGACACCTGCACTTAAATCGCCTGTGTGTGTGCACTGGTGTTTCAGCTGAAAGAATGAATCCCTAATGGTGGGAACTTCAGGCAGTGGTGTGGGGGGTGTTGAGGGAGCCTGGGCAGCCCAGAAAGCGTCCCTCCCCAGCCCCCGCCCCACAGAGTGGGCGTTGCCGGCTGCGGAAGAGCCCCCAGGGTGGGTTCCCTGCCACGTGCTCCAGCCTCACTTCCAGTGGAAGCTGTTCTTCTACTGCTACTTACTGAGCAGCTAGTGCAGACCTGGCTTTGTCCAGGTGCTGGGGACACAGAGGTCAGCCGTCGAAGCGGCTGCCTGGGAGCCACGTCCTCCTGGGACGGTCAGGGCGCCTATCAGCCCTGAGAAGTGCTGACAAGGCCTGCAGGGTTGAGCCTTTTTAACTTTGAGGAACTCTGCATTTCTCTTTTTTTCGTAAGAAGTGCTGATAAGGCCTGTGGCGTTGACCCTTTTTAACTTTGAGGAACTCGGCATTTCTTTTTCGTGAAGACCACTCAGCATCTTGTGGGGCACGTGGTCCCACCCGCCTCCTGGCAACCCCTCTCCTACCTACCTTCACGCTGTCCCCCTCTCCCCTGGTCTCGTCCTCTGCGTGGCCCATGGTATCGAAAGGGGAAGGTGCTGTGGTCCCAGGAGACTCTGCCAGCTCGTGGCCCAGCCTGGAGGTGACGAGCCCCACAGGGGCCATCCAGATGTATGGAGCCATGAGGCACACAGTGTCCGTCGCATCCACCTGGCTGAACCTGAGTGGCAGGGGAGAGTGTCCAGCCTGGTGCCCTGCCCCCTCCCATCCCCCAGCCCCATGCTTCCCAAGAAGGACAACTGCCATGCCCCCCACCCTAGGAGGCTTCCCCTCCCCTCCTAACCTCCCTGGGCCTCAATTTCCTCATCTGCAAAATGGGGATGTAACAGAATCTACATCCTGTGCGTGTGGTGAGAATTACACAGACATATTAGCGTTATCAACACTGTAACTGGCAACATTGCTGTGATACTGCTTGGTACCAACCACAGTGAACGACTGGGCGTGTGGTGAGGAGTGGGTGTGCTGGGGTCCACTGCGTGTTGAACCCCCAGCTCCACTGTGTATAAACTGTGTGGCCGGCGAGTCACCTGCCCCCCCGCCCCCTTTTCCTCACTTCCAGGGCTGTTGTGAGATGAGACGGTGCATTTATGTGGATTATTTCAGGTGCACGGCGTGTGGATGGGGTCGAGTGGGTACTGTGGTGGTCACCCGCTGACCCCCAGGCCCTTTCCTGACCTTGGTTATTTTTCCTGGGTGTGGGGCCCACGTCCTGCCCAGGGTCAGCTTCTCTGCGGAAGGACCAGGCCTCGCTCTGCTGCTTCACCCCCACTCCCAGGTTCCCCTCGCCTGACGACCCCAAGATGCTAGAGGGCCTCCTCCCAAATGGTACCTGCAGAAGATGCAGTAGCTCAGGCTCTGGCCACCGAGGCGCTCTCAGGGCTGTGGAGAGGCTGGAAGGCCAAGGGCAGGGCTGGTTTTCCCCTGGCAGACCCAGGACATTTGGAGGCCCTGGCTCTCCACAGGAGGGTGGGGACGGCCTTGTCCACGTTTCCTCCTGGTGCCCCCTGCAGGTAGGGGAGCATCGTGCCCTCATCCCTGCCCATGACCTTGCTGATGCCAAGCAGAGTCAGGCATCACCAAGGTCCAGAAAGGGCCCCAGTAGGGTGAGGCAGGAGGGGCCTGAAGTGGGGGGCAGGCAGGGGTACCTCAAGTCTGAGTCCTGAGGACAAGGAGGGTGGGGACCCACCCGGGGAAAAGGGGTGGGTTCCCAGGAGCCCAGTGTCATCCCCGTGGATGATGTCCCAGATAGGCAAGTCAGAAATAGCCCCTGAAGGGGCTTCCCTGGTGGGCAGTGGTTGAGAGTCCACCTGCCGAAGCAGGGGACACAGGTTCGTGCCCCGGTCCGGGAAGATCCCACATGCCGCGGAGCGGCTGGGCCCGTGAGCCATGGCCGCTGAGCCTGCGCGTCCGGAGCCTGTGCTCCGCAACGGGAGAGGCCACGGCAGTGAGAGGCCCGCGCACCGCAAAAAAAAAAAAAAAAAAAGAAAAAGATGTAGCTCTTGAAGCGTGTTCTTTAGAAATGTGGGAAGAAGTGGCTAAAAGAGCAGATTAGGGATTCAAGGGTGGGACAAGGGACTGTCTTTTTCCTCAGGAGTGTATGGAACTCTTTGGCTTTTCAATTATGTACCTGCATTACTTTGATCGAAAGGAAAAGTTAAAGCAGTACTAGATTTCCTTAATTCATATCATCAGAGTGAGCGGTTCCGAAATGCAGCGATACGGGAATGGGTTACGCCAGGTTCATCCGCGGGTCGTTACTTACAGGATGGTGAGGCCATCAATTGCGCGGACGCGGCAGTTAAAAAGAATGAGGTAAATCCGATGTACTGATGACAGAGCAGATGGACTTAGTGACCTCGCGTGGCGGAAACACGGAGGGTCCACCCAGTACAGCCCGAGGGAGGCGGGCGGTACCCCGTGGCCAGATCATGGATGCTTTCCCTTCCTTTCTTATCCATTTCATCCAGGGTTTAATTTTTTTACGATGAGCATGGATTCCTGCTGTAATCAGAACAGAGCTTATGCCATAAAAATATATAAAAATCAATTCAGAGGAAATAAAGGTAGCTTCATGTTTGGACTAGAGAAACACATGACTCAAGAAACACGGGGGCTGGGGGTGGGCGGGTGGGAGGAAAGAGGCGAGAAGGAGGCGTCAGCTTGGGGGTGGGGGGCCGTGACGAGGGAATGCTTAGGGGCTGGTCCCCTTATTCTTCCTGTCGCGGTGCCGACACACACAGCCCCCCCAGTCACACTGGAATTTCAGATGAACAATGGATAATTTCTTAGTACGAGTCTGTCCCAGGAAATATTGGGGACATCCTCATGTAAAAAGGTATTTCTTGTTTATCTGAAATTCTGATGTAACTGGTCTCCTGTGTTTACATTTACTAACCCTGGCAGCCCTGCGTTTTGGGGACCTGGGCCCCATGAGAACGTGATGAAAACCCGAGGCCTTCCTCTGAAAAAATGTCCAGGCCCTACTTTGCAAACAATCCCAGGGAATTCACGGAACCCTCTGCAAATCCATCCATGGGTTTAGACCAGGGCTCAGAAACCTTTTTCTGCAAAGCACCAGATAGTAAATATCTTCAACAAAAGCAACCATAGACCGTACGTGTATACCAAGGGGCGTGGCCGCACAACAATAAAACTTGACGGGAAATTCAAATTTCAGTTCCCATAAATAATTTCCGTCAGTCAAGAAAAATGTGCTCCTTCTTTTGATGTCTCCCCACCCCTGCCCAACCATTTAAAAATATAAAAACCATTCTTGGCTGGTAGACGGGACTTGGCCCTGGGGCGGTGGTTTGCCAACCCCAGGTCTAGAGCTCCCAACTGTTTCCCTCCTTCGTGCCCCGCGCCCTCCTGGTCCTGCTGCAGCCCTGGTGCTCCCTGAATGGAGAGGGCAGTGCATGGTGCCCCCACGAAGTGTGAAGTCTTCGGAAGATGCCAGGGAGTTGTTTTTAGGGAGACGGTTGTCGTGGAAAGAATACGGGCTGGTTCCAGTGCGGTCTTTCTCTAATGGTTAAATCACACGTGGGCCCGCAGCCTTGGGGCTCCCTGTATCCCAGCTGCCGGAGGGTGAACGTGAAGGTGGTCTTTACCGTCGGGTGGTCCAGAGAGAAAGGCGACCTGCAGGGCCCCCTGCAGCAGGAAGAAGAGGATGCCGGTGCCCCACACGGCTCGCAGGAAGTGCTTGGTGGTTCCTGGAAGGGGGGTGCGGAGTAGATGGTCGGGGGCCATGCGGCCCGGGAAGGCCCAGGCAACTCTCTTGCTGAGGCCAGGCCCTGCCCTCACCTCTAGCTGGGTCACTGGAGATGCGAGCCCAAGCGGGTGGTGGCTTGCTGGGGTGTTGGGATGTTCAGGAGGAGAAATGAAGTGAGCCGTCTCTTCCGGTCCCTAGCAGCCCCTCTCCTTGGGCTATTTGATCCTTTGCTGCCGCTCTGTTTGCTGGCAGGACTCACAGCCGGTCTGTGTCCAGCCGGGCCACGTCGGACCCCAGGGTGGGACCATATTGGATGTGTGGCCGTGTGTGGCCAGTGCTGGCATCACCGTCTAGAGACACGTGACCTCCCCGTGGCAGGGCGGGGTCGCAAACTTGCTGGCAAAGTGCTGGCGAGCACATCAAGGCCTCTCACGAGGCTGGTCTCGCTCTTCGGGGACATGAGCCCAACGGGGACAGAGAGTGAGCTTTTCACCAGGCTGGATGTCCTCAGTTCAAAGGGTTGTCTTGGCCGGCAGCGGGACCTGGTTTGCCCTGGGAGGCTCCCGGCAAATACTGGTCGAAGGAACACGTGATTTAACCAGGCCTGAGATTCAGCCCTTCTTGTTCGTGTCGCCCTTAGGGAGTCCAGAAGCTCTTCCTTTTATGAGAAGTGGCCTCAGAGGGTGGCTGCTTCTTAATGGCCTTTCTTGATGAAATAAAAAGTGGTCCTCTCCCCTCTGATTTTTTTTTTTTTTACTAGTCTATAAAATCCCAAATCTGGGGGTCAGAGCCTTCAGTGAAGAGTAAAAACAATCTTCCAGTGCGTTAATTTACTGGAAAGGAGTATCCCTAGACCCTCTGAGAATATTCCATATTTATCCATCTCTCCTATTGCCTCCGAAGGACTTTCTGACGTGGAATGCTTCTGTGCTCCTCCGCCAGCTTTGTCAAACAAGGCATCGAAAAGTGTTTGACATTGACCCCTAGGAGGATACTGAGGAAACCCTCTGCCTGGAGCCAAAACACATAAAAAGGCTGATTTTCTAAAGGCTGGACGGTGGAATCTACAAGCGTGGCGTGTGATTTTGTTCACCACTCCCCCCGACCCACCTGCATGCCTCGGGGGGTGAAGGTGGCCTACCTCTCACGGAACTGGCTGAAGGTTCGCAGAGCAGTGCGTTCAGAAGCGGGAACGCCAGGTAGACCACTGAGAAGCCATTGTACCTGGATAAAACAGCTGAAGGAGAGGGCAAAGTGAGCTGGGTCTAAGGTGCCCTAGAAGCCCCACAGTGGACATGAAGACAAACAAGGAAATGAGCGGGGAACAGATGTGCTGACATTACATTAAGAGCCTCTTGAAAATCAACCTGTCAGAATTAGTTGCTTGTTCTTTCCAAGTGGTTTTTGAATTCTCGGGTTTTTTCTTTCTTTTTCCTTTCTTTAAGGAAATAAATACTTGTACAGATTCTTCTCCCCAATCAGTTGCCTGCCTTTGAAATTAACCATTTCTCTGGCTCCTCCACTGATTGGGGCCACGTCCCCACCTCAATCTTTCAGAAGTACTATTGTGCCCGGCGTGATTCGCTCAGCCGCACACAATGTAACTGAAATGTGATGGGGAAAAAAATTAGCATCTCCAGTGAACTGGAAAGAATGCATCTGATTTCAAAATGTGTACTTAAAAAAGAGCACCCAGGCTGGTGCTCCCAACCATAGGGCTTATTCTGTCAAGCCAAGTCTGAAATGCATTTTTGCAGAGGGGCAACTTTATTTATGAATAAAGAGGAAGGGAAGATCTGGGCACAGGGAGGGGAAAAAAAAAGAAAAGAAAAGCATCTTGAGGATTTAATGTAGCTTGGATTAATCAAAGCGCCAGCTTTTAAGCTGTGTGTCCCCACGGAGGAGTGAATTAATGAGCGATTTATGCAATGAATATATTTTATTCCTTTAATTATCTAGGTATTTCAGACGAACGTGCTTCTTCTGACTTGAATTCTCCAGGTACTTCTCTGAAATTTTAGCTTCACTTTGCATGTATAATTACAGCCTCAAGTTCTTCAGGGAACAAGTCTCAAGGTGGTAGAAAACGTCTCTGGGCCTCCCCCCTCATGCAAAGCAAGTCGGTTGCTCACCACTCATCCCCAACTCTCTCCTGAACCCTCTTGAATGAAGAATCTATTTTGGAATTATCCTTAGGCCAGGGTCTCCAAGGCTGGTTTTGGGGGAGGCGGGGAGAGGCTAATCAGAACCCGGGCCCTGGACTCCACCCCTGGAGACTCAGAACCGGCAGGTCTGGGATGGGGCCTGGGAAGCTGTATTTCTAAAGGTCCGCTCCCCCCCACACACACAGTGAGAAGAAAATGCTCACTTAGGCAAGTTCGCTTATCTGCTGCCTGCCAAGGGCGAGCTGCAGACCCCAGGCTGAAGGCTGGGAAGATGGATTTTCCCCTCTCACAGCACAAACTCAGTTGCAATTTGGATCCCCAAGAAATGGTGAGTAGGGGCTGAGTTTGCAGGCTGCGCAGCTCGGGGGGGTCCCTGATCACCCTGTGTTGGGTCTGTTGTCATTGTCCTGGCTTCCAGGAAACGCGGACGGGGGCTGGCAGCACATGGCGGTGGAATGCCCAGGCTAGGCCCCCTCGTGTGTCAAGGTCAGACTTCTCTCCCCCGGCAGCTTTACCAAAATGGATGGCCAGGTTGCCAGAAACAATGGCTTGAGGACCGCCGAGGCGGCTGGAGCTATTGAAAGCTCGGGGTGGCAGATGTCGGCTGGTGGGATGTCCCTTCCTCCTTTAGGAGCCATCGAGCCATCTTACCTGAGAGCAGGTAAACAGGACACGGAAGATGAGCAGGGACGTCACATCCAAGGCCACGGCCTGCGGGTCGCCCAGCCGACGCCCTTGTCTCTGCAGGGCCACCTGCCTGTCCTCTTCTGGGCACGTTCCCTGAGCGAGGCCCTGTCTTAAACCAGAGGAGGGGAGTTTGGGAAGGGCTGGAGATCACCGTGATCCCAAGTGCTTGGTCAGTGGAAAGAATGGCTCCTTCTACCTTCTCCCCTCTGCCCCCCACTTTGCCCGACTTCTGAGTGAAGGAGGGGACTGGTTCTGAGACAGGCTGAGATAGATCCCCCCTACCGACCTTTCTCTCCTCTCCCCTACCCGAGAACTCTCGGGAACCAGAAGCTTCAAGCTCAGGAAAGTCCAGAGTGGCCCCATTACCATTAGCACCGAAGTCGCAGCCTCCAGGGCCCAGGCGGCTTCCTGGCTTGGGTAATTATATTTTCATTAGTTCCATTCACACTCACCTGCAACCTTCATTAGACCCTGGGGCATGTAATGGTCATCTCTCGGCACACAGGCCACCTGGGTCTGTGGCCCTGCCTGCCCACCCTCCACCCCACACCCCCTCCCCCGACCGTGCAGTGCTGGCATCCGGCCCCAGTCTGCCCCCCACATCGCATTGGGACGAAGCTGGCCCCGCGCGGCCTGCGCACCCTCCCCCAGACGCCTCCCCCCCCCAGACGCCTCCCCTGTTGCCCGAAAGGCTCCCGTGAACTGAGCATCGCGCTGGGCTGAGCGTCACTGCATTCCTGGGCCTGGGCACGTGCGTGGGAAAGACCGCATAGGAATGGGGGACGCAGCTGCTCCGCAACGCCGAGGGGCAGCCAGAGCACCTTCAGAGTCTGGAGGGCTCTCCCTCTGGGGCTCTGAGACGGCCGACTGTATACACTCACTCACCAGCATTTATTGAGCGCCTACTCTGTGGCAGGCACTGTTCTAGTGACTGGACTTCAGCAGGTAACCGAGGAAACCCATCTATTCGGTGACGACATGTGCAGTTGCCAGTATTTGGTGGTCTTTGACCCACGAAGGCCAGCCCTGACCTCCCTGGCCCCCTGGCCTTGGCCGTCCTTGGGTCCCGACTCAGGAGAACCCTGGCTGGCCTGGCCCTGCTCCCTCATCCTGCCTCTCAAGGTGGCTCCCGCCTCTGGACTCAGACCTGGATTTGAGTCCCGTCCCCATGTTCTGGGTCTGTGTGGCCAAGGGCAAGCTGCCCAACGTCTCCGAGCCTCTGTTTGCCCGTCTGTGAATGAGGATCTCCCACTAGTGCCTTCCTCGTTAGATCCAGTGGGATGGCGCACGCACCTCTGCAGTCCGTGCTCAGCCACGGCACCCAGCTGGGTTTACTCGCAGCTGTCCACGGGAGAGCTGGAGGCCCCCGACACAAAGTCTATTCACGTCTGTCTGTGCCTACTGGCCTCCAGCACCATTTTAAAACCTCAAAAAGACCTTCCAGAAACTTCTCCACAAACCAGCCAGAAACTCTAGCTCCCCAAGAACCTGCCTTTCCCAAGCTCAAGCCTAAATCAAAGTTGGGCAGAAAGAGTAACTAGGATTTCTAGAAGAAAATAACCAACCAATGGGGAGATGACGTCGAGTTCATGCACGGGAGACCAGGCTGTAACCAGATGCCGATGAGCGAGCACTGTGGGTATTCCGAAGGCAGATGGGAGGGCTGGGGACCTGAGAGGTGCTGCCTTTGTGTAGCAGTGACTCCTCTGGGTGCCCTTGGCCCGCTCTGCTGGAATGCCCTTTGCCCTAATCAGGACAAGTCCTTCTCCACTGGAACCCTCCCTGAGATTCCGCGGTGGGATTGAGCCCCACTTGCATTTAAGTATCTTGTAAAACAATATTGCCATCTCACGTGTTACCCAGTTGTTAGACCTTCTGAGGGGAGCTTTATCCCAGGACCCATCTCTGGCCCTCTCTGTCTGCAGTCTCTCTGAGAATGTTGATCCAGCCAGATGCTGGAGTTCATTAGGCTTCCCTTATCAGCTGAGGGTTTGCGGCACTTAAGGCAAGAGTGACATCAGAGAATGGACAATATGTTCTAGAACAGAAGGGAAAATACATTCTAAAATGGAATAGAAAGCGAGGGTCACCGTCTCTGAACAGAGGTGGGCAGACCCAGCAGAAGAGCGCGGGGCACTCTGGGGAGACTCCCCCCCCACCTGCCTGATTACAGGACACCTGGATTGGCTTTAAGGCACCGTCACCGAAAGCTCACTGCAAATGCCTCTTTTATCCTCTTTTCGTTCTTTTTTTTTAATAGTGTTTATTTTATTTTTACTTGTTGACAGTTTGCTTTATTTATTTATTTATGGCTGTGTTGGGGCCTTCTCTAGTTGTGGCAAGCAGGGGCCGCTCTTCATCGTGGTGCGCGCGGGCCTCTCACTATCGCGGCCTCTCTTGTTGCGGAGCACAGGCTCCAGACGCGCAGGCTCAAGTAATTGTGGCTCACGGGCCCAGTTGCTCCGCGGCACGTGGGATCCTCCCAGACCAGGGCTCGAACCTGTGTCCCCTGCATTGGCAGGCAGATTCTCAACCACTGCGCCACCAGGGAAGCCCTTTTCCTCTTTTCTTTTCTTTTCTTTTTTTTTTTTTTTTTGGTCGGGGGGACGGCGGTATGCGGCCCTCTCACCGCTGCGGCCTCTCCCGCTGTGGAGCACAGGCTCCGGACGCGCAGGCTCAGCGGCCATGGCTCACGGGCCCAGCCGCTCCGCGGCATGCGGGATCTTCCCAGACCGGGGCACGAACCCACGTCCCCTGCATCGGCAGGCAGACTCTCAACCACTGCGCCACCAGGGAAGCCCTTTTCCTCTTTTCTTGATCATATTGAGTGAGAGAGTCCAAGAGACCAGGTCATCGAAAGTCAAGTCGATTTGCAGGGGAAGAAGGGGTGACGCTGTGCAGAGCTGTGTGTCCCCAGTTGCAGCCCCCAGCGGCCCAGCTCTGTGGCTTGTGCATAGCTGCAGGCTTAGCTGGGCTATTATTTACTTAATATTGCTTTGCTCTTGCATTACTTAAACAAATTATTTGAAAGGGAACTTTTACAGTCCCATAGTGAATGGAAAAATCCATCTCACTTGCCACCCATAGGAAATATGCATAAAAACAAGTCCATGCTTATCAGCATAATAACGCAGCAGGTATCAGCCAGCGCCTCACCACCTCGCTTAGAGGAAGGAGGCTCAGAGGCAAGGGTTCTAGAGTAAGTTGTGGCCCATGCCTGGAGACTGTTGTCAGCACGCTGTAATTTGGAGACACCAAAAGATCACAACATATTAGCAAAGCAAAGAGTCTTGGAAAACAACAGCAAAATGAGACATTCCAAGATCCAGAGAGGGGCCCGGGTTCGCCCAAGGGGATACGCTGGAGTTGGTTTCATAGGAATTCATCATCCCTTCTGCGTGACGCGTTTTTCAGAACAAATTAGCACGGTGTGTGGTGGTTGTTTCTTTTTAAAGGAAATTTGAAATTTTATAGATTAATTTCTGAGCCTTATTTCTGGTTCAAAACATCAAAACATAGAAAAGGGTGTGCAGGGTCTCACCCCGGTCTCCCCCTTCCCCTCCTGGGACCCAGCCAGCTCGATTCCCTAGTATATACACACTAGGTATATACAAGCCAACGCATACGTGTGTATTTTTTCCTTTTTTTATAAACACAGATGGTAGCACGCTATAAACACTGTTCCCCACCGCGCTTCAACAATGCAATGACGATGACGCATCTCCTCTCACTATACAATGAATCTCCTGGTCTGTTTTTAGCACGACGTGGTAATTCCATTGCAGGGAAGGAATGGGGTTATTTGACTGGTCCTCTATGGCGGGTATCTATGTGGTTTCCAGTCTGTTGCTATTACCAACCGCTCCGCAATGAATAAACCTGTATATTCATCACTGCCAGACCGAGCGAGGACAGCGGCAGGACAAATTCCTGGCAGTGCAATTAGCATGTGTTTCAGAATGCTGCTTCGCAGGTGTTTGTAATGTTCCCATCCCCATGGGATGGAGACCTGGGCTGAGGAGGTCAAGACCAGAGGACATGAGCTTCCAAGAGTTGCTTTTTATTTTCTCCATTTCGAGAAAATGCTTCTCCTAGCCTCAGTCTGAGAAAAAAAAAAAGATAATTCAATTTGAGCTGCACACCCCCTGACTGGGTTCTCTATGAATTATGGATTTTTAAAAACACAGGAAGGGAGGTGAGATATTGAATTTCCAAACTGGTTTTATCTTAGTTTAAACTTCATCTCTTGATTCTAATGTAGGTGCTGGCATACCAAGTGGCCGCAGTGGCACATGTCCTGGCCCTCTCCCAATTAGCAGGGGGCTTTGTACACGGCCAGCCGGTTTGCTCTGTTGCCACTCAGCTGGAACACAGCCTGTCTGACTGTCATTATTTGTAGGGAAACCGGAGCCCCAGACCTCACCACCTCCTGGTGGGACTTGTCCAAAGGACTCGGGGGCTCCTGGACCACCACGCGTCCCTGCCTGGGTGAGGGGCTGTGTCTCAGGTTGGAGAGCCACAAAGGGAAGACTTTTGAAGATGGAAAACAGGGGCAGTGACTCGGAAATGCAGCAGACGAGCGTCCTGACTCAGGAGCCTGTACCATTGCTTTGAGGTCCTCTCTTTAAAACACCGTGCATGCCCGGCCAGTGGCTCTGCACCAATGTGATCTTGGCAATCCCCGGCTAGACCATTTGGCCTTGACTGGAGACATTTGGGGTTATCACGACTTGGGGGAGGAGGGGTGCTATTAGCATCTTGTGGGTGGAGGCTGGGGAGACTGCAAGACACCCTACAGTGTCCCTGCTCACCCCCACCCCCAAATGTCAACAGTGCCCTGGTGGAGAAACCCAGCCCTAGCCCGGCCTTGAGATGAAATCAAAATGATCTGGGAGCTAAATGCTGTCTTGGAAAGGTGGGAGAACCCATCCCACCCACCCTGAGAATAAGAGCACGTGGACCCTGCTCTGTTTCCCAGTCCCTGGCATGCAGAAGACCCTCACTGAATACCAATCTCCTAAATTTCTATGCTGCAAAAATGTACACATCACCGCAGAGGGGAAATATATGGGGAAAGCAATATCTCAGTGCTCTCAAAATTTTTCTCCTCTGAGCTCGGAGAGCCTCCTCCCAGGACAATGTTACTTTATATTCCTACAATATCATGCAAGAAGGATTGCTCTTCTCACTTTCCAGATAGACATATTTTCCAGAGAGCTGTTCCTGACAGCTAGTTAGTGAGGGAACCAGATCAGAATCGATAAGTCCTGGATCCTTTTATTTCTTTTTACAAAATGAAAACAGCTCTTCTTTTCAGATTATTAAAATGATACATGCACCTTGTTCCTTACAAAATTCAAACAGTACCAAAAACATAAGGAAGAAAAATAAAAAATTACCCAAACCTGTTCACCGAGAGATAAACACATGTAGACGTTTTGGCGCTCATCTTTCCAGCCCTTTCTCTGCGCCTGAGCATATGCGTGTATTTTATTTACCCACACCGCTTTACCCACATCAGGGTTTCCCAACCTGGGTGCTGTTGACATTCTGGGCTGGATAATTCTCTGCTGTATGGCGTCCTAGGCATTTGTAGGATAGCAGCATCCCTGGCCACCAGATGCTAACGGGATCTCCCCACCCCTGAGCTGTGACAACCAAAAATGTCCCTCGACATTGCCAAATGTCCCGGGGTGGGGGGGCAGGGGCAGCGGGGGGAGGGAGCAAACTGCCCTGAGTTGAGAACCACTGAAATAACAGAATCCCGTACCGACTGCTCTGTATACACCCAGGGTCTGGAAAGAGAGAAGGGTGAGGCTTAGGACTTCTGTGTCCTTCGCCTTTAGCGTCAGAACTAGGCATCAAAGCCCAGCTCTGGTATTTACAAGGTAAGAGCTCTAGGAAATTAGTTGACTTCTCTGCGCCTCAGTTTCCGGTCTGCGGACTGGGACAGTGATGGGACGTGTGTGTCAGGAATGATCCCACGGGGCCCAAAGACTATGCTGCCAGGATTGGCCCACGTATGCCTCGCTCTGTGCTTCCTGTCACAGGGATCCCAGGACTGGAAGGAGGCTGGCCCCTGCCCAGGCAGGAGAGGCGGGCTGCAGCATGATTGAGTCCAGGCACCGAGGCGAGGGGCACCGCGAGGGGCCTGGCGCAGATGGCGTCGTGAGGTTCTGTTGTGAGCTTTGTTTTTTAATTCAATTCTTTCGGAAACAGATACGCACACGTCTGCTTCGATCTAGCGTGCTGGGTTTTTTTCTTTTCATGTAAACTTTGGTTTCTTTTGAGCTTCAGATAAAAAAAAAAAAAAGACAAATGTACTAGATCAGTGGAGGTTTAAGCAAATCGGTTTATTCCACTGCCGGGGGAGTTGGGGTGGATGAGTCACCATCCCGGGTTTGTCGGCGTTTTACCAAGAGGCGTATGATTTCCATGCTGATGAAGAAGAGGCCTGCAGCCTCCTGTTGGACGAAAGTCAGGCCCCTGGGTCCACTGGCCCATTCGGGACCCTCCCTTCTCGGCCCCCGGTGGTCTTGTCTGGGTCTCTGCCTGCACTGGCCTATGGTTCCTCGTCCATGAAATGATCCCGGAGACAGATCTGATTATGTCCCACCCCCTCCTTATAGCATCAGCACATCCCCTCCCTCTCAGGACACTAAGCACAGTCCTTTTCGGGGCCCGCGAGCCCTGAGCTCTGAGCCCTGCCCGCTGCTCCACCAGCTAGCCCAGCTTTCCTTGGGCGCCCCCTGTTTGCCCCCGGGGTCTCTCCCGCGGGGGCTTTGCACCTGCTGGCACACTCCTCCTCCTGGCCGAGCCTCCCCGTCCTTGGCTCTCAGCCCCGCATCCCCTTCTCGGGGCAGGGGGTGGGGGGACCAGCCTGGTACACACCCTCATTTGCAGCGGTTTGCAGGTGCTGCTGTGATTAGCCAACTAATGTCTGTCTCCCGCTCGGCCGCAAGCACCCGGGGGGCTGGGGCCCTGTCTAGTTCTGTTCACTATCCCACCACCAGCATTTCACACAATGCCAGGCACTGTCAATAAATAAAGTTGGAAGGAAGGAAGGAGGGAAGGGGACCCTCCCATCTTTGAGAGAGAGATTTTCTTTTTCACCTTCAACATCTCACTCTTCCATATTCAGGTGGGACGTGAACATAAGCTCTCTCGGATACCCCCTCCCCCCCCCCGGGGCCGAGACGAGCGTCTCTCGTTAGTGATCGGGGAGTCACAGCCATGAAGCCACCTGTGAGGGCCCGGCCACCTCCAGGCAGCACGTGGATGAAGCCATGACTCAGCGCTTCCCCGGCACGGGTGAGCACGGGGCTGCCAGCCTTCCCGGGCAGCCGTCCCCGCCAGTAATGGAGAAGTTATGTGAGGCATCATTTATAGTAAAAACCAAATGAACATTAATGCTGGTGAGTCACCCATGCAGAAAGGGCACCCGGCGTCTGTGGACGTGGGCTGCGGGTGAGGACGGCTGGAGGTTTAAGCAATGGAGGGAAGGCGCGCCGTCACGGTTCCCGAAGTTTGGAGGGTGGGGTAGGGGTAGGGGTCTGAGCCCCTCCCGGTGACCACAGTCCCACATCTGCAGCATCTCGGGGCTCCTGGGCTCGGAGGGGATTTGGCCAGTAGCCCAGGCAGCTCCCTTATTTTGCAGATGGGGACTCGAAAAGCGGAGGGAGACACCAAACTCACGGGGCGTCTGGCCCCAAAGCACGCCTTCCCCGGCCTTGCCCATCCCTGCCGCGTCCTCGGTGGCCCCTCTGTGCAGCCCCCAGCGACCAGGGCCACCCGCACCCGGCGCTCTGCCCTCCTCCCCGGCCCAGTGCGTCCACCTCTCAAGGGGCGGCTCCAACAGCCTCCCCCTGCACTTGTGTCCCCACTTCCCCTCTGGTCTCAGATGGCATTCTCGAAGGAACTTTCCAAAATGCAAATGGCTTATCACTTGCCTGAAACACTTCAATGGCTCTTTCTTCCCTGACCCCTCAGTCAAATCCAAGCTGGGAGTGGGGCTTGGGGGAGCTCTGCAAGGTCAAGGCCTTTCCATTCGCTGCCCCCTCCCCCCATGGGCACACTTCCCTTCTACCTAGTCATCTGGATTCTCATCCCATGTACATGCCACCTTCTCCGAGAAGTCCTCCCTGCTTTTCCTGGCCAAGACCCTGCTATTCCCATGGCCAGGGTCTGTGTCAGACATGGGCTCTATGCTCCATGAGGACAGGCCCGTGTCTAGCTTGTCCTCCCCTGTGTCCCTGGGGCCCACGGCAGGGCCTGGCTTGCAGTAAGTACACTTATGTCTTTTCACACTGTCTGTAGGGAGAGGTGGGTAGTGACTGGCCCCAGAGAGCTGGTGATGGCACTGGGCACCCCCTGCTCTTCTTCTTCCCCTGGCCTTTCAGGCTTCTTCCCAGAGGGAGCTGGTCCTCAGGAAAATTGAGGGGTGCCCTTGTTCCCACCCACCTGCCCTCCACAGATCCCTGGCTGCCCCATCCCAGCCCCTCCACTCGGCAGAAGGCTGCATCCTTCCTCCTAGCCCTGGGCCTGGACCGCAGGCCCAGACACCACAGTGAGATGTGAAGGAACAGGCTCCAGGTGGCTCCCGTTCGCACGCGGGTGCGAGTGCCCAGGACATGGGCACGTTCTCTTCTTGAGAGGATGGCATCAGTCCCAAGCCACCTCGGATGACGAGAACATCCTGCCTTTTTGAGAAAGGGAAGAATGTCGGGGTGGGGGGGCGATATTTGGGGCAGACGGGGCCTCCCTGGATCTCCTTCCCCAAGAGTGTGCTCTGAGTTTTCTTCACCTTGTGGAAACCACTGCCTGCTGCTAGGAAGGCTGGCGCGACACAGCCTCAGGGCCGCAGGGCAGGATCTGCCTGGCAACCGGCCAGGGAGGCTCTGGAACTAGTGGTTCCGGCCCGAGGAGGCTGCAGCCTCTCCCCCAGGATGTCCTGGTGCGCACGTCAGGGGCATGTGGTAGCTTCCAGGGAGCAAAACCCCGCCACACCTGTCCTGTGCCTTAAACTCAGACCCAACGCCCACCCCCTCACTTGCCCGCTGCCTGTCTTTGGTGCCGAAGCCCCAGGCACCTCCTGCTCACTGACCTCCTCTTTCCTGCCCCCAGACATCCCCTCATAAGGGGCTGTCTCCCTCACCTCTTCCACTTGGATGTCGGCTGTGCACCTGCTGGGTGCCAGCACACCTGGGACTTGGGAGACCCAGTGGGCAGAGCAGAGCCGAGCCCCGCCGTCTGGCAGGAGAGGGCCCCAAGCCCGTAAATACGCACACAACAGTGCGATGCAGGGAAGGGGCCTCAGGAGCCTCAGCGGGTGGGGCTGGGACGAAGCGCAACTCGAGGGCCCCGCAGTGGTTCTCTCTGCAGCGCCCAGCTCCGTCCAGGAAGGCCCGGTCCTTTGTTACTGTTTCTCATGAGGCTAGGCCCAAACCATTTTCATATGTATACACCTGTATAACTTTTTATGGTGTCATCTCCTAATTTTATTTCTGTATTGCCTTTTTTTTTTTTTACCATTTTGGAGTGCCTTTTTCTTTTTAAAATTTTATTGGAGTTGATTTACAATATTGTGTTAGTTTCGGGTGTACAGCAAAGTGATTCAGTTAGAATCATGAATACATATATTCATTCTTTTGCAGATTCTTTTCTCACATAGGTTATCACAGAATACTGAGTAGCGCTCCCTGTGCTATACAGCAGGTCCTTGTTGGGTATCTCTCTTACGTATAGTATAGTAGTGTGTGTATGTTAATGCCAAGCTCCTCATTTATCCCTCCCCCCAATCCCATTTCCCCTTTGGTAACCATAAGTTTGTTTTCCATATCTATAAGTCCATTTCTGTTTTGTAAATAAGTTCATTTGTATCATGTTTTAAAAATCAGATTCCACATATGAGTGATAGCATATATTTGTCTTTCTCTGTCTGGCTTACTTCACTTAGTATGATAATCTCTAGGTCCATCCATGTTGCTGCATTATTTCGTTCTTTTTCTGAGTAGTATTCCATTGTGTATATATATACATACCACATCTTCCTTATCCATTCCTCTCTGTATTTCTTTTTTTTTAATTGAAGTATAGTTGATTTACAACATCATGTTAATTTCTTCTGTATGCCAAGGCAATTCCGTTTTATACATATATATATATATATATATATATATATCCTTTTTCATATTATTTTCCATTATGGTTTTATCTTATTTTATTTTATTTTGCTGCACCACACGGTTTGCAGGATCTTAGTTCCCCGACCAGAGACTGAACCTGGGCCACGGCAGTGAAAGCCCGGAATCCTAACCACTAGGCCACCAGGGAACGCCCTGTACACTTTTATTTTCAGTAAACTTTGTATTTCAGAAGTTTTAGATTTTCAGGGAAGTTGCCAGTTAGCAGTTTCTGTGTGCCCAGCACCTGGTTCTGCCACTGTCACGTGCCATGGTAATTCATCACAACTAATGAGCCAATATTGATACATTATTATTACCTGAACTCCACTGGTCATTCTGGTCTCACTGGTTTTTCTCTGACGCCCCGTTTCTGTTCCGGACCCCCCCGGGGGACCCCACATGACACTCTGCTGTTACGGCTCCGCAGGCTCCTCTTGGCCGAGAGTCTCTCACGTCTTCCTAGTTTCCTATGGCCATTTTGAGGAGTGCTGGTAGGTATTTTGTAGGGTGCCCCTGACGTCTGGGTCATGGGTTTGGGGGAAGCCCGCGGATGCGCAGGCCTTCTCGTCATGTCCCTTCAGGTCTATGCTCTCAAAAAGGCTCCACCACTGACGGGGGATGTGGTTCTAGGCTGTGATGTTTCCTCTCCCCCGCTTTCTACACTGGACTCTGGAAGCGAGTCCTGGCGTGCTGCCCAGACTTCAGGGCTGAGGAGTTATTTGCCCCTCCTTGAAGGGGCATCTATATGAATTCCTTGGAGTTATGATATCCATGTGGTCTCGTGGACGTTGATTTTACACACTGGGTTATGACCCAGTGCTATGACTTGGGTAGTCAGATGATCCAGTCCTTGTCCCAGCCTAGCACTAAGCCCTTTTTGCAAGGAGACTGGTTCCTTGTACTGGAAAGTGGAATTAGAAACCAAAACCTGAGCGTGGGGTGTGGTTGTTGCTACTGGGTGTCATTGCTATTCAGAGCCCTGGATAGAAATGGGAAACTTATGTAGGTAACTCGCCCGTGTAGACACACTAGCCCCTGTAGACACACTGCCCGAGGACCATTTCTTCATCCATCCATCAGTCTCTATATTGAGCTAAACATCCTCAGTCATCAGGACCCTTGAAGGGCATTTTCTTTACGACTCAGCTGCCTTGGTGCATTGAGTCTAGGTCAAGTTTAAAGAGGGAAAGAGGTGATGAGCTAAATCTTTTTTTTTTTTTTTCCCTGCCAAGCAGGTCAAGGTAAAATTTGTTTAAGCTACTTTTGCATCAGTAGTTCTCAACTAGGCATGAATACCCTCAGGAGGACACTGGACACTGTCTGCAGATGCTTTTGATTGTTACAACTGGTGAGGGCGGCACCTCGTGGGCGGAGGCCAGGGATGCTGCCCAACAGCCCACAGTGCCTAGGACGGCCCCCAGCAGAGGATGATCCAGCCCCAATGTCCGCGGTGCTGAAGGTGGAGACGCCTCCAGGCCGGATACAAGTGGGAAGGAACACTTGAGCGGCCCCCATTAAAGTCGTAACCTGCTTTCTTTTCTTCTCATGAAATAATACATAAATTTAATAGAAGTGATGCGTGATACTTTCTCATCTATGATATTCTAATCCTTTGATTTTTTAATGTTTTAAATTTAACAATAGCTAATTTACAGCATTGTGCTAGCTTCAAGTGGACAGCTTCAGCTTCTTTTCCATTATAGGTTATTACGGGGTATTGAATAGAGTTCCCTGTGCTCTGCAGTAGGTCCTTGTTATCTATTTTATATCTAGTAGTGCGTATTTTTAATCCCAAACTCCTAATCTATCCCTCTCGCCCCCTTTCCCCCATAAGTTCGTTTTCTATGTCTGTGAGTAGGCTTCTGATTTGTAAATAAGTTGTGTTATTTTTTTAGATTCCACATATAAGTGATATATAATATTTATCTTTCTCCGTCTAACTTACTTCACTAGGTCCATCCATGTTGCTGCAAATGGCCGTAATTCATTCTCTTCTATGGCTGAGTAATATTCCATTCCCTCTCTCTCTCTCTCTCTCTCTCTCTCTCTCTCTCCCTCTCTCTCTCTCTCTCTCATGCTCACTCTCTCCCTCTCTCTCTCTCTCTCTCTCTCTCTCTCTCTCTCTCTCTCTCTATATATATATATATATATGTATCTCACATCTTCTTTATCCATTCATCTGTTGATGGACACTTAGGTTGCTTCCACGTCTTGCCTATTGTAAATAGCACTGCTATGAACATTGTTATGCATGTACCTTTTCCAATTAGTTTTCATTTTTTTTGGAAATACGTCCAGGAGTGGGATTGCTGGATCATATGGTAACTCTATTCTTAGTTTCTTAAGGAACCTCCATTCAGTTCTCCACGGTGGCTTCACCAATTTACATTCCCACCAACAGTGTAGGAGTGTTCCCTTTTCTCCACATCCTCTCCAGCATTTATTATCTGTAGGCTTTTTGATCATGGACATTCTGACTGCTGTGAGGGCATACCTCACTGTAGTTTTCATTTGCTTTTCTCTAATAATTAGCAATGTGGAGCATCTTTTCATGTGCCTGTTGGCCATCTGTATGTCTTCTTTGGAGGAATGTCTGTTTAGGTCTTCTACCCATTTTTTGATTGGGTTGTTTATTTTTATGAGTTTTTTAAACATTTAAAATGTTATTCATATATATATGAATCACTCTGCTGTACACTTGAAACTAATGCAACGTTGTAAATTAATTATACATATACATATTCTTTTCCACTACAGGTTATTACAAGATATTAAGTATAGTTCCCTGTGCTCTGCAGTAGATCCTTGCTCTCTGTTTTACATATAGTAGTGTGTATATGTTAATCCCAACCTCCTTATTTATCCCTCCCCCAACCTTTCCCCTTTGGTAACCATAAATTTGTTTTCTAAGTCTGTGAGTCTGTTTCTGTTTTGTAAATAAGGTCATTTGTATCATTTCTTTAGATTCCACGTGTAAGTGATAGCATATTTGTCTTTCTCTATCTGCCTTACTTCACTCTGTATGATCATCTCTAGGTCCATCCATGTCTCTACAATGATCCAATTTCATTCCTTTTTATGGCTGAGTAATATTCCATTATATATATATATATATATATATATATACACACACATGTACCACATCTTCCTCATCCACTCGTCTGTTGAGGGACATTCAGGTTGCTCCCATGTCTCGGCTATTGTAAATAGCGCTGCAGTGAACACTGGGGTGTGTGCATCTTTTCGAAATAGAGTTTTCTCTGGATATTTGCCCAGGAGTGGGATTGCTGTGTCATACGGTAGTTCTATTTTTAGTTTTTTAAGGAACCTCCATCCTGTTCTCCACAGTGGCTGCACCAATTCACATTCCCACCAGCAGTGTAGGAGGGCTCCCTTGTCTCCACACCCTCTCCAGCATTCGTTATTTGTAGACTCTTTGATGACAGCCACTGATTGGTGTGAGGTGATACCTCACTGTAGTTTTGATTTGCATTTCTCTATTAACTAGTGACATGAAGCATCTTTTCATGTGTGTGTCTGTTGCCTATCTGTACGGACTATGCAGTCCATAGAGACCACATTTGGAAGAAATGTCTATTTAGGTCTTCTGCCCGTTTTTTGATTGGGCTGTTTGTTTGGTTTTTTGATCCTGAGTTGTATGAGCTGGCTGTATGTTTGGAAATGAAGCCCTTGTCTGTTGCATCGTTTACAAATATTTCCTCCCAGTCTGTAGGTTTGTCTTTTCGTTTTGTTTCTGCATAGTCTGCCTTCTTGTTTCTCCTACCCCACTACACTTTTCTGCAGAATTTATCAGTTTCTAATACACTACATAATTCCTATTTCTCATTTAGGCCTTCCTCTTCCCACCAGAGGAAACTCCACATGGAAGGGATGCTGGCCTCTCTTGCGTGCTAAGGGACCTTAGCCCCACGACGGGCCACGTGCCCACTGGCTTATTGGAGTGGCGGGAAGGGGGAGGTGGGAGTGGGGTGGAAGCCACAAGAAGGAAGGCTGGCCTTGGAGAGGATGGTCGCATTGTTCTCCCTGAGACAGAAGTAAGGGCTACAGTGAGAAACGGCTGGCAGTTGGTGTTACAGAAGGAGGGAGGCCAAGCCCACAGCAGTGCCGGGCGTGGGCCTGCAGAACAGAAAAGGTTTGGAGCAGTGATGGGGCACGTGGGAGGGGAGCAGGCGATCAAGGCGGGCAGCTCTGTGCCCTGTTCTGGGCGTGGAGGAGAGAGGAGACGGCTGGGGCGGGCGGACTTCGCCGTGGAGCTCGCGACCAACCACTTACACAGTTCCCGAAGCCACACGACACTGCTTCTCCCTGCTCTAAGGGTGGCCTCGGAGCAAGGGCCTCACCTTAAACCTCGTCTCTTGGCCTTCCCCAGAGCCCTTGGCCTCGCCGTCCTATTCACCCAAGGCCTCTTCTGCCCGGTACCCTGTTGTGGAAGGCACCCAAGCCCGGATGCCATAACTCTTGGGGCAGGCAGAGGGGCGGCCGTCTCTGAGGGCCCGGCTCCCCAGCGCAAAGCCACTGTGGACCTGGCACCTTTCCTGTGGGGCCCCCACAGCTCCCCTTCCCCAGCCTGTGGAGCCAGGCCACAGCCTGCGAGGTCCGCAAACGGGCCTCAGGGGTCCTCGGGCCCCAGGAGCTGTACATCAACTACATGCTGCCATTGGGATGGGGGGGTCAGTTTCTCAGAGGAATCTGTCTTAAAGAATTCACGGCTCTACTGGGAACAAGGTGTCTTCCTACTGCCTCTTCTCAGTACTCCCTGGGGACACGTCCTGCCTCCACACCACCCGCCTGTGCCCAGCGCGTCCCAGGAATTGCCGGGAAGCCACTCTGCACTTGTGACACATTCTTCAAGTTCGGTTGCCTTTTCCACACCCTCAAGTGTCTGAATCTTTTTGTTCTGCCCATCCATCCATCCACCCACCCACCCACCCACCCACCCATCCAGCAATCACCTGAACGCCTGTCTGGCTCTACGTGTGCCCTTCGGGGTTCAGTGTGGTTGGCAAGATGGGCATTAAGGAAATAAACATACGATTCCCTGCTGTGCTGAATGCCATGAAGGAAAAGAGCAAACTGTACCAAGAGAAATGGCAGCGAAACTGACCCGACGTGGTCTGGGGTGGCGTAGGTGGGTTTTAGGCTTCCCGCGGGACCCGTAAAGCATCGACCATGAGTTAGGGGCACACTGGGAAGGGCCGATAGGGACGAGTGCACATACACAGGCTACACGTGCGGAGCTGAGCTCGGTGGAGAAAGAACAAAGACAAAGAGACCCACCTATTCGTTCTACACAAATTTATTAGGCACCTACTTTGTGCCACGCGTGGAGACAGAAGCTGGAGAGCGTAACAGTCCGCGTGGCGGAGCTGGCCGTCACCTTGGGGCTCGGTCTAGAAGAAGTAGAAGGCGTGGGCAACAAACAAGCACCCAGCAAAGGAACCGAGACGAGAGGGGCTGTGACGCTCAGCGAGGGCTGGACGGTCAGGGGGCTTCCCAAGGGTGGGGAGGACTGGCCAGGCCAGGTGGGCAGCCAGGGTGAGAGCGAGGAAGACCCCCAGGAGGGGAGGAACAGGCCAGGTGCAGGCTGAAGAGCATCGGGGGCCTTTGGGGAGCTGCAGATGCTCAAGACCAAGGTTGGCATGGCTTTTGCGTTCCAGGCGGTGGGGAGACACCAGAGGCCTGGAGCAGCGGAAAAACAGGCGGGCTTGCATCTCGATGCCCACTGGCCACCACGGGGCGGCTGACCGCGTTGGGGCCTCCCTGGGGGGAGCAGGCAGACAACGTGGCCGGGCCGGCCTTTCCCTCGTCCGAGGGCCCACGTCCCGCCGCCTGAGCACACAGCCTGTGGGTGCAGCACTCCTAGAGCCTTCAGGAAAGCCTCCGCCCAACCCTCTGAACCAAGCACAACAGGATTGGGGGGGGCCCTCCGGAAGGGTCCTTCACGGTCACTTCCCACAGGGCTGTGCCTGATGCCCCCTCCCGGCCCTGCCAACACCGGGGCCCAGACGGACTTGGACCTCCCTGTCCACACCCCAAGTTCTCACACGATCATGGACCAAAGACCACGCCCCAGCCGTTCAACACGCACGTGGAAACCTGCCTCCCAACCGCCCGCTTCCCCTCCCAGTTCGAAGGCAGCACCGTTTACTTTGAAGAAACAGCCTTTGAACGTGGGCTCGGCAGCAGCCTCAGGGCACCCTGGAAAGGAAGAGAAGCGGATCGCGGCTCTGCCACCGTCTCACGCATAACGGCAGCCTCGACATTTCACTTCTGAAGGCTTTTCTCGGAAGGTTCTGTTGCTGCCTTGATTTGAGTGGCGGGCCGCGCCAACGATGTCGTCCTGCGTGCAGACCCGAGGAGAGCCGTGATGACGCCTCCCCCGCCCAGCCAGTGCCAAGGCGAAGGAGACCCCGCGCAGTACCGAACAAAAGCTGCAAATCAAAACGGGGCTGGCAGCTCACCGCGAAGCCAAGCAAAAGGCCCGTCCTTCGCGGCCCCAGGAAGCCCTCCTTGGCCCACGCTCCCGTGTCCCGCCCACCCCACAGGCCGGCCTCCACGATGGGTCCACGCGACTGAACGTGGGGGCTCTCGGCTGATGGGGCTGGACATCCTGCCTGGGGACAGTCGCTGTGGCCTAAAGAGAGTTAGAGACCCGCAAATGTGGCCAGAGCTGGAGGGGGGAGCCTGGTGCGGCCAGGACGGGAGTGATGCCCAGGGCTCTGTGGGGCGGGGAGCTCTGCCCTCCAGGGTGTTGCTTGGGGGCCGGAAGGCCACAGATCTGAGCAGCCCAGCGCCCCGGACACACAGGGACGGAGGGACAAGCCCGTGGCTACCTCAGCCAAGGTCACTACATCCAACAGGCTCGTTTACTATGCAGCAGTACAAAGTGTTTGCTCTAGGGCTGTGCCGCTGTTAATTTTTTATTTTATTTTTATTTTTAAACAGATGGTCTATAGTTTCCTGCTTATCAGCTGATACGGCCTGGCAATAAACTGGTACAGTAAATCCTCTTGTCTCAGGTGGCTACGGGCCGTGGGGTGGCCACCATGAATTAATCAGACCATCTTAAAGAAGTCCCATAGTGAACCTAAGGTCAGCTGTGACAAGGTATTTCTAAGAGGCAACTTGCTGGGCCTTTATTCAAAGCTAGACGTGACCCAACTCTAACCTGCAGATCATGCAACATGGAAACCCTTAAGAACAGGCAGGTTCTGGTGGAGGGTGAAGACCACGCCTTACCTCCCGAGACTGTGCATAAAATTCTGTTTTCTTAGCAAACCTTTCCTTCAGAGGGCGAGCTTAGACTCCCATCAAGGAGGGGCTGAAGCACTGAGGTTTCAAATCAAGGAGGTGGCATTATGGAGGTTCAGGGGTACCACACAGTCGTGTCGGGGCTTCAGAGGGGGGACACCGCTGCTGACGGCTCCAAGGACGCTCGAGAGCAGAAAGGCTTGGGGTAGAGAGAGAGAGGAAAGGGGGCAGAGGGTTAACAGGGTGTAGGCAGCCCCCATGCACACCCCACAACGCCCCAAGGACACACTCGGACAGACCTTTGACTTGGTGTCCTTCTTCTAATGGCCAAAACAGCCCTCAGGGCAACGTATATTTACAGGCAATCTTTAGGCTGTCGTCCGCTGCTGATTTAAGGGAGAAGCGGTCATGGTTTTGAAAATGGGGCCCCTTTTCAGATGAAGGGGAGCAGGTTGTTAATGAAGTGGGTTGAGTCGAGATCCCCCAGGCCTTTTTTGTGATCTTAGACAAATCACCTGCCTGGAGTTGACTCCTTCGGGGCCCTAGCCAGGCTCAGAAGAGCTTCTCTGAAGCCCGTCCAGTTGGCCGGAGGAAGAAGTCGGGGCTGCGAGCTCCTGCTGTTTCTGCGGGGCAGGCACGGGGGTGGGGAGCCCTACCGTGTGGCGCTCGGGATGGAATGACAGAGCTGGTGGAACCCGTGGTCCCTGCACCCAACCATGGTACGGACAGGGAAAGCCACGCGGGTCGTGTCACTTACCTGTGACCACACAGCCAGGTTCAAGAGCAGGTCCAGGAGGTGTCCAGGGTGCGGGGGCCGCGGGAGCCCCACCCCCGGTGTCTCCTGAGAAAGGGGCACGGCCAGCTGGGTTACTGCAGCTGCGCCATCTGCTGGCGGGGGCCTGGGGCACTTTGTGCCAAGGCTCGGGCCCCCGGGAAGGTCAATCACCCAGAGAGAGCAGGACGCCGGGTGGGGCTCCAGTGGGAGCCTGGGGGTGTCCCAGAGACCCCTTCACAGTGGACCCGCAACACCAGACACCCACGCAGCCCACCCAGCCTGCTGTTCCCGTCAGGGGACTGGAGAAGCGGCTCCCAGCACTGACCCTCTCTCCAGCATCGCTTTCCTCACTGGTCCAAAAACCCCAGAAAACCCCTGTAACACCCTGGCAAGAGGATGAAGATGGGTGGCCCCTTCAGAAGGGGACCGGTGGGAGGGAGGCATTGCCGGAGGCTGGGTCACCGTGCACACTGGTTTCGCCAGTCTCGGCCATCTCCCCAACGAGGACAACCTCCCCACCACGTGGGCTCCAGGCCAGAAGGAACCAGCTCCGAGGACAGGCTGAGCCCAAGGGCTGAGGAAGGGCCCAGATGTACCAGGGACCCTCTTCTAAACTGTCAAAAACAAGGACCCAGAGGGAAAGCCGCCCTGAGACTGGCCTTGGCAAGCAGACCCCAGCCACCCCAAGTCACCTCTGACCCCTCTCATGTGCCCACCAGCCGTGCTGTGAGCCCCCCAGATCATCTCAGACACTCTCCCCGCCAACTGGTGGCTCCGGCCAGGCCTCATCTGGACTGACTGGTCCCCCGCTGCTCCTTCCTGCCTCCGACGATCTCCTCCGCGGTAGCAGGAGGCTTTGTTTTTTCCTTTTGGCCGCCCTGGGTCTTCACTGAGGCACGCAGGGCTCTCTAGTTGCAGTGCACAGGCTTCTCTATTTGTGGCGTGTGGGCTCAGCAGTTATGGCGCTCAGGCTTAGTTGCCCTGCGGCATGGAGGATCCTCCCGGACGAGGGATTGAACCCACGTCCCCTGTGTTGGAAGGCGGATTCTTAACCGCTGCGCCACCAGGGAGGTCACAGCAGGGGGACTTTAGGAGGCGTGGGTTCAGACCACGGCTTAGACCCCTCAGCCTGCTGCCCTCCTCTCACGCCCGCCCCCCCCACTTCCTGCAGCCAAGCTGGACTCTGCTGTCCCTACGGCCCATGGCCAGCTCTGCCCACGTCAGAGCCTTTCCCCAGCTTGTGACCCAGCAGGCTCCTGACTCAGTCCAAGCTCCATCTCAGACCCCTCCCTGGAGCCCCCTCATGCCCTGAGAGGCATTCAAAGGCAGCAGCTTGGAGAGTGAGCTCTGGAGCCTGACCCACCACCTGACTTCCAATCTAGGCTCCCCCATTTGCCAGCTGTACAGCCGCAGGCAAGTTACTTGACCTCTCTGTGCCTCCACTTCCCCGTAAGGTTACAAGACTAAGTGAATGAATGTATTCTCCTCGTGTCTGGGAGAGGGCAGGCACCACGAGACACATCAAACTAAGGGAAACAAACAAATCAGGAGTAGGGCTTCTCCACAAAAAGACCGAGCGTGGGGCAGGCTGTGTGCTGACAGCCAACCCAGCGCTTCTCCCACAGGAGAAACGGGAGAGGAGGGATCTCCGACTAAGCGTCCACGGAGGTGGCCCCGAAGGCCCAGCCGCAGGCATGGCTGCCGTGGCTCCTTCCCAGGGGCCTGGACAAGCAACAGAGAAGTCTGACCCGCAGAGGACAAGGAGGAAACTCTGCACAGGAATAGGAATGAACTCAAGGGCTGCCCGCCGCCAGCCAAGGGCCCCAGGGGCCGCAAGAGAACCCCACCCCCAGCCCGGCCCCCTCTGCTTCTCCTTCCCCTGTGTCCAGGAGCCACACCCAGGTTCGGCCCTGCCCTGGCCTCCTCAGCACCTTCCTGAGCCCCCGCCTGGCCACAGCCGAGAGGCCCAGAGACACACAAATGCCGGTGTAGCCGCGGTAACTGCCCTGACCCTGTGGAGTGTCTGTTCAGGCTACGAAGCGGCCATGGGGAGAAAACTGGGCCACCTCGCTGGCCCCATGGGCCTGGCCGAGGCCTGGTGAGGGGCTCGCTGCCCCCTTCCGTTACCTGCTCCTCCCCAGGCTGGGCCACTCAGGGCTTGTCCATGAGCCCAGGTCTCCCAGCCCAATGTCACGGCAAAGTCAAGGAGGCCCCGGCCAGCAGCTCAGAGGCTAATTCTGATGGCCCTCGTTCCTTCTGAGATAATAATAGCTCCACTTTACTGCCGGAGGACAAGTGAAAATGCCTACAGAGGCCAGGCCCTGCTCGGCCTTGAGTGACGGAGCCAGGTGACGGTGCGGTGGCGGGTGTGAGGCTCGCCGACAGGGGGCGGCCACCCCCTCAGCTTCGGGGGCCTGTGGATGGCGGGCCCCAGACACCCAGAGGCTCCCTTAGGCCAAGAGAAGTCAAATCTCCAAAGCTTTGGTCAGATCGCCTACTACCAAAATGCTGGCGGCTATCAGAAGTCGGACCTAAAAACATCTGTGCAGTCGAGACACAACCCGTCCCTGGGTGGGCTCAGGCCCGGGGGCAGCTTCCACCGCCACTCTGGGGTGGCGGGTGTGCACCGATGAGGTTTTGCTGTTGACGGTAACAGCGACGCTTAGCGGCTTGGTCTCCCAGAGCCCCGGGCCTTCTGGGGGAGGGAGGAAGCGCCCGGGCAGATGAGCCGTCGCCCAGGGGCGTGGGGTGGACCAGGGTAAGCCTGGTGCTCTGGTCTGTTTGACACCCAAAACCAGGGGCCTGAACCACAGGCTGCATCCGCATCCCGTCCCTCTGAGCTGGGGGCTCAGTCCTGCCAACCTCCCACCTCCAGACCTGTCCTAGGCACGTCCCCTGGCCCCTGCACCTGCTCTGCATCCTCACCTGCCCTCCTCTGCCTGCCAGGGCCTACCACTCACTCACAGGACCCTCCTGCTACCTCTTCACATGCTGGGCTTCTTCCCAGACACTAATCCTGCCCAGCTCTCCCGACCAAATCTAGCTATGGTGAAGTGGTGTCCTCCAAATCCCCCTGCCCCTCTACCCTGCTGCCGACTGGGCTTCCATTTGTCCTGGGACATTTAAAAATATCTGTCCAGCCTTGGCATATAGAACCCAATACCCCCAGCTGTCTGAATACCGGGGCCTCACTCGGCCAGCACATGCCTCCGCTTCCAGTAAACGCGTCAGCTGACCCAGAACACGGGGTCGGCCGAGCCCTCCGTCCCCATCCCGCCACTCTTCGCTTGGCTCCTGCATCGAGTGTATTGCCAGCTCGAGCCCATTCCTGGCCCTACAAGGAGAAGACAGGCGCGGGCTGGGGGCCTCTGAGCCATCTGCGTGCCCGTGACACGGAGCACATGCCGGGAGCGTGGTGTGATGTCTGCCACAGCTGTCCCTCTCTCCCTGGCTTCCAACCCCGATGGGCCCCGTGGCCCTTGTATTAATATAGCACAAAGAGGACCGGCAGCTGGCCGTGGCAAAATCTTTCCACACGGACGGTGACAACTGACATCACACTGATTTGGGGCCCGTATGTTCCAAACGGGCATACTTTTAGAAAGACCATGGCTGCAACCTGCCTCGTCACTGGAAATGTGTCCACCTTTGCTTTGGGAACTGCGGACATCTCCAGTGAGCAATCGGGGGGCCTTTCAAAGGGAACCCAAACGATGGGGGGTGGCTCTAGGAGCCTCCTGGGGCTCACAGCAGCAAGGGTCCCCTCCCCTGGCGAGGCTCCCCTCGGTCTGTGCAGTGATTAAACGCCCCGTGGGGAAGAGGCAGGGAAAGCAGGGCCCGTGACCTTGACACGCTCTCCCCAGGGGCGTAGGAGGAGGGCGGCTTCAACAGACCCCAAAAGAACTCAGGAAGAGTGGGAGCAATGAGATGATTTCTGGGATTTAGACGCTTCAAAGGCCGCTGGAGAAAAGGCTGGGGGTGACAAGGGAAGCAGGGCACCGGGGCTTATGCCACGCAGCTGTGCTGGGGCCCTGGACCTCAGCTCCACCTGCCTCACCGTTGCCTCGGAGCGCTTGGAAATTCCCATTGCAACTTTACAAATACACATGTGAAAACAATATTCAGCAAAAGTTTGCTGAGGGCCTAGCGCGCACCGGAACTCTCCGGGCACCGGTCAGTCTGTACAAGCAGCAGAGAAGCGAGCAGGCCCTGGCAGTCCACAGCACGACGGGTCCACTCCCTGCACGCCCTGGAATGGTGTCAGATGTCCCTTCCACCGATGCCGACCTTTTAAATTTAGTGTTTAAAAATCCTACAATGAGCCCTGTAACCCTCCAGCCGACCCAAGGAAGCGCAATCGGTAACCTTATGGACTAGAACCCCCTGCTCCCCTGCCCTGCCCACCTTCTCTGCATAGGCAACAAAGATGTCAGCTGGGGTTTATTGTGTGCTTATCGTGAACATCACTGCGGTTTCCTCGTGCATATACTGCTTGCTTTTGAACTTTATGAAACGCGGATCCTACCACGTCTGAATATGGACTTTTAGGCACGGGCTCTTTTCTGGCATTTTCTGGCAGCCAGTCGAGAACAGAGAGCACGATGGAAGGAAAGACCCCACTGCCCCACGGAATTCCCGGAAAAGCCCCGAAGGAGAGGAGTGGCCGTGGCTCTGAGGGGAGAGGGCGGCCCTGCGAGAAGCCGGGCGGGAAGGAAGAGGGGCCCGAGCCCGAGTGGCCGCTGCTTGCAGCACGGCTCTGCCGAGGCCAAGGGCACAGGGTGAAGCCTCCCGGAGAAGCGTGTTTCTTGGCTGTGTCTGCAAACAAAAACATGCGAAGTGACGGCAAATGTCACGGTAAAGGCAGAGCGAGACAACTACATCTGTCGATTTATTATTAGAAGGCAAATGTCATGGAAAGAAAATCCGCCCCGAGCCATTCGGTCCTGTTGAAACTCCACAGGGTGCAGCTGGCTGGAACCAGAATCCTTCCCACCACGCCTCCGCTAGGAGCGGCCTTACTCCATACTGGGGTCAACTCTAATTTGTCCCCTTTGATGGCAAAAAGTCACTGGAGAGGCAGACAGGAAGACCACCTGTCTTCACAGCCTCCCTGGGGTCCACGTGAGTATGTGTCTCGGAGAAGAGGGCGCTGGACTAGATCCAGGCGGTGGCCGAGGCGATTCTGAGGGGCACGAGGCAACAGAGGGGCTGTCCGTTTTAGAGCTACTCGCTGATCTTGGCGTGTATTTAAAAAATACTCAGCCAGAAGCTAAGTGACGCTGATATAATTTTCCTTTAAAACCAAACTCATTTACGAGAAGAAAGCAAGTCGGTTTAAAGAAAACTATTACGTGCTTAGAGGATGCGGATATGGCAAAAATCGTGAAGGTAGAACAGAAATAAGCGAACTCAGAGCACAAATGATCTCGATGTCTCTAAGAGGCTGTAAATTTTCTCTAACTTCTAAGGTACTGTTGAGCTCAGAAAGTTCCGACTATGTTCTCTGCCTAAAAACGGCCATTGCACACAGCAGGCCGGCCGCCCAGCCTGGACTGAGCCTTCTCTGCTCGAGGCCCTGTGCTTCGGGGCGTTTCCACGGCTCTGCCAGCCCAGAGCCCGCCCCCCTACCCACTGCAGCTGCTACCAAAGGAAGCCCCAACAAGGGGGGTCGCTGGGCTCAGCTCGCGGTCATGAACCCCAAGGAGCCCCTGGAGAAGCTCCTGTTTCTCCTCTCCTGAGTTTGTTCTTTTCCCCAAGTTTCCACAATGACTTCAGAAAGAAACACAGATGAACAAATGTCACTCTTCGTGTAGGCAGTTCACCCAACTTAACAGGTGCTCTCAATGGCAGACCTTGCTCTCATCACATACAAGTCTATTTTAAAAATACTTCAAATGGGAACTGACTCTTTTAAACATGTTAAAAATAATTATATTATTGTTCACTGTATTACCTCATTTATTTATTTGTAGTGTCACATTATTAATAACAATATTATTATTATTAAGGAAAAGCCAGGTGCCTATACAGCCCAGTTTGCCAGGGAAGTCCTGCTTTACCTGTCATCCCACTATCCCCCCGCAGTTAGCACTGCCTTGCACACTCAAATGTGTCCCGGTTGGCTGACAAATGATTAGGTCACCCTAGTTATGCACCATGACTAACTTGTCTATGTCTGCAGTGAGTAGGGTGGGAAGCAGGGGGAGGACAGAGACCTGGATTTCAAAGGCTGGAGGGCATTCTTTAAATTGTGGCCATTCCCAACTTAAACTGTCTAGATCCGGGATTAGGACAGGAGGTCTACCGCTCAGGTTCAAAACAATCCAGCGATGAGGGCTGCAATCAACAGAGCGCAGCAGAGCTCTCCACCCCGAGGTAGTGGTGTGAACGGGGCTGTTTCTAAAAGAGCTCAGTTACGTTCAGGAAGAACTAAAAGTGGCCTCGACCCCAGCACACCTGGCCTCTCTCTTCTCAGATCTTTCAGTGAGGTTTCCCGCCCCTTGCCTTCGTGGCAGATCTCTGAAACGAACTTCACTGAAGTTCAACGTTTTTTCTTGACTGGTTAGAGACAAGAATGATGAATCCAAGGTCACAGCCCCAGAGGCCCAGCCCCGAGCCCTCACTCCCAACCCAGGGAGGTCTGGGTTCTCTGGGTCAGAGGAACGGGGTGGTGTTGAGATTGGGGACACATGCACCGCTGGTGGGGACGAACTGGTGGCCTCGTACTGAAGGGTGGCTGAGCCAAAGCCCTGTGTCTACCTGGGACCCAGCAGTCCCACCGCTTGAGATCGACCCGAGAAAAACCCCTGTGAACGCACACATGGAGCAGGTGCCGGGACGGGGGGCAACGCTCTTCCAACAGGGACCAAGCGCACGTCAACAGGGAGGTGACTGTCAGTATCTTCTATTCAGACCAGAGACGACGGGTGACAATCCAGGAGCCAGGCAGCTTACGGGAACCAGTGCAGAAGGGTCTCTAAGATACGGGGCCAAGTGAAAAGCCACAAGGTGGCATAGATGCTGCTTGTGTTTCTTTTAAAAAGCCATTTTTCTGTGGAAACTAGCCGGTAACCTCAGGGGGATTCGAGAGGTGGGTTATGGAGCCCGCGGCTGGTGGAGGGTCACTAAGGCAGCCTTTAGCCTTAGCTCTAGTATTTTTAACTTCTCATGTAACGCATCTAATTCCTATGTTCCACGTCTAATTAAACATTAAATTTTTAAAGTAATGGCTGGGAGAAGCTGCTAATATGCCACGGGTCTCATGGAGTAGACATCCTGAGAGAGGGTCTTGAGGAAGATTAACTTGCCTTTCTTGTACCTAATTCCCGTATCTGAGGGACGAGCTTTAGGTAGTAACTGGTGCTTTTGGAGTTGGCTGGGTATTTGAATAACTGGCAGAAAAAGAGAGCGTCGCCAAACAATCTTCGCGTTAACCGCGCCCAAGTCCTTCTCCTGGCTGCCGTGTGGACTTTGCCAGGCTCGATTACTAAGGGCCTGGTATAGTTCTATTTCTAGCTTCCCAACATTTGTAGCCGGCTCTTGCTTTGCTCTTTCTTTAATAAGGAGCCGGCAGAACGTCAGTTCTAAAGTGGATCAAGAAAAGAATGTGAAGCTCTGAACTGTCCATTTGGGTGCTGACAAGAAATAGACCTGGAATCAGGGGGCTGACATCCGAGCCCTTGGCTCGCGTTCAGTGTCTCCGTGAAGGCCCCCAGTTGGCACAGCGAACCAGGCACTGAACCCGGACCACAAAAGATCCCGTCTGAGAGACGGCTTTGCCACTAGCTGGCAGGTCCCACCCGCCTCTGAGCCTGTTTCCTCACCTGTACAGCCAAGAAGCTAAGATTTGATCTCCCAGGTCCCTTCCAGCTCTGGGACGGCTTCTGTCCTCCATCGGGGTGCCCCTCCCTGGTACCCCCCTTAGCACCAGATTCCTTCTGCTCCCACGGCTGCCCTTCCATCGAGCTCCAGACCCATGACCTCTTTCTGCCTAGTCGACTCCTCCTCACACGTGGTCCAAAGGCACTTCTAACTCCACAGGTTAGGGACTTCCCTGGAAGTCCAGTGGTTAGGATTCAGTGCTTCCACTGTGGGGGGCACTGGTTTGATCCCTGGTCGGGGACTAAGAGCCCGCATGCTTCGCAGCACGGCCCAAAAAAAAAAAGACCCCAACCCCACAGGTTAGTTAGAATGGCCGCCTCTCACCCCACTCACCCCATCAGAACTCGAGGTCCCACGCCCCCTCGAACCCAGGGAAAGGCACTGACTTCGGCCAGTCCCGCCAGGTGTCTTCCTTCACCCAGCCAATGCCCCACATCCATGCTGCTGCCAGGCCTTGTTGGTCAACCTCCTAAATAACTCTCAAAGTCGTGCTCCCAGCCACCACCATCTCTCTGCGCCTCAAATTCCAACCCCCTACCCCGTGGCCAGAGAGACTTTTGAAACCGACAACCTGATGACGGCACCTCCCGTCCATCAGGACAGAGGCTTCCCTGTTCAAGACACAATAAAGACCGCGTTTCGTCCTGCCAGGCCAACGAGGCCCTGCGTGGCAGCCCCTGCCCACCCTCCAGACCCAGCTCACTCTGTGCCCCAGTTCCGCTGACCTTCGGCTGGTTCCCCTAACCCATCATCCTTTTCACTAGAGGGCTCGTGAACGCTATTCCTGACCTTGGAACTGTACGCCCGACCCCCACCCCACATTCACCCTTCAGTTCACAGCTCAAGTGTGCACATATCATCTTCCCAGGAAAGTATTCCCTGATATGCCCAGATCGAGGGCAGCTTCCTCCGCCATATACTCTGAAAAAAAAAAAAAAAAAAAAAAAGCACGTTTCTTTTCCAGTGCCCTTAGCTCGAGTCGGGCTGTAATGAGAACCTCCTTCACGTGGTGATGCATTGTTTCCAGATCCCCAGCTCCAGGTGGAGAGACAGGGTCGGAGAGAGCTCATCTTCATATCCTGGTGCCTAATACAGAGTATGGCCCATAGTGGGTACTCAGTGCATTTCTGTAGATCAAACTATGGCTTCTAAGACCTTCCATCGAGAGGCCACAGAGAGCTCATACAGCTTACTATCAAAAAAACAAACAACTCAATCAAAAAATGGGCAGAAGACCTAAATAGACATTTCTCCAAAGAAGACATACAGATGGCCAACAGGAATATGAAAAGATACCCAGTATCACTAATTATTAGAGAAATGCATATCAAAACTACAATGAGGTATCACCTCACACCAGTCAGAATGGATCATCAAAAAGTCTACAAATAACAAATGCTGGAGAGGGCGTGGAGAAAAGGGAACCCTCCTACACTGCTGGTGGGAATGTAAGTTGGTGCAGCCACTGTGGAGAACAGTATGGAGGTTCCTTAAAAAACTAAAAATAGAGCTACCATATGACCCAGCCATCCCACTCCTGGGCATACATCCAGACAAAACTATAATTTGAAAAGATACCTGCACCCCTATGTTCACTGCAGCACTATTTACAATAGCCAGATCATGGAAGCAACCTAAGTGTCCAATGACAGATGAGTGGATAAAGAAGATGTGGTATCTAAGAGGCCACTAAGAGACAAGACCCAACACGACTGGCCTCTCCCACTTTCCGTTAGGCCCCTTCTGCCTCGCTGGGCTCCTGCCAATCCTAACCATCACCCTCCTGCTTCTTCACCTTTACCACCACCATCAGTGACAGCTACCCTACCACTGACCGAACGAACTCTCACTGCAGCAGCTCAGTACCAGTTTGCTTGCCATCAACCACTACTAAGCAGTTCCTATTTCTTTCCTCATGTGATCACCTCCACAACCCTGGAAGGAGGTTTCTTTGGACCCTAGAAGGATCTTATTTTGCCACTGTGGAGGCAGAAGACCAGACAGGTAATGCCACTGGTTAGCTATGAAGCAGAAGGAGGCAAGGTGTATATTCAGCCCAGCTGGTCCCAAATGTGGCTTCTTCCTTCTCATCCCAACTCCCTCTGTTGAGTTCCTCTCATTGGATACCATCTTGTTTCCTTTTAAAACCCACCTAAATACTATCAGAGAAAAGACATTAAGAGAAAAGCCCTTTAAAGAAAGAAACACAATGAGGATGTGCCACTGCACCCATCTCATTTAGAAAAGGAGCAAAGATTCTTGTCTCTCACATACTTTCAGAGAATATGGCGACACACAAAGGAAGGGTGAAGAAACCAAAAAAAGACGAAAGAATAAAAACACCAATTTAACTAAACGATATGGCTAACTAGAAGACAAAAGAATAAACGAAAAATTATTTTAAAATTTAAAAAAGCCCAGAATTACCAAATATCACAAAACTGTGGAGTCGGAAAGGACATGAGTTGGAAGTTCCTGATTTTGAGATTTCAGACAATGCTAAACTTTCCAAATAAATATGGAATGCCAACCTGGGTTGCCACCCAGTTTTTCTCTTTTTTTTAATATGCTAAGTAAAGTCATTTAAAAAACTAAATAAGGGCTTCCCTGGCGGCGCAGTGGCTGAGAGTCCGCCTGCCGATGCCGGGGACACGGGTTCGTGCCCCAGTACGGGAAGATCCCACATGCCGCGGAGCGGCTGGGCCCCGTGAGTCATGGCCGCTGAGCCTGCGCGTCCGGAGCCTGTGCTCCGCAACGGGAGAGGCCACAACAGTGAGAGGCCCGCATACCGCAAAAAAACCCAAAACAAAACAAAACAAAAAAACTAAATAAAAACAAAATTTAAAAACAAAATCTTCAAACCAGAAAACCGATATCACTATCTATTGTCACTCAAAAAGAAATGACACTGAAATACCAAAAGGTAGGATGCTTACGCAGCCTCCATCTCAAGGACAGTCCCTTCCCTGAATAAATTTAACCTGATGAAAACCCCACTACATCATCTTTATTTTTCTCACTTCACTGCGCATTGGCATTTGGCAACCACCGACTCAGCTCAAGTCGCTCCCTTGTGCGGGATTCCCTTCTACAAAATCCTCCTGCAGCAACCTCCGCTGAGCGTTGGCCTGAGCAGGCTCCTGGTTGCCTCATAAAGCAACCAATTCTAACGGTAGCAGAATAGGAGAAAAATGCACAGAAATCAATACCGTTCCTATAAACACAAGAGAAACAGCCTGAATATAATGATGAAAGAGGGTCCATTCACAGTAGCAATAAACACATCAAATACTTGGGAAATACATGATACATATTCACATATCAAATTCCACATATATACATCAGAATTATATAAAGAAAACACAAATCCTTAATGGGAGAAATAGAAACTCAAACGAAGAGAGAGACCATACTTCCGGCTGAAGGCTAAACACAGAAAAAAATGACGCTATTTCCTAACTTATAGATTAAATGAAATTCCAGTCAAGGCATCACCAGGGTCATTACGGAACTTGACAAGAATGATTCTTAAACTCTGTTTTCTTTTCTTTTTTTTTTTTTTTTTTGCGGTACGCGGGCCTATCACTGTTGTGGCCCCTCCCGTTGTGGAGCACAGGTTCCGGACGCGCAGGCTCAGCGGCCATGGCTCACGGGCCCAGCCGCTCCGCGGCATGTGGGATCTTCCCAGACCGGGGCACGAACCCGTGTCCCCTGCATCGGCAGGTGGACTCTGAACAACTGCACCACCAGGGAAGCCCTCTGAACCACTGCGCCACCAGGGAAGCCCTCTTTTTTTTTTTTTGTCTGTGCTGGGTCTTCGTTGTGGCGTGAGGGCTTCTCTCTAGTTGTGGTGTGTGGGCTTAGTTCCCCCGCGGCCTGTGGGATCTTAGTTCCCACATGGACGCGGGGATCGAACCTGCGTCCCCTGCATTGGAAGGCAGATTCTTAACCACTGGACCACGAGGGAAGTCCCAAATCTTAAATTCTATAGAAAAATAAATGGACAAAACCATCAGAGGAGTCTGAGATAATACGCAGTAAGAAGATTCTTGCCCCAGCAGATCTTAAAATATAGCATGAAACGATGATCATTCAGGCTGTAAACCAACTAAACCAATGGGGAATGATGCCACAGCCTAACAAACACGGCAGAAGTAAACTCGCTACCAATAAAAGACACAGAAGCCGCACTACGCCACCGCTGTCCTGAGGACAGACTGATGTTTTTCAAAACCTTCCCATCTCAATTTGGAATAGGAATTTCAGAGTTTGTTTTTTTTAAAAAAACTAATTAAGCAACATCAGAAAATTTCAAAGTGACAAAGATGAAGATTTCCTGACAATCTAGAAAAACGTTTCGTATTCCTGTGTGTTTCCTATTCCCGTGTGTTTCGTATTCCTGTGTTTTGAATTCTTAGGGCCATCTCAAGCTCCCACCTCCGAGGCTGTCCAAAACACAATTTGAAATTCCTTAGACTCATCTTGTTCTCTAATTATGAGTGTGAGGGTGGGGTGGCGGAGGTGCTGGCAGCGGGCGCCAGGGAACCTTCTGGGCTCCTTAGTCAGGGGCTGCGGCCCACCGGCCCAGCACCCAGCAGGCCCCACAGGGCCCTCTTGCTGTTCTCGGCTTCCCAACTACACGGATGGTTCTCAAGGGCAATTAGGCCTGAAGTCCTCACTTGCCGCGAATCAATCAGACCTCAGCAATTTGGAAAAACAAAAGTCTCGCTCTTCCTTCTTCCCTCAGGAGTGGAGAGGTGGGAGGGAAGTAACGGCTCTTTTACGAAGGAGTTTCTAGACCAGCAAAGGGAAAAACTCCCAATTTACAATGATTTTTAGCCAAAAAAAAAAGTATGAAGGTGGGAGGCTCCAGAAGTCGTCATCACCAGACAATAGTGAGTTTTCATTTCTGATCTGAGAAGACCTGTTCTTTTTTCTTCTAGTTTTGTGACATTTTCTTTACCTTGGGTGGTTCATGTCTAACTGTGGGCCCTGCTGGGACCTGTATTATCCTGGCAATGGAGGTGACCTTGTCCATCATCTGCCCCAACATCTCAGGACTCTCATGCACAAGAGAAGAAGCGGGGGGTAGGCCTCCGCCAGAAGCAGGAAGCAGAGGTCGGTCACCTGGCCCACACCTGGCCATGGACCTGCTGAGAGGGAGCTGACCCAGAGCATCCCCTTCCCTGCCTAGCTGACAGGTCCACAGCCTCGGGGTGCCACAGACCCTCATACCTGTGGGGCAGGATGGCCCTTCCCCGACTGCCACTGGGAAAAACAAAGCCGAGAGCAAGTAACAAATACCTTAGAATCCTCTTCAAGTCAAAGCACTGCCACGATGAATGAGGCTGATTTCCCCAGTTATGAGGACGGGCTGATTACAGAGCCCAGCATCATTTGTCCGAAGATAATTGCCTCAATTCTCCACTTCACTTTGCACATATAGAAACAGTCGCAATCTACCAAAGCCTCGGTGACTAGATATGTTAAATTGGTCTAATCACGTCTTGAAGAGCTTGGGCTGAAAGGACAGCTCCGAGTGCCATCCTGAACCAGGACACCAGCGAGCCTCTCTCCCTCGGCCCCGCTGCTGCCTCCCTCCCCCACAACGTCTGAAGGGGTGAGTCAGACCCTCAGCAGAGAACAGAAAAACAACTCTGAGGCTCTCTGTCAATGTCTAGTGGCCGTGGGCCCGGGTGGACAAAAGCTAAACCACACACCACAGGATGTTCCCGACAGCCGAGTGGTCCTCTGCAATCAGCAGTGTTTTCAGCCACTGCCCACCAGCCTCAGGAGGGGCAGCTCTGCAGGGCAGAGGACACAGCTGACACCAGCACCACCGGGGCCATGGGCAGCGCTGGCCACGAGAGAGCACCAGGCAGGCTGGAGCAGGGCAGGTGACAGAATCCAGGCGCCATTTCTCCAGGACAGAGCCAGGCAGAGGGCCAGAGTCCAGGGTGAACCAGGGACCACATCAAATGAAAGCTTTGGCTCTGAGAGCCAGAGCCAGAGCAGAGGAAGGGAGGCACCGTGCCCCAGGAGGACCTGCCCACCCAAGCTTACATTCTGCCTGGGGGAGGGGCCTTCCAGACACTTCCTGTTGGATTAGGAGCCTAGAAATTGCTCCTCCCATGACAGGAGTAGGTAGGTAGGCAGGTAGGCAGGCAGGTGGGTGTTGCGTTGGTAGGATTACCTCGACAGCGCACAAAGCCAAGAGAAAAGAAGGGCCACTCCTGAGAGGAGGACCCCAGCAGCTCTGCACAGGGACACAGGTCACTTCTGATCCTATCTCCCTTTAAAAATGAAGGGCACAAATAGAACATTGTAACCCCAACAAAGGCCTGGACAGAAGCCAGCCATGTCAAAGAGATGATGATTTCCCCCTATTGTTTGCTTCTGGCTCTAGACGGCACAGCCCCAAAATCACAAAGTCAGGAGCCCGGGCTCGTCGCCCTTTCTACTGGTGAGAGCTGACAGATACCAGCGCCGTCTGAGTGACAGCGACGTGGCGCCCCAGAAAAGCGAGCCAAATGCTCTTGTATTGTACCCAGACCTCTGGGGGGGGGGCGCAGGCAGCAAGGCAATGCCAAATTCCCAGTGGGCTTGAGCCTTTCTGGCTGATTGCCACAGTCAGTGGTGGGGAGCACGTCATATTCCCTGAGTTCATTTCTACCCAAAGGAAAGTTTGAAAAGCTCTCCGTCTCTAAAATTAGTCCTTATCAATGACTGTCCAAAAAAATGTGTTCAAGAGTGATTGTACCCACTCGCCTGGCGGAGCAGAACCAAACTTTTGTGTCTCATCTTGGAAAACGTGTTGGTGCCGAGGGGACCCATGACAATGGCCTGGCGAGCCTTTTGAGAATTCACGTGAGTCACGTCTCCCCCAGAGTGACTAGAACAGGGCTTCGCACACAGTAGGCATGCGGGAACAGGTGGCTTGAAAGCACTGCTCTAATGGGCTTCAAAAAAAAAAGAAAAGAAAACCTCAAAGTCAGACGAGGTAAAAGCTCACCTTTCAGAAAACCACCAGATGTAACCACCTGACTGTAGCCACCGTCGGGCAGCTTCCCTCCCTGGTTTGCCCACCTGGCGAGGATTTAGAATGTGGCACCTGTTGGCAATCCACTCTTTAATAGTTGGAGGCATTTCACATTGACATGCATGTTGTCAGATGACAGGGGTTGGTCACTTCTCAATCACCTCCATCTCCCCACGATGCCTGGAAGAGTGTCGTGGTCACAGAAGTGACTCAACGTGAGGCTGCTTAACAGCCAATTTCATTGTTAATTTCCGAGGCAGCTCCGGGAGGGGAGGCAACGAGGCCCGATACAACTAATAGACAGAGACGGATTTCTCTGCTTCAGCAAATGAGCTGCGGAGCGGAGAGTCACAGAGCCCACCCTGGTCACAAAAGGCCCACCGCTGGCCGAGCCTCCATCACTGACACCTGTTTGCTCGTGTCCTGAAACTGCCACCCAGACACTCCTTCCTGCCGCTGAGCCACCTGCACTTTCAAATGCTTCTACAATAGAAGCCGAGTCGGAAGAGCACGTTCATCAATAGAGCCCCCAGCCCCTCTCCCAGGGCCTCCAGAGCCCTTTCATGGAACCAGAATCTGACTTGAAAAGAACTCGGTGAGCGTGGAGTTCTAATTCCACCTGGCTCAGGAGTCCCAGAAAACATCTCTAATATGTGGTCACCTGTCCTTTGATTTAACGCCGCTTCTGACGAAGAGCCACCATCTCCTGACAGCCGTTCCACTTCAGAGCCCTAACTGTTGGAATATCCTTCCTTGGGCTGAGCTGAAATCTGCCTGTTGAAACTGCCTCCCATAGGTTCTAATTTTGCCCTGCCGAGCCACATAAAATACATCATAATGCCTTTTCCACAGGACAATCCTTTAAGGGGCTGAAGACAGTTATTCTTCACAGTTCGTCCAAATAAGACCCTGATCGTAATGAACTGGAAGCTGCGCTTTCCAGTCCAATGGGTCCAGGAGCCTCCCTCTGGCAGAGCCCCGCCGGTGATATACGTTGATATATGTCCGCACTTTATTTACCGCAGACAGACAGAGCCCCTGGTTCCTTCGCCTGGTAACAACCCGAGGCCGTTCATCACCCACTTGCTCCTTTTCGAAATTCACTCTGCAGCAAGCACTTTTAAAGTCATGCACGTAATGCATTTAAAGAGCGCTTTCTGCACAGAGCCATTTGCTCAGCCCCGGCACTAAGTGCGAGATGGAACAGTATTTCAGCGACGTTCTCCTGCCCCCAGAGCCCGTGTCGAATGTACGCCAGAAATGTATCGGTAACTATACATGACTGGGGCTCTAAATGCAGTGCTTTGTTAAATGTTCATTTGCTGATTAAAATGCATCTTGCAAAGAAAGTGCATTAGTAATGCAGAATCTAGTCCAAAACTATGTATTATGTAATGCACATTTTCTAATAATGCAGGCAGTCTCGGTGTATCTATATTAGTGGATCGGCTCCGGGCTGCCAGCCCCATTATAGGCAGAAAGCACTCCTTTTGCAAAACGAAGTACTTTCTTATGTACACTAAAGAATCATAATCCACCTCGTTGCTGACAGCTGGCATTTGTCTCCATTGAAAGGGCATTCAGCAGCACCCACATATTCCTGAGTTTTTCCCAATGTGCCCCGAGAACCACTTGAACGATGTCTTTATGTTCCACTCACTGTCAGGGGGGCTGAGCTGATTGAAGAAAGCAAGTGGGCGGGTCAGTGTGAGCAGAACCTTTGGAAATGTCTCAGGTTGGGGCTGAGAGACCAGGATTTGAGATCTGCAGCTCCAAAGGGCCCTGTCCCGTGTCCCCCGATACCATCCATATGATGACTGGAGCCATCCAGACACCTGTGATAATAAAACCCTTTCAGTCACTCTGCAAAGGGTAAAGAGGAGAGCACAACGAGAACGCAGACGTCTGTCTTTTTACAAGGTTTGCAATCAATCCCACTTTATTACACCAATCAGTATTTTAATGCTACAAACTAACTCGAAGAAAACAAGATGCAAGATAGACACAGCCAAGAAGACAGGGCAGGAGCATTCAAGACCATCCCCAGCGAAGATGCAGAAACAAAACCTCCACATGTCAAAACAGTCGCTAGGATCTCACTAAGGTCTTAACTCTGGGTTCAGCAGCTCTAAGGCAGGCATGGTGCGCAAGGGATAAGGGTGAGTCACACCACACTGAGGAATAGCTGTGGGTGCAGGACACTTCGGCACCAGGAAGCAGTGCCAGGAGGGGACACCTGGTGGACCACCTCAGAAGGGAAGGCAGAATTACCTCATGGACTCTTCAAGTGTCCCCCATGTTGACTCAAAGACAAGAAAAACCACCTGTCGCACCTGTAATGCCTTGTTGTTGCTTCCACAGATTCTAGGAAGATGGTTTTGCCCTGAGTTATACCACCGGTGGACCTGTCACAAGGGCAAAAGTGATGCTGCATATTTTAACGGGGAGGGCATGCACAACCCAGAAGCAGCAGTCAGGTTACAGGTGGAACCCCAGAGCTTCCGAAGCACCATCCTGCCTGAGCAACGACCACTCCACGGATCCCCCTCCAGGAGGACATGGAGCTCATTTGGTTCTCCAGGGCTGAGAAAGAGATGGGCTCATTTCCTTTGGGGTTCAACGACATGACCTAGGGTGTCGAGGGGTCCCTTAGCCCTAATGCTCTGGTTGATCCAATAATTTTCTCACTAGAATGCACGCCGGGTTAAACAATGTTGGTGGGTAAGGAGGGAGTCCTGAGTGGTTTAATGCTCTGAGTAACAGCAAATTAATCCTAAGTATCCTTTCCTTGATGTAAGATTTTCTTTTCTTTCCTTTTCTTCTTCCTACTCTATCTTCAGCACCTAGAACAGAGCTTGGCATGTGCTAGGCACTCAACATTTGTTGAATGAACTCACTTGTTGAATGAACTCACTTCGTTGAAAACCTATCTATGAAAAGAGCTTTGAGTGGTACCCAGCGGTTTCCTTGATAGCTGATCGCCCTGCAGCGCCCCCCAAGGGCAGACAATTGGCTGCACCTACTGAAGAGCACAGATATTAACTAGTGGTTCCAGCTAATTAGACTTTCGGCACATGTTCTCAGCTAGAGCTCAGGGTGGTCCACCAACGGGCTTGGGGACGTGTAAACCATCACTCCGTCTGTCTGTGGGGGTCCTTCTTAGGGAAGATGCTCATCTATCCATTAGGTAACTAATTAGTCTCTTGAGACCGCATTGGTGGTTGGGGGGATTGGAAACTGCTCAGATTACGGTCACTGTACCAGGTCTGCCAAAGGTGATCTCACGATTAATTAATGATTGCCTGAGGTTACCATGCTCACACTATTGAGCCCCTGGAAAATGCCCGGAACCGCACCGTTAATACTGACGTACAGAAGCTCATTCCTCCGGAATATCCGCAATTTTGCGGTCTGGTTTTTAGCTGCTTCGGGCTTTGTTCAACTTATCGATAACCCTGGAGAAGCTGGGGAGCGGTACGGACCCCACGGAGAACCCATGCCTAGCTGCGCAAGCACTCTAACCTGTAGCTAGCTCGCTCGCTCGCTCCTTGGCACCCGCCAGGCCCCCAGCCGCTCCCATCGCCCAAATCCTTTCAAACAAGGTTCCCTCCTGCCACCTGCCGGCCCATTAGGGTCTACGCCTCGGGCTCGGCGCCACTGCGCAACTCACGCGGAGCCGCCCCCGCCTCCCTACTGCACATGCCCGGCAGAAGTCCGGGCGCGCAACTTTGCAGAACCTCTCCGCCCCATTTGTCTTCGCCTCAGTCTCCTCTTTCCTCTCCCAGGCGAGAGGACCAGCGGAGGCACCTCTCCCCGAGTCTTAGGCTGCAGAGTCTAAGACTTAGAGAGAGGAGCCTGGGAGGAGATAGACTTTTTCTCCCCTTTTCCCATCCCTTCTTTTTGCCCAGAGAGGCAAATAGAGGCGCGGAGCTTTAGAAAGTTGAGTGGTCAAGAAGGTAGGTGCTTCCTTTTTCTCCTCGCGCCGAGGTGGAGCTGGGACCTCCGGACCCAGCTTCTTAACCTCGCGAGGAGCACCTTTTCCGGCTCTAGCAGCCGATGCTCTTCGGAGCTGCTCTCTGCAGAGCCAGAGGGTGGGTCGGATTCGCCGAGTGTGTGTGAGGATGGATCGCAGATCCCGAGCTCAGCAAGGGCGCCGAGCTCGCCACAGTTACAACGATCTGTGCCCACCCGTAGGCCGCCGGGCAGCCACCGCACTCCTCTGGCTCTCCTGCTCCATTGCTCTCCTTCGCGCCCTCGCCACCTCCAGCGCCCGCGCCCAGCAGCGCGCGGCTGCCCAGCGCCGGAGCTTCCTTAACGCCCACCACCGCTCCGCCGCCCAGGTATTCCCCGAGCCCCCCGAATCCGACCACGAGCACGAGGAGGCAGACCTCGAGCTTTCCCTCCCCGAGTGCCTGGAGTACGAGGAAGAGTTCGACTACGAATCCGAGACCGAGTCTGAAATCGAGTCGGAGACCGACTTCCAGAGCGACCCTGAGACCGCCCCCACCACTGAGCCCGAGACCGAGCCCGAGGACGAGCGCGGCCCCGTGGTGGCCAAGCGCCGCACCTTCGACCAGTCTCTCACTGAGCGTCTCAACGCCCTGAGGTTGCAGAGCCCCGACGCCTCCCCGAGTCGCGCGCAGCCCAGCACTCAGGAGTCTGAGAGCCCCAGACAAGGGGAGGAGCCCGAGCCCGAGGACAAGGATCCGAGGGACCCCGAGGAGTCTGAGCAGCCAAAGGAGAAGAAGCAGCGACGGCGCCGCTGCAAGCCGAAGAAGCCCACCCGCCGCGACCCATCTCCGGAGTCTCCTTCCAAAAGGGGACCCATCCCCATCCGGCGTCACTAATGGAGGACGCGCCCCAGATTCTCCTTGTTTTCTTTGACCCAGGTTGGTGACCAACCGCTAAACTGGGGAGTCTGGGGTCGGTGCTGGAGCGGTGGGAGGAAGGGAGGGAGAAGCAAAGGCAGGTTAGAAGGAAGGCGGGAAGAGAGCGGGCTCAGCTAGTTAGCCCTGGAGGCGGGGGCGCAGGGCGAGCTAGGAAGAGCTCCGCGAATCTCCCCCGGGGCGCTGGCGGGCGCCCGGGTGGCCAAAGGCCTGTTGGCCAGAGGGGCGGCGGGGCGCTCCTCGCGCCCCTCTGGAGACAGCCTGAGGTCTCCGAGCTGGTGTCCAGGATGCACGACTGAATTCCGGGAGCACCCCAGGTTTCGAGCTGCACACCCAGAAGGCACGGGTAAGTACTTTGTTTTACGTGCTTTTTTCCCTCCTAGAGTAAGTAGTCTCAAACCAGTTGGCCTTGGCGGGTGCCCGAAACGTGGTTCGGAGGTGCTCGCGCCAACTTTCAGAAAGCAGAGCCGCCCGGCGGTAGCGACACTGTTGCAATGTGCGAATACTAACCAGGCTGGGATTGGGCGACAACTCCGGAGACTGCCGGCTCCCGGGGAAAGTTGCGCGCGCCGCTTAAGACACTCGGAGCCTAGAGCTCAGGTCCCGTCGCTGTCAATTTGGAGCCGCCGGACCTCGGCGCCAGTGCCCCCCGCGGCTGCGCGCCGGTCCTGGCCGCCAACGCCCGTCTCCGGGCGCTTGCGGGGCCGGAGACCGCAGCAAAGAGCGTGCGCACCTGCCCGCACGCCCCAGAGCCGACCTCTAAGAGCCGGCCGGCGGTTCCCCACGAGTCACCGGTGCTTGGAAGGCAGGCAGAGGAGGTACGGGAGTCTTAGGAGGTGCCCAACGGGCTACCAGGGTTGGTGGTGTGGGCTTGGTCACGTCGGGGCATCGCCAGCCTTTTGGCGCAGCTAGTCTGGTGGCGGGGCGGGGTGCAGCTTGGCTGGAGAGGTCCCGGGCTGTTTGCGCAAGGGCCTGGGGATGTAAGAGAGGGGCCAAGAGGTCAGCGAGGTGGTCACGAGCGGAAAGGTAAAGCGGAACAAGGAACAAGCTGGAGAGGGAGTCGCGCCTATCACCAGGGAACCCTACAACGCGTCCCCAAAGAGCGCGGCACCCGCCGAGCTGGGGAAAGATGTTGGATCCGACGCAAGTCCTTGGGCCATCGGTCGAGAGGGGGCAGGAGCCGGCGCCTACGGCAGCCTCGAGGAGGGGAGGGGAGGGGAGGCTGCGCGCACCGGCCATTTTCAGCTCCGGTGGAGCTAAGTTTGGAATCTGTAACCTGGAGGCGAAGCTGCCCTGGTGTCGGAGCACAAAAACGGCCTGAATCCGGTAACGCATCTTCGGTGCGGAAAGTGTGCCTTTCTCACCAGTCCTGGGGGAAAAGACTGGTTAGTGAAATGTATTTACAAAACCTCACCCGATTTGGAAGTTGGCTTTATCTTGGTGCGCGCGCGTCTCGTTTGGCGTTGGTTTGAGCTATTCTGATGAGAATGATTTGGGGGGGGGGAAGTGAAACGTTTTGAGACTTGAAAAGACGACGGGTCAGGTTCTTAGACTCCTAAGATAAGGTTGCGGCCAGAAGGAACACACGTTAAAGGGTCTTCCTTCCAGGTCTCTTCCCTGGGCAAGGCGTCGCGGAGCCCCAGAACTTCTTCTGGGCTGCGGCGCTCGCTGACTAATGGCTGTTGGATGCTGTTCTGGTCTTCACTAGTAAATACCGGGAAGGGGGCTTCCCTGGGCAGCGGGGAAATGTCCAGAAGTCTGGAGACTGCCGAGGACTTGTAGAAGGGTCCGGTGCGCCCTGGCTTTGGCTTGAAAGCGTGAAAACTGCCTAAGTGAAATGGGGCTCCCCAAAGCTGACATTTCTACTTAGTGTAAAAACAGCGGTTCTGTGTTCCTTTCCGTGGCATTAAGTGTTCTGTTTTTTCTCTGTTAACGTCTTAGCAGCCTGAGTTCACCCAGCAAAATGTCTCTGGTGAATAGGCAAAATCAGCCAGGGGTGCGGTTGGCTTTTTTGGTGTGCTTTTCTGTGTGAGGGCTGCCCTCACAGGCTGGGGGGTTTGGGGGGACCCGTTTTCCTGCAGAGCTGGGTTTTTCATTGGAGAAATTAGCATATCGCCTTGTTGCAGGATGAATATACAAGTTTTTTTTTTAAGTCGTCAGTGCCTAGCCCACACCTGTCACCCCAGTCTTGGGCTCTTTTTTAACCTGAAGCCTGCATAAGGAGAGGCTGTCTTTCTTAACAGTAACCAATATACCAGGTTAGTTGTTGCGGGGCGGGGGTGGGGGGGGCCCATGTAGGAACACACAGTTTGCCATCTTTCAGACGCTCCTCCATGAGCTACATGATTGTGAAAACCTGTTACCCACCCCCACAGCCCTCCCCCACTCAGTTCCCCTCCCCCACCCCCTCTCCTTCCATCCTGATTCCGGGGTGGAAGAGTCATTAGGCACATACACAACAACTGAGGAGCATACCAAACCCCTATGACCAGGACTCACCCCATGGAGAGGGAGTTTTGCTACAGAGACGCTTCAAAAAATACTCTTTCTACCTAAGGCACTGGTGTTTAGCTGCCTCTCTTTTCTAGAGGCATTTCTGGCAAGTTTTCCAAGCATTCCCAACTCACTAGTCTCCCAACTAGCCCTTTGTCTCACCCTGCTCAACTGGGGTGTTAGCATTTGAATGGGCTTAACTTGCCCTTGCAACTTAGGAAATTGTCTTAGAAAAAGCAGACCTTAAGAGTTGACCACTGGGGTGAATTACCAGCCAGTTATAAGGTTTCGATTGGAGAGAAAGGGGAAGAGGAGGGGAAGGAGGGTAAAGCTACTTAAATTGTAAGCTCTGATATTCAGGATTTTTAATTTTGCGACATTAATCATTTGCTTTATAGAAATGTGCTTTTTCTTGGACAAAGGTGCTCTTTTAACTGAACTTTTTGAGTTGGAAAGTCATGCAGCAGTGTTCAAATACTGTGTGGTGTCAACAAGCTGGTGTAGGTTTACTTCTGAGGTTTGGCAAGCAAGACTTCTAATCTGTTTATCAGAATTCAGGAATTGGGAATTTTAAAGTTTGGAATTGTTTTAAGATAATGTTTCTTTAACGCGCTAGAAACTTTTTCCCCTTGGAATTGCTATCAGCCCTTTACACTTCAGCCCTCATTTTTAGCAGCTGTGATGGAGGGTTTAATGAGAAAGAAAGCTGCAACTTCAGTGTAGGTAAGAAGGAGGTTTGTTTTTTTGTTTGTTTTAAATAACCTGCATGGATTTTACTTAATTTGTCTGTATTGTTACTGCTCTTCATGTAAAGGGAGGCTATGGAGAGGAAACTGAGCAGAAACCTTGGTGTTTGGGGAAAGTATGTCTCTTTAACAGAAAGGTGACCTATAACAGCAAATCGCTAGAATCAAATTAAGCGTCCAGAGTGATGTCATATGCCAGCTCGAGTGCTACCCTTCTCTTAAAAATTGTCCAGCAAAGGGGGAATGAGATTCTCATATTACATCTTTAATCCCCATGTTCCAGAATGAGGGATGGAATTCCTCGTCCTGCTCTGCGGGTTTGACATTAATGACGCTATTTTCTAAATCCTGATGCCCCAGAAGTGGGCAGCAGGATCTAAGACCTCAGGCTCTTCTCACCCTGGCCCTGCCCAGCAGCCTCGGGTCAGACCCGGTGGCCTCTGCCTCAGTTTCTTCACGTGGAAAATGAAGTAGCTGAAGAGATGGTCCTAGCATCCCTTTCTGCTCCCAACACTTGGAGGTTGATTAAGAAGCCTGAAGTTGCCCAATTTGACTCATACCAATGATTTTAATGCTAAAGGAGCCCCCCCCCCCCCCCCGCCGCCCCGAACGTTAAAGCTTGATAGAATAAAAGCCAGTTGGGAAGAAATCCGTTTTGTGTTGATCTAATTTGATTTTCCCAAATCTGGTTTTGAATTGGGGGCAAAAATGGTTTCGAGGCCAGTTAGAAATAAATAAACGATAGATAAGTAAGTAAGTAAGCAGGCAGGCAGGTTAGAGAATTCAGAATTCCACTGTGTTCTATTACTAACGGGGTGGGGGTGGCCTCCTCAAGAGCAGATACTTAGTGTTTGTCTTAGGTGTGCTGGTTTTCCCACCTGCCCTCCCTGATCTCAGGGTCGGGGCAGGGAGCCCTGGAGCCAGCCTGGCCCTGAGCACTGCAGCCGGGAGATGCTGGCCGCTTTGGGAGAGAGCAAACTTAACAGCCCCGCTGCTTAACTGACCACAAGTGTTGAATATATTCTTTGGTAACACGTTCAAGTGCCCTGATTAGGTGAGACCTGAAAAAATAGCCCAGAGGCTGCAGCTAGTTAGGATAAACCAGTTTTCTCAACCTTTGTATTTTTTTTCTCTTATCACTCCCTCCCAGGAGCTTCTTCAGACATCTTTTTCTTAATTAGTCCTCGCCCATGAAATGTTAGAGATATATCGTCTATGTTTCTGTACTGCGGGATCTGGTAATAGCTAAGGGTTTTTTTGCACTCCCCCCAAACCAATCTTGTCTCTGTTGCAAATGCATGAGATAAAGAAAGCAAATGTTTAAAAGAACTGGTTTATGTCAAATTAAGTGATTTAACATTCTGTTTTTGTTTTGTATTTTAAACTTTTGGGGGGCTACGTATTAAAAGGCTATATATAAGGTGGATTTTACTGATGTTTGGTTTCTCTTTCTTACATCTCATGTTTTTTCCCCAAGCCCCCTGGTGCCGATACTGGTGCTAGTGCCTACTTAATTCACACGGCAGAGAAGCCAGAGTAAACAGCCTAGTGACTCAGTTCTCCCAAGCCCAAGAGTCTGCAGTGCAGGGCCACCATCACCTGCTGACAGCACTCAGCCAGTTGAGGCGGGACACCTGAGATGAGCTGACGCCACGGAACCCACCCCCCAACTCCCTATTCCAGGGTAGAACCGGGAAGGCATCCTCCCCCAGCTTCACGTGTGGACACGGCCTGTTTTTTGGGCTTATTTTAGGCTGAGCACATGGCCAATTAGCTGGGGGGGGCACAGATATCAGGCCATAGCTAGAGGAGGCTTCATGGACAGAGGGCAGGTGGTGGCTGTAATGGGGGGTAGACGTGAGGACGACAAAAGGAAAAGAAGGTTTGGGGGGATCACAGGAAAAAGAGGGAGACAAGACACCTGACAAGGAAAAGATGAGGTTTGGAGATGGGGATCACAAAGCCTATAAATGTTAGGGCTAGAGAGAACAGGTTGAAGCACGAGATTGGGGAGAAAAAGGTTTAGGGGAGACTCCATGGCAGTCTTCAAATACGTGGTGGCAGCAGGGGCAACGTCAGCTTAGCATTAGGAAGAGCATTTTTCACAGACAAGGATGACAAGGGATGGCCGCTAATGGGGGTCTCAGATTAGTCACCCTTAACCTCACCGTCCCTCTGAGAGTCTCTTACAGGCCTGGCCCAGAAATTTCAGTTTCTAGGTGCGGTAGAGTTGTCATACGTATGACCTCAGCTGCTTCAACTAAATGGAAAGATTCGCAGCCTAGGAAACCTTGCTTCATGTGGCTCAGATCCTAAGGCCTGGATTCTGGTTCAGGGAGAGTCCCCGAATCTCAAACCTGAGCGGTGTTAGGGGGTGCAGGGCCAAAGACTCCCCCACCCCGCCCCCGCTGAAGAAGACAAGTTTCTCCTCCCCGACGCGAGAGCCGGCTTCTGAGTGTCCTGGCTTATGTTGCTGTCTCAGTTAGATTTCATTAGGAAACTGCACTCTGGGTAATTGAGGTTGTGCGCGAAGGTGAAATATACCATTCCCCTTAAATTCAAATCACTATGCCAAGAATCACCCGGGGTGCCTCTAAAGCCAAATTTCTCTTCCGGGATTCCCTCCCGCCATCCCAGCCCCCCACTTTTGCCCCCTCTCAGTCCCCTTCCTGGGGTGGCACTGGAACCACCACTTCTCCCCCTGAAATAGTCTGCTGCACCACCAGCCAGCGTGGAGACCACAGCTTCATCCAGGTGACTGGAGAATGTCTGGACCCACCCTACAAGCGCAGGGGGTGAGATGCCTGCGGGTCTGCAGCCAGACCCGGGGGGCCGGTCCAAGACGAGGGCTGCTGAGTACAGCTAGTGAGCTGAACGAGGGGGTCTGAATTCATAGAGGGAACCCTTGGCCTCTGGGGCTCCAGCCTGGGGCTTTTTACTCTGAGCAGGTCAAGTCTTCTCATACATCTGGCTGCCACTGTCTGGCACCATGAGCCCTGCATCTGCCCCTAAGCCTCATCCACTTGAGGCATTTTCCTTGCACTTAGCATTTGCCTGAAACAGCCCGGTCACGCAGACCCTTCTGCAGACAGCAGTAGGCTGCTGCCACCTCCACCGGCCATGGCTGGCCGAGGAGATGCTGAAAGGGAGAAGGATGGGCGCAGCGAGTCCTAATTGAACAGTAATTAATTGAACAGCTTCAAAGTCTTATTGCTACTCAGTCAGCACTCAGAAAACATTTGTCACCGGGAGGCTGAGAAACATAATCGCAGCCTGAATTCGCTTCCCTTTGTCCTCCCCTTTCTGCTTTTGCCTTTTCCTCACAACCGGTGGAAAGATTCTCCTCCTCATTTGAAAGTAACCCACTGGCAGCTAATGACTCGAGGGGGCTGCAGAGAAGGCTCTTCCGCAAACTGCCCCCCACCCGACGCCCTGCTAGGGGGAAACGCCGCCGCCCAAGATCACGTTTTCCTGGTTTCTGCTCCCTTCTCTCTTGCCTACCCCCCCTCCCTCTCAAGGGACCCTCTTCCACTTCGCTTTCTCTTTCTTGAATAAAGGGATGAACTAAAAAAGAAAGCTGACAGGCAGCTACTTAAAATCTGGATGGGGCTTGTGCCTTGGGCAATGAGTAAGAGTCCCCGAACATAAGTACCCTGAGATCGTTCACTGATTATGACGTGTGCTGCCGTGGAGGCGTCGATATAGCGCAAGATGGAGTTGGGGAGGCCCAGGGAGTCGTGTGGAGCCACCAAGGAAGGGGGCCACATCCCTGCAGGTGGCACTGGTGCCGTTCAGAGTCAACAGTGAAGAAACACCGTCCTTCCGTTTGGGGTTACCTCTTTACAAAAAGCCAGCCGATTGCTACCTGTGTGGCACCTGGGCCGTCTGGTCTGAACAGACTGACTTTCCTTAGAAGTGCAGCATTTAACTGAAACGAGTAATTTTCCCATCCTTTCTTAATGCATCAAGTGGAGAAAAGTTACCCTTTCCAAGTAGCTAAGAATATATTATAATTTTCAAGAACCCTTCACCTGGATACTGAGAGCCAATCCTCTCCTCCTGTCACGGACACCTCATCTCACTGCAGCCCCTCGCACACTCCCCGTCAGGTAGGGTCCAGACCCTGGCCCGCAGCTTCACCCCAGCTCAGCCTTCCTTCAGGCACCCTGACTAGCCTATCTTGCCGCCTTCTTCCTGGGCTGCGTGAACCCATTAACTAACTTTCTTCCTCCTTCCTGCTCATTCCTAGAAAAGATACACCTCTTCCCCGATAGAAATCCATCCAGAATTGGAAATCTATGCCCCAGATACTCTGGGATTATAAAATTACAATGGCAGATCCTAAAAACTGTGCCCTCTGGCCATCTCCATGCAGGTGAAGGCCACATTTCCGTCTCAGCCAAGATCGCCAGCCCCGAATGGGCTCGCCAGACAGTCCCACCAACCAGGGTGGCCCCCAGTCAGCCCACCAGCTGACCACCCCCAGCTCTTACCATACCCGTTCCTCGGGTCCCTGTGGTCAGGCTACCCAGCTGCCTTTCAAACATCGGCCACACTGCTGCCACCTCTCAGGTCCCACTGCTGATCTGTGGTGGAGTTTCAGCTCTGATCCTCACTCATCCAAGTGATTTGGGGTTTTCAGGTTCTGGTAGCCAGTAACTAGAGAAAAATAAGAGTGGACAAAAAGGGGAACACTGGAGTTAAATGCTGGCATTTTTTCTCCTTGGTCCAACTTATCTGTAACCGTTAAAGGCAGTTCCTACTCAAGTCTAAGGGTCCTTTCTCAGCCCACAGCAGTGGGGCAGTTTCAACTGGGGGTGATTTTGCCTCTCGGGGGACGCTTGACAAAATTTAGAGACATTTTTGGTGGCTACACCTAAGGGGATGCTACTGGCATCTAGTGCGTAGAGGCCAGGGACGCTGCTAGGCGTCCTTCAGTGCCCGGGACAGTCACCACAGCAAAGAATTACCTGGCCCCCGATGTCACCAGTGCAGAGGCTAAGAAACCACCATCGAGATGAGATCTGTTGACCAATTCTTAACTTCTTCACTCCGGCGTACTCCCGCCCATCCCGTCCTAGGCCCGCTGCTCTCTCCTGTAATGTCCCCCCTTTTCTTCTCCAGTGCTCCAGGTGTTTGAGCTTCTATCACCAAACATATTTCTCCCCTTGAAGGTTTTATCTGATCTAGTGATTTCATATCCTAAGAAGGATAACTGTCCCTTTGAATTCGGGGTCTTTACCTTCCTTCTAAACTTTGGTCCCTTCCTCCTAAATAATAAGCTGAAGAAAATCTCCACCCAGACTGTACATCCTTCCTTCCCCTCTGCCATGTCTAAAACCAGACTGGCTCCACCACCATGCCAGCTTCTCTCCAGATCCTCCACAACGTCCCTATCCCACAGGTGTCCCATCATCCAGGCACCAGACTTGACTCCGCCACCCTTTGTGCGTTGCACAGAAGTCGCTGGAGGGTCCTCTGGGATCCCTCTTGAGTCCCTCCCTCCAGCCCTCCTGCTTCCTTCCCTGTGCGTGGTTCTCGCTCCCTTAAAGGTCATGACCAGACACAGCCTCCTTTGTTCTCTTCAACAGGACCATCCTCCGCACTGCCTCAAACCTGTCCTAAAACTAGGCTCAAATCCTCACTTGCAGGACAAAAAATTCAGTATCTCTTCCATTTCCTACCAAAAGAGCCTCAAAACTGCCTGCCCTGAGAAATCCTACCCAATTTTTCCTGCCTCTCTCCCCCACTGGTCCTCCCAGACCCGGCAAGGTGGCCTGTTCTCTTTACCCAGCCATGTGCCACGTTTCCCACTGTTGGATCTTTGTTCGTGGTAGGCCAATGTCTCCCATCCCCCCCCCTTCTGTTCACAGCCTAGACATCTATCCCTCCACAGAGGCCCACGTGAAACTCTATTTTCTCCAACAAGGTCCCCCCAGTTGCAGGTCTTTTCTTTCGTTTTTATGTTGCTTAGCCTCTGCGAGGGAGGGCTGCTCTCTGCCCAATCTGTATCCCGCCAATGCCTGTGCTCTCCTGGCAAACCACCAGGATGCTACCGGCTCCTGAGGATGTCAAACAGAGACCCTGTGCCCATTCCCTGCTGACGTGGGCGGCGCGCGAGGCCTGGCGAGAGCAAACCGTCCCTCTGGGGCCCCCACCGTGGCCTCCCTGAGGCTCCAAACCGCGACGTCTACTAACCTTCCACTTCGGCAGGGCTCAGCACCCCCGCGACCTCAACTCCTTATCCATCTGGGGCCGCTCCTCTGCAGCGGGGCAGTGAGCCCCTCTCCTCAGGGTCTGGGCCCTCTACCTCCAGGCCCTGGAAAGCCTGCTCCTCGCCTCACCCCGGCGGCGGATCCCTGTTAGGTGGGCTCGCCCACCGCCATCAGCGAGAACAAGGGTTGGTCCCTGAGAGCCCTCACCTCCCCTTTCAGCCTTGGTGACTTGGGGCGCCAGGAAGAGCGACCCCACGGCGCCACCCAGCCTCGTGGCGGTCCAGGCCTGGTCGCCATACGCCCGCCCACCAATCCGTTTCTAACCACCCCGGCCGCATAACCTCTTAGGGCGTTCCAACGCGGCGCCCCCTATTGGACCTCCCACTCATATCCGGTTTCCGGTCCGACGCCCCCCGCTCATTCGCCAGGCAGCCTTGATTGGCGTGACCCCAGCCCAATGGCCGACCAAGCGCTGGGGTCGGAGGGGAGCGAGTTGACTGTTGCGACCCAGTTGGACCATTCAGTGGATGCCCAAAAGGTTGAGCCGTTACGCGTGGGGATAGTTGTCCAAAGTTTGAACCAAAGTTCAGTGTTGGCACTTGGAAGTGTGTAGACCCGAAGAGATGAGAGGAGACGCCCTTGGGGAGGCTCCACACGCTACCCGGGGTCCAACTTGGTCAGCTTCCTCCTCGCAGCGCGGCCACGTGCGGGGGCAGTGAGGCGCTCTGGCTGTGACCCCCTCGTTTGAAGAGGGTTGCGTTAGGTTTCACGAGGTTGGAGCATACGTGCGTACATGGTTCGCTCGACTGCGGCTGGCAGATACAGCGATCCAGGCAGTGCGATCCCGGCGATGCGCCCCGCTTGCCGCATCCCGCCGCCCCTCCCCCCGCCCTAAGGCCAGGCGCCCACCTGACTCTTGCCCAGCTACCTTCCACCTAAAAGTGGCTCACAGGTCCCTGTCACCCACTGGCGAGTCAGATACGATGCCATGCCCGAGTCCCGGGTCTTAAACGAACCGCAAACAGCAAATCTTTCCTGGGGCTCAAAGCCAGATTTCGCCGACCCCAAACCCAGATCAGTGTGCATGCACGCACGAGCCCACCCAAGTGGTGTAGGCATTGATCCCCGCCGGCTCGGAGCCCACCGCGCGCTACGGCGACGAGAATGCAGCCGGGCGACTGCCGGGTTTGTGGCAAGACTTGTGTGCCTCCTCAGCGGGCTCAAGCGCTGGAAAAGTAAAGCTGCTGCTCTGGGAGACCCACAGCGAGAGCAGAAGGACTGGGAGGGGGCTGGAGGAGGGCTGGAGCGGGGCTAGAGGAGCAGACTGACCACCCCCGCAGCCGGTGCCCGAGGCGGGGAGCAGCGCACAGCGGCCGCAGCTGCCCGCGCGGCACGGTGTGTATTTTTGGATTTGGTGCGCATGGGGTTTCTCAGTCTCTGAGACCACCCTAAACCGGCCGTAAATTTCAACTGAAATTCCATTTAGCCCTTCCCCCCGCACAGTAGGACCCCCGGAACTCCGGGGCCTACAGTCTGTGGGGTCCCTGTGTGCGTCCCACGCCCCCGCGTTCCGTGCCGCGGCAGCTACCGCTTAGAGAGTCTCGGTGGTAGATGCCCGAGACCCTCTTATTCCCCTGTATTTATCATAGTCCCCACAAACGGGGAGGAACCCTGCCTGCGCCACCGCAGGCCACTGCTGAGACCCCAGAGTGTGGTGGGGATGGGGGTGCATAGAGGTGCTTTACAGGAGCCAGCCTCGGCAACCGGCAAACAAAAACGCAGAAGCGATGGAAAGTACCCCAACACATTTTAAAAACAAATTGCGTGCTCACACTCGGCACCCCTTGCCCCTCGCCTCCTGCCTGCTCCGCCGGTGGGCTCACGACCACCTGTCGCATCCCCGCGCGCGCCTGCACCCCCTTCCCACCCGCCCAAAGCCTTGCGCTCCAGACCTGGGCAGGATCCGAGGCTGCCCAGGGCTGGGGGCTGGGGCTCTGGGGCTCAGGGGTTCAGGGGTAATTTGGGGTTATGAAACACTCCTGCAGTCCCCCCTCCCCTCGAGGAGAGTCTGTTGGGTCTGGGAGGGAGGGTTTCAGCTCCTGCGCTCAAGCAGCCCGGGGCCCACGTCTTGCATCACGTGTCCCGCAACGCAGGAGAGCTCTCTCTCTGGCCAGGGGAGAAGAGAGGAGAAAGACTCCAAATCAGTCAGGGAGAGGACTGGAAGGAACCAAAACGTCCCTGCGAGGCCTGCGCTCATCAGCCCCCTTACCCAAAGTCCGGGGCTCCCGGCTCCCGGAGCCGGCTCCCGGAGCCACCTCGGCCGGGGCTGGTGTCCCCTGGTGGCAGAGAAAGAGCACTACGAGCGATTTTCGGACCGAATCGGCACGCTCCTCTGATCCAAGCAGGCGGGGCTGGCCTGGAGCTGAGAGAAAGAGAGAGGAGGGGACGAAGCAGGCCTAAGGGGGGGCCAGGGGCCGCCTGAGGGGATAAAAAGTGGCCAGAAAGGAGCCAAGACTCAACCAGCAACAATAGACTTGCTTCTAACATGGTCTGGGGTTTGAGGTCCTGAACCCCTAGACCTCACTGGGGTTAGAAAGTGTGGTTGGAGAACTTTCCAGCTGGTACTTCAATTTTTTTTTTTTTTTGAAAATATTTTTTTCACCCTAGTTCGGTCGGGTGCTCCGTCTTACGGGGCCCCAAGTTTATTTTAAGAAACCGCCACCGTGTTATGGGCGTGCGCAACTGCCTCGACGGCAATAATATGTCAGGACAACGCAATATCCCCCTTGAACTCGGCGAACAGCCCGAGCAACCACCTTTGGAGGCCCCAGGGGCAGCTGCCCCCGGTGCTGGGCCTGGCGCAGCCGAAGAGATGGAGACCCCACCGCCTCACAGCGAGCCCGTCCCCGTCGAGATTGAAGGCGAGGCCTGTGGACCCCCAGAAGTCTCCAGGCCCAAGTTCCAGGACCTCAGCCAGGCCATCAAGGAAGCCGGAGCCCATGGAGGCTACAGCCCACCTCCTGAAGAAGCCATGCCCTTCGAGGTCGAGCAGTCCAGCTTGGGACGCTTCTGGCCTACCCTGGAGCACCCTGGAGACACCACTGGGGCCCATGCAGGCCTTGAAGCCTTCAGCCCACCGATCGTGGAGCCCAGAGCCTTCGGTGAGGCCAGGTCAAGCCTGGGAAGCTACAGCCCTCCCCCCGAAGAAGCTATGCCCTTTGAGTTTGAGCAGCCTGCGCAGGGAAGCTGCAACCAACCTCTCTTGCAGGTCTCAGACCTCGCTCCAGGAGGCCCACGTGCGGGGGTCTTTAGGGCTCCTCCCGAGGAGCCCCAAGATCTCAGACCTGCAAGCGCACGCTTCAGAGGAGGATGCAGCCCTCCCCGTGAGGAGGATGTGCCATTTGAGTTTGATGGAGCAGGCTTTGGGGACGACAGCCCACCCCCTGGGCTCCCCCGAGCTAGCCCACAAATCGACGGCCTTGGCGGCAACCAGATCGCGGCAGTCGCGGCCCCGAGTGCGGTCCTCCTCGCTCCCGCCGCGAACGAGCCCCCCCTCTGGGTCCCAGGCATCATCGGCAGCCCATCTCGAGAGGCTGTCAGACCTCCTCCACACTTCGCGGGCAACAGCCCCCCGATGGAGATCTCCGGACCCCCGCGCGAGATTGGCAGCGCCCCCGTTGGGGTCGACGACGCTCCCGTCAACGTGGACAGCCCCCGAGTCGCGCCTGACGGCCCGCCCATCGAGGTCTCCCGAGCCCCAGTTAAGAGAGAGCAAGCAGAGGGAGAGAGACCCCCAGTTGAGGGAGAAGCAGCCGAGATGGAAGGAGGCTCAGCCGACGCTGCCGCGGAGAGAGGCAAAGTCCCTGATCCCGGAGACGGAGCCCCTGCCGCCGGAGCAGCCCCTGACGCGCCAGCCGCCGGGGCAGCCCCCGATGCTCCTGCCGCCGGGGCAGCCTCTGCCGGCCCTGACACGCCAGCCGCCGGGGCAGCCCCTGCCGCCCGGGCAGCCCCTGCCGCCCGGGCAGCTCCTGTCGCCCGGGCCGCCCCTGTCGCCCGGGCCACCCCTGTCCCCCGGGCCGCTCCCACCGCCTGGGCAACCCCAGCCTCTGGAGCCCGACCCAAGATCAGTTTCCTTAGACCCCCCAGCCCCGAGATCCAGGCTGCCGATCCGCCTACTCCGCAGCCTCCTCGCGCATATGCCTGGCGGGGCAGGTCTGAGCGCAGCTGCTACCGCGGCGGCGACAACGACGACATATCGGTCAGCAGCGACAGCGGAGACGAATCCGACGATGGGACCTTCGGATGCCACCGCTGGTTTCAGTCCAGGCGAAACCGCCGCCGCCAAAAGACCCAGCGCAACTTGCTCCGCAACTTCCTCGTTCAGGCCTTCGGAGGCTGCTTCTGCAGATCCGAGAGCCCCCAGTCCAGAGGCTCCCTCAGCCCCAAGGTCAAGAAGGTTGCCCTGGAGGAGAAGCGCAGACAGACCCGCAAGGAAAGCGTGGAGATGCGCGCCCAGAAGCGCACAGAGAAGAAACGCAGCAAACTCATCGACAAGCAGCTCCAGAACGAGAAGATGGGCTACATGTGTACGCACCGCCTGCTGCTTCTAGGTAATGCGGCGGACTCTGCCCGTGGGGAGCAGGGCCGCCCGGGGGCCCCGGGAGTGGGTGGCAGGGCTGCCCGGTGGGGCTTGGGGCCCGGCGGCGGGAGGACAGGGTCTGGGCAAAGGCGGGAAGAACCTGCCAGAAAGTTCCAGCTGGGGGCCCTAACTTTGCCCCGGGAGCGGGGGGGGCCTCGGGTGGGCTTGGGTGGCGAAGTGTGTGCCCTTTAGGGAGAAAAGTGGTGCCGTGCAACACTGAGGGTCGTTTCCAGCTGGACAAACCAGCGCCAGCGACCGTAAGACGTCGCCGAGTCGTGGGGTGGGGGACGGCAAGAAAGGCGGGGGCTTCAGGTGAGCCAGGAACTGCAGGGGAGGGCTCCGGGGTCGCTCAGGCTGGGCTGGCTGGGGCCGTTGGTGGGTTGGGGTCATTGGAGAAGGTGCGTCCCCGCCTCGCCTGGCACGGCTGCTTGGAGTAAGACGGCTTGTTGTTGGTGTGTGTTGGTGTCCATATTGTGTCCGCCTGTGCATGATATGCTCAAGCGTTCTTCCATTCCCGCCCCTGGCACCCCCAAATTACCCGCCGACTGTGTACTTGTACCGGGGAACGGGCTGTCTTGTGTTTTGCGCCATTGCGCGGGCAAAAACTTTCCGTGTTCGCACACTCGGGTGGTACCTGTGCGCTGGCGCTGTGCAGTGGGCGGCGCGAAAACGCCCGAGAAGGTAGCGGGAGACGCTGGGCAGGATGTCGGGCCGCTGGCGGGGCGGGGGGAGGGGGCCGCCTCTGGCCGGCCTCCGTAACCTGTTTTCTGTCTGTCTTTCTCTCTTTTCTCCCTTTGCGCTAAGCGTTTCCTCACTTCTCATTCGTTCGCCCAACCCTCCCGCCTTTACGGTTGAAAAACCAGACACTCAGGTATCTGGGGCGTCCGGGGCTGCGCGCAGAAATTCGGTATTCTGCACACACTCTGCTCACCTGGCGGGGGGCGGAGGGAGGAGGGGGAGAAACCCCCCCACACACTTAACCCGCTGTAGGCGAGTCCCGTATCCCAAACCACACGGGGCTGGTTCCGGGGGGGAGGGGCTGGGGAGGTGGGAGGGGGCGTGGCCATGTTTAAAAAATATGAAATCATTTTTCTTCCTAGGGAAGAGCCTGAGGTAAGCCAATCATTTACCCTTTTACAGAATACAGTAGGAGGGGCTTGGTGTAAAGAGAGAGGGTTTATGCGTTGGGAGTGGAATGCCCATCTTGTGTTTGAAATGCAATTAAAATAAAACTTTTTAAAAAATGCTTCCAGTGTATTTTAAGTGTGTGGACAAAATGTGATAAAACTGTGAGACATGTAAATGTTTGCATGTGAATTCTTTCAAGCAGCTTTAGCTGGGGGCAAAGAGGCTCAAAGGTAAGATCCTCTGCATATGGGCTTGGGATACAGAAACATTAAAAAGATGTTAATAATCCCATTGGAAGGGTACCTTTGGTGGCCCTGGCCTTCCCCCTCCTCCTCCCTTCACCTATGCCACCTTTCAGGGTCCTCTCCCCTCTCCAGGACCTCCCTCCTCCCCCCCACAGCTTGACTCGTGCCACAGCTAATCAAAGCAGCAATTAGCAAAGGTCTGAATGTGGGGCTTAAGTGAAAATTTCAGATGTGAAACTCCACAATCTTAATTTCTTTCTTTATTCTCTAAGACCTCTCAAGGGATTTCAAGATCACAACTTTTCAGGCGGTGCTATGTTTGTTTGCTAAATATTTTATAATGTGTGATGGTGTCTATTAATGACCTATGGGCATCACTGTTTGCTGTTGTGATATGTGCCTCTCACGCATCACAGTTTTACATGTGATGGTCATTCTGTTTATGCCCACCCAGGGAAACACAGACAACATCATTTCCCCAAAAACATACAGGAGGGAGACAGTTTTACATTTCAGATGCCTCAACTGCGTGGAAGGCACAGCGCCTCAAATGACAGCGTGCTGTTTTCCTGCAGACAACTGATTTTGCCACAAGAGCCCCATTTCAATATCCCAAGCATAGCTCTGGGTAGCAAACCTGTGATGGGGGAGGCGGCCATAATTGGGGGCAGACAGGAGAGCCAAGTGACGGCGTGCACTTGAGCCCTAATTGGCCAGTGCCGCTCATATGCCGGGGCCTCAGTTGCCTCATTTGTGAAATGAAACTTTCAAGCAGATCTTCACTAAATTCTCCTTTGCTCCATGGCCTGAATCCCCTATTCTGGGGGTTGGGGAGCACCATCCACTTAAATCAGGACTGGACTTAAACCATAGGTTATGCACGCATCAACTCTGTAGCAAACAGCCCGTGTCTGGGGCTGAGCCTTAAGAATGTTAGAAGTTTCCCTTGCTTACCCATGTTTTATATGCAGGGGGAAAAATTCACCTTAAGTAAAGGAAATTAGCTGGGGTCACCCTGCCATCATCCTGGCCCTGCACCCAGGTCAAGCCCGTTTGCATGCAGTGTAGTCCGGTGAAACGTGGGCCCTGTCTAGCACGAACCTGAATTCAGAAAGCCAGATTGCCTGCTGTGGCAGTGTGGCTTGTGGAGCCAGGCTGCAATCTGACAAGGTTTCATTTTGCCAAAGTGAGGAGAGGCACCCCGCTGGGTCTGAATTATTTCCATGTTTGCAGAGGGGGAGAGGAGGCAGGATGAAGACCCACTTCCATTTAGGACAAGACTTTTCACTAACATTTAAATCCTAACATATAAAACAAGACATCCGTATACGCTGAGCACTGAAAAGGGAAGACCAAATGACCATCCTTTGATAATTGGTGACATACAGATTCATCTGTTGCTTTAAAACTGTATGTGTTTCTGTGTATATACCCTCTCCATTTTTATTGCCCAAACAGCTTAACCACATTACAGGGACTCTTAAAAAGGAAAATGGTAGATAAATAGTTAGAAATAGATAGACTATCAGTAACATGACTGAAATTCTAGAATAGCTAAAAAGTTGAAGCCTTTTTCTTACTCTAGCCAATAATAGACTTATTTCCATGTTTCTGTTGCCTTTCTGAATAATTTTGGTGGCTTAAACATGTTTTGGAAACCTAATTTGGGTGATTCCCTCATTTTTGTTAAGAATTGAAGGGACTGCTAGGCTAGAATTTCTTAGTAGCTGCTGACTGTATTAAAATTGTGCAGGCAAATGCTATATATAATAATGGCTATTCTGCCATGACACTTTGTTTATACAGTGAATCTCAATTAATTGTATGATAATTTATTTATGCCACCAGGTACAACAGTGAGGCATCCATCTCATCCTGCTGGAGTGCCCTTTGCTTTGCTTTTTTATTTATTTTTAATTCAGCCATTTTTCCGTATTCAAAATGCCTCCACTGAGCTGTTTGGTGCAGTGGGAAGGGCATGGCTTACCAGGCCAAAAATCTCTTCCTTGCCTTTTAAAATCCAATTTCCATAGATTTTTCTCAAAAAAAAAAATGCCTTTCTATACAGCTATGTTAATTTTTATCATTTGCCTACGTTACATATACCATGGAAAACTGGTATTAAGCAAAAAAAAAAGTGGGGTTTGTCACCTTTTTGTACATTCATCCCACCCCCTTACTCTCCCCACCCCCAGCTTGAGAGGGATAGCCTCACTGCCTTCAGAATTGTTAGTAACCTGTAAGAGTAATGATTACACATAATGATAGCACTTTTTTACCGTATTTTTAAAAGCCTTTCATCCAGTCACATTTCTCCTTTGCAACAGCCTTGGGCAGTAAAAATGTGATGGGACCCCATTTCATAGGCAAGTAAACCAAAAGCTCAGAGATTAAATGTCAGGGACTTTTGCTCAAAGACTGCAAGGTAAGTGAAGGAATCAGAAGTTTCTAATTCAGTGCTTACCCCCAACATGTGGTAATAAGTTATAAAGCGTCATTTCAGTGTGAGCCATGATTATTGTTAAGTGCGCTATGTGCTCTTAAAATCCCTTGTCAGATGACAGGTGTCCCGCAGTCTTCTGCCTCCTGAATAATAACCAGAACCAGACAGACCCTTGGTTATAAATGTCCATTGAGTGTACGTGAAACGTGAGCCTCCTCATTGCTGGGATACCTGTCACTGCTGTGGTGATATTTTGTTTCCACATTTGCTGTCATTCATCTGCCAACACTGCAGTCTTTGTTTGTTTGTTGGACTTCTTTTTTTAAATGCAGGTTTTCTTTAAAGTCTTTAAAAAATCCCCCAGAAGTGTTCTTGAGCAAGGTCTAAAGCTTTTTTCTTTACTCAGGTTTCCACTAAAACATCATTATCATCATCATTTAAAAATACAGTTGCTTTTATGCATAGCCCCTCCATTATTAGTGTTAGAGTGTAATAGACTGTTTAGAATCTCCTGGCCTGGATCTAATGACCCTATTAAAATAACTCTTACTCAATATTCTTCATAGTGATTATTTCTTAAAAGTATTCCTTCCTTTCAGTCGGGGCTAATTCCTCCTTAGTGAGTGTCAGTACATAATCTTGGAAATCACCTTTGACTTTTATGGGGGAAGGTTGGTATTAAGCAAAAAAAAAAAAAAAAAAACTTTTTTAGAGACGGTAAACTAATTGACTAGATTTGAAATTCTCCATCCCAACCGTGTGTCTTCTTTATAGAGTTAATTTTCCCACCAAATAAAACATACCCCTTACCCCAGCAAAACCGTGGCCCTCCAAATCCCTCTCCATTCAGTGACTTTTAGGAGGCATGTAAATAGCAAGTGAAAACTGGTCTCCATACTTCTTGTTTCTTTAACCTGTGGCAAAGGCAGGGTTCTTCCCAACCCACCTTGTGCCTCCTAGGGTTTCTAATGGAAGTGAAATTAACATGCCAGTTGTCCATTTCAAAATCGGATTCCTCTGCAAGTGTAGCAATTTTCAAAACAGAAAGGGCAGGGCCAGTTGCTGTGACAGGGTTCCCACCAGCAATTAAAACAGTTAGTCAGGTCATTCTAATTAACCGTCTCCAGCTCTGGTGGCCCCCCCAGTAAGAGGAACTCAGACTCGGGCCCTGTTAACACCAACCTCAACAGATTTCATTGAATTAGACTGAAAGGGTCTTTGTCCCATCAGATTCCTGTTGTGGCCTGTGGTCACCCTGGGCATAAGATCCTCATCTCTTCAGGGAGTGAGAGAAAGATGGGCCTGAGTCTCTCTCTTTGGGATTCTGCTGAAGAGTCAGCAAGTCAAAGTGGCCTTTATGAAACTGAGGAAGGCTAGTGGGAAGCCCCAGATACAAACTGGCCATTGGAGTAGGCCAAGGGAGGGGAGGGGCGTTTGCAGAAGAATCAGAGGAAGATGTGTCCTTTTCCTTCATTCCTCTAAAATGGGGGCCAGATACTAGAAATTGAGAGAAGCCTTGAACCCAGGGCCTGGCACATGTAAGTGTCTGATAAATGGTAGCCATTATGTTTAGAAATTTACTTTTCTTCCTGGACTTCTGTCTCCCTGGTCCAAGGGAGGGTTTGTTTTTTTGTTTTTGATGTTTTCTGTTTGTCTGTTTAATATTTTCTTGGCCATACCATGTGGTATATGGGATCTTCGTTCCCCGACCAGGGATCGAACCCATGCCCCTTGCATTGGAAACGTGGGAGTCTTAACCACTGGACCGCCAGGGAAGTCCCTGGTTGGTTTTTTTTTGTTTTCTGTATTCCCCATGAGACCTAAAGTTCTAAAAGTCCCAGGCACCCATCCTGCCTTTCTGCCTCGACGTTTCAGAGTACACTCTTTGTACACGTTTTATAAAGAAGGGTCAACCCAAGCCGTAGACTGACGACTCTGCCAAATTTATGATCGTGTGGAGTCACTGTTAGGTGTGCAACAGGATGAGGCGGGAACTTACTTTTTACCTGTCCTGAGAAAGTGCCGCCTACCCCCCTCTCGGAGCCCACAGCCCCCTCTGCCACTCCCCCTCCTTTTATTAGCTCCTATCTATAAACCAACCGGATACTATGGTTGAGCCCGGGGTCCTGAGCACAGACTGCTCTGTACTTATTACACATGCAAAAAAAAAAAAAAAAAAGATTGTCTCTAGTTTTCCTTCCCGACAGCCAGATGGTGACGAAGGCCAGCCACTGGGAATGGAAGATGAGGAGAGACCTCCAAGAACGAGGTAGGGAACAGCATACACACAAAAAAAACCCATGTTTGAATTTTCCTGTTGCTCATCACACGCTCAGTTGAGATATGGGATGCTCTGTTCTCAGACAGCAAACACTTGAGAGGTGTAGCCCCCTCCAATCAGAATTACTGGAGTAGTTTTACCCAGACAGCAACTGGGGGCTGTAATAGAGAAGGATGTTAGGTAACTGATCTGTGACAGAGCAACGAAAATCAAGGGCGTGCGCCTCTGCCGTCCTTGCTTAGAAGGAAAATCCCACGTTGCACTGCAGAGTAATTTGTTAAACCTCAGGAGAATTCCCGAGCATTTCGACTCCTGGAGTTCTGCCCACAGAACTTGAACGTTAGATCTTACTAAATGTTTCTTAATGATTCAATTTGGGGTGAGGAGAGAGGTATAAAGGTAGAAATTGTTACCGGATCCCGAATTTATTATGAGTCAGTCAATGTTTCTGAAGTTGTCACACATACTTGGTGTGTGGGACAGAGTACGTACCTTAAACTTCCTTTAATGAGTTGATAATGGGAAGGAAAATCTCTCGTACCCACTTCTGAAGGCGTGGCACAGTCAAGCTTTCACCAGCTCCGTGTCAACACGGAGCGTCGATTCTTCTAAGGGAAAAAGAACTCGATTTGTCCAGCTCTTGACTCTCCCCCTCCATCCAAAGACCAGAGTACCTCTCTCCTCTTTCCTGTTTGAACAGTTTTGCCTTGCCTCAAACTGATTGCTAATTTGCAAGTGACCTTGGAGACTTTTTTTATAGGGAACCTCCATTCAGGTAAGTCTGCAGCTGTGGGATTTTTGCAAAGAAAGAATGATTCGTAAGATGAGGCACACAGACTAAAATCAGGCGTTGTGATAGAGTCCAGGGCCAAGAAGGGCTGCTTGCCGGGGCTCAACCCAGGGAAATAGGGACAAGGTCCTACATCTCAGCTAGTGTCCATCCCAGCACCCTTCTGATCTTGGGGACCACATGCCTAGGCCTGTTTCTTTAGCTGTAAAAGTAGCTGATGGTTACCTTTGACAAAGAAAAACCAATCTGTGGAGAGTAGGCAGTGTTACTTAGGAAGTATATAGCTACTTAAATTGCTGAGGCCACTTGGACGCCCCCTTTTAAGTAGATGCCGCTTGCTTCTCTGTGGTTATATAAGGTAACTCCTAAGGTTTTGGGCCTTTGTGGGCTGCTGAAATCATAGAAAGTGTTCATCTTAATTCCTTATAGCTGTTCTCTATATAGGTCTGTTAGGCCTACAAGATGCTTAATTAACTTATTAATAAAATCATATACGTCATTCGGGGTCCTTCCACCCACTGCCTCCCCCCAATGTGAATTTTTTAATGACAATCTAGAATGGCGCAGAGATGGTGAAGGTGAGTTGATATTTCAGGTGGCCACTAGATGGTGAGACGGCACAGGCAGAAGAAAGGTGTCACATCTGTAGTGAAAATGAGAGGGGAAGGGAAGAGCCAGCAGAGACAGAGGAGGGTCCCACTCCAACTGCACCCTCCCACCCCACGCCAGGACAAAGCCTGGATTTAACAGGCCCCAGAGCTTTACTCAGACCTAGCCTTTTATGTTTAAGCTCTGACTTCTCCCTGCTGGCTCTATGCTGGGATATTAGCATTTTCGGGGTGCTCTGTCTAACAAAGGGGTCTTCCATAGGTGTTCTGTTGCCATGGGGACCGTCCTGTGCAATGTAGGGTGTTAGCAGCCTCTCTGACCTCTACCCACTTGACGCCAGTAACACACACACACACACAGCCTACCCCACCAAGCACCACCACATACGCAGTGTGACAACCAAAACTTCCTGTAGTCATTGCCAAGTATCCCCTGGGGTGGAGGGTGGCGGGGGCAGAAATCATCCCCAGTTGAGAACCACTGCCCTAACATTATCAACCTCAAATCCTGGGGAAGGTAGAGATCATACAGGTCAGAATTTGAACACCTTAAAATAAAAAATTATCTTCAGAGAAAAGGCTGTTGACTTCAGTTACTAATAACCAGTCAGAAAGGTTTATGCCAGTGTTGGTGAGCCTACATTCCAGGGTAGAACTAATTTCCAAAAATCTCTGCAAAGAAGGTGACCTAAAAAGTCGCCAGCTGACCCTAAATAGAATAGAAAAGGGTGGAAATAATGAATCGGTCTAAGACTCTGATTAACCAAGTCAGTCCCATAGCTAATCGATGGGCCAGGATAAATCGGGGCTTACATAGACTTTAACCCTTAAATGATCACATCTACCACTCAGGGGTTCTTTAGGGGCCTTTGTCTGCAGCAGGCAGGGAATGCTCCCCGTCTGCTGTGCGTACGTTAATTCACTGTGCGTCGTGGAGGAGGGTGGCCGAGATAATCAGCACTGATACTCCGATGGCTGCTGGTCGTATATCAGCTCTGGGATGGCTGGGGACCCACCTTGCGTGTGTCCCACAAAACGCAAATGGAGCCTGGGATTGGCAGTGCGTACACGCCTGCCATGGGCGTGGGCCCTGTTAACTGGGTCACCTGAGCCCCACGACCACAGGGAACCAGCCCACTGAACGGAGGTGCCCCCTAACCTATAGCAACTGATATTTCAAGGCAGGAAGCTGTAGGGGTGGGATAGGGGGCAGTGGAAGGAATGCCTCTGAATGACCGTACTGAGGAAGGTCAAATGAGATCTTTTAGGAATAAAACATACCTGTGCCAACAGGAATAAGAACCCAGGGACATTTCCTGATCAAGAGAGTTGCACTTGGTTTTTGGTAAGATGGTCGATGCACCCTGCCCGCCCCCTCATCCTAGGGCAGATTCTATAACCAATATCTTGGAATAATCACAACAGGAATACATCATTTTTTAGTTTTATTTTTTACAAAAATTTTTTACGGAAGTATAGTTGAATAAATCATTTTGCTTTTAAATAGTGGTCTAGGCCCCCAGCTTGCACCTAATGAGTCTCTCCCCCAAGTATCCCTTATGGAAGGAGACTTTATCGCTTCTTTATTATATTTTGAGCCTAAAACACTTATATTTTTGCCCCCTTCTGATCTTCCAATACGGTTATTATAGATTCATCAGAGATTTAACTTTTTTTTAAAAAAGTTTTTTTTTCTTTTTCCTTAGAGAATTTGGAATTTGTGGCCTTTAAGTTAATTGCAAAGTCTAGAAGGAAAAACAGAAAACAAAAAGCCCACTCTCCACTCCAGACACCTATGTGAACTTGGACTTTTGCTTTTACTGTTAAGATTACTTTAGGGTAAAGGGTGGAAACTGATTGGTAGTTTGATCAATGATATATTGGACATGTTAAATTTAAAATATCATTTTTTTTATAGGTTTCAAGTTTAGTTAAGTGAAGCGCCCCTAACTAAGATCTTCTTATTGCAGAATCCTCAGAACGACCCAAGGCATGTTTTTTGAATGTTGATTTTGACTTTTTGCCTGGGACCAAGTGCAGCATCTTTCCAAGGAAATGCTTAGAAGGTTCCAGGCAGAACCCAAAAACAAATGCCAGACGTTAGGGGAAAATTTTTAAAAGTTGGATTGCCAGAAAATAATAGCTATTTATAATTCAACACTTAGGTGATTTCATTTCTTCCTTTTTAGCTGCTAAAAGGGAAGCATATTAGATCCTTTTGTTTTGCAAACAAACGGCCAGGGCTGATTTTAAGATGGACACTTGAGGGAGGGTTGCCCTTTCCAAATGCAAGTCTTTGGGCCTTTTCCCGATGGGATCTGGTCACTCTGGAGCGCTCTCAGGAATCTTTATCCTTGGGCGGTTGGGATGGGGTGAGCTTGTTATCATCCTTCGCTGTCTCTCCACGTTGCCTTGATTGTAGAGGGGGCGGGCAGAGGGGCCCAGGATGGCGGAAAGAGCACACTGGGTAAATGTTAGCCGGCTCTCATTTCCAGAACCTTGGTTGATTGCACTGCTCTATTCAGGGGTTCCATGAATTTGCCAGGTGACATCCAGAAAAGGCCAAAGTTTGACTCTTTTTTTTTTTTTTTTTTTGCGGTACGCGGGCCTCTCACTGTTGGGGCCTCTCCCGCTGCGGAGCACAGGCTCCGGACGCGCAGGCTCAGCGGCCATGGCTCACGGGCCCAGCCGCTCCGCGGCATGTGGGATCTTCCCGGACCGGGGCACAAACCCGTGTCCCCTGCATCGGCAGGCAGACTCTCAACCACTGCGCCACCGGGGAAGCCCCAAAATTTGACTCTTAAAAGTACCAACAAGGCTCCATGTTATGATGGTTCTGCCATGGTCAAGATAGAGGCTTAAGTTTGGTGGGCCATCCAACAGAAAGCCAGGGGGGATCTCTCTGTGTTCACCTTTATGTAGAAAGAGGTAATGACCCAAGGGACAAATCCAAAACCCTTGCAGACATCTTATCCTGACACTTAAGTTGCCAGACGGCAGAGGCCTCACTTCTCTCTTTCTTTCTGGCCCTAGAACCTTGACTCCCCAGAGATAGGGTCTGACTTCTGATATTAAGGCAGGCTCCAAGCTGGGCACTGATCTTTCATCCTGCCAGGAAGAAAGGGTCAGGAGACAGACCACCAAGGCTGCCTTTGATGGAGAAAGCGGGGTGCTCTGTCCCATTCTCCCCAGAGGTCCGCACAGCTCAGAAATGGGGGAGAAATCAGCCTCTTAAGAGATTCCCTCATTTTTTCCTTGCTTTCCCTTTTTTTTCTCTCTCTCTCTCTCTTGCGATTTTTTTTTAAATAAGATTCTTATTTTAAGGGGGTTTCTGAGCAAGAAATACCTTTTTTTTTTTTTTTTTAAAGGGAAAGAGACGAGAACACCAAGGACTTAGGGCTGAGAAGTAGAGACAATAAAATAAAGCAAGCCTGCTCAGAACTGGCTGGCAGATGGCGCTCGGCTTTTACTATTGAGAGCCTGGCTTTTCAAAATTCACCATGTGCTGGTGCCTAAGGCAGAATTCCACGGCCCCTCCCCTAATCCTCTTTCCCAGGGACACAGCTCCCGCCCCCAAGGCCCAGGGATAGTTTTAAAGGTGTTCCAGTGGAACAATTGATATCTGAGGTCAAACCCTGTCCCTTTTATTTATCTTTTAAATATTTATTTATTTATTTATTTATTTGGTTGCACCAGGTCTTAGTTGCAGCAGATGGGCTCCTCAGTTGCGGCTCGCCAGCTCCTTAGTTGTGGCACAAGAACTCTTAGTTGCAGCATGCATGTGGGATCTAGTTCCCTGACTAAGGATCGAACCCAGGCTCCGGGCATTGGAAGCGCAGTCTTATCCACTGCGCCACCAGGGAAGTCCCAATCCTGTCCCTTTTAACTAGTGGCTCTATTAGACCCTAGCCAGTGCAGGAACACACACTATCACAATGACCTCTAAATTCCTAGGCCGTGTGTGTGCCCTAGGTCTTCTGGGAACCAGTTTCTGAGACCTTTGGGCAAATTGCTTTATCTTCTGGGTCCCAGTTTTTCTCATCTGAAAAATGAGAGAGATGTCCTTCTCACTTTAAAAGTTCTTTAATTCTCTTATTAAACGTTGTAGTAGAACTGGTATGCCAAACCACCCCCCTGCCCCGCCACACACTCTCTCTCTCTTTCTTAAAAGTATCCTTTTCAAAATGGCAGCTTGTACAGCAATTTTAGGCCTATCTTTTGCCCTTTGGCACATAATTGATAATTTCTGAGAACCCACCTCTGGGAGAATCTCTGCAGGATGCAGAGGAGAGTGGGACATTCTTTCTCACCCCAATCAAGGGCTAGAAAAGAAATTCAGAGGTGGATTGAGGTCCTTTTTTCCATCAGGGAAACCCAGGGAGCCTTCCTGGAGGAGGTAGCATTTGAGACAGTATGGGAAGATGCAGGGAAATGAGAGAGGAGACTTTGGGGTGAATGCTCGGTGCTGTCTTATAGAGAAGATACTGGCTGAGAGTAAATCCTTATGGTTTTTTCATTCATGGGAGCATCATTGGGTTTTTGAGGGTCTCAGATTTCAGAGCTAGTTTTAATTTTCTCCCCTTTACAACCCTTCTCTACCTCTCAGGGCTGCAAACCCGCTGAGCACTCAGGGGCATTCTTACTAAGAAGAGTCTTCTCCATCTACGGATGGGACCCGCACCCTCCATCTCAGGCCCAACCCTGGACTTGGGGGAAGGTCACTTCTGTCTTGTTTAGGCCAAGTTCCAGTGGAGGGGAGGTGAGATCTGATGGTGTCTGGGGCCAAGTTCCTTGGTTCCGAAGAGAACAGGCATCCTTGCCATTTTTCCCCCCACCTCCCCTCCCCTCCCTGCAGCAGCTGTAAAATCATGAGGTCATCTATTTGAGAAGGGCCACGTGAACTTACCATGCCAGGACCTACCAAGTCCCGTCATGGGAGTTTATTCCTTTCCAACGAAACTTACCCTCCATATACTGTTCTTAGATACGTTCTCGTCCCTCCCTCTTTTATAGTTGAACAAAATCAAAGGGACTGAATAAAATATATTAACTTTGGGCAAAAGCTTCCCCCGCCCTGCTAGTAAAAAATCCTCTTCTTTAAGTCAACAAACTTTATTCCAACATGCTTCTCTTAAGCTCCTAATCACCTGGGGCTCCTTTAAAGCTTTTCTGACCTTTTTCCTCCTCACACCTTCCAACCTATAGCCCTGAACCTTGGACGAGGCAGGTTAACAAAGCCCCCCCCCCCCCCGGGGAAGGGGGTTCCTCTGGGTGCTGGGGTCCCTGGGAAAGCAGGGCAGGTGCGCTGCCCAGTTTCTAACACCTTTTCTGGGCCAGTAGAGCTCCTCCCCCACCAGAGGTCAGCAGAGAGCTCAGAATGGCTGGGATGCTCGCAGGAAGTGGGATCACTTAGAATTTTCTAGATGAAATGTAGGAAAGCCCTATGGAAAAAAGCCCCAGGTTTCAGGGGATATCTCAGGTTGCCGTCTCATCCTGTGCTGGGTCCCTGGGAGTTTAGTTTTAACACCAATCCTGCCATTCTGTGCTTTGGGGGAACAGGGGGCTTTGGTCTGTTCATTTGATGGGTTTCTTTGCCAGTTTCTCCCCGCACCCCCCACCCCCCACCCCCCCCTCCCCGGACAGCACGCACATCTTTACCTTCTAGGGGGCCATGCCCTCTTAGAACTCAGGGTCTCCCACACAGGGCCAAACCGCCCACTTTCGCTGCCCACAGGACTGGGAATCCACACCCCATACTTTCCCTGACCCCTTTCCCTTTTTCTTCCAGAAGTCGTACTTATTGTTAAAATGACATTATAATATTACAGGAAATCCCCCCCGTCCCGCCCTTATCCTGTCAGGATTTTATATCTCCTTATCTCCTCCTGTTCTTTACCCAGAGGTATGGATGTTTCTAAAGAGGGTACTAATCGCGGTGTGCAAACAACTTCACCTTTAGCTCACCCCCCAGCCAACACACACTGACTTCCTGAGCGCCTTTCCCACATTCTCCATTGTGTCTTTTCAGGGTTCTTTTACTTGCTCAGCGCTTTCCCTGGGGTGGGATGGGGGGAGGGGTAAGGAATCTGAATTCCTTTTTTTGTGTTTCCTCCCCCGAACTTTTGTGAACTACTCCACAGTTAAAAACCAGCTCCCCCCAAGCCAGTTCTTTATTGTTGAAAGACAGAGAAAGAAGGTACAAAAAGAAGGAAAGAGCTACAGAAACACAGAGATGAAATGAAAAGTTTGAAAGGGAGAGAAGGAGGAGAGAAGAAGGGGGAGAGAGAGAAAGAGAAGGAAAGAAAAAGTGCCTTTGCTACACTTAGTTCTAGACACTAGACGTGGTCCCTGCCCTCTAGGAACTTAGAGTCTGGAAGGGACGAGGCAGAGGTGTGGGGTGCAAGGAATGCAGGTTGCCCCAGGCAGAGGATGGAGAGCTGAGGAGCCAGGCTGCCCTCAACCGGAGGACTGGGGAGGCAGGCCCAGGAGTCTGGCGGGGGGGGGGGCATCACCCCCTCCCCGTCCCTCTGCCCCATGGGCCCCATGGGCCCATGTGGGTCCCAGGAGCGCACCGAGTAGTACAGGGACTGGAGGGCTGGTGGAGAGTGCCAGGACCAAGGCCCCCACCTCCCTTCCCCACTGTCCCCTGAGCTCTGACCACTGCCCTCTCTCCCACAGTCGGCCCTTTTTCAGTTTCCCGAATGTTCCTCTCCTGACCCTAAAATGATAGCTCAATTTTTTTTTTAATTAGTAATAAGCCCCCTTCTAGCATGACCTAACTTTCCGAGTCTTTTCACCAGCCTTACCCCACTGAGTGGTTTGATTTTAAGAAATCTGGCACCCTTGGACCTTTTTGACCTAAAAAAAAAAAAAAAAGGTCAATCTTTATGAGTTCTTTGATAATTACTCAAAACAAAGCAAAGCAAATCTTAAGGCTGAAAGCAAACACCCTGTATATTACGTATACATCTCAGACGTTGAGGAAATCCTTAGAAGTTTATAGGTTAGCGTCCTCGAGAACTTGGCTCCGGCCAGACCCAGTATAGGCATTGTGTGCTTTTTTTTTCCTTCCTTCCTCCCTTCCTTCCTTTCTTCCTTCCCCACACTTTTGAAAAACAAGTTTTATTCTCCTGGGTATGTTCATTAGAGAGGGGAGACAGCTCTATTCAGTGAGGAAGGGGGAGGGGGATTCTGCAGCAGGAGACAAGATTGATTGCTTTGTGCTGGGGGGCCCCAAGTGCACATCACACCCAGATGCAAATCTCTCAGGCTATAAAAAAAAAAAAAAAAAGCACAACACGAGAGCAGATTTCAGCTTCCTGGCATTAGTGGAGAAAATATTCCGTCAGCTGCCTCTGTGTCCTGTGCCTTATTCATTAGCTCAAGTGAAAAAAAAAAAAACCCAACAAAGTCTTGTCCTAAGTAGGGCTCCATTCTCCCAAGTTTGGGACTTAAAAAAAAAAAAAACAAAAACACAGCCCACTGAGGCAGAAGAGGTTTGCTAGGTTGACCAGGATTTGGTTTGTTCTCAAGGTTTAACTTCCCTCCACCAGGAAAAGTTCACACTTTTCCCAAGCCCCCAGAAGTTAGAAATGTGTTACTAATTGATTGGAGCTAAATTTGCATTGCTTTGAAACCCAGCAAAATTGCCCATTAGGGGCCAGTAGGGGGAAAAACAATTACTGTCCTAAGAGTCAGGAAAGGGGATTTGCCACCAATATGCTTATCAAATGGACCTTCTGTGACCTTTAAGAATCTTTGAGGAAAGGGGGTCATGGCTGTTCTTCAGAAAAAATAAAGAAAAAGTTGTTGGGAAGTGTTTGATGGGAATTTAGCATCAAGTGACACGCCTAATTGAGGGAAATCATGGTTCCAAATGAAAACAGTTGTCACGAATTAATTTTTCAAGTTTCTGACTATTGGCAGATCTGAGGTTTACCTCATAAGTAGGCTGTGTCCAGCTTGGCAAAGAGCATGGAATACTGCCCAGTTCTCGGTGCAAATGCTCCCATTTTCCCTCACTGATAAGTTCTTTCCTAATTTGGGGGTTAAGTGGGATGTCGAAATGGCTGTTTCCTTTTTGCCTTTGTAGTAGCATCTCTTAACTTGCAGTAGCTGCTCACGTGTCTGCCAAGCCTCCCAGAAGGATGAAATCCTTGCCGGGTCGGTGAGTTGGCCTTCGCTGAGGCATTTTCATTTATTCATTCATTCACTCAATATACACCTGATATGTGCCCTTCCGCGTGGGGAAGATAAAGGTATAAGACATTGCAGCTCCCTTTGAGCAAAACAGCCCCAGGAAGTTAAGCGTGGACCGTCGCTACCCGGTGATTAAATAGGGAATAGACATGGCAGCTAAGAAAAGATGGAAAGGTTGTCAAAAAACAGACTTTAGCGGCCTTCTGACACGACTCCAACCTAGTTAAGCAAAGCAGATCAGTGGTTACATGAAATTATTGTTGAGTCCTGATAATGAGATTGCAGAAAACCCCGAAGGATCTGCTTGGCTCAAAACTAACACCTGTGTGTAGATATTGGACGGGCATACAGTTCAGATTTCCATGCCAGTCTGGGGCTGAACAGTTATATGCCAACAGCGGGGACGGGGCTTCTGCAGGCGCCGTGTGGGCCTCGGAGATGCTACGGAAGGATGCCTTTCTCCGGGAGGTGTTGCCCTGGGGCTCCCTGGGAGAGCTGAGGCGTGGGCTTGCTTTCAGAAGGGACTCCAGAGGCCTGGCCCTGGGCTGGTGAGAGAACTGCCTTTAGCCCCATCTCTCTTCATTTTCTGATCTGTCTGGAGCCTAACTATGCCTTCCAGGATCTTCAAGGACTGAGAATTCTCTTTGGGGTAGCCCCACATTCTTCCACCGAACCTTAGAATCTTCTGTGTCTAGGGTTTGTATTCTGAGGGGTGGGGTGAGGGAGTGTTTGTAGTTTGCAGCCAGAAGTCCTGAGGTGCCGTGGAGTGTTTTCACCTTAGCTTGGGCCCTCCATCTTAGCTTCTGGGCTGCCTTCCATTTTGGCTCCAGTCCTCCATCTTAGGTCCTGGCCTGTCCTCCATCTTAGCTTCTGTCCTCCATCTTAGGTCCTGGCCTGTCCTCCATCTTAGCTTCCGTCCTCCATCTTAGATCCTGAGCTCTGGGCCTCTTTTTCCTGTTTCCTAATGCAAATAGAGATCCGCAATATTCAGTAGTATAATTCCCGGTCATTGTGGGAAGAAAAATGCCTTAATTCCAGAATTTAATTTCCAGTTTTTCTTTCACAAACTTTTCAGTCATCTCTTCAGTAGCCTTGGAAGAGTCGTTTTATCTAAAGGTCTCCTGTAATGCTCAGCACATGGTATGTGATTTTTATAAAATATGTGTGTGTGTACAGATAGGTAGATGGAGAATTTTTATTTTAGCTCTACGATGAGGGAAGTGCTTTTGTGAGGGCTACTGAACTGAAGGAACTCCCAGACGACAGGGACTGGTTTGATTCCATGAGTAAAATTCAGGTTTACAGAATTATTAAGTTTGGGCTTCTCCTTGTTTGTGACATTTTCATGCCCTTCACCTGAGAGGCACACTAAGAAATCAATGTGAGTGAAAACCCATTTTCAGGGCATAAAGCGAAGCTTGTTTACCAGCTCAGGAAAAAAAATCAGTTTGCCAAGTCACTTTGAAAACGTCCTTTATTACAAGTGGCTGCCTCTGTAAATGAATTAGTTATGTGCAATTACTTCCCCACCGCTGGCCTGATGCTCCTCTCTTGAATCCGGACCACTCTGCTAGGATACCTTGAAAACGATGTCCATCCTAAGAGAAATGATTGGAAAGAGATGGGGCCACCAGGGCGCCAAGAATTACAGTGAGCAAACGATCCCACTGCTGGGACTCTGGCTCTGGCTACAGAGTCCCCTTTCAAAGACATCTGAGACGGGGAAGGCTGAATTTTGCTTTCTGCCTGTTCAGGGATGAGCTTTTGGCAAATTTGAGAAGGTGGGGTTGGCCCCCAGGCCTCCTTACCTCCCTGCAGGTGGCTGTGTTCTGTTCACTTAATCCCATTAGCCGGCAGAGGCTTACAGAGCTACCCTTAAGGGACGTTTGCATTTTAATAAAGAGCTCTCCGAGGCCAGGAAGCTGAGAGAGTCACATTTTTAATAGTGGAATAGAATTCTAACAGGAGGCGGTGGAGGAAGACAGGGGAGGGGGCGTTAGGGCAGTTGACACCTGAGCCCCATTCTCCCCAGCCCAGCTCTGTGCACCCCCAGTGCGGTGAATTGGCTCCCTCTCCCCTGCCCCCGTGACCCCAGGACTTTCTCCCCCACCCCAGCTCTCCAGGTACAGCTTAGTGGGTGGTAGGAGGGGGCCCCCATCCGAATGGCAGAGTCAGGTCCAGATGGAAGCTTCGGGTGCCTGACTCATTCCGGCTCAGGCCGGTAATAACAAGCCCCATGTTTTTCTCCAGCGTCCACTGCTCTGACACACAGAATAGTCAGGAAATAAAAGATTTGAGTACTATACAGCTGCTTTGCTTTCTCTAAAAAGGGGGGGGGGGGAGTCGGGGGCTGGGGGGAGAAAGGAGCAAGGAGGCAGGAGTCCAGGCCAGCAAATAACGAAGCGGCACAAACAAGGTTGCTGCTGGCGTGTTACATAAACAGCCCCACCACCCCGCGCTGCAGCCCGAGGAAAAAGTGGTGCTTTAGTGACACTTGGGTTGGTTTCACACCTGAGCTTGGAGTTACTCAGAGGTGCATTAACAACTAATGACTCAATTGAGGGAGGCCTGGATTGCCATTTTGACTTGCCAGATACTAGCATACCCTTCTAGAAACCCGGAAGCCTGCCAATTGAGCTCCCCAGTGAAACTGAGAAGGGGCCTTTCCAAGATGCACGATATTTAGGAAAAGGAAATTAAGCTAATTTTGAAATGTTTCCTTAAAATCGAAGTAGTTGAAGGCTGGGATGAATATTATGAATTCCTCACATGATACGAGTTTGAATAATATGTCATGGATTCCAAAGGCACAGCTGAAAAGTACTCAGGGCCCTGGGTTCCTTTTCGTTCTTTTTCATTTTTTTTTTCCTTTTTTTTTCCCCCTTAAACATTACTGCATTGCTCACCTGAAATGTCCTTTTTGGAAAGTTCTCTGATAGCTAACAGGACAGAGTGACGTTTTCACAAAATGAGATGAGATGCCATTGCCAGAGAGAGCCCTGGGCACTGCAGTGGCCGTGACAGGAGCGTCACCCAGGGGCTCGGTAGCACTCGGCGGGGAGGAGGAGGGCATTTCATTATGCGTCTAAGTTATAGCTTTATTTCAAACACAAACACGCAGGCTGGCGAGGATGTTAAATATGCCGTCACGCTTTCCCTCCGGGCGAGGAAGGCGCTTGGATTTTATCTTCCCAGATCCAGAACCTGTTTACTTCCTTCCAAGCAGCTTCCTCCTGCCCTTTAGATAAGTCAACGGGGAGACTCGACCTCCAAATGTGGCTAAATTGCGACCCCTGACAATGTCTGGTAATTAGGGAGCCGGGCGTGGATGGAGCTGAGGGCTGCGGCAGCCGGGAGGATAGCCCTGCAGCACCTAGGCTGCTGCAGCAGAGGGGCCAGCTCCAAAAACATCGATTTCTCTCCCCACCCTCCCAAGGTTAGGATTCTGCTTAGAACTCTCTGCTTCCTGCTAAAATTTCCATCACCAAAGGGCCTGATTTCAGGCAGAGAAAGGACCACTTTAGCAAATGAGAGGAGAGGAAAGCAGAGGGTCATTTCAGCTGCGGCAAAAATCAGCCATGCCATTTTCCCTGACAGCACTTTAATTATGATGAAAGAACAAGATGGTTTTTGGTTTTTTACCGAGGAGGCTTGTGGTGGGGGGAAGGGGAGGGGGCTCTGAAAGAGATGCGAGTGGAGTGCAAAGCGGGCTATCACCGCGGGCTGATGTATACACTGAAGGAGGGAGGGAAGCGCCCCCCCGCACGGTCCTGGGTCCCGGCCCCCGTTGCGCCGGTCAGGCCCGCTGTTTGCAGGCAGGGGTGAGCCGGGCATAGGAAGGGCCGGTAGGGCAGAACTTAGCCAGCTGCTGGGTGCCGGCTTCCCCCTTCCCCTCTGTGGGGTGAGCTGTGACTTTAACCCCGAGCCTTGGAGGGCGGGGTGGGGGGGGGTCTAGCTTGTGTTCTGCTCCATCGGCTTTGAAAGCAGCCGAGGGGTTTTCAGTGGCCGTACGTCTCATTCTTGAAAATGGTGGGTTGTTTTTTTATTGTTTTTTTTTTAAGTCAAGTCAGGTGCTTGGTTCAAACGGCCATTCCAGGGCCTTGGAGCTGCAGAGGAGGCCAGAGAGAGCCCTGCAGGCCTGGGGCTGCTGTTCTGAGGACAGAGGCGGCGTTTTAGCGATGGGAAAAGAGGTGGAAAGCAGATGTTAATCAGTTTCTTTCAGCTCAAGCGAGAATCAGGGAAAGGGCCCATTTCCCCTTCCACCCACCCTGCGTTGACCTTAGACATTGAGCCCTCAGGAACCCCCACCCACCCCCGCCCCCAACTGGGTTGCTAACAGCCCCTGAAGGTGGCCCTGGGATTCGTGCTGGCAGTGTCTCTCAGCTGAAAAGAGCCTTAGCTCCTGGGCTTGGGAATGTGAGGAAGATAGCACCCACATGCATCCACATTGCCCGCGGGTCCCCGGGGATGGAGGGAGCGGGGGGGGGGGGGGGGGGGGACAAAAAGGCATAGAAGGTGCATTATTTCAGCCCCCTCCTCCGTTTTAGGACCCTTTCATGCCTTGCAAACACCAAGTGCAGGCTGCTGGAGAGCCTCTAGGACAGAACTACACAGAACAGGAGAGATGATCTAACCCTGCTCACCTCCGCTGCTCTTGTGTAACTAAATTACCCGATGTCTCTGTTAAAAGTGATGTCGCCCAGAGAGAGCACCCCGCAGCCTTGCGATAAACACCGAGGGGCCTTATTCCCCTCTCCCCAGGGAGGCTCTCTATGTGGCAAGTTCTCCCAAACAATCCATGATTTTCCCGGGATCCCTTATGCCCCTGACTGAATCATCGTGCTGCTGGAGACCCTTCTGATTTTGATGATTATTACCGGGCAGAGGATAATGAAACAGCAGGGACTTAGGGCTTTGTGTGGTAGGTGAATGATGGACATTTCCGAGTAAAGCCACTTTATTTCTTGCACGTACCAAGAGGACTCACAAGCCAAATGCAGCATCTGCGAGATCTTATGGGAGGGGGTCGGGGTCTTGGGCTGCTGAGGCGGTACTGCAGGGATACAGAGATGCCTCCTTTTTCTAGAACAACTGCAGTGTCCCCATCTGAGCCCAGCCAAAAGGCAAATTCTTTATGTGGACGCACGGTGATTCTGCCTGCTGCATAGACGGAGGAACCGTGATCCTGCTGATTTCAATGGACCGGTTGAGGAGAAAACATGAGGAAAAAAAAATCTTTATTTTTCTCAGTTTTCCCTTTTCTGCTTGGAAAACAATTTTAGGATCCGGCAGTTCAGTCTGCAAGGAGGAAGGGGCAGCATCCCAACTTACGACCGTTGGGGTGTTTAGCTATTTTAGAAGGATATTAGTTTGGAGGAAAAAAAACACAAAAAAAGACAAATAAGACAAAAAAGCTTGCTGAGTTGGGGGTGAGGGGGGTATCAAAGCAGCCCACGTTAGGAGGCTGTACCTTTTCAATGTCGGAATAAGGGAGGTGTGTGAGGATCCACTCTTAGAAATAAATAGGCACTTTGGAAAAGGAAAATATCCCGTTCTTTGAGCAACAGGGTGAGGTGATCGGTTAATGTCGGGTGGTGGGGATCATAATCCTGTTTGAAGAATTGGTCTCATTTTTCATGTCAGAATTAATATTGGTGGAGATTAGATGGCTTCTTAATTTAGACCATTTACATCTTATAGAGTGCTAAAAAAGAGGGCTCCGAGCCACTTACCGGCAGCAGCGAACCCAAATAAATAGGAACGATATAACCTTTTTAAAAATCCATTCTCTCTGCCGTCTCTTCACTGGCGAATTTTGAGTCATTTAGCACAACCTGAAAACTCAGATTTTTGTTGCTAGAAAAAGTAATGCTTCCTACTGTAGTATGGTTTTTGTTTGTTTGGTTTTTGTTTTGTTTTTTTTTTTGTCGCCCACAATTTCCTATTCTGCTGATCTTTTTGACTTGAGTTTTTGTCTTCTTGACACCAAAGCATCCAATCAATTTGGTCGAAAGTTCAGTCGTGGAAAAGCAACTGGTTGTTTTGTCCACAGACAGCCGGTTTGTCAAATATTTGAGAAACAGCTTATCTGACCACCTACCCTGACATCCCCCCAACCCAATGCTGCAGGGAAACATTTTTAGGAATTGGAGGGAACAGACCTTAGAAGCCGTTCCTCTGCTCTCTGAGGAATGAGGAAGTAGAGGGGACACGAATAAGATGTCATAGACCCTCTCGCTTTCTCTGCAGTGGCCATCTGAAGTCTGCAGTAGAGGGGAGGGGGGACCCCAGTCTTCACAGGCAGGCGTGCAGAGGGGGGGAGTCTTTATGACTAGGCTCTTGGCAACATCACGGTCAGGGTCAAGATTTGTCTGGTGCCTGAGGCCATCTTAGGATGTGGTGAAGGCTGAGACCACCTGCCCTCATTTTGTTTTAGGGTACCACCAGTCCAGTGCAGCCAGTGAACAAATAAGGACGACAAGTGTTGCTTTTATAGAAAAAGAAAAAAAAAAAGCGTCATGATTCAGTTTCTTGAAAAAGCCGCCCCCCATCCTTTTATCTCAAAGTCACCATAACTAGGACTCCATCATCAATCTTTTTCTTTCCTTCTCACGTGGATAGCTAATTGAGGCTCTCTGGGCTACAGGGTTTTTTCCTGCTCTTTCAAGGCACTCAGTAGCCAGGCAGGTGGGGGAGGAAGGGGATGCTAGGAGGGGCAGAGGAAGGGGCAAGGGCTCCTTGGCACACCCCCTCCTGTACTTCAGTCTTGTGCAGAGCATTCCTATTTGCAGACAGCTCAGCCCAAAGCAGAGCGTTGCTATTACCCCCAGATGCTGTTTCTAATCGATCTGCTTTATTTTCCCTCTGGGGTGCAGGCAGGGCGGAGCCCAGATGTGCTCAGACCTCCAAAGCCACCCAGCCTTGATCCTTTATTTTTATGTTACAGTCACAGAACCTTGCAAATATGTTTTCTGCAGTTTAACCGCGTACCGAGAATTTCAGGGGAAAAAAGGTCAAGAAGTGATGATGACTTACATTTGTTAGGGGCCCCATCAAGCAGACCTCTGAATTCTAATAAAGACAAATCAGTGTCATGTTTCTAAAAGGAAAAGAGTGACAGCTGGGTGATTTCACAGAATTATCAGGTGTTGGGAGGAAGGTAAAGCCAAGGGTTCAGTTACTATAAATTAGAGTGATTTTTTGGGTTTGTTCCCCTGGGGTTTTCATGCTGCTGGTACCTGTTTTGGTGTGTTTGTAGTTTTGCTGAAATACACATATATTTTTCTCTCAATATCTTTTCTACTTTGGCATCCATTTTAGAAACTACATTTTTGTTGTAGAGTTCTATTCTTTAGTTTTCTTCTTTCTTCTTCTTTTTTTTTTTTTTCCACAAAGTTGCCCTGTCTGCCTTCTGTACGCTCAGTAAATCTAGAGGATATGTAGTTATGCCAGGTTGAGGAATACACATCTATTTAACACATTCAAGAATGTGCAAGGCAAATGAAATATAAAGTTATTTTATATCTAAGATTAAAACATTGTGTCCTTGGGGATCACCCTAGTTAGCCCACAGTTTTTCCCCCCATTTTGCATTCAACTGACTCATGGCAGATTACTGAAATGATGTATTTAGACTAATTACTGATTTAACTAATAGAAAACCGTTTAAGAAATTCACTTTTAAGGCTGAGAATGACTTTAAGTTCCCCTGCTCTAGGGCGCCCCCCTGAGGCCCGGGTTAATAATAACATCATGATAGGATGGGGCCAGTTAGGTTTCTCTAGACATTAGGATGCTTTGAATGGTTATGAATGCATGGAATATCCATTTAACTTGCAGATTAGATGTCTTTGGGTCCCAACTAAGTTTTATATCAACTTCCTTTGAAAGATTCTTTCACAGCTAGGCTTTTTGAAGCGGAGAGTACAATTACGAAAATATCCTGGTACTCAGAAGGCAGAGATTTGTCTTTTCAGGATAAGGAAGCAAAAAACCTAATGCTGCTTTAAGCTGGTTGATGCCTTCAACCATCACAGTGAGAAGCACCCTTATTGGAACCAGTCCCCAAAGTGGGAGATTTGTCCACTTTTGGAGGTGGTTCTCTGTCCGTCAGCCATCTGGCATCATCTTGCTGGAGGATAGGGACCCAGGGCCTTTGTGTGGCTGGTGGGATGGACCAACGAAAGCTTTTTCATCTAGGCTCCTTTTCGGCTCAGCAGAGCTTTCTTTCTGCCCTCTGCAGACCAGGACACCCCGTAGGCATTTTGCTCAGGCCGGACTTTGACATTCCAGAGTCGTCCTCTTACCAGCATGCTGACTTCATACCGGAGCTCCCAAGGTTTGGGCTGGAGCCTCACGGGCCCTCCTCCACTGTTGCCAAGTTCCCTCGAAAGTTGGCTACCTTCGTGACTGCTGATTTCTAACCGCAGGTCAGATTAAAGGACTCAGTGAAACCTTTGCCCTGTGGCCCCTGCCCTCAGGGTGTTCATGTCTTGTATACGTGAAGGGCTAGTTTTCTAGAGTTTTCATTTCTTGGCGTTAGGTCACTGCAACCCTGGGATAAAAATAGGTGTAATTAGTATGTTACAGATTAGACTCTGTATTTCTAGCTTTGTGCCACTTCCTCTAATAATACCAATTTTGGTGACACATTTCCTAGAATCCTGGGCTTGCTTCGTTTGCTAAAATCCTTCAAGAGCCAATTATAGGACAGATCTGTTTGCTTTAAAACCTAGAAGGGTCTGATCTTGATCAGACCTCTCGGCTCCCACTTCCTCTTTCCCCTGTCTTCTGAGGTCTGTCTTGATTTTCTTGTTTTCTATTCAGGGAGCAGGGCCTCCATCCCCCTCAAAGGCTGGCATTTTTGTTGACGGCTGAGCACACATGGTCTTCCGTGGCAAAAGGCCCTTTCCTGGCTGGCTCCAGAGTCCCCACCAATTAATCGGGGGGGTGGGGTGAGCGGGGGGGTGACTTGAGTTAGGCATCGCTTCAGCCAAGCTGGGCATACATCGAGCACACCTGTCACTTGTGCCCGTGTCCAAAATTCAGCCCTAAGGGTCACAGCTGTGGCATTATTTCAGCATGAGCAATTCAGTATTTAATGTTCCTTAGAAAAATAAATCATTCCAAGCTGCTACTGTTCACCTATTAACCCTTAGAGGATTTCATAGAGGGAGGGCGGGGGTGTCATCCATAGTTTTCTTGGCCAGTAACAGACACTTCCCAGTTCTCCTTTTAAAAGACCATTTCTTATATAATGGCGAACAGGAGCTGCAGAAACAGCATCCTCTCATTCTCTGGCAGCCACAGCCTCCCAGAGTGAGAAGTTAGACTTTCTTTTCCTTTCATTTATATTTTTACCTGTGTAATACATAGCTTTCTACACATGGGCATTCCATCCCTTTCCTTTTTCATGGTAAGCTTATATTAGTCTGCCATCCTTGACAAATATTGTCTTGTCTTTTTTTAAGTTTTGGCCACACCGAACAGCATGTGGGATCTTAGTTCCCCAACCAGGGATCGAACCCTCGCCCCCTGCAGTGGAAGCGCGGAGCCCTAACCACTGGGCCACCAGGGAAGTCCCTGTGGCAAGTCTTAATTTACAATGAAGTGCTGGTGGGTGGGATGGGGAAAGTTGATCATTAACCAGATTTGGGATTTGATGTAAATGGCCCCCCGGAGCAACACACATGTTAGACCTATCCTCCCTTCTGTTACCTGGGTCTTCGTAGCTGTCCATCTGCAGTTCATCCACATAGTACAAATCGTTTGAAAGCTGAGTTGTCTGCCTTCTGAAAGAAATTGGCTATATTTAGTTTTTAAAGCAAGCCTTGCTTTGTGTTCTTTGTAAAGTCAGCGACATTCTTTCAATTTTTTCAGTGTAATTAGCACAAAAGGAGCCGTAATCTGAGAAGGTAGTAGAGACTTAAGCGACTGAGAGACAGGAATGTTGGAGAAAGCGGGCAGAGGCCTCTTTCCCCTTTCTGGGCGGCGGGCAGAGACCCCGGGACGTGGGTGTGGGTAAAGCTGAGGTCTGTAGCTCATAAAAACATCTCCTTTTCATCTGATCCCCAGACTGATTGCAAATGCCTGATGCTTTGGCTGGATAGTCTTCTCCTCCTCCTAACTTCCAGAGGTCGGCAAAGACCTTAGGAAGCCACAGTGCCCTCTGGGCTCCGCTGAGTCGAGTGGGCTCCTGACTGGTCGGGGAGGGGGCCGTGCGGGCTGCCAAGCCCTCCATAAAGTGCTGAGTGAGGGAGGGAGTGGCGGGCACAGCCTCTGGCTGGGAGCCACGTGCAAAGGAGGAGGCTGCCCTCCATCCTCTGGGAGCCAAGCATTTGTGCCCCCTCAAAATAAAGACCCGGGGAAAGAGGAGGAGCTAAACTATAATCACACGTTTTTCAATTTCAACGTGTGTGGGTAAACACAGATGAAAAGGTACCTACATTTTTAGATAAATTAAACGTGTGACTAATTATGTCCCATTAATTGCTTAATTCCGGGTTTACCAACAGCAGGCGGAAGTGGGTTTAGAGAGGAGGGTTCAGCTACGAGGGCAGGTGACACCTACAGCCCTGTCAGAATCTCACTTGTCCCAAACTGAGGCTAGTAACTAAGTGCAAGCCTGTTTGAAAACGGCCACCCATGCTTGGCTGGTAGGTAAATAAAGTAAAACCCCAAGATGGAAAAGTTGTATTTAGCAGTTGTTTCCTACGTATATATGTATACACAAAGCAGCATTTAATGAAAGGAAATGTATTACCTGATTCATCCAGAGTGTTTAACGCTCTGAACTCTTAATCGTATGGGGCTAAGTTTGAAGAATTGAATGCAATGAAAAGAAAAGGAAAAAAAACAGGAAAATCTTTAAAATCAGAGCAATTAAAGAGCTTCTTTTATCTACAGAGATCTTCTTAGGACTTTGAGACTCTCTTGATCGCGCCAACTTGCTTTTTTTTTTTTTTTTTCCTGTTGGTACTTGTTAAGTAAGATGTTGGATCAAAATGTCATTTAAATAAGGCATCTTGTAAATAAAAACAAAAGTTAGCTGACCTGCACCTGTTTTTAACTAGTCCTCCCTGCATTATTCCCCATCCTGGATGAGTTCCCATCCTCAAGGCCAAATTAAAAGTTCTAAGCAACAGGCTTTCCCATCACCTTAGTCCTCGTGAAATCCCGCCCCCAAGGGAGGCTAAAGGTATCTTAGTTTAGGAAAATTAACTTTCCTGCTATAGAGTGGTAACAAATTTACATCTTTTTGTCCCCGCCCCAAGATCTCCAGTAAGCGGGTCCATCGGTCTGTGGTTGATGTCAGTAAGCCCCTAATCCAAGTTATCCATCTAGAATCTTTTCAGGGCTACCATATGTATCATATTATTTAGGTTTAAGTTTTTAAAAGGAACATTGTAATGCACGTCGTCTCTACTTTATCGTTTCCCCTTTTAAGGTAGATGCTGGCTTTGGTAAAAGTCCACTCCCACTCACTCTGGGGCTCCTGGGGATGTTGTGAGAAGGGCACTAATCGTCCTGGGAACTGGGCATCCATGGAGACCAGGAAGTTTCTCTCTTCGATGGTGTCCACACATCAAAGTCAAGGAAGATCCATAAAGGCACAGAAGTCCCAACTGCCCTCGTTTTGTGAACTGTGGTTTTAAGTAGACGTTTGATTGGTATCTCAAAGCCATTGGGTCCAAACACGTTGGCCAATGTGCCCCTATATTTTGTTTGGATTCGAGTATGTTCTAAATTAAAAACAAATTATTTTTAAAATTAGTTGATAGAAATTAAATCGGGAGATTTCATATGGCCTTGTAGTTAGTTAGTCCCTTAATGTCAGGGCTTTTGAAATGAAGTTTTACTAACTTGAGCACCATGTTTAGTTCTGAATGCCAGTTTTGGATTACTTTGTGGTTGCCATTATTAACTAGTGAATATGACAAGGGAAAAAAAAATGCCCTAGGTAATCACAACATTAGATTTTTAAGAACTTTATGGTCTTAAGTAATAGAACCTTCTCACGGGGGATTAACTGGAACTAGGAAAACGCTTTTTACAATACCTGCTTCCTCATCGGTATCGTGCAGGCTTCAAGTCACATTCATTTGCAACAATTTCAGTAATTCCAGTTAAATAAAGTGCGAAATGTGCTTTAAAGACAGAAAGCACCATTGAAGTGCTAAGCGCTATTATTAAAACCTTACAGCTAAGGTTTCTGTTTCAGTGGAAACCTATTTATTGTTCCCTAGGCTATTAAAATAATATTATAATTCTGTTTTCTCTGGGATCTTACAGTGACCCCATCTAATGAAAGGCCAAAAAGAACACCCTTGTCCAAAAACTGAATTACATCATTAAGTGTAAAAATGTTTTCAAGATACTAAGCTATAGCGAGTCTGTTTCTTTTAAGAGCAGAGGAGGCATTCTTTCTCAGACAGGAAGGTGCAAAAGAGCCAGGGAACACATCCACCCATAAATACGAAGCTTACAAGACCACAAAATTCAGACCCCGGCATGACATGCGAATGCACCCATTGTTGTAAAATCTGTATTGCTGGAAAGAGCTTTGGCTAGGCCGGCCCTGTGTATAGCGGTGGGACGCCCATCTGTTTTACCAAGTTGTATCGTGCGGTGACCTAGTGCTTTCGGTTACGGTTGTGTTATTATCCCAACTTGCCGGCTTTGGCATGAAGCAAGTCACCTGAGCCAGGCACTTTACGCCCAGGACATTCTGGCCCTTTGCCCCTCTCTGGAGCTTAAAATTTCCACAACTTCCATCTCTCCCTGAGCCAAAAAAGAGGCCCCTTCCACTGGAAAACTCTAGAGTCTGGACTGTTCCAAGAATTATGCTAATGGATTGCTCACTCGCAAAGCATAAACCAGGCGCTTAAAATGGTAACAACCTATTAAAATAAATTACTAATTCATATGAAAAGGTCACGCATGGTGGCCTCCAAACCTGAAAGCCTTTTTTTTTTTTAATTTTTATTAAAATGTTTAAGGCCCAGGTAGGTCAAATGCTAGACTGAAAACTGTAGACGGTATCGGCTCACCACGCCAATTAAGTAAAAATCTCATCTTTCACTTTGTGTCGGGTGAAAACAGAAAGCTGAAGAGACCACAAACGAGCTTGTGTTTCAGAGCTCTCAGTGGCCTTTGCTTACCTGTAAACCCATGATTCCACCTGCTGTCATTTATTTACAAAGTAAATGCTTTATTTGTCCATCAGTGGTTGGTCATAATAAAATATAGCTGAAACCTACACTTAACACAATTTTTTTTTTTCAAGGATGGCCTGCCAGGTTAGAAGTTGAAATGACTGAAGCCAGACCTTGCTTTATTCATTCTAGGACAGTAGTCCCGATTGTGCCTTGCCTGGAATATATGTCAGTATATGACATGGGACAGCTTCACTCCTTTCAAAGTTCAGGTGTGATATTTATCTAAAAGGGGGGAGATGGTAACCCAACTCAGGGATTTCCAAATAAGGAGCCTTCATTATATTCACTGTAGTAACGTGTAGCTACTGGCATAAGTATCAAGGTCGTATTGGTTACTATTTTCCTTCTTGCTCTTAAACACGATGTATTTGCGCTTTGCCACATTAGAAGCAGGAAGGAAAGATACTTTGGAACAAATGGAGCAGAAAATGTCTGGCCTATTCCTCCTCCTTATAAGTCTTCACCAATTTTTAAAAATGACAATCAGTTGATGAATCAAATTCAACCAACAGGTTTTTATTTAAGATGTAAAGGTATAAAACTTGGGCCCCGTCTTTAGGTAGTTTCTAATCTAGTTGGTGAATGATTGTGTCATGATCTTTGCAAACAGCCTTACTGTCGAATTTGCTTAGGAGAACATTCCCGTCTATAGGGTAAATATTTTTATCGGCTTTTGTTTAGACGAACGGTAGTTCCTTTGAGTTTTTGTCGAAAGAAGGTGTATTTTTGTGTAAGAAGGAGAGACCATATCCAGAGTGTGATCAAGACCTGGCTTACTTGGATGTGAGGAGGAAAGGGCAAGCACAGCAACTTTTCTGCAGAGTTCGAGAGAGTCTGAGACCCGCAGTCAGGCGAGGTAGCAGATGTAGATCATGAGGGTCTGGCGTGAAGATTTCGCTTCCTGTTCTTAATTCCAAGTGTTCTCTGCTGGCTTTGAATTGCCCTCCGCTGTCTTTCAGGTCCATAAAGTGAGGCCTTGTAGAAGGGGGGTAGAGGTGTACTGGATGGGGCCAAGAACAGTAATAGCGGACATCTTCATCTGACACAACTTTTCTTACTTTGAGTTGAGCAAACTGAGGAGAAGCGGGGGATTGCAGCAGTCCCGTTGAATGGTTAACAGTGTCTATTTTCAAAGAAAACAACACTCTTTGGACAGTTTACTCAAGGCCTCTGACCAAACCGAACAATCACCCCACCCCCTAGGTATGTTAGCTGTGTTTCCATTTACAAGTAGGCTGCCTCTTCCTTTCTTTCTATCCCCCCAAACATCCAAAGTTTTACTGTTTCGAAGTGAAAGAAAGTTAAAGGCGGGAGAGAGTTCACGACTACTTTATGGATTGGGGTTGACCGGCAGGCAGCCGCGACCCACCAAAGGCAGTTGCCAAGTCTTAGCTTGACGGCTGGGCTACTCTTGACTCACCTGGGCCCAAGGTGGGCCGCACGGACCAAACTTTTATTGACTGAATGAATGAATTGTACCCAAGCAGACACGCGCAGGGCTCAACCAGGAGACTCAACCAAGGTCCCAGGAAAAGTGAGCCGCGGCCGAGTCGTTGAGAACTTGGTGTGACTGCTCTTCACCCACCACGCTGTACCGCATCCTCATATGGGACAGGGCTTGGAGTGGGACACTTGAAAGTCTTTAAACAATTCTCAAACAAATTCGTGTTCAATAAACTACTTTTCCGTCTGTTCCAGAGCATCCCCCCGCGGCACCCCGGCCCGGCCTCGTATAACTGGGACGCCCTGGCCCGCCACCTGTCCCGCCCAGGAGGACTCCGGGGGCGCAGACCTCGCGGCCCCGGCCACCACCGCTCGGCTCTCGAGTCGCCGGCGCCTGCTTGCTCTTGCGATGCTCGTTTTTCGCGCTCACATAACACCTCTCATCGGACGACCCGCCGCCGGGCACGCGCCGCCGGGAGGGAGGGGTGGGTGGCGGTCTCCGCGCGCGCTAACCGGGAAGCTGGAGGTAAGGAGGCGCGCAGCAGGGGTAAGCGCCGCCGTCGCACACTTTGCACGCCGCCCAGGGCTACACCACTCACCGAAAATTGGGAGGCAGGTCTGGGAGGCGGGGTCCGGCGCCCACCGCCTTGGGCGCCCCCTCGGCCCCCGCCACCGCGTCCCCCGCGCCCCGCGCCCACTCCCGCGTGGCCCCCGCACCGGCCTGCACCTCCGGGGTGCGCGGCGGCCCGTTTGGGCGCGTCCCCGGCGGGCCGATTTTTCGGCTTCCCCTTCGGTTTATAGGGGCCGCCACGGTGGGTCCGTCCTCTGAAGAGGCTGGGGCGTCATCGGGCTGCTTAGGAGCGCTGCTCTCCGGCGGGGACACTCAGTCGCGTCGGCACCGCGGAGCGGGCTGCGTCAGGTGGCCGGCCCGGCGCGGCTTGCTCGCTGGCTCGCAGGCTCTCTGGCTCCGGGCTGCGGCGCCGCGGCTGGAGCGAACTCCTGTCCCAGCGCGGGGCGGCGGCGGGCGGCCGGCAGGCAGGCAGGCAGGCACTGCCTTGCGTGTGAGTGCACCTCACTCACATGTAAGTCCGGGGGCACCGTGGCCTCCCGCGGAAGTGCGAGTCGCCCGGCGCGGGGAAATAGCCACCGGGGCCGGGACGGGGCAGGGGCGCCCCAGCACTGCCGCCCTGCCCGCGCCTCCCGGGCACTCTCCAATTCTCTCTCTCTTCTCTTTTCTCTTCTCCATTGGCGTACCCAAGAGCCTAACCAAGGAGCGCCTGAGGGTAACAGCAACCTCGTGCCATCGCGCCTCTGCACTTTTCTTTTTTGAGTTGTTTGACGTTTCTTGTTGCTTTTTGATTTCTCGTGTTGTTGGGTGCTTTTTGGTTTGTTCTCGCCCCTTTTTCGTTTGCTCACCCTTTTTTGGCGCTAACTCTTAGGCAGCCAGCCCAGCAGCCCGAACGAAGCCCGGCAGCCGCGCTCCGCGGCCCCGGGGCAGCGCAGCGGGGATCGCAGCCGATTCCCCCGACACGGGGCGCACGGGGTCCGGCCAGCCCGAGGCCGGGGGCAAGCAGGGCGCCCGGGCCAGGCGAGAGCCAGGCACCCCGAGGTGGCCGAGCCACCATGCTGAAGATGGCCATGAAGATCAAAGCTTGGGCGGTGGAGAGCGAGAGGAAGACAGCGTTGGCTGCGGCCGAGGTGGCTGCCGAAGCTGCGGCGGTGGCTGCAGCGCTGGCCGAGCCGCGCGCACCGCGGAAGAAAGGGGACACCGAGAAGCCCCCCAAGAAGCCAGAGCAAGAGGCGTCCTCCGAGAAGTTGCTGACCGAAAAGGAGCGGCGGAAGATCGAGAGGAAGCTACTGGAGCAGAGAAGAAACGAGGAGAAGAAGAAGGAGAAGGAGAGGAAGAAGTTGGAGAAGATGCAGAAGAAGAAGAAGAAGAAGGAGAAGAAGAAGAAGAAGAAGAAGGTGCCAGAAGCCCAGGAGGAGGCCCGAGGCCTGGAGGTCGCCGCCGCTACCGCCGCCGGCGGCGCAGACGAGGGCGCCGCGGAGGGCGCCGACGGGGGCGGCGTGGGCGCCGGCGCCGGGGCCACGAGTAGGATCTGGATCGAGTGGGACACGGACTCGAGCGACGAGGACGACCTGTTCGACGCCTTGCGGGGCTTCAGGGGCGCCGTGTGGGGGTCCGGGCTGCTGAAGATCAGCGCGCTGAGCGCCCACCTGCCGCTCCTGACCTTCCCGGTTCTCTCCGTGCGCAGCCCCGCGTGGGTGCTCGATTTCCTGCTGCAGAAGCGCCCGGAGCAGGGCCGCGGCTGCGGCTTCTTTTTCGGGGCGATCTGCTGCTTCCGAATGTTCCTGGGCTGCGCCTTCTTCTCCTTCGTGGGCGGCCGGGCCAAGCGCAGAGGCCATGGGCGCCCCGGGACCTCGGGTGCCTTCGGCTCGGGCCATGGCGCCCAGCGCCAGGGGCGCGAGGAGCGGCTCATCTAGTCAGACCCCCGCCCCCTCCCCGCCACCAGACACCACCATCGTTGTGTAGTGTGGAGTTTTATTGAGTATTTGTGTGTGTGTGTGTTTGGACACATTTTCCTTTTCGGTTGCTCTGTCCTTTGGTTCGTGCTCGCCTCGCTTCTTCCACACTCCCTGCTCTCTAGCTCTGTCTCTCTCTTCTTTTCGAAAAATTTCCTAAGTCCGGGCTCTGGCTCGCGCTCCCTCCCCTTCCGCCCACCCCGGCCCCTCGGCGGCGCCCGCGGGAGGGGGGAGGGGGCTCGGCCTCGGGGGCCGCTGGGCGACGCGGCCCGGGGGGTGGAGCGTTGGCGTCGTGCGAGGGGTCGTCACCGGCTCGGAGACGCCCCCTCTCCCCCCGTGGCCGGCCCCGCTTGGGGCCCGAGCCAGGGGGGCGAGGGGGCGTCTCCCAGGCCCGTCCCGTCCCAGGCGCGGGCAGAGGGACCCCCTCCCCGGGTACCCGTGGGGGGGGGGCGCCTCCCTCCACCAGCTCCCGCCCTCCCCGCCGCCGCGGCCGCTCCTCATCCCTCCTCCTCCTCCTCCTCCTTCCACCCCCCTCGCCGCCGCCGCCTCCTCCTCCCCCCGCCTCCCCCCGCCCGCCGCGGAGCTTTGGGTCGGGGCGGCGGCGGGGCCCCGGCCGAGGCAATAAGAGCGGCGGCGGCGGCAGCGGCGGCAGCAGCTCCCGCAGCTCCTGCTCTGGTCCGCCTCGGTCCGCGGCGGCCATCAGACCCCTCGGCTTCGGCTCGAGGGGCCGGGAGCCGCGCGCTCGGCTCGGTCAGACCGACACCACCCTCCCCGCGCGGTCCGCAGTCCGCCCCGCGCGCTCCTCCCCGAGGAGCCGAGCCCGCGCCCGGCCCGCCCGCCCGGCTGCCCCGGCCCTCTCCGCCCGCGTGAGGCCGCCCGCGCCCGGCCCCGCCGCCGCCGCCGCCGCAGCCCGGCCGCGCCCCGCGCCCCGCCGCCGCCGCCGCCATGGGCTGCCTCGGAAACAGTAAGACCGAGGACCAGCGCAACGAGGAGAAGGCGCAGCGCGAGGCCAACAAAAAGATCGAGAAGCAGCTGCAGAAGGACAAGCAGGTCTACCGGGCCACGCACCGCCTGCTGCTGCTGGGTAAGGGCGGGGCGGGGGGCGCCGGCCCCGGCCCGGCCCGGGGGCCCCTCGGGGCGCCCCGCAGGCCGCGCGCGCCGAGCCCGCCCCCCGCCCCGGGCGCGCGCTCCCGAGCCCGCCGCCCGCCCGCGGGCTCAGTCTCTCGGGGGCGAGGCCGGAAGGGGGACCCCGGGGCGCCATTCGGCCGGGCGGGGGCCCAAAATGGGTCCGGGGGCCGTGGCGACGCGGGCGCGGGTCCCCCTCCCCTGGCCGCTCGCTCTCTGTCTCTCTCTCGCCCTCCCCCTCGCTCTTCTTTCTCTCTTTTTCCGCGAGGCCTACACGACGCCAGGGGTTCGGGTGCGTGTTGGGGAGGGGGAGGGGGAGTCCCACAGGGCTCGGGAGACTGCGACAAAAAGAGGGTTTCGGGGACAGGAAATGGGGTGGCGGGCCGAGGGAGGGGGACCCGCCTCCGTTGGGTGTGTGATTTGTTGGGAGAGGGAAGGGGAGAAAGCGAGAGGGGCCGGCGGAGAAGGGGGTGACGCGGGGGGGGGGGCGCCGCGGTGGCGGAGGGGGCCTCGTCGAGGGGAGAGGTTCGGCGGGAGAAGTGGCTGAGGAGAGTGGGGGCGGGTGACATCAGCCCCTCGGAAGGGCTCGGAGTGGTAAAGGTGGTGCAGCGAGGGGGAGGGGGCGCGGGCGAGTCGTGGCGCCGGAGTGGGGGGGCGGGCGGAGGAGGGAGCGCGGCGGCCGCTGGGCGCGACTTGGTGCGTTGCGGGCAGGACACACTGTGTGCGCGGAGCAGACGTGTCCCGGGCCGGGCCGTGGAAGGAAGAGAAGGAGAATCGAATAAAATAAGGCCGAAAAAAAAAAAAATGGAGTTAGTACTCTAAGTGCCCAGTGAAGCCAAATGACACGTCATTTTACAGTATGACCTTTTTTCCCCTTCCAGATATGCAGGCTCTTTGAAAAGCAAAGAAGAGAGTTAACTGTAGCAGCTGCCGCCCCCCCAAACCATTAACACACACACACACACTTTCCTGTTAGTCGGCCACATTGAGAGCGCTTTGTGAAAAAAATGGAAAGAAAAAAAAAAAAAGACATGCACAGATCAGAACTGGAAAATGACATTTGTCTGTAAATGGCTTCTTGGCCTGGAAATGGCGTGGTTTTTTTTGTCCTTTTCAAGGTGGGAGGGGGATTGAGAATGCTTTAAGGAAAAGACTTTTTTTTCCAGGTGGAAGGAGATGAGACTACGTTAGTTGTTTGTCAAGTGACATTTGGTTGTTTGGTTTGGGGTTTTCTCTTTTGATTGCGGTTTTTCCTCTTTGGCCAAAAAAAAACGCGGGTGGGGGTGTGTGTGAACTCTAAGGAGATGGCCTTTTCCCCTTTTGTCTTAAAGGTGCTGCTTTGGGAAAATAAATCAAACAAAAGCATAAAAGAAATTGTTGAAATAACCAGAAGAATTACACAAGCATTAATTAGTATGGAAGTTTTCCACTTCCTTAGTAATTTGGCTATCTGAGTTAATTTGTGAATTTGCTAGGTTAAGACCTAGTTCATGGTCACATATCAACAGAACAGCTTGATTATGAAGAATAAAATGTAAAGGGCTGTTTTTTCTTTGTGGTGGCGTCTGCTTTGCTTTTTTTTTTGGATGGGTCACGTCTTTGTTCTCCTGGGTCCAGATTTATGTAAAGCAGAAAATTATTAAGTGAAAATAAGTCCCTTTGGTGTGTGTGTTTATGCATTAGCAATTACAGTAATTAAATGGTACGTATGTTGAGGTGTCGTCAAAAACTTACAAAGGTGGAACTATGCTATGTGAATATTAATGTGCCATGTAATTTGATTTCAAAGTATAAGCCTAGAAAAGTCTAGAATCTTTGCTAGGAACACTCCTGCTATCTGAATACTAATTTAAAACAAGTGTGATGTTAATGGTACCTTAAATTTCTAACAGCCTTGCACGGACATCACAAAGTCTTCACTTGAGACTGTTGCTCTGAACACACCTGGCATCACTGGGCTAACCTTTCCCAGGTGTCTTAGCCCTATTACCATAACTTATTGAAGGCTCTGGCATAGGGGGGTCTGCAGCCCAAGGCAGTGCCACACATTTTGCATCTTTAAATCGTGATTCTCACCAAATGATGCCCCCCCACGCAAAAGAGGAAAAGTAGTGATGCCCAGAATCCTCTTTTTTAATTTAATGATATGAAATCTGAGTGAATTACAGTATCACAAAAGATCTGGCAGTAATTTTTCAGTCCGATTCTCCAATTTCCTAAATGTGGAAACTGAGGCACGGACCTGTTTGTGCCCTAAAGAGAGGTGATACACACTTTAACACGAGAGTGTTGGAGATTCTGATTAAGACTATGTATTCTCTTCATGGAATCTCTTAATTGTACCTTTAATATTTTAATTTATGAGAGTTAGGCTCATTAAGATAGAATGTTTGCTTTGAAATCAATGTTTCTGTGGAAACTGATTTTAACTTTTTACAGATATTGATTACAGCCTTGTGAGAAGGCAAGAGAAGGAGGAATGCTTTGCTCTCTGGGCAGTAAAACAAAACAATTAATAAAATTAAAAGTGAAAAAGAGGACTAAAAAACCAAACAGGTTTGTGCTTGAGGAGGACAGAAATTGTCCCCTCAGGGTTAGTTGCTGGAGAGAGTATCCATTTGCAAAAACAGAAAATGAGAAACTAGCAATCCTCCTTCTAGCTTGGTGGAACTGTGTTTTTTCCATAAAATATATGTTTTTACAAATGAAAGGTGGTTTAAAATGGGGGCATGTGCCCCTTCTAAGCTCTGTTCGTTGGGAAGGGCTTGGAATCTTTGAAAATTCAGTGGTTACCAGGAATATTTTCCCTTCTGATTAAAGTCCTGCCCTTTTAACATGCTAATAGGGTAGTTCTCAAGCCCTGTATTTAATATTTAAATGTGTTTTTCGAGAAGGTGACAGCAAATCAATGGTGTCCCCCCCACCATGGTTGTTGTATCCAGAGTTTATCTTTAGAAAAACAAAGTTAGCAGGAAAAGGGGGAGGGGTGTGGAGAAGTGGATAAAATGTAACAGTATGGGGCTTAGGGGTTGATTTTTAAGTAGCCCGGGGGGCGAGAACCCTGCAGAGAAGGCAGCAGCCTTGAGAAAATGTTGAAGAGGCAGTCGCTGCGTCAGTACGTGATCTGGGGGCGCCTGCAGGGCCGGGGCATTGTTTTGTGAATACTGGGGTATTTTAACCATGAAACATCTGACGAGCAGTGAACTATGTGGCCGTATACATTAATGTGTACATTTTTACCAGTGAACGCTCATAGTTCAAACATCCAGTTTCATGGCTTTAACAGCAATTTTCTTGACCCCCCCCATGACAGACTTGCGTCATTCTTTCTTTGCCCCTTTGCCCACCCCACAAATTTTAAGGCAACCAAAAGGAAAAATAAAAAGAAGAAAACAAAACACCTAAACAAACCAAAACCTTTCATTCTTGTTTGTTGTTCTGACGGTGGAATACTGCAGGTACACACAAAGTTGGATGTTTATTTCATTTTCTCTGCGTCGAAATGTCAAGGAAAATTGCAAGTCTGTTTGGTTTTTGTGTGTTGCTTCTATGGAGAAAACGGCAGTCCTCTCTCTCTCCTCCCTGCCCGAAGCGTGTAAAATGCCTCCCTCTTAACCTGAGACTTACTTTCATTTTCTAGGTGCTGGAGAATCTGGTAAAAGCACCATCGTGAAGCAAATGAGGATCCTGCATGTTAATGGGTTTAATGGAGAGTAAGTGTCAACTCTGTGGCAAGGGCACAGGCAGAGTAGCACATTGGATGCTAACCTTTAGGAAGTTCAGGTAGCTTTTGGGGGCTGGGCAACGTCCGCTTGAATTTTTTCAGCCTACATGTTAGAAAATCCAGGGAAGAGCTCTTTAGGGGTTGTTCTCCTCTCCCTCCTTTTACTCTTTGGTGCAGCAACGAGACAGTAATAATAATAAAGCCCCAGTGTTGGCCCTGTGACGGGTCTGCGGCAGATTTTGGTGCAGTGGGTCTCAGACATAGCTGACTCTGGCCGTGGCCACCCTTTTGCCTGGTGACGCTGACCACTGCAGAGACGCCCCCCGCCCCCAGGCACATTTCAGCGCAATGCACCAGTGCAGGATGTTGTAAACTACTAGGGAAACATGGTTTCAATAATGTTCTCACATAGAACTAAGTTGGAAGAGTCAGCCCTTGTTCATAATTCCTCATTCCCCACCCCTCACCCCCTTTGGAATTATCATGGGTAGATCATTGTTTCCCTTTTTAAAAATCGATGGTCTTGCCTAAAGAAAAGAAAAAGGAGACGTTTAAATGATGGAAAGGCTGGGAGTTGGGCACTTCCGGCCAGACCAAGAGGTACTTTTGCCTTTGAAAAGTCCTTCAGGGCATTTTGCTATAGGACAATGTGACAATACCGCAGTGAGAATAAAGATGAAACGAGAGAGTGCCTATATCAGGGATGTAGAAGACGGGCATGGCGTTCTGCTTGCCAGGAAGGATGCAAATAAGGGGCACAAGTCTCCCCAGACCCAGCCTCTGTTTTCACGGGGGTGAGAGCAGTTAACCTCACTAGATTACAAACACCTGAAGCCACTAGTCTGCAGTTAGTAGTTGGTTAGCAATCCTATTCCCTTTCTTAAACCTGGATTCAGTTGAAAGTTGCCTTCCCCCTTGGTTTCAAAAGGGAAGATTGAGTCAAAGGGGCATAGTTTAATTCAGTTGTGCACCCAGAACAAACCAGTTAAAAAAAAAAGTTACTGTCGCCTACTAAGGGCGGGGCGGGGGGGGGGGACATGACAAAGATGAATTTTATCACCTTTCAGAGGTAAAAGAGCTGAGCTGAAGGCAGTTTATGGAAAACAGGCTCTTTATGGAAAATTCTAGAATTTCTTAGACCAAATAAGGGGGGGTGGAGAAAAGGATGACATCACCCATACAAATGGACATTTTAGTTTAGGATGCTTTAAGCTTTAAAATTCAGAGGGATGGACTATTAATTTTATGAATGGCTCCTGATGAGTTACCGATACGCACATACATGCTGTTAATTAGTCAGTTGACTTGTCACAAACCAGTCTGAAATTCTTAATTTCTAAAGCCTTGCCACCAGAGTTGCCATCCGTCAATTAAAACAAAAAACCTGAAATAGGCTCCTTGCTATGATTTTGTAATCTAAAGAAAAATCTTGCATAATTTTTCCCCCTGCAACTTGCTGGGGAGAGCTTCTTCATGAGGCTAGTTAAGCAAAAATAATTTGACCATGTACCCTCTAGATAAATATTTTGATTAAAACTGGACATGGCTCGAATTTTTTAAAAGGATGCAGCAGCCACTGTTTACCTTAGCTCGAGTCCAATAGAAGATAGGACATCCTTGACATAATTCACTTAAAGTTTTATTACTCTGCAGATTGCCCTAAAATTTTTTAATTTTTAGGGAAAGGATTCTCCTCCCTAAGTGAGCCCGTTTGTAATGCAGACGAGGCATTTAAACCAGAACTTCTCTTTTCTATTTTTTCAAAAGAGGAAGCGCCATTCCCAGTTTGCCTGCTTTGTAGAGGAAGCCATAGGTAATCTCCGAGGATGGTAAATTTAGTCCGTGAAAGTGACATACAGGGGAATTCTTTACGTGAGTTTAGAAACCTTATTTTTATCTTGTCCAACTGAGCCTCCTTTTTTCTTTTTCCTCGCTGTGGTATTGCAACAAAAGCGGTTTCCTTCTCCACTAGGAATTCCCTGTGAAGTGGGGACATCCGTCCACGAAAGGGTGTTTTTTGTGGTGCAGGGTCTCTCCCTCCTTCCTCCATAAATGTGCGCTTTGTCAGGGCTGGGCTGAGCTATTACATTTGCCTTAACTGTCCGCAGACTGCTGTGCCAAGTACATCTGCAGAGTAACATGTCATTAATCTGACCTTCAGAAATACAGAGGTCAAATGCGGATTTTCCTAACTCAACGCTAACTCTCTATCTTACATTAAAAAAAAAAAAAAGTGCCGTTAACACTGGTTGAGCTAATAAGCTAATCAAGTACAAACCCACGTAGACAGCTTAAGCCATCTTGCCCGTCCCACCTTCGAGGAGGATTTCCTACCATTCATGAAGATTGGGTTTTGGGGGGTGGGGAGGGTTGGTGGTAGTGGGTGGGTTTTATTCTTTTTATTTTTTGTTGCCTTATGGTCCAGGCACACTTTTAATTGATGACAGTTTATGGGGAGCAATTATATAGAAATAACATAGGTAGTTTCCCGACTACAAAAAGGGAGGAAATTAATATTGGCACCAGGAAATCATGGGCCAAAAGCACCCATGTCTGTGTTCAGATGCAACATGGTGAAGATTGAGGTCTGGGACAATCAGGGGCCGTATGCGCTGCTGTATTCTCCAAAGAATTGTGAGATAAATCACTGCTTTAGCTCCCTGATGCACGTACGTTTAGTGAAAGCACAAGAAAATATCCGTCTCTTCTGTACCCGACGGGAGTCCCCAGAGGACTCTGCTAATACTGCAGCGAAGGTGTGGAATTCTTCCCTCTACGGCCTGCAGTCTCAGTAGACATTCCAATTTAGCCAGAAAGGCGACCTAAGAATTAACGGGAGGATGGTGGCCATTTGTTTAGGAATGTAGAGAGGCTGTGTGGGGTTTTTGTGAAATTGCGGTGCCTTGCAGATTAGGTGAGCTTTCAATCTCTCTTTAAAAGGGGCGGCGAAGAGGACCCGCAGGCCGCAAGGAGCAACAGCGATGGGTAGGCACATTCAAAAACAGAGAAACTTCTTCACACGCACATTTGACACACAGGAGGGTCATACTGGGAAACTGAGGGCACAGAGACCCGGGAAGAAAACCAAAATCATTTAAGGGCCATCAGCCATCTTGGTGTATGTCTGCAAACAGCATCATTTCTTAACATTTCAGAGCAAGTGAAGTGCAAAACAATTTTTTTTGGCCAACCTTAAAGTATAATTAGATCCAGCTGGGGGGAGGCTATAGATTTCAACTTTAGACGATCAGTTTAGGGTTTCTCTACAATTGATGTTTTTCCATATGGTTTCTATCCTCCCCCCAACCCCCCAGCTCACCATCTGAATTGGCTACTTGCTTTTAAAACTGGCTACTTGTTTTTAAAACTACTAAATTCCATCTACCCAGTGGTTGGTCTGATTTTAAAATTTCAGACCTCGGGCGGGGCGGGGGGGATTTTTTTTTTTACCTCTATTAAAATACGTGGTGCCACACTGTCCTTAATTTTGGGAAAACAGAATGCCGAGGAGGAGGGGAGGTCATTGTTGAGAATGATCTCGAAAAGCCTCTGGTCTTTTTAAAATTGTCAACTTTATTTTAACCCAAGGCACTTTATGTTAGCTAGTGGACAGGAAATTAATGATGGCCTCCATCTTTTTCCATTCATTATCAAATTATTTTTTTCTTCACTTCCTGCATCCGCACTGCCCATCACGCCCGTGCGCGCGCGCACACGCACACACACGCATGCCAGGTAACCCTCTGAGCACTGCTTTGCTTATTCAGCTTGCAGTGGGGGAGCAGCTATTTCTCCTGAGAACATGCAGAGCCGACTGACCTAGCCTAGGGCATCTCAAAGAAATAGCTTCTGTGGCCTGGGAGGGGAGGGGCAAAGGATACTAGGGGGTCGGGACTAAGTAACTGACACATGTTTGTTCATCTGTTTTTTTTAGACAACATTACCCCTAGATGATGGCTTCAGTGTCTCATCTTCCCGGCTATGTCCTATCACACTTTGCATGCTGGAATTGCCCGTCTTAGGAACTTCTAATAAGAATACTATTCTGTTGGGGAGGGGGGAGGGGGGAGGGGGCCCTACCACCTAACCTCTAAAGATAACAACAAAAAAAAAAAAAAAAAAAAAAGAATCCCTAATTGACAAAAATGTAGTGTATCAACTATCCAAGGCATCTACATAAAAAGTGATTGACAGTTTACTGTACCAAAAGTTGGCATTTGAGAGCTACGACACATCTTTACTGAGCCACCTACTGTGTACTAGATGCTATGCTAGACCCCTGAACCCTTCTAATACCTACTAACAGCCTGCTCTTCTGTGACTCTGTTCTACAAGTAGAAATAAGTATTAACATATGTGATAAATAAAAATTATCTGCATGTCTCAGCAATCCCTGTATCTTGTGTCTGTCTTCTGTCTTTTCCCACCAAAGGGAAAAAAGAAAGGCATAAAGATAAAAAAAAGGTATAGAACTTAGTACGACATAGCCTTCCCCTAATACTTAGCTGAAGGGGGGAGCGGGGTGGGCAGCTCTTAGAATTCAAACCTAGCATAGAAAGCAGCCCTGATCTGCTTTATACGTGGGGGGGGGGGGGGGGAGAAGCTACAATATCCTATAAGTACTTCCAGCCCCCATTTTTCAGTCCATCAGAATTCTAGCAATTGATATACAATTTGGCTTTGTTAAGTAGTTCAGAGACATCTGAGGAATTTTCTCCAAATGTCACAATCAACATTAAGTTCATTAAGCGATAGTAAAAATTATGATAAACCTGCCAGCCCCCAGAATCATAGCTCCATCTACAGAGTAACTGCTTCAATGGAGGAATTTTTATGTTTTAGTATTACACGCCCGAATTAGATTTTAGATTTCTATTTTAGCTGTTTTATACTTGATATACTCCCACACCTATTCACATACGTAGATGAATACTGAACACGTTCTCAGAATATCCGTATTTAAGACTGGAAGTTTTCCAATTATCATACTACTACTTAGACCAAAATATCAAACTGAATGAAAGAATCAGGTTTCTGGAAATAACTTTGCTCTTGCTCTTTGTTCATTTGGGTATTAAATACCCGGACATATCTAATTTTAACTCTGGTGGGACCATAAAAACAGGTTAAAGGCTCTCGGTACCATGAAAGTGGAGCTTGTATCTAATGAATGGGAATGGATTTGTCCTATGGGGTTTTGACTTTGAATTCCTGGGTGAACGTTAGGGACAAACACGTGTCCTTTTAAAACCCCAACGTCTTAAATACCTGATTCAGACTGTAGCACCAAGTCTGGACACGATTAGTAATTTTCAGAAACGTACGAAGCAGAATAGCCCCACAGAGAGGGGTCGGGACACTCGCCCTTTAAGCCTAGGGTCGTTGCGTTAAGAGTCTGGGGGCTTGGGGCACGGATCCCACTCTCCTAGTTGGCAGCACAGCTTTCATATCCGTGCCTGGAGTTCTCCCGACCATGAGGGGGTTCCTGGTACCATCTGTCGCCCCACACCCTCAGCCCCTGATGAGCACAGCACCTCTAAACCAGCTCCTGATTCCGGTGTGAGAGGGGCGGGGTCTCAAAGGCTAGTTTGCCCCTGGGGTAGGGATGAAATGCGATGAGATCATTCAGAAAACGAGGGCCCACCCCTCAAACGAATATGCAAGGAAAGGCCAGGTTCTCGAGGGGCGGGGCTCTTGCAGGAGAGCACGTGACATCCCCCATCCCCCACCGCCGTGGTCCCCCGACCCGAGAGCCGCCTCCCCACGTCACATGCTGACCTCCCCCCTGGGCTGCACTTTGCTGTTACCCGCCCCCCTCCCCCCCACCCCGCGTGTCCTCCGCATTAATGTCCTGTCGTGTTCTGCCTTGAGGGGCTACGTGTTTAATTTCTACCTCCATCCCACGACTCTTGGGCAATTAACCCCGTGAATACGTCAAAAATTGGGACTCTCTTTAAAGACATTTCTTTAAAAATCCCGGCAAGAAAAACGTAAACTCTGTCTCCCCCTCTGTCGTCCTGCCTCTGTCACTCAGACCCTCCCTCCCTCAGCCTCAGTCCCCTCCTCTGTGAGGACAGCACCTTAGGTCCTCGTGACGGTGCTGTCACGTCCCAGGGCCCAATACGCAGTAGGTGTGTCATGGCTGTGGGTTCAGTACCCCATCCCACCCCCCCAAACCAAGAGGTGACGCCTGGGCAGTAGAGTGGCAAGATTTACACCCTGAGCAAGAGGTCCTTAACCCCTAAAAACACAAATCCGAGAATGTTCCCTGGCTGTGCCTGTGATGAAGGACAGTGTCTGAAAGACACAGGGGGACAAACAACGTCAGGGGACCACAGAGCCAAAGGGCGTGGCCTTTATCTGTGGTCCCAGGGACCCTGAACGTAGATGGTTCCACATCTACACACAGGCCGTCCCAGGTGCCCAAGTTAATAAGCAACAAACGCTAACCTCTACTTAACGGAGGGACAAGAGCCACACCGCCTCCCTCCCCTCCCCCCAATAAACCCCAGATCATAAAGCCTTCCGGGGGCAGAATGTTATTTTACCTTAGTCACATCGAGGGATCGATCTATATTAACATCATCAACTAGGAATGTCATCCACTGCTGCTGGCTGCAGTGACTATTGAAATAAACAAAAATAAATAGGGCCCCAAAGCCCTCAAATCTGTAATTAACACCACCACCTGCATTTCATCCACTGGTTGTCCGTGTGCTAATCCAGTGACTGAGGAAGCCCCAAGGCACACCTTGAACTTTTCCCCCTCCCAACCCCACCCCCAAAGCAGGGATGCTAGCAAGGGCCAGTAGGAACCTTTTTGGAAGTGCTGGTGTGCGGTGTGGGCCTCAAGAAAATGGAAGCACCCCTGAATAGTGATGAGCCAGCCCCCACTTCTGGTACAGTAGCCTTGATCCTTATCTAGATGCCGACTTGGTAATCTGCCCCAATTGGGCGTGTCCTCAGGACACAGTCTGGGAGGTTATCATTTGAAACCACCTTTATTCTCCAACCTCTGCACCGATCTGAACCCACCACTCCTTCAAGAACAGAATACTATTTTGGTTGGAAAATCGTGATTGAAGCGACACTGTGAGTCAGCGTGATGCAATATGATTTTTTTTTTCCTTTTCAATCCCACTGTAGTGAGAAGGCAACCAAAGTGCAGGACATCAAAAACAACCTGAAAGAGGCCATTGAAGTACGTGCCTGGTCCTTTTTGTCATTCTTTTAGCCTCCCTGTCAGACAGCGCTGTTCCCCTGACCGCTTTGCTCCGTCATTTTCAGACCATCGTGGCCGCCATGAGCAACCTGGTGCCCCCTGTGGAGCTGGCCAACCCCGAGAACCAGTTCAGAGTGGACTACATTCTGAGCGTGATGAACGTGCCAGACTTTGACTTCCCTCCCGTAAGCTAAGCCCGTGCCCCTTCCCACCCCACACACCCCCTGGGCTGTCCCCCCGCACAGGCACGCTGCCAGCAAAACCCATTTCTGTGATATTGATAGGAAAAATCATCGTTAGAGCTTTGGTCAAGATGGATGAGCGAATTTCTGTCGCCCCTCGTGAGTCTTGGCTCGCCCGTCCCCACAAGTCAACGTCACAGTTCAGTACTACAGCTCTCGCTGTATTAGATTGTAAATCTTTATGAGAAAAAGTCATGAGTTGTGGCAGCCTTAATTATTCCCCTATACACATCTTGTGACAAACTGTTAAGTATGACACACAAATGCTAATTGTCTGGCTAATCGAAGATATCCTAAGATACAAGGAATGCAGAAATGAGGAGCCAGCTCTGAGTTTTATAAACGGAAGATCTTCTCATTTGAAACAATTTGCCATTTAACCTTTATTAAGGTTTTTCTAAAGTCAGTCCTTGTCTTGGGGCAAATGAAGTCTTTTCTCATTATTCAGAATAAAGAAAGAAAAGACCTTCACCTAAATAAATCATAACCCAGGCACTGTCCTCTATGCACCCTGGCTGGCGTGGACACTGCTTACAAAGATTTGTCTGCTCCATAAAGAACTATTTTTAGGGAACACAAGATTGCCTGTGGCCCAAGCATATATGTTTTGACCCCTTTGTGGGGGAAGAATAGTTTATAAGAGGGGAACAGGAAACAAGATGGAAAGATGGGCAAGTTTATAAGGCCCAGAAGGAAAAGACTTGTCTACAGCAAAAACAATGACTTATTGTTGCCTTTTGTCAGGCTTTCGTGGGAATTTGTGTTTGTGTATTTTAAATGGGTTTGGCTGCAAACTTCTCCTAGCAAGGAAGCAGTATTAGTAAGTACGGCTAGGTAAATTCTTTTAAATGGAAAAGAAGTCGAGCAGTAAACACAGCACACATAATGCCAGACACAGACTCTTTCATGAGACGTGATTCTGTATTTCTAATAGGAGAAAAAAGGCAGCCCGTTAAAAATACACCAGGACGGTGACCTCTTAAGAGGGTCTTCTGTTAGCTGAACTTCACGTTCCTGCCTACTTTTGACCCTTTTCTTGCTGCATTCACATTGCAGAAGAACCTCCTCTTTCCTTGTAAGGGACGAATTGCCCCGATACAATTAAAAATGTTATTCTGTTCAAATGAAATACGAATCATGACCTGCTGCAGTTTAAAACCACGCCGAGGTCACTTGCTCTTTGATCGACAGGCATTGATGGACAAGGTCGGATTTGCCAGCAACTCCCAACCATAATATTTTTTTTCTAAAATTCAAATTTTCCTGGAAGGAAAATTTCGATCCCACCACATCTTCACAAATGAAAACGTCTTGTTTCCACGACATGGAATCATACATTGGCGGCGCCTCCTAATGAGCTTATAGTTCTCCTAGATGAGCCAGCCGTTGGGTGAACAAACTTATTCAGTAGTCTACTCTGGCCCCGCCCCCCACTCCAAAAAATATAGGCTGAAAACTACCCAAGAACAGTAATTCGCAATAAGAGGACAGCTGGATTCAATTTCTGAATACGTTTAGCGCACTGAAGGTCTTTATGAACGCCCATTCCTTCGTTCGCCCCGAAATTGGGAATAATCACGCCCAGGGTTGGTGGCAGAGTGAACTCCGGTCTCATTGACTTGGAGCAGCTCCCGCGTCTAAACCTTCCCTCTCGTGTTCACTTTCAGGAATTCTACGAGCACGCCAAGGCTCTGTGGGAGGACGAGGGGGTGCGTGCCTGCTACGAGCGCTCCAACGAGTACCAGCTCATCGACTGCGCCCAGTAGTGAGTAACCCCGTCTCCACATCCGCATGTGAGATAGGCACACACGGGCGCACGGAGAGAACCTTACAAACCTCAGACTCCCACTTTTCAAGTTACTTGTAAATGAGTTCTTTTCATAGAAGCCAGCCAGTTATTCCCACCTGCGGTTAGAAAGTTCTAGTCTGATTCATTTGTTTTATAAAGCCCTTAATTGCACTTTTTAGTGCGGTGACATTATTTTTATTCAAACAATTAATGCCTGTTAGAGCAAAATGATAATTACCTGCAATAAAGTGACATTCATAATTAATGAGCTTGAAGTAATTAATTGAATTGACCTCCAAGCGTTCAGGGAGATAGGGCAGCTCTCACACTTCGCATCAGGTAGAAATATTCTATTTTATTGCTGTAATGTAAAAACCTGACAAAGAGGAACAGTGAGGACAAAAATATGCCTCCTCCTCCTGGGTGACTGATAAGTTGCTTTGCTATTTCTGCTATCAGGTAGGTGACTACAGTAGCTGCCAGAGTGCCATGTTTCTGGTTCATCTAGAGTCGGAGACTGTGTTGAATTCCATTTCCTATCCTTATTTATTCATTCACACTGGGCCTTAATTCAAGGATGCTCCCCCCTTGGGGTCCTTGGTCTGTCCTTTCATGGGCTGCCTTCCAGTGGATGTGATAACACAGCTGGAAAGTTGCCTTTTAAATAGTTTATGACCCTCCTTATCCTGTACATAACATAGCAAATATGTGAGGTTCAGAGCCATCAAAAATATTTTAAAGGTGTCATTTGTTTGCTGACGTGGCACAAATATACTAAGTGGGCTCAGTTATCATTTTCTCAAGTTGGATTGTCTTTTATGACCGGGGGAAGGGCAAGAGAGATTTGTGATGTTTTAGCCTCTCTCATGTAAGTAACTGAAACTCACAAACAATTTTGCTATTGAAAATATTAAGTGACCAGGACCAAGGTACCCCGGCTGGCTCAGAACAAGCTAAAATCGCATGACGTAGGAGCCCCACGCCGGAGGACCTTATTGTGAAAACCACTCGAATAAACGGGAGGGAGGAAGAGGTGACAGCGCTCAAACAGCAAATGCAAAGCAAGCTCCCCAGAATCCTGTTAGAGACACATCACACAAGCTGATGTTAGGGGCTGTGAAACCTATCAGTTTATCTTTCCCTGGCCCTGCTTTCCCATCGAAAATGCATTTGATTATTCTCAGTTGTCACACCTGTAGCTATTTTGTGATTTTTTTTTTTTTTTTTTTTTTTTTTTTTTTTTTAATATACAAGCAAATCTGTATATTTTTTCAAGGAGCAGAAAAACAGTCCATCTGGGCCGGTCCCTGTGACCCTCCCACCCCCACCCCTTCTTCAACAAAGCCCCTGATTTTCTCAAAAGTTTGAGCTTAAAGCTGGAAGTGCTAATTATAGTAACGCAAAACAAATGGAAATCCTGGAATTGTTTGCCTTTTGTATTTTGGATCCAAGTCAGAAGTACAGGTACAAGATTAGGAGGGTTTAACCGTCCCAGTTTTGAGCGCTCTGGAAGTGGGGAGGGTGTAACAACTTCATTGATGAACAGTTAGCCAGTTTTTTGGGTTTTTTTTGAATCTGACACCATTTAAAAGTTGCTTTTTTAAGGCAAAATTCAGTTACTCCTGCAACTTTATCTGAAAATGGCAACATTTGCACAATTTATGGAAAGTTTCAAGGGAACTCCAGGGAAAAAGGGAACATAGCTTGAATCTTAGAAAATGTCTTCCCCAGCCCGATGATTAAAGTAGCCCTGCCTCTGCAGTGACCAACGCGTTTCTGGTTTAACGGCCTTTATGTTAAAGTTGAGCTCCCGGTACCTTGCCCGTTCCTTAAGGTGCCTATTTTTATTTGTTGAGCTGGGGTTTGGCTGGCCTTACTCCAGATGTCTCTCTCACAAGATTTGGTGCTGATGATCTATTTATAGAACTGTGGTTCTGTTGCCATGGCAACATGCTGCAGGCCAGGGCGGCTGGGGAGCTATTTCTGGCCCGGTGCTGTAATGTAAGACTGATTGGGCAAGTCGGTATATCCTCTAAGCCAGACTAACTTTAAACTGGTAAAAAGGAAGGGGCGGGGGGGGGGGGGGGGGGTGGGGGGGGACCCTTATAGAATTTCTTTAAATAGACTTTTCTCTCTTTGTGATTTTTTCCTGATTAGCCCACTTTACAACAATCCAGACCCCTGCCCCCCAAAAAGCTGGTTTTAATATTAACTTTTCACAGTAATTAAATTAGTCCAGTCTTTTAGAAGTTATTTTTCCTAACAGTGTATCTAGTCAGGCAACACAAGCAAGATACTTTTTACTTTGGGAACAGTTATGGCTGTGGAGCGGGAGATAGAAAACACTGCTTTTCCCCCTAAAGCTTTTGCATCACTAATGATTGCCCCTGAGACGGCCCCCGCCCCTCCACTGTACTTGCTCCCTGCCCAGATAAGGGCCCCTAACCTGGATGGCCGTGAGGTTTTTTGAAAACTCAAAGTTTAATATCTGGACTGTCCTATTTCATGGACCAAGTGGAACGGAAGGGAACTTTGTGTCTGTTTCCTGTTCACTGTGGTAAGGGCCAAAAGGGCCCCTTCTTAAAAGTAGAAGGAAGGGATACCCTTTCTGAGTAACTCAATCTTATTTTCATTAGTCCCTCGCTGGGGAGGGGGGGCGGGGGAATCCTTGTTTCTTTAAAGTATGCCATCTTTTTCATTAAAAAAAAAAAAACTGTGACGTGGAAGGGTACAGTTTTCAAACTACTCGCCATTTTAGTCAAAGGCAAACAATTTGAAAATCTGAATATTTTACTCAGTCTTTATCAAATGGCACAAAATCAGACCTGATTTGGGGCCTTCAGCTAATTGACATGCACAGAACCAGCCTTTTAAAATTAAAGCAAGACCAGAGCTCTGCACTGGCCTGTGCTGTACCTGTAGGCCAGGGGTCCTGAGAGCCCACCCCTAGTTCCTGGTTCCTAGACCTACTGGTCAGCCAGGTACATTTATCTTAAATTCTGTTTGCTCTAACCTTTTCTAAGGCATAAGCTTGGACTCATAATGAACACAAGCAACCTCCGCATTGACTTAATGCCAGGTAACTGGGGGGTGATCATTTCCATTTAGCTGGACTTGGCAGAGAGGCAGGAATAGTGGGCGAAGTGGCGTGACTGTGTGCTCACCCCTGTGCATTCTTCTTTCCCTCCCAGCTTCCTGGACAAGATTGACGTCATCAAGCAGGCTGACTATGTGCCCAGCGACCAGGTATGCACACGGTCTCACAAGCAGAGGACGCAGAGCCCTCTTTCCGAACGAGTCAAGACTTTTGCTCCAGACTGTCAATTATTAATAATGTTTAGGTTGGTTTGGGTGAGATCCCTTGACCTAAGATTTTGTTTTAGGACCTGCTGCGCTGCCGCGTCCTGACCTCTGGAATCTTTGAGACCAAGTTCCAGGTGGATAAAGTCAACTTCCAGTAAGTAAATGGCTCCCTTTAAAAAAAAAAAAAAAAGAGAGAAAGAGAGAGAGATTTCTTGACGTTCCCTCTGGCAGGGAGAATGGTGGACCAGTGTTGGCCCTTGGGGTGACCAGGTGTCATTTCTCTCCTGCAGCATGTTCGACGTGGGCGGCCAGCGTGATGAACGCCGCAAATGGATCCAGTGCTTCAATGGTACGGAAGCCATGGGCTTCTCTGCTCTTTAAGGACATTTTGGTCTTTTCATCGTCAAGGATCATTTTCTCTTCTAACGTGCACTGCTTTTGCTTTCTTGTGCCGAAGATGTGACTGCCATCATCTTCGTGGTTGCCAGCAGCAGCTACAACATGGTCATCCGGGAGGACAACCAGACCAACCGCCTGCAGGAGGCGCTGAACCTCTTCAAGAGCATCTGGAACAACAGGTTTGGGCGTGACCCCCGGTCTCCTCCCCACTGATCTCAAGGCCCTGTATTTGCATGGCTGGTAGAAAAGAATCTTGTGCGAGTTCTTGGGCAAGCATCTCAAACCCCTTGCAGAAAGAATCCTTTCTTTTCCTGAGCATTAAACCTGCGTCTCTCTCTCTTAGATGGCTGCGCACCATCTCTGTGATTCTGTTCCTCAACAAGCAAGATCTGCTCGCTGAGAAAGTCCTTGCTGGAAAATCGAAGATTGAGGACTACTTTCCAGAATTTGCTCGCTACACGACTCCTGAGGATGGTATGTGTGGCCTTCTGCAGTTGATTAGTGCCCCCTTGGTCCTACGGGGTGTCTTGCATATGTTAAAAATTTCTGTTCTGGATTTTTAAAATGAACATCCTCTAAGAATGGAACCCCCCGCTCCCTCAACCACCACCACACTATAAGGGATCTGTAGGGAGGAGCCAAAGAACCTTATTTTTTTAATCACTTAAGTAACAAAATATTTATATTCTTTGCAGCGACTCCCGAGCCCGGAGAGGACCCACGCGTGACCCGGGCCAAGTACTTCATTCGAGATGAATTTCTGGTGAGTAGAGACTGTCTTTGGTTCCCTCTCTCTGCTTGTTCTCTTATCCTTAGGGGCGCAAGTTTCCTTACTTCTAAATTTGGGGATCAAACCATCCAGTTCCTCAGTGTTATTTCACCAATAGTCAGTATGAATTTAGCCTTTGTGCCCCTCAACTTGGGTTTGTTTTAACATAACGTCACTGACTGGTGGGCAGTCCTTGGTAGGTGACCCCACTGCCGACAGGGGGACTTACTGGAGAGGCGGCACTGACCGAGTTTCCTTCTTTGCCCACAGAGAATCAGCACTGCTAGTGGAGACGGGCGCCACTACTGCTACCCTCACTTCACCTGCGCTGTGGACACAGAGAACATTCGCCGTGTGTTCAACGACTGCCGTGACATCATCCAGCGCATGCACCTCCGTCAGTATGAGCTGCTCTAAGAAGGGAACTTCCAAATTTAATTAAGGCCTTAAGCACAATTAATTAAAAGTGAAACGTAATTGTACACGCAGTTGATCACCCACCATAGGGCATGATTAACAAAGCAACCTTTCCTTTCCCTCAAGTGATTTTGCGAAACCCCCTTTACCCTTCAGCTTGCTTAAATATTCCAAATTTAGAAAGCTTAAGGCGGCCTACAGAAAAAGATAAAAGAAAAAAAGGCCACAAACGTTCCCTCTCTCTTTAAGTAAGTAAAATAACAGCAGCAAACAGAAATAAAGAAATAAAAGAATAAATGACATAAATGAAACAAATGAAATAAATATTGTGTTGTGCAGCATTAAAAAAATCAAAATAAAAATTAAATGTGAGCAAAGGATGTGACTCCCGTGAATTATTTGTGGTTTCGAGCAGACACCCATTGTCCAGGGTTTTGACTGCATCAAAAGTTGGGAGGCCCCCGTGGTGAGGTGACGAGGCCCCAGGGTTATAAGTGGGTATAAAATATCGCCACTCTATGTTTTTGTTGACCGAACCTTGGGTTTCTGAAAACAATTTGCAGACAATACAAAATGTCCACTCTGTCCTCCTCTCGAACCCATGCCCCATAGAAAACCACTAAGCCCCATCAAAAAAGTTCTGTGCTTTGATCACTGCTGCCCTATCCAAAGAGTCTATCGACTTATACCCTTATGTATTGTCTCACAGTGTGCCTGCTTACCTGGTCTCCCCAAAGAGGTGTTTGAATTTCAGCTGTCTGTCCTGCATTAAGACAGGGACTCAGCTGGGTGGGAGGGATTTAGGAATGCAGTTTACAATCAGGGAAAGAGTTATTCAAGGAATGGTGTACAATGCATATTAAATCATCACGTTTTACACTTTAAATATCTTAAAATTTTGTCAATTGTATCTCAGTAAAGGCGGGAGGTGGGGGTTGAGAAAGAAATGGTATAGCGACTTGGGGAAAAAAACTCAATCCCTACCTCATTCCATACACAAATGAACTCAGTGTGGGTCAAACATATATGTGGAAATACAACAAGTTACTTTTAAAAAGGTCATTTTTAGGGCTTCCCTGGTGGCGCAGTGGTTGAGAGTCCGCCTGCCGATGCAGGGGACGTGGGTTCGTGCCCCGGTCCGGGAAGATCCCACATGCCGCGGAGCGGCTGGGCCCATGAGCCATGGCCGCTGAGCCTGTGCGTCCAGAGCCTGTGCTCCACAACGGGAGGGGCCACAACAGTGAGAGGCCCGTGTACCGCAAAAAAATAATAATAATAATTAATTTTTTAAAAAGGCAATTTTTACAATTAAAATCTTGGTTTATAGAAGGCCTCTCTAAGCATGACCTAAGATTTAAAAAACAAGGCGCTGGGGTGGGGGAGGACCGTACGAAAATTAAAATCAAATATGAATGGGGGTGGGAGTGGAGACTGGGTAAAAACCTGTAACAAAGGGTTAATTTCCCTAATAAGCAAAGAGCTCTGAAGAATTAATAAGCAAGCACCTCTCGCAAAAATGGGCAAGGTACGTGAACAAGCAATTTTACTCTTTAAAAAGGTACAAATAACTAATTATCCCTACCTTGTTCCATACACGAATGAACTCAACGTGGGTCTAACACATATGTTTAAGTACAAACAGTTACTTTAAAAATGGCAATTTTTATAATTAAAACCTTGGTTTATAGAAGCATCTCTAAGCATGACCTGAGGCTATAAAAAAAATAAAAGGGTGGGGGATGACCATACAAAAATTAATATCAAATATGAATGGGGTGGGGGGTGGAGACTGGGTAAAAATCTAACAAAGGGTTAGTTTCCCTAATAAGCAAAGAGCTCTGAAGAATTAATAAGCAAGCACCTCTCGCAAAAATGGGCAAGGTACATGAACAAGCAATTTTACTTTTTTAAAAAGGTACAAATAACTAATTAACATTGGGGAAACCATGCAACCTCACTCATAATGAAGTGAAATACAAATAAAACAATATTCCACCACTGTTGGGGGAGGGGGTGGCCGCCAGCACTCATGGGCCCCACATCAAACTCTGAATCCTTGGTGGGTTATGGCTTGGACCTGAGGTCCACTTGGGCTCCCTAGTCCTTCACCCCCCCAGGCTCATCCCTTAAGTTCACGGTCACCCATGGTGTGGCTTCCTGGAGGGGTGGGAGGGAGAGACCAGTTTGCCCCCAGCATCAATCATTGCACCCTCTGAAACTGGCCAAATGGGACATTAATCAAGTTGATTCTGTAATTCAGGCCAAAAACCTACTTCCTGTTCCATTTTCTAGGTCAAATTAATCCCAGCCAATTAATCCTCAAGCAGAGTATACCAGAGGTGAGCAAAGCATGCCCCACGGAGGGCAGAAAAAGTAGCGAATACCCCATGTCCATAAACCTTCCCAAAGCTTCCTATGTAACAGTCATTCCACGTAAAAATTGTTGGCTTACTAGGTAGATTTCGTTCCAAAACGACTCAAACCGCCCCCCCAGATTAACATATAATCTACACGAGTGCTTGCTATGCAAATATAGCCAGAAGACCAGTCCCCAAATTCCCATAATTGTCCAAAGTACTCCAAATAAACACAATTAACGAAACCCTAGGCAACAAGTACAAGACCAGCCCACCATACAAACACCCATCCAAGTAAAGTGCTGGCGGAGAATAAAGTCCCAAAGCCCCTCTTCCAATATGGCCGCCTGTATGCCCCGCCCACACAGAAATTCTAGAGCCTTCTCTGAATAATCCACGTAAGATTGTCGTAGTGCTAGCCACATAGCCATCACAATTAGGAAGCAAATTCTCAGGCTATAGAACATTTATACATAGAAAATGATATCCCAGAACCCCCGGCCCTTGCTGGTCAAAACTGGCAGAGACTTTGTGATGACGTCCAGAAAGAGGGTAATAAAAGTCACGGTTATCCACCACCTACTGTGTGCCAATTAAATCACTGCCCAATGAGACCCGTTCAGCTATTACTGCCATTTTACGAGGCCTAGAGAGGCCAAAGTAACTTGCCCCAAGAGTTAAGCAGGGAAAATGGGCTTCAAACTCAGGTAGCCAAAGCCCACTGGCTACTACAATATCCTGTAGTTCTAAAAGATATACAAAAAAAGAGAAGATCTACTGCTCTCCTCTCCTGGATGCCAGCTGCCAGGAGCCCAGGACCCATGACCCCAAGGGGAAATCCTGCATGTCTCCATTGATTCCATATCCAGTGGTGATGGTGGGGTGGGGTGGGGGGTCGTGAGCAGGTCGGGGAGGGGAGAGGGACATCCTCATCCCTCAGAGAATGGCACTGGACACACTCCTGCCTTACCCCCAGTTCAGAGGTTTGCCATGGGGCCACCTCCAGTCACTCAGATGTGTTTCAGGGTCCCTTCTCCTCCTTGGGATTTATCCCTTCTACTAAAACAATTTCATTTTCGTTTTCCCTTTGACTTGGTACCAAACGTAACTCTTATAGGGCTATTTTAAAATCTAAATTCTAGGATCTTCAGAATTCCAAAACATCATGAAGAATTTCATCTAAATATTTGATGACAATAAACCATTAGTTTTTTAGTTGTTAGCTGAATCTTACTTAATCTTAATCCCTACTCAAATGCAAAACAACATATTTTTCTAAAAGTAACAATTTGTGCTCCACTTCATAAAGCTGTAGAGGCCAAATATTAAAAATAACTATTCTCTGATCTTTTTGAGATTAATAATAATAATAATAATAAACCACTAAGCCCCCTGAGGGCTTATTTAGTTTGAGGAGGGTCTAGAATTGGGCAGAAATTTTACCCACCTTCACTTTTATTTAAATGTAGGCAAAATTATCCCCAAAGAAATGACCACCTCAGAACAGCCTTTCTATGTCAAATGGTATTCTCTTATGATAATGGTTTCTTGGACATTTTTGGTGATCTTTTTACTCAACAAATATATAGAGAGTACAGAACCTATGCCAGCCACTGGGAGTTCTGCTCTCATGGGTAAGTTCTATCAGGGGAGACATGCATTTACCAAATAAGTAACTAAAAGAATTACAAATGATGAAAAGGTCTCTGGGCTAATAAACAGGATGGTGGTGATGGGGAATGGGAGCTATTTGGGGAGGGATGCCACTTGAGATAGAATACCCAGGGAGAGCCTCTCAGAGGAGGTGACTTTTCTTATGGGAATGCAAAGGATGACAAGGAGCTAGTCATCTAAGTATGAGTAGCAAACATCACTATTCTTTAATCAATATTCCTTATTAAAACATTATAATTAACATTTATGGAGCACTTTACCATGTGCCAGGCACTGTCCTAGGCCCTTTATATGGGTTATCTCATTTAATCATTTTGAAACCCTAGGAGGATATACCCTATCATCTGTACAAGATGTAACCAATCTGTATCCCATTGTACAAAAATGAAAAAGGTAAAATACATCTAAAACATTGTGAATAATTTATGCAAATCATGCTTTTAACAATGGTTACACTAAAAAGGCCATGCGATATGCACTTAATTTGTGAAATTGCTACTCCAGTTCCTAACTTAGAGTTGGCGAATTTGGTGTCTCTACAATAATTTTTCTGTATATAAACATTTACATACTATGAACAACTAAAACTGTCTGGTTTCGCCTAAAAATCTTACTTCCTCTATCAGTTAGGAATGTATTCAGCTGCAAATAATGGAACCCTGACTTGGAGCGGCACAAACAGAGGCTTATACCTCTGACTTACCAAGAATTCTGGAGGTAGGTGTTTCCTGGTGTTATCTCAGCAGCTCATCAATGGCAGAGCCTATGCCTCCACAGTTCTCTTGGCTTCTCTCCTGTTGTTGCAAAATGGTACCATGTCTTAGCCTAAGGCAGAAAGGAGAAGAAAGGGACAGCCCAATCAATTCTCTCATCAGGAATGCAAATGCTTTGTAGATGCCCTTTGTCCTCGCTACCATGTGAAATATACATAGATACCAGGATAGCGAGATAAATAGCTAGATGGCGAGATAAGACAGAAGAGTCTGCGTGCAATAACACTATTACAAACACACACACAGAGATTTATAATTTTTTGTCCCATGGACCATGATGGAACTTTAGAAAGATACACCCAGAACCTGTAGTTTTTAAGGATTAGGGAATATAACAGGTAAAAACATTCAAATCATAAAGAACTCATTTGCATAATTATATATAAATCAGTTTGAAAGCCTAGATGAAATAGTTAATTGTCCAGAAAAATACTGTTTATCAAAACTGACTGGAGACAAAAAAATCTAAGCAGACCGCTTAACATAGGGGGAAAAAAAATACAGAGCCTAGAGAGCACCATGACAAACGGGCTTCAGGCGCTTGTTGCGGGAAGCTAGTGAGTGGAAGGAAACATGGAGGAGGCTTATGGGGCACCAGGGTCTGCTTCTTGCTCTAAATGCTGATTAAACAAATATACTCTATTTGAGAAAATCCGCTGAACTGTACACCTATGATTTGATTCTTTTTTTCAGTATATATACTGAAAAAAGATTTTAGGATGGAGGGGAGGAGGGAAAATTTTTTTTTTTTATAATGAGGAAAAGGAAAAAGGCACCAGACCCAGGTAATTCTATAGGAGAATTCTACTAAACCTTTAAAGGTCAAATAATTCCAATACTACTTAAAATTATTCCAGCATATAATGAAAGGAAACTTTCAAAAGTATTTTTATGAAGTATAACACTGACTCTGAAACATGCCAAACATTGCATCCAAAAATAAAATTACAGACCAATCTCATTTATGAATACCAATCATAAAATCTTAAAATATAAGCAAGTAGAATCCAATATTAGTTTAAAAAAATGAAACATCACGCCTAGGTAAGAGTTATTCTGTGAATTCAAACCTGGTTCAATATTGGCAACATAGTAAGATTTGCCAAATTTAACACCCATTTATATTTTTTAAAATCCAATAAAATCGTGATTAATGGATGCTCCCTTAATATAAGTCTATGTAGCATATATTATATAAATGTTATATATATAAATTATATATGTATGATACATATATAAAATATATTTTTCTACAGAACACAACATTTTACTTAATGAGGAATATCTAAAAGCTTTTCCACCAATGTCAGGAACAAGAATCAAAACAGACAAGGATGCCTCACATTGCCATACTATAGTTATCATTTTATCGAAAATATAAGCCAATTCAATTAGACAAAAGAAAGCAATCAGAGGTCTGAGAGTCGGAAAGAAAGAAGTAAAACTATTCTTTATTGCAAATGATATAATTAAATACCATAAGTCCCCCCCCAAAAAAATTCACAGAAAAACAGTTACTAAAAAATGAGAATTTAGAAAAGAATAGGTTTATAAGATCAACATACGAAAATCCATAGCCTTTTAATAACTGATTTTCTTTCTGGATGTTCTATCCAACAGCTGACTTGAACAACACAATAGACCACATAGACACAAAGACCTAACAGATATATACTACTGAATAAACCTTATCCTCAAATGCACATGAAATATTCTCTAGGATAAATCATGTGTTAGGTCACAAAACAAATCTTAACAAATTTAAGAAGATCAAAATCATTCCAAGTATCTTTCCCATCTAACATGGAATGAAACTAGAAATCAAAACACTAAGAAAATGAGAAAATTCACAAACATGTGGAAAGTAAATAACACATTTTTGAACGATTATTAGGTCAAAGAGGAAATTTTTAAAGAAGGAAATTTTAAAAGTATTTTGAGGGCTTCCCTGGTGGCACAGTGGTTAAGAATCCGCCTGCCAATGCAGGGGACACAGGTTCGAGCCCTGGTCCGGGAAGATCCCACATGCTGTGGAGCAACTAAGCCTGTGCGCCACAACTACTGAGCCTGCACTCTAGAGCCCACAAGCCACAACTACTGAAGCCACATGCTTAGAGTCCATGCTCCGCAACAAGAGAAGCCACCGCAATGAGAAACCTGCACACCACAACGAAGAGTAGCCCCCACTTGCTGCAACTAGAGAAAGCCCGCACGCAGCAACAAAGACCCAAACTCAGCCAAAAATAAATAAATAAATTTATTTTAAAAAAGTATTGTGAGATAAACAAAATTGAAACTATAGCATGACAAAACTTATGGGATGCAGCAAAAGCAGCACTAAGAGGGATGCTTACAGTGATAAACTCCTACATTAAAAAAGAGGAAAGACCTCAAATAAACAATATAACTTTACATCTCAAAAAACTAGAAAAAGAAGAACAAACTAAGCCGAAAGCTAGTGAAAGGAAGGAGATAATAAAGATTAGAGCAGAAGTAAATCAAACAGAGAACAGAAAAACAATAGAAAAAAAACAGGAGTTGGTTTTATGAAAATATAAACAAAACCAACAAACCCTTAGCTAGGCTGGCAGAAAAAAAGAGAGAAGACTCAAATTTTACAAATCAGAAATGAAAGAAGAGCCATTATGACAGATGCCGCATAAATAAAAAAGATCATAAGGGATTATTATGAACAATTATATGCCAACAAACTGGATAACCTAGATAAAATAGATAAATTCCTAGAAACATACAACCTGCCAAAACTTAAGAAGAAACAGAAATCCTGAACAGACTAATAACAAATAAGGAGATTGAATTAGTAAGCAAATCCTTCCCAACAAAGAAAAGCCCAGGACCAGATGGCTTCTTTGGTAACTTTTACCAAACATTCATAGAAGAATTTATACCAATTCTTCTTAAACTCTTCCAAAATAATAGAAGAGAGAGTGCTTCCAAACTCATTTTATGAGGTAGGCATCACCCTAATACCAAAGCCAGACAAAGATAAGAAAAGAAAGCCACAGGCCAATATCCCTGATGAACACAGATGCAAAAATCCTCAATAAAATACTAACAAACCAAATTTAATAACACGTTAAAAAGTTCATATACCATGAACCAGTGGGATTTATCCCTGGGATGCAAAGATAGTTCTACATGCGCAAATCAATCAATGTGATACACCATATTAATGAAGGGTTAAAATCACATGATCATCTCAATCAATGCAGAAAAACATTTGACAAAGTTTAACATCCATTCATGATAAAAACTCTCAACAAAATCAGTGTAGAAGAAACTTAACACAATAAGGCCACATATGAAAAGATTACTTCTAACACAATAATCAATGGGGAAAAACTGAAAGCTTTTCCTCTAAGATTCAGTACAAAGCAAACATGCCCACTCTCATCTGTTGTTCAGCATAGTACTAGAAGTTGCAGCTAGAGCAATTAGACAAGAAAAAGAAATAAAAGGCATCTAAATTGGAAAGGAAGTAGTAAAATTAGTTCTCTTTGCAGATGACATGATCATATATGTAGAAAACTCTCAAGACTCAACAACAACCAAAAAAACTGTTAGAATTAGTAAATGAATTCAGTAAAGTTGCAGGATTAAAAAAATCTACAAAAATGAGTCACAGTTCTATGCAGAAAACAAATTATCCTAAAAGGAAGTTGAGAAAACAGTTCCATCACAAAAGCAAGAAAAATAATAAAATACTTAGAAATAAACTTAACCAAAGAGGTGAAAGACTGGTACACTAAAAATGATAAAACACTGATGAAGGAAATTAAAGAAAACATAGGAGAATGGAAAGACATCCTATGTTCATGGATTGGAAGAATATTGTTAAAACGTCTATTCTACCCAAAATGATCGATAGATTCCATGCAATCTCTATCAAAATCCCAAAGGCACTGTTTACAGAAATAGAAAAAAAAAATCCTAAAATTAGCATGGAACAACAAAAGATACCAAATAGCCAAAACAATCTTGAACAAGAACAACAAAGCTGGGGGCAACACACGTCCTTATTTAAAAATACATTACAAAGCTACAGTAATCAAAACAGTATGGTACTGGCATAAAAATGGACATAAGGAAAAATGGAACAGAATAGAGAGCCCAGAAATAAATCCATACACCTATGGTCAACTGACTATTGACAAGATTACCAATGAGGAAAGGACAGTCTCTTGATTAAATGGTATACGGAAAACTGGATATCCACAAGCAGAAGAATGAATCACTTCACTGTACACCTGAAACTAACACATTGCAAATTAACTACACTTAAATTTTAAAAATGAATTTATTTTATTTATTTTTGGCTGCGTTGGGTCTCCGTTGCTGTGCGTGGGCTTTCTCTAGTTGTGGCGAGCGGGGGCTACTCTTTGTTGTGGTGTGTGGACTTCTCATGTGGTGGCTTCTCTTGCTGCGGAGCACTGGCTCTATGCACACAGGCTCCAGTAGTTGTGGCTCGTGGGCTCTAGAGCACAGGCTCAGTAGTTGTGGTGCATGGGCTTAGCTGCTCCGCAGCATGTGGGATCTTCCCAGACCAGGGCTCGAACCTGTGTCCCCTGCTATGGCAGGTGGATTCTTAACCACTGAGTCACCAGGGAAGCCCCCTATACTTCAATTTTTAAAGAATGGCTAAAAAAAAAGAAAAAAATAAACTCAAAATGGATTAAATTGGGCTTCTCTGGTGGCACAGTGGTTGAGAGTCCGCCTGCCGATGCAGGGGACACGGGTTCGTGCCCCCGTCCGGGAAGATCCCACATGCCGCGGAGCAGCTAGGCCCGTGAGCCATGGCTGCTGAGTCTGCGCATCTGGAGCCTGTGCTCCGCAACGGGAGAGGCCACAACAGTGAGAGGCCCACGTACCGCAAAAAAAAAAAAAAAAAAAAGGATTAAATAAAGACCTGAAGTCATAAAACTAAAATAAGAAAACATAGGAAAAAAGCTTTTGGACATTGGTCTGGGTGATGATTTTTTGGATATGACACTGAAAGCACAGGCAACAAAGGTAAAAATAGACAAGTAGGATTGCATTAAACCAAAAAGCTTCAGCACAGCAACAGAAACAATCAACAGAGTGAAAAGGCAATGTATGGAATAGAAGAATATCTGTGCAAACCATGTATCTGATAAGGGGTTAATATCCAAAATATGTAAGGAACTCACACAACTCAAGAGCAAAACATGTAAAAAACCTGATTATAAAATAGGCAAAGGACATGAATAGATATTTCTCAAAAGAAGACATACAAATGGCCAACAGGTATATGAAAAGGCACTCTACCATTAATCGTCAGGGAAATGCAAATCAAAACTACAATGAGATATTGCCTCACACCTGTTATAATGGCTATTATCAAAAAGGCAAAATATAAGTGTTGGTGAGGATGTGGAGAATAGGGAACCCTTGTACGTTATTGGTGGGATGTAAGTTAGTGCAGCCATTATGGAAAACAGTATGGAGGTTCTTCAAAAAATTAAATATAGAGATACCATATGATCCAGCAGTCCTACTTCTGGGTATCTGCCAAAGGAAATGCAATCAGTATCTCAAGCAGCCCTCCTCTCCTGTTCATTGCAGCGTCAGTCACAAATGCCAAGATATGCAAACTGCCTAAATCTGTCTATGGACAGAGGCATAAAGAAAATACTGTATATACAATGGAATATTATTCAGCCTTAAAAAAGAAGTAAATCCTGTCGTTTACAATAATATGAATGAACCTGGATGACATTATGCTAAGTGAAATAAGCCAGACACAGAAAGACAAGTATTGTGTGATGTCCCTTATATGTGGAATCTAACAGAGTCAAACTCATAGAAGCAGAGAATTAGGACGGTGGTTACCAGGGGCTGGGGTGATGGGGGGGCTGGGGGGGGAGGGGGAGGGGATATTGTTCAGGAGGTAAAGTTTCAGTTACGCAAATGAATAAGTTCTGGGGATCTGATGTACACAATGTGACTTTTGTTAATACTGTGTTGTATGCTTGAAATTTGCTAGGAGAGTAGATCTTAAGTGTTCTCACTACAAAGAAAAAAAAAGAAAAAGAAAATGCTATCTATGTGAAATGATGGATGTGTTCATGCGCGTAACGTGGTGATATATCAAAACATCAAGCTGTACTGCTTAAATATATACATTTTCCGTTGTCGATTATACCTCAATAAAGATGGGGGAAATCAGCATGTGAAAGGTAGAACAATAAAGTTTTTAGGAGAAAGCGTAGAAAACTACTGCTTGGATATGGCCCACATGTTGTATTTGTGTTGTTTTTTTAAAAATTAATTAATTAAATCTGGCTGCACTGCGTCTTAGTTGCGGCATGTGGGATCTAGTTCCCTGACCAAGGATCGAACCTGGGCCCCCTGCATTGGGAGCACAGAATCCTAGCCACTGGACCACCAGGGAAGTCCCTTGTATTTGGTTTATATGACTCTTTTTTTAAAAAAATATTTATTTATTTATTTTTGGCTGCGTTGGGTCTTTATTGCTGCGTGTGGGCTTTCTTTAATTGCGGTGAGCGGGGGCTACTCTTTGTTGTGGTGGGCGGCTTCTCATTGGGTGGATTCTCCTGTTGTGAAGCACGGGCTCCAGGTACACAGGCTTCAGTAGTTGTGGCTCTCAGGTTCTAGAGCGCAGGCTCAGTAGTTGTGGTGCACGGGCTCAGCTGCTCCGTGGCGTGCGGGATCTTCCTGGACCAGGGCTTGAACCCGTGTCCCCTGCATTGGCAGGCGGATTCTTAACCACTGCGCCACCAGGGAAGCCCCTATATGACTCTTAAATCTTGTTTAATTTGTAGGTTTCTCCCTCTCTTTTTTCTTTTACATTTTACAATTTAGCTGTTGAAGGAAAACGGTTATTGTCCTCTACAGTTTTCCATAGTTTAGATTTTGCTGATTGCATCCCATAGTATAGACCTATTTGGAATTCTTATTTGAACAAACCAACTACTTGTTAAAATTATGAAAAAAATTAAAAAATGAAATTATCAGGAAAATCTGAACAATGGGTATTTGACAATATTTTAAAAATTGGTGTTAATTTTTTAGTACGTGACAGGGGAATTATAGTGATAATTTTTAAGGAATTCTAGTATTTTAGGTGTACCCACTGAAACAAAGTAATATGAGGTTCCAAAAGAATCCAGTGGGGTGGGAGTGGGAGCAGTGGATAGTCTGGTAATTCCTTAACAACAGGCTCTCCCGCCCGAAGGTGGCAGAGAGAAGGAAGGCTTGATTTGTAGTATTTGCCAATTTCCATGATGTAAATACTCCCATCACAGTTGGTTGCAAACTCCCAGCAGTGTGTCACTGAACATGGAATTGGGAAGAAAATCAGGTCTTGGCAGGCAGAGCAAGCCAGTTCCAGGACATCATTGAGAGAGGGCAGAGGCGAAACAAGATTGGCTGTGAGTTGATACCTGGAGGATGAGTCCATGGGGGTTCATTATACTATCCTAATTTTTTAAATTGAGATGTAATTGACATATAACATTGTATTCGCTTTAGGTGTACAACATAATGATTTGATTCATGTATATATTACAAAATGATTACCACAATAAGTTAACATCCATTGCCACACAGTTACAAAATTCTTTTTTCTTGCGATGAGAACTTTTAAGATCTGCTCTCTTAGCAACTTTCAAATAGACAATACTGTCTTATTAACTGTAGTCACCATGCTGTACATGACACCCCTCTAATTTTGAATATGCTAATTTTGTAACAAAAATTTTAGAACAAGGAAAAAAAGAATCCTAAATATCAAGATTAAATTTTTAAAACCTTCCAGTGTTATGAGTGGCCACTGCAAAGAATGATGAACAAGAATTACATGTAGGGACTTTCCTGGTGGTCCAGTGGTTAAGAATCTGCCTTCCAATGCAGGGGATACAGGTTCAATCCCTGGTCCGGGAACTAAGATTCCACACGCCCGTGGGACAACTAAGCCCACGCCACAATGAAAGATCGGATGCCACAACTAAAACCCGATACAGCCAAATATATAAATAAATAAATATCCTTTTAAAAAAAGAATTAGATGTAATCACATCAGTGGTCCACAAGACACGTGCCAAAGTAAATTAATGACAAAAGGAAGAGCTATAATGTTGAGTGCCTACTACCTGCTTGATCTGGTTTAGTGCTTTACAAGGAATAACTCGAGGGGCTACTATTATCTGTGTTTTACAGGAACTCAAGGAGTAGAAAGCTGAACAACTTGCTTGGTCTACGATCACACGGCCGTAAGTGGCAGAGCTGGGATTCAAATCCAGATAATGGGACTCGAGAGCCTGCGATTTTAAACTCTGACCCAAGACTCTTGCTTCAAAAAAAATGCCCAAAATTGTCGTATTGGAAATAAACTCAGGGATGTTGCTGAATGATAGACAATCCGCCATCTAGGAAACCCTTTCCCCATCACTGATTCGCCCAATGCCTCCAGTAGACCAGTGCTGGACCTGCTGATGGCGACCAGGCAGACTGGCCCCTGTTCCCATGGAGTACTTTTCTACCGAGAGGCAAAGTGCATTTCCAAAATGGGGATTTCGTTGACACGGGGCTCAATGGGGCCGGGGCAGGGGCATTGCTCATATAAGTTCCTGGGTTCGTTTTTTATCGCCATGCTGTTCTGGTAGTTTCTCTGCATAAATCTGTTGAGAGTAACTTTCTCTCTTTGTCACAGCACAGACTATTTTATCCACTCAGCAGGTGTTTATTGAACACTTACTATCCCCCAGACGCTGTGCTAGGCTCCAGAGTGACAGGAGTGAACAGAGGGAAAGCTCTGTCATTCTAGACATTGAGACAGTAATGGTAACCTAATAATCGAGGTGAGCCAGAGGGCCACAAGGTCTATGTAAAGTGACAGGACGTGATGCGCTGGTGGAGTTGCTTAGAAAGATGTGGTCGGGGAAGGCTTCTTGGAGGAGGTGACACTGGAACCGAGACCTGAAGGGTAAGAAGAGTGTGAGGGTCTGAGGAAGGAGCTCGAGCCGCTGGGCGCACCCCCAAGGAAGGCTGAGCGCCCTCCATGTCTTTCAAGCACACATTTTGAGACACAAATGCGCTTTTGTAATGAGGGTCTTTGGGGACTTACTATGGCCTTGCATCCCAGATTCCTTCCTTTCCTAAGTGAGGTTCTACAGAAATACACACGAAGAGCTGAGATTCTGGCCGAGAGGAGGTTGGATTTGGGGTTGGGGTTAGGAAGAGAGTGAAAGATGGAAAGACTCACATATCAGAATCTGGAATCAATGGCCTCACCACAGAGCCCAGAAGAGCACCTGGCACGAAGTCATGAGTTTGGGGATGAAACACCTGGAGAGACAGGAGGGCGTTTGCGTCCATTTTCTCTTGAAATCGACGAGCTCATCAATATGGCTCCTCCAATAATAGGAAGGTGAGTGTAGGACCCCCCTGACCCCACCTACCAATACTCTTCCTCCACTTTGCTGCATCAGAGATGAAGTTCGGGTCTGAGAATAATTGAGATCAGCTGCTACAAATGAGGCTCCGTGGACCAGTAACAAGAATTGGTTCTGCTCTTTTTCCAAGAGGAGAGAAATAGCTAACAAAAAATGTACTGTGACCCTGTTCCCCAAGGTCGGGGTACCTCGAAGGAAAGACAGTCTCTATTGAGTTGGGTTTCAGGGGACAAGGTCTTTGAGGAATGGAAAACCACACAGAGGGCTGGGATTACTGAACAGCCCCCGAAGCAAAGGTTAAGAATGCTTTTGTGTATGCTCATCCTTTACTCCCTGATCATCTGGCATTTGCTTTAGAATTTTATAGATTGGCAAACTGGGGATATCGTAGTAACTGATCAGTGGGGGCATTCTAAATTATGTTCTTGGGGTTTTATGATGTTTTAGTGTTTAGCAAACATCTGAAGACCCATTTTAAATCCCATTGCATTTCGTAAATCTTTAGTTATTCAATATTTCTCCCTCTTTCTTTCTTTCCCAATTATCAAGTAGCCTTTGGTGGCAGAGTCCACAATGACAACATTTTTCTGATGGCTCTCAAGACTGTAAGGTCTTAGATTCCTTAGGTTTGATGAACCCTTTATGTAGTTTCATTCGTGTGATTTGATGCTACATTTTTTCTCTTAATTTCAAACCAAAACCTCTTTTACTATCAGATCTCAAATAGAATGGCCACTAAAAAGCTGTAGGTCAGAAAAACAGGGGATCCTAAAGAAAAAAACGGTCAAAAGGTGAGGAGAAATCAGACTGGTTTTAAGGAAAAATTCGAATTTTCTAGCCTTCTCAGAAAAACAGAATTATTGTCACGGAAACAGCTAGAATAATTCTTATTTGTCTCTAGGAACCAGAATCGAAGGAAGAAATGAATACATTTCACAAAAGCGAAGAGGCCTTTCCTTAATTAGTAACTGGAAAATCTAAAAATCAGCAGGTAAGCCAGGTTAAATTCAAGCGACAGCACATGATAGCAAAGCATTCAACCTTTACCCATAAAATTATAGCTCATTGTACAATCAGTTGACAAATTACCCCACAAAGAATTCCATAATTGCTTCTATCCACAACTATAAACATTTCCATTATCATCATATAGAGGTTCAAATATTCTTATAACAGTTTCAGCAATTAATTGAAGTCATAATAGTAGCTTATCATTTGTCTTAAGGCTTTTACTTTTATTGAGTAGTAATAGTAGCTGAGACACCATGAGGTCCCTGCTGTGTGCCTGCAACAAGTTCAATCAATGAAGGTTCAATCCTCGATGAAACCTGTCGTGTGCTCAAAGTAAAACTGTCTTACCTGTGTTTACCAAAGGGGAAACGTGGGCGGCGGGTGGGTGGGGAGACGTAAATTAGGAGCTTGGGATTAACATACACACACACTATTATATATAAAATAGATAACTAACAAGGACCTACTGTATAGCACAGGGAACTCTACTCAGTATTCTGCAATAACCTATATGGGTAAAGAATCTGAAAAAGAATGAATATATGTCTATGTATAACGGAATCACTTTGCTGTACACTTGAAACTAACACAACATTGTAAATCAACTATACTCCAATAAAATTAAACAAACAAAAAAACCGAAACAAAGTAAAACTGTCTTCTATTTCTTTCTCTGTAAAAAAGGATTTGTTGGGCTTCCCTGGTGGCGCAGTGGTTGAGAGCCCGCCTGCCGTTGCAGGGGACACGGGGTCGTGCCCCGGTCCGGGAAGATCCCACATGCCTCGGAGCAGCTGGGCCCGTGAGCCATGGCCACTGAGCCTGTGCGTCCGGAGCCTGTGCTCCTCAACGGGAGGGGCCACAACAGTGAGAGGCCCGCGTATCGCAAAAAAAAAAAAAAAAAAAAAAGGATTTGTTTTACACCTATGTACCGCAAATAAAAATTTAACTGATGTCACTTTTTGTTTTTTCAATTAGTAGTTTTAAATTCAGACACAGAATTAACTCACACTCACATCTGATCAAGAGCTTTTCCAGGTACAACTTAGTGTGTCTTCTGAAACTCTAACCTTCACTGTAAGAGTTTAAATTCAAATGAGTCTTGAGAGTTAGTTAGTCTCTGCCCTTGTCCTCAAAATAAGCAATTATGACAGATTTTGCTTTGGGTTTGTCAAAGCTGGTTCCACCAGTTGATAGGATTTAGGGGAATGTTGTCATGTTGGGCTTGGTTCTGGCTCCCTTGGTTCTTCCCCAAAATGATACGGATCCTTTGCCTCCTGACCCTGGTGCTTGATGTATTTTACAAAGTGAGAGACGAACTGAATCATAGCAAACAGGATTCAGACCAGAGCAAGATGGGTTTAGGGACAGAATGCAAAGATGAGTATCACAAAATTGGTCAATATGATTCCCACTTAACAGGTCAAAAGAGAAGATACCTTCAGTAGCTCGTTGGGGACTGAAAAGGCATTTGAGAGCATTGGGTCCCTTCCTGGTTGCTTTGTTTGCTTGTTTGTTTGTTTGTTTGTTTTTTAAGGCTTTGGAAGACTAGTAATAAAAGGACACTTCCTTAATATCATTGTTTGTGAGAATGGATCCAACAGCTAGCAATACTCTTAACATTCTTGAAGCCGGGAACAACAAAACAATCTACTCTCATCACTGTTATTTAATTTTGCTCTGAAAGGTTGCACTTCTAGTACAATTAGACAAAATAATAACAATAATTGGAATTAAAAGCACAAGAAAGTAGAAGGTAATATTGTCATTATGTGTGGATGACATGATTGTATAGCTTAAGAAAATCTCAAAGAAAACTTACTAAGTGCAGTATAATATAAAATTAACACGAGCACTGGGCACTGATTTAATACTCACCTACTATATACCAGTAAAAGCTAGCATCAATGGAGCAGTCACCATGGGCCAGGCACTGTTTAGTACTTTGCTACTCATAAACTATGCAACTATAACCATAAAATTTTATACTAACTGAGTGCTGATTATGGGCTAGGCCTTGTCAAAATACTTTAATACTTTTAACAATTGTAAGAGGCTTTAAATCCTATTTGTGTCATGAGATACTTAGATTATTAACAATATATTACTAGATATATTTATATAATATAGTTTACATTATAATCACACCTATAGGTGAATTTTACATATTAGATACTATTATATATTAAATTATATATAATTTATATTGTACATTATAAATTTTATTTTATTACAGATTATTAGTAATGGTTATTTTTTTATATTACTACATACTGATATAACTTTTCACATTATAATTACACATGTATAAGGTGATATATTACCAGTTATATATAATTTATTATACCACAATATTTTATGATATAGATTAATATCTATTGACATGTTACATTGCTACATATCTATATATTTTATATCATAATTACATGTGTATGATGGGGCATAATATCACACATTAAATTACGTGAACTAAATTACATTATACTACATTACATTATGTTTTAATGCCACCATCTATGGAGAATGAAACAGGCACAGGGAGGTGTGGCCTGGCTGAGGTTATGAGGCTCCTGGAGCTCCCATCCCACTCTGGTTCCAGAATCCCTGCTCTTTTATTTCTGGCCCCACTGCATGGTGTGCAGGGTCTTAGTTCCCCGACCAGGGATCGAACCCGTGCCCCCTGCAGAGGAAGCTCCCAGTCCTAACAACTGGGCCAGGGAGGTCCCCAGAATCCCTGCTCTTAACCTCGCCTCTCCACCCTCTCTGGAACCGGCTGAGCTCTCCGTTGGCTGTGGGAAGCTCTGCCTGCTCTGCCCCCTCCGCGCCTTGAAAAAAGCAAGTGTGTTGTTTTCAACACTGCTGACGGCCAAAAGCTCCATGAGCGTGTCTGTGTGTGTCTGTGTGTGATTTTAAAAGTCCAAATGGTCCCATTCTCCCAGCTACAGGGGACTGAAGGAGGGAGGAACAGGTGGAGATGCAGGGCACCTGCGGGCACAGAAAGGGGAGGTGATGCCATCATATTTCTTCCCTCAGGGATGTGAGGAAAGAACCAACTGAAGCAGCCACCGGGTGAGGGATGCTGCAGAGGAAGCGTTACAGGGGACCCAGGTAGGGGCAGCTGGACCACTGTGGAGCTGAAATCGTAACCAGGAGCCCGTTGGAGGAGCCAGATGGCCGAGCTAGTAGAACGGAGCTGATAGGCAGGTAAGCAGAGGAGCCGTGAGGAGAGAGCAGAGGACCTCCAGCAGGAAGGGCGAGCAAGCAGCTTCTCGGTTCTCACCCGCCTCCCAGGTCCCGTGCCTCTGCGGTCGGCCTCATCTCCTTACCTGGATTCCCCTCGGCCACCACTCAATTTCCCTGACGCCCGACACACACACACACACACACACACACACACACACACACACTTTGATTACTTTGAGGGAGTCTCCATTTCTTGCAACAATTAGACCCACCCTAAAACCACTTGATGGACTAGGTACAGAATAAATACACTCCGAGCCTACAGCATATATACTAACAAAAACCTCTTACAAAGTAAAACTGGAAAAAGACACCAGTCACAACAGCAAGAAAAATTATAAAATACTTAAGAATAAATGTAACAAGTGCAGGATTTTATTAGATAAAAACTAAGTTGGAACATCCCTGGTGGCGCAGTGGCTAAGAATCTGCCTGCCAAGGAAAGGGACAAAGGTTCGAGCCCTGGTCCGGGAAGATACCACATGCCACAGAGCAACTAAGCCTGTGCGCCACAACTACTGAGCTTGCCCTCTGGAGCCGCCAAGCCTCAACTACTGAGCCTGTGAGCCACAACTACTGAAGCCCGCACACCTACAGCCCGTGCTCCACAACAAGAGAAGCCACCGCAATGAGAAGCCCACGCACCGCAACGAAGAGTAGCCCCGGCTCACCGCAACTAGAGAAAGCCTGCGCGCAGCAATGAAGACCCACGCAGCCAAAAATAAATAAAGTAAAAAAACCCAAACAAAGTTTACTGAAATACAGAAAGGAATATTAGAATAAATGAAAAAAAAAATCTCTCCTTGGCTAGGAGGACTCCACATTTAAAGATGACAATTCTCTCTAAACCAACCTCTAAATGTAATGCAACCTCAGAGTACCGGTTTTTTATTTTTATTTTTTATTTTTTTGGCCGCACCAGACAGCTTGTGGGATCTTAGTTCCCCAACCAGGGATCGAACCCATGCCCCCTGCAGTGGAAGGGCAGAGTCCTAACCACTTGGCCACCAGGGAATTCCCTCCCCTGATTTTTTGAAAGCTGCAAAATTATGCTATAGTTCATCTGGGAGAATGAATCATATAAAAGAAAAGCAGATGAAATTCTGAAAATGGAGGTTGTGGACAGACTTGCTTGACTAGCTATAAAACACATTCTAAATATTATAAACATGTTATAAACAGAGCATTGGAACGAAACGGGAAATCCAGAAAAGAGGCCCAAGAGTATGGAAATCTAATATAGGATCCAAGTGGCATTTGATTGTATTGATCAAGATTCATTTGGTTACATGTAACAGAAACTCAATGTGAAATAGCTTAAGCAAAAGGGGGGTTGAATGGAGATTCCTAACACTCTAGAAAGATCAAGGGTGGATATCTGCATCATGGATTTATTCTCCCAGGGTTTTTTTTTCTCATATAGTGACAACCCTGTCCCATGCCCCAGCTCTTCCAACTTCACCATCAAAAATGGACTGAGAAACAAGCAACGGGCCAAGCAGTGTACCCTTTGGCGTGCTTCCGTTTCTATAAAAAGGCTGCATGCGTGTGTGGTGTTGGGGGAAGCACATGTATTTGTTTGCATATGTTTAACCCACCCCAGCAGGATACGTAGTAAACAGATATTATTGGATGCCTCTAGGGAGGAGGTACAAGGCGAGAATCTTTTTCCCCTTACTGGACCTCAGGAAAAGAGTTAACGATGGTCCCCAGGTTGCAGCCAGGCCGTCACTGGTCTGTGCAAGGTGCCTCTTGTTTTACCGATCTACTTATTCCCTTTTAGCTGCAATTCCCTTCTCACCATTGACAGCAATTCCAGTATGTTTGATGTGTATCCTTCTGTGTGTATGTGTCCTTGGGAAAATGTGTAGATTGTTCCGGGCACATTTTTACCTATTCTTTTTTTTTTTTTTTTTTTGACTGCACCTCACAGCATGCGGGATCTCAGTTCCCCAACCAGGGATCCAACCTACACCCCCTGCAGTGGACGCACAGAGTCTTAACCACTGGACTGCCAGGAAGTCCCTGGGGCACATTTTTTAAAAATTAAAACAAGTTTATATATTAAAAAAGTACAATCACAGAAAAAGACATATCAGATGTCATTATCTATTTTGAATTTGCATGTGAATTTAATATTGAACACGTTTCTTTTTTTTCTTAAAAAATTTATTTATTTTATTATTTTATTTTATTTATTTGTTTCTGGATGCGTTGGGTCTTAGTTGCTGCACGCGGGCTTTTCTCTGGTTGCAGTGAGCAGGGGCTACTCTTTGTTGCGGTTTGCGGGCTTCTCATTCTGGTGGCTTCTCTTGTTGTGGAGCACGGGCTCTAGGCGCACAGGCTTCAGTAGTTGTGGCACGTGGGCTCAGTAGTTGTGGCACACGGGCTTAGTTGCTCTGCGGCATGCGGGATCTTCCCGGACCAGGGATCGAACCTATGTCTCCTGCACTGGCAGGTGGATTCTCAACCACTGCACCACCAGGGAAGCCCTGAACATGTTTCTTCTTAACATACAGATATGATTTCAATATTTTGAAGAGATTACATGCGTTTAATCAGTATTTGTATTTGTCCAGTGAGTTTATAACTTTGGATTTGACAAATGTGATAACTCTAAGAATAAGTGAAAAAATGTATGCCAACAACAAGCGAAATGATGTATTTAGGATTAAATATGTGTTAGTTACTGTGCTGGGTACTTTTATGGTATCTCATTAGTCCCTAAATAATTAGATGATCAACCAGCACCAACAAACTTGGATTCAGATTAACCACCAAACTAGACACAGACACATACCAGACTTCACCCACCACTCATTAGACCTTCAAATTTTACTTTCACCCCTCTCTTATTGCTCTTTTATCCTCCTTCGGGGATTACAGTATACTGTGCACCAGTTTCCAATAATCCCAGTGAGCTCTGCTTGCCTACCTTCAGGCATTCAATTTTTAAAAACAGATTTGGACAGATTTTTAATTTTTAGGATTTTTTTGAAGTATAGTTAATACACAATGTTGTGTTAGTTTCAGATGTACTGAAAAGTGATTCAGTTATACATGTGTGTGTGTGTATATATATATATATATATAAATTTTCAGATTCTTCTCCCTTATAGGTTATTACAAAATATCAAGTATCATTCCCTTCAGTCATTCAATTTTGTTCATCAGAAAAGCAAGTTGGTTGCTCTGCTGAGAAGCAGCAGTTACAATATTTAAATTCCATTTTTCATATTTATCTCCAGGAATCTTCAACAGAACTTTCACCACATCAAACCAAGAATAGTTTATCAAATATTTTTGCAGCAAGAGCTTTTCAGAACTGCCTTCTCTGAATTCTGTATCCACAACTGCCCTTGACATATTTTTTAAAATATTTATTTATTTATTTATGGCTGCGTTGGGTCTTAGTTGCAGCACACAGTGTCTTTCGTTGCAGCGTGCGGGATCTTCGATGTGGCATATGGGCTTCCCTCTAGTTGTGACACATGGGCTCCAGAGAGCACGGGCTGTCTAGTGGTGTGTGGGCTCAGTAGCTGCAGCGCAGGCTTCTCTTTAGTTGTGGTGCACAGGCTCAGTAGTTGCGGCACACGGGCTTAGTTGCCCCTCAGCATGTGGGATCTTAGTTCCCGGACCAGGGATCGAACCTGTATCCCCTGCATTGGAAGGCAGATTCTTAACCATTGGACCACCAGGGAAGTCCCTGCCCTTGACATATTGATATAAGGATGTGACAATCATTCCTGCTTCTGACCCCACTCAGCAACATGGGGTACATTATTTTTAATTGATATAAATGGTGTGATGGTATAGACCTCCTTCAGTATTTTTTCCCATCCAGCAATTTTTCAAATTCATTTTATTGAAGTACAGTTGATTTACAATGTTGTGTGAATTTCTGCTGTATACCAAAGTGATCCAGTTATATATATATATATAGATAGATAGATAGATAGATATTCTCTTTCATATTCTTTTCCATTATGCTTTATCTCAGGATATTACATACAGTTCCCTGTGCTATATAGTAGGACCTTGTTGTTTATCCATTCTATATATAATAGTTTGCATCTGCTAATCCCAAACTCCCAACCCATCCCTCCCCCTTGGCAACCACAAGTCTGTTCTCTATGTCTGTGAGTCTGTTTCTGTTTCATAGGTAGGTTCCTTTGTGTCATATTTTAGATTCCACATATAAGTGATATCATATGGTATTTGTCTTTCTCTTTCTGACTTACTTCATTTAGCATGATAATCTCTAGGTCCATCCATGTTGCTGCAAATGGCATTATTTCGTTCTTTTTAATGGCTGAGTAGTATTCCATTGTATGTATGTATGTGTGTGTGTGTATATATATATATATATATATATGTATATATATATATATATATATACCACATCTTCTTTATCCATTCATCTGTTGATGGACATTTAGGTTGTTTCCATGTCTTGCAGCACTGTTTTTAATATCTATCCACAAAGCTGTGTATGTGCCTCCTCCATGGTTTCCAATGTCTACTTGTGGCCTCTGTATCAGTCAGACAGAGTAGGTTACACTGCAGTAACAAATACTCCCCAGATTACAGACATACCTTGTTTTATTACATTTTGCTTTATTGCACTTTGCAGATACTGCTTTTTTTAAAACAAATTGAAGGTTTGTGGCAATCCTTCCTTGTCAGATGATATTAGCATTTTTTAGCAATAAGGTATTTTAAAATTAAGGTACATATATTGTTTTTTTAAACATAATGATATTGCACACTTAATAGACTACAATGATATTGCACACTTATAAACATACTTTTATATGCTCTGGGAAACGAAAAAAATTCATGTGACTTGCTATATTGCCACGGCTTGGAACCAAAACTGCAGCATCTGAGGTATGTCTGTATAATGGTTTAAAATCACTAAGGCTTATTTCTCATAGACGCTGCATGTCCACTGTAGACAAAAGAATGTAGCAAAGCACGCGCTGACTCTTGATTTCCATCTGCAAGTGACACACATCCCTCCTGCCCACATTCTGATGGCAAAAGTACTTCACATGGTCCCCCCTACTTTACATGGCAGGGAAGTTCACTCCCACCACGTGGCTGTGGAAAGAGAAAGCTGGAATATTTGTAGACAGTCTTAGTGACCACCATGGACACCCAGGCTGCCTTCAACTCCATGTTCCCCCAAATGATGGCGTGATGAACATACCTATATGCGTCCCCTACAGGCCCATGTAGCCACTGCTTGGGACATACACCCAGGAGTGGGATTTCTGGGCAGTAGAGCATATATTTCATTTCACTAAGGAGTGCCTGTTACAGTCTGAGCTATAAGCAGGCACAAAGGTGTGTATATCCTCACATCCTTCCAATGCTTGGCAATAACCACGTTTTATTTATTTATTTTTAAATATTTATTTATCTATTTATTTATTTAGGCAGCGCCAGGTCTTCATTGCGGAATAACCACCTTTTAAAATTTTGCCAGTCCAGTAGGTATAAGGTGATAGCTGTTATTGTTCTAAATTGTAGTCTATGATTTTTAATGAGTTTAAGTATCTCTTCATATACTTATCAGCCTTTCACATGTCTTCTTCTGTAAAGTGCCTGTTCATATCTTCTTATATTTTTTCCTATTAGGGTTACTATAGTTTTCTTCTTGATTTTTATGAGTTTCTGGTAGATATTTTTACTCTATAGTCTTTAATATCTTTTGGATGTTAAACAATATGAATGTGAATATACTCCTGATCTCCCAGAAAGTTATATATTATTTTAATGGATTGCATCTCATCTCCTAACTCTTTGGGGAAAAAAAAAATTAAAGAAAGGAAGATAGACTAGGCTTGAATCAGAAGCCATTCCTGGGCCAATCAAAGGTGACTGGGAAGGTGGGCCTATACAATGACAGCTTCTGTTTAAACCACAAAGCTGGAACAGAAGAAAAAGATTTCCCAGTATAAATGGGGAGTTTGCAGGGGGAGGGAGGGAGAAAGGGATGCTCTTCTGGGCAGACAAAGCAATAGATGATCCCTGGCTTAGCATTTGATGTAAAAAATAAGGTCATGTATCCATCAGGATTCTTTTGTTTGCAAGAGACAGAAACTCAACTGAAACTAAGTTTCAAAAAAGGAATGTATTATAAATAAATTAATTAATTAAAATTTTTTAAAAAGGAATGTATTTTTTAAATACATTCAAGTACCTCAAAAGTCCAATGGGTAGGAGAGCTGGAGGTAGGTGCCCAAAAATATCAACAGGTCTCCATCTTTGTCTATTTCTCCAATAAGCTCTCTCTAAGGTGGGCATGGTGGCCACCAATAGCCAAACTCACATAGTACCTTAACAACTGAAGCCTAAAAAACCTGGTTCTTTCCTAACCTTTATGGTAGAAAAAAGTCCTAGGGAAGAATTCTGATTGGTCCAACCTACAAGACATGCCCTTTTCTGAACGAATCACTGTGGCCAGAGGGATGGAGTCATCTGATTGGTCAGACACGGGTCAAGGATGGGTGGTGGATGGGCCACTTTAGACTCAATGAGAGGGTGCCCCACAGGAAAGAGGGGTGCTTGCCAGAAGGAGAGAGAAGACATGCTGGACAAGCAGAACCCAGAAATGCCAGATCCAGGCCAGATCCCTGCCTCATTCCTTACATCAAGGATGGATTCCATATGGACAAGGATATGGGATGGTGGGGGAAGAAACCACAGGAGAACAAGAATACAATATTGGTGGGCTTCCCTGGTGGCGCAGTGGTTGAGAGTCCGCCTGCCGATGCAGGGGACATGGGTTCGTGCCCCGGTCTGGGAAGATCCCACATGCCACGGAGCGGCTGGGCCCGTGAGCCATGGCCGCTGAGCCTGCGCGTCCAGAGCCTGTGCTCCGCAACGGAAGGGGGCCACAACAGTGAGAGGCCTGCATACCACAAAAAAAAAAAAAAAAAAAAAAGAATACAATATTGGTGATTGAAAGAATTAGGGGCTCAGCAAATGCCCTTCCAACAATGACAGTAAAATCAGACACCATGACGACAAAGACTGATGCCTTCTAAACTTCCATAGCACAAAACAAACAACCAGAATCTCCACAAGCAAGATTAAGAGACTAATGACAAATTGGGGGGAAACATTTGTAACCCACACATCAAAGTACTGGGATCCCATGTGTGCCCAAGAGTTCTTAGAGATTCCAGACAAAGTGGACACCCCCATGGAAGTATGAGAAAATGACATGAAATAACATCTCAGAAATTGATGAGGGAAATGGAATACATGTCTGAGAGACAGGAAAAATGATAAAAGTTTTAAAAGATTGACAACTCTGGGTAGAAAAATGAACATGCTCAGGCTTCTCCTTCAGGGCCACCCTCCAAGGGCAGATGGAGTCCTGGTGTGTACACTCTGGGCCTGAGGAGTGACCAAGGGGCAGTGGTTTGTGGTTGAGGGTGTGGACAGAGCTTGGATGTGTGGCATGGGTGTCAACACACATGCATGTCCAGTCCCTTGAAGGTGGGACCAAGGCAAAGAAGAAAGAGGAGGGTGGAGACCCAGTAACCTCCATTTGTCCCCTTGCATCAGGCCCCTTTGATGCTCGAGGGGTGGATAATTCAAAGCTTTCTAGAGCCAGCTTAAGGATTAGGGACGTTATCCTAAGAGCAATGGGAGGCCTGCTGAAGGATTCTTGGTAAAAAGAATGAAATGAGTAAATCCGGGTTTTTAGAAGATCCCTCTGGCTACGATGGGGTGAATGGATTGGGGTTGAGTTAGATAGGAAGAAGGGGGAAGGGTTGGGAGGGTGAGGCCATAATTCAAAACAGAGATGATGACAATGTACATTGGAAAAGGGGAAAAAAGTGAGGAGGAAAAACAAACACGGTGATGGATAGGATATGGGGTTGGAGAGAGGAAGTTCTCAAGGGTCACGTTTTAGGCTTCTGGTGCATGTTACTGATGGGCAGTGGTGCTGTCTACTGAGACAGGGAGCTGGACAAAGGGTCAGCTTTGGTGGAGGGTGGGGAGGGGGAAGAGGAGGTTACGGACACACTGAGTTCATTGCCTTTGAGATGCCCAAGCAGAGATGCCAAATAGACAATTGGATGATTAAGTCCAGAGTTCTGAGGACAGTCTGGGTTGAGGAGACACATGTGGCATTGAGACTGGATTTCATGTCATCTAAGATGCCACCGATTGGAAGCTACACCATTATTTTAGATGCCACTAAGAAAGAAAAAAAAAGCACTGAGATTCAACCATGACATGCCTCTGACTGAATAGTTTTGATTTCAGATAAAATGTGAAAAAATGCATCACAGAATTGATGAAATTGATTGTTAGGGTATAAGTTTGGCTTCTTTTGATGAACTGAAGTAACAGGGGCACAATAGGATAGAAGGTCACTTCTATGACATGGAGAAGACTGAGAAGGTAGCGTAGCCCCACTCCACGAGGTGTCCCAGGGCCCAGGTGTCTTCTACCTGCGTGGGGTGATGCTCTTGTCTGCAGGGGCAGCCTGGCTCATCACAACGACAGCATTCCAGCATCAGAAGGGGCCCTGGGGAGGGAGAGGCCAGGGCCCTCTCTATGAAGGCACCAGAGTGGGTATGTGTCACTTCCTCTCACTACCCAGTGGCCAGAACTTTGTCACATAGTACTCCCAGCTGTAAATAGTTCCCAGCCTCCCACAGTACTCCCAGAGAGGCTGGGAACTATTTACAACAGCCAAGACATGGAAACAACCTAAAAGTCCATTGACAGATGAATGGATAAAGAAGATGTGGTACATATATACAATGGAATATTACTCAGCCATAAAAAAGAATTAAAGAATGCCATTTGCAGCAACATGGATGGACCTAGAGATGATCATACTAAGTGAAGTAAGTCAGAAAGAGAAAGACAAATACCATATGATAACATTTATATGTGGAATCTAAAATATGACACAAATGAACCTGTCTATGAAACAGAAACAGACTCAGACATAGAGAACAGACTTGTGGTTACCAAGGGGGAGGGGTGTAGGGGAGGGAAGGATTGGGAGTTTGGGATGAGTGGATACAAACTAGTATATATAGAATGGATTAACAACAAGGTCTTACTGTATAGCACAGGGAACTATATTCAATATCTTGTGATAAACCATAATGGAAAAGAATATGAAAAAGAATATAGGGACTTCCCTGGTGGTAAAGTGGTTAAGAATCCGCCTGCAAATGCAGGGGACACAGGTTCAAGCCCTGGTCCGGGAAGATCCCACATGCCGCGGAGCAACTGAGCCCATGCGCCACAACTGCTGAGCCTGTGCTCTAGAGCCTGTGTGCCACAACTACTGAAGCTCGCGCGCCTAAAGCCCATGCTCCGTGACAAGAGAAGCCACCGCAATGAGAAGCCCGCGCACTGCAACGAAGAGTAGCCCCCGCTCGCTGCAACTAGAGAAAGCCCACGCGCAGCAACGAAGACCCGACACAGCCAAAAATAAATACATTTATTTAAAAAAAAGAATATATATGTACAACTAAATCACTTTTCTGTACAGCAGAAATTAACACAACATTGAAAATCAACTATACTTCAATAAAATTTTTTAAAAATTAAAAGTAGAGAGAGAGGCTGGGAAATGTGGCTTTAGCTTGGCAGCCTGGTGCCCAGCTAGAAGCCAGGGCTCCTAAGAAAGACAGGATGGACGTTGGTGTCAACTGGTGGTCTCTGCCCCAGGAGTCACCTGCACGTGGGTGGTGATTGACGCTAAGGGCATGAGTGAGACCAGGTGATGGTGAAGAAAGCCGAGAGCAGGTGCTGGCGTGCCCTCACCTTTGGAGTTTCAGAGAGGATGATAATCAAGAAATAGACCAAGGAAGAAAGGTCTGGAAAGGGAAGGGGCACCAGGAGGTGTTTGTGCCAAGAAGCCAAGGGAGCCAATGTCTCAAGGGAAGGGAGAGGTCACCTCTGTCCAGCGCTGCTGCGGGGGAGGGACAGTGAGATGAGATTTTCTTCCAAATGACTGATTCGTAAATACTGGTAATTGAAGTCGGAGGATGGCGGTTCGTGATACTCTTCTCTCTATTTCTGAATATATTTGAACGTTTCCACACATCACAAGAAAATAAAGCAAAAAACCTATTTGATGTAGTGACATGGAAGTCACTGGTGACTTTCACAAGAGTGGTTAAAAAGCAGAAGCCAGACGAGAGAGAAGAGGGATTTGTGCGCCGAGGCTGTGGGGGCTGTGACGGTTAACGTGGAGAGCGGAGCTTCCCACAAACGCCCGCATCAGTGACGCTGGCTCCACACACTCCTCTAGAACCTCGCCTCTGCTCATCCAGATGTGGACCCTATCCCCAAACCTGGGAATCTGGGGGCACCTGTGACTTCTTTCACCAACAGAGAACAGGGGGTTTGATGCCACGTGGTCTGTGAGGCTGCGTCATTAAAAGGATACGGAAGGATACAGCTTCCCTGGTTCATATTTATTCTCTTTCTCTCTTTCTCTCTCGAGTTGTGTAACATAAAATGTACCAGTTAAAGCGTTTTAAAATGTACAGTGCAGTAGGGTTAAGTCCATACACATCATGGTGCAACCCATCTCCAGAACTGTTTTCAACTTGCAAAACTGAAACTCTGTCCACATTAAACACTAACCCCCGACTGTCCCCCCTCCCTAGCCCCTGGCAACCACCATTCTATTTTCTGTCTCTGTGAATTTAACAACCTCTGGTTCTGTTCAATACATTCATCCTTGGAATCCAGCTGCCATGCTGGGAAGAAGCCCAAAGTAGTCCATGAAGAGACCACTTTGATCCCAGCTGATAGCAATCGCCCACCTCCTCACGTGAGTAAACAAGCCTTCAGGTAACGCCAGCCGCCAGCCGCAGGTTTTGGGATAACCAGCCAGAGCTCAGACGTTGTGGAACAGAAACAAGCTATCCCCACTGCGCTCTATCTGAAGTCCTGACCCAAAGAAACCAACAATAAATGTCACTAAGTTTGGGGGTCATTTGTTATGTAGCCATAGTAACTGGGACAGTTGGTAATCCTTACAAAGTGTTTGTTAAGGAGAGAAGGAAATTGGGGGTGGGGCGGTGACCCAAGGAAGGTAGGTCAAGGAAAGTTGGTCTTTGTTTTGCTTCTTTAAGATGGAAGCAATCTGAGTGTGTTTAAGCATTGAGCGGAAAGAAATATCCATGTGAGAAGGAGACTTGAATATTCAGATGAAAGAGGACAGGTCTGTAGAGACCATCATACAGAGTGAAGTAAGTCAGAAAGAGAAAAACAAATACTGTATGCTAACACATATATATGGAATCTAAAAAAGAAAAAAAGGTTCTGAAGAACCTAGGGGCAGGACAGGAATAAAGACGCAGACGTAGAGAATGGACTTGAGGACACAGGGAGGGGGAAGGGGAAGCTGGGAAGTGAGAGAGTGGCATGGACATATATACACTACCAAATGTAAAATAGATAGCTAGTGGGAAGCAGCTGCATAGCACAGGGAGATCAGCTCTGTGCTTTGTGTCCACCTAGAGGGGTGGGATAGGGAGGGCGGGAGGAAGACGCAAGAGGGAGGGGATATGACAATATATGTATAGCTGTTTCACTTTGTTACACAGCAGAAACTAACACACCATTGTAAGGCAATTATACTCCAACAAAGATGTTAAAAACAAAAAAGATTTTCCAACTGGAAAATCTCAGTGATTAAACAGCACACTTCTAAATAACACATGGGACTAAGAAGAAATCTCAATAGAAATTTTGAAATATTTTTAAACACGTGAAAATGAAAACACAATTTGTCGAAGTTTGTGGGATGTAACAAAACAGAGTTCAGAGGGAAGTTTGCAGCATTGAATGCATATATTAGAAAAAAGGAAAGATCTAAAATCAATCATCTTAGTTTCCACATTAGGAAAATAGAAAAAGAAAAGGAAATTAAAGTGAGCAGAAGAAAATAATTAAGAATTTGAGCAGAAATAAATGAAATTGAAAACAGGAAATCAATAGAGAAAATCATGACACCAATGCTGGTTCTACGAAAAGATCCATTAAGTCGACAAGGACTTCACTAGAGATTCTTTAGACATTAAAATGATAATAAAGGAATAGTATTAGCTATTGATAACGATGAAATGGACCAATTCCTTGAAAGATACAATCTACTAAAACTCACACAAGAATAGAGGATCTGAATGAGCCTACCTATATTAAAGAAATTGAATCAATAATTAATAACCTTCCAAAACAGAAAATAAGAGCCTGACAGGGGTTCACTGATAAATTCTACTAAACCTCTAAGGAAGAAATTATACTGATTCTCTACAATCTCTTTCAGAGGATAGAAGCAGGGGGAATCTTCCTAACTCATTCTATGAGGCCAGCATTACCCTAATACCAAAACCAGATGAAGATATTCTGAGAAAACTACAGACCAGTATCTCTCATGAACATAGACACAAAAATCTTCAACAATGGAATTCCCTGGCGGTCCAGTGGTTAGGACTCTGTGCGTAATAAAATATTAGCACATCAAATCCAATGACGTATAAAAAAATTATACACCATGACCCAGTGGGATTTACCATAGTTATGCAAGGAAGGCCGATTCATCATTCAAAAATCAACTAGTGTGATCCACATAAAACTGTCTTTGTTTGAAGATGACATGATCATCTATGTAGGAAATCCAAAAGAACTGACCAAAAAACACTCCTAGAGCTAATAAGTGATTACGGCAAGTTTGCAGGATACAGTTTTAAAATGCAAAAGTCAATTGCTTTCCTATATACCAGCAATGAACAAGTGGAATCTGATTTTAAAAATACCATTTACATGAAATACGTAGGTGTAAATCTAATCAAATACACAGAAAATCTATATGAGGAAACTATAAAACTCTGATGATTGAAATCAATGAACTAAATAAATGGAGAGATATTTCACATTCATGGATAGGAAGATTCAATATTGTCAGGTTATAGGAATAAAGACACAGACCTACTAGAGCATGCACTTGAGGATATGGGGAGGGGGAACGGTAAGCTGTGACAAAGTGAGAGAGTGGCGTGGACATATATACACTACCAAACGTAAAATAGATAGCTAGTGGGAAGCAGCCGCATAGCACAGGGAGATCAGCTAGGTGGTTTGTGACCTAGGGAGGGTGGGAGGGAGGGCGACGCAAGAGGGAAGAGATATGGGAACATATGTATATGTATAACTGATTCACTTTGTTATAAAGCAGAAACTAACACACCATTGCAAAGCAATTATACTCCAATAAAGATGTTTATATATATATATATATAGTCAGGTTGTCAGTCTCTCTCAACTTGATCGACAGATTCATTGCAATCCCAATCAAAACTTACTATTTTGTGGATATCAGCAAAGTGAATCTATAAGGTATTTGGAGAGGCAAAAGACCCAGAATAGACAACATGATGTTGAAGGACAAGAGCAAAGTTGGAGGACTGATGCTATCCTACTTTAAGCCTTAGTATAAAGCTACAGTCATCAAGATAGGGTGGAGCTGGCGAAAATGCTACAGTCATCAAGATAGGGTGGAGCTGGGACAACAGAGCTCAGAAATAGACCCGCAATATATAGTCAACTGATCTTTGACAAAGGAGCAAAGGCAGTACAGTAAAGAAAAGATAGCCTGTTCAACAAATGGTGCTGGAACAAGTGGACGTCCGTATGTAGAAAATAAATCTAGACACAGACCTTAACCCTTCACAAATTTAACTCAAAACGGATCATAGAACTAAATGTAAAACACAAAACTACAAAACTCCTAGGAGAAAACCAAGATGACCTTGGGTATGTTGATGCCTTTTTAGATAAAGCACCAAAGATATAACCCTTGAAAGAAATAACTGATAAGCTGGACTTCATTAAAATTAAAAATTTCTACTCTGCAAAAGACATTCAGTGCTGGAGGGAATGCAAAGTGGTACAGCCACTTTGGAACACAGTTTGGCTTTTTCTTCTAAAACTAAACATACTCTCAACATACAATACAGCAATCGCACTCCTTGGTATTTACCCAAAGGAGTTGAAAACTTATGTTCATACAAGAATCTGCCTGCAGATGTTTATAGCAGCTTTACACATAATGGACAAATGTTGCAAGCAACCAAGATGTTCTTCAGGAGGTGAATGTGTAAATAAACTATGGTGCACCCAGACAGCGGAATTACTATTCAGCACGAAACAGAAATGAACCATCAAGCCATGAAAAGACACGGAGTAGACCTAAATGCATATTATTAGTGAAAGATGCCCATCTGAAAAGTCTACATACTGTATAATTGCAACTATATGACATTCTATGGAGCCAGTAAAAAGATCGGGGGTGAAGGAAGGGGGTATCAATAAAAGGACTGAGCACAGAGGATTTGGGGGGCAGTGAAATTACACTGTACGATACCATCATTATGGATATATGTCATTATTCGTTTGTCCAGACCCATAGAATGTACAACACCAAGAGTGAACGTTAATGTAGACTATGGACTTTGGGTGATCATGATGTGCCAGTGGCGTAGGTTCTATTGTAACAAATGCATCATCTGGAGGGGGATATTGACAATGGGGGAGGCTGGGGGTGGCAGGGAAGGAGTATAAAGGGAAATCTCTGTATCTTCCACTCAATTTTGCTGTGAACCTAAAACTGCTCCGAAAAATAACAAATCAATAAGGATCCAATAATAAGATTCCTTGACATAATTTCCAAGTTCCTTTGGGTCCATAGGTCCCCCTCCATCTCCCTTTTTTCTTCCTTGAAACAATTTATTTCCACAGTCTGGACTTCATAGGTGGGGCTGTTACTTTCATCAGAAAAAACATGTTGTCTTGTTTTCCCTCTTTTTGTCGAAAGCATCATTGATGTTCAGTGTCTACATCAATTCATCAGGGGCCGGAAGATGGTCAAAAACTCATAGTAGCATTCCTTTTCCATGTATTAGCTGGAATGCTTCTTTTGAAAAGAAACTTGCTCTCATCTATTTGGTTACCCAAATATACAGTGTGTCTAGGATAGGCAAGGGAAGTGCTGGATTCTCCATCTTTATTTACTAGTGTTCAAAATAATATATTTACCCTCTAGCATCCTTCAACTGTGACCAAGTAGGTTTCTGTTGTTATTATTGTCATCATCATTAATTCTAATATTTTAAGCATCTATTAACATTTTTTTCCCAAAGAAATTTAAAAATTTATTCTAAAAGAAGACTCGGGGTGACTATTTCCAAATATCTAACACAGGAGGCCAGAGAAAGAAAAGCATCTTTCTTCTTCAGTGGTATTAAATATATTCATAACATTGTGCAACCGTCACCACCATTCATCTCCATAACTCTTTTTATGTTTTAAAACAAAAGCTCTATACCCTTTAAACAGTAACTCCCCAATCCCCAGCCCCTGGCATCTACTATTCCACTGTCTCTATGATTTTGACTTTGCTAAGTAACTCATATCAATGGAATCTTACAGGGTATTTCTTTTTGTGACTGGCCTATTTCAGTTAACACATGTCCTCAAGGCTCATCCATTTTGTAGCATGTGTCAGAATTTCCTTTTCTTAAAGACTGAATACTAGTCAATTGCATGTAGTATAGACCACATGTTGCTTATCAGTTAACCCATGGAGGGATACTTGGGCTGCTTCTACTAATACATTTCAGCAGTTGTGAATAATGCTGCTATAAACATGGGTGTAAAAACTCTCCAAGATCTTGCTTTCAATTCTTTGAGTGTATACCCAGAAGCAGAACTATGAATAATATGGTAATTTTATTTTAAATTTTTTGAGCGGGGAATTCCCTGGCGGTCCAGTGGGGCCCAGGTTGGGGGAACTAAGACCCAGCAAGCCACGCAGTGCGGCCAAATAAATACATTTTTTGAGGGACTGCCATACTGCTTTCCACAGTGGATGTACCATTTTAATTTCTAACAACAGTGCACAAAGATTCCAATTCTGCATTTCCTTGTTATTTTCTGTTTATTTAGGGGTTTGGTTGTTTTGGTTTTTTGATAGTTGCTATCCTAATGGGTGTAAGGTGCTATCTCACTGTAGTTTTGATTTGCATTTTCCAGAATGAATAGTGATGTTAAGCATCTTTTCATGAGCTTATTGGCCATTTTTATATTTTCTTTGGAGAAATGTCTATTCAAGTCTTTTTTTTTTCCTTCCCAGCTGTGCCTCACGGCTTTCCGGGATCTTAGTTCCCGGACCAGGGACTGAACCCGGGCCCCCAGCAGTGGAAGCACAGAGTCCTAACCACCGGACCGCCAGGGAATTCCCAAGTCCTTTGTTTTTTAATGAGGATTTTTGGTTGTTGTTGAGTTTTAGTTTTCTTGCTATATTCTGGATACCCATCCCTTATTTTACTGACTTGGAAATATTTTCTCCTATTTTGTAGATTACCTTTTTACTCTGTTAATATTGTCTTCTGATGCGCAAGATTTAAAATTTTTTAGGAAGTCCAATTTTTCTGTTTTTTTCTTTCGTTGCCTGTGCCTTTGGTTCATATCCAAGAAAACATTGCCAAATCCAGCATTGTGAAGCTTTTGTCCCTATGTTTTCTTCTAAGATTTTTATAGCTTTGGGTCTTACATCTTACATACATTAGATCTTTGATCCATTTTGAGTTTTTTTTTGTTTGGTGTTAGGTAAGTGTCCAATTTCATCTTTTTTGCACGTGGACATTTAGCTCTGACAGCACCATTTTAAAAACACTGTCCTTTTCCCCATTGAATGGTCTTAACACTCTTGTCAAAAATCATTTGATGATGTATTTATGTGTTATTTCAGGTCTTTCTAGTCTATTTCATTGATATATATCTGTCTATATGCTAATACAATGTTAGCAAACACTTTTGATTACTGTAGCTTTGTAGTAAGTTTTTTTTTTTTAACATCTTTATTGGGGTATAATTGCTTTACAATGGTGTGTTAGTTTCTGCTTTATAACAAAGTGAATCAGTTATACATACACATATGTTCCCATATGTCTTCCCTCTTGCGTCTCCCTCCCTCCCACCCTCCCTATCCCACCCCTCCAGGCGGTCACAAAGCACCGAGCCGATATCCCTGTGCCATGAGGCTGCTTCCCACTAGCTATTTACCTTACGTTTGTTAGTGTATATATGTCCATGCCTCTCTCTCGCCCTGTTGTAGTAAGTTTTGAAATCAAGTAGTGTTAAGGCCTCCAGCTTTGTTCTTCTTTAACAAGACTGTTTTGGCTATTCAGGGTTCCTTGAGATTCCATATGAATTTTAGGATGGGTTTTTCTATTTCTGTAAAAAATAGAAAAATTTTAATTTCATTTCAATAGAGATTACATTGAGTCTGTAGTTTGCTTTGGGTAGTATTGACCTCTTAACAATATTAACTCTTCCAATTCGTGAAGACGGAATTCATTTCCATTTACTGATATCTTCTTTAATCTCTTTCAGCAATGTTTCAGAGTTTTCATTGTACAAGTTCCTTGATGTTAATTTCTAAATTTTTTGAGGCTACTGTAAATGGAACTGGTTTTGTAATTTCCTTTAAAGATTGTCCATACAAATGATTTTTGCGTGTTGACTTTGTGTCCTACTTTGCTGAATTTATTTATTAATTCTAACAGGTTTTTTTTGTGTTATAATCTTTAATGTTTTCTGCATGTAAGATCATATCATCTGGGAACAGATGGCATCCAATTTGGATGTCTTTTATTTCTTTTTCTTGCCTAACTGCTCTGGCTAAAATATACAGTACTACGTTGAATAGAAGTGGTAAAAGTAGGGCACCTTGCCTTGTTCCTAATCTTAGAGGAAAATCTTTGTCTTTTATCACTGAGTATGTTAACTGTGGGTTAACATACTCAGTGGTAAAAGATATATTTGGCTTTTATTATATTGAGCTAGTTTCCTTCTATTCCTAGTTTGTTGAGCACTCTATCATAAAAGGGTGTTGAATTTTGTCAAATACGTTTTCTGCATCAATTGTCATGTGTATGTGGTTTGTTTTGTTTTTTTCCCTTTCACTCCCTTAATGTGGTGTATTACATTGGTATGTAGTTTTCTTTTTGGTAGTGTCTTTATCTGGCTTTGGCATCAGTGTAATGCTTGCCTCACAGAATGAGTTAGAAAGTGTTCCCCATTCTTTAATTTTTGGCAGAAGTTCGAGAAGGACTGGTATTGGTGCTCCTTTAAATGTTTGGTAGAATTCACCAATGAAGCCATTGGGTCTAGGGCTTTTCTTTGTTGGGAGATTTGTGATTACTGATTCAGTCTCCTTCCTAGTTATAAGTCTATTCAGATGTTCTATTTCTTCATGATTTAGGTTGGTGTCTCTAGGAATTTGTCCATTTCATTTAGGTTATCCAATTTTTTGGACTATAACTTTTTATAGTAATTTCTTATCTATTTTTTTCCTGTAGCATTGGTAGTAGTGTCCCCACTTTCATTTCTAATTTTAGTAACTTGAGTCTCTCTTTTTTTCTTAGCCCATGTAGCTGAATGTTTGTCAATTTTGTTGATTTTTTTCAAAGACCAACATTTGGTTTCATTCACTTTCTCTGTTGTTTTCCTATTCTCTGTTTTGTTTATCTCTGCTCTAATCTTCATTATTTCCTTCCTTCTGCTAGTTTTGGGTTTAGTTGTTCTTCTTTTTTAGTTCCTTAAGTTGTAAATTTAGGTTGTTAATTTGAAATCTTTCTTGTTTTTAATGTAAGTGTTTATAGCTCTAAATTCCACCACTAGTACTGCTTTCACTGCATCCTGTAAGTTTTGGTTTGTGATGCTTTTTGTTTTCATTCATCACTAAGTATTTTCTTTGTGATTTCTTCTTTGATCCATTGGTTGAGTGTTAATTTGCACAAATGTATGAATTTCCCAGTTTCCCTTCTGTTATTATTTCTAGTTTGTCCTGTTGTAGTTGAAGATACTTTGTATAATATCTATTAAAATCTACTGAGGTTTAATCTGTGGCCTTATGGTCTATCTTGGAAAATGTCCTATGTGCACTTAAGAATATGTATGCTGTTGCTGTTGGGTGGAGTGTTCTGTATACATCTGTTAAGTTCAACTGCTCTAACGTGTAAACTTTTTAAGAAAGCACCTGATAATAAATATTTTAGGCTCTGTGGGTGAAGGGCAAACTCAAGAATGTACACACTTATATAACAAGAGAGGAGACAAACTTGAAAAATTTTTAATTGGTGAAATTCAAAATATAATAACTATAATTTTTGTTATATAGGTCTACTAATGAGAAGAATGGGATACTTTGGGGGGATAATTTGCTTAATAATTGCTTAATAATTTGCTTAATTGGTGATCAAAGTTAGTGTCCCCTATAATCAAAATCAAATGCAAATATTCATCTATACATGCTGATCTGTGATGAGATTTTGTTTTCCATCTTTGAAAATGCTTTTTCACACAGACAGGTACTGCCGAAACTGGTAACAGTGCACAAGCCTGTGATTTTAATTGAGCATCTTCATCACATACAAGGAGATTACAGAATTCTATTAGGTTCTCCTCTTGATATTTCCTTTCAGCACATCATTCCATTACAGGTTGATCAGTTCCAGCTGAAGGTTGGGTGGAAGCTGCTCAGTTACACAGTTAAATGGATTTTTAAATATTCAGATTTCCTTTGAGTTTGCATCAAAGTCTAAAAAGCACAACTTGAACGGCAGTTTGAACTCAAAAACTAAACGCACAGCAAGTTTGTTTAGGAATTGAGATCTTCCCTCTTGTTTCAACTTTTAAAGCACGGGAAGTATGTAAAGCAGCTTGACATTACTTGTGAGTCAAACAGTAAAGTTGAAATGACTTAACAACAATGTGTTTTACATATAAGCTCTGTATTGACTTTTTTTTTTTTGGCTGTGTCAGGTCTTAGTTGCAGCATGTGGGCTCTTCGTTGTGGCACATGGGCTTCTCTCTAGTTGTAGCGGTGGGTTTTCTCTTCTCTAGTTGTGGCGCGTGGGTTCCAGGGCACGTGGGCTCTGCAGTTGTGGCTCACAGGCTCTCTAGTTGAGGCGTGCGAGCTCAGTAGCTGTGGCGCGCAAGCTTAGTTGCCTCACGGCATGTGAAATCTTAGTTTGCTGACCAGGGATCGAACCCTCATCCCCTGCATTGTAAGGCAGATTCTTTACCACTGGACCACCAGAGAAGTCTCTTGACTTTTAATATTAGTTTGAATTCATTTAAAAAACATTTTCAAGTCCACAGGAAAATCCAACTTCCAAAGCCATTCAGTATTTTTAATAGTGGTTGAAGGAAAGAGGTCCTTCTTGTTCAGAAAAATTTCAATTTGACTCAGAGCTCAAAATATCTCAGTAAAACTTGGTCACTGATAAGCCTTCAAATTTCTGTGTTAGGACAAGTGAGGATATCCCTCTTGTATTTCTGACAAAATTTCACAGAACTGATGTTTATGTCCACAAGAAGAAATGAAGTTCATTATTGATACTACTGATTCAATAATACGTGACAGATTCAGATATTTTCCTCAAAGTGCCTCTGCTGATGGATAATACAGTGAATCACCATAGATTTAAACACTTCACTTTTTCACAATCTTTGCATCTTTGTCCAACCAAGCCAACGGCTGCTCCACACATATTTTTTCCAGTTTTACTGAGAAATAATTGCTATACAAACTGTCCAAGATTCAGGCATGTACAGCACGATGGTTTGATTTACAGATATTGTGAAATGATGACCACAGGAGTTCAGCTAACAGCCATCTTTTCATATAGATACAATAAAAAGAAAAACAGAAAAAGAGAAGAAGGAAAAGGGGAAAAAATTTTCCTTGTGATGAGAACTCTCAGACTTTACTCTCCTACCTTTCTTACGGGTCATATATCAGTACTAGTTCTAGTCATCTTGTTGTACATTACATCTCCAGCACTTATTTATCTTATAACTGGAAGTCTGTACTATTTAATGCACACATATTTTAATACCTCTGGTTGTAACACATCTTAGTTAATTCTACTTAAGGGTACACTGAATTTCAGGCTGTACTGAATTTGCGTTTTATCAATGTCTTTGAACTACAGGCGAGAATATTTTCAATCAGACTATTCAGAGAGGCTAATTCTTTAGTCACTTTTTTTTTTTTTTTTGCGGTACGCGGGCCTCTCACTGCCGTGGCCTCTCCTGTTGCAGAGCACAGGCTCCGGACGCGCAGGCTCAGAGGCCATGGCTCATGGGCCCAGCCGCTCGGCGGCATGTGGGATTCTCCCGGACCGGGGTACAAACCCACGTCCCCTGCATCGGCAGGCGGACTCTCAACCACTGCGCCACCAGGGAAGCCCTTTAGTCACTTTTAACTTAGTATTGACTTCTTAAACACCAACTGAGTAGTAACATCTGCCCTGATTTTAAGTTGTTCTTGTCCCCAATGTCCTAAATTCTTCAAGCTACTACTCTCAGTATGAGGCTAATATTCTTAAAAACATTTTTTTCCCAGACCCATTTATTCAGCTGTTGCAATCAAATACCATTTAATTATCTTACCATTTACAAATGGCTTCTTTCTTGGCTAACAAATGAGCCCCTTGACAACTAATTTTGGCAGTGGATTCTTTTTCATTTTTTATTTGTGTGAAGAAAAATTCTGTCATGATGAGATATCGTTTTAAATTTTCCAATCTTTCTGACCACACTTCCCTCTGATTTGGGACTATTCTGATGAATGCTCAGTCTGGTCCTGCTGATGTATCTTGTACTCTGTGAGCACAGCTTTAGTGTCACTGCACAATAAACGCAACATCTTGCCTTGTAATGTGGTAACAACAGAAACCACACTCCATTATGCCTTACCAGCAAGACAGTCAGTCCACTTTTGTCTTTTTTTCTTGTTTTGACATAAAGGATATGCCCTGGAAACTTTGCGTTTAAGTCACAGTATGGCAATACGTATGACACTCCAAATGCCATCGGGTGCCAACTGTGCAACTGCAATTGGCCTTGTTCCAACCAGTGGCATAAAAACCATGAAAGCACCACACAATCTCTGCTGCAGTTACTCACCTTTGCTTCGGTAGCAGGAAAACACCCACGGAAAGTACGTAAACAAAGGAGTACGGCTGTGTACCCATAAAAGTTTACGGACACCGAGTTTCAAATAATTTTCATGTGCTGCAAAAGAGTCTTCTTTTATTGTTTTCAACCATTTAAAAATGTAAAAACTATTCAGAACGAAATAATGCCATTTGCAGCAACCTGGATGCACCTAGAGATTATCATACTAAGTGAAGTAAATCAGACAAAGATAAATACCACATGATATCACTTAGAGGTGGAATCTAAAATATGACACAAATGAACCTGCCTACAAAACAGAAACTGACAGAGAACAGACTTGTGGTTGCTAAGGGGGAGGGGGGTGTGGGAGGGATGGATTGGGAGGCTGGGATTAGCAAATGCAAGCTATTATAAATAGGATGGATAAACAACAGCGTCCTACTGTAAAGCACAGGGAACTATATTCAGTATCTTGGGGTAAACCATAACGGAAAAGAATATAAAAAAGAATGTATATACGTAGAACTAAATCACTCTGCTGTACAGGAGAAACTAACACAGTATTGTAAGTCAACTACACTTCAATTTAAAAAAATGGAAAAACTACTTAGCTTACGGGCCACAGAAAAATAGGAGGCAGGTCAGATTTGGTCCACAGGCCATAGTTGCCAAGCCCTGCTATACATCAATAAATGTAACTTTTATTTTTTAAACTTCAAATTAATTTTATTTGTATAGGTAATTATTTCCACATGATCTAAAATGGAATAACTTCGAGAAGAGTAGAGAGTATAAAATCTCCCTCCCACCTTGGCCACCAGCTCCTGGTTTCCCTCCCTGGAAGCGATCAGTATTTCTAGTTTCTCATATAATGTCCCAGAGCTATTCTGTAAAATAATAAGCAATTACATACAGATATATTCTTCTTTCCTCTTCATGCTTACATAAAAGGTAACATACTCCACTTCACACTAATATGGCTACAATCAAAGATGGACAGTAACAAGTGTTGGCAAGGATGCAGAGAAATTGAAACCCTCACACATTGCTCGTGGGAATGTCAAATGGCGCAGCTGCTTTGGAAGACAGACTGCCAGTTCCTCAAAAAGTTAAACATAGAGTTACTATACAACCCAGCAATTCTGCTCCTAGATATAGACCCAAGAGAAATAAAAACATGTTCACACAAAAATTTATACGCAAATGTTCTTACCAGCTTTACTCATAATAGCCCCAAAGTGGAAACAATGCAAATATCCATCAACTGGTGAATGGATATATAAAATGTGGTATATTCATATATAGAATATTATTTAATCATGAAAAAAAGTACTGATATATATATAACACAACATGGCTGAACCTTGAAAATATGATGCTAAATCAAAGAAGTCAGTCGCAAGAGGTCACATATTATATGATTCCATTTATATGAAAAGTTCATAATAGGAAAATCCACAGAGACAGAAAGTAAATTAGTGGTTTCGGGGGCTGGGAACAGGGAGGGATGGGAAGTGACCGCTAATGGGAACAGGGTTTCTTCTTGGGCTGATGAGAATGTTATGGAACTAAAGAGCAGTGACGGTGGTACAACGCTGTGAATATACTAAAAAACCACTGAATTGTACACCTTGAAAAGGTGAATTATATGGTGTGAGAATTATGTCTGCATAAAATAAGGTAGCATCCTATACATACACCGAGCCTTTTTCCCTTAACTTTATCCAGAGGCCAATTTAAAGGGTATGAGAAATGCAGAAGCTGGGAAATAGAGTGGTGGCTTCTGTCAGCGTCAGCAAACTTTAAAGTACCAGTAGCCCAAATCTCAAAACACTTGCTTCGAGGAAGGGAATAGAATCTGAGAGTCTTCCTACTATGTACTGGTTAAAAGTAGGCCTAAGACTACCGGAAACCAAACAATCTCAGGCGGATGCTAGGCTTGCAGAATATACACAGTCAAGTTCACTGTCTACAGTACGTTTAACTGAAAGTTACAGAAATGGTTGAGAAAGAAAGGCCGACAAGTTGGAAATGAAATTAAAATACCCAGGAGTAGTCTGCGATACCCCCAAACCCCATCGTTCTGAAACACCCCTCACTGTGCCTCCCCTCCCTGAGGAAAAACCCTCCCCCTCCCAGGAAAGATCCCGTTTCCCTACCTCAAACCTCTACTTGGCTGGGAACCAGCATCCAAACCCAACGTGGTCTGGAGAGAAATGCAGAACCAGGGTAGGAAAAAGAATTACACTGTGGAATAAGGGCAGGAATTTGCTAATGTGTCTAGGCACACGTCTTGGATGTATTGGTGAGAATGGACTTGGGGAACTTGGGCAGGGAAGGTGGGGTTCACTTTTCCAAAGTTATGGATTTGAGTGCCTTCTTTCAGGAGGCAGGACAGCTGCTTTTGCAGTTTGCTGTTTCGGCTAATGTTCTGAACTCTGCTCTGTGCAAAGTGACATGGGAAGGCCAGTAACACTTCGGCATCAAACAGAAGAAAGAATTCAAAGACTTCAGGAGACGGGAATGCCGAACTGGAACCATCCTATGCTTCCCACTCACCCAGTCCCCCCACCTCCTGCCCCCGCTATGTCTCCCATTATGCCTGTAAAGACTGTGCATACTTTTGCCATGAGGAATGAGAAGGCATTGGTGAGAAAGATGTCAGTCTTTTAAAATGGGCTTTAGGGGTGGCGCAGTGGTTGAGAGTCCGCCTGCCGATGCAGGGGACGCGGGTTCGTGCCCCGGTCTGGGGTCTGGGAGGATCCCACATGCCGCGGAGCGGCTGAGCCCGTGAGCTATGGCCGTTGAGCCTGCGCGTCGGGAGCCTGTGCTCTGCAACGGGTGAGGCCCGCGTACCGCAAAAAAACAAAAACAAAACAAAAAAATAAAAAAATAAAATAAAATGGGCTTTAAATGACTGTTCTCCTGGCTGGGGGAGCGAGGAGGGGAGGGTCGCAATGGGCCTCACTGACCAATTGCAGTGGGGATGGGAGAAGTCAAGGGTGGTTTGTCCAGGTGGCCACTCTTACCTGCCAGAAGCAAAGTGGACCGAGTTATCATAACAGGCAACAGGACAGGCACGTTTATTTAACTTCATGAAACGGTGTGGTGCCCAGTGATCTTAGCTGTGGTTAATTAATTATAAATTCTCAAGAATTAAAGTGACAGATGACCCATTTTTTTTTCCCATAAAATAAGTCCAGGTCTAATGAGAATAGGCCCAACTGAAGAAAATCATCCAGGTCAAGGCCTTTTATGTAATTCTTAATGCTGGTTCACTTCACTGATTCAGTCTCTAGTTTAGACTAAAGTAGATGTCAGGTAGCCTTAAGACCTACCCAAGCATCCAGGCAAATTATAAGTCTTCTTCCTCACATTCCCCAGAGAGAAATGTGCCCCAGAGGAATGGACATCCTCAAGTCTTTGGGCTACTGGATACTCATCCCAAGTTGATGCTAAGTATTGGGATGCTATCAACGCTGATCATCACTGCTGCCTGCCGTTTAGCTTAGGACCACGTGGATCCAGAGATAAGAGGATCAGGTGCACCTACGGCAGGCAGGCTCATCCCAGGGCTATTTTCTGTTCAAGTGTAAACAGCTGGGATGGATTCTCAGTGTCAGGCAGAATCCCTTGATTAGCTTCCTGAGGCATGGAGTAAGCTGCCACCATGGTAGGCAGGACCAAAAAGAAAACACTGGAACTTCTCCTTTCCTCCAACATAGCAATCGAAAGCAATACCACCTAAGAAAAATATAGATTGTTGCAACCATCAAATAATTGGAAGGGGTATGCTTGGTGGTTTTTATGACATCTGCACTGAATCCACAGTCCCCCGCATAAGATGTCAGTGAATTAACACATCCTTAAAATCAGGTGGCCTCTCCTTATGGACAAAACCAACACAGCGTCTGGAAACTGGTGTTCGCTTTGATTCAGCGAATGCATTAGATGTTTTCGTTATTCCTTTACAGTCCTTCCTCAAAGTCCTGTCTCACCCTGGGGCTTAAATTGCCCCACTGAACACCTCGTGAGGATTTTTAAATATTTTTTTATGGCTTTTCTGCACCAAGAGATCCTTGGAGGGGTAGAAGTGTGTTCATTCATCATCTAGCACATAGGTTACCGCACCGGGAGGAGTATTATTCAGACAGGATCAAAAGCCATGTATGTATCTCATCCGAAGAATCTGGGCTTGCAGCTGTGTTTTATTTGGTGGTGACTTGCATTATCTTCATTTGGAAAATAAGTGAGATTCTGGAGTTATTTAAGAGACGCCTACAGAGGAATTTTAAACGTTATACTTATTGGGATTATGAGCAAGTGTCTGTGCAAACATACGTGTGTGCATGCACAGGTGAAAGTTAAGGACTGGACGTAGTCAGCATTTATTGGTTTGGCCTGGCCAGTACCGCAATGCCTTTAGGGAACCATTGTCCTCAACTCCAGTCCAATGATGTGAATGGGGTGCCAATCAGAGAACCTGGTCCTATAGCCACAGGACTGGGCAAATGACTCAGGCCAATCATAATTCTTTATTGGCAGGAACACTTTAAGTGGCAAGACACAGAAAACCCAACTAAAATGTCTTTTGAATGAAGAAAACCTAAGGGGCATTGATAGAACACTGCACCCAACAAGAGCAGAACACACATGTTTTCAAGTACACATGGAACATTCACCAGGCTAGACCATACTGTGGGAAATAAAGAAAACCTCAACAAATCTGAAAGAACTGGAATCACACAGAGTGTATTCTCTGACCACAAAGGAATTAAACTAGAAACCGAGAACAAAGGGTACCTGAAATACCCTCAAATATTTGGAAATTAAACAACACACTTCTAAATAACCCATGGGTCAAGGAAAAGTCTCAAGAGCAATTAAAAATAGTTTAAATTAAATGAAAATGAACACACAACTAATCAAAAGCAGGATGAAGTTAATGCAGTGCCTAGAGAAAAAAATGATACCCTTAAATACTTATATCAGGAAAGGAGAAAGGTATCAAATCAGTGATCTGAGCTATCACCTTAAGAAGCTAGAAAAAGTAAGCAGAAAGAAGCAAATAATAAAAATGAAAGAATAGAAACCAATGAAACTGAAAACAGAAAAATTATAGAGAAAAATAAATTCAACCAGAAAGTGCTTCCTCAGATCAATAAAATTTATAAACCTCTAGCCGGATTAAGAAAAAAAAAGAGAGAAAGAGAAGATACAGATTACCAACATAAAAGAAGAATGAGAGATCTTACACTATAGATCTTAGACATTAAAAGGATAAGGTAATATTTTAAACAGTATACCTATAAATTTGACAAATTATATAAAATGGACAAATTCTTTGAAAGATATAAACTTCCTAAGCTCAGAAAGAGGAGACAGGTGATCTAGATATTCCTATACGTAATACAGAAATTGAATTGTTGTTTAAAATATTCAAAAAAAACAAAACCCAGATCAAACCAAACCAAATGTCCAGGCCTAGATGGCTTCGGTGGTGAATTCTACCAAACATTTAAGGGAGAAATAATACGAATTTTCACAAAATCTTCCAGAAAGTGGAAGAGAAAAAATTGCTCCCCGACTCATTTCTGAGGCCATTACCCAGTATCAAAACCTGAAATAAATATTACAAGAAAAAGTAACCTTCAGAACAATATCCCTCATGAACTTGGATACAAAACCTGTAAACAAAATATTAGCAAATTGAATTCATCAACACATAAAAAGAATAATGCATCATGAAAAAGTGGAGGAGATTACCCTGGGAATGCAAAACTGGTTCAATATTCAAGAATCAATTAATGGGACTTCCCTGGTGGTGCAGTGGTTAAGAATCCGCCTGCCAATGCAGGGGACACGGGTTCGAGCCCTGACCTGGGGAAGATCCCACATGCCTTGAAGCAACTAAGCCCATGCACCACAACTACTAAGCCTGCGCTCTAGAGCCCGCAGGCCACAACTACTGAGCCTGTGTGCCACAACTGAAGCCAGCGTGCCTAGAGCCCGTGCTCCGCAACAAGAGGAGCCACCGCAATGAGAAGCCCGCGCACCGCAACGAAGAGTAGCCCCCGCTCGCCACAACTAGAGAAAGTCCACGCGCAGCAATGAAGACCCAACACAGCCAAAAATAAATAAATGTATTTTAAAAATTAAAAAAAATCAATTAATGTAATTCAATAAAGTAAAGAAGAAAATCTATATGAACATCTCAACGCAAGCAAAAGAAAAAGAAAGAAAAATTTTAAGTGTTTGACAGAATCCACAATAATTTATGACAGAAACTTTCCACAAACTAGGAATAGAATGAACTTCGTCAACCCAATCAAAGGCAATTACAGAAAACCAACTAACATTATATCTAACAGTGAAAGACGGAAGCTTTTCTCCGAAAATCAACAATGCCAGGATATTTACTGTCATCATCTCTATTCAACACCATGCTGGAGGCCGCAGCCAGAGGAGCAAGGAAAGAACAGAAATAAAAGTGATAAGAAATAAAACTCTTGAGTCACAGGTAACGTGACTGTCTATGTAGAAAATATGAAAGATTCTACTTTTAAAGCTTCTAGAACTAATAAGTGCATTTACCAAGGTCACAGTATTACAAGGTCAGTTCAGTCAATTAAATTTCTATACACTAGCAAAGAATAATTACAAAATGGAAATTTTTAAAGTACCATTTACAGGGGCACAAAAAATCCTGAAATGCATAGGCTAAAATCTAACAAAATATGTGACAGATCTGCATCCTGAAAAATAACAAACGCTGATGAAAGAAATGAAATAAGACCTAAGTAAATGGAGAGAGATTTTGCATTCATGGATTGGCAGGCTTGATATTATTAAGATGTAATTTCCACCAAAATTGATCTATAAATTCAGTAAAATACCAATCAAAATCCTAGAAAGATTTTTGTAGAAATATATAAGCTGATTCTAAAAATTTACATGTAAAGGCAAAGGAACTATAAATGCCAAAATAAGTTTTTAAAGAAAAACATGGGACTCCTGGTTTCTGGTCTGCATGTAAGGAGCTTAGACGTCACCACTCCATCCTAACAAGTAAAAAACTGAACACACTGAAAAAGCAACAAGTCTTAGATCCATCAGAGAAGTGAGATCACAGGGCAAATTGCTAGCTCCCAGGTTAGAAAGACACACAGGCTGATAGAATCACAACTTACCGGAGCAGAACCCTCCGTGGGAACCGGCACTGGGGTAGGTAAAGTCGAGGTCGGAAAAACTGAACTTTACTTGACGAATTGCTGGAGGCTCGGTGTAGACAATTCTGAGAGTTAAAAACTTAGGGGGACCAGTGGTAGGAGAACCCCAAGCTTTTGCGGTTTTGCCTCCGGGGGCTTCTGGGTCCTCACAGTGACCAACCGACCATCAGAGAAAAGTTTCTTCCTCCCTCCAAGCAGGGGGAGAGGCGAGTAGTCACGTTTAAATACCCCAGAGCATTCCGTTCTTAACAAGGCGTGCCCTCAGGAGAAACCACTTTAGCAGAGACCAGCCTACTAGGTTTTCATCAGGCATACCCGACCTGGGGGAAGGGAAATACACAACTCCAGCCCCTCCAGCCAACCCAACCCACCTAAGAGGGGGAAGAAAAAGCCAGAGGCAATGGTAACTTTCACAGTCCACCGGGCACTGGCTCACCAAAAGACTAACACCAGGTCTAGGGCCAGAGAACCCTTCCTTTACGTCCACATCTTACCTCGGCCTTACTGAAGGAACCGCAGTTCCTTTTACCCAGGACAGCACGTTGAAAGGTGGCTTTCAACAAAACATGAAAAGACATACTAAAAGGCAAAATATACAATTTAAGGAGACAGAGCAGACATCAGAACCAGAGTTAGAGATGGCAGGGAGCTTGGAATGATCAGACCAGGAGTTTTTGTTGTTGTTGTTTTTTAATCTGATTAATATGCTAGGGGCTTTCATAAAAAAGAATGAAATAATGCCATTTGCAGCAACGTGGATGCACCTAGAGATTATCATACTAAGTTAGAAAGAGAAAGACAAATACCATGTGATATCACTTATATGTGGAATCTAAAATATGACAGAAATGAGCCTACCTACATACGACACAGACTCACGGACATAGAGAGCAGACCTGTGGTTTCTAAGGGGGAGGAGGGTGGGGGAAGGATGGATTGGGAGGTTGGGATTAGCAGATGCATACTATTACAAGCAGGATGGGTAAACAGCAAGGTCCTGCTCTATAGCACAGGGGAAAATATTCAATACCCTATGATAAACCACGATGAAAAAGAATATTAAAAAAAGAATGTAGATATAATTGAATCACTTTGCTGTGTAGTTGATTTACAACACCACATTGTAAATTAACTATACTTCAATAAATAAATTAAAATTTAAAAAAATATGCTAAGGGGCTTCCCTGGTGGCACAGTGGTTGAGAGTCCGCCTGCCGATGCAGGGGATGCGGGTTCGTGCCCCGGTCCGGGAGGATCCCACATGCCTTGGAGCGGCTGGGCCCGTGAGCCATGGCCGCTGGGCCTGCGTGTCCGGAGCCTGTGCTCCGCGACGGGAGAGGCCACAACGGTGAGAGGCCTGCGTACCGCAAAAAAAAAAAAAAAAAAAAGTGAAGGAAAAATGAAGACTTTCTCAGAAAAACAAAAATTGAGAGTATATGTTGCCAGTAGACCTGCCTTGCAAGAAATGTCCAAAGTTCCTTAGAGAGAAAGAGAATAATATAGGTCAGAAACTTGGGCATACATACAGAAAGGAAAAGCACTGGAGGATAAATAAGTGAAGGTAAAATCCAAACTTTTATTTTTCTTATTTTTATTGATCTAAGGAATCCAAATGATTAATCCAATTGATCTTAATTAATCCAACAATATCAATAATCACGTTAAATAGCAATTGTCTAAATCTGCCAATTGAGAGATAGAAATTTGTCACAGTGGATTAAAAAACATTACCTACCTATATGTTGTCTGCAAGAAACCTATTTTAAACATAAAGACACATATAGATTAAAAGTAAATGGATAGGGGCTTCCCTGGTGGCACAGTGGTTAAGCGTCTGCCTGCCAACGCAGGGGACACGGGTCGAGCCCTGGTCCGGGGAGATCCCACATGCCGTGGAGCAACTAAGCCCGTGCGCCACAACTACTGAGTCTGTGCTCTAGAGCCCGTGAACCACAGCTACTGAAGCCCGTGTGCCTAAAGCCCGTGCTCCGCAACAAGCCACCCGCCATGAGAAGACCCCTGTATCCCCAGGATGAGAAGCCCTTGCATCCCCAGAAAGAGTAGCCCCTGCTCTCTGCAACTAGAGAAAGCCCACGTGCTGCAAAAAAAAAAAAAAAAGTAAATGGATAGGGAGTTCCCTGGTGGTTAAGACTCCTCGCACCCAATGCAGGGGGCCCAGGTTCCATCCCTGGTCAGGGAACTAGATCCTGCATGCCGCAACTAAGAGCCTGCATGCCACAACTAAAAGATCACACATGCGGCAGTGAAGATCCTGCATGCCACAACTAAGACCTGGTGCAGCCAAATAAATAAATAAATATTTTTTTAAAAAAATTAAAATAAAAGTAAATGGATGGAGAAAGCTAGAGCCTACTAACACTAATTTTAAAAGTGGGAGTAGCTATATTAATTTCATATGGGCCAGACTTCAGAGCAAGGAAGATTATCAGGGATAAAGAGGGGCATTACATAATGACAAAGGGGTTAAATCTGCAAGACATAACAATCCTTAATGTGTATTCACCTAACAACAGAGAATCAAAACACTTGAGGCAAACACTATTAGAACAGCAAGGAGAAATAGGCGAATCCACTGTTAGAGTTGGAGACTTCAGCACGCCTGTGTCACAAATGGTTACATTCACTAGGCAGAAAGTGAGGACGGAGCTGAACTTAACAGCACCGTCAATCAACTGGATATAAATGACATCTGTAGACTACTTCATCCAACAAGAGCAGATTACAGATTCTTCTCAAGCTCACATGGAACATTCACCAAAATAGACCACATTCTGGGCTGTAAAACAGACCTTAAAAAGTAAAAATCGGACGTCCTGGTGGTGCAGTGGTTAAGAATCCGCCTGCCAGTGCAGGGGACATGGGCTCAAGCCCTGGTCCGGGAAGATCCCACATGCCGCGGAGCAGCTAAGCCCGCGCACCACAACTACTGAGCCTGCGCACTAGAGCCTGTGAGTCACAACTACTGAAGCCCACGTGCCTAGAGCCCATGCTCTGCAACAAGAGAAGCCACCACAATCAGAAGCCCATGCACTGCAACGAAGAGTAGCCCCCGCTCGCCACAACTAGAGAAAGCCCGTGTGCAGCAATGAAGACCCAACACAGCCAAAAATAAATAAATTAAATAAATAAATTTATTTTTTAAAAAATAGTAAAAATCATACAATGTCTTCTTTTAGACCCCAACTGAATTAAAGTGGAAATCATTAACAGAAATATAACTGGAAAATCCCAAAATATGTGGAGAGTAAACAACACAGTTCTAAATAACACATGGGTCTAAGAAAAAAATCTCAAGAGAAAAAATTTTAAATTTGACCTAAATGAAAATACAACTTTTCAAAATTTGTGGGATGAAGTGAAAGCAGAGCTTAGAGGAAAATTTATAGCATCAACTAGACATATTTGAAGAGAAGAAAGACCTAAAATCAACAATCTAAGCGTCCACTTTAGGAACCAGAAAAAGAAGAGAAAAATCCAAAGTAAGAAGAAGAAAAATAATAAAAAATTACTGTAGAAATCAATGAATTTGAAAACAGTAAGTCAACAGAGAAAATCGACAAAACCAAAAGCGGATTCTTTGAAGAGATCAATAAAATTGATAAACCTCTATCCAGGCTAACTAAGAAAAAAAGGAGAAGATACAAATGACTAATATCAGAAAAGAAAGAGAGGACATCACTATAGCTACCAAAGATATTAAAAGTATAATAAAGGAATATTATGAACAACTCTATGCTCACAAAACTTTTTTTGATTTATTTATTTATTTATTTTTGACTGTGTTGGGTCTTTGTTGCTGTGCGTGGGCTATCTCTAGTTGTGGCGAGCAGGGGCTACTCTTCGTTGTGGTGCATGGGCTTCTCATTGCGGTGGCTTCTCTTGTTGCGGAGCACAGGCTCTAGGCACACAGGCTTCAGTAGTTGTGGCACATGGGCTCAGTAGTTGTGGCGCACGGGCTTAGTTGCTCTGTGGCATGTGGGATCTTCCGGGACCAGGGCTTGAACCCATGTTCCCTGCATTGGTAGGCAGATTCCTAACCACTACACCAGGAGGGAAGCCCCCTATCCTCACAAATTTGATAACCTAGATGAAATGGACAAATTCCCTGAAAGATACAATTTGCCAGAACTCACACAAGGAGAAATAGACAATCTTAATGGGCCTTTATCTATTAAAGAAATTGAGTCAACAATCAATACCCTTCCCAAACTGGGGGAGTTTCCTGGTGGCCTAGTAGTTAGGATTCTGGGCTTTCACTGCCGTGGCCTAGGTTCAATCCCTGGTCAGGGAACTGAGATCCCACAAGCCACGTGGCGTGGCCAAAAAACAAAACAAACAAACAAACAAAAACCCCAGAAAGTAGGGAGTTCCCTGGTGGTCCAGTGGCTAAGACTCCACACTTCCAGTGCAGGGGGCGTGGATTCGATCCCTGGTCAGAGAACTAAGATCCCGCATGCCACGTGGTGTTGCCAAAAAAAATAAAAAGAAAACTACAGACCCATATCGTTCATGAACATAAATGCAAAAAGCACCGACAAAACATCAGTACCTCAAACCTAACAATGTATAAAAAGAATTATAAATCTTGACCAAGTGAGATTATCCCAGGTATACAAGGAGGTTCAACATTCAAAAATTAATGTAATCCATCCTATCAACAAGCTAAAAAAGAAAAAGCACACGATCATATCAGCAGATGCAGAACAAGCGTCTGACAAAATCCAATACCCATTCATGATAAAAACTTCCAGTAAATTAGGAATAGAGGGAACTTCCTCAGTTTGACAGAGAATATCTACAAAAAAACCCCTACAGCTGTGAAGTCAAAGACAAATATCCTATGATATCACTTACATGTGGAATCTAAAAAAAGCCTACAAATGTACTTATCTACACAACAGAAATAGAGTCACAGATGTAGAAAATAAACTTACGGTTACCAAGGGGTAAGGGGGAGAGGGATAAATTGGAAGATTGGGATTGACATATACACTCTACTATATATAAAATAGGTAACTAACAAGGACCTATTGTATAGCACAGGGAAATCTACTCAATACTCTGGAATGGCCTATATGGGAAAAGAATCTTAAAAAGAGTAGATAGATGTATAACTGATTCACTTTGCTGTATACCTGAAATTAACACAACATTGTAAATCAACTATATTCCAAAAAAATTTTTTTAAAAAACCCTACGGCTAACATCATACTTCATGGTGATCATACTTGGCCTTCTCACTAAGATCAGATTCTAACCAAAGACAACCCCTCTGACCACTGCTTTTCAGCATTGTACACAAGTCCTAGCTAATGTAAGAGCACAAGAGTATAAAATAGAAAGGTATACAGATTGTGAGGGAAAACATAAAAGTGTCATTGTCTGCAGATGACATAATTGTCTTCGTAGAAAGAATCAACAAAAAACTCCTGGAACTAAAAAGTGATTATAGCAAGATTGCAGAATACAAGGTTAATGTACAAAAGTCAATTGCTTTCCTATATACCAGCCATGAACAAGTGGGTTTTGAAATTAAAAACGCAATACCATTGGCATTAGCACCAAAAAAATAAAAAGAAGTGCTTTGGTATAAAACTAACAAAATATGTACAAGATCTATATGAGGAAAACTAAAAACTCTGAGGAACAAAACATCTAAGAACAGGGAGTTCTTCCACTGTCACTGGCCCAGGTTCAATCCCTGGTTGGGGAACTGAGACCCCGCAAGCCGGCTGGCGTGGCAAAAAAAAATCAAAGAACTCTATATGGAGAGCGGTTCCGTTTCTATGGATTGGATTACGGAATCTGGTCAAATTATCAATTCTTTCCAACTTGACTGAAAGATTCATTGCAATCCCAATCAAAATCCCAGCAATTTACTTTGTGGATATTTTCAAACTGTCTCCAAACTTCATGAGAAGAGAGAAAAGACCCAGTATAGCCAATTCAATATTGAAGGAGATACATAAGTCAGAAGACTAACATTACCTGACTTCAAGACTTAGTATAAGGCTACACTAATCATGACTGTGTGGTATTGGCAAAAGAACAGACAAATAGGGTGATGGAAAAGAACAGACAACCCAGAAATAGACTCACATAAATACATCACCTGATTTCTGACAAAGGATCAAAGGCAATATAATGGAAAAAAGACAGTGTTTTTAACAACTGGTGCTGAAACAACTGGACATCCACATGCAGAAAAAAAATTAATCTAGACGCAGACCTTACACCCTTCACAAAAATTAACTCAAAATGGATCATAGACCTCAATGTAAAACACAAAACTATAAAACTCCTAGAAGATAACATAAGAGAAAGTCCAAATGACCTTGAGTTTGGTGAAGACTTTTCAGATACAATACCAAAGGCACAATTCATGAAAGAAATCACTGATAAGCTGGACTTCATTAAAATTAAAATTTTCTGCTCTGCAATAGACAATGTCATGAGAATAAAAAGACATGCCACAGGGCTTCCCTGGTGGCACAGTGGTTGAGAGTCCGCCGCCGATGCAGGGGACACGGGTTCGTGCCCCGGTCCGGGAAGATCCCACATACCGTGGAGCGGCTGGGCCCGTGAGCCACAGCCGCTGAGCCTGCGCGTCCGGAGCCTGTGCTCCGCAACGGCCTGCGTACCGCAAAAAAAAAAAAAAAAAAAAAAGATATGCCACAGACTGCAAGAAAACATTTGCAAAAGACATATCTGATAAGAACTCTTATTCAAAATATAGAAGGAACTCTTAAAACTCAACGATAAGAAAATAAACAAACAACCCAGTTATAAATTGGGCCAATGGCTTTAATGGACTCCTCACTAAAGGAAATATAGAGATGGCAAACAAACATATGAAAAGACGCTCCACATCATATGTCATCAGAGAAATGTAAACAAAGACAACAATGAGCTACCACTACACACCTGTTAGAAAGGCCAAAATTCCAAACACTGACATCAAATGCTGGTGAGGATGTGGAGCAACAGGAACTCTCATTCATGGCTGGTGGGGATGTGAAATGCTGCAGCCACTTTGGAAGACAGTTTGGTGGTCTCTTATAAGACTAAACACACCCTTACCATACAATGCAGCAACCACACTACTTGTTATTTACCGAAAGAAGTTGAAAACTTATGTCCACACAAAAATCTGCACACAGATGTTTATAGCAGCTTTATCAATAATGACCCAAACTTGGAAGCAACCAAGATGTCCTTCATTAGGTAAATGTATAAATAATCTGGGGTAGATTCCAACAATTGAATATATTCAGTGCTAACAAGAAATGAACTATCTAGCCATGAAAAAACATGGAGGAGACTTAAGTGTGTATTACTAAGTATAAGAAGCCAGTCTGAAAAGCCTACATATTGTATGATTCCAAATATATGACATTCTTGAAAGGATAAAACTATGGATACAGTAAAAAGATCAGTACTATCAGGGGTTAGGGAAGGTGGAGAGATGAATAAGTGAAGTACGGATGACTTTTAGGGCAGTGAAACTACTGTGTATGATACTGAAAAGGTGGATATGTAATTCTAATTTGTCCAATTTGTCCTATAGAGTATACAACAGTACAAGTCAACCTAAGGTAAATTATGGACTTTGGATGATAATGATGTGTCAATGTAGGATCATTAGTTTTAACAAAGTACCACTTTAATGGGGAATGTTGATATTGGGGGAGTCTACAAAAGGTAGTAATTTTAGGGACTTTCCTGATGGTTCAGTGGCTAAGACTCTGTGCTTCCAGTGGAAGGGGCCTGGGTTCGATCCCTGGTCAGGGAACTAGATCTCACATGCTGCAACTAAGAGTTTGCATGTTGCAACTAAAGATCCCGTGTGCTGCAACTAAAAATATCCTGTGTGCTGCAACTAAGACCTGGTGTAGCCAAATAAATAAATTAATTAATTTTAAAAAAAATTCTGGGAAAAAAAAAGGTAGTAATTTAAAAAAAAAGAAAATGTTGTCAGTGACCAGACCATGAAAAGCCTTATAAACCTTTAAGGAGACTGGATCTTATCCTAACAGCATTAGGAAATGGCTGGTGAATGTTGTATTAGTTTCCTATAACTTCTGTAACAAATTATCACAAACTGGGGACTTAAAACAAGAGGAATTTATCCTCTCATAGTTCTAGAGGCTAAAAGTCCAAAATCGGGACTTCCCTGGTGGTCCAGTGGGTAAGACTCCGCGCTCCCAATGCAGGGGGCCCAGGTTTGATCCCCGGTTGAGGAACTAGATCCCGCATGCATGCCGCAACTAAAGATCCCGCATGCCGCAACGAATTTCCCGAGTGCAGCAACTAAGACACGGGGCAGCCAAAATAAATAAATTAATTAATTAAAAAAAAAAGTCCAAAATCAAGGTGTCAGCAGTCCCCTGCTTCCTTTGAAAGCTCTAGGGGATTTTTTTTTTTTTTCCTCTTCTGTCTTCACCTGGCTCCAATGTTCCTTGGCTGTATCTGCCAAGGAATCCCTCCAATCTCTGCTTCTATCTTCACATGGCCTTCTTCTCTGTGTATAAGGAGACTTGTCATTGGATTTAGGGCCCACCCAGCTAATCCAGGATGATCTCCTGGATTAAGTTAAGATCCTTAACTTAGTTATATCTGCAAAGACCTCTTTTGCAAATAGGGTCACATTCACAGATTCCAGGGATTAGAACATGGACATAGCTTTTTGGGGACCACCATTCAACCTACTGCGATATTAAACTATGTAACACACATCCGTAGGGTTGCTGAGTTAGTTAAGACTCTTTAAGTGATGTTTGAAACCTCCTCTGGCTAAACCAAGCAAAGAAAGGGGGTGGGGGAAAGAGGGTTACTGGAATATTACTGGGAAGGTCACAAAATTGAAGAAAAGTGAACAAGCTGGCCTTAGAGAGGCCCAGGGCAGCGCCAAGGATCTCATCAGTGAGAATTCATGAATTATGCTTTAGATCAGGCATTGGCAAGTATTATTTTCTATGAATGACCATGGTCTATGTTAATATTTTCAGCTTTGCAGGCTATACAGTCTCTGTTGCAACTCCTCAACTCTGCTGTCGTTTGTGAAAGCAGCCATAGAGAAGATGTAGGTGAACGAGGATGGCTGTTTTCCAATATTTATTCCATGTTCATTAACAAAATTTTCCAACTTGATTTTTAAAAACAGGAAACGGTCTGATTAGTCTACTGCAAGCCATATGCCCACAGTACTGTGATAGAGGCACCCACCAAGACCAGATGAAATGCTGAAGCAGTTGTTGCCCACAGGAAAATCAAGATGCCCCTACCAAAAAGAGAGGGGAAGATACTTCCCAGTATCCTTGTATCTGGATCAGTGAATGAGTGTAGGGATGGGCCAGGCATGGAGAACCCCATAAGAGTGAGAACCACCACAGTTGCAGCTCTCATGAGGCTCACAGTCAAACTGAGATGTACACCAATCAAAGATGTATACTGTGAGTGTACAGTAATAACTGAGACACACACTCCAAAGGAGAGAACATAGGCTGACATTAGGGTTTCTCAACCTCAGCACTATTGACAATTGGGACTGGATAATTCTTTGTTTTGGGGGCTGTCCTGTGCCTTGTAGGATGTCAAGTAGCGCCTTGGACTATATCCACTAGATGCCAGGATCAAGCCCCACCCTACCTTTCAGTTGTGACAACTAGAAATATCTCAAGACACTACCAAATGTCCCCTCAGGCCCCTCAGAAGGGCATAATTGCTCCTGGTAGAGAACCACTGGTCTACAAGGAAATGCGGTAGGCCAACCTACCTTCTTCTGGCGAATCAGGAGGGCTACTCCAGGGGAATGATGTATGAGTTGAGGTCTGAATAAAGGTCAGACCTGAATAAAGGTCTGAATAAAGGTCATCTAAACAAAGGAGAGGAGACAATCAGAAACCAAATGAGACAACAGCAAGTACAAAGGTGTCTGTGGCTGGAGAGAGCATATGGCGTGCTGAGGAATTCAAAGAAGGGTTACAAGAGTGGACCCGAGCATGTGTAGTTTGGAGTTTTGTGAAGCCACAAAAAAACAAAACACTTGTGGCAGTGGAACCAAAGAGAACAAGAGAAGATATTTGGGAGGCTATAGCTACAAACTTGGTGAGAGGTGAAGACAGAGAAGAGTAAAAAGATTCAATATTAGAGGCATTAGGTGATGGATTGGAAATGAGCTAAAGGGGACAAGTTTCAGATGTGACTTTTAGGTTTCTGACTTGGGCAGAACTGGTGGTACCATCCACCAAGGTCAAGAGCATAGAAAAAGGACCAGGGATGGGTAAGGATGGGTGAGGGAGCCAATGATATCAACCTTGCACAGGTTGTGTCTGAAATGCCTTCAAGACAGACAAGGGGAATTGTTGATTGGGAGGTGGCTATAAAGACCTTGAGCCCAGAGGAGAAATCATGGCTGGGGGAGATATACTTGGGAGTCCTCAGGACAAAATGATCACTAAATCTGTGGGTGCAAATATAGAGTGAGAGAGAAGGTCTAGAACCAAGCCCTAAGATCTCCAACATTTAATGGCCAAGAGGAGGAGACAGCACTGGCGAGAGAGACCAGAGACCAAGGAGTGAGACAGAAGGGCAGCCAGCGGAGCGTGGGGAAGCGTGTGTCCTATGAAGGAAGGCATGGTCAACAATATCAAAGGCTACTGATGTCAGAGAAGAGGCAAAAGACTGAGAATGGACCCCTGGTCAGTGACCTTGGAGGCCTGGGTGACCTCAGCAAGAGCTTTTCCGTGAGTGATGAGAGTAAAAGCCAGACTGGAGGTGACTGAGGAACGAAGGGGAGGTGAGCCAGTGTAGACTTCGCTGGGGAGAAAAGAGAGGTGGAGAGAGAGATTAGTGCTGGGGCTGCTGGTGGGAATGTAAACTGGGGCAGCCTCTGTGGAGAACAGTATGGAGGTTCCTCAGAAAACTAGAAATAGAACTGCCATGTGACCCAGCAATTCCACTCCTGGGTAGAGATCCAAAAAAAACCAAAAACACTAATTCAGAAAGATATTAATACATGCACCTCAGTGTTCACAGCAGCATTATTTACAATAGCCAAGATATGGAAGCAACCTAAGTGTCCATCAACAGATGAATGGATAAAGATGACATGGTATATATATGTGTGTGTGTGTGTGTGTGTGTGTGTGTGTGTGTGTGTGTAATGGAATACTACTCAGCCATAAAAAAGAACAAAAATTCTGGTGGGGGGAGATAAATTAGGAGTTTGGGATTAACAGATACACACTACTATATATAAAATAGATATACAACAAGGACCTACAGTTTGCACGGGGAACTACATTCAATATCTTGTAATAACCTATAATGGAAAAGAACCTGAAAATGAATATAGATCTATCTATCTAGATATGTATATTCTTTATACATATATATGTATAAATATATACATCCCGTTGCTGTATGCTTGAAACTAACACAACATTGTAAATTAACTATACTTCAATTTAAAACTATTTTTTGAAAAAGGACAGAATTTTGCCATTTGCAGCAACATGGTTGGATTTGGAGGGTGTTATGCTAAGTGAAATAAGTCACACAGAGAAAAGACAAATACTGTATATCACTTATATGGTGAATCTGAAAAATACAACAAACTTTCGAATATAACAAAAAAGAAGCAGACTCGCAGACACAGAGGACAAACTAGTGGTTACCTGTGGGGAGAGGGAAGTGGGGAAGTGCAATGTAGAGGTAGAGATTTAAGTCGTACAAACTATCATGTATAAAATAAGCTACAAGGATGTATTGTACAACACAGGGAATACAGCCAATATTCGATATTAACTATAAATGGAGGATAACGTTAAAAATTGTACATAAATAAAGTGCTGAAGTCGGGTGAGGCTGGGGAGGGTTGGGGAGTTCAAGTCGTGGGTATTGGGGCATTTAGAAATGTCAGTGGGAAGGATCCAGCTGAGAGGCAGAAAATGATCACGAAGAAGGGAGGGGTACGGTGGACGGTGTGAGACCTCTGAGAAGGAAGGAGGCCATGGAACCCAAAGTTCTGCTGGAGGAATTCTCGTGAGACAGGGGAGCTCCCTCTCGGGTAACGGGTGAAAGGAGAGAACAATAGGGAGGCTGGCCTGGTTGGCAGGAAGTTAATGAGAAGAAAAGGATGGGCAGACAGGGGTGGAATACAGTGGACCCATTTTGGGGAATGGCTACTCAGTCTCTTTTTTTCCCCTCTGGAAATTGCCCCTTCTTCAGGTCTACATGGGAAACAAAAATGGCGGAAAGCTGAATGCCACTTTGTCCAACACAATACTGTCCCCCGGCCACTCTTGATTAGTCCAGGAATAGACACTGCATGCAAACTGGGTCAATCAGAATCCCTGTAAACATGGTGGGACCCTGGCAGCCCGTTTGCATCATACCATAGCCCTCTCTTGGCCCAGGCAAAATAATTTTCTTGATTCACGGAGAGACACCTCATCCAGTCCATGAAATTGGACGTGAAGCTAGGCTATTCAGTCTTATCCCGGACAAATTTTTGCATAGTGGGGATGGAAATTTAGGAGACTTTGATGGTTGCAGTTTCTCACATGTAATGCATAGGGCATGGAAATGCATACGGCATTATTTTGTTGAGAGGGAGATCGAAGCAGAGGCAGAGGAGAAGCATTTATGAGAAGGAGGGTCCTGAGAGCTCTCCAGACCCTAGTTCCAGTCTTTCCCTGCCTATATGTTCTTGCTTCCACAAGACTTCTCATAGCCTTATGATAAATTCCCTCTCTTTCTTAAGCTACCTTCTAGTTCTTGCATCCAAGTGTCCTTACCAATTCAGCAGGGGAGTAACAAGTTGAAAATTTTATTTGAAGGAGTCCCTGAGTCATTTAGTCATATGTACCCATAAGATTAGAGAAAACTCAAATAGCGTGAAATTATGAATAATTCATTTCCGCCAACAAAGCTGAATGTAATGGTAATATACCTTGACATGATAATATTAAGAATAAAATAACTGGGCTTTTTCTAAAAGTTTCTTAGGCTCTTAGGGTACATTTGATCCTAAGGAGGCACTCGTTCAAGCTAAGTCAAGCAAAAAGAGGAATTCATTGGAAGGACACAGGGATGGGGACCTCATAGCAGCAATGGCTGCAAGTACAGCTGGTACTCATGAAGAATCGGGGCTGGTCCCTCAGAAGTAGAGCGTACTGTCTCTCAGGAGCCGAAGCCACTAGCTGGATCCCTCACCTCTGCAGTTCCCCTGTATCTGATTCCCCAGCTCTAGCCCTATACCACCTCTTGCCTGCAGCAACCAACACCCTTGAACTAGTGTCTCTGGTCCTAGTTCCACCACCTGGAAAACAGAATTAATGGCCCCATCTTGGGGCGTGTCTACTCCACTCCAATCTACCGTGGACAGGTGAAATTGGGGCTAACACAGAAGCTGCCACTGTCCCTTCAGAAAGGGCTAGGGGGACGAGCAGTTCTCAGCGAGGGCATGAGCTGGGCCGTTCCCCCAAGAGGGACCCTCTGCATCCACGTGCAGCACGTGGCAGCACCCACGTGCAGAAACTCTAGGGGCTGCCATGCCCAAGTCTCCCTTCAGAGCGACACTTCTCGGGGTGCTTTTGTCCAGAGAAGCTGCCTTACTTTCTGTTGTGTGACCCTCGCTCCCAAACCACACCTGATTGGAGCAAAAGGTGGTCCCTGTGATGGTCAGGACAGTGGTAAGAAATTCAAACGACCCGAAGCAAAAGAGACAAAGGGTGACTGGGAGGAAATTAACAAGTTCACTCAATGAGGAAGGACAGAAGTCATGGTGGCCTTGAGGACGAGTGGACCCAGGGACTCGGGGTACTCTGTCTGGACCTCTGTCTCTCCACCTGTCCCTTTTGCTTCTTCCTATGGGGTGTTTTCATTCTTACCTACGGCAGACGTCATCTGTGTTCACACAGGGAGCATGGTAGCTGGTTCCACCAGCCCCACAACTAAGAAATAGCAGCCTTTCTCCAATTTGAGCTTGAAAAATCTTCCATAAGGACCCACTGTAGTGTACACCACATTCTGTTTATCCAGCCATCCATCAGTGGACACTTGGGCTGCGTGCACCTCTATTCTTTACTATTGTGAATAACGCTGCTATGAACATGAGTGTACAAATATCTCTTTGAGACCCTGTTTTCAATTCTTTCAGATATATACTCAGAAGTGGAACTGCTGAATCATATGGTAATTCTATTTTTAATTTTTTGAGGAACTGCCATACTGTTTTCCATACTGTGCTCCATTTGACAATCCTACTTTTGCTGACTTTTTTTGTCCAGTAGTCCATCAATTGTCAAGAGTGAGGTACTGAATTTTCCAACAATTGTTGTCGAATTGTCTATTTTTCCTTTCAATTCAGTCAATCTTTCCTTCACTCACTTTGGGTTAACCAACAGAGGTTGACACGTACATATATACATTTATAATTGTTATATCTAACTCTTCTATTGACCCATTTATCATTATGATTTATCTTTTGACCCATTTATCATTATGATTTACCTTTAAGTCTTAAAGTCTCTTTGTCTGATATTGATAAAGAAACCCTAGCTCTCTTATGGTTGCTGTTTGCATGGTGTATTTTTTTTCTATCCTTTTGCTTTCAACCTATTTGTGTCTTCGAATCTAGGGTGTTTCTGTTAAAGACAGCACACAGCTGGGTCTGACTTTTTGATCCAGTCTGACAGTCCCTGTCTTTTGAAGTTTTTAGTCTTTGCACATTTAATGACATCCCTGCTATGACTGGATTTATGCCTATAATTTTGCTATTTGTTTTCTGTTTGTCTTATGTCTCTTTTGTTCTCCTTTACTGGGTATTTGACATTAAATATGTTTTCATAAACCACTTTAATTTATCTGTTGATTTTTTCTACGTTTTAAAAGTTATTTTATTAGTGATTGCTATGAGGGATTACAATATGCATCTTAATTTAGCACAATCTGCTTCAAAATAATATCAACTTAATTTCAGTAAAATCTGGAAACTTTGCTCCATTATGGTCTCATCCCCCCCACCAATCCTTTGTGCTATTACAAACCCAACCATACAGTGTTACAATTATCACTTTGTCCAATCTTATATATTTTTTAAAAGGCAAGAGAAGAAATGGGACTTCCCTGGTGGTGCAGTGGTTAAGAATCCACCTTCCAATGCAGGGGACACGGGTTTGATCCCTGGTCTGGGAAGATCCCATATGCCGCGGAGCAACTAAGTCCGTGTGCCACAAGTACTGAGCCTGCATGCCACAACTACTGAAGCCCGCGCGCTTAGAGCCCATGCTCTGCAACAAAGAGAAGCCACCACAATGAGAAGCCTGCATACCGCAACAAAGAGTAGCCCCTGCTCGCTGCAACTAGAGAAAGCCCGTGCACAGCAACGAAGACCCAATGCAGCCAAAAAAAAAAGGCAAGAGAAGAAATGGAATCTACTTACAGAATCTTTTATATTTACCATTTCTGGTATTCTTCATCTCTTCTTGTGAATTCAAATAACTGCCTAGCATCGATTTCAGCTCGAAAAATTTCCTTTAGTATTTCTCGTAAGGCAGGTCTGCTAGCAACAAATTCTTCAGTCTTTGTTTATCTGAAAATGCATATATTTCACCTTCATTTTTTATATTTGCTAGACTGAGAATTCTTGCTTGACAGTGTGTCTTATGTCAGCATTTCAAGTATGTCATTCTGCTGCCTTTGGTCTCCATTGTTTCTAAAGAGAAGTCAGTCGTGAATCGTATTCCCCTTGTTGCTTTCAAGCATATGAGCACACGTGGGCCAAAATGTCAGAGATTCACAGTGTTCTTGCCTGAAGCTTGGTCATGTTCATTAAGAAACGCTTCTCAGGTTGTTGAATGCCTTCGGTCCGTTTGCACAAGGCTGCAGTGACTATTTTTGACAGTGTTGTCCAGCTTTGGGAGACAGGATTTGTTGATCCCACTCTGTCATCATGCCAGATGTGAGAAAATGGTTTGTCTTTCTTTCAGGTGAAATGGAAGCCGCTGAGGGGTATCAAACAGAGGAGGGACATAATCTGATTTTAAAAGATCACTCTGGGTACTTGCATTCATTAATTTTTGCTTCATAAGAAATTACCCCAAATTTATTGGCTTAAAGCGACACACGTTTATTATCTCATTGTTTCTATAGGTCAGAAACTGGGAAGCAGCATAGCTTGGTGTTTCTGATTCGAGGTCTCTCGCAAGGCTGCAGTCAAGATGTCAGCTGGGGTTTGAATGGGAGGGGGAGACACACTTCCAAGTTCACTTTCTTGGCTGGTGTAGGATGCCTTAGTTCTTCACCACGTGGTTCTCTCCATAGGTCTGCCCACACCTTGGTGTCGATCTTCCTCCAAAGCAAGTGACCCAAGGGACAGTGTGACCAAGATGGAAGTCACAGTGTCCTTTTATGACCTACTCTGTGAATCTCACCCTGTCCCTGCTTTCTTCCATTCATTAGAATGAAATAGCTACGTTCAGCCCACACTCAAGAAGACGGAAAACTAAGCCCCACCTCTTGAAGACAGGAGTGTTCAAACACTTTGTGGTGGCCAGTGAGTCACTTTGGAGAAGCAGAAAGGAAGTTAAGGGATGAAAACTGTATACCGTCTAAATCGTACACACCATTGCTAGATCATTCTCATCAGATTAAAGTTTGTTCATGGGATACTCTTGGTCAAAAACTATCATAGTTTTCCATTGCCTATATCCCACAGGAGGAAGGTTAAACTCTTCAGCATGTAATTCAAGGCATTCCACGATCTCACCCTATTTCCCATCCTTCTCTCCCACGGCCCTTTTCTCTTTCCTATGATCAACCAAACGGAGCCATTCCTTACTTCTCACACCTTCCCTCCTGGTCCTTCCCCTTCAAATGCCCTTCCCTCTAATCTCAACGTGCTCAAATTCTGCCTACCCCTTTCGTATCTGCTCAAAAGCATTTCTCCCAAGAAACAGTGCCTAACCATCTCAGTCAGAAGTGAAATAAAATGGGCAGGAGGGAAAAAGAAAAAGAAATAAAATAAAATGTCGTTATGATCTCACTTATATGTGGAATCTAAAAAAATGATACAAATGAACTTATTCACAAAACAGAAACAGACTCACAGACATAGAAAATAAACTTATGGTTACTAGAGGGGAAGTGGGGGAGGGATAAATTAGGAGTTTGGGATTAACATATACACACTGCTATACGTAAAATAGATAGTCAACAAGGACCTACTGTATAGCACAGGGAACCCTACTCAATATTCTGTAATAACCTACATGGGAAGAGAATCTGAAAAAGAATAGATGTATGTATATGTATAACTGAATCTCTTTGCTGTACACCTGAAACTAACACAATATTGTAAATCAACTATACTCCAATATAAAATAAAAATTTTTTTTAAATTAAAAAGTAAAAGAAATATGAACATAAAAAAAGAAATAAAATCTTCCTTTTCTGATTTCAGGAAAACTTTATCAGCACTTCTGTCACAGCCAATGTCATTTTCACCTTCATATTTAAATGATCTCTCTCCTTAGTGAATTTTCAGCTTCTTGATGGCATGGGTCATAGTCACCTTGGTCACCTTGCTCCCTCTGTGGTATGTAACCTTGCATCTAGAAGTTCAGTAAGCATTTGTTCATTTTACTTGCATCATAAGGATACAAATTATAGCCAAAAAGTAGGGGAGTTTTGCAATCTTTGGATTTTTTTCCTTTATGATAAAGTGATTCAGCAAAATTAAAAAAGAAAAAACTCTGTGGATGTTTGGAGAAAAGACTGAGAAAGGCTCCTGCAGTGTCTAGGTGAGAATTAGTGGAAACCTGGACCAAGACGGTGGCAATGGAGATGGGGAGAAGTGGAGAGACGTGAGGTGTGTTTTTAAAGTGGGACTGATAACAGGATTTGCCTTTGGATTGGATGGGGGAGGGGAAAGAAGTTAAGGATGACTTGCAGGTGTTTGGTATTGGTACCTGGAGCTGGTGGCCCCATTTCCTGAGAGGGGAAGAAGGCAGAAGCACCACGTTTGGGGTGCTAATGGAGATGTTGGGATGCCCATGGAGAAGCCTAAGGGTGAGGTCAAGGGGCAGTTGGGTCGGTAGATACACGAGTCCGGATGAGAGCAGACACGAGGGCTGCAGGTACAAATTTGAGTTCTCAGCATAGAGATGGCTTTAAAGATGGGGGTGAATGAGATCCCCTAGGGAGAGAGTGGGGAAGGGAAGAGTCCAGGCCTGAGTCCCGAGGCTCTGCAGTGTCTAGAGAACAAGTAGAGGGACAAGAGGGGAAGGAGTCTGAGACAGAACAGCTGAGCAAGGAGGAGGAAAACCAAGAAAGCGTGGGGCTGCCGATGCCGAGGAAGGACAGTGTTTCAAGAAGCCCAGAGCTGGGCTTCCCTGGTGGCACAGTGGTTGAGAGTCCGCCTGCCGATGCAGGGGACACAGGTTCGTGCCCCGGTCCGGGAAGATCCCACATGCCGCAGAGCGGCTGGGCCCGTGAGCCATGGCCGCTGAGCCTGCGCGTCCGGAGCCTGTGCTCCGCCACGGGAGAGGCCACGACAGTGAGAGGCCCGCATACCGCAAAAAAAAAAAAAAAAAAAAAGAAGAAGCCAGAGCTGCCTGTGCATTTACTCTCGACAGATCAAACAGACTGAAGACCCAGCGGTGTTCTTTGGGTACAAAAGAAATGTTAACATTGGCAAGTGTAGTTCAGTGGCATGAAGGAGACGGAAGACAGAGAGGAGTGGGCTGAAGCACGACTAGAAACTACCTATATGATGAGGAATTTAAATATTGGTGTGTTTATTATACACTCACCGGATAAGACCCTTCAGATTCTATCTGTCCAGCCTCCTAAGCCTCTCCCAAATGTACTCACTTCATCCCCACACCTGCCTCAGTCTCAGTTACCATCAAGTCTCACCTGGATGTCTCATCCACAGCATCCTAACTGGTCTCCCAACCTCCACTTTGCACCCTTCAAACCCTTTCTTTATGGCGGCCAGAATGACCTTCCGAAGACCCTACATCTGACATGTCACTCTTGTGTTTAGAAGCTTTCAACGCTACCCATTACCCCAGGGATAAAGTCCAAACCACTTGTAAGTTTCTAGGGCATAGGGTTCCTGCTTGGATCTCTGTCTCTCTGTCTCTCCCTCCCCATTTCATCTTTGCTCTCCAGTCATTTTCTTTCACTGTCATCTTGGATTTTCTCTACTGTGCCCTCTTTGTATTGTTGTCCTCCAGGTTCAAGTCTGAAGTCTCAGATTAAACATCATTTCCCTAGAAAGGCTTCCCTTGACCTCTCTCTCTGAGGTCAAGCGCTCTCCTCTCCGCACTTTCCCTATCATCAGAGACATTTCTTTTCTCTTTTCTGCCATCAGCACTAGATAAACAGCGTCTATGGTTTACAGCCCATAACCCCGAGTAGGCACCCAGTAAGTATTTCTTGAATGGATTAAGTGAAACCAACTTCTCATTTCCAAGGAAATTCTCCACCAGAATTTTTCTGAAATAGGAAAATATCTTAAAAGACTTTAGAGTCCTTGTTTTCAGAAATGCAAGCTAATTTGGACATTTTAGATGAGGCTTTTCAAAAACAACAGGTCAATGATATCTCAGGAGGCAAGACCTATAGATTCAATTATTCTCAATCATTGCTACTTACAGACGGAATGTAATGCTTTCACTAGGGATTGTTTGTTAATCCATTTAATAATAAGTAACTTTTTGGTTGAGAGAGAGGTGAGTTAAATAATCCCTGATTCCATAGAAGCAATTAGTTATACATACATTAATTTGCCTGCTTTCAATTCAGGTACTGTTAAAAAAAATTCCAAGAGGAAAAGTAGTGGGAGTTTAACAGCCATCCATTCTTTGCAACATTTTCAGAAAGCAAATGAAAATGAACCCTGAAACAAGCCGACAGCAGGGACACTCATTAACTTAATACACTTTAATCTCGTGAACAGAAGCTGGAGCCGAGTCACTTAATCCAGAGCCACGGACTCCCACCTCTGGGCACCTGCAAGACATCCAGGCATGGGTGTTCCCATGGCACCTCCAATCAGCACGACCCAATCTGAACTCATTATCGAACTCATTAGGGTCCTGTGCAGAAACCAGCCCGCCCCCTGGGCTCTACGTCTCCGTGGTGCTCCACCCCTGGCACACAGGCTGCAAGTCTCAGGAACATCTTCCCGGGCTGTCTCCCTAGCCATCCCCAAGTCTGCTGCATCCTCAGGACTTAACCTCAATCTCGCAGCAGCCGCCCCGGCCCCTTCTTAGCCCCCGTTAACTCTCACTGAGGCCTCTTAACTTGCATTCCCAACTCCAAGTTCCCTCATCCTTATCATAATGACTAATACTTGCTGAGCACCTACTGTGTGCAAGCTCCACGCTTGGTGCTCTACATATGTTAATGCATTACATCTTTCCGAAGAGTCCTCAGTGAAAAACCCAACTCCCCACCACCACCTCCCCAAGCCTACCTCTCCCACTTCATCCAGGATTCTCGCTGGCCTGCCAGGTGCCAGTCTCAGTGGCCTTTGGGTTCCAAGGACACACGCCCAGCCTCTGTCCAGCAGCTCTGTTCTCCTGGTGTTCTCTCCTTGGTCCGGCTTGCTTTGCTCCTTTTGCCATATGGCTCTCAGCTCAAATATAAGTTTCTTAGAGACTGCCAAAGTTGGGCTCTCCTATTATCACAGAATACCAACCGGCACTTGTCACGCTCTGTTATTGTCTCATTTGTTTGTTCCCTCAAGTGAATACAGGCTCCCCCAGGGCGAGGGTGATGTTCGATTTGTTCACCAATGAGCTCCAGGAGTAGCATAGTGCCAGGCACTTAGGGACACACAATAAGCAGTAGTCAGATGAGGAAAGAAGGGATGCATGAAAGCACAGTGCTGATGAGCCCTCTGTAAGTGGTGGCTGCGATCTATATATCTATACCTGTATATACATATATATTCTTTTTCAGATCCAGAATATATATATACTTTTTCAGATTCTTTTCCATTATAGATTATTACAAGATATTGAATATAGTTCCCTGTGCTGTACAGTAGTAGGTCCTTGTTGGTTATCTATTTTATATACAGTGGTGTGTATCTGTTAATCCCAACTCCTAATTTATTCCTCCCCCTTCCCTTTTGGTAACCATAAGTTTGTTTTCCATGTCTGTGAGTCTATTTTTTTTTTTTTGTAAATAAGTTCATTTGTATCATTATTTTAGATTCCACATATAAGTGATATCATAAACCCCGTGCCCAATAAGTTGGCCCTGCCCTTGTGCCCAGGTGTCAGATGAGGAAACTGATGCTCAGAGGACCAAAATTCCCAGTGAAAAAGACCCAGAGCTGGCACCGGAAACCAGGCCACGTGTGAGTCTAGTTCCAAACTTCTATCCCGATCCAATATCCCTGGGGCCCAAACAGGTTGCGCTTCTGGATCAGTACGGGTGGTTCCCTCTGCCGCGTGCAGGCTGCCCTCTGCGCCCCACCCCTCCGCGCCGGCCCCGCCCCTCCGCCCCGGCCCTGCTCTTCCCGCCTGGGATGAGGCGCGCGTCCGCAGGGGGCGGGGCCGCGCGCGCGCTCGCCCGTCCGCCGTGCGCATGCGCCGTGCTCGCGCTCGCGCTCGCGGGAGAGGATGGCGGGGGCCGCGCCGGGCGCCATCATGGACGAGGACTACTTCGGGAGCGCGGCCGAGTGGGGCGACGAGGCGGACGGCGGCCAGGTGAGGGGGGCACCGGGCGCCCCCGACGAGGACTGTTGGTCTCCGTCGCCGGCGGGCCGGCCCCGCCCCCGCCGCGTGGTCCAAGCACAGCTCGCCCCGCCCCCTCCCGCCGCTCGCCCACCGCCCCGGGCGCGCGGCCTCTCGGGGGGCACTGGACGGTGATGCGTGGCGAGGACCCGGTCCCCCCCAGTGACGGGCTCCGGCCGCAGGGGCACCGCCTCCCAGTCGTGACCCGATCTGACCTTCCGATCACCCTGGGGCGGCCTCGGGGCCGGGTCCTGGGACTTCCTAGCCCCGCCGGGAGGGTCAGACAGCACCTCGAAGGTGGAGGATTGGGCCCAGACACACACTGCGAAAAGTAGCCATAATCTTTAAAACAATCCAACTCAGCATCATGAGGGCGGAAAAGTGGAACTTGGACTTCCGCACATGTGCTTTACTGTTTGTAAACCATACTCTTGGGCGCTCTGGCTGATGTAATCAGTCCTTGGCCTGAGTGAGGAGGAAAGGATCGTCCATCCTTGACCTTCAGGGGTTTGCTGTGGAAGCTGAGGGAGGCTCAGAACCTTCTCCCCAGAAGCCAGGGGTTGCACAGTAGGAACTGGGCGCAGTCGCTCGGCCAGGGGACCCCAACCTGAGTCTCATCTGAAGACCCACCCGCAGTGATGTTTGAAACCCAGCTTCCCGGGCTCCTCCCCTGGGGCCTGGGAGGAGTTGGTCTGGAGCGGAGCCTAGGAACCTGCCTTTTAACAAGAGTCAAGGTTAGGTGTTTTGGGAACATACTGAAGTGATATTTTGAAGGAAGAAAGCCTGGAGTGGGGCGTGCCCCGTTGAAAGGGGTTGGCGGGGCACTGAGGGCATTGAAGCCGGGGTACAGGGATGCAAAGGTGGGCGCTGTGTTCCAGGAGCTGAAAGGAGGCCTGTGTGGTTAGTTGCCTGGTGGAAGCAGTGGGTTCTGAAGGGCCTTTGAGAGCTGCTGAAAAGCATGACTTGTTCAAGAGTTGGGGGCAGGGAGTGACACTCTAAGCTTCACGTGTGGGATCATTCCAGGGTGTTGGAGGCTTAGAGTGGAGAGATAGAGTCAGATGTAGCTAATTGAAAATCTGTGCCGACTAGGTGCTTTCATGCATCATCTCATTCCACACTCAAGATACTGAGTTGGGTGTTAACTCTGCTCATGTTGAAAATGAAGAAAGTGAGACGGGAGGACCAAGTGACCTGCCCAAGGTCATGAAACTCATACATGAAGGAATGGGGATCCCACTTAGGTCTTGTCTCCATCTCCACTCGAGCAAACAGCCGGACCACCGAAGCCTTCCGGTCACAGCGCGCTACAACTAGGGCATATCTAAGGGCCGTCTAGTCACTTAACCCCATGGTGGGTGGATCTGGGGTAGGCCGGAAGATGTGTAAGGAGGCTGCTGTGACATTCAGTCCAGACGACAGAAGCTAAGGGGTACTGAAGTGCAGAGAGATCTAGGCTACATTCGCATTTTATAAACTGAGCACTCCAGTTGTTGGCCTTTGCTTAAGCAGTTAGGGATGGCAGAGCCAGGCCTAGACGCCCACAGACAGGAGGCTGGGGAGTCTCAGGTTTGCGGAACTTTAAGCATGATCCCGATTTGGCCCACTGACTCTGATAGGCTCTCCCTGATGAGAGGGGTGGACTAGATGTTCATTTCACGTTCATTCTAACTCTGACTTCATGGAGGAAAGAAAGTCAAGAAAGGTAACAGGAAGGGTGGCATGAGCTGGATTTTGAGACAGTGGAAGATCAATTTCTGTGACCCAAATTCTGTTCACTTAACCCCATGGTGGGTGGATCTGGGGGAGGCCGGAAGATGTGTAAGGAGGCTGCTGTGACATTCAGTCCAGACGACAGAAGCTAAGGGTACTGAAGTGCAGAGAGCTTACTCCGGCTGCGGCTTGCCAGTGGGGAGTGCCGAGGGACGACACTGCGGAGGCAAGCGAGTGGGAGGGTGAAGTCCCGCTGTCTTTTCTGAGGGAGATAGGAAACTTTAAGCAAGAAAGAGACATCAGATTTGTGGCTTAGTAAGGTCATGGTGGCATCAGTGTGAAAGGTGACTGAAAGGAAGGAATGAGACCACGCCACTGGGGGACCATTGCAACTGCGAGCGTGCCCAAAATAAGGAAGGGCAGAGGGAAAGAGGGAAGGAAGGGCCAAGCTGGTTAGACATGTGGGAGGGAGAATTGATGGGTCTTTGGGCAGGATGTGGGAGCAGAAATTGAAGACCTCTTCTAGGTTTGTGAGTTTAAGGTAACAGGTAGAGATGATGGAGTCCTTTACAAAAACATGGGTTGTGGGAAGCAGATCTGTTTAGAGGGAAAAGAGGAGGTCAGTTTGCAATCTAATGAGTTTGCCGTACTAGTGGGACATGTGAATGGAAGTGAGAATAGACAGTTGAATGCTTGAGTCTAGAGCTTGAGAGAGAGAGAGATCTAGGCTAGATTCTAGATTCATGAGCAGGGAAGTGGCACGACCCAGGAGAAGATGTAGTGGAGAAGATGAGTGCCCAGGGTAGAAGCCCGAGAATCCAGACACCCAAGGATGCCTCTTGGGGCAAAGGCCGGCCTTCCTTCAGAAGCCTTGCTCGAGGCTCCCACTCAAATAAGGTCCAAGAGAAGACTCCCCGGTCTCCATAGTGAAGGAATCGTGTTCCTTCTCCCAGAGCACTGCTTTCAGGATGTAAGTCTGCATCAGGGGTGGGCAAGGTTTTCTGGAAAGGGCCAGACAGTAAATGTTGTTGGCTCTGCAGGTCTCTGTCACAGCTCCACTCTGCCCATTTTATAGGGGGGAAGCAGGCATAGACAATATGTTTTTAAAAAGGGGGCTGTGTTCCAATAAAGCTTTATTTACAAAGACAAAAGGAGGCTGGATTTGGCCCTGGGCGTAGTTTGCTGATGTCTGGCCTAGCTCTTACCCCATTATGTTAGGGGCAGTTACTGGTTTGTAAACTCCTTCAGAAAAAGCCATCTCTTGTCTTACAGTTTCTTGGGTTTCCTGTATAGTGCTCAGTATAGTGAGTGTTCAAAAAGCATCTGCTTGTTGGTAACAGCGTTAAAGCTGGACAGACCCTGGGGTCATTCAGTCCTCTGTCATCACATCATCATCCTGTTGTGCCCTTAGATTCAGCGACTTGCCTGAGGTCGCTGCCGTGTAGGACAGGGACTAGTATCCAGGCAGGCCTGCTGATTGGAGGCAAGCCAGTGAGCTTCACTTTCTGACAGCAAATGGCCTTTGAGAATCGCTTCCTCAGTCTTTGTTGGAAAGCCTTCCATGCGTGGCACATATGAAATAGTAATAGTGAAGACAGTAGCTAACACCTACTGAACTCATACCAAATGTCAGGTGCTGTGCTTGGCTCTTCTGAAAATTAGCTCCTGGAATCCTCACAGCAGCCAAATGGGAGTAGGTCCCGTTGTTGTCCTTGTTCAGTAGAAGAGAAATGGATGCCCAGGTGAGGTGTCTTGCATGAGATGCGGTAACTTGTATGACCGCATACACAAGTTTGCCAGCGTGGAGTCGCCATACAATCTCACTTGGTATGATTCTGGATTCCATTTTCTTAGCCACTCGTTACTTGTCCAGCGTACTTCATGAGATTGTCATGAAAGTCAAATGAAATGACATACGTTGAACTTTTTTAAAAAATTAATTTTTGGCTGCATTGGGTCTTTGTTGCTGTGTGTGGGCTTTCTCTAGTTGCGGCGAGTGGGGGCTACTCTTCGTTGTGGTGCACGGGTTTCTCATTGTGGTGGCTTCTCTTGTGGAGCATGGGCTTCAGTAGTTGTGGCCTGCGGGCTCTAGAGCGCAGGCTCAGTAGTTGTGGCGCACGGGCTCAGTTGCTCCGCGGCATGTGGGATCTTCCCGGACCAGGGCTTGAACCCGTGTCCCCTGCATTGGCAGGCGGATTCTTAACCACTGCGCCACCAGGGAAGTCCGTGGAACACTTTTGACATGGACAGCGTTATACGGGTTTAAGGTGAGATAGCAGGATATTTGTAGTAATGAAGAATAGCCTGGCTCTTTTTGCCAACAGCAGGAGGAGGATTATGGAGAGGGAGAAGATGATGCCGAGGTCCAGCAAGAGTGCCTACATAAATTTTCTACCCGGGATTATATAATGGAACCCTCCATCTTTAACACTCTAAAGAGGTATGTGAGAAAAGTTGTTTGCACTGGGAGGAGAAAGTTGTGTAATAGACCCAAAAGCTGATACGTGAAATTCAGAAGAATGCGGTACGGGAATGGAAGGCCTCTAGGGGTCCCCCCACTTTAGAAGCCTGAATAACCTGTCTTCCCCCTCACCCTGCCACGGCTGTCCATCCCCATGCCCATCTGCGTCCATTTGAGTGTCACAGCTTGTTTGTTCCTCTTTTCTAGGTATTTTCAGGCGGGAGGGTCTCCAGAGAACGTTATCCAGCTCTTGTCAGAGAACTACACTGCTGTGGCCCAGACCGTCAACCTGCTGGCCGAGTGGCTCATTCAGACAGGTGCCGTGTGGGGGTGGGGTCCTGGCCCTTCCCCCAACACAGTACAGAGCCGCTGGGTCATCATCATGCTGATACACTGGAAAGGCCTTCTTTGTCTTCCTGGTTCTTTCTGTTTGTTTGTTTTCCTGGTTTTTAACACCTCTGTCAGTAAGAAGTGAACTTCTTACCCATTTTCATCGGCTTGGTTTTTATCTTTGATTTAATAATTGAGGTTCACAGATAACCCGCAAATGTGATTCTCATTGAGCTGTTTTCCCTACCGTGTTGTAGAAGTAGAGGATTATATGGCGTATGTTCAGTGTGTCATCTTTAAGAGGTCTATTATAGCAAGCAGAAATCATGGCTAATTTAGGACTGGGCATGATTATGGCTTTTAGCTACTATGATCCAAGTAGCGCCTCACTGTAAATCCTCTGTGCTGAGTACAGATGGCGTCGTGGGGTGGGTGCTGCCCGTAAACGAGTTGACTCCCTGCTGTCACAGTCATCACACATGAGTGTGCCCCCTGGCTGGCATCTGCTCTGTTCTGCCATGGGGGAGGGGGGGTGTTTTTCCATTTTGGCAATTTGTCCTTGTTCCTAGCGAGGCTTCGAAGATGTCACTGTCCTTTCCACGTAAACAAGCATCCTTGTGTGTTTCGCCCTGGACTCTTTTTTGGGTCTTACCATCGAATATGAGTAATATTAATTTTTATAAGAGGCCCCAGATCCTAAGTGGTCAGAAGCAGTTCTGTGATATCTGATTTGCACGTAAACTTTTGATCTGTCGACTTTTTCTAAAATAACACAGTGAATTGAGAGATTGCCATTTTCCATCTCGTGGCTTGCATTTTCTTTCAGGTGTTGAACCAGTGCAGGTTCAGGAAACTGTGGAAAATCATCTGAAGAGTTTACTGATCAAACATTTCGACCCCCGCAAAGCAGATTCTATCTTTACTGAAGAAGGAGAGGTGAGGAACCTTTTTCCCTTTTTTAATTCCAGCTCTTAGAGTCCTCTGCTGATTCCACCTCACGGTGGAGTGTGGCGCGTTGTGTCAGTCAGGGCTGGAGCTTCCACACGCTGCGGGGGTGTTCGGGGCTTGGGCTCGGCCGCCCGGCCACCAAGCAGCCTCAGCAGCCCGCGGCCTGCTTCTTCCTGTGTCGGGGACCGCGGCAGAGCCAGGAGCCCAGGGGCTCTTGCTGTGTCTGCTGCCACGACGTCACCTTCACTTAGGCGAAAGCTAGGCCTCTTACCTTGCTTTTTGTTTGTTTGCTTGTTGTCAGACCCCCGCTTGGCTTGAACAAATGATTGCACATACCACGTGGAGAGACCTTTTCTACAAACTGGCTGAAGCCCACCCAGACTGTTTGATGCTCAACTTCACTGTTAAGGTAGGAAGAGTCCTAGAGTCTGAGAAAAGATGAAAGTATTTATGAATGAGGGTGATTTTGACTTGGTTGGTTGTTGGTCTGTGTCCTTTGAAAAGATCCTACGTGCTTTATTTGTAAAGGTTTTCGTCATTTCACTTTAGTAAGTCATAAACATCGAGAAAGAGAAGCATAGACTTTGTATGTTTGGGGATCGAGTGGACTGTGTTTTAGGATTGGGCAGGAACAGGGGACAGAGCCTTGCGTTCGGAGAGGAGCCTCTAACAGCGCCTGGTCCATCTCCTCCGTCTCACACACGAAGACTCAAGGGTGGGGGGCTTGACTGGGACCACCAACCTAGTTAGTGGTGAAGCGGGGACCCGAGCAAGTTTGAGACCCGCGCCCAGCGCCCGTCCCTCCTCACCCCGGGCTCGGCCAGCGGCTGCCTTCCTGTGGGCGCCGGGCATGGCTCGCCAGCACCGTGTGCGCTTACTTCCGTGTTGCAGCTTATCTCCGACGCAGGGTACCAAGGGGAGATCACCAGCGTGTCCACGGCCTGCCAGCAGCTGGAGGTGTTTTCTAGAGTGCTTCGTACCTCTCTAGCTACGATTTTGGACGGAGGCGAAGAAAACCTCGAAAAAAATCTCCCCGAGTTTGCTGTAAGCGCTTTACTTGACGTGGCTCAGATCAGGAGGAGGCCGTTCGCATGGGGCCATGCATCTTCTAACGGGAAATGCTCTTTACTGTGGAGAGTGTGTGGGGCGCAGGGCACCTTCCCAGGTGGGGACTTGCATGCAGAACTGTCGGAGTCCGACTCTTCTGTCTGCCTTTGTCATTGCTGTGGTCCTGAAACCCCACACACTGTCTCCCTGCCGTCTTCCAGAAGATGGTGTGTCACGGGGAGCACACGTATCTGTTCGCCCAGGCCCTGATGTCCGTGCTGGCCCAGGAGGAGCAGGGGGGCTCGGCCGTGCGCAGGGCCGCACAGGAGGTCCAGCGCTTCGCCCAGGAGAGGTGAGAGGCTGCCTGTCAGCTCGCTCTCGCCCCTACCACATTGCCCTGTGTCCACAACCGAAGACTCTAGGTCCTCCTGTTTTTGACAGATAGGTAAACTTGCTTTTATCCAGTAGAGCTGAAAAAGTCGGGCTAATATTAAATACGTGAAGAGAGCTTGCTTCGTAAAGTTTTGCTTCAATGAATATTTGGTAAACGCTTTGCTGATCGTTGAATTCACTGTACTTACGAACCTAAGTGTGTTTATGAACCTGAATTCCCAATATATTGGGATTCATCAGTGGCACATGGCAGCAGTCCTGAAATAGCTCTTTAGTAGTCTGATGGTTAGATCGTGGTCCATATCTTACAGAACAAAACTAGCCCCTATTAGCTTCATTGTCTACTAATGGAGGCTTAAGATACTTAAGAAGTGCGTGGTTCCTTTTAGGAAGCCTCTGAGCTGTACTGAAGCATTCTTCCCCAGTTAGCTCTAAATGTTGCTTTCATGGGTCAGTTAGTAAACGTACCAGTGGATGAGAGAAATATGAAAAAACAAAGGGACCTCAACAGTTCAAAGCATAAATCTGAAAGAAGGAAGGAAGGAAGGAAAAGGAGAGAGAAGGAAGGAGAGGGCAGGACAGGGCGCCACCTCATCAATGATGGGATGTACGATTTTTTTTCATCAAGAGGCCATGACGCCAGTCAGATCACGCTCGCACTGGGCACAGCTGCCTCCTACCCCCGGGCGTGTCAGGCCCTTGGGGCTATGTTGTCCAAGGGAGCCCTGAATCCGGCCGACATCACAGTCCTGTTCAAGATGTTTACAAGCATGGACCCGCCTCCTGTTGAACTCGTGAGTTGCTTTTCATTTTAACCTTAAGATGGGACACCCTCAGTGCCTATCGGAAGTATATTCCTTTGGAAAGTTGTTCCTTTTAATTCTCTGAAGTCAGCGAGTGCACATTCCTATTGAAATGTTTCTGTCCTCTCCCTGGTCCTTCCTCATCACATCCTCGGCCCTCACACACCCTGAAGCACATGCAGTGGTGGACGTGAGTGGGCCCTCCTGCCATGGGTGCGTGTGGACTTACCTGCCATCTCACTCCTGTGTTCCTTTTCAGTGTGTTTGTGTGTTTCTCTTCAGATCCGGGTGCCAGCTTTCCTGGACCTGTTCATGCAGTCACTCTTTAAACCAGGGGCCAGGATCAACCAGGACCACAAGCATAAGTACATCCACATCTTAGCATATGCAGCGAGCGTGGTGGAGACCTGGAAGAAGGTACTGTCAGTTCTGAGAACTCATGGACTTTTTTACGGAGCCAGAAACCTCCTCTCTGTGGTGTAATTTGGGAATTTTGGCTGCAGGGAATCACGGGCCCAACTAGTGTCAGAAATGTCTTTTCTAGTGTTTCTGCATAAAATAAGTCAAAGTGCTAAATGTCTCAAGGAAAGGTGCACAGCATCTACGATACTAATTTAAACTGTAATTTGAAGTGTGGCTAAAGATACGAAACCGATTCCCTAAGCCACTGACGGACGCCGGTCTCCCTGACGGACGGTCTCGCTGTGTGACGGGGACACTTCAGAGACAGGGACGGGGGTTTGCAGAGAGAAGGGCTGAGGCCAGGTTACCCCAACTGCAAGGACGCGGGCACCGTCGGGATTCACCGCCTTCATGTGTTTTCAGAACAAGCGAGTCAGCATCAATAAAGACGAGCTGAAGTCAACATCGAAAGCTGTTGAGACTGTTCACAACTTGTGTTGCAATGAGAACAAAGGGGCGTCTGAGCTTGTGGCCGAGCTGAGCACCCTCTACCAGTGTATCAGGTGAGCACGTGGAGCTTCTAACCCTGACTCTCCGGGGAGGACGGGTTTGAGCTTTCATATTAAAAGCTCAAAAAATAAAACAGATTCAGAGATACTTATTCATCGTATTTATTTTCTCTTTCGTAAATAGAGGGAGAGCACTTTCAACTGTTCTAGCAGCATGAGTAATTTTCAGGTGTTTACTTGCCAGAAGTCTGTTTGCAAATTAGACTCAGAAAAAGGAAGACCAACCAGAATTACAACAGTTGACTTGAAGAAGAGGCTCTATTTACAGTAAAAGTTAGACCAACAAAGTACCACCTAGACAGAAGTGGTGGGTGTCACGCCAACTGTTTAAATAAGCATTCACTAGAAAAGCTGACACACAGGGTGGCCTCTTAGGCATTTGAATCTTCCTCCGTTAATTTGTCCTAGTGACAAAGAGAGGCTTTGCTAAATAAAGGTAAGCTTCAGCCCAGCCCACCAGGCTCGTGGAGTGTGGCGTGAATGGTCTTTTCCTTTCAAACCAGCAAAGTTGGTCCAAAGTCAGCTGAGCGTGGGATTCGGGTTCTCGAGCTGCGCGTTTGAGAGGACGCTGGTCTCGTCAGCCTGTTCTTAGCTCATCGTGTCTCCCTGGCAGAGCACGTTGTAGAGTGACGTGATGGGCTGGCTTGCGTTGGTGTTGTTCTGGGGTTTGCCCTTTAGAAAACTTTGTGTAAAGGAAGCGTTCTGCCTTGTTTACCTGTAGGTTTCCAGTGGTGGCCATGGGTGTGCTGAAGTGGGTGGACTGGACTGTGTCAGAGCCGAGGTACTTCCAGCTGCAGACGGACCACACCCCGGTGCACCTGGCACTGCTGGACGAGGTAGGGGCTGCGGACCTCCCAGCTCCGGTCCGAGGCTCTCGCACGTCTGTTCCCCGCCTTCAGAAGGCAGTCCTTCCGGAGCTGGTTATTTCTGTTCTAAATGAGGAGTTTCCTTTTAAGGAGCTAGTTTCGTTGACTCCACAGATCTCTCCGTTTTTATCAAGTGTCCCTGAAAGGATGAGGAATGGGTCAGAGGCTGGCCGGCCCTGGGCCGAGTGCTGGGCCCGCCGTCCTCAGCCGCGAGCTGTCTTTGGTGACGGTTCTCTGGGGCCGGCAGGGAGCCCAGAGGCTTGGCCATAGCGCTCAGGGTGGCTCCCTTTGGCCTCTTTGTAGATCAGCACCTGCCACCAGCTCCTCCACCCGCAGGTCCTGCAGCTGCTGGTGAAGCTCTTCGAGACAGAGCATTCCCAGCTGGACGTGATGGAGCAGGTGAGCGGGCAGCCCGAGGGCTGGGCTGCACAGCGGGAAGGCGGCCCCTTTCTCAGCCTTGTCGCCCCACCCGTGTAGCTCGAGTTGAAGAAGACCCTCCTGGACAGGATGGTGCACCTGCTGAGCCGGGGCTACGTGCTCCCCGTGGTCAGTTACATCCGCAAGTGTCTGGAGAAGCTGGACACCGACATCTCCCTCATTCGCCACTTTGTGACTGAGGTCAGCGCGCGCCGGTTACCGCTTCCCCCGGCAGCGCCCTTCTTGGCTTGATGTAGTCATCTGGTACCGCACTCCGGAGCCGTGCCGTCGGAGAGTCACGGTGATGACAGTGACACGGATGCCAGTCTACCAGGCACCTCCTACCTGCAGGAACAGTGTTTTACCTGCCTGGCCCCTGGGCGTCTTAATGTCGGAGATTGTCGGCAGGAAGCAGAATGGCGGGGGTTGGGGGAGGGGTCTCGCCGCACTGTTGCCGTCTGACTGGTAGTCGGAGCCGCTCACAGGCTGTGCTCCCCGTAGGTGCTCGACGTCATCGCGCCCCCCTACACCTCTGACTTCGTGCAGCTTTTCCTTCCTATCCTGGAGAACGACAGCATCGCCGGCACCATTAAAACAGAAGGTGAACACGACCCTGTGACAGAGTTTATAGGTAGGGTTGGCGTGAGCGTCTCTTGGCTGCAGTTTTCGATGTCATTGTTTCCCTCCTGCTTCTAACCCAGTGCCTGTTTTCCTTCCGTTTGCTAAAGCTCACTGCAAGTCTAACTTCATCTTGGTGAACTGATTCAGCGCATCCTCCAGAGCTGCAGCAGAACATTCCAGGAGACCCGCTGTGGAAAAACCCTTTCCAGAAGCTATTGTTGAAGAGGCCCAGTCAGCGTCTTGGAAGTGGGCTGTGGTGGGAGGAGGTGGATAACTTTTTTAAAAAGGAAGATGTCAGCAGTGTAACGGCTACTAGGAACAGTCCCGTCTCCTCGTGAGTCCAGGGCTGCCCCCAAGTCCTGTTTACAGTATTTCCCCAGTAGCGGAACTAGGTTCCCGTCACCTCTTGGGATGTAGCCAACTGTCAGCCCCGGGGCGGGGGGTGGAAATTCAGAAACTGAGACACTTAGATGAACTATTTTCAGAGTTGATTGATTTAAGTTTTCTCACAAGGCTCCATTGGTTAGTTCGTATCATTGCAATTGCTTTCATTTTCCGAGAACAAATAAAAAGCCCTTCTGCGGTTGGAAGGTGTAGGTCCCGGTGTTAATGTTGTTTTCGTGTGTAAATAAAACACTCAGATTCAGTTCTGCTGTGAAGTGTGCATTTTATTCATCCCTTGGGCAACTTGAGATCGCCATCCCCCCTCGGCCCCACCATTGACTGCAGGGTGACAGAGGAACTGGTGATGACAAGTCTGAAATGTTCCACCTCTTAAATACATCACAGACCACAGTCGCCAGATCATTTATTGAAGAAAACGGAGGTCACATCATTCGCTGCCTGGTGGCTCACGCTTCTTCAGGTAGATGGTGCGCTGCCGTCCTCCCGGCAGGAAGCCGTCCTGTGCAGGTGCTGGGTCGTCCCCCCGCCGCGACTCCCCGCCCCACCCCAGAACGCGTTCAGCCCGTGCGGCATCGCGGCGGCCGTCCCTCCTGGGCGCCCAGGGCCGTCACCGGCCATCACGTATGTGACGGCCAACCCCCAGTTCCTTCAAACCACGGCAGTACCACCCCAGTGCCCGTGAAGGTGGGATCCCCTCTGGTTACGGCTCATGCGATCATCTCTTTAAGAGCCGCTCCTCTGGAGACGTCTGCCTTAAACGATGGGGTCCCCGAATGTACAGCTCTCCTCGATGGCGAGGTTGTAGGCGGCACCCATGCCACCTCTGTAGGCGCTGGTCACGATGCGCATCCAGCCCCGCTCACCCTGTGAGGAGTGGGACCACGCATCAGCTCAGCTCCCGTCTGCGCTCCGAGTAGAGGGAGCCCCTCCCCTCCTCACTCAGCCTCAGGCTCGGGGGGTCTGCAGCGTCCCAGCCACCCGCTCGGCTGACCCTTCCCTTTTCTGGGACCCCTGTTCGGAAATAGCTTTTGTGAAATATTCAACTTGGTTAATATTCAACACGAGGGGTGCATGGCCCTGTTCTGCCGAGAGCTAATTAACTAAAATGTTGATCGACTCTTTAGACCAGATGACTCGACTACCTATTAATATCCCCATTTATAGTCGTTTAATAAAAAATATTGACATTTCATCACTTCGACATAAATCACCATCCCTGGGCTTCCCTGGTGGCGCAGTGGTTGAGAGTCCGCCTGCCGATGCAGGGGACGTGGGTTCGTGCCCCGGTCCGGGAGGATCCCACATGCTGCGGAGCAGCTGGGCCCGTGAGCCATGGCCGCTGAGCCTGCGCGTCCGGAGCCTGTGCTCCGCAACGGGAGAGACCACAACAGTGAGAGGCCCGCGTACCGCAAAAAAAAAAAAAAAAAAAAAAAAATCACCATCCCTGATTTCATAACAATGAATTTGTGTCTTCAGCTGTTAATGGTTAATACTAGGTCTTAGAAACGAAAATTCTGCCAGTTAATTTAATTCCCCTGGGTTTTTGACTCAACTCAAAAAGTATTTTTGAAGAAACTCCACGGTATTACTTAGGAGAGCCGAAAGTATGGCAAGAAAAAGAATGAGATGGTTGTAAAGGCATAAAAGCTAGCTAAATGGAAACTTCTAAAGCAGCACTTCTCAGCCCCCATCCCCCTCGGGAGACATCTGTCAATGTCTGCAGCCGTTTTCTGGATGTCACAGCTGGGGAGCGGGGAGGAGCATCTGGCGTCTACCGGGTAGGGGCCGGGGAAGCTGCAAACGCGCTACGAGGCACAGGACGGGGACAGCCCCCGTGCAGCGCAGGAGGACCTCACCCCACGTGTCTGCAGCCTGGAGCCCCTCTGCTCAGGGCCACGGTTCTCAGCTACGAAACCCCCAGAACCATCCAAGTGAGAGGAGTCGCAGTGGAAATGTCTTACCCATGGTTCGCCCCATGAATTCCGGACGATCCAGTACTCCGTCCCATGGCTGACACCCCAGCCGGCCACGGAGACTATGTGGTTTATGTAGGCCCTGTTGCGGTATTCAGCATAGATGCCGCCGGTGTAGTTAGACATCTTCTCCGTTGCCATTATACCGCAGCTGAGAGCAAGCAGAGAGAGAATGAGCGCTTTCAATAGCCATCGTTGACCATTGTTAGGAAGAGCCGTGTGGATCCAACTTAAATAACACGCACCTGATGATTCTGCCCAAACTTCTGTAGTTACTCACCTGGCATCCTCCCTACCAAAGCTGTACCAGCCGCCCCAGAGCACTGGCTACACTCTGGGAGCTGTCCATGGATGTGTCCTTCCCTCACAATAATCCTACGAGGGGCACATGGGCTACTGAGCTTTACTTTTGAGAAAACTCACATGGCAGCTGTCTCCAGCCCTGTGGGTAAAGTTGGCCAGAAGGAAAGGGGTGAAAATCACCTGGGTCCCGTTTACTAGAAGCGTGCACGCCCTCTGCGGGCAGGGGTCTCAAAGCTCACCTGATGGGCCCCTTCGCATAGATTTCTGCCATCATCTTTTCCCTCCCGGAGACGGAGCCGTAGTCGCCAACTTTCCAGAGGGTGTAGTTCTTGATGACGTGGCACTCTCCGAATTCAGTGCATGTTCCACACTGGTTAAACTTGTCACACTCTGGGGACAGCACGGAAAGTCAGCGTGAGGCCATTTCCCCGTTAATCCCTGAACAAAGTAGCACGCCCAGACCCAAACTCCACTTGTCTAACTGAAGGCTCCATCCATCAGCTAATAATGGAAATCTTCTTGCCCTCGGGTGTTTAATTACCCTCTGCTTTCAGCTGCAGGAGTTACAAAAAGCCTTTCCCGGGCCTCGGTGGAAAGAAACGTTAATTAGCACACAGTAGGTGCTCAAAAGCTCCACTTTTCCTTGAAAGCCGGGACAAAGGCCTTTGCACAATACTCTACAGCTGAGAATAGAGTGTAATTAAATTATTCACTTTTAATAAGATTGTATTGTTTCCCCACGTTTGGGGAAAAAATAAGCATTTTCTTATTCTTTCGGTCTGAGAAGGTATAATAATTAGGCCTCAAAAAACAGTGCAGCTATTAGATCTGGAAGACTCCACACCGTCTCCTGCATCCTTCCTGGGCCCTAGACAGTATTACTTCTCACCTTGTCCATCCTGCCTTGGCCCACAGCACCACTTTCTACTGCTTTCACATTACCTATTTCTGTTACAGTTTTGTATCTATCCAGACTCCTTCCCCAAGACATTAAACTCCTTGAGGATTAAACTGTTGGTTTAATTTGTCCCTTGGACACCAAATGCCCAAGACAACCTGAAAAAAGGTGGATCTGTGGCCACATTTGCTAATACAAAGACAGGACTACTGGAACTTGCCTGGTGGCGCAATGGTTAAGAATCCGCCTGTCAGTGCAGGGGACATGGGTTCGGTCCCTGGTCAGGGAAGATCCTGCATGCCACGGAGCAACTAAGCCCGTGCACCACAACTATTGAGCCTGCAGTCTAGAGCCCACGAGCCACTACTGAGCCCACGAGCCACAACTACTGAAGCCCACGTGCCTACAGCCTGTGCTCTGCAACAAGAGAAGCCACCGCGATGAGAAGCCCGCACACCGCAACAAAGAGTAGCACCCGCTCGCTGCAACTAGAGAAAGCCCGCGTGCAGCAACGAAGACCCAACACAGCCAAAAAAAAAAAAAAAAAAAAAAGACAGGACTACTTATTGCAAACAATCAGGTGCCGATGAGTTCCATCTGGCCCTGTTGTCCCAGGTGGGCTGGAGGGGCCTGGCCGAGGACAGACAAGACCGGTTCTGGGTGGATCAGGGCTCCGAGGACCACCTGGTTCCCGATTCTGAGCCCGCGGGGGCCCTCCCTGCTCCCCTTCATCCTGGACTCTTCTTCTTGGTTCTCTGACGCCTGCTGCATCTATCACTTCAACAACTCACTGGACCAGTTTGGGGAGATGCTTGCTGGCCGGGCAATACGGCCTGGGAGGCAAGGCGGGGGCAGCCTGTGGGCGTGGGATGGCGCCTTCAGAAGGTACAGGGGCCTGAGCACACCTTTTACAGATGGAAGGGGGGGCAGAAAAGCCCCCCGGTCTCCCCACACACACCCCCGTCCTCCCCACTCCTGTCTCAAAAGGCCTTTTGAGTTGGTCTCAGCTCTCTGCTCTGGTTACGAGGGAGCTCAGACAGGTGACTTAAAACTACCCACTGTGGGGTTAGGGTTTGGGCTTTTTCTTTCCTTGGGTTTCCAAGGGGAGCACCCTGAAAGGACCGTGCCGACTCCAGGGCCCCAGGCCAGCTTGCATCCGCTGGTCCGTGCAGCACCCTCGGCTCCAAATCCACCCAGACGCAGGCGGCCGGGACCAGGGTCTCGAAGCAGGCCAGGCCCGCCTGCTCCCTGCCTGCTCGCCACTCCCAGCTCCTGGAAAACACTCTTCCCTTGATGAGCGATCCCCTTACAAAGGGCCATGAAACCACCAAAATGCCAACACGTCAAAACCCAAACACCAGGGCCCGGCCTGGCTGCCGGGCACGCAGGCTGGAGATCCCAAGTCCTTTTTTTGTTGGTCTTCCCACCAAGGATGCCAGGCCCCACCTTTCCCGTCCCCCCGTCCCACTAGACACACAGCGGGAGGGGGCTCCCAGCTCCGTCCCATCCTTCCCAGGGCCCCGGCCACGAGAGAGAGAGAGAGAGAGAGAGAGAGAGAGAGAGAGAGAGAGAGAGAGAGAGAGAGAGAGAGAGAGAGAGAGAGAGAGAGATGAGCAGGCCCTACCTTGGTCCTTGGCCTGGTAGTTGTTACAGGTCTCATCGGGGATGCCGTGCCGGTGGGCGTACTCCCACACCGGCAGGTCATTGCCCCCCTCGCACGAGCCAGCATTGCCGCAGTCGATCACGTGCTGCACGGACAGCAGTACGGAGGGCCACGCTCCCTTCCTCTTGATGTTGATCCGGTCTGCGGGGGCAGCACCCATGCTGGTCAGCACCCACCCCACTGCCTGCCACCCCGGGGGCCACGCATCCCTCTCTGGAGGGCCCTCCCCTGCTCCCTGGGGTCCCTGCTCTCCAGAGAGGCCTCCCGGGCCCTTCCTGGTACCGATGCCCACCCTCCCCCCACTACGAATGTCATCTGGGCAGGGCCGGGCATGTCCTGCCTGAAGGCTGGTAGATCCCCGAGGGCACCGGGGAGCCAGACTAGGGGCCAGTCGGCGACCCCACTCTCACTCCCCATGCGCCTGGGCCCACACACCCCACGGGGCAGCTGGGGACGGCTGAGGGCAGCCACGGCCCCCCGCTCCTTGCCCCCCTTTCCCTGTACAGACAGCATCCTGTGGGGCCCTGCAGCCAACCATACCACGGGCCCGCCACCTTGCTTTCCGCCCTCCTGGAGCGAAGATTCCGCAGCCGCCCACCTCGTGGCCGCATCCCGAGTTCCCACCTCCAGGTCAGAACTCACCACAGCTGCTCCTGTTCCTTCCCTGATGACGGCGAGCAAGCGGCCAGGCCCTCCACCCACCAGCAGCCCCCTCCAGGCGCCCCCTTCCATCCTTCCCTCCTGCAGCCCCCGGCCCCCTACACCCCTGGGGTCACCTCCTAGGCCCTTGGGCCCCCAGGGCTCTACATGCGGCCCCACAGGGCTTGTGGAACCCACGGCCGGTCACCAGCACGTGCCCCAGCCCTTCCCCCAGCGCCCCTGGATGCACCGCCCAGTGCTCCTCCGCGGACCCCCTTGTGCGGGTGAGCACCGCCCTCCAGCCCCCGCAGGTCTCCCCAAGCTCCTCAGCAGCCTCCCACCGTGCCCGCCCTGGGCGCTCGAGCCTCCTCCCCGGCCTCGCTGACCCTGCAGCTGACACTGCTTCACCCAATAACCCCTCCCGCCTGAGGGTACCGGCCCGTTCTTCAGCTCTTGGTGTCCAAACTGGGTCCCAACACGGAACAGGGAGCCAGCTGACACAGGCTCTGCGGGCAGGTCAGGGTTTTGTTCTATCTGCCTGAAACCTCGCAGGGCTTCAAGCGGAACAGAAAAGGGACCCGGCCTGGGTCTGAGCTGCTCCACCAGGAGAGCAGCAGGCGAACCAGGCGGCAGCTCCGCAGCAGTGCTTGGAAGGTAGAGTGCAGCCCTGCGGCCCGATGTTCTGAGGGTGGAAAGCAGGAGGCCGGCTGCCTCTGGGCCTGGGCCTGAGCGAGGGAGGGATAGCATTCTCCTGGAGTGATCAGGGAGGCCGGGGAAGAACCGGTTTGGGGGTGAGGGTGGTGGCAGAAAGGAGGAGCACGTGAGGTTTGAGGTGTCCCGCGGGGGGGCGTGAAGGCCGAGTCCAGGTGCAGGGTCCCAGGGAGTCCAATGTCCAGAAGTTAAGCGGGGTGGGGGTGGGGGATGAAGTTGGGGCCGGTGAGACAGAGACTGGGGGCCTGTGGCTAAAGGCGAGGAAAGCATTTCGGGGAGGGGCTGATAGAGCACAACAGGGCGGGGCGAGGCCCAGGGGCAACCACCAGACCTGCCCCTGACGGCCCCGAGCCGGTGACCTTGGCGAGGAGCTGGCAGGCAACTGGAGGGGGTCGGGTTAGCAGGGAGAAGGTGGGGACTGCAGGCCCCTCCAGGAGCCCAGAAGTGGGGTGGCGGCTGGAGACGGGGTGGGGTTCAGCGCTGGCCAGGTCTGAGCATCGGCAGGGATGGCCTTGTCCAGGGGCTCAGACGCTGGACGGCCGGAGACAGGAGGGAAGGTGGCAGCTGGGCCGGGCACCGTGGAAGTCCCCTTCTGGGGGCTTCTGTTTTCTCAGTGAAAGAGGAAGAGGACGCCTGCTGCTAGGGAGGCCGTTAGGGGTTGGAGAGCAAGAGGGGAGAAGCAGTCATCTGCCCAGGAGACTCCACTCCAGCAGGTGGAGGGCGGACCTCTGAGCAGGGACACGCCATCGCCTCCAGGCCCCGCCCTCCTCTACAGATGCAAATCTTGGCATGTGATTCCCTCCCTAAGATCCCTCAGGCTTCTGCCGGGCCCCTCCCCTGGGGGTAGGGCCCCTGGTGACCTTCTCAGCTTCCCCCACCCACCCTTAGGCCCCTGCCACAAAGGCCCTCTCAATTCCTCCAGGCCAGGGAGTGCGCCATTCCTGCCAGGCCTTCGCCCTGAGCCTCTGGCTCGAGGCCCGCCTACACCCTGCCTGCCTGCCCGCCTTGGGCCCCTGAAGTCTCCCAGCGGCTCCAGGGGTTAAGCCTCTGCTCCACATTCTCCAGGGGCCCTGTCCCTCTCCATCCCGGTCAGGGACCTCCCCAGCTGCCCAGAAGAGCTCCTACAGCTTAAAATGGGGCTCAGGGGGTTCCCTGGTGGCCCCATGGTTAGGACTCAGCGTGTTCACTGCTGTGGGCCGGGGTTCAACCCCTGGTTGGGGAACTAAGACCCTGCAAGCCGCGCGGTGCAGCCAAAACACACTTTTTAAAATAAAATAAAATAAAATGGGGCTCAGCCTAGCCGCCCCCACCCTCCTCCTCCCTGAAGGGCCAGAAGTGCAACCCAGCCCCCAGGAGAGATGGGGCGGGGCCCCCACGAGGCCCTGCCTGATGCCCCCAGTGCAGCTGGCTGGCCCTGGGGTCCAGACGCCAGCCCCACCCCTCATCCTACAGACAGCCCAGCTTCCGTGCCCTGCTCCCAGCTGTCACTCCCATAAAGGCCTAGTCTCCTGACCTCCCTGCCGGAGCCTCAGTTTCCTCATCTGCAAAGTGGGAGCAATCACAGGGCAGCCAGGAGGCTTACATGGGATGAGCCATCCAGCATAGGCCAGGGGCGGTAGCCACACACTGGCTTAACACAGTGCCACAGGGCAGGAGTTCGAAAGATTCCGGCGTGACTGCAGGCTCCCGGAACCCCGAGCTGAATGAAGGCCCAGGCTGGTGTGAAGTCCCCCTCCCTCCCCTACCAAGGCAGGCCCAGCAGCCTTCTGGAGCGGCGCCGATTTCGGATCCCTCCCCGCCCCCCAATCCTGGCCTCGAGGTTTCCCGGCCTCGAGGTTTCCCGCCCTCGCTGCAGCCAGGCGGATAAGGCCCAGATGAGGAAACAGCCAGCCTTGCTCAATGTTCCAAGCCCAGGGCTGGCATTCATTTCAAATATTAACTACGCTGAAAAGCAGCTTCTCTTCCGCATACCCAAACACCAGCAGGGTGTTCGGTGAGTTTGTGGTTTGAGCCCCAAGAGCCTAGCTCACAAGCTTCGGGACAGATAAGCCTCCTGGGAGCCGTTTGTCACAGGTCTTCAGTCCTGTGACTGCCGGGCGTCCGCTCCCTTAGGCCTGACGCAGACACCGCCCCATGCCAGGCTGAGTCCTGGCACAGAACTGCAGGCCCCCAGGACCCTGGGCTGCAGCTGCCGGTACTGACAAAGAAGGCAGCTGGACGGGCCCTCCTGGCCCACAGTCAAGAGGGGCCGAAGTCCCCGACCTACCCGCCATGGCACTGGTGCTGCCGTGGGCCCAGCAGGAGCCACAGTACTGGGGGATGTGCTGGTTCCTGGTGACACTGGCGTAGTTGACCCCATTCACGTTGCGCCAGTCCCAGCTCTTGGGCAGATCCGATAGGGACAGGTACTCGTGAGGCCGGGGATATGTCCTGGGAACAGACCACCACCACCGGAATCAGCACTGGGACCCCTGGGGGTCGGGCGCGCAGGCACCTTCCCCAGCGCCCTCTCCCTTCCCCAAACTGAGAGCGAGCGGGAGAGGGCCATCTCAGCCGGGAGACGCCCCTGCCCGCTCGGAATCTCAAGTGGGCAGGGCACACACGCGCCCCCGCAGTGCAGGAACCAGACCGCTCCGCCAGCGAGGCTCCAAATGCCAGGGCGGCGAGGCTAGCCTGCCTCCTGCACCGGTGCGCCTCGTCCAACCCCGCAAATGGGAAAGGGCGCGCCCCCAAAGCAACGGGGCTGGCCTTGACCCTCAGAGGTCAAGGGAGGCTGGGCGTCCTGGTTCCTGGCACCCCAAGGAGGCGGAAGGGTCCCCCAGGCGGGAGAGGGCGCGAAGCCCCGGGAGATGGGCAGCCCCTGACCACCCCCCAGCCGCCCCGACCTGCGCCCCAGCTGGGTGAGCTGGTCCCCCCGCAGGGGCCGGTAGCAGCCGCGGCCCGGGCGGAAGTGGAGGCCGGCCCGCGCCGCGCCCGCCGGCAGCACGAGCAGCAGTAGCACCAGCTGCGCCGGCCCGGACGACGCCATGGCTCCCTCGCCGGCGCGATCTGACCCCGACTCGAATCCCAACTCGGATCCTAACTCGGATCCCGCGCCGGTAGCTCCTCCGCCAGCTTTCGCCCCGGCCGCCCCGCCCGGCCCGGCCCTTAAGGTGGCTGCGCGCGGGCGGGACACTCCCCCGGGGCGGGGCGCGCGGCTGCCCCCGGTGACCCGGCCCCGCCCCGCCCGGCCGCACGGCCCGCCGCCCGGACTCGGGTCACGCGCCAGGCCTCGGCTGACCCCAGACCCGACCCGGCCACCAGCCACGAGCCTCCCATCCGTCAGACCTCATTCACTCTCGGGCATCCCCACCTTGGATTCTTGGGACCCTTGGCCCTGGAGAGGTGCCCCTCTCCCCGCATCCCACGTGGGCCCAGGCCTCCGGGGATGGGCAGGGGGTCTCCCCGCAGGACTGTGCCCTGGTTTCATGTGGGCCTGAATCATTAATTCTACTTTCCAACTTCCAAAGCTGCTGGGTGAGGTTTCTGCTGACAAAGTGCTTCATCTTCAAACAGAGAAACAAAAGCAGAAGTGGGACCCTGGGGGCCTTGGTTTCGTAACTCAAGAATTTCCCCTCCCCCCGCTCCTCCTGAGTGGCGGTCACCTGAGCTGAGCACAGAATGGCCTCCCTGGTCCTGGGAGAAGAGGGTCCAGGCTTTTTGCTTTAGGGCCCACAGCCTTGGCTATAGGGTCCTCAGATGCAGGGACCCTGCTCTTCCCTGGACGACATGGGCATCCCCACACACCCACCCCCTCTTTCCCTCTGCCGACACCAAACCTGCAATCAGAAACCACGGTGGCTGCCCCGTGGACTTCCAGCCATTTCTGTGACGACCCTTGGAAGCCCTGGGGCACCCACGGAATCCCAGGAGGGCTTAGTCCCTGCTCCTGACACGCTATTGCTGAGGCAATGTATAGACACGGCCTCTACCTATTGAGGTCTATGTGTTGAGGTGTCTCTCTTTTTTTTTTTTTTGCGGTACGCGGGCCCCTCACCGCTGCGGCCCCTCCCGCTGCGGAGCACAGGCTCCGGACACGCAGGCCCAGCGGCCACGGCTCATGGGCCCAGCCGCTCCGCGTCACGTGGGATCCTCCCGGACCGGGGCACGAACCCGCGCCCCCCGCATCGGCAGGCGGACTCTCAACCACTGCGCCACCAGGGAAGCCCGAGGTGTCTTTTATCTTCCTGGAAAGTGGGCTCCTCCGAACCCTTACTGTGAGTCAGTTCCTGGTTAGGAGGTGGGATGGAGCTGCCCACCCTCCACCCCGATCCCGTGAGAAAACGTCCAGGTTTGAGCAGTGGGGATGGGGGCACAGAAACCACGTCTGCAGAGGCTGATTTGCCCGAACAGGTGTCCTGGCCCTGGCGCCAAAGCCTTTCCCTTCCCTCCGGTGTAGCAGGTGTGGGAAGGGAGTTGCCAGCCAGGACTTCCCCTTCCTACCCCTCTTTCCTCCACGGCCAAGGTGGGTCAGCCAATCTGTCCTCCATCCACATGAGGAAACAAGCCGGCATGGTTGTCCCCGTGACCCCCGTGACATCTGTCATCCAGGTGGGGTCTTCCTAAGAGGTGGGTGTTTGGTCTCCTCCAAAGAACAAGCTAAAACCTCCTAGTTGCTGAAGAACGATCAGAATGGTCCCAATATTGCAGGGTGACAAATATTTTGGGGCCCCCCAAGTCCCCATAAGCGGTCAGGGCCCAAGAGGTGCAAAGTCCAACCACAAGTTTTATAACATGGGACACAGACGGTCCCTAGGCCCAGCCTCTGATGACTGCTGTGAGGTCTGGGGCTGCATCCCTAACGTTGGGTGAAAATCATGTGCCGGGTTACAAGCTCTTCGGTACCTGCCGTGTTGGGAGACCTGGATGTTCTGAAGGCGCCCTGGGATTCTCCAAGGAGGTCCACGTGCGTCAGTGTTATGACAGGCAGGGCCGGCGTCATGGGCTTGTGACCTCTGCCGTCAACAGGGCCCAGAGCACGTGGTGTGATGCCGGGTTGCCCAAGGTGCCCTGTTTTCGTTTTGAGCCTTAGGTTGCAGAGCTGGGCCTGCCAGATGACTCAGCCTCCGTAGGCCAGGGCCTGCAGCAAGGGTCAGAGCGGGGCTTGGGGGTCAGGGAGCACTCAGCCCTGGAGAATGCAGGTTAAAGGGAGGGACGGTGACATTTTCAGGCTGGAAACGAATAGGACATCCAGCGTTGACAGGTGGTGATACAGCAGGGTTTTCCTGCCCTAGAAGCAGCTCAAACTCAGAGAGTGACAGGAAAATCGGGCAGGAGGAGGGGGAGGGAGGCCAGACATTTGAAACCACAACTTTCAAGGCAAGAAGAAGTAAATGAGTTCTCCTGTGACCCACTCTGCTTCTTCAGAACCTGTGACGGGTCCAACGCGGAGCCGAGCCCCTGGACCCTTTCTTCCCCTCTGAACCTGGCTGTGGTCCGCCGATGCACGTCCACCTGGCCCACGGCTCTGAGGGGTGAGCTAGCCGCGTCACTTTAGGGGTCACTGAAACCGCACTGGGTCCCTTAGAGCTGTGTTCTGTTGAGGGAGGGGGCCACAGCCCTGACCGCCTCTGTTAGCCGAAGGCATTTGGCCCTAGGAGGTCTCTGAAGGCGCACAGGTGAAATTCAAACGCCGCGGGGACGGAGGGAGAGGAGAACCTGCTGGACTGGCCGCCCGGCTCTCCCCGAAGCAGGTGCACCTGAGCGGCAGGTTGTGCGGTCCCTTCCTGGCACCGCTCTGCATGCCTGTGAGGGCAACGTGCAGATCATGACTGTCTCATCCGCCTGGAACAGAGGAGGCTCGGCAGGGCCCCAAGGTCGGCTGCCCTCAGGCCATCCTCACCTGTGTGTCCCCGTGTGGAGCACATCTAACGCATACTTGAGACTCAGACCCTTCCCTGAAACCAGGACAAAGGCCTCTCCCTGGGAACCCGGCCGGCATCCCTGCACTCCCGCCCCCTGGGCTGTGTCCACAGGCAGATACAAATGACAGTCTAGAAGGCTCTCCCGTCTGGGAAACTCTTTTCTCATTTGATCCTCCAAACAACCCTGTGAGGTGGGAATCCGATGCTGTCACCTATTTTATAGGTGGGAAGACTGAGGCTCCAGAGAGGTTGAGAGACCGGTACTCAGCCCAAGGCTCACGGGTGGCGGGTTTGAGTCTAGTTCCTTTTTTCTTTTTTAATGCCCCGTAAAGTCTCCTGGCGAACATGTGATCCAAGGCCACGACGCAAAAGCCTATTTGCTTCTAAAAATAAGGTTGACTTGTCCCCTCGTCCCAGTAAAGAAATCACACACTTTACAGGTAGGCCAGGGCCGGCCCGGTCTCCCAACGGGCAGCAGAAGAACAAAGGTGAGTTTTTGTTTACCGTGGAATCGCCTCGAAGTCCTCTCCTCTCCTTCCTTCGTGCCATGTTGCTTGCCCGCACCCGGTAGGCTGCAGACATTTCCTATGGCTCCACATTCCTGAGCTGAGCCACATCCTGGATACCGCATCTGTCATTAAAGATGCTGGCGGTGACAGAAGGCAAGTCTGGCTCGCAGGGCACCGTGGTCCCCTCGCCAGCTGCAGGCTCGCCTCCATCCACGTGGCCACTGGGTCAGATGCTCACGCTGACCCTCTGCAGCGAATGTGGGTCAAGTTCGTGGTCCCCAAATGCCATCGCCACCACACCCTCTGCTGGCCGCACAGCCTCACTTGGGGGGGGAGCTCGGCTCCTGGGGGTCCCATTCCTGAGTATGTCACACCTGTCAGTAACACCTCAGAACACGCTGGCCACCGCCCACCGGCCAGGTCACGTCCAGCCCACCCAGGTGCTGGCCCAGGAGCCCTTGCAGAGCGGCCCGGGCCTTTCACCTGGTCCAGTCTGCTGGCGCTCTAAAGGACAGTCGGCAAACATTGCTGACCACCTAGGTTGCGCCACGCCACTGACCCAGCCCTGGGGGCACAGGAGTGTCAGTCCCCGCCTGCCCAGGGCGAATATTCTAGCAAGGGGCCACGTGGAAACAGAGGCTCGAAGAAGAATGTGCTGGCTACAGAGCAAATGGGGCCTGGTAGAGACAGGGCCTCGCGTATCTGCTCTGGGACGTTCTCTTAGCCATCCAGTGAGTTGGGATTGACTGATGAGGACGTAGCCATGGAAAGTGCTGGACCTTTCAAGCAGAAGGGAGAGTGTGTGCAAAGGCCTTGGAAGGCCAGCACCCGTGGTAGGGGCGACCAAGTGGCAGCAGAGGTGGTTGGAGAAGAAGGCGGCAGGGCGAGGTCCCGGGGCTGTAAACGCGCCTCTCAGCTGCTGGCGCTCTGGGATCTAAGACCATGCTGCCCGCTGCCCGAAGGCCGCTGCCCTCGAGGTGCAGGGCTCCTCGTCATGCACCGGTTCCCACCCAGCCCTCCCCGTCCCTCCCTCCCGCTCGGCCTCCTTCGGCTCCCTCCCTGCTTCCGACCGTGGGCTTTTCCCATCAATCTGAACAACATATCAGCTGCGGTAAGAGCAACGGTTTTACCCTGGTGGCCGCTAGTTTCCCTGGAGAGCAGTGGGCGCGACCTTTTGTGTTCTATGAGCTCGCTCTGGGAGGATGGATGGAAGGTCAGGTAGAGGCCATTGTGGTCGTGGACAGGTGAGCTGGTGGTGATAGGTGAGGGATCCTGCTGAGAGATCGTGAGCATGGGCACGTCTGTCTGGGTGGCAGGGCTGACAGGACCCAGTTATGGACCAGAGGTGAGGAGAAAGGCCCAGCTGGAGGCTGTCTGGCCGGTCCGCCTCTTGACACCTGGAGTCATCCCTAGATGTAGAGGTCCGCAGACCTGCGACCCACCTCTGGTTCTGCCGCATCATCCTGGGACTTGAGCTGTCGGGTCCGTCTCCAAGCCTTAGTCTCTTCTACCAGATGGAGAGGAACCATCCCCTTGCCCAGAGGTGGGCTAAAAGAGGTATCAAGAGAGATGGGTGGCAGAGAACTTGGTAACGGCCAGAGAGAGGGAACTCGGCAGGTGTGTCTCTCATTCCTGGAGGGGATTTCCTACTTCGCCGAGGTCCCTCGAGCCCCCCAAATAGTAATCAGCCAATATTTGTTGGATAAACGAGTGGATTTCTGAGACAGACAAAATGGAGATTTCTTGGACAAACACGGAGCTGGAAGAAGTATATATTTGTGCTTGATTTCACATGTTATGTTTATCTCTCTTTCTGCCACTGAACATTATGAATCGGGAGCTGCACACCTTGGGAGACGGGAGAGATACAACCGAGAAGGTTAACGTCTCCATACACCCTCAGAATCACGTCAACCCACGGGAAGTGTGTGTGTGTGTGTGTGTGTGTGTGTGTGTGTGTGTGTGTATGTGTTTCTGTGTGTGTGTTTCCTCCTGCAAGTCAGAGATGCCACAGCCCAGGACGCTGATTCTCAATGTACCCAGAGAGACGGCACTGGACCATCTCGGGTCCAGTGGACCACCTGATGGCGAGAAGGTCTCAAACTCCTCCGTGGACCTGGGCAGCCTGGCTTAGTGAAAAACAGTGACTAGTTTTTTAGTTAGTCCCTTTCTTCTTGCAGTTACTTATTCATCCTCCCCGAACTTTCTTTTACAGTAAGAGAACGCACGACGAAGCAGAGTACAGGCAAGTGGAACTCAGTTCATCTGATGATCTGCCCACACCCGGCTGAGTCACTCCTAATGGCTCCTCAGATGTCATTTTCTCGCTAAGACATTTGGAAAAATTTCTACCTCTGAATCACAAGCAAACACTATAATTCACCCATCTTCTCTAAGTTATGCAAGGAAGTATGATGCCCTAGGAAGTGGAAGATCAGGGGCGGATGAAATCAATGAATTCTCTGAGAACTTTGTTTTTCTCCTAATCATTCATTTGCCGAATGCAGGGCTGGGGGAGCCCCACCCGGCCACTGGGGTCATCTCCAGGGGAAGTGTGGCAGCAGCCGATGTGGCGTTTCTGGATGACGCTTGGTTTTCCTTATCGTCTTGGTCCTGTTCCCATAATAGACCCGAGTGTCATCCAGGAAGGGGCTTGCTGTCACCCCATCTTCTTGAGGACGGCTCCTCGCGACGAAGGGCTGGCCACTGGTACTTAATGATTTCAGTGTCCTTGGGCGAGCGGGGTCACCCCTGGTGCACAGGGCAGTTTCGCTCCTGCCCTCTGCCCCGCTGAAGCTCCGCTCAGGGTCCGTCACCATCACCTGCCTTTGTCACAGCCCTTCTCAGGGGAGATCCAGATGATTTTGTCATTCATCACAGATGGCCGCTTTTAATCACTTGCTGTGCTTCAGGGCAAGGGGTCACCTTCAGCCTGACAGGAGAGCAGACCTTGGGTCTCCCCCCGCGTGAACTGTCACACACTCACCTGTGTGGCGGGAAGGGGCCACTTCTCGGGGACTGAAAAAGGCACTGTGTCTTCAGCTCCTCACTGGCTCTCGCTAACCTGGCAGCCAGAGGGGCGCACGTTCCCCAGGGGGCAGGTCCCTTCATGAATAAGGACAGGGGAGCAGAGACAGGCTGGCGTCAGACCTGCTGCGTGTCCAGCCACCCTGTGCTACCCGGACGTGTTAAGTCCAGATGGAGGGCTCTGTGTGCCACAGCTAGCTTAGGCCAGATACACGGTAGGTGCTCAGGACCCAGGGTGCTGCTGCGTCTACGCAGTCAGCTGCATCGCCGCCTTCCATCCTGTGAAGCTGACTTGGAAAACACTGCCTGCCCAGGGGTGTTGAGGGCTGCTCAGTCCTCGACGCAGACCTGGGCCTCGGGACCGTCATCCCGCTTTCCAGCTGAGACGGCTCAGGTCTGGGGAGAGGTGGGCCCTGCTGAGCCGCAGCCTCTCTGCCTGGCATCCGCCCCCTACCCCCAACCCCCGCCCCTGGCAGCATCCCAAGCTCAGCACATGCCGCCCAGGCTGAGTAAACACTGCTGGCCGCGCTGGAATCAAAGCAAACAGGGTTCCTCTTCTTCCGCCGTTTGGCCAGCTGCCCCATTAACAGAAAAACCTTTTAAGCGCTCATCTGGAAACCTGGCAAACTGAGGTGACCAAGAGAGGCGTGCTCCAGGGTGGAGGCTGGCGTGCCCAGCCCGCTGCGCCCTGCTCCTCTGGCCTGCAGTGAACACATGGAGATCAAGGGTGTCCCTCAGGCCAGCCCCTGGGCCCTCCCAGCAGCTCTGCCCCCCACCGTGTCCTGCAGCGTCCCAAAATAGCTCGTGTGCTGACTCCACGTTCGATCCTGACATCCTTGTTCTTTGGAACAGTTTACGCTTTCAGCCTGGACCACCTCTTAGGGGACGGAGGAAAGCGCCCTCGGCACCGAGCCCCACCCATGAGGGCACACTCGAGGATAAATACGTTCTCGGCTCTAAGAAAACGCCCTTCTGAGCAGGGCTGCTCAAACTCGCCCAGCTGTTGGTCTGCCCTCAACAAACATTGACTGAGGCCCTGTTATGTATCAGGCACTTTGGGGACTCAAAAGGTGAAACGACACAGCAGCTCCCATGCTGGTGAGGAGATAAGGCAGGAGTAGAAGTAATGAGCAAACACAACCGTATGTGGAAACTGCCACTAAAGCTCTGGGGCCACCAAAAGGGGGGGTGTCCCTGACCCCCCAGGGTCTGATCTCGTGCTCCAGCCTCAGAGTCTGCTGGGCAGGGGAGGGCGGGCTGGGCAGGTGGGGACACAGAGGGAAGAGGAAGGGGCGAAGGCACTGGGGTAGGGAGAGTGGGGTGACTTCCTTGGAAACCGAAAGGTTCATTCTGTGTATGTATGTATTTTCTTTAATTAAAGTATAGTTGATTTACAATATTGTGTTAGTTTCAGGTGTACAGCACTAGATCTATATACTATATATATATATATATATATATATATATATATATACTTTTCTTTTTCAGACTCTTTTCCCTCATAGGTTATTACGAAATATTGAGTATGGTTCCCTGTGCTCTACAGGAGGTCCTTGTTGGTTGTCTATTTTATATATAGTAGTGTGTATCTGTTAACCCTAACCTCCGAATTTATCCCTCCCCTCCGAATTTAACCCTCCCCTCTGCATATTTTTTAATTTGTGAAAAATACTGCTAAGCACATGCAGATTTCTTCCTCTTGGATGTACACAGTCTCCTCGTCTCTTTACCTTGGGGAGAGGCCAAGTTTGGACCAGAAGCAGGTGTGGGTCATGTGGTCATTCAGCTTTGAGTAGGAAGAAATTTCTGAACTAAGAAATGTTGCCAGAGTCCTCACCTTGTTCTAAGCTTGGAAAGATTCAGCCTTGCTTAACCTCTCTCTCCACGTATCACGTTGTTATTGTTGCCCAGCTGTTTCAGAGAAAGTTGCATGGTGACCTTGAATACCTGGCAATATCTCCTGAAAACAAGGATTTGCATTTGCATAGCCCCTGGGCTAAGATGGAGTTCAGAGATTATAACATGGCTACACTGTTACTATCCAATCTACACAGTCTGTATTCAAATGTCCATAATTGTCCCAGTTGTGTCCCTTACAGCAACTCCTCCTCTGGTCCAGGACCTGACCCAGAGTCACACGGGGCTCTTAGTCAGCACACGGCCGGTGAGGTCACCAGACAACGGACAGGAGAGGTCCTGCTGCTGACTCCGCGGGACAAAGTCCTTCTTCCCCACCTGTGGGTTTCCTTCCCAGTGTTCAGCTCAGGTCTTTGCTCTGTGGTTGAACTCCTGGGAGTACTAGAGGCTATCTTCCCCAGAAAGTCCTTTGGCAGTAACTTCCCTGCCCATGTCACTGACCTCATGTCATGGGCCCCCAGAGCCCTCTAGAAAGGCACGGGGTTTAGGAGTTGACAGTCAGGCTGGGGCGTGCGGGGTGAGAGGTGATGGGCCGGGGGCTGCTGGTGGGCGTGGTTTGCTGGGAGCGCTGGGCTGAGCACCTCCTGTGTGGCTGGCCCTTGCTGGGCATCAGGGAGATGTGGCTGGGAGTCCGTTTGGGTCTACGGGACTTCATCGTCTGGTAAAGGACCCAACAGCAAACAGTGAGCCCCCCGTGACAAGAGCGAAGGGGCAATAAAGCACAGAGCTGGGGGTCGAGGGGGCAGCCAGGCCCTGGTCTGGGCAGAAGGCCCGACGGAGCAGCTGCAGCCTCTGCATGAAGAGTGGCCTTGGCATGTCAGGGAGGGGCTAGTGAACACCAGTGTGAACACTGGGCTGGGCGAGAGCAGTCGTGGGCTGAGAACCTGAGGGCCCAGCGTCGAGGGAGCTGGCTTCCAGAGTCCTCACCACACAGGCTTTCTCAGGACCAGAGTTTGGAGGCGGTGCTGGGAAGGAAGCTTGGGGCCAGGTTAGCAAAGGCTTTGATGGCAAGCAGGGGAGTATATTTTCTTTACTTATTTTTTAGAAGTATCTTTTTAAGTTTTAATTTTTTTTTTTTTTTTTTACTTTTATGGCCACACCTCGCGGCATGTGGGATCTTGGTTCCCCCACCAGTGATCAGACCCGCATCCCCTGCATTGGAAGCGTGGAGTCTTAACCACCGGGCCGCCAGGGAAGTCCCAAGCCAGGGAGTTCAGATTCTACGTCTTGACTGTGGTTTCCCAAACTCCCAAGAATCCCATGTCACCCAGACAAATTTGGCCAAGTTCAAAAAGCACACTTTCTCTTATTATCATTTTACTACTACACATACTAGTTAATTTTTTCTACTAACATCCAAGTATACAACATAAAAACTGTCCACCCGTGTTCCCCTGACGGTCACCTCAGCGCCACCAGTGGCTTTCAGACGAAGCACGGCTGCAGGCGAGGGAGTCATGGCAGGTTCTTGAGGGAGGGTGGGGAGACGTCTTAGTGGTCGTATGTATGACTGTGGTGAAGCCACTTCATGCTCTGGGATTCGTGGCCTCATCTGTCAAGCGATGTGTTTAGACAACAGGATTTCTAATAATACAACTGGCTTGGATGGGAAAGTTCTCTGGAGGTGGTCCTGGTCACCCCAGTGAGCTAGGAGTCTCACCAACTTGGGGCCCGGAGCCAGCGCTGGTGCCCAGAGTCCACCATGGAAGGCCTAGGCCTGGTGCCAGACTTCCACGCACCTTGAACGATGGCAGCCTTTGGTCTTGAACTCTAGGAAATGACCAGGCAATATTCTGTGTTGGGAGAGGAAAAAACTCCCCCTCCACAAGGATGATAGGGGGAGGGCTGGGGCTGGGCCTCTGGGCTGGACACACCCTCGGGTCACCCTGGGAGGTAGCCTGGTCAGCTGGTCCCATCGCTGCGATGACCAGAGCTGTGTGGGGCTCACAGCGGTGACGGGCGGCTCTCCCAGAGACTGGGGACCCTGTGAAGATCTTGCCCTTGGGCACAAAGCAAGGATGCGTGAGATCGTACACATTCAGATCGGCCAGTGTGGCAACCAGATCGGAGCCAAGGTAAGGAAAGTTCGATGACTAGTGCTGGCCTTTCCATGGTCCACAGTGCAGCCAACTCAGAAGATCCCCCAAGTTAGCAGGACGGACGGGGAGCCCAGCAGATGGAGACGCTTGGTGGGTATCTGACTTATTAAACGACACCTGTAGCTCAGGAGACCCAGGAAATAGTAAAGGCTTAAAGGGTTAATTTAATTCATGTTAATTCTGTTGACGGTTACATGTGTATAATATACCTGTCAACCATTTTTACTCTGATCACTTTAGCAATGAACTTTTCATATCTAAAACCAGGAATTTGTCTCAAAACAGTTTTCCAAAGTTTCTTGGGAAAATTTTTACACCGTATTACTAAGATATCTTTCCCTCCCTCCCATGTTTATGTTATAAAGTTAAAAAAGATCAACTACTATTTTATTTCAAATGCAACAGAAAATGAAAGAGGTAAACCTAAAAGTTTTTTGGGTCCAGCAGCAGAAATAATTAAAATATATCCTCTGGAATATAGCAGTTTTTCTCCTTCCCCCTTAAATTTTTCTAAAAAATACCTGGTACTGTTGGCCAATGCTAAACAACAGATGCCACAGCCCAAGGTCTCCAGCCCTAATTTTAAGATGATCAGTTCTACTATGTAACAACTGTCTCTTTGCTATTTCGAAATTACTTTTACTAGTACGAATTGCATTAAAAATTTAATTGCATTAAAACTTTAAAAAATTTAAATGTGATAAAATGGTATAAAATGTACCATCGTAACCATGTTTAAGTGTACAGCTCAGTAATGTTGAAGTATATTCACACTGTCGTGCCTCCAATCTCCTAAATGCTTTTCTTCTTGCAAAACTGAAACTCGGTACCATGAAACACTAACTCCCCATTTCCCCTCCCCCTGCCCCTGGCAACCGCAATTCGCCTTTCTGTCTCTATGAATTTGACAGCTCTTGGTGTCTCATATTAACAGTATTCGTCCTTTTGTGAGTGGCTTATTTCACTCAGCATAGTGTCCTCAGTGTCTATCCCTGTTGTAGCCTGTGTCAGAATTTCCTTCCTTTTTAAGGCTGAATAATAGTCCATCCTACAGAGAGACTGCATTCTGTTTATCCAGTCATCTGTCAATGGACACTTGGATTGTTTCCAACTTTTGGCTATTGGAACTAGTGCAGCTATGAAAAAATGAAAGTCTTTTAATACAGGTGTTTAAAACCCGGGGCAAAGAAAAGGACCGCTTGCAAAGGAGGTGTCACCCTTCCTTGCCGAGTGATAAGACGTTCAAAACTGAAACACACAGAGACGTGGGAGGCATGGGCCCCAACTGCGCTGAAGTTGGAAGACAGGATGGAGAAAGGACCCCAGGAGGGAGAGGAGGGTCTAGACAGGGTCTCAGCTCTGAATCCAGAACTGTGTTGTCTAGTGGTTAGAGGCCCAGCAACTACTTATTATTTGGGGCCATAAGAGCTTTAAGACATACATTTAATTTGTGCTGTGAGAGAACTTAAATTTCTTTCTTTTCCCACACCCTGAAGAGTGCTGATAATTTACTATAAAGTAATCTTGTTCATAAGACCAAGGCCACATCAGAGCCATCATTTACAAGATGTGGTTGGGAAAACACCCCAGGGGATTTTAACATAAATGAATGTATTTTCATTGCGCTTTACTATGTGCTCCTTCAGGTAACGAAAAGGGGTTATTATCTCAGTAACTGTTTCCATTCCATATAAAGAGCTTGGCACCTACCTATATTCATAGATACTGTAATGCGATTGGAAGTGTAGTATGTCTCAGGTAGTTACAAGAGAACAGCTACGCATAATTCTGAATTGAGCGAATACCTGATCATCCAACTGCACACAGTTTAAAAGCGCGCATAGGCGTCTTAGTGGGGGGCTTTTGGGAAAACTGCATGAAAATAAATCCGCAAAGTGAAAGGGGATATTATTGTGAAATCAGATAAGAATTCAGTTTATTTTCACGTAATGGGATCTATACTTTACTAGCTGGAAGCACTGTAAGGCCAAACTAGAGATACACTTCTGATGAGAAACTCTAAAAGAACAGCATTAATGTACACAAGGGCCTGAATTTAACAGGAGCAAAATCCAATTTAATATTTTATGTGTTGACATTTTATTGAAGCAGTTCAGGCTGACATAAAAAATCTTCACTTCATGGTGAGCAGAGGTGAAGAGTACGTTACGCCATGGGGTGGGCAGTTAGGAAAAGGGCCCCCAAGACCATGCTGGGGACGGAAGCGGGCCCAGGAGCCCTCACTTCCTGTCTTTCTGCTCAATGTGCTGTCGCCGACCTGGTGCTTGTCGGGGTCCCTCTGGACACTGACCTCCCCTCCTTCTGCTTTCAGTTCTGGGAGGTGATTGGCGAGGAGCATGGGATCGACTGGGCCGGAAGCTACCGCGGGGACAGCGCCCTGCAGCTGGAGAGGGTCAGCGTGTACTACAACGAGGCCCATGGTAGGACCTCGCTGTCGGCCCCCGTCACCAGCCCCAGGGACGCGGCAGAGAGAGGAGGTCCCGTGAGACGGGAACTCCAGATGGGGGATGTCCCGAGTGACCGAGGGCAGGACTGGCCACTAGAGGGTCACTGGTCTCTGGTCACTGGAGGGGGGCACACTCAACACAAGCAGTTTAGGCCCCGACCTTCCTTTCTGGGTTTTATTTTATTTAATGAATTGATTTATTTTTTAATTTTTTAAAACTTTTATTTCAGCTGTGCTGCACAGCTTGTGGGATCTTAGTTCCCCAACCGGGGACTGAACGCGTGCCCTCGGCAGTGGGAGCGCGGCAGTCCTAACCACTGGATCACTGGGGAATTCTCCCTTTCTGGATTTTAAATAAAAAGTAGAATCATTTCCAACAGGAACAAAATCCCTGTCGCTGGCAAGACAACAAACAAAATGGACAACGACGGAGAAAGTTATTTCTGCAGCGTTCTACAGATCTGTGTGACCGCTGCTGCAGTCCCAGATACGATTTCCAGTCTTTCTATCACAGACACCTTCAGGGAGGGCTCTTTTCTTCTGGACCCGTGTCACAGGGTTCTACTCTGATGAAACATTAACCTTTAGAAAAACAGCAGTTGGCTCACTTCTTCCTATTTTTCCACGCAGGTAAGAAATACGTGCCCCGAGCAGTCCTGGTGGACCTGGAACCTGGGACCATGGACAGCATCCGATCCAGCCGACTGGGGGCCCTCTTCCAACCAGACAGCTTTGTCCACGGTAGGTTTTCCTGGAAGGTTCCAGCGGGAAGAGAGGAGCGCTTCCTGGTGTGTTGCTGCCGACACCCTTCCCCCGACCCCAGCGGGCTAACCGAGTCCCTTGTGCCGCAGGTAACTCTGGGGCCGGCAACAACTGGGCCAAGGGCCACTACACGGAGGGGGCCGAGCTGGTGGAGAGCGTGCTGGACGCGGTGCGCGCCGAGGCCGAGGGCTGCGACTGCCTGCAGGGCTTCCAGCTCGTGCACTCGCTAGGCGGGGGCACGGGCTCGGGGATGGGCACGCTGCTCCTGGGCAAGATCCGCGAGGAGTACCCCGACCGTATCCTCAACTCCTTCAGCGTGATGCCCTCGCCCAAGGTGTCGGACACGGTGGTGGAGCCCTACAACGCCGTGCTGTCCGTGCACCAGCTCCTGCAGAACTCGGACGCCTGCTTCTGCATCGACAACGAGGCCCTCTATGACATCTGCTTCCGCACCCTCCGGCTGGCCACGCCCACCTATGGCGACCTCAACCACCTGGTGTCCCTGACCATGAGCGGCGTCACCACGTCGCTGCGCTTCCCAGGCCAGCTCAACGCCGACCTGCGCAAGCTGGCCGTGAACATGGTGCCCTTCCCGCGCCTGCACTTCTTCATGCCCGGCTTCGCGCCGCTCACGGCCCAGGGCAGCCAGCAGTACCGCGCGCTCTCAGTGGCCGAGCTCACCCAGCAGATGTTCGACGCCCGCAACACCATGGCCGCCTGCGACCCCCGCCGCGGCCGCTACCTGACCGTGGCCTGCATCTTCCGGGGGAGGATGTCCACCAAGGAGGTGGACGCGCAGCTGCTCGCCGTGCAGACCAGGAGCAGCGGCTGCTTCGTGGAGTGGATCCCCAACAACGTCAAGGTGGCCGTGTGCGACATCCCGCCCCGGGGGCTGAGCATGGCGGCCACCTTCATCGGCAACAGCACGGCCATCCAGGAGCTCTTCAGCAGGATTTCTGAGCACTTCTCGGCCATGTTCAAGAGGAAGGCCTTCGTGCACTGGTACACGGGCGAGGGGATGGACATCAATGAGTTTGCCGAAGCCGAGAGTAATATCCAGGATTTGGTGTCCGAGTACCAACAGCTTCAAGATGCCGAAGCAGTTCCGGAGGAGAAGGAGGAGGTCGGGGGCGAGGCAGAAAGGGAACCAGGAGATAAGGGACATTAACCATGAGAGAAGCTGCGCGAGGCTGGCTGCGGCGTGGAGTCACGTCCAGTGTTCTCGCCTAGGATGAGTGAGTCCCCACGGCCGTCCCCGGCCAGTTCTGCACCGTAGCACCGCGACCCACACGCAGCCACCCAGTATTAGCTTCAACACAGGACTGCGCGGGTGGGGAAGTACTGATGGGCAGTAGGGTCTTCTGCTGGCACCGACTAGCCTTGAAGAGCTTCATATCCCCTGCCCACTCTAGTCGCTTCTTTTTAATAGCCAGGTGAACTTATGGTAAAGCGCTCCCTCTGTTTAAAGATCTGGACTGGCTATTTGCTGTGTGCCTAGCACTGCGCCAGGCACCAGGGCTCCACACGTGAGCGCGCGGGGAGCCACGGCAGTTGAGGTTAAATTGTAGATGCTGTAGCTACGCTGGTAAGCGTCCCGGAATCTGTACTCGGCATCCCGGGCTGCTAAGGCTCTTCCTGCAGGTTCTCTCTTAACTCGCTGCCCGCAGCCCACCTGTTCACACCTGCCGTCCTCCAGAAATGCCAGGTGACTGCTTGGCGTGCAGGAGGTTCGCAGAGGTAAATGGGCTTCAGCGTCCACTAGTAAATTGTGGAGACTGTGTGTACGTTTCAACGTACCAGCTGCAAAGGGCAAAAGGGAGGAAAGGAGAGTGGCATTCCTTCCCACAAATACCCGGGCAAAAAAAAATAAAAAACAAAAAAACAAAAAACGACAAGCAAACCTCGAGAACTTCAAGCCTCTGGCCTTTATGTCTGAAGAGCTGGCTTTTAACATAGGTGCATTTGCATACGTTTAAGTTTCTTATTAATGTTTGATTCTGAGAATTCATTAATCATCATCTCTGGTTTTCCTTGTAAAGGCTATCTCGAAATGCCCTTTTCACTTTCACGCGGCGATCACCTCCTGAAAGCTCCCTGTAGCCGCTCTGTTCTTTAAAAGGGCACAGGCGCGCTCAGCAACCATTCAAACGGAGGAATTGAGCAGCGGTGGCTGCAGTGTCCTTCGCAGTTACGGAGGACATCGTCTCATTAGGGAACTTTTACAGTTCAAATTAATTTGCAGAAGTTGCCATAATGTTTGCATGATCATGCAGCTTTAACCATTACATGATTTTAATCTGCTCACATTACAACAGGACCAGATACACAAAAGCGTAATCAGATCATCCATAACTTCTTAATTACAGTTTACCTATTCCTGACATACAGCACTGCCATCCCTTCCAGCGCCGCAAGGGTTTTAATGGCCTTCTAGAATTACCACGGAGCTGTCCTATTTGATCCATGGGTAGCTGGCGACAGGAGGAAATATTTACTTGCAGGCAACTGGATTTGCTCTGTAATCTGCAGTAACGAGGTAGCCGGTGAATGGGTGACAGGAGCTCATTTTGAGAAACTTCACTCTTTTCATGTAGTCTTATGAGGAAATAACTAAAACATGTACCAAGAGAAAATTGTCTCGCTGTTGGTATCATGACAAGTCTTCTATTTCCAGAATTACAAAAAAAAAAAAAAAAAATTTAAATACTTTCTACTTGTGGTTCAAAAAGCACTAAAAACAAAAGTAGATTTAAAAGTAGATTTAAGGAACTGCACCTAAACGACTCCTAGTTTGAAGTTCATAACTTCCTTAGATGCTAAAGACTTATAACCTGCGATTACATAAGAATTTACACACGATTCCTCTAGCACTTTTTTCACTTTCTCAAACCTGAAAAGGCAATTAAATAGATGCAAGAAAGGATAAAGATCTAAATTAAAAAAACCCTGCTGATTTATATTACTGTAAAGATTTTTGTTTGCTCAACAGTAATCATTAAAATAAAAGAAATACAATTTTAAATGGCGAAATTGCTTTATTTCGGACTAAATAAATTCCTTTTCTTGGAATTCTAACCGTCCAGACTGATTAATGTGAGTAGTTAAAAATATTTTCAGAATGCATCTCACCATCCTACTCTTTCGTATGGTAGAAATAGATTAAAAAAAAAAAAACCAAAAACCCCACTAGAAACCGAAAGAAATCTGTCCCCTGTGATTTTGAAGAGCCTATTCCTTTAGCTGTATGGTTGCTACAGCGACATTGGTCTCTCGGAGACCAAGACGGTGGAATCAGAATTTCAGAGCTTGTCTGATTCCTTCACTTCACACACGAGAACACTGCGTGAGTGAAGAGACTGAATCCCTCACAAATCACTCAGGTGGTTAGTGAAATACCCACAACAAGATCTGATCAGGGCCCCCTGGTAGTCTGGACACAGTGGTCCTGCCACCTCCCAGCAGGGCATCACAGTATCGGTTCAGGATTTTTTAATCACAGAGAAAGAGCCTCAAAGAATCTTTACTGAGCAGTGAAATCTGTCCTTTACTCAGTTGACTTTTAATCCTTTCCACACCACAAGCCCTGTCCCTAAGTCTCTTTTCTAATTATCCCATTTGCCTCCCGAATGAATGACTTATCTCTAATTGAATTGGTTGGGAAGAATTTAGCCCTTTGCCTATCAGTTACTTTTATTTGCCTGGTACCAAGAAGGCCCCACGGCCTTGTGATCTATTTATTCCCGTCCCTGTAATGAAAGATGCCTCCTGGTACCTTAACTGTGGGGACCGGAAGCATGACAACTGAGGGGCCTTGACTTCAAAAGAGCAGGACAACAGCCTGAGGCACAGGGCACAAGGGGCTCGTAGGCTGCTTCTGTCCAGCCCTGCAGCTCCTCGCGTGCCCCATGCCAAGAATGAGATAAAGCCTGTAGGTCAAGTGTCCAGGGCAGGAAGTCCTCTCCAGAAGCCAACAGCAAAGGCGTTTTCTTGCCCTCATCCTTGGCATGGCGGAGTGGCCGTGATAAATTATTGTTAGCTTAAGTACCAAGCTGAGAACCTGTCCTGGGGCAGAAGCTAAACCGGTGTTTCAACATTTCCTGTCCAAGTGTCTCTCTCCATGTCCAGAAGTGGGTAAAAATCAAGCAGTTAACTTTGCAACTTTGTAAGCTTTGGGGTTTTACTTGGCTGAGTGCCTTCAAGTTTCAAAGAAAGAGAAAAACACCCTGCTGGCAACAATTCTTCAACCCTAAATATTTAATAGGTAAACGAATCGCCGTGAAAACACCATGGACCTGCTGTCACGACCATGCCCTAGACCTGCAGTCCAGAAGCTTAGATTTTCACGTCAGCTCGGCCATCAGCTCGGTAAGCATGTTGCTGAGCGGCTTTGCCTCGTTTCCTATGAGAAGTGCTCCCAGAATATAAAGATTCACTTACAAGACAATGTGAAAAGTATCTCGTGCTTAGCGAATTTCGACAATAGTACTTCTCTATAGCTTTGAAGTGCACGATAGAAAATGAATACTACAATTTAGCATTTCTTCTCATCTACGCTTTCCATAATTATTCGCACTCAGCCTGCTGAATCGCACCACCTGGATACGGCTGCCGGCGCAGAAGGACGAGGCCAGCAGACAACCCGGCCCACCCCTGACCCCAACCCACTGCTCTGACATGACGTCTGCAATTCAAAGATAAGGGGCAAGACAGCCTCAATGATGGAGCCGAATTCTGTCAATTACGTCACGAAAAAGAGAACCTTTTCTTTTGAGACATTTTCAAAATGTCTCCTGGATCCCTCTGGTCACTAGATATGATATCTGTTCTCCCTTTAACTTTTTTTTTCTTTTTTTCAGCTGTACGTCTTACAGGACCTTAGTTCGCCGACCAGGGATTGACCCCGTGCCCCGTGCAGTGGAAGCTCGGAGTCCTAACCACTGGACCACCAGGGAATTCACTGTTCTCCTTTAAAAAGCCCTGGTTCGTATGATCATAATCCTGCAGTGGTGTGGTAGTTCCCAAACAGAAAAAGTCCGAGAGAAACCAAAAACCAACAGCAAGAGTGAACTGTACTTTAATTTATTGGCATTGTCAATCTATGAACAAGACAGGTTTTTTTTTCCCCCCACGAAGGGGGATCGTTTTCAATCTGCCATAACACGTGCCCACACATCTTCACCATGAACATGCAGCATTTCAAGCTGTAGTCAGGGTCTAGGAGGAAAAGAGAAACAGCAAGTTGCCAGTCCTTCATGTTTTCTTAAAAATCCAACACGAATAGGGAAAGTAACTTCCTTATAATGAGCAGTATAATATGACTGCAGATCTCCTTCACTCGGTTGGTGATAAACCCTGGCTCTCAGCTGTAAAAAGCGCAGGTTCATGTGCACTGCCTTAGCCGAAGAGGCACTTCCCTGCTAAGGAAAACCAAACACTCTCCCTGCAATAAAGAAACACTCTGCCTTTAAAAGACGCTAAATCCCCTATGCTGAGGCGGTGGGGCTGCGTCCCCAGCACGATGGATAGAGAATGGTCACTGTTCTGCTTACCGGAGCTGGACACTACTACTTCCTGGCCCAAAGGACATTACAAGGTGGAGGGAGTTCGATGCGGAGTCTGGCTCGGCCATGCTGCAGGCACAGGCTGGGTGATTTTTCTCAGTTAGCTCGTTGTTAAAACAAAACCACCCAACCTAAAACCAGGTCTCATTCCTCAGAATTATGAGATCAGACAGAGAGCCCCAGAAAAAGGGCTCAACACCGCATCTCCAGACTTGTAATAAAATATTTACTAATTCAAAATGAAAATGAAAAGTGCTTAGGGGAGACAGTTCCAATAAGTACAATCGCTCATAACCACAAGCTGCCAGAGGATTACTATTTATCACATTTCCCTGCAACTGCGGGTCTGAAGCTTTTTTAAAGCTAAACAAGAAAATTAAATCTGAAAAACAGCTTTCCGGTAATTTGCCTCGCTTGATCTTCGAAATAATAATGTCAAGAAAGCAGTTTAGAGATCAAATCACTTTAATAGTTTGGAACACAAAAGTCTGAACTTATCAACTGTACGAAACTGCCTTACTTTGCATTGCCAACATCAGAAGTAAAATGAACCAAACTCTGAAAACATAAATTTAGCCAAACAGTATTCACTGCAGGGTCTTGCCGATTTTATTGCTTGATAAAATAGCAGGACCCTTGCCTGTACCTGTAGCCCTACGTTCGGGAAGTAGTGATTTGTGAGAACATGAGCAGATGTGGGGGAAATAAAAACTCAAAGAACTGTAATTTTTCATGCTCCTGAACTTACATCACTCCAGTAACAATTATAAAAGTGGGGAGTTTATCCTCCGAATTATTTGATTTTGTGCAGACACATGAAACAGGTTTAATTAAAATAAGATGGCTTTCTACCTAGCATTGCTCAATGAACTGAAAATCAACGTGGCAGGTTACTTCTGCTTGTCAGGGCCTCGAAATGACATTCTTTGATGATGCCATGGGGCTTCCACAACCTGTATGCGTGACATTACCATCCCACTAACTTACTTCTAGATGTGCTGATGGACCAAATGTGGACAGAAGGCAGAACTAAAATTATTTTGATTTTTAAAAGCTCTCTAAATACTTAAGATGCAACTCTTTCTCTAAATCCACCAACAACTTACAGATTATTCCTTTTTCACTTTCACAATTTTTATGCTGCTGCCAGAAGTCTTCTCGGTGTTTGCTTTGAATCCCGTCTTCAGCGCATCCCTCACTGCTTTTGCACAGATCTGGGAGTATCGGATGTAGCTGGAGGAACACGAGAGACAATATAAAGCTAATTATCAATGATCCAGCCAGACTTGCTGTGTGACTGTGCTTTTGTTTTTCTTCCTATACTTTTCATTTTGGTTGGATTGTACATCATTGTAGAACTGAACTTAAAAATGACTAATGCGGGGCTTCCCTGGTGGTGCAGTGGTTAAGAATCCGCCTGCCAATGCAGGGGACTTGGGTTCGAACCCTGGTCCGGAAAGATCCCACATGCCGCGGAGCAATTAAGCCCATGTGCTCCAACTACTGAGCCTGCGCTCTAGAGCCCACGAGCCACAACTACTGAGCCCGTGCGCCCTAGAGCCCGTGCCCCACAACGAGAAGCCACCACAATGAAAAGCCTGTGCGCAGAAACAAAGACCCAACATAGCCAAAAAAAAAAAAAAAAAGTTAATTAATTTAAAAAAAAATGACTAATGCAAAAGGAATCTATACAAAGAAAAAGAAGAGCAGAAAGAAATGTATCAAAGTCTTAATTGGGGTTAGGTGATTTTTGGTTTTTCTTCTTTGCAGTGTTTTCTCTTTAATACATATTAATTTGAAATAAAAGATGCATATATTAGAGAAAAAAACCCCACAGCACAGTAAACAGTCCTAAATGTTAACAGAGGGTATGAGTGGTTTTTTTCCATTTCTCTATTTAAAATTTTTTCTTTTATTATTCTTGTAAGGTAAAGTATACATAATTAAAAGAAGGAAAAAAAACTATTTTGAATTAAAACAGCTCTACTTCTGATTATTTAAAGGTTTTCCTGCGAATATTGGATTCTGCTTTTCAGGCCTGCCATTGAAAATACTTCCCAAGCAAGGTTTCTAAATTAAACGGAGAAGTCCTTAGAGAACACCATCAATTCCAGCAAAATATCTAACAGCCAGCTTCCTGTTTTGTAGATGGACTCCCATCAACATCTTATTTTCCAAAAGATGTCAGCTCACTTTTTACACTGTTTGAAAACAGGAAGGACAGAGGGGAGGGAGCTGCTGACTATTTTCTCATGTTTCAGGTTTGTTTTTTTGGGCCAGAGATAGGAGTTCCAATTCTTGCTTCCACTCCTACTAACTGGTGAATTTTACGCTGTTCCATCTTTTGGGCTAATTTATTCTGTAAAAACAATGGAACAAAGCAGGAGGATAACAGTATTTGCCTCACTGGTGGCAGGGAGGAGGAAAGACAAAGTGTGGAGAGCAGGATTGCCCCACCTGTCTCGTAGGAGGTGCTTAATACATGGTCCCTCTGACTGGGGCCATCATCCTTCCAACTGTACAAAACTTTGCTTGACCTTGAAAGTCAGGACACACTTGGGTTGCCCACAGTCACATACCCACAGACGGTCACTACTAGGAGGTGCTACTTAATCTAGTCAAGCAACAAGGTGTGTTAACCTGAGCCAGGTGAGCGGCTCAACTGGGTGCACAGGCAAAGAAACCAGGTGTGACACCTAGATCCATGGTGTCTCCATTTCGCCAGAAGCCATGTCCTCCAGTGGGTTCCATAGTTTGGCTTCCCAAGAGCCACCACTCACCTTGTGGCAGAGTTTTGTACACCTTACCGAGGGCTCAGCCGTTTTACCAATAAGGAAACCTGAGAGCAACAGGAGCTAATTTAATAAAAGATGGATATGCCATTTTAAAAGGCCCCACCTTAATGCTGGAACGGCCAGGTATGGTGACCGTGGTTACCTCCAGAGACCTCTCTCCTCTCCTTCAAGTTCTCAAGTTGTATGTGGCTCTGTTACTTCTAGAACGTCAACCGAGTGTAATTTAAAGGACAAAGGCCCCGCGGGTGAGAAGCGCCGTCCACGGGAAGACACGGCACTTGTCGAGCGCGTTCAAGGCGGCGCACAGGTGCTCGGCGGCGCCCCCGGCAGGTGCGGACAGGTGCTCGGCCCCGGCGCGCCCGCATCCCACGGCCGTGAACCCGGCCTCCCCGCCCGCAGGCCGCCATCTTGGGGCCGCACTCGCCGGGACCACCCCCACCCCCGTCGCGCCCGGCGTGACCTCCGACCCCGGTTCGCCCCGGACCTCCCCGCGCCCCAGCTGTCCGCCCCTCCCGATGTCCGGCCCTACCTGAGTCCAGCTTGTCGCCAGTACGCCACCATGATGTTGCGAGAGGGGGCGCGTCGGGCCGAATCCCGAGGACCCGTCAAGGGCGGCTCAGCGTGCAGGCCGGCTGCCGGAAGGTCAGGCCTGAGAAGCGGAAGGGGCGGAGCTCCGGGCCTGCCAATCCCACCGCCCCTTGCCCCGCCCCGCCTTCCCGAACGGCCTCTGCCGTCTCATCGCAGAATCCTCCAGGCTCCGCGAGCCAATGGGGGCGCGCGGCCCGGGCCGCGGGTGCCAATCCCCGGGCGGGCGGGCCGGTCGGCCGCGCGTTCCTATTGGCTCCGCGGGCTTTCGTAGTGGCTCAGGCGGCGGCGGCCGGGGCGGCGGGGCAAGAGGGGAGTTGGAGGGAACGCGCGGTCGCGTAGCTTCGGGAGCGCGAGACTCGGGGCCGCGTCGAGGTCGGTGTCGGGGCGCACCGCCCCCCCCCCCGACCCGACGGCCGCGTCCAGACCTTCATGTTGACAACACTCAAGCATGTCCGCCCCGAGTTAACAGTTAAAACGAGCCGCCCCCCGACAATCCCTAGGGTTTCAGGCCGGCCCGGGGCACCAGAACCTGGCCGGGGAGAATGAACTGGACATCGGAGGGAGGAGGGGAGGAGGCCCAGCGCGTCCAGCTTAAGAGACAACCTCGCGGCGCAGAGCCGGCTCGAGCGCGCGGCAATTAGGTGAATTCTTACAAGGAAAAGCATTTCTTTTGCTCCTTAGTTATTAAAAAGAAATTGTAATCAGGAAAAACATCATAGTTAAAAGGAAGTTTTTATTAACAGGAAGGTTTTTCTTAATTCATATAAGATCCATCTTTAACATTAAACAGGATAATATGCTCCATAATCCGAGAGTCTAATTCTAACCCATGAACACTCTACTCCAGTTTAGTCCTCTCGAATGCCTGCTGTTATTTATATTTTAACAGGTAAAAGCCATTACCTACGAGCTACTTAACGAAAAGTAACTACACTGGAAGATGAAAATCTATAGAATTTTGTCATTAGATCAGAGTAAAAAAAAAAACAGGATAAAATTTTGTTTAGAAATCTTTTTATCATTAGGGTATTCTTATACTTTTCAGAACAAGTATAATTTTCAGAAGTTATACAAGGCAACTTATTATTAAATATCATTATTTAGCAATGGTTTGTTTAGTTGAAATGTTATTTTAATTGTAAAAACCATCTCCGGTTACAAAAAATAATCAAAAACCTTATTGGCTTTAACTTGCTTTTACAAATGTCCTAAGAAGTCGCAAACTAAACAATATTTTAAATAGAAAAACAATAATTTTCAAATAGCCTGGTATACTATTTTTGTGGTTTAGGTACATGTATTAATTGGTTTCTTTTATAGGAAACCTGACTAGAAGTTTATCACTTTAAGTACTGTGAAATAAAGGCAAGAGCTCATCACCTTTTAACAAAAATATTCTGTATGCAACAATTCCCAGTATCAAAGGTATTCTTATTTAACGGTTGATAATTAAATTGCCTGCTACAAAATACAAAACAACACAACATTTACTGGATTGTTTTCCAGATTGCAGCTGCCCACTGGCATCCAAAGCAAGGATTTCCCATAAATAAAAGCTGCAAAGCAATTCACATACTGGTTAGTTTAGGTCAATGCTTTTTTTTCACCCTATTATTCTTTTTTCTTCTCCACCGCCCCCATCCCCTGCAGTGACACAGTATTATTTAAAAACATTAAGTCCCTGGGATTTATGCTTCAGATCAAGACATCATTCGAGTAATTTCAAATGATGTACAGCTCTTCACGTAAAAAAGATGTTTTGTGGTCACAGTTACTTCAAAAAGGAATTATATTCAAATAACCTGACATATCATGCTTTAGCAATTACAGAACCACAATTTTGACACATGGCAATTGATAAGTTAGGCAAATGTGAAATGCTAAAAGATGTGAACAGCTGTTCTTCTGTTTAAGTTTAGAGTAGTGCAAAATTCTGGTAATGACTTTATTTTTTCAGTTAACATAACCAGCCCACAACACAGCATACTAAGTCATAAAGTACAGATCCAAGGAAGGTAATACATTTACTAAGTTACAAAACTTTGGCAAATCAATACAGTACTCTTTAACACAATAAAATATATTTTCGTTGGAGTCAGTTATTACTTTCATGATAATTTTTACTCCCAAAATGTTGAGTACCAAATTAAAACACTGTGATTTTTCATGGTGGTTTATAGCAGAGCAAGTTATTTTATACAATTAATGTCTTTTTAAAACTATACAGTTTCTCCTTTAAAAGTGAGTTCCCTCATGCAAGTTCTCCAAGTTTATTGCAGGGCAGTGGTGGGTATGTAAGAGGTGGCTCTGCTTGGTTCTGGGGTTGGTCCAAAGACAGGTAGAGTTCCAATGCATGAAAAGCTTTAAAACTCTACCTTAAGGAGGTTTGATCAGCCAATACCAATTTTCAAGTACTTTTCAAAAATTGTTACATTTTTACATAAATACTGGAATCCTCAAAATCAGACAGTCATTTCAGACAACACTAATTTCAGCCAATCCCTTTGATTTAGAAACCCTGCACCTCTTTGTTTTGATCAAGTCACACAGTCCTTCTTCAGCTTATTAAAAAAACAATTCTACCGAAAATATAGTTGTATTTTTTAAATAACAAATAAATATACTGCCAGCTTGTAGAGACCTGGGGAACTGGGTGTTATCAACTTTCATTATCATTTCTCCACAAATGCTGCTGCTGCCATTGGTGTCCTTATGCTCCCTCTTGCCGAAGCCGTCAATTCCTCAATTTCAGCATTTAATTTATGTATTACCCACTCCATTGCTTCTCGGCCCTTAAAAAAAAATCCAACATGTTTATTCTTACCAAGTGAGAGCAAAGGCACCTGTCAAATAAACGGCACATCAGGAAGTAACAAGAAGTGGTACAAGCATAACTAAACCTCACCAGGACAGGTTGTTTTTACCTTTGCTTTTTTTTCTCTAACGTTATTTACCAAATATCAAATGCCTTGAGAAACTGGCTTGATCTATATACTGATTTTAATTTATATTTTTGCAAAAGATGTTCTCGAATCTACAATTAAATGACAGTGGTGTTTTACTTATTTATGATTAGAATGGTTCCCCTTTCGGGGTGAGGTCAAACTCCTTTTTTTTCTTTTTATGTCCATATTTTAAACCAAAATCCTGTATGAGGCTCTGAAGGCTCTGGTCCCTGACTTCCACTTCAACCACTCTCTTGGACCCTATGCAGTTCCTTGAGGGACAGAACAGGAGCATTTCCTGCTTGCGGTCTCAGGGCCTCCTTTGCACACGCAGCTCCTCTGCCTGGAATGCTTCCTAGCAGGCCCCTCACGGCCTACCCACCCCTCATTCAGAACTCAGCAGAAACATCACTTACTGAACACTCATTAAACACTGTCATACCTTTCTGTACTTTTCCTTTCCTAATGACGTTTTGTATGATTAATGTCGCCTTCCTCTTAGTTCCACGAGGGCAGGGACCACGTTTGTTTTGCTCCCCGCTGTATCCCCAGTCTAGCCTAGCACTCTGCCTGACACAGAGAAGGCATCTATGAATATCTTTTGACTGCTGAACGATTATATTAAACATGTGTTATAAAACAGTACATTAGGCATCTCTTTCTCTGAACTTACTTTATTTTAAATCATTCTCAATCAGGCAAAAATTAGTTGGGGGGCAGTGGAGAAAAATCTCACTGTTTTCACGTATAAAGCACAGACATATATCCATTTATCTATATCTATAATCTGTAGTATTAAACAATTTCATGGGGTGGGGGTAATTAGGGGAAAAATATCTACAGAGGACCTGGGCGTGAAGGGAGCTAATGAAAAAAAGGTTGGGAATCTATGCTTTCAACAGTGACGCACTGCTACATGGCTCCCCCCCTTCCCCCATGCTGGGCCCAGGGCTACAGTCTTCCCATATTATCTCATTCACTCTTCGCACCCAACCCTGTAAGGTGGGTGATTAATCTCCACTTCGCAGACAGGAAACTGAAGCAGAGAGAGGTTCGCTTAATTAATCGCCCAAGGTGAAAGGCTGGTCAGAGTTACAGCTGGCACGTGAAGGCAGGTGGGCTGGACCCCAGAGCCCGTGCCAGCAACTGCCCACATCACCTCGCACTGCAGTGGCTCAGAGTCAGCTCACAAGGACAGCGCTTCCAAGAAACAAGACCCAGGAGTAAGAGCAAGCAGGGAGGGGCTTCCCTGGTGGTCCAGTGGTTAAGACTCCACGCTTCCACCGCAGGGGGTGTGGGGAACTGAGATCCTGCAAGCCTGCGCTGCACCCCCCAAAGAAAAAACAGAAAACAAAACAAAGAGCAAGCGGGGAGCAGCCTTACTTACTTTATTGGCATTTGACGATATCGTGCTTGCCATCAGGCCTTCGAGGTAACTGCCGAGACTGACCCCTTTCACGGTAATTATGGCTTCTTGAGTCAAAACAGTTCTGGAACAAAACACATTTACACAGCTTCAGGATGACCTAATTTTCATTTTTCAAAGAAATATTTGATTAAAAAATTAAAACACACTGTAAAATAGGTTTGTTAAAATATTTTTCACTTACTTTTCTGGGTCTTGAGGATGTGGTTTGTATATAAGTCTCTCATCTACTGAAACCATATTTGTAAATGAAATCTATAGAATTAAAAAAAAAGTCAAATCATCTTGGAAACCAAAAATATTTCCCAAATTAATTCACAAACCAAAACCTTGCTAGCTAAATATACAAAACAGCAGCAAGTAAACCACTTTGATATTAGTGTAAAAAGAATTCTTCACTATTCATTGCTTCCTTTTTATTAAAAAAATAATACATTTGACAAAAGCATCATAATAGTAATAACATGCACACGATGCCAAGTGCACTTTACTGAGTGCCGTCTCCTAGAAATAACAGGCAGGCTCCTTAGAGCGCTGAGGCTAAGCGCAAACAGGCAGAGACGATGCAGCATCTCAGTACTGATTTCCTAAGCCAGGCTGAAGAGCATACATTCATTTGTGTACCAACTACAAAAGAGAGGAAAAAACGAAGCCAAACAGTTTAAAATTAAAACAAAAGGGAGTCCAGACTTACATTAGTAGATTTAAGTTCCATTGTTTTCTCTACGGGATCCACTACAGAATGTTCTTGCACATATGTTTTGGTTCTTGCTGCACCAATAAGCTAAGTAAAACATCCAGAATTAGTAATCAGAGGAAGAAGGATTTCTTAACAAGCGTATCAATATTTTATTTGAAGGTAAAAATGTGTTAATATTTTGAACCAAAAATCTGTTTTCATAAAAAACATGAGAAAGCAACGAAGGTCAGAAAGGAGGCCCGTTTAATGGTAAGAGGACTTCATACACCACGAAGGAGATGAGACGCCCAAGACACAAGCAGAGGCGATTAGCAACCAGCCCGCGGAGAGCGAACGGAGTACAAGGCAGGACTCGGCAGCTGCCGAGGTTGAGGGTGGAACAGTGAGCCTGAACACTCGGGAAGCGGGGCATGTAGAGAAAGGAGAGGTTTGGAGTGTCTGTCAGTGTTTTCCTAGCGCGGCCCAAGGGAGAGGACGCAGTGGCTCCGGTCTCCAGACAGAAAACCAGCCACCTCACGACGAAGATAACACAGCACATCCAGGGTCATTCCCTGTGCTCCGACCCCAAGCCAATCCCAGCCGTGCTCATTTCTGCGTCCGCACCATCTAGTGCAGTGGTGTGTGCAATGGAAGCAAATTGTTGGAAAATGTGTACTTTACTTTTCTGAGGTGGCCCACTTTCTAGAAAAAGAATCTCTACAGACAACTGGGTCCACTTATACCAGGGTTCTCTCCCATCACGATAAACTGGCAGCCCACTTTCTTGCTGGTTAAACTGGCTCACTAAAGCCTGCTCCCTTGAAAGGGCACAGAATTGCTTTTAAACGTACAGGTAGAAGCAACAGATCTTGGAACAAACACGGCAGCAGCAAAGTGAGACCACGCTCCTCACTTAACAGGCGCGGCCACCACTGACCACAGCAACTGTCAGCTAACAACCGGCACCAGACCACTGCTTCCACATCTTAAGTTGCTGGCAAAGTAAGAAAAGCAGAATAAAACTTTTAGATTACAGAGCATTAGCTGGCTTCCTTCAGGAGGTTTTATCGGGTGCCTTCATGAAGACTGTAATAATATTTCCAATTCATTATACACTCATAACTCAAGTTTATTATAATACAATTTGAACTGATGCAAAAATGACATTCAGAATCGGCTCCCACAACCTATTTGAAATTATAATGTGGTTTTGAAAACTTCTCTACAGCAGTCACATTGCTTCAGGAATAAAGACACACTTACAGATTTCACAATAGAAGGCAGTCCCCACTCTGTGCTGAGAAGTCTATGGCTGTGCAACTTTCCAGAGAGATCTACGTGTCTGTCCAATACATCAACTCCAACCACACTTGGGTTCATAGGGTTTGGGTATTTCTGCATTGCAGCTGTTGTAACAGTTTCCCATGGGTGGCTGCCGACAGGAATAAAAAAATCAAACATTAAAAAATACGCATATAAATGAAACCATTCTTATAACCCATCCAATTAGTCTTTACAATTAAACTTTACTTAATTTACCTAGGGAAGACTACTTTCTGAAACGTTGACTGAAAGATGATTTGGGGAGGCTCAGTCTGCATTTTGAACATGTGCAGATTTCAGTATGTTTTCAGCACACAGGTGATGCGGCAGAGCTGGCGCCCAGGTTAAAATAGCCTACAGGGCGCTACAGGGCCGTTCTTCAGTCACCTTGTCCACTTACCAGTGTCCACTCTCACATGTAAGTTTTGTTTCTAAGAATTACTGATTCATAGAAATGTGTTTTACAATTATGTTCTACAGAAACAAACAGCAGAAAATATTATTATACCATTTATTCTTTTGTCTGACCCCACTTCTGTGAAGCCATAAAGAAGTAACAAGAGCAAAAGAACTTATAGGCACTACAAATTCTCATAGGAATTACAAAAAGATCCAAAGCATTACTGATTTGAATATCATAATATTAAACATGTATTCTTCTCTAATAAGGTAATAAAGAATACTGGCCCCTCCAGTCAATCTTTATCCATTACTTTCCTCAAGAGTGATTCTGATTTGTTTTGAAAAGGTCACCCAATACAATAAAATGTTTTTTTAAGGTGCTCCTAATGTGCCACTCTCTAAAATTCTCTCTTAATAAGCATTTGCTTGCCATCTAGCATCGAGATGGTAATAATACCACGGAACTCGCAGCATCTTTATAGTCGTCAAAGCGCACGTACTTGGGTGATTCAAAATGCGATGTGCATTTGTTCTCTTCACAACTTATCTGGACAGCATGCCTGGACCAAAGACAGCCATTTCAAATGGGCTTCTCGTTAACTACAATGAGCCTTAAAAGCGACTGATCTTACACGTCTTCACTGAAAGGAAAGACAAGATCTGGAGACGGTGTTTCAAACTACACTTACCGATAAACCACACAGCATGACTTCTTATTTTTCGAAAAGCAAAACACCAACATTGTAAAGCAATTGTACTCCAATAAAGATGTTAAAAAAAACAAAAGCAAAACAAGTAGGCAGTAATCTACTTCAGCTTTTCAGAGAACTAAGCCTGACAACTTTTCGTGGACAAAAGGAAAATCTCAGCCTCACTCATTTTGCAAAATCCTGGACAACCAGTAACGTTGCTCGCAATGCCCTCACTTTTGCTCTAACGTTATACAGAAATGAACCCCACTCTGCTTTGAATCTCAAGCCGTACTCAGCAAACGCTGCAGGTATGTAAGCGGGGCTACTTCATAAAGCTAAACCGTCCCCACAAACAGAGGTGATGGGGTCAAGCACTCTCGTGGCTACCACGAAGACTATCTAAAATGAGAATCGGATGAACACCTCCCTGTCTCCACCTAGTCATATACCATGGGGAGGTGGCTTCCACGCACTTATCTCTTCCCCCACCTCCTTGAAAAGATTAATAATTGCAAGGCTTCGGGGTGGTTATGCATTACTTCTAAGTCAGTCATTCTCTCCTCTCTGAGCCAACTTGAAAACGTTGACGTTGACTTAGCTTGGACGAAGACTGCTCTATAAAACACGACTAGCTCAAAAATCACAAAGGATGCATATTACAATTAACCATCTTCCAGTAATTCACTTTAACTAAATTAATGAAATCATGTGAAAAGACTTCACACTGCAAGACATTCAAAGATGGCCCCAAAGGACAGTCAGTCAGTAGAACCTGGTCGTGCTTGGTGAGCTGTCCAATTTTTTCACCTATAAAACGAGGTGGGGAACACTGTTAACTCCACCGAGGCAGCAACAGTGTCTTGATTTATTTACCAAAGTGGAACCAATCCGAAGAACAGTGCCTGGCACTTAGTGGGCCTTCATATTTGTTGAAGGAATCAATGAATGACTTCAACTGATGCCAACTACATGCTAGGCCTCAGAAGGAAGCACTGGAAAATCAAAGATGGGAAAGACTCAGAATGATGACTTAGATGTTGTTAGTTAGTAACATCCTTAAGATGGAAAACACAGGGAAAGCATAAAATTTGAGAGGGGAGATAAATGACTTCATTTTCGGGGATGCTGAGTCTGAAGAGCCTGCAGGACGTGTGAGTAGAGATACCCTGCTAAGACCTGAAAATAAGGATTTTAAGAAAGACTGGAGCCCAAGGTACAGATTTGGGTGCCAGAAATGTGTGTATCAGCTGGGACCTTGATTAAAAAGTCCACATTATCTGGGGAGAATCAGGATCAGGGCTTCTTCTCCCAGGAAATGCAGAGCATTTATGTGAATATGTCTATTTTCTGCGAGGACAGTCCCAGAGCTTTCATCAAATTTCAGAGAAACGTGCAACAAAAAGAGAAAGACTAATAGTCCCTGATGAAATGCAAGAAGGCCAACAACAGAATTTCACTGAACATTTACACTGAAGGGTAAGAAGAGAGGAAAACATTAAAGAAGAGGGCCAAATGAGTGGGGAGGGGTAGGAAACAAGCTAGGGAGAAGAGTGTAAAGGAAGAAAATTCTAAGGAGTGCCAAGAACTTCTCAAGCATTTAAACCCAGAAGAGAACTGCAAAGAAGAAACCATCCATGATCCCAACGGCTGAAACAGAGTAGTGAAGAATGTGACCTGGTTAAAGAACACTGGAAAGTCTACAAACTTAGGCTCTTTCCCCCAGAAAGATTGTAAACATTAGGGAGAAAAGAAATCTGCCCCGATTCTAACATTCTCTACCTTCCAGGATCCAGTGGACTCCTGCATGTGTCTGATTCACTGAGTGTGTGAAAAGCCTACAACTTGTTTTAAACATTGCCCTGGAAATAAACTAAAACATACTGCCAAGCTAAAAAAATTAAAACAGTGTGGCAACAACAGCCAGACCACTGGGATAGAACAGATAGCTCAGAAATGGATTAAAATATAAATCACAAGCGTCTTAGGAGGAAGGTGGCATTTCAAATGGGTGAGAAGAAAAAAGATTAGTCAATAAAGAGTGATGAGACAAATGATCAACAATTTGTTCAGGCAAAAATGATACAGACGAATAAATGCATGGTTCTTTTGTACAATGAATCATGGAACCAGAAGGGAATTTAATTCCCAACATCCAACTGGTGTAAGGCCTATTTTCCTTACCAAACATTTCTCCCTAACCAACAGATGTTAATGAACATGGCCTCAAAGACATCTCAGCGCTGTCAGGCCCTGACGACACCTCCGTCGTCGTCTTCCATGTCTCAGACGAAAATGCGTAAACCCAAGGTCACACAGCTTGTTGGAGCCAGTGCTGGACCTTGGACTCCAATTTCAAGGCCGTAAATTCTAACTCCTCAGGTCAACGGGCTGCCGGAAAAGGTCCGCTGTGCGGTCGCCTGAGCTGGCCCTAAGTCCACATTCCGAAGCAAGGAACTCCACCCGAAGATACTGGAGCGACCAGCCTCTCGACAGCCCACGATCCTCGGGGCCACGACTCATAGGTCTCTGCAAGGCCCCATGTGGCAACGGGGCGCCTGTCCCACCCCCAGTGCCGTCAGGGACCTCGTGCTCGACGACGCCCCCGCCCCGCAAAAGAGCGTCCACGGGAGGCAGGCCGCCAGGGCCCCTTCCCCAGCCCCCTCCCGGACGGGTCGTCTCTCCTGGGTACCCATTCCTGGGGCGTCCCCAGGGTCGTGACCTTCGTCCCCGCCCCCAGGACTCCGAGGCGCTCGGGCCCAGCTCCCCCCACCAGGCCCGACGCCTGGAAGCTTCCTGAGGGCCGCCCCGGCCTCGCCGCGACTCCGGGCCCGGCCTGCCCTCCCACCCCGCAGTTACCCCATGCCCCCCGCCGACCTGCCCCCGCCCCAAACGTACTCAAAGACGTGCTCCGAAGTCCAGATCTTCATGATGCCGGCGGCCCGCGCGGTATCCGGGCGGCGATAGGGCACAGCGAGGCAGAGGAGCCACTCTTGCCCCGGCCCCGCCCCTCAGCCTCCCCGGCGGCCGCCCAATGCGCACGCGCCATCGGGCCCGACGCGAGGGACGTCCCGACGCGCTGCCCCACGCCCTATCCCGGCCTGGGTTTTGCCCCAGCCTTGCGCGCGGCGCAACGAAGCCCCGCCCCTTAGCGCCAGGCGCACCGCGCCGGCGCAGTTCCGAGGGCGACGCTCCAGGCCGCCGGCGCGGGAGCTGTGCTGCGCAGGCGCGGCACGCGACCTGCGGTCCGCCCCCTCGCGGGCGTCGGCGGGAACGCCGACCTCTGGGCAGAGTTGGGCCGGGCCCAGCTGGGTCCTGCGCGCGCCGCCCGCCAGCCCGTCCGCCCGCCTCGCCTCCTTGCCTCCTCGCCTCCTCGCTCCCGCCGGGCCCGAGCTCGCCTGGCGTTACGAGGACTGTTGACGGATCCAATCGGCCCTCTTATACACCGACATCTCCTGTGTGTTCGGGGTTCACTTGAGCAAATGTTCATGGTGCCACGTTAGAAACTTCCTCCTACCTGCTGTCTCACCCCAGGCTGTGGAGGGTGCATAGTCAACCAGCTAAGCGATCAACCAAGCAAGCAACCAGCCAAGCAGGCAGTCAGCCCTGTGCTCGTGCCACCTGCCCTCCCGGAGGTTTTTGCCCCTCGGCGGGGAGAAGATACACAGAGTACACCGGAGAAGCTAACATCAGACAGTGCGCTTAGTGCCCAGTGGAGGGTGTAGTTAGGAAGCACGAGTGCTCAATGGAACAGGTGGAAAGCCAGCTGGCCCGGGGTTTACAGGATGGCTCTCAGCTCAGCTGTCAGTGGCCCCCGCCCTTCCTTTATCACCCTTCCTTAGCAGCTCCTCTAAACTTTAGTTCCTCTGACACACATCCTGTTGCATTTTTCTTAGCACTTCTCACTCTTTGAGATCATCCTGTTCATTTGTTTAACTTCCGCTCAAATGTAAGCCCTTGAGGGCAAGGATCTTGCCTGCCTTGCTCAATAATGATTCTCAGTAAGGTCTCAATGGTTATTGAAAAATGAAATAATAATTCTTCGCGGAATGAATGAATTACTGGAATCATACAGCCACTAGACTGTAAGCGCCTGACAGGGAGGGTCTTGCCAGACTTGTCCAGAAAAATCCCCCTGCACCTACATAATCTCTGGTTGTTGCGTAAATGAATGAATGAGAAGGACGTGAGGGGGCAGGATGGCATGGCATGCGGTTTCATCCACATCACGAGATGAACCTCGTCCAGTGGACAAACTGGCCTCGCTTTCAGGACAAGGCCTCTCTCTCTGGTACCCACCACACTCCACAACCTGTACCCCCTAACAGAAAAATTTGCCGTTTTAAATGATGGCTGTGGAGGAAAATTTTTACATCTAGTTACCTAGAAGCTAGTTCGAAGCACTGCCTCATTCTTGTTCTTAGCTCATTTGATTGCTAAAAACAAATAAAAGCCAGGTTAATTTAGGAGGGAGGATAATTATTTAAAATAGCCGAGGCCCTTTATATAAAGAAAGAAAAATTACATTGGACAGGAAGGAAATAATATGCTTGGGTAGTTGCTAAGTGCAGTTTGTGGTACCTAGGACTTTAAAAACAAAACCTACAGTACTTAGAGGGGATTCTTAGGGAGGTAATGCTTTACGGGCTGCTGAGAGAGCCTCAGCCTCGATTACGGAGAAGTTAATGTCATTAGCTTCAATTGAGAAGTTAATGTCGCTGGGTGTTAAAAATACTGGTTCAGGAACCGTCAGCACAGAACAGCCTGTCTCCGCTATTCCCGGAGCTCCGTGAAGCTGTTCACCGCCCAGGATTCCTATTCTGTTTAATTTAGAGAATGTTATTCTGCCCCCTAGTTCAATATTTCTGTTTTTTAAAGTTGTGAAAATGACAGCTACCCCCCCCCCCCATCCTATATCAGTCTATCGACAGCTTGAGTGGTGGGGATGGGGGCATGGAAGGCTGGAGATCTAGGCCCAACTATCTCTTCTGTGTGTAAGTCATACCACCGACCTTGTACTTGGGTTTGGAGAGCAGGACTTTACATAGATTTTCTCCTGGAGACTCACACAGGAACACACAGAGGAAACAAATGAATGGTTTTTAGATACCTAAGCCTTGTGTCACTGACTGTGCCTCTCACAGAAACAGGCAAGTCATTAGCAGTCATTAGGTGACTGGCTCTTTTTTTTAAAAAAATTATTTGTTTATTTGTTCTTATTTTTGGCTGTGTTGGGTCTTGGTTGCTGTGCACGGGCTTTCTCTATTTGCAGAGAGCGGGGGCTACTCTTCGTTGCGGTGCACGGGCTTCTCATTGCTGTGACTTCTCTTGTTGCGGAACCCGGGCTCTCGGCACGCAGGCTTCAGTAGTTGTGGTGCGCGGGCGCACGGGCGAACGGGCTTAGCTGCTCCGCGGCACGTGGGATCTTCCTGGACCAGGGCTTGAACCTGTGTCCCCTGCATCGGCAGGTGGATTCTTAACCACTGAGCCATCAAGGAAGCCCCGGTGACTGGCTGTTATGACACTTACTTACCAGGATGACACACAATCCCCAGAGCCTCACGCCCTTCCCTGTGCCTGGGGTGCGCGTTGGGGAGAATGCAGATGGGATTCCTACCATCGAGAAACTTCAAAACTGGCTGAGGAGCCAAAACACAAGGCGAACAATAACTAGAAGATGAACAAGGTCCTTCCGTGCAGCACAGGGAACTATGTTCCATACCTTGTAATAAACTATAATGGAAAAGACTCTGAAAAAGAATCTATATATAGCTGAATCGCTGCTGTATGCCAGAAACTAACACAACATTGTAAATCAACTATACTTCAATTTAAACAAACACAAAAAACTAGAAGATTTTTAAAGCAGAGGTGGGATGGGGTTAGGTGTTCAGAGCAGAGGCCCATGGCCGTGAAGGCAGCTCCTTCTTAGGAGATGGTGGTGGAGCCTCTTCCCGGGCTGCAGAGCAGGATTTGGCTGAAGGGCCTCCATTAGGGGCTGGGAAGTGAAGAGGCAGCAGGGCCACGTTCGTGGGGCACAGAGACAGGCCTGGCAGGAGAAGCAGATGAAGTTACGTGCCTCAACTTCAGCTGGGCGCCGGCGCCTTTAATTCCCCAAGTCAGTCATTCTCATGCCATCTTCACAATTTGCCCTGTCTTCATACCATCTGTTCCATTATTACCTAAGTTTCTTATATCAGTTTTTTAACAAATACAAAAAAAAATTTTTTTTTTCTCTCCTGATTTTCACTCAACACGTAACTATTAAAGCAAAACAGTAAGCCTGTGGCCTCTCCATCATCTTTCATAGACTTCAGGAGTGGGTGTGTCTCATATTGGGGTCAGTTTCCAAGCTTCTTAACTGCTCTTTAACCCTCATCTGTGCTCTTCAAACTCCAAACCGACCTCTTCCTCTGAACCTCTCAGCCATGACCCTTGTCTCTGAATTTACTGTGAGCTTCTTCATCGTTAATCCTCTTCTGTATTTCTCTGCACTCAGAGAACACATTCTTCCCAACCTTTTTGCCTTTCCTCCCTTCATTTATTTATTCAAGAAATAGCCACAGATCACCTATTCTAGGCCCTCGCTACAATCATGGAGCTGACACTACACCAGCAGCTCACAATCAGTGGCGACTTCCTCCGAGAAACACATGACAATGTCTGGAGACCTTTACGGTTGTCACAGCTGGGGAGGGGGGTGCACCTGGCATCCAGTGGGCAGAGGCTGGGATGCTGCTAAACACTCTACAGGACACAGGACAGAGCCAGTCCCTCACATCAAAAAAGTGCCGGCCCTCAGCGTCAGTAGAAATGCTACTGACATTTCTAAAAGCGTCGTAGAAACGCTGGGCTCAGGCTAACAGGCTCTTAGAATCTGGACTTAGGATCAGACAGGTTTACCTGCCTGGACTCCATCTTTTGTCTTTCCAGTCGCCAACTCACCTGACCTTTACAGCTACAGCGATTACTAGCTGTCCCTCAACAGGCCACACGTTCCACACCCCTGAACTTTGCACGTGGTGTTCTCTGTCCAGAAGGCGCTTTCCCCTCATTTGCCCTAAAGATTCTTGCTCATGTCTTGAGGCTGCACATACTCCCCTGACCCCGAGTACCTCACAGGTGTGCCTCTCCCCAGCTCGGCCCAACGCTTTGTGTCTGCTTCTGTGCTGGTGGAACTCTGTATAGATCTTGTGATTGTATTGTGTGTGCGTGTCCACAGCTGCAATGTTAAGTACAAAGTTGTGACTCCTGTCTTAGTCAGTTCAGGCTTATGTAACAAAATACCACAGGTTGGGCGGCTTATAAACAGCAGAAATTTCTTTCTTTCAGTCCTGGAAGCTGGAAGCCCAAGATCAGGATGCCAGGAGGGTCGGGCTGCTGACTTCTCGTTGCGGCCTCACTTGGTGGAAGGGGCAAGAGGGCTGTCTCGGGCCTCTTTTGTGAGAGCATCGATCTCATCCATTTGGGAACCTCCCAAAGGCCCCACCCTCTTTTAAAAAAATATTTATTTATTAAAATATTTATTTATTTATTGCCTGCGTTGGGTCTTAGTTGCGGCATGTGGGCTCTTTGTTGCAGCGTGCAGGCTTCTCACTAGTTGTGGCATGGGCTCAGTTGCCTGGAGGCATGTGGGATCGTAGTTCCCCAACCAGGGATCGAACCTGTGTCCCCTGCATTGCAAGATGGATTCTTTTTTTTTTAGATGTTGGGGGTAGGAGTTTATTAATTAATTTATTTTTGCTGTGTTGGGTCTTCGTTTCTGTGCGAGGGCTTTCTCTAGTTGTGGCGAGCGGGGACCCCTCTTCATCGCGGTGCACGGGTCTCTCACTATCACGGCCTCTCTTGTCGCGGAGCACAGGCTCCAGACGCGCAGGCTCAGTAGTTGTGGCTCACGGGCCTAGTTGCTCCGTGCCACGTGGGATCTTCCCAGACCAGGGCTCGAACCTGTGTCCCCCTGCATTAGCAGGCAGATTCTCACCACTGCGCCACCAGGGAAGCCCGCAAGATGGATTCTTAACCACTGGGCCACCAGGGAAGTCCCAAGCCCCCACCTTCTAATGTCATTGTGTTGGACATTAGGATTTCAATATGAATTTGGGGCGGGGGGAGAGGCACAAACACTCAGACAACAGCAACTTCTCTGTTAGAGGAATGAGAGGGCCTGTGGCCATACTGGGAAGCAAGAATCATCAAAACATGAACATATTTATTCCTGAGCCAAACGCTTGGAAACTTAGCACCTGCTGAGAACACTAGCCTAGACCTTGTTGAGCCCAGGTGTCTTCTGGTTAGTCTCTCAGTGCTTGTCTATGGCGGAAAATGTACCACCAACTGTTGGAAAGTGAAGTGGCAACGCTGGGAAAAGATGCAGGGTTTTATCAGGTTGAGCAGGTGACCCCCAAGACCTCCTACATCACATGTGAAACCACCAGTGGATGACTTCCTGTGGAATCAAGGCAGCTAACAACTGAGAAGAGAAAGTTGACAAGAGATGGTTCCCAAAGTCAAAGCATGTCATAAGACAATGCTTTGAATAGCTAAGGAGTAGGAGGGACCCATGGGAAAACTAATCAAGTCCTTGAATATTTCTGCAAAGATCTCCATCACTGTGATTGGGCTGTGAAATTCAAACATATTGTGTAGTGCTTTTTCCAGTTTGGTGGGGAAAATGATGGCAAAACCCAGCACTTGATTCATCCTATGCATAAGAATTTGCATGGAGTTACAATTTTAACCTAAACTGTGTGTGTATGTGTCTCATAATATATATAAATATATGTTATAATATATATGTATCACTACATTTATGCACATGTATATATGTGCCTGTGTGTGTCTATAAACTTACTAGTGTCATTTGATATTTCATTTTCCAGGGTAAAGTCCTAGCTACAATTTTTGCTTTTCGTTATTTACTATGAAATTTTGCTGCTGGTTGTAAGTGGATTCAGTGGGTTGACTGGGTACCAACTGTACACTAAGAATGAGGGCTTTCTTAAACCTCAAGAGCTGGGACTACTCAGGGTGATTGTTTAGGAGGAAGATGCCCAGGCACTCAGGGTGAGAAACAAGGGCAGAGGTGGAAGGAGGGGAGGTGGGGTTTGAGGCATTTTTAGGAAGCCCTACTGGTAGGGAACTTGCACACACACTCACCTTTGTGCTTTGACTCAAGCAGACTTTACAGATGGAGAGACAGAATCTGCGTGGCCTCGGGATGAGCGGGAAAGACGCAACCTGCACAACAAGCCCAGGAATTCAACATCCCGTGGCCTCTGTTCCCTGGGGATTTCACTGGCCTGGAAAGAGACCAGAAAGCAGGAGGGACTCAGAAGCCTGCAGGGACCTCGGGCCCTGGAGCCCACTTGCTTGTGTCTACAAAGGGCACCTCCTTATCTCAGGAATCTTTCATTACTTCTAATTCAACAAGTATCTTGAGGCAAATGCAATTTTGTTCCCATATTAGTGATCCCAGATTTTGGGTAACGGTCCAGAGCTTCCTATCTATATGATTTCCACCCCGCCCCCGCCACCCCCCCTCTATGTTTACCTAAGCATCTAACCAAGTTATCCCTAAGTTCCTATCATAAGAAATGAATCCCTTCTCCTGGGAGGACTTTGACTATTCCAGTAATTCCTTATCCTGAGAAATTAAGGATCATTTCTTCGAGCTAAACCAATTTGTCTTATGAGCTATCTTCTCATAACCAGGCGGTCCATGTGGAAATTAGTTTCACTCTCTTTCTATGCGGAAAGCTTTCACCCTGAAAAGACTGCTTTGCAAACACTCTCACACACAGAGGTATAAAACCTGGCCAGAAACCCTTCCTGGGATGATAAAAATGTCATCATCCCATGCATCTCTGAGATGAACAGTTCTAGCGGTCCTTCTTTCATGGTCATGTAAGATACTTTGTTTGGTTCCTCTGACCACATCAGGAGACAAAAAGATGGAAGGAGGTGCTCTAGCCAAGCACCGAGCATCTGAAGACCAGAGAAGGCTCTTAGCAGCATCCACCTGCACGTAGATGGGAGCCGCGTTTCCCGTTTTTTTTTTTTTCTCTTATAAAGGACATTTCTTATTTGAAGTCACCCAGATTGTGACCTGCTGTTTGGTGACCACGGCCAACATAGCTCAGCTCTGTGCCATCGGGAGAGAGGGGTGACAGGCTGCACTGAGACCCACCCTCTAGGTTTACAAAAGACGAATCAACTATAGTTCAATTTAAAAAAAGGTGGTGGGGGGGACCGTTGGAGCCTGGTTCCTGGCTAGCTGTGGAGCTTGGCAGTCTCCTCCATTTTGCTGGAGACAAACGGACCAAGCGAGAAGCAGACTAGGCTTTGTCTGGGGCTCCCTTTCCAAGTACCCTCATCCACAGGGGACCTTGGAAACAGGGAATTACAAATGCAGCCGCCTACTGGCCTGGGACGGATTCAGACAAGCTCCTTTTTGTGTGGCTTATTCTTACTTGACCCTATCTGGATGACCTTTCGGAGCTAACATTTCAGTGGCCAACAGCATGAACACGGAGGGAGAGAGCAATTACAGCCACGATCCACTTCCTGAAAGCAGTCCAGCTGACTACAGTTTCAAAGGATCGAATCAGCACCTCTTTCAACCCCGGGGGTTCCAACCCGTTCAGTAACGAGTGTCGGGGCAGAAATCTGGGATGAATAAATATCTTGTCTTTCTCCAAGGCAGCTCGGGGCCCATCCCATGCATCCCCTCATTGGCCAGTGTGACATCTTGTAAAGAAAGGAAGTAGGGACTTTATTCCTGCCAGAAAAAGGAGGCAAAGAGATGGCCGTGCCTCTTCTGTCACATGTGCCTTCCACTGGCCAGCACTGTTTTCTCATCACTAGGTTGTGGCATGGGGACAGGAGTGACAGACACAACAACACAAAACTCGTGTAATGTATTTGCCTCGTTCCCCAGGCTGGAGGTGGCAAGGTCAGCCACAGCAGAGGTGGGATGTGTGAAATCGCAGTCTGACCCGCCTGGTTACCCCTACTCATTCTGTAAGAAGGTGGGTGTGTTAAAATGTTCTGAACATAAGGGGAAGTCCAATAAATATTTGCTGGATTCTATTCACAGAAGTTGGGGTAGAGTCAGCTCTTTGCTTTCTTATGGTCTTCCTGAGAGGTCCATTCTGCAGAAGGGGGACATTTTATGTACATTCAAGAAATTATATGAAAAACAAGCACAAAAAATGGAAGAATGGAAGGTAAGTCAGTGGTTTGCCATGAAACATCTTATAATGACTGACCTGGACCATTTTAAAAAATACATGATTTCATCACTGAGACTCAGCGCCCTTCACAGAAGGACCGCATGATACTGTGGACCACACTGAGTAGCTTCACAGCATGTGGGTAGAAGGTTCTAGAATATGGATCCAGGAGGAGTATTCAGTGGTTCTTTTCCAAGGCACTGGAATCAGTAATACTGACCACAGGTACCTGTGGGCCCGCAGGTAGCTCCTCCCAGGGAGGTGGTTGCTTTTCATGTTGCCACGATGCCTAAACTAGGTGGTTCAGTCAGCTCATGAAAGAAAAACTAAACTAGGTTATTGGCAGCCAAGGTGAAAACCAGAACATTGGGTGGCTAACCTCGTTGGTAACATGTGGGCTCAGGCTTGCTCACCCTGGGCGTCAGGTTGGAAAACCTTTAGGAAGAGACAACACAGAGACGTCAGCTTCCATTCCCACCATGTGTCCTTGTGTCTCCTCCCAAACAAATAAAACAGTGTGTCCTTTCTATCTTCATGTGAGCTTCTCCACTGAGAAAATGGGTCTATTCACATTTGCATGCTCCAACATCATGTGGGAAATTTGCCAAGAGATTTTTCCACGAAGGATAAAGTAAACTCGTACCATTCTGGAGTATGAGGCAAACCAGACCCCAGCACTTAGGCTCGGAGGGGCTTGGAGGCCTGTAGGAAACCGGGGTTTTGATCTTCTTAGTTCTGGGGGACCCATGCAGACAGAGGGAATACTCCAGAGAGATGGTCTGTCTCGTTCACAGCTGTGTCTCCAGTGACCTAGCACAGTGCCAGGCACATAGTAGCTGTTCAAAAAGCAACAGTTGAATGAATAAAAGAATGAACGGAAAGCAAGCCCTAGCATGAGGTGACACTATGCCTCATGTATTGATGCGGGTCAGCGACAGATTTATGAAACTGGATAATGACCAGAATTTGGAAATTGCAAGGCACAGCATGACGGTCTAAAGCCAGAAAGAACACAAGGGAACTGGGAGAGACCCAGCAGGTGCCTGAGTCAGAGCAGTGCCCCCAACCACTCTATGGGTCCGTCTAGGGAGACTGGTCTTGGAGGCCAGAGCGGAGAGAAGCAGGGGCAGCACTCTGGCTGGTAGCTCAGAGTAGGCCCGGAGGGGAGGATGTGCCTATGGCCCAAACTGCCTTCATTTAAGAGAAGAGCTGTTTGCTTGGGCCTAAGGTTGGGAAAAAGAGTGCTGTCCTTAGTAAATCAGTGAGCATCCCTATTAGAAGTGCCCAAAGGATTGACTAGGGAATCAGCCACTCCCCGCATGTTGCTTTACTTGTGTGCTGCAAGTTAAATGTCAAAATGTACCAAAATCTACCCAGCTCCGTCTCCTTCCATTTTTCATCAAAGAAGTATTTGACAAATGCATGTACTCTAACCACCGGGGAAGAGAGGAAAGTAAGACATTTTCCTAAGGGCTCGGATGGAGAAGGGAAGCCTCAGCTCCGACAGAAAACATGCCCTTTTACGGATTGTGTGTTACATTAAACAAGATGAAAGTGTTTATGAGTACTTGCAGGCTGATATATCATGATGGAATCTTAAATTTACATAGACCTTCCTTCCAAATACTTCAGAAACCTAGCAGATGGGGAAACAGAGGCACCAGAACCCATGTGTTGAGAATCTTTGGAATGCACTGGAGAAAGAGCATATTGGCATGTCCAGGCTTTTTCCTTTTCTGACTTGTCTGTTCACTAAATAATAATGTAGAAAAAGCCTGCTGTAAGAAGTCATTTCAGTGGTTTCTTATTTCTTCAAATGCCATTGACTATAACTCTGAATAAGACAAAATCCTCATATAGCTTTAGTTATTTCCATCAGCCAACTGGTGCTTAGCACACATACATTCAGATATTTACATTTTTAAAAAATTTATTTTATTTATTTATTTTGGCTGTGTTGGGTCTTTGTTGCTGCGCGCAGGCTTTCTCTAGTTGCGGCGAGAGGGGGCTACTCTTTGTTGCAGTGCGCAGGCTTCTCATTGCGGTGGCTTCTCTTGTTGCAGAGCACGGACTCTAGGCACACGGGCTTCAGTAGCGGTGGCACGTGGGCTCAGTAGTTGTGGCACACGGGCCCTAGAGCACAGGCTCAGTAGTTGTGGCGCATGGGCTTAGTTGCTCCACGGCGTGTGGGATCTTCCCGGACCAGGGCTTGAACCCGTGTCCCCTGCATTGGCAGGCAGATTCTTAACCACTGCTCCACCAGGGAAACCCCAGATATTCACATTTTTAACAGAATCAATCAGCACATAGAATTGGTTGTAGATCTCCTAAAATTATACTTTAGGTAATTGTGATTTATTTGAAAAGCTAATATAAAATTGTTTACATTTAATTTAAAATTAATTTAAAAATACAAAAAAATCAATAGCTTTTTTTTCATACCAGCAATGATCACTTATAAGCAATAATGAAAAATTTCCATTCAAAATAACCCCAAATACAACAAACCTAGGAAGAAATCCTAACAAGAGATGGGATAGGATCTATATAAACAGAATCATAAAGTTTTTCAGAAGGATATAACAGGAAACTTGAATAAAGGAAGAGCTACCATGCTTCTGGGCAGGAAGATTGAATGTTTTGATGTTGTCAATTCTCCCCAAATTAGTTTAATGAAATTCCAATCAAAAGCCCCGCAGGATGTATTTGGAACCTGACAGAGTGATTCTAATGTTCATTTGGAAGAATAAAGAGTTGAGAATTGCCAAGAAAATGTTGAAAACACAAACAGGAGAATTTGATGTACTAGGTATTACAACATACTATCTAGTTATAGTAGTCAAAATAGTGTGATACTAGGCAAATATGGGTGGAAAGGAATGGATAGCTTTAAAATTAACCTTAGTATATATGATATATATATATATATATTTTGCGGTACGTGGGCCTCTCACTGTTGTGGCCTCTCCCGTTGCGGAGCACAGGCTACGGACTCGCAGGCTCAGCGGCCATGGCTCACAGTCCTAGCCGCTCCGCGGCATGTGGAATCTTCCCGGACCGGGACACGAACCCGTGTCCCCTGCATCGGCAGGCGGACTCTCAACCACTGCGCCACCAGGGAAGCCCAGTATATATGATATTTTAACATTTGATTTCTTTTTTCTTTTCTTTTTCGACCGCACTGTGGTACGTGGGATCTTAATTCCCCTACCAGGGATTGAACCCGTGCCCCCTGCAGTGGAAGCACGGAGTCCTAACCACTGGACCACCAGGGAATTCCTAGCATTTGATTTAAATCAGCATTTCAAATCCAAGGGGAAAGGATAGCTTAGTAAATAAATGGTGCTGGGACAGATGGTTAAGTATTCAGAAAAATCAGTTAAGTTATATTATCTCAGGCTATATGCCTAAATAAGTTCTAGATTAACTAAAGAGATAAATGTTAAAAATCTAATTATTCATAAGGATTCCACTGCACAAATAGCACTGACACAAAAATAGAAAAAATCAAAAACAAAATTGAAAGGAAAATATTGTATGAAAATATTTACCACTAATATGGCAGGTTAAGTGTTAACTTTCTTAATACATAAAAAAACTCATATAAACTATTAAAACCCCACTAAAATCTTTTAGAAAATAAAAATACCACAAACAGGCAATTGGTAGAAAAAGTGAAAATGGTGAATAGATGTGAAAAAGTGCTCAACCATACTGGTGATCCAAGAAATAGAAACTAAGAGAGTATTCAATTTTTTTTTTTTGCCTATGAAATTAACAATGATTAAAATATAGCTCTTATTCATAATTGATGAGTGTGAAGTGAAATAGACACTTTTATACACTTATGTTGAATGTATAATTGGTGCAATCTTTGTGGTGAGCAATTTGGCAACATCTCTTCAGAGCCTTAAACATTCCTCTTTGTTTTTTGTGATTCCTAATGCAGGAATCTACTGTAACAAAATATTCTGAGATTGGACAAAGATCTAGATCACAGAATTATTTGTAATAATGTAAATTTTGAAAAAACTTAAATGTTCAAAAAATGATTCCCTGGTTGGATTGGGAAAGAAAAGAAGTCCTTCAAGGGGAGGGAAGAGGAAGGAGGGAATTCTAGAGAGAAAGAAGAGCATGGCTGGTGTCAGGGGTGCGTGGTGGTTCAGTGCATGGCTAATTTGGAGACTGTCGTGTGCTCTGTCATGGCTGACGTGGGGCATGTGGGGGAGTAGGAAGGGGTGAGGCTCAGAAGCACTTATGCAGTCATCTGTCGCCCTCATGAGAGTTTAAGATGTCAGGATTCTGTGTTGGTCATTTTTATATCCTCCCAAGTTCCTATTAGGTGCTTAATAAATGTCTGTTAGTTAATGAATAGATTTCTTTCAGGTGGTGAGTGGCTTTGAGTTCCATATTTTTGAGTTGTGGTGTTACTCTTTCACCAGTGAAGATCCAGCAAAGTCTCTTAGGAAGAAAGTTGATAAAGACTCTTCCTAAGTAACTCTACTGATTCACTTTTATGACATGCATTAAATGACATTTAAAAATAAATTTATTTGGACTTCAGTCAGTAGGGGGTGCACTGATGCTGGAAATTCCAATATTAATACAGAATAACACTTATTAATCTTATGGTTCTTTATACTGGTTATGCTTTATCTCCTCTGTGCCCCTCTCCCCACTCTTCCCCTCCTCCCACAATTTTTCTATCACATACATACATTACTAGTAGATAAACATTGCCTCAGAACCACCAGTTACAAAACTGGGTTTTAAAAAGAGTTAATTCAATATTGTTATCTATTATCGTTGTTACTGGTAAGTGTGACATTTAAAAATATTAGTGCTATAAAGAAAAGAGTTTAAATTGTGCTTATCATTTACTCAGGACAAATTTTACATCAGAAAAGGTGGGAAAGTACTAGAAAAAAATGGAGGTGATATTTTAATGGTGCATGTGAACACTAATACTATAATTGGAACAAGAATAATAGTGACCTTTAGAGAAAGAATATTTCATAAAACATTCATTAAAAAAGAAGGAATTGACTTTTGAAACATTATTTTCTCAAAGTTCTTCTTGAAACAGAATTAATAAAATTTTATGGTTTACTGAAATTTCAAAAAAAGGAAACTAGGGAGTTGTTACAAGAATTGAGAGAAAAGTAAAATGAGGTTTGTATACGGTATTTTTGGTACAAAAAGGACTTGAATGGCATACTTAAAATTTGAAGACAATAGCATTGTACCAGAATAATGTCTCGAAATCAAAACATAAGAAATAGGAATCTGCATTTGATGGAAGACAAATGATCAATTATAGAATTCAAGAAGGCACGACCTGAATAGGAAAAGACAGCTATTTGTGGTGGTGGGGAGTTTGGAAACTTGGAGATGGCTGCATTTCATTAAACAATGCTGTGCCCTTTTGGAATGATGATAGAGGGAACACCAGGGATCTTCTCTCCTTCAATTCCTTTAAAATGTTTATAAAGTGGCTTAAAACAAAGGAAAATAACAGTTATGAAAATGATCACTCAGGTGAGTCAAATTCAAACAAAAGTTTAAAAACTTTTGTAGAAGGAAAAAGAATGGAACTAAAAGAAAAGGAAAAACACCAAGTGGAACTCCCACTAAAAGGCAAAGATGCTCAAAGAGGATTCTAGTTCAGCATTGTGCTGCTCATGAATAACATACATATAAAAAGTCACACAGACAACCTAAAATTAAAAGTTTCTATAATGATATAGCAATGATAAATACAGGAAAGCAAAGGTTGGAATAATAATTTCAAATAATTCAAGATAAAAAATATTAAGTGAAATAAATGGGTGGTTATACAAAGATAAACATAGTACATACTTAAGATATAATAATTGTGAATTCATATGCACCAACTAACATAGCAACAAAACACAAAAAGCAAAGAATGTAAGAATTTCATGTAGAAACAAACAAAAATTCAGTTATAGGGGAGAGTTAAATTCCTTATAACCAAAGGTATAACAAGTAAATTAGGCAAAATTCTGTACTCTATAAATGAGATATAATTTATTTTAGAATTACTCGAAGAACACTTATCAATCTTATCTCTTGCTAGTTTACAGAAAATTAAATGAATAAACTTCACCAGAGGTTTTACAGGCTACATTCTAACCAAAATACAACTAAAACTTAAAATTAGAAGTCCTCAGAATAAAGAAACAGAATTTCAAATTACTCTGATATTTTAAAATAATCTCCTAAAGAACAACTGGTAAGAGAGAAGAGATATGGGGACATATGTGTATGTATAACTGATTCACTTTGTTATAAAGCAGAAACTAACACACCATTGTAAAGCAATTATACTCCAATAAAGATGTAAAAAAAAAAAACACAAAAAAAATACAACTGGTACAATGGGAAAATCAAGAACTCAATTAAAAGATAATTTAGAAAATAATAATGATAATATCCTGCATACCAAGATCAGTGCTTAGAAAAACATCAATAAAAGTTTTAAATGTTTTATTGCTAAAATTAAAAAGAGAAAGTAAATAAATTATTCAACTTAATATCTCAGAGAAGAAAAACAAAATGAAAGAAATAAAAGATAAAGTCATAAGTTGGAAAGCAATAAACAGAGTCAGCGAAAACAAGAGCTGATTTCTTGAAACTTTTATAATATAGAATAAAACTTCTGATAATTCTAATTAAGAAAAATGAAAGAACACTTAAAAATAGAAATTAGAAAGGAAATAGAAACTCTATTGAAATAAAACTATGAGAAATAAATATCTAAAGTATGCTACTGTATTTGTAATTCTCAAAGAAATTTCATGCAAAATAAAAATTTCTAAAGTTGATGCAAGACAAAGGCAATCTTTACAGATTGATAAGACAAGAGAAAATCAGAAAAGTCATCAAAGAACTATTACAATTTCATTAAAAAGGCTCTGAATATGAGTGAATTTTTAAAATATTTAAAAGATAGATAACACTATGTTGCAAAGTGTGTTCTTGACTAGAAACACTTAATACATTACTGATAAGGATAAGCACTCCAAACAGTCAATGTCATAAATATAGATGGGGAAATCTTAAACAAAACCCTTCAAAAGGGCATTGCATTAGAAAGTAAAATGTACCCCCTGGAATTCAAGGATGGTTCAATTGCAAAATCTTATAAGACACAGATGAGTTAAATGAAAATTTACATATGGTCATTTCCATAGATGCTAAAAAGTAATTTGAAACACAGATTCCAACTACATATTTTTTAATAAAGGACTTAACAGGGGTGGGATAGGGAGGTTGGGAGGGAGGGAGATGCAAGAGGGAAGAGATATGGGGATGTATGTATATGTATAACTGATTCACTTTGTTATAAAGCAGAAACTAACACACCACTGTAAAGCAATTATACTCCAATAAAGGTGTTAAAAAAATAAAATAAAATAAAAAGACTTAACATATTATGAAACTTTTTTTTTTAAATCAAGGGACAATGTTAAATCAATGAACAATCTTAGAGACATTTCTTTAAAAGCAGAATGAAACTAAGGTGCTGCCTTAGTTTAATATTGTTTTATTCTCTTCAATAAGTTAAGAACCAAAATTATGACATAAGAATAATACATATTGGGCCCATAGAGACAACATATTCAACTTCAGGTGATTAAAAATGTAAACAAACCTGCAAAAAGTTGCCAGATATAGAAGAAATGTGTAAAATCAATAATATTCTTGTGTAGCAGTATTAACAGCTCTTTAATTATAACAAGAAATAAATTATAAAGAAAATTAATTATAAGTTTATTACTTAGGAATAAACTTAACAAGGAATAGATGTATGAAAACAATGAAAAATTTACTGGAAAGTATAAAGGGAGATGATGGAATATAGAGCAGTGTGTTCTGGAAGAGAATAAGTTTTCTAAGAATGATAATTCTCTCCAAGTCCAACTAAAATCCCTACAAGACGTTAAACAGAACAAACAGATGAAAACAACTGAAGTAAATAATTATAAAATCATTAGGAAAGAACGGCCATAGGAACATATAAATAATTTAAATAAGTGGAGTGTAGCCCAAATGGCGGAGGTGGATTTAATGAAGCTAACGAAGCTTATACTTCTGTGCCCTCTCTGTGCGGACTTTCCCAATGTCCTGGGAGGTGTTCTAGCAATGTGTTCTCATGGTCATATGTTTTTATTAATTTCACAAAAACGAAATGTATTTTCTTTATGACCCCTGCCCCCAAAATTGTATAAGCTCCAGATGCCACGATATTTGACTCTACCATGCCAGATATAAAATAATGTTATAAATATACAATAATTAACAGGTTACTCAAGTGGTGTAGAAAATTAAGTCATCTGAATAGAAAAAAAGCTAGAAATATTCCATTGATATATAAAATGTAAATATATGAGAAAGCGTCACAAAAAATGTGATGAAAGAATGAATAACTGAATATATGGCATTGGGTAACAAACCAGGTGATGTTCAAAATATTAACAACAGTATGGAATGGGTATGTCTACCAGGTGCCACAGTACAGGTGGGTGTGAATTTAATATAGCCCTGGCTTAAATTAGGAAGTTGGGAAATACACTTTAGATCCGTATTCTCTACTATATTGAACTCCAGATGAATTAGTCTGTTAAATATAAGATATTTGATGCTAAACAGATATTTGGAGGAGTGATACAACTTTCTAAAGCAATAGAAGAAACCAAGCCTTTAACTATTAGACTGCAGACCACTTTTTTTTTTTTTTTTTTTGCCGTGCCATGCGGCATGTAGGATCTTAGTTCCCCAAGCAGGGATCGACCCCTGCAGTGGGAGCGTGGAGTCCCAACCACTGGACCGCCAGGGAAGTTCCCTAGACCACTTTTATAAAATGAAAATTAACCACATAAAAAAGGAAACAACTATTTGGGGAAAAGATGTAGGAATCAAATATGACAAAGGGTTAATATCTAAAGAAGCCACTTCAATATACATCAGTAAAATTATGAGTCCAATAAACAAAGAGACAAAGTTCATAAGGAGACAATGTACAGAAGAGCAGACACATATGAAAAAGTGTTGGGCTTCCATGTGGATTAAGGAAATGCTAAATAATGTACAATAGGTGCTATTAAAACAGTTCACATTAGCAAAAATATTTAAAAAGATAATACCTGCTGCTAGTACAGCTGTAGTCACACACAGTTAACTATGTATGTTACAGGCAGTACTTTTGAGCAGAAATGAAAGGAATATTGACAATATTAAAAGTAGAATAATAAAAATGTTTCTGCCTTTTAGCTCCATAATCTCACATCTGAGGAAAAGCATAGTACCTGAAGAGAATGTGGAATCTGAGTTGGAAATTCTAGGTTTGGATCCTGATTCTAATATTTGAAAGCTGAGTGATCCTCAGATTCCTCATCAGCAAAACTGGGATTCTCATTTGTACCTCAGAGGGTTTGAATGAGGGTTAGATGCAATTGTGCACGTCAGCTGATAAGCCCTGTGTTTCCGTGACATTTTGTACCTTTGTCCACAAGCCTCAGTTTCCTTATCTGTAACACGGGGATAATAATGTCTATCTCACAGACTTGTTGGGATAGTGAGGTCAGATAATGCATTCATTCATTCAGCGGCCAGGCTTGAGTAGTTACGGGGTGCTGACCAGTGCTGGCCACACTGGGGTGGACCAGACAAGCCCAATTAGCCATTCCGTGTCCAACTGGAGCTGAGTCCAGAGATGGGTTTGTCGCATGGCGATCACAGTGCAGGTCTCAACAAACAGGACCATACTGTAATTAATTAGCAGTTCTTACTGCACAGTACAGACCACACTCAGTGCTCCTCAGAGGAGCTTTCATATTTGCATTCCGTTTTTGTGCCCTCCACAAAGAACAAAGGCTTAAATTAATATTCCATCCATTGGATGGATGAATGCATGCATGCATATGTTTATAGGAGGGTAATTTGTTTTAATGAATAATCTGAAGTCACCTAGATGTCCAATACAAGAGGAGTGGATAAGCAAATGATGTTGTAATCACTTAGCAGAAGAGTTTGCAGCCATTAGAATGGAAAATTATGAGGGTCATGAAAGACAGGAAAATATTTGATATGATATTACAGGTGGAACAAAAGCAGAATACAAAACAGCATATATTTCCCAATCACAACTATATGTCCAAAGTGAGATCAGATACTGAAAAACAAACATTTTGATTACGGTAGGGAGACACTGGTTGAATTTTTTAAATTCCTTTAATTACTTTAGCAATAGAATAATAATAACAATGAGAAAGAAAATGGCTGCTGTGCAGAGAGGAAAAAATAGGTGATTTTACTTAATTTTTGGTTGAGGTACAGCTTACGAAGAGTAAAGTGCTTGTAAGTGTTTTTACATGTGTTTTTTTTCTTTTTTTTTTTTTTTTCCAGTACGCGGGCTTCTCACTGCTGTGGCCTCCTCGTTGCAGAGCACAGGCTCCGGACGCACAGGCTCCAGACGCGCAGGCTCAGCGGCCATGGCTCACGGGCCCAGCCGCTCCGCAACATGTGGGATCTTCCCAGACCGGGGCACGAACCCGTGTCCCCTGCATCGGCAAGCGGACTCTCAACCACTGTGCCACCAGGGAAGCCCAACATATGTATTTTTTTACATGTGTATACACCTGCTTAACCTTCACCCAGGTCATTTACAGAACATTAAAAATGCATGATTTTAAAAGGGAAAAGACGTTTTTTGTGTGTACTGTGAGCGTGGACAGAAGACTAACGGATGGATGGTATTATTCTGCAGAAAAGGATCACTCTGTTCCTAATGAGAAGATTAAATGTTAGAATGAGTAAAACCAGCAGAATATCTAGAGCCCATTTTCAGAGGGAGTTCAGAAGTTAACAGTTTTTCCAAGGCAAACATTGTGAGCTGACTTTCCTTTCACATTAAAAGGCCCAAATGGAGGAAAGTCCCTCCATTTAGATGATTACGTATTAGAATGATTCCATACAGTATGCATAAGTACAAATCGGACACCACCCAAATAAGATGCAGACCCTTGGTTTTCCTTCCCGCAGGATAAACAAAGCAACACAGAAAAATCCAACTGGAAATGCGACCCTCAAATGCAATCCCCCCATTCCGGGACTGGGAAAAGAGAGGGACGTCAAGGAAGCAGTTTGGAAGCCGGAAGCCTACGCCTGGCCTTTTTTTCTGCCCTCATCCTTCCCCCTGCGTCCCTCCAAAATGCGAATACATCCCTCGCACAGCCATCCTAACACCCTAACCGCAAACACTGACGCCTTCTATGGCTTCACAGCGTTTTCTTTTCGGTGGCTAATTTATCTGAAGTGTTGCTTGGCTGCCTTATCTTCCTCTCCCTGCATGGCCTCTGAAATTGCTTCAGCAGATCCTAACCTCTCTGGAGACGGGAGACAGGCACGCAGCTTAGTGCCGGACGGAGCGAGGCTCCGCGTCCGCGTGGGTGCCAAATGATGCTACATGATGGCAGCGTGAGTCACCGAGATTTAGGGCGAGAGTGTGGAGGAGGGTGTCGATGAAAAGGGCTCTGGCACCGCGGGAGACGAACGCAGGTCAGGAATCCTGACGTCAGGCTGGGCTTTAAAAATAGTGACACTCCACTGTGAATCAAAATGATGCTATGGGGGAAAAACCAAATGAACGACGGAAGGTTACACGGCTTCGTAAAAGTAATTTATATTCGACCTCCAGACAAGCAAAAGTGACAAATCAGAATAGACTCGGAAGTGAAGTACTCAGAAACTTATCAAAAAGAGTTGGAGTGAACTTACTGTGTTCTGTACAATAACTGAAGATGATTCGAGAATCGAGAAGACTGAGATACCTGGCTCCCTCCCCCCTTGCAGTCACCTGGGCGCGTGGCCCTCCTGGCTTCTGCTTTAGGACGAATAACATGTCTCTCTTGGGTCCTTAAGAGAAAGAATTCAGGATGGGGTATCAATGGGTATGGATTACAGAGCCTGCGTTGCTGAAGTTAACCCCAAAGAGGAAAGACCCTGGGTAGGTTTTAGGGTTACATGACGTGCCCAGACTTGAATAGCCCAGGTTGTTTACCTGTATATGCCTCGTATGCCAGATTCCCCCTGACTGAAGCAGGGCCAGCTTTAATTAGTATAATCAATTTTGCCTTTTGATGGAAAATAGAAATGTATTAGGAACTACTCCAAATTATCCCCCTCCTGGAAAGTCTCTGTGAATTCTGTATGATGTGGTTGTTAAACTCTGCAGTGAGTGATTCTGTACAAGCATATAATCACAAAAATAATATTTTTGACACACAGCTGGCATTTAACAAATTCCAAATAACTAGTCAGAACACATCAGTAGTTCTAAATTTGAAAATCAATTCTGTGACATTAATAATAAAAACAATCACCTGTGGGAATTAGGTTGTTTGTTTTCTTTTAGTGATTCACAAGCCTGTGGTAATAAGTACAAAAATAGGATTTACCTACTGAATAAACAATGTTCTATTTATAAAAACCAAGCAAGGCCAGTAATTAAACCCTGTAGTTCTTTAAAGTTTAAACTTTCAGTCTTGGGCTTCCCTGGTGGCGCAGTGGTTGAGAGTCCGCCTGCCGATGCAGGGGACGTGGGTTCGTGCCCCGGTCTGGGAGGATCCCACATGCCGCGGAGCGGCTGGGCCCGTGAGCCATGGCCGCTGAGCCTGCGCGTCTGGAGCCTGTGCTCCACAACGGGAGAGGTCACAGCAGTGAGAGGCCCGCGTAACGCAAAAAAAAAAAAAAATTAGTTTTTTAATAAAATTAGCTCTAATATTTTAAGTGATAAATAGTACAGGAGGTTAGAGGGCCTTTTCTTTCTTTCTTTTGTTTTTTCCTTGAATAACATGAAGCAACTTAGGGACAAAACAAACAAGTTAATTTTAGTTTCTGTTGTTAGTCTTTCTATACTATCAAGGTGGGGCCATAAATTGTGAGATGAGGGGAAAATGGTGGTTTTAATGAATCACTCTTGATTTTTCCTGGTTCTGTTCATGTACTCATACATTTTATCCACATGATAACACATCAATGTAGATTTAAATATTATACTAGCAAAAAAAATACAGGAAATAAATGTTTTATTTTACGTTTTATTCCCCCCCCCCTTGCACTTAGTACTATCAATGAGTTACAAATAAGGGAGAGCTACCAGTATCAGTTTGTGCTGTTGATTACAGTTCTGCCAATTTGTATCAGTAGAGGCCAATACAAATGGTTGCAGGGAAATCTAGGTACATCTATAGAGAGAGGCACAAATACATCATGGAAACCTGAGCGGGGAATTACAAAATGAAAAGAGTATGAAACAAAAAACTTTCAGTGCATTATATTTTTCAAAGAAAATTATGCAGATATCAAGAAAGGTAAAGATTCTGACTATAGAACTGGACATTATGACTCTAATTCTCCAGTTACCACTAAGATAATGCATAATGGTCCAATGGGATGAAAAATATCATTGTTTCTTCAGAAGAGGTCTCATGACTTCTCAGAGGGAAGCCACATTCTGTGTCACACTATAGAAGACACAGTCATTGCCTTTTTTTCCTGAAAGGTTTCAGAGGCACAGAACACATTTATGATAAGTAGGCAGCTATTATATTGAAACAGTTTGAAGTCTGCAATGATTTAGAAATGAAATATGTTTAATAACACTCTTGCATTCCTTTCCAAGCTCTTCTGAACAATTGATTCTATAGATTGGAGGAAAATTGTCAGCCTTTCATATTGCTAAAGGATAAATAACAAGGATATTGGCTCAGAATAAATAACAAAATATTTATAAATAACTCTCCCTATGACAGAGTAATGCTTTTACTTTCATGATTATAAAATATGAATCAGAAATATTTTAAAAGATGTGTTTTAGAAGAAGATAATCCAGAAACTGCAATGTATTATCCACATGTCTGGCATATAGTAAGAAATTACCTGATTTGAGAATAGACAAGAGATATGATTGTTCAACCAGAAGCTCAAAGAATCAGTAGAAGCAGACCCAGAGGTTATCCATATACCGGAGTGAGTAAAAATGTACTTCAAAATAACTATGATTAATATGCTAAAAACAAAATAGAGACAGAGCTTCCCTGGTGGCACAATGGTTAAGAATCCACCTGCCAATGCAGGGGACACGGGTTCGAGCCCTGGTCCGGGAAGATCCCACATGCTGCGGAGCAACTAAGCCCGTGCGCCACAACTACTGAGCCTGTGCTCTAGGGCCCTCAGGCCACAACTACTGAAGCCCACGCGCCTAGAGCCCATGCTCTGCAACAAACAGTAGCCCCCGCTCTCGGTAACGAGAGAAAACCCACGTGCAGCAGCAAAGACCCAGTGCAGCCAAAAATTAAATAAATGAATAAATAAATTTATTAAAAAAAATAGAGACAAATGTGGATGGATGAAAAGATGAAGTATTTAAAAATGAATTAGATTATATCCAAAAGCTTATAGTCCCGGCTACGATCTCCAACACAATGTTGACTAACTGTGGTCATAATAATCATCTATATCGTGCTCCCAACCATAGGAATGATGAGAGCTAAAGGGTTTTTTGTAGCGGTGCCCTTAAGATCTGGGCAATGTACTATCTGTAGGTTATCCCACAATAAAGAAGAAAAAGAAAATAAATATCCTAGGAGGTACTTTTACTTGGGTGTCAAACTGTTCCAAAGGGGTCTAATCTCTGTCTTTTATTTTAAAAACGCTAAAATGCTCAATTTAATCTCTTTTCAGTTACTGAGAACTGCAGTTTTAGGATACTGATGGCTTTCCTAAATTATTAGTGACATCAGCTGTAAATAAAACAGGAAGCAGTTGCTTGGAAACCTCAAAACTGATATAAAATTATTCTGATCAAAATATTTTAACTGAAATGTTATTGTTTCAAAATTTGGCAGTTGGTTTCTTGGTCTCACCATGATGCCAAGTACCGGTAAAAGTTAAATATTCAGTGTGTTATGGGGGCAGGGGTGGGGCTCAATTAACATAGACATGTTAAAACCTCTGCTACATGCCCAGGCTGCTACAAATGTCAGCAAACAGTTTAGTAATTGCTGTGATTGAAACTGGGCTGGGGGTGTCATTCAGCAACGATCTGAATCGATCGTCACTCTCTTTCTCAGTTCAGAGCGGAACCCAGAGGAAGCAAAAGGTCCTCAAATCCGGACAGGGGGGTGTCTTCATCTTTCAACCCTCTAACCCAAGAAGCAACAAAATTCTTCATTTATCGTTTTCATTAGAGACTCAAACATAGGATATCAAACTTGCAAAAAATTTTTTCACAGAAAAGATTTCGGATGGCCATTTCATCACTTGTTTCAACAGCACTTTTTTCAATTTCCTGTTCCTTCCAGACACTGCTGTGGAGCGGCATTTAAATGGAAGATATACATTTCCCCCCAAACATCTTCAGCTACCTGACGGGAAACATGATGGCCTATTCTTTTAATTCGAGCAGGGTGTTTATTTCCTCGGTTTTCAACGCTGTCTCCAGCGTTTCAATTTTCTGAGCATTCAGAGGCTTCTACTGACGGATTCTCCCTCCTTAAAAGATTGTCAGGGCTGCTGCAGGCCTAGGACACTGACTCTGCAAATTGCCCTACTTTCACACAATAGACAGGCATTAGATACTTGCCTCCTGACGGGCACATTTTGCAGTCGATGCACCCCTGTGTACAGAAATCCCGTGGGAAGAATGTATACGGATGCTCTCAAGCACAAGTGGGCAAATCCAGCTAGCCCCCTGTTTCTGTGCAGTCCGTGAGCTGAGGATGGTTGTTATATTTTTAAATGGTTGGGAAAAAAATTAAAAGAATAATATGTTGTGACACATGACAATGATATGAGATTCAAATTTTATTGTCCATAATAAAGTTTCACTGGAATGGGGCCACTCATTCATTTGCATATCATCTACTGGATATTTCATGGTATAGCCACAGACTGGAGTCATTGCTGCAGAGACCCTAAGGCTGGCAAAGCCTCAAATATTTACTATTTGGCCCTTTACAGAAAAAGATTGCCCACTGTTACAGATTAAATTATGCCCACCAACCCCCAAAGATGTTGAAGTCCTAATCCCGAGTCTGTAATCTTTGCAAGCAGGCTAAATATGAATTCCATAAATTCACAGAGGTCAAATTATATGTCTCCATATTTTTTTTCCCCATTGCACCAAATTTAGAACTGGGCATCTAGAATCTTCTCAGTAAATCTTTTGTTTGATTAAGAACTGGAGATTTGTTTCTTTTTGATAGATGTGCTGTAAACTAATATAAAAAAAATTTATAAATGAAGTCATTTACAAAAGAATCCCAAAGCCTGGTTATTTATTATTTAGTTATTTATGGCTGTGTTGGGTCTTCGTTGCTGCGCACGGGCTTTCTCTAGTTGCGGTGAGCGGGGGCTGCTCTTCCTGGCGGTGCGTGGGCTTCTCATTGCGGTGGCTTCTCTTATTGTGGAGCATGGGCTCCAGGCGCACAGGCTTCAGTAGTTGTGGCTCGTGGGCTCTAGAGCGCAGGCTCAGTAGTTGTGGCGCAGGGGTTTAGTTGCTCCACGGCATGTGGGATCTTCCCGGACCAGGGCTCGAACCTGTGTCCCCTGCAGTGGCAGGCGGATTTTTAACCACTGTGCCAGCAGGGAAGTCCAGCCCTGTTGTTAAAGTGAATAAATCACCCCTTAGCTTATCTTTCATTCACATCTTGATGTTCATTAACAGCTTATGTTTGTATTGGAATGCCTTCCACGAATGATTTAAACATTTTAAAAAACTGTAACTAACTGTAGAACATAGGTGGGGAGAATTTATTGTTTATCCTCAATGGTAATTTTGTTCTCAACAAATATTAAAACTGAAACCCATTTTGAAAGCAGGTTTCGTTCCTTAAAATGTTTTTAAAAGGAGCCCAAAATATTTTTTCCCCTCGTTTTGTTGTTTGGGATATTAAAATGAAAAGCTGAAAGTTTCCCTGTGTCCTGGGATTCTACTGGGCAGTTCCACTGGTGAATGTTCTCAAAAATATTGGTAGAAAGAACATCGCATGCAGTCATCCTTGTTTTATCTTTTAAAAGAAAGCCTCTTTGTAAAAATTTTAATTTTTGAATAGGAAGCTATGAGAAGTTGGTTCAGGTGGGAGTTTAACTGTCAGTTCTTGATTCATTTGCTATTGGGAAAAATAGGTGCGTGTCACACGTGGGGAGTTTGCAGGTGCACAGAGGGGAGCCAGACATTACCAAGGAGCCTCAGGACCAAGACAGAGCCCGGGTCACTCCCAGTGGGAGGGAAGGCAAGACATATCTGTGGCATTGTGGAAATCAGACACTCTTAAGAACTTTTCCAGTGATCGGAAAAGGGCATGAGCACCTTTTAGTGGACGACATTTATGTTTTAAATCGAGAGTGAGTGTTTCCATTTGCTAGGGCTGCCATGAAAACGTACTACATGCTGAGTGGCTTAAACTGTAGAAATTTATTGTCTCACAGTCGTGGAGTCTAGAAGTCCAAGATGAAGATGTTGGCAGGGCTTCTAGACCATCCCCCTCTCCACCACGTAAGAAAGAGAAACCACTTCCAGGGACTGGCAGCCCGGTGCCACTGACCAAGAAGAACTGCCTGGGGGCACGGTGGTTTCCGAATAAACCAGAGGGCAGGTACCAGGCTGTGGCAGGGACCGGAGCAGCCGGAGGATGGGGACATGCTAATGGCGCTGGGTGGGTTGGGGAGAGGGAGGGATGCAAAGCATTAATTAATAAGATGTGCAACTTCGAAGCCACCTTTTTTACTTTGCCCTAGGTTTTTACCCAGGTGATAAATCTTGTTGTTCCTCCTTCAAACTGTCTTGCCCTTGGTTACCCAGGCTGAAGACCTCGGTTCCCATGACCCCTCCCTCTCCCTCACTTTCACCCACATTTATCCAGTCAGTTCCAAACTCTAATATGCAAGTAGCATCACTGCTGCAGCCACTGCGGAAGTTCAGAGACTTTAACAAAAATTTGGCCAAGGTCACACAGCTAATCGCTGGGAGGTCTACAGGCTCCAGACCCCACTGTTCTTCCCTGACAGCACGAGGTCTCCTCACTGGTCCACGAAGGGTTAAGCCAGCACAGCTCTCGGTCTACAGCAATGCTTTGTAAGTGTCTCCTGACCAAATGAAGAATAATATCTTTTCCTCTGATTCCACTTAGTAGCTTCTTCCAAACAAGATGTTTTCAGGCTTTGAGGACTGTCTTGTTGTTTGGTCACAGAGGGCCTGATCGTCCCCATTGTTTTTTGCTGCTGCCTTTAAGCGAAACAGGGCACAAATGGAATTTCACAGCAATCTTTGGAGTACATGGAATTGCTATTAGGAGTTCATAAATCTCTTTTTTGGGGAGGTGGGTGGGAGAGGTAAGGGCAGAGAAAGATGAGCTCAGGAAATACAATTCTTAGGTCAGGAAGCAATCATGATGGGTTTGCAACGGGTAAAGAGGAGGATCCAGTAGTTAATACCTTGAGTTTCGGACAGTAAGAGCGTGGGAAGGCTCCCGTGAATAGGTAATGACCCTGATGAAACATACAGACACCAAATACAAACAAGTCACTTGGTAACGTAAATGCAAATGATAGACGCACTTCTCTACCGCTCTCGGTAACAGGTGAAGGGCAACTCAGATCAATTCAGAAACACTCTGCTGAAAAAGTGGACATCTTTTCCTCATGCACTCTGCCTAGAAAGCCTTGTTGTTTGACCCTATGAATTCGTAAGGAATAAGAATCAAAATCAAGCAGGTTTCAGTGAAGCAGTACGTCAATGTATCGTGTAAGGAAGATTGAAATGCATTAAAATACAAGGTCGCATAAAATTCCCATTTCACTGCTTGACACACAGTACCACCCTACACAGTATGCATCTTACCTAATGTGGGTCCTCCAGATATGTGCTTTTATGCTTAAAATTCAGTATAAATTTACTAAATGTACTTTATTCCGATCAACTCGGTAGCTCTTCTGAGATAGAAAAACTTGCCAACTACCCTCCTAGCTCTTACACGCCAAGGGGAGAAAACAACTTTCAGAATTACCACGTTGAACTCTGATGCTACTCAAGAAAGTTACTGCTTAATTCTTCATCTCTTATGCAAACCGGGTGGCACAGGATTTCATTTTATCTTATTAAGTCAATTATCTGAAAAATAGACAGCAAATTACAATGTATACTGTTTTTTTCCCACTCTATAGAGAATCAAAATGTCACAGGTAGGTGGGATACAACAGAATTTAAAAAGTTTTCTGCTTATGAATGATACATAATTTCAAGTGACTCATAGGACTTGTTGAAATAAAGTATCCAACCTGGCTGACTCATAATAACACTGACACTGGAGTTTCAAATAGAGTTTCCATAATAACAAAAAAATTGACGTAACGTATGCATTGCAGAGAGCTAGCTTGACCATAGCAAACCACAAATTATCAGGCTATCAATCATTTAAACAAACAATACAACCCCAAGATAATGCACGTAATTACCTAACCCTGACCGGAAGTTCCATAGGAACCACTTTCATAACTTTAACAGAACGCAGTGGGATACACTGAAAAGCCTTTTTAAATGAAAGCTCTATTGTCAAGCGCTAATGAGAAAGTAAGACTCTTTATTCGCCTATAATTTTGAAAATGGCCTCATTTATTCTCCAAGAACATTCAAGACATTTTGGATAATTTAAGAATACTGTATTTCTTAAAAACATGGTGTGAGAAATGTCAACGTCTGGGAAGGAAAAATTTGGGGTGGCTTTATTTGTTTCATCTCCTTGTGCACCGACAGATCCTGAGGAGCTCATACAATGGGTTTTTCACTTTGGTGTCTTTTCAATGACAGGGTATTAGAACAGAAAAAATAGAGCCCTAAGTAATTAAGACTGATTCACACTTACCAGCGCACAACCATGTTCTACTTACTTCTACTGACTAATTATAACACCTTTGTGAAAAGTCAGATCTCCTCCATTTCGGTTTCCTGTTCCGATATGGAAGATGGAATTTTACTTTAGCAGCAAAACTTCAAAGGGGAAAACTTCAGAAACAGACTGAGTTCTCTTCGCACTGTCTTCGTTTATAAAAGAGGAGAGGGACTAATGGATTTATGTGAGTGAGGAACGTTAGCAGGTTAGCTTTTATTGAAGTCCTATATTCATATCATTCAGCTTCACTATCATTATAAACACTTTTTCCATGTGAAAGGGGCACCTGTTAATTTTTTCTCCCAAGGGAAATTTCCATGGAGGAATTAAAAAGTTCTGAGGAAATAGTAAGAATCCCCTAAGAGCTCATTATTTTAGACTTTTCTAGTGTTCTAATATAGTCAGCTATTCATTCAACCAGTATTTATCTAATACCTATTATGTGTCCGCTAGAGAACAAAAATGAGATGGCACGGGTTTACCCTCTAGTGGGAGAGAAAGATTACTCCTAACAAGCAAACACTTTATTAACTACAAAGCATGGGAGAGCATGAGAGATACGAGTATGGTCGAAAAACTGAGGATGCCGTGTGGGAGCAGAGGGAGAGGCGATGGCTACTGAGGCAGGTCGCTTTGGCTACGTGAGTAGGTGACGCTTAACCTGAGATCTGAAGGATGAAAAGCATGCAGCCCCTGGTCAGCAGGAGGAAGCATTTTCAGGAGAGGGGATGGGGGCTGGACACCTGAGGTCTGAACGACTGGGCTGTGTGACGATGTAGGAAGTAAGAGGAAGGAGGGACAGGATTCACGTTTCTTCTCACCCTGGTCCCCCCGCTTCCCATCTACTCTTAGGAGGGAGCCAAGTCAGGTTCTAGTCAGGTGAGGGAGTGGGGACTTGATGCAGTACTTGAGAGCAGCCCTGAAGGCACGTGTTTCAGAGAACACGTGCATACATGTGCCCCTTAGTGTGTGCAAGTGTGGGTTTACCCAGGGGGCCCACTCCCTGGCACTTGTCTGGGAGGCCCAGAATCTCCGTGCCACCTGCATGTTCTCATGTAAGTTAGTCTATGATGTCAATAGCACCCTTTTAGATGTGGTGTAGTGCACAGCCTGGACACCGGTACATAGCTGCCTGGGGGGTGAGGAGAGCATCAGAGATGATGCAGGTTTCTGGCCGTGCCATTACAGAGCTAGGGAGAACTGGAGGACAACGCTGAACGGGAAAGAGGAAATATACCCTCCCCCTATTATGTGGCTAATTGTTTCCAGTTACGCAATGGGAGTGGTCACAGGGGCAATATGAAGTCTCGATTTGTCTCTTTACCCTTTAAGCCCGATAGCAAGCCCAAGATGGATGTGAGCTCCAGCACTGCTGTGGAGAAGGGAGAAGCCCACAGCTCTGGGCTAAGACTGCATTGGTTTCTGCTGGGCTTAACCATTGGCCAGGTAGGAGGACACTTAACCTTCTGAGCCTCGACATCGCCATCTGTAGAGTGAGCAGTTCACACGGCTAATAAGAGGAGACACCTGAGTTGGGACCCAGGTCTTTGCGATTTCAAGGTGCCAGCTTCCTGTTATTCTACCCTTTAGCTTCTGCATCTCCTCGGTGTCTGGATTTGCAGACCCAGGTTCTTGGTTGAAAGGGCGCTTCTTTAGAGCAAACATTTAAATTTTACTTCTTTATCCTTACAGAAGAAGTCTAAGGTTTCCCGAGTAAATGAATTTTAAATGCAGCATATCAAATTTTAAAATACAGAATATCAAATACCTCCTGGCGGTCCGTGTAACATACGGTAACAATTTGCAAATTATTCCAAAATATTTCTCTCCTTTGCTATAGGAAACTAGAGTTGAGAAATGGCTTCATTTTCACCTTTCTCAGATATAAAATGGTCAGTTGAAAGGAGATGTATATGGTCCAAGAGTACCGTGTAGTCATAATGAAACTCACACTTCTCATGCTCTATTTTTCTGATGCTTACATTTATGTCTTTAATTTTTTTGGGAGCCAGTAAAGCATGACAAAGAGTACTTAGATTTGTTTTGGGGAGGCGGAATTCTGAGAACTTTGGAAACATTGTCAATGCTACCAGGAAAAAGGAGTTAATCACACAAGAATGATCCAATCAACCTCAGCCCATCATGAGAAAGATCTGCATTTAAACTAAATTTTTTTTGCGAGAACCACTGACATTTTAGTCACTTCACTTGATCTTTCAGGAGAAAGAAAGTTTCCCTCTGCACAGGATGACCTTGGACAGCTGGTCGCATTGGGCACTTCTGCCCTCGGCTCAGAGAAGGAGGAATGGGGAGGGGGCGCTTCCCAGAAGAAGCAGTGATGCAGGACCATGGCGTCCACTGTGTGGCAGATAGCATCCTGTTTCTAGTGACTCCCAAGTGAGACTGGGGTTTCAGCTCAAGAGTTCCCTGATGAGCTATTCTGCCATTTCAAGAAAATACCTTTTATGTCACTAATTTCTAGAGAAATGCAAGTCAAAACTACAATGAGGTATCACCTCACACCAGTCAGAATGGTCATCATCAAAAAGTCTACAAACAGGACTTCCCTGGTGGCGCAGTGGTTAAGAAGCCACCTGCCAACGCAGGGGACACGGGTTCGAGCCCTGGTCTGGGAAGCAACTAAGCCTGTGAGCCACAACTAATGAGCCCGTGTACCTAGAGCCGGTGCTCTGCAACAAGAGAAGCCACCACAATGAGAAACCTGCATACCGCAATGAAGAGTAGCCCGCGCTCGCCGCAACTAGAGAAAGCCCACGCGCAGAAGTGAAGCAGCCAAATAAATAAATAAATAAAATTAAAAAAAAAGTCTACAAACAATAAATGCTGGAAGGGTGTGGAGAAAAGGGAACCCTCCTGCACTGTTGGTGGGAATGTAAATTGATACAGCCACTATGGAGAACAGTAAGGAGGTTCCCTAAAAAACTACAAATAGAGCTACCATACGACCCAGCAATCCCACTACTGGCATATAACCTGAGAAAACCATAATTCAAAGTGTCATGTACCACAATGTTCATTGCAACTCTATTTACAATAGCCAGGACATGGAAGCAACCTAAGTGTCCATTGACAGATGAATGGATAAAGAAGATGTGGTCTATATATACAATGGAATACTACTCAACCATAAAAAAGAATGAAATAATGCCATTTGCAGCAACTTGGATGGATCTAGAGATTATCATACTAAGTGAAATAAGTCAGGCAGAGAAAAACAAGTATCATATAATATCACTTATAAGTGGAATCTAAAAAAATGATACAAATGAACTTATTTACAGAACAGAAATAGGCTTACAGGCATAGAAAACAAACTTATGGTTACCAAAGGGGAAAGAGGGGGGAGGGATAAATTAGGAGTTTGGGATTTACAGATACACACTATTATATATAAAATAAGTAAACAACAGGACCTACTGCACAGCTCAGGGAGCTATACTCAATATCTTGTAATAACCTATAATGGAAAAATATCTAAAAAAGAATTTATATATATATATATAAATATATATAAATATAACTGGATCATTTTGCTGTATACCTGAAACGAACACAACATTGTAAGTTAAGTATACTTCAACTAAAAAAAAAAAAACAGCAACAAATGACCTGCCTGCTCTTAAAATATATATATATAATTTTTTTACCACTCTTCATATCTCTCAGCGTATCACTGTCATCAACAAGAAAATGTGGCGATATTTTCTGGGAAACTTAGAGGGATGCAGCCCAACTCAGGCCTCATGTCCTTCAGAGTCTTTCTGGATCAGTCAAGTGAGAACGGTTTTTCCCTTTCTTACGGGCCCATGGTTCTTGGTTTCTTCCTCAACTACAGGACTTTGTGTGATTTGCCCCATAGTGTGATCAGATGGATACGTGTCTTCACTAGATTTTGGGTCCAAAGAAGAAAAACTTGAAAACATCTTTAGCCTTTCTTCATTCCTCAGAATAATGTCTTAAATAGGATCATTCCTCAACAAATATTTATTGAATTTGAATTTCAAATTTATTCTCTATTAATAGATTCCATCAGCGACAAGCCCATGATTTGTATCTCAAGTTGAATCTCAGTTATACACTGTATCCGTCAAGGGTTCTGATTACCAACGACAGAAATGGATTCTGATTAACTTGAGAGGACAGGAATTTATAGGAAGGATATCAACGGTTCAGAGAACCAAAGAGAAGGCTGGTGACATCGTCTTGGGATGTGAGCAAGGTGTGCAGGATCAGGTAGCCAAGGACACCAAGATCACAGCATGAGGAGGGTCTAGCTGGGCCTCCCCCCTGACATCTGCCTGTCTGGGCACTGGCCGTCACCACCCCTTGGCTCCTAACTCTGCCGCCACCATGCTAGATACCCTGTAGGTGCACCTGTTTCTTGGGGTCACTCCCTAACATTTCAAGCCATGAACAGGAGTGCGCAATTGACTGAGCAATAGGCATATTCCCATATCCTGGCAGCTGGGAAATAGAGAGAGGGTACGTCTGCATCCCTGCCTTGACTCCCTTCTGAGAGGCAGGGACTCCACAATGGAGAATTTCACCAAGATATGAAGGGTATTATCAGAGTGGAGAGAGTGTGGGGAGGGAGAGAGGGTGGGAGAGGAAGAAAGAGGAGGAAGGGGAGGGGAGGCAATGTCCATCAGGTTAGGGGAAAAGTTTGCTTTTGTCAGCCATGATTTTTTAAAGCAGGTTGAACAAATTCTTTTCAAAAACACATGAGCCTTTTCTGAATAAATTGATCTAAAAAAATCTACATGGTTTGTGTGAGTAAGAAACAGCTTAACTGGGGCTTCCCTGGTGGTGCAGTGGTTGAGGATCCACCTGCCAATGCAGGGGACACGGATTCGAGCCCTTGTCTGGGAAGATCCCACGTGCCGCGGAGCAGCTAAGCCCACGAGCCACAACTACTGAGCCTGCGCTCTAGAGCCCGCGAGCCACAACTGCCGAAGCCCGCGTGCCTGGAGCCCGTGCTCCGCAACAAGAGAAGCCACCGCAGTGAGAAGCCTGCGCACCGCAATGAAGAGTAGCCCCCGCTTGCCGCAACTAGAGAAAGTCTGTGCGCAGCAACGAAGACGCAACATAGCCAAAGATTAAAATAAATAAAATAAATACATTTATAAAAAAAGAAACAGCTTAAGTAATTATACAATCTAAGTGACAAACTCCATATTAACAACACAAAAGACTAGAAACTTTAAACATTTAATAAAACCAAAACGCAGAGAATGAAAAGTGTTGATTATTTCAATACGAATAAAGAGGGAACTGTTTTAGAATAGAAATCAGAAAATTAGGTATTAACTAGAGGGTTATTAATTAGGTCCCAGTGGTTGAAACCAATGAACTGTGCAATAAACATTCTCATATTTTCGCTCTTTTGGGGATATCTCTACTCTGAGAAGAGGACCAGTTGTGACACCAGGAACTGTATGCTCCCAAAGTCTGCTAACATGTTGGGAGTGTGAATTATAAATCATTTTGTTTTCTCACAGTAAATCAAAACTCTTCTTCCTAGGGCAGAAAAGATTTGGTCATTATAACCATAATGATTGTCTGTGCCATGCATCTAGGCTAAAAATTCCCCTCTTTAATATCTTGCAGGTTCTCTCAGTCTTCATGAATTAGTTATTTTAATGTTCCCAGAGAGTCCAGCTGACTCTGTACCTCTGCACACTCCTCAAGCTACGAAAACATGTTCCTTTAAAAATAGGGCCTGCCATTACTTATGCCGTATCAACTCTACTGTCACACTTCGAAAAGATAGAAACCTATTATGATAAAATAGCATGCTGTAAAAATTACCACCAATTCATGGTTATTAAGTTTTTCTGGAAGTGGGTACATCCAAATTCCTGCTATGTAATTTATTCATAATATCCTAGAAATAACAAAAATAAATTCTTAAAAAATTAAAATTGCTATTCATCTTGTTCATGGAGTATTTTTTCTTCGATTCCTAATTATATGTAGAATTTTCAAGGTGCATGAAAAAACACTTCTTTGGTAAACAGTGACACAAATTATCAACTCCATGCGCTATTTTACTTTACTTTCCACGAAGGGAAATTTGATCATCACCAAAGAGGTGCTTTACTGCCCTAAAGTTGATAATACATAAATCATCATTGCCTTAACAAAAAGTTAAAGAAGCTCAACATTATGGTGATCACAGCAGAGGGAAGAGCAGACATTGCCTCTAGAGAATAGAAATGATAAATTTTCCAGAAGTGGCACCTGGGGCTTCCCTGGTGGCGCAGCGGTTGGGAGTCCGCCTGCCGATGCAGGGAACGCGGGTTCGTGCCCCGGTCCGGGAAGATCCCACATGCCGCGGAGCGGCTGGGCTCGTGAGCCATGGCCGCTGAGCCTGCGCGTCCGGAGCCTGTGCTCCGCAACGGGAGAGGCCACAACAGTGAGAGGCCCGCGTACCGCAAAAAATAAAAAAAAGAAAAGAAAAAAAACAAGTGGCATCTGATTGTACAAATGAAATACCTAGTTTTAGGATTTAATCAAGCAATGAGTTATTGCTCAAGCCAAATTATTGAACCTGAACAACTCAATAGTTATATCTGTTCGTAAATTGAGCTGTCTTGATAGTTTTCCACATACATTTTAAAAAGCGTCATATCCCTCAGATACTTTTAAAGCACAGTGTTGGTTGTTCTTTCTAGCAAAACCATTGCGAAAAATCCATGTGCGCAAATAAGTGACAATACAGGCTTAGTACCGGCAGGTTTTAGGGCAGGTAGAAATTTTTTTAAAAAGCCTGTTATATATTGGTATTTTGGCAGAAATGAGTGACTTATGAAAAAGAGGTCAGATACGACAGGAAGTGTAAATTGGATCAATATTTTCTGAAGGCAATTTGTCAATACATGTCCAAAGCCTTAGCTTTATTTATTTATTTATTTAATTTTTTTTTTAGATGTTGGGGGTAGGAGTTTATTAATTGATTTATTTATTTTTGCTGTGTTGGGTCTTTGTTTCTGTGCGAGGGCTTTCTCTAGTTGTGGCGAGCGGGGGCCACTCTTCATCACGGTGCACGTCCTCTCACTATCTCGGCCTCTCTTGTCGCAGAGCACAGGCTCCAGACGCGCAGGCTCAGTAGTTGTGGCTCACGGGCCTAGCCGCTCTGTGGCATGTGGGATCTTCCCAGACCAGGGCTCGAACCCGTGTTCCCTGCATTAGCAGGCAGATTCTCAACCACTGCGCCACCAGGGAAGCCCCCTTAGCTTTATTTTTGCTCCAACAAATCCACTTTTAGAAATATATATTAAAAAGACATAATAATGAATTTGTGTAAAGATTGTGCTAGGAGGATGTTCACTACAGCTATGTTCATAAAAACAGAAAATTATTATTAATTAAATGTCCACCATCAGAATACTAGGAAAATAAATCCTACACAGTAGCATGCTGAGCAGACGTTAAAAATAAAGCTGGAGGGGAGGGGGAAGGGGAAGCTGGGACGAAGTGAGAGAGTGGCGTGGACATATACACACTACCAGATGTAAAATAGATAGCTAGTGGGAAGCAGCCGCATAGCACAGGGAGATCAGCTCGGTGCTTTGTGTCCCCCTAGAGGGGTGGGATAGGGAAGGTGGGAGGGAGAGGCAAGAGGGAGGGGATATGGGGATATATGTATACATATGGCTGACTCACTTTGTTATACAGCAGAAACCAACACAACATTGTAAAGCAATTACACTCCAATAAAGATGTTAAAAAAAAAAAGCTGGAAGGGGCATGCAAACCAAACCCACAATGAGATACCATGTCATACCCGCTAGGTTGGCTATAATAAAAACGTTGGAAAATAACACGTTTTGGTGAGGGTTGGAGAAAGTGGAATCCTCAGATGCTGCTGGCGGGAATGTAAAATGGGTCTGCCGCTGCGGAAGACAGTTTGGCGGTTTTTTGAAAAGTTAAACAAGTAACAAAGTTACTGCACAACCCAAGAATTCCACTCCTAGGTATGTAGTCAAATGCATTGCAAACAGGGACTCAAACACTGGAGCCTGAGTGTTCATAGCAGCCCTATTCACAACAGCCAGAAACTGGGAACAATGCAAATGCCCATCAGCAGAGGAATGGACAGAGAAGACGCGGCATAGCCGTACAATGGAATATTCTTCAGCCATAAAAAGGAAGGGAACACTGATACACGCTAAAACGTGGATGAACTTTGAAAACATTATGCTAAATGAAAGAGGCCAGATATAAAAGGCCACATATTGTATGATTCTGTTTATATGAAATGTCCATAATAGGTAAATCTATAGGGACTGAAAGACTAACGCTTGCAGGGGTGGGAGGAGAGGGGATTGGGGCGTGAATGCTTCAAGAGCCCAGGGCTTCCTTTTGGGCTGGTGAGCATGTTTTGAAACTAGACAGAGGTGATGGTTGCACAACACTGTGAATGTACTAAATGTCACTGAACCGCTTGCTTTAAAATGGTAAATGGTTGACGGTTAAGTTTATGTTATGTGAATTTTTCCTCAATATAAAAAAATGATGATGGAGAAGAATATCTCATGATAAGGAAAATGTTTAGTATATATTTAGTGGGAAAGAAGTATCAAAAAAGGCAAGAAAATAGTGGATATAGGCATTTATTGTTGTACTTGCTTAAAAAATTTATATATATATATATATATATATATATATAATTACACACAAAAAATCAACAGTGGGGATTCCTGGGTAGGGGGAATTTAGAGGATTATGTGATGAGGTTCTAAATTGACTGAATTCTTTTCTATCTCTATTTCCAACTATGTCATAATTAGCATGTAATACTTTGTATTAAGAAAAACAGTATAGGTAATATAACAAAAATAGGAATGAAAAATCAGGATTAGGTCTCATGACCCCCCAGAGCGCCTCCAAAGAACTTAGCAATAACCTGGGCAACTTTTACATGAGCCCATTTGTATTATCGGGGAAACTATGTCCTGTGAGACATAATAACACAGGGAAAAGCCGGATGTATCATGCTGAACAAACACAGGCTCTCCAAAGTGCTAAACTACACTTCTGTGCGAAGACTTATGCCTCTTAGGTGAGGTAATATTGAGGCAATGTAGTAACACAATTAGGTTACATGGCTTTTGAGTGCACTCAGAAGAAATCTACTTCCAAGAAGTATCATGTCAAGAAAGTAGATTCACAAACTGCATCTAATTTTTTGTTTTGTTTTGTTTTTGCGGTACGCGGGCCTCTCACTGTCGTGGCCTCTCCCGTTGCGGAGCACAGGCTCCGGACGCGCAGGCTCAGCGGCCATGGCTCACGGGCCCAGCCGCTCCGCGGCATGTGGGATTCTCCCGGACCGGGGCACGAACCCACGTCCCCTGCATCGGCAGGTGGACTCTCAACCACTGCGCCACCAGGGAAGCCCCACAAACTGCATTTAATAAAACATAATTTAATAAAAATATAGTTTACTCATTAATAAGAGCTCTTTCCTCATAAAGTATATCAAAATAAATCAATTTAACCAGAATGAAATAAAATATGATATTTTATTTACCATTTTTCTACTACTATTTCAGATTGCTGTTAAAAGAAATCTACCCAAGTGAAAATATCTGTATTTTCATGCTTTAAGAAAACTTGATAAAAATGCAAAAACAGGGATGTCACGTGATTAGCAACTGCACTACTAAAGGAAAGACGGAGTTGTCCTATGAAAGAAAGAGCTCTTTCAATGCGTTTTGAAATTTTCAGTTTTTCTCTTTGTACAGAGTTACTGCAACTCTTTAAGCTTGTCTGTGTCTACAATTATGTGTCTAGATGTTACTAATTGTTATCACAAAGTTCCCCTCCCACCCCCCATTATGTCGGGTTTTCTTTCTTTTTAGCAGAAGCTGGTATCCACTCGCTCATCTAGGACTTGAGGAGTACCTACCGTACTCCAGGCAAGGCGTCCTGCTGCTGGGCTGAATGCCACTGGCCCTACCCTCGGTCCTAAGTGTCTGGAACAGCAGAAGCACACGGCAAGCACTTGGTAGATACGTGTGGAATATCAGTGCTGGGAGGAAGAGGCTGAGTGAATCTGGACATGCATGTGAGGGCCTCTCCCAGGGTCAAGTGTGGGCCATGCGGACTTGCGTACTACGTGCGGCAGGTGGGTACGAGCTACCATCTATGGAACACCTACCAAATTCTGGGCATCACTCAGGGCACTTTAAACGCACCGAGTGATTCACTCCTTGAAACACTCCTTGATATAGGGACCATTATCCCCACTTTATAGATAAGAAAATGGAGGTCCAAAAGGTTTAAATAACTTGCTTGAGGTCATATGCAGTGAAAATTAGAGATGGCATCTGCCTGCCAAGGGCAAGGAGGGAGAGGAAAGTGATGAGAATCAGAGGTAGGTTCCTGGGGACTTTCTACTTCGGGGGAAGAGCGACAGGATTAAGGGCACAGAGGGGCTTCCTAGATGTTCAACACGTGCAGAATATGCTTCAGGAAGACCTGGCCCTCAGGGGTCCAAGTGCTAAAGAGCGGTTTGGGGTGAGATGAGAAGGAAGGCTCAGAAACATGTGGTTTTAGGAATTGGGGCCTTCCTGGGAGCACCTTCGGTTTACATGGAGAAGACAGGGCAGAGCCCCTCAGCCTCCACGCCTGACCCCTCTTTGCAAGAGCCTTGGGGTGGAGGGCATGCATGAACTGGGAAGGATGTCCAAAGCCAGCAGGAGAATTCAGGGAAGAATTATTTTAGTCCAGGACAAGATCAGTAGAGAGAGAGGCTGGACAGAGCAAGGGACATGGAGAAAGGGTGAGGGCCAGAGGAGAGCTGGGTCAACGGGGTGAAGCTCAGCAAAGGGGAGGGGAGGACTTGTTCCCCCCACAGGGGTAAACGAAGAAGGCTTTGGAGAATATTAGGTGGGAGATAGGGACTTTGAGGACCTACGCCAAAGGCAGCCCAGAGCTTTGGTGAGGGCGCTGGCCCTGCAATCAGACCATTCTAACCCGAGAATGAGGTACTCAAATCATGGTTTCTTACCGTTACTGCAAGATCCTTCCATCTTAGTAAAATTTCAGGCAACGTGACCTGGAGCAAGACAAGAGATGAGAGCAGAAAATGTTCAGAGCGGAGGCGATGGGCACGTACACCTAATAGTTACTTAGTCATGTCGTATGGCGACTTTCTGTTCCAAGCTGGTGATGCTGGTTTTTCCATCCAGTAGTTTCATAAAGCTCGATTTTAAAATAAGTCTATTTGGGTAAAATAAATAAGTCCACTACAGGAAAAATGTAAAGTAAATAACGGTACAGGTAACACAGGGACATGGCAAAAATTGTAAAGGTGGGGTGTAGATGAGGGAAGACTGGATGATGTTGAACTCAGGATTAGATTTTCCAATTAAAATCATTTGAAATTTAATGTTTAAAAAAATATACCGTTAATTGCTTCACCTGGCTAGGTGGTGCTACGTGTCAGCCCAAACTAATACCCACCCGGAGAGAAGTGGGGGCTGGGTCCCTGGCAGGCTTTCCAGACTGGTGTTGGCAGAGACCGTGGCCCGAAGAAGCTGTCCGGCCCAGTGGAACGTGTGGATTTGCAGCAGTGCACCCAACAGGTTCCGAACAATTAAAAAAAAAAAAAAGAAAGAAAGAAACAGCTACCCTTATTTCAGTGCTCCATTAAAACAATTTTTAATGTTCCTTCTCAGGCGTATATAATTTCATCTCACTCTATATTTCTAAAGCATTTCAAAAGAAAGTGGAGGGCTTCCCTGGTGGCGCAGTGGTTGGGAGTCCGCCTGCCGATGCAGGGCACACGGGTTCGTGCCCCGGTCTGGGAAGATCCCACATGCCGTGGAGCGGCTGGGCCCGTGAGCCATGGCCGCTGAGCCTGCGCGTCCGGAGCCTGTGCTCCGCAACGGGAGAGGCCGCAACAGTGAGAGGCCCGCGTACAGCAAAAAAAAAAAAAAAAAAAAAAAAAATACAGCTACATAAACTGCTTTCAAAAATAAGATCCTTGATTACTGGTGCTGAGAATTGGATAGGAAACAAATTTCAAATGGTATAAAAACACTAAATCTGATTTTACAGCATTCCCTTCAAAACTCTAATGAAATTAAATGCAAATAATGTAAACATATATCAGCCAGAAAGCTTATAACCCTTCTAATAAAATTCATACAAATTCTTTAGGAGATTTTATATAGAACAAGACAGACATTAGAATGAAAATATAAAAAATATGTACTTGCCTAAAACTTTGAGATAACAACCAGACTATATGCCTGGGAGAGCAAAAATTCCTATGAGTAGAAGGGAATTACGTTTTCATCATTTTAATGTCTGTTAGGAGGCTGGCCACATAATGAAAACAAAAAAATGGGTTGGTAAATTTTTGTAACTAAACTATAAAGGTTTAGTTACAAACTTATGTACCATATGACAAGGTATAAAACTGTTGTAACTTGTTTAGATGCAATCAAAAATTTAATATTTAATACATTTCTTTATAAATATCCTTTAATATATAATCAAGAAAACACTAAGTAAATACTAGTATAGTAGGAATAGAATTGTGAACTCCATATTATTACTCAACATTCTTAGTATGTATATTCCAGAATTGTTTTCCAAAATAGAAGGCAGCAGTGGAGAAAAACTGTTCACTATAGTAGGGGTTAGCAAATTATGGCCTGCAAGCCAAAACTGGCCTGCCGCTTGGGTTTGTAAATAAAGTTTTATTGGAACATGGCCACATCGGTTTGTTTATATATTGTCTCTGGAAGCTTTTGTGCTTCAACAGCTGAGTCTAGTAGTTGTGGCAGAGACCTTCTGGCTTGCAGAATCTAAAATGTTTCCTCACTGGCTCTTTTCTTTTTCTTTTTTTTTTTTAATTTTTATTTTATTTATTCATTTATTTTTGTCTGTGTTGGGTCTTCGCTGCTGCACGCGGGCTTTCTCTAGTTGCGGCGAGCAGGGGCTACTCTTCGTTGCAGTGCACAGGCTTCTCATTGTGATGGCTTCTCATTGCGGAGCACGGGCTCTAGGTGCGTGGGCTTCAGTAGTTGCGGCACATGGGCTCAGTAGTTGTGGCTCACGGGCTCTAGAGCACAGGCTCAGTAGTTGTGGCACATGGGCTTAGTTGCTCTGCGGCATGTGGGATCTTCCTGGACCAGGGCTCGAACCCGTGTCCCCTGCATTGGCAGGCGGATTCTCAACCACTGCGCCACCAGGGAAGCCCCTCACTGGCTCTTTACGGGAAAGTTTGCCAACACATCTCATAGAATCATCCAGAACTGTGATGACTTATATGTACTTTAATATTCACCAATGATAGTGGACTGGCAAATTAATTAATTTTGCTTCTCTTTGCTTTTCTACACTCAAATTATGTGTTTATTCTAGGACTTGTGGCTGATCAGTGCTCAAAAGCAAATAAGAAAACTCGTTCATCAGAACTAAAAACTCTGCAAGTTACTTTCATAAAAATAAATGAAGCAGAGAATAAATAAGACGTACGATGGATAATATAAATAATGAGATACTAATTCCGAGCTGAAGACTACCCTAAGGCTAATAAGATAATGTTACTTGTAGGAAATGATTAAACTCCCTTGCAATGTATTCACCCTCTCCTTTGTGAAATAAACGTTCCCCATCAAAGGCATAATGACAGTTTTAATTTAAAGCTCGACAAGTCCTATGTGAGTGAGATATGGGCTTGGATTCTCTTGCGTTGTTGTTGTTGTTTAGTAGCTTCTATAGGAGCGTACTACCAATTTTTGAACTTGGGATGCAACTGTAAATTATATAATAAATATTCTCTAAAATATAAGATATTGATCAAAGCGTTAAGGTGAAAATAATCTCAACGATCAAAACATAATTTAAAAATTAGAGATCAAATGGATTGCTTGGTGCATTGCAGCAGGTGAATAGAATACTCTGGAATGGGCTATGGTCCCTGGTCAAGAGGACCACCAGGGGGCGCCTCATTTCTAAGATTTCCCCAGGGGCTGTCCTAGTTGGTTAAGATTCCTGGTTTCAGGACCCAACTCGGAATCTTTAGAGAGACTGTGAGACTGATTAATCAACTCTGAGGCACTCAGTTCCTTCTCAAGTCTGGTCCTCAAATACTCCAATGGATCCTTGAAGGACCACGGGATGGTTATGTCCCTGAGATTTGGGACCCTGTATTTTAATTGATGTAGGCTTCAACCTACACAGTCTTTAAAAACATATGGTCAAGTGGAGCCCCAGGTCTTCTTCCCACAAATTGTGCTTAGGTTCAGGCTTATTCTACGAGGAACTGTTTGTGGAAAACAGGACAATGTATTTTGGGGTTCGGGGGACCTAGATGGGCTTTGCCTCACACGTATAGTATGTGACTTTGAGTAAATTACTTGCTCTCCTTGGGGCTTCTGTTCTCCTATTTGCTACTTTGTACGACTGCTATGAGGAGGAGATGAGATAATGCCTGTCAATGTCCAGCATGTAATGGGCACTTCACGCCATCCACCAACATGCCGCTATCCTTCAACTGTATTTAAAAAAAAAAGAAATCTAGGTTTTTACACACACTCCTGTTAAATTTCTGCTTAATTTTGGTCCAGCTTTCACCTGTGAAAATCCTTCCGACTCTTGACTTGTTTTGTTCATCAAAGGATAAGCGTTTCTTTCCATTCCTGGGCTACTTCCAGCTTGGATACACACTTCTTCTGAGTCTTCATCTTAGTTGAACAGAGAGGGTCAAGCGGAGCCCAGGGGTATAACAAAGCCACTCCTTCCAAGTTGACAGCAATCTACTGGTTGACAATTCTTGGGGGAAACCCGTCTTGAGGGATTCTAATTTTCCCAAGCCAAGGCCATGGGCAATTATAGCAATGGCCGTCACTTGAGATCTCCACCTGGCCCTGCCCCTGGAGCCTGCTCTTCCCTGGTCTTCTTGCTTTCCTGTTGGATGCCTGTCAGTTAAACCAGCCTCGGTGGCCCCTGCTGTTTCCCCAATTTCTTAGGCCCTAGGTGGCTCAGTTCTGGGACAATCTTGCACTGTTCTTACTGCTTCACAGATTGGAGACTGGGGACCATTGTTTTTTGCCTCTCACCTCACTTCTCTTGAGGTGCATGTCCAGCGTTGGGGATTGGCTTCCTTCCCAGCAGTAGATACATTTCTCTCCACCCACCTTGGACAATCTGGCTTTGGAGTGCTCACAGAGCTTTTTGACTGCCTGACAGTAGATAGAGTTTTTATTTTTAAAGTTCTTTAGTTCCTCCTATCGTGTTACTTGCAACACATTCCCAGGGGTCAGCTCCAAGGGCATTTCAGGGGTGCTGCCTAGGACCACAACAATTGCAGTTTAAGTCACAACTTGGATGCCTGGTCAGTGCAGAGGAATGCAGAGCCTTCCTAGCTTGGAGAGAATGCCTTGCCTTGTGAGTTTCACAGACACAGTAAGCTGTTGGAGTATCCTCTTTTTTTTTTTTTTTTTTTTTTTTGCGGTACGCGGGCCTCTCACTGTTGTGGCCTCTCCCGTTGCGGGGCATAGGCTCCGGACGCGCAGGCTCAGCGGCCATGGCTCACGGGCCCAGCCACTCCGCGGCATGTGGGATCTTCCCGGACCGGGGCACGAACCCGCGCCCCCAGCATCGGCAGGCGGACTCTCAACCACTGCGCCACCAGGGAAGCCCAGTTGTTTTTTATTTATTCTGGATACTAGACTTTTATCAGATATATGATTTGCAAATATTTCCCTACATTCTGTGGGTTGCCTTTTCACTTTCTTGAGAGCATCCTAATTACTTCCCCCCTTTTTAAGAGTCAGATTTATCGAGGTAGAATTTACATACAATAAAATTTACCCTTCAGCAGTGTTCAGTGCCAGGACTTTTGACAAATGTTTACAGCCAGCACCACTATCAAGATGGAGCATTTTAATCCCCACAGCAAGTTTCTCCTGTGCCCTTTCAGAGTTAATTCCCGCCTGGCGCTAATTACTTGTTAACTTTCGTCATTATACCACAAACTTTAGCTTCCTGAAAAATTACCATGGAACATCGAACAAAACAATGTTAGATAAATGACGCATGACTGTATTATTTGTACCGACACCATTTAATTTGTGGAATATTGACATTTTATATTTTTAATTTTCTCTTCCCTGCCACCCTGCTGCAAGGGTAACACTTGTTTCGGTTGTGTAGACTTGGAATGCCAGCAGGAAGCATCGGAACTCAGCTTCTCTCCTCCTGGTGATTCACCAAGAAGACTCACTCTGGTAGGAACGCAGAGGTAAATTCCACCGCGAAATACATGCCGTCCAAATTACTCCACATGCAATCTAAAAAGATTTAAAATAAAGGCTGAAATATTTCTTTAGTAATGTTCTTTTCTAAGAGCAAAAGAGGACTAATGATTTTCTGGTTTCTCAAGAGATATAGAAAACTTATTTTAAAAATAACTGAAATTTTCACACTAGCGTGAACTTGTTTTGACACTTGTCAATGCTTTTGGACACCTACCCTCAACCCTGAAGTTCCATATTCTTCCCTGGAGTTTTCTAATTCCTTGCTGAAACTGTCCTAGAGATGTCTTGTGCCATCTCTACACTGCTGAGGGGCCTCAGTCATTATCTGTGCCCTTTATTTGAGCTGGGTTGAGTAAGTCTAGATTTTTGAACCTCAAACAGCCTGATCGAAATAGAATTCATACAAAGAGTGAAGATGCAGAGAAGTTTCAGGCCTAAAGAAGAAAGGAGGAACTTGGGATGCTTGTAAGGTTATCAGGACACAGTTGGGCACATGATAGGGAGAACCCCCTCCAAATCCTACAGTGAGAAGCTAGTGTTCTGTGGTGGTAAAATTCTTAATAGAACTGATCTCCTGAGACTCAAGCCCAGGGCTTCTAAGTCTCTGAGTAGCGAGAATAAAATGACCAGCAGTCACACACTATGATTCTGCAGGTGAGCATGTGGGTCTCGGCATGTACATCATTTACCACTTCGTATTGAAGTGATCTGTGTTCCTATTGAAAAGATCTGACATCTCTTCCTGGGCAGGGGTCAGTTTTATTTGTATTTGTATCCCTAGTGTCTCTGTAACTTAACAGAGGAGTCACTCAGCACATGTTCCCAAGGACTCAGCTGTGCCGTCTTCTGTCGTTAGGATGGTGTCCAAACATGAGATGCTCAGCTGTACCTTTTCAGGGCTCTTTCTACCTTTGCCACCCTTCCTTAACATCCCTGCCACTTCTTAAGATACCTTCATTTAAATTACATTCCAAGCATCTTTGAACTAGGCCAATGGATATTTAGTGCTGAAGTCCAAAATGTTCAGGTAAATAAAGAAAAAGTTAAAAGTTAGTTATTTCTAGATGCAAGGCATGATAATGGATTGGATACTGGGCCAGAAAAAGGTTGCTCTGAACGACATTGTTGAGACAGTTGGTGGAGCTGGAACACGGAGCAGCAGTCATTATTCGTCCGCCCTGTGATTCCGCCTTTTCTTTCATGCCTCCGCCACCCGTTCTAACTGCAGATTAGGTAAGAGTATTATATCAATGTAAAATTTCTTGAATGTGATAACTGTATTGTCATTACATTAGAGAAGGCCTCAAATGCACACTGAGGTATTTAGGGATGAAAGGACATGATGTATGCAATTTAATCTCAAAGGGTTCAGACAGAGAGAGAGCGATAAAGTAAATGCTGCAAAACGCTATCAATCGGTGAATCTGTGTAAAGGATATCGGGAATTCTTTGTACTATTCTTGTAAATTTTATGTAGCTTTAAAATTATTTCCAAATAAAAAGTTAATATAAGGCAGTCATTTCTAAGACCATTAAACCTTTTCTTTGATGCACTGTGAACAAAAGGCACAGGCCACAGATATCCAGGACTTAGCAGTTGGAGCAATACCTCTTTATCTGTCCACTTCTCATTCCTCCTTCTCCTTTATCGGCCCTTCCCGCCTAATTCTAACTTGCTTTTGTTATCTAAATGTGGACAAGCCCTGAGGCCCCTTTGTTTGCTGTTCCTTTCTCTACACTGTCTGGGTGCTCTCAATTGTGCCCCTGGCTTCTCTGGCGGCATTCAATACTATTGAATGGTATTGTGAAGGGTGTTAAGGAGACTTGCAGATGTTCAATTTATGGTAGCATAGATAAGGCAAGTGCCCATAGGGTGGTTCTGATCCGGGTTTTAAAGGAACTGTGGATACTAAATGAAAATGGAGATCTTCACATCACTGCCTGCCCACCACACAGAGCAGGCTGGTTTTGGGTTTTATCACCATTCAAATTAATTGCCCTTGGTAGGGTCACCAAGAACTTCTAATTGGAAATCCAACAGACAGGTTTCAAACTTTGTCACACTGACCTCTTTGGAAGCTGTGTGGTCTAGGATAAGAGGAATAGCGACAATTATACAGAGCGTATTATGGCAGGCTCTGTTCTAGGCACTTGTGTAATACTTGCTAATTTAATTCTCTCAACAGTCCTCGCTGGATATTATCATCTGTCTTAGTCCATTTGGGCTGCTCTAACAAAGTACCACAAACTGGGTGGGTCATAAACAACAGAAAGTTACTTCTCACAGTTCTAGAAGCTGGGAAGTTCCAGATCAAGGTACCAGCATGGTTGGGGTCTGCTGAAGGCCCTCCCCTCAGTTGCAGACTGCCAGCTTCTCACTGTGTCCTCAGATGGTGGAAGGGGACAAGGGGGCTCTCTGGAACCTCTTTTCTAAGGGCACTAAACCTATTTCTGAGACTCTACCTTAATGAGCTAATCACTCCCAAAGGCCCCACCTCCTAATACCATCACCTTAGGGGTTAGGTTTCAACATATGAATTTTGGGGGGACACATTCAGACCATAATATTATCATTCCCATTTTACAGCAAGAAATTAAGGGACAGAGACAAAAAGTAACTGGTAGAATTTAGTAAGTGCTGGTGCCAGGACTGAAGTCTAGGAATCTGTGCACTTATCCACATTATACCCCACATAAAGTCCTTATCAAGGTCCCTGGTATTCAGCCAGTGCCCAATACACCTTAGCTCTCATGGCTATTATTAGCTCTCTGGACTGGAAGGTCTGGGCCTGATGGTCTAGAGCTGTGCTTTCCAACACCATCCCAGAGCCCCATGTGGCCACTGAGCCCTTGACATGTAACCAGTGCAAACTGAGATGTAGTTTAAGTGTAATACACGTCAGATTGAAGATTTCACACACACACAGGCTATAAACTATCTTGATAATTAAAAAATAGTTTGGATATAGTGGCATAAGTACGTTATTAAAATTAGTTTCACATTTAAATTTTCACTTAAAAATGTATTTACTAGAAAATCTAAAATTACATACGTGGCTTGTGTGGCGTTTCGACTGCTCAGCGTCTGCCTAGGGACTGGAAGGAAAGCATGAAGCTGGAGCTTCCACGGGAAGAAACATGATGCCCTTTGGGATTATCAGCTGGTGGATGGTGGTGAGCAGAAAAGTTGGAAGCAGCTTTGGGGCAAGAGACCCCAGGACCTGCACAACTGCCAGTACAAACACGCATCACCTGCCCTAGCCAGAGAGTGAGGGCCGCAGAGGAAGGAGGCTGCACAGAAGCTTTCTGCTTTCAGTGGAATTGCTTCAAATTCTGGGTGAGCAGACGTGGTCCAAGTACTGCTGCCATCAGAGACTGAAGGAAGTGAGCGGGCGGCCATGTTGCCGTCTTCTTCGCCTGTTGGAGGCTCCTTCCGGCCTCGGCGGAAGTCCCGCCCCCTTCGAGTGAGGCCCCGTAACTGTCACCGCGAATGCATAGCTGCTGCTGCCTCTGGTGGATTTTTCTGGAGACCCTGATTTTTCTGGGAACCTTGTAGTTTTCAGAGAAAGGGTTGCCTCACAAATTACCTGCTGGTCTAATAGTTTCTCCTCCTCTTCCGGGTCTAGAGGTGAAGGGAGGGTCGGGAACTCCCATCACTTGCCGTAGACTCCTTCTGAAGCGTCTCCGCCTGGCTCTGCCCCGTGAACGCCTCCAAAGCCATCTCTCCAAAACTGATCTCAGAAGCCATCCCTGGAACCTGCCTCCCTGGTGTGCTGGCGCTAGTAAATCCTTCCACTGCTCCTCCTGCCAAAGCCTGGGCATCATCTTGGCGAATCCACCTTCTTCAGTCTGCTCGTCCAATCAGTCTGCAAGTTCTGTGCACTCTGCCTTGTAGATCTATCTGGAACCTATCCCGTGGTGGCCCCCCATCCCAGTGGAGGACACCTGAATGACTGGCAGGGCCTGGAAGGGTCTTCAGGGGTCTTCCCGTTTCAGTTTGCCCTGCGCGGCGGGTGTTCTTTCTACAGCACCTGATAGTGTCACATGACATTGTTTCCATAAAGTTCTAGCTCCCACATGTGGCTGGCTGGCAGGCCTTTAATCAGTTGGCGTCTCCTTGACTCTTCAGTCTCCTCGCTCATGCTTCTCCCTCTCCCACTTTACAATTCAGCCGTCTAAGTCTTCTTGCTTTTCTGCCCCAAATCCCCCCTCCATCAATACTATCTCTGTACCCCACCCCACCCCTCCACTGCAAGAATTTTGCCTTGCAGCCTCGCTCTCTGTTCAGGTCTCAGTTTAACTATCCGTAACTCATCCCGTCTACTTTTCCCCCATAAGAGCACTTTGCACCCTGCTTTATAGGCTGAGTTTGAGCATGGCCTACTCTTGATCTCTGTTTGCATCTCCAGAAGCAGCAAAGTGCCAAGGAGATAGCAGTTGCACATAAGTATTTGTTCCATAAATGAGTGGGTTCAACACAGCTGACTATTGCCAGAGGGCAGCTGACGTTCAGGTCAAGAGGTCTTTAAAGCCTATGTAGCTATCAACACTCAGGTTGGCCTGATTTCCAACTTTATAAAAAAGTACAACTGCCGAGGTCAAGGGCATTAGCCTGCTAAAATCCAGACTCCTCCTTTCTTGGGCCGCTGATGAAATGTTCATCTCCTCAATCCTCAGGGTTGTTACTTGCTCCCTCTTCGCTTATTTTTTTGAGGGTGGCCAGGCTAAGAGGTGAGAGGCTGGGGAGAAATTGTTTCTGCTTAGCTGTGGAGAGTGAAGTAACTTCAACATTGTTAACTATGTAATACTTTTTATCAGCTTACTCTTTTCAAGTATTGGTCCCGAATTGAATCTGAGTCGTTTTGGGGACTGGGAATATCCTTCTGAATTACTGGATGTGGCTGGGAAATGTGTTCTCAAGGAGCCCCTTGTAAATTTCCACAAGCTGCTGTTATCCTAAAGTCACATGAAGGCAGTAATCCATCAGAGTTACCCCAGGTGCATGAGGAAGGAATGTCTGGAATCTAACTTTGTCTCTAACTCTATAAACAGTCAAGTGTACCATTTATTATTTTACATAAATCAATCCTGAGACCAAATTCTCCTTTAAATGTGTCCTTCAATCTTTTCCAATACTGCTTAAAAAGGCTCCGTAGCTTGAAACAGTTCTGTGGCCTCTGCATTTGGAGAAGAAGAAGGGGCTGGAGGAAGGAGAGGAGAGGAGGGTCTTGAGAGGCAAGAGGAGACCCTTCTCCAGCAAAATTGCCTGACGAGGCTTTGGCCCCATGAGCCAGAACACCTGGAGGAAAAGCAGAGTATCAAGTGCATGGCTGGCCTGTTCTCAGCTTGGCCAGATGCCTTTTTCTATTCTCATTGAAAATATCTTTTGGAAAATAGGAAATTGTAGGTCCACATTAGTCATCATTAGGAAAACTTGTACAGGAATTTGCTCTCTAGTGACTTGACTTGGAGAGTAGCTGGTATCCATGGGTCCTTAATAAATGTTCATGAGAGATCAGGACTCTGATGAAGATTGATGCTAAATGGGCCATATGCTTCCTGTGGCTCTAATGGAAATAACACTGCATTTAGCATAATGGCAATATGGAAAATCCGCTTCCTTCTCCCAGCCATATTTTTACTAATATAATATTATAATATGATTCTCTCTTGTTTATCCCGTTATTTTTTATGGTTAAAATTTTAATTTGGTGTTTAAATGTAATTTGAGTACTGCCTAGAGCTCTCCAGAGGCAAGGTGATATCAATTCTACGGAACGGAATTATTGTAATTTTCACATGGTATTGGATGGCAACTAGGGATGTATGCTGCCTCATGACTGGGTATCTGTAAGCTCCTACCATCACCTTCAAAAGCACCATCATGGGCAAATGAGAAACCGATAAAAATAAATGGTTCTTTCCTTCCAAATTCAGTTACCAGAGTGGAAAATCAACTTGTTATCTTTTCTTGCCATACCTTATAGGATGAAATTCTAGTCTTTAAAACATATTTAGGAGTAAATAGCCTGGTTTCTTCTTTCTATTCAGTTAGGGGCTCAATTTCTGGGCGGGTAAGTCAACTGTAAAACTTAATCCTATCCTGTCTGACTTTGGATGCTGTGATTGGGGACAGATTATATTCTTGTTGTTCTTTTCACTTATTTGTCATTCTCAGTCCGGTGAATTCTCCTCTAACTTCAGTCTAGAGTTAATTTACATTCCCAGTGTTGGACATCCTTGGATGAGATCGGAAATGGCAAATAATTTTGAGAACTTTGTGCTCCTATGGTTATAAGCATTTGCTTGTTGGATGTTTTTGGCTTTGGTTCAGGTGTAAGCTGATACTGGTTTTTGAAATGAAACAAGAAATCCCAGGGAAAAGTCAGCAATATAAAAACCAATTACTCCATGAGCATTAATTGAGTGTCTCATTTGTACCAGGCCCTATCCTGGCAATAAAGTTACAGAGAGGAGTAACACGAGACCCCTGCCTACAAAGAGCTTCCCGTTACGTAGGGAGCTCAGGAAGGTAAACCAGCGATTACCCTGCATTACTGTGCTGGCCATGGTGGTTGGTGGTATGGGAGACCAGTTACCTCTGTGGGTAACAGTGGGTACCAGAGCCAGATCTGTAGGTTCAAATCTTGGTTGTATCATTTAATTTCTCTGTGGTCCTGTGCATGTGATTTAACCTCTCTGAGCCTCAATTTCTTCATCTGTAAAATGGAGGATGTTCACAGTTCCACTTTCATTGTCAGGATTAACTGAGTTATAAAGTACTTAGCCCAATGCTCAAAGCATTGTCTCTGTTCAGAAAATCTTTTTTAAAAAAACGTTTATTTTATATTGGAGTATAGTTGATTTACAATGTTGTGTTGGTTTCAGGTGTACAGCAAAGTGATTTAGTTATGCATATACATACATCTATTCTTTTTCAGCTCAGAAAATCTTGGCTGGTATTTTTATTATTACTAGTATATTCAAGGTGCTATGGGAGATAGAAGGGGATACATTGAACTCTGAGGTTTCATAGAGGTGATGATGTCTGCAAAGTATCTTAAGGGATGAGTAGGAGTTTTCCAAGAGAGTCAGGAAGCGCTTTCTAGGCAGAGGAAATGGCATTCCAACTGTCATGCTAATGTTTGGGAACTGCAAGTTTAAGAGGAATCAACATGTAATGAGTATATGTTCTGTGCCAGGCACACTTCCAGGTACTGGAGATTCAGTGGCGCAAATAGACCTGTGTCTGCTGTCATAGCATTTATATTCTATTGGGAAAGAGAGTCAATAAACAAATAAATACAGACATCTATGAGACCGTTTTAGGTAGTGGTACATACTATTTGCAGAACTCTTTAGGAGCCCGCTTTAATAAAGTCAGGAGGCAGAGAGCGTACTGAGTGAAAGAGTCCCCCAAGGGACAAAAGAGTCCCTCATCAGAAATGAGAATCAAAAGAGACTGCTATGATCAATTAGATGCCGAGAAAAAAAGGGGTAGCCTGGAAGAAATGGATAAATTCCTAGAAACATAAAACATGCCAAGACTGAATCATGAAGAAATAGAAAATCTGAACAGGCTAATAGCAACTAAGGACCTTAAATGAGTAATCAAAAGTCTCCCAGCAAAGAAAAGCCCAGGGCCAGATGGTTTTGCTGGTGAATTCTACCAAACATTTAGAGAAGAATTCATGCCAATCCTTCTCAAACTCTTCCAAAAATGAGAGTGGAGGGAAGACTTAAATTTTTTTTATGAGGCTAGCATTGCTCTGATAACAAAGCCAGATCAGGACACAACAAGAAAAGGAAACAACAGGCCAATGTCCCTGATGAATATAGAGGCAAAAGTTCTCCACAAAATGCTGGCAGACTGCATTCAACACAACATTAAAAGGATCATCCGCCATGATCAAATGGGATTTATCCCTGGGATGGGATAAATGCATTTGTAAATCCCAGCATTCATTGCAGCGTTATTCACAATAGCCAAGGTATGGAAACAACCTAAGTGTGTGCTGTTGAGTGAATGGACAAAGAAAACGTGATATATGCATATATATGTGTATATATATATATACACACACACACACACATATATGTACATACACACACACACGAATATTACTCAGCCATAAAAAGAAGGAAATCCTATCATTTGTTACAAGGTGAATGTAACTTTAGGGCATGACGCTAAGTGAAATAAATCAGACACAGAGAGACAAATACTGTATAATTTCACTTATCTGTGGAATGTAGAAAAGTCAGACTCATAGAAACAAAGAGTAGATTGGTGGTTGCCAGGGGCGCAGGGTGGGGGAAATGGAGAAATGCTAGTTAAGGGTTCCAAACATCTAGTTATAAGATGAATACGTTCTGGGCATCTAATGTAGAGCGGGGCGGCTACAGTTGACAACACTGTATTGTATGCCTGAAAGTCGCCAAGAGAACAGATATTAAATGTTCTCACCACGCACGTAAAAAAAGGTAACTATGTACGGTGATGGGTCTGTTAACTCATTTACCTTGGCGATTATTTTATAATATCAAATCCTCACGTTATGCACCTTAAACTTACACAGTGTTTTTTAAAAAATTTTTTTGAAGTCTAGTCGATTTACAATGTCGTGTTAATTTCTGCTGTACAGCAAAGTGATTCAGTTATACACATACATACATTCTTTTTCATATTCTTTTCCATTATGGTTTATCACAGGATATTGAATATAGTTCCCTGTGCTATACAGGAGGACCTTGGTGTTTAATCCATTTTATGTATAATCGTTTGCATCTGCTGGCCCCAAACTCCCAATCCCTCCCTCCCCCCCCCATGTACACAATGCTATATATCAGTTGTAGCTCAGTAACTGGAAAACACCCTCATCTCCCTGGAGCCTAATACTTGCATTTTGGGGAAGGGTCTTCCGCCTTCCTCTTCCTAAAGGGTTCGTTTGTATTCCAAAGGATTGTAAGACATTAGGAAGCAAAGTTTCTCTCTCAGAGAGGAGGGGGTCAGTGTGTAGCCTCTGTATATAAACTCCCAGATTAATGATCTGGGGGCTCCTCTCCTGCAGTACAGACCCCTGTACATACAGAGTGAAATCTGGTTCTCCCTGGGTCCCTGTAGGGCACTGGCAAGGGAATCAGGGCGATTATTGTTGTAGGTAATAACTCTGATCCCTCCTCCAGGACTTCATGTTTGCTTCCAGCGTGAAAATGAAAAACCTCTAGATGTTAGAAACTTTTCGAGTAGCAGGTGATAGAACTCCCATAACTTCCACGGCTATAGAACTTCAGAGCTTTAAAGGTGATTTCGAATCATCATCCTCTTTGACCTTCTCAAAAGTTCAGAGCCAGCAGGGCAGTGATGAGGAAAGTAAAACTCAGAAAGGTGAAGGGATTAGCTTGAGGTCAGACCGCCAGTAAATCACAGAGCTGCTTCTTCTCAGCCAGGAGGGGACATCTGGCAATGTCTGGGGACATTTTTGGCCATCACAGCTCTGGGGAGGGTGCCCCTGGCATCTACCGGGTGGAGGCCAAGGATGTCGCTAAACATCCTACAACGCACAGGACAGCCCCCGTGCAGCAGATGCCAACGTAGCCAAGGGTGAGCTACAGCTTCTAGATCCTTCCTGCTCCAGGCCTGTGCTTTTCTGGTACTTCTGGCATCAGCCTCCTCGGTTCTGCAACTTCCATTCCATCTTGTTGAAAAGCGAAAAGCAGCTGTCAGTCACATCCTCCGGAGAGTGCCCACAGCTGGGAATGGAACCCTTTTTGAAGTTTTCTTCAGCGTATAAATAATCCCTGCTTTTATTATAATGTTCTGCCAGATAATGTCTAACTCAGTCTTAACTGAGAGTATTATATTGGCATGTGTTTTCTTCAGGAACCTATTATAATAAAATTAAACGATGGTGGAGCTGACTGGGTAAAGCAGGAGGCTGGGCTGCCTGCGCCTGGGAAAGTGTTTAGAGGAGGGACGGTTCATTGTCTCTCCCCAGCTCCTTGGCACCCTTCCCTGGGCGCTTTCTCCTGTGGAAAGCGACGGCATTTTCCATGGCTCTTCCCTAGAGCATCCTGGCTCTGGCTCTCCCCATAGCCCTTTTTCCCGGCAGGCCTCCTGACTTAACCTTGCCATCACAACGGGGTCAAGGTGAGTGCGGTTTGGCCCAAGTTCTGGGCTACTGGGCTGCAGGCTTGATGCAGAGATTTAGTTTTTGGAGAGCTGAGAGTTCTACACTGGTGGGTGGACACAGGTACTTGGACTTCACGAGAATGGGTGATGTTTTATGATTCGTCAAGGGTTTTCAGATTCACCCTGGCCTCGGCCTCTCTCTGGGTCTTATCAAAAACCTTCTGCTACGGTTTCATTTGCTTTACTGTTGCCTTAGGTTTTTGTTTGTTTGTTTTGTTTTTCGTTATTTTTATTTCCCTGGGGTTTTGAGGCTTAAAGGGAGGGGATCAGGGTTCTGAGCGGCAGCTGGGAAACTTCAGAGACGAGGAAATTCGATCTCATGTCTGGGGCGAATTTGCTGTGACCTGAAATGGCCACTGTCCAGGTCTACCAGGTCACTCCTTGGTTTCCCTAATTAGAGTCAGTCTCTTTTTACCTGTAGGTCAAGAAGATGCTCTAGTGATAACTTTTTAGGAGACAAGGTGCTTCCCGCCATCCCTTATTCTACAGAAGAGAATGCTTTCCTGGAGTCCACACACTAGATCCTAATTCGCCCACATCCCTGTGCACAGTAATTCAATTTAGCCCCCCCACATACTGGTCAGACCTCTGCTCTGAAATTTTCCATGCTCATCATGAAGGTCAAAACCACAGCGGGTAAGTATGGGATCTGGGTTCTGGTTCTCCCCACCCTGAGGACAGACTGCCTCTGGGCATCCAACATGGCGACCCTTCTCCCAAAGAGGCTGGACGTCCCTCCTGTGTTAGTTTTCTGTGTTCTGTAGCAAATCACCACACACCGGGTGGCATGACACAACACGCACATTGATCATCTCCCAGTGTCTGTGGGTCAGGCGTCGGGGCACGGATCGGCTGGCTCAGCCCAGGGTCTCACATAGCTGTGATCAAAGAGTCAGCTGGGCTACATTTTCATCTGGGGGCGGCGGTCACCTTGCATGCTCACGTGGTGGTTGGCAAATGCAGAATCCGTTTACTAGCGTGCGGGAACCGGGGGCCCCAGCTTCTTGCTGGCTGTTGGCTGGAGGCTGCTCTCAGGTTCTAGAGGAGGCCTGCAGCTCCCTGCTGTCATGGGCTGAATTATGGTCCTCAGAGATGTTGAAATCCCAATCCCCTAGTACCTGTGAATGTGACCTTCTTTGGAAATGGGGTCACTGCAGGTGATCAAGTTCAGATCAGGTCCTAGGGTGGGCCCTAATCCAATATCGTCAACTCTGTCCTTGTAAAAAGGGGAAATTGGGACATAGAGACAGACATAAACAGACTTCTGCTGTTTAAACCACCCAGTTTGAGGTATTAGGTCATGGCAGCCCTAGAAAGCTTTCACACCCCCCAGGTGGCCCTCCGCCACATGGCTACTCGTCCTCTCAAGCGGGTGAGAGGAGTCTTTCTCTCCAGTTGGCCAGGATGGAGTCTTACATAAGGTAACCCCATCAGGGGACTGACCTCTTGCCTCCTCAGCCACAGTCCGTGGGCTAGAAATAAGTCACAGCTCTCAAGGGGCTACCAGGAGGGGTCACCGGGGTCATCCCTCCCCACGGACAGAGGGACAGGTCAGACTTTCACGTGACCCCAACCAAATGTCAGTCTCGCCACCTTCAGCGTGGGGGGCGGGGCTTCCTAAAAGTTGGTTCAAGATCAGGTTCTCACTTCCGTAGTGAAACAAGGGGAAAAAATAGGCCCAAGGTAGTGGGTTTTTCCACCAAGGTAGATTTATTCAGTTTAAAGAGACACTTGATTTTTCGGTATGAAACTGCCCCCCTTGAGGAAATAACAGGGACAAGAGAGCGGATAGGGCATTTTGGGGGTGTCTGTATTTGGCAAATAAAAGCTGGAAACTCTATATCATTTCCCCTAAATAAGGAACCAGCTCGTAAGTCTGTCAAATCTGAAAACCCCTGGCCCAGCGCATGAGGCTTTCCTCCGAATAAACTGCACGGAAGATGTGGAGCCCGCTGTCCCCATGACTGTGGAGTCTGCCTTCTGCTAAGCTGGCTGCTATCTGGAAGGCATCAGCCCCCGAGGACAGACTGGCTGCTGGTTCTTTCCATTCTGGGAGCCTCAGCCCTTGACTGGGCCAGCTCGCTGGGAAGGGGCAGGCCCAGAAGCTCCCTGTAGAACTGCCTTTAAACAGAACATGATTTAACTTCACGCTCTGAGCTTTTAACCGTGGTCGATAGGAAAAATGGCCGTTTTCTGAGAAACTGTTCTCAAAAGCACCATCCTCGAAGTTGTCCTCTGCCCTTTCTTCGGAACCCTTGGGATAAAAGTCTTTTTAAAGTTAGAGCTTGGAAAAAAGTTTGCTTTTCTTGGCAAACTTGTATATATTTTTTCTTTTTTAGACAATAAGAGCTCTGTGACAATTAGAATTGTTTCTCTTTTTGCCTTGGTTTCCAGGAAGCTTAGAGAAAGTTTTCATGTTTAACTGGTCTAGTTTTCCCCAGTGAGGTTGTACCTGACCTGCTGCCCTCATCCGCCCCCCACTTTCTTCTAGGCTTCTCTTCAAAGTTTTATGGGTTGATGGTATCTGTGCCCGTAATCGTAAGTCAACTCAAGCCTTTTGGGGAAGTACAGAAATATACTATAAATAGTTGTCACATTTCTCAGGGTTGCTATAAGGATTAATGAGGTTGCGTGTGTGAGAATGTTCCATAAACAGTCAGTGGCTATGGAAACACATATATACACCATGCACACACACACATGCATGTACATTCACGCACAAGCACGTGCACACACACACACATACCCTGGTATCCAGTGCAATCAAAAGGGGGCTTGAAAAATAGTAGCAGGAAGCCTTGAGAATTTCGAACGCGGAAAGTACTAGGTTTTCATCATTTTTTAAAAAAATTTCTTTACTGAAGCATAGTTGATTTACAGTGTTGTGTTAATTTCTGCTGTACAGCAAAGTGATTCAGTTATACATACATACATATATATGTGCTTTTTTCATATTCTTTTCCATTATGGTTTATCACAGGATATTGAATATAGTTCCCTGTGCTCTACAGTAGGACCTTGTTTATCCATCCTATACAGACCAGTTTGCACCTACTAATCCTAAACTCCCAATCCATCCCTTCCCCACCCCTCATCATTTTTAATTTGTGGTTCTTAATAGGTCTTTTCATCCATGTGGGTACATCCTTTCTCTCTGGATAGACATCAGACTTTCTCACTGTCCCCATGACTCACTAGCCTCTTGTCCAGGCTTGGCGTCCCTGAGATAAGGATTCAGGTATAAGGAATTTTCTGGGAGGTGAAGAAATTACTGCTGGGGAGGGAGTGTATAAGTGATGTGAATTGTGCCCTCCCATATGCTCTGTCACACCCTAACCCCAGTTCCTGTGAATGTGACCTTATTTCCAGGTTTAGTCATTTAACTGCAGCTATAATTAAGCTCAGCATCTTGAGGTGACATCATCCTGGATTTAGGCTGGGCCCTCAGTCCAATGACTGATGTCTTCATAAGAGACAGAAGAGGGAGCTTTGACACTCAGAGACGCAGGCAAGAGGCCATGGGATGACGGAGGCAGAGATGGGATGGATGCGGCCACAAGCCAAGGACCATCTGTGGCCACCAGAAGCTGGAAGCGGCAGGATGGAGCGTTCTCTAGATCCTTCAGGGGGGTGCGGCCCTGCTCACACCTTGATTTGGACTTCTGCCTCCAGAACTCTGAGAGAATAAATTCCTGGTGTTTTCAGCGCCCCCTGCATCCCAGTTTGTGGTAATTTTGTCCCCAGAACACACACGAGGGTGTGCCTTCAGCCAGTCACCAGCATGGGCCAGTGGAGCTCAGTCCGTTGGGGGAGTCCAAGGAGTCAGGGGGACACGCCCCTCGGAGCAGTCCTGCTCCAGGGCTGGGGGACTGGGGTGTCTGTGGGCCCCTCCCGTTACTGTCTGAGGGGGGGCTCTCAAGAAGCGTTGGTGCTCTGCCTCAAGGAAGGCCTCCAGCGTAGAAATGCAGGGACTGGAGCTGGGGGTGGGCCGGGCTGCACTGGGTCCTCCGGGTCGATGGCGGGGGCACTGCCTTCCTCACTGTCCGGTCCTCGCCGGCCTCTCTGGCCCTCACGCCTCCGTTCCATCCTGTGTCACAGTCGGGCTGGACACTGTGTCCCCCCACATGCCGGGCTCTTCTCTGAATCTGGCACTTAGCCAAGGTCCCTTCCGCTGGACGTTCTCCTCACTCGCCCACGATTGGCCTGACTCTTACTTCTCCATCCCATGTGTGTCAGTCAGGGATTGAATGCCTGCAGGTAGCAGAAAATCCAAACAGGTGCAGCTTAAGCTGATAGGGGCTGCCTTTTCTCTCCTGCAACAGGAAGCCCGAGGTGGACATTCCAGGACATGTGGTCGCTCAGGGATACCAGGTCCAAAGTCACGGCTGCACTGTTGACCTCTCCCTCTCACTGAGATGCAAGGTGCCTGCTGCAGCTCCACTCACCAGGGAGGAGGGGAAAGAGTGTAGGGCAAAGCATAAGGGACACCTTCTTCCGAGGAGGCTTCTTGGAAATCCAGCCAGTGACTGCTGCTCCCATCTCTTGGACAGAGCCGTGTCCCGTGACAACCTCTCCTGCAGAGAAATCTGGGAAATGTAGGTTTTTTAGATGGGCACATCATCTTTCTTCCCTGCTCTGCCCTAAATGCTGTTCTGTAAGATGAAGGGGACTGTACTGGTTTCCTAATTAGATCAGGGAGGGCCGCCATAACAAACACCACAAACTGGGTGGTTTAATACGTATTTACTTTCTCGTGGTTCTGGAGGCCAGAAGTCCAGAATCAAGATGCTGGCAGGGCTGTGTCCCCTCTGTTCCATGCTTCTCTCCCACCTTCTGGAGGTTGCCGGCGACCCCTGGTGTTCCGTGGCTTGTGGCTGCATCACTCCAATCTCTGCTCCTTTGTGGCCTCTTCCCTCTGTGTCTCTCTCTTCTTCTTACAAGGACACCAGTCACATTGGATTTCGGGCTACCCTACTCCGGTATGACCCCATCTTAACTCATCACATCTGCTAACGACCCTGTTTCCAAATAAGGTCACAGTCCAAGGTTCAGGGAAGAACCTGCTGTTGGGACGGACACCATCCCCCCAAGCACGGGGATCAGGGCCATTGGTTAGGGACTTAGCTATCTCTCCACAGAGTTCAGCTGAGCCACCCCCTCCTCTAGGAAACCTTCTCTGACCTCCCCAAAACCAAGGTCGCTGCCCCTCTTTGAGCCCTGAAAGCACGTGGCTCTCCCCAGCACTGCGGCTCTACCGTAATTGCCCATATGCTGTCCGAATCCCTCACACGTCAGAGGCCAGGGAGCCCTATTTGGTCCTCTCCCTGACCCCTCATTCTGGGAGTAGACCTCAGTGAATGTTGCTCGTCTCTGACTCTAAGTGACAGAAAAGCGGGGCTTATACACTGGCTAAAACGTGAGGGAATTAATTTTCTTCCCAACGGGAAGTCCAGAGGTAGGTGGACTTGGGACTCAGGACCCAGGGCTTTGGCTTTGCTGTGGCCTCCGCAGTCGTTAGCTTTAGCCTCAGGTGGGGAGAAAGACGACAGCCTCCGTCCCAGGGGAGCCTTTTCCGAGGGATATTTCCCAGACTCCCCTGCTGTCAGGATGTGTCCCACATCTGTGGTCAGCCAATTGCTGGCAAGCCTGGCTTGGTGCCTTCTGAGGGCTGCGAGGGAAAGATTGTTCCAGGTCTCTCTCCTTGGCTTACAGATTGCCATCTTCATTTCACATACCTGCCTGGGTCCAATTTCTCCCTTTTATAAAGATGTCAGTCATGTGGATTAGGTGCCCACTCTACTCCAGTATAACCTCATCTTAACTAGTTACAACTGCAATGACCCTATTGCCAAGTAAGGTCACGTACTAAGGGGTTGAGGTTTAGGACTTCAACCTATGAATTTATGGGACGTAATTCAACCCATAACACCATCCTTGACACTTTGGAGGAAGAGGTGACACTTATCATTCTTTGGGCTCTAAACATATGCCAGGCATTGGGCCAAGCCCTTGGCAACATCCACTATCCCACTGTGTCAGAGGAATAACTGAGGCTAAGTAATTTCCCTAATGTCATCTAAGTAATATGTAGCAGAGCCAGGTGTCAAACTCAAGACCTTTGGATCTGAAAATCCTGACTTCAGGGCGTGAAAACCTAGCTAATGGTACCAACTGATACTGGATACATCCTAGAGTGATATATGGACAAGAATGTCCCTGGAAATTCACTGGGGAGAGATTATTTCAAGGGAGAGCAGTCAGGGAAGGCTTCACAGAGGAGGTGAGATCTGGACCAGGCCTTAGAGCAAAGCAAACTTTTTGTGTACCATAACCAGATCAAGGAAATATAAAAATGAGCCACATTTTTTTTTAATTATAAAGAAACCATTTTCTCTTATTTTTTTAACTTTTTATTATGGAAATGATCAACCGTACACCAAAGTTGAGAGGATAATATAATAAATCCCCATGTATCCACCACCTGGATCCTGTGATTTTCAATATGTTGCAAATCTGTTTTATCTATTCTTCTCCCTGGACTGTTTGAAGCAAATCTCGGACAGTGTATTATTTTATCTATAAATACTGTTAGATTACACCTCTATTAATTGAAGACACTTTTTACATAACCACAATTCTACCATCACCTCTAAAAAAATTTGACAAGAATATCATCTAATATCCAGACAGTCATGTTTTCCTAATTATCCCAAAGTTTCTTTGTACAGTTCATTTACTTGAATGAGGTTACAGACACAGTCCACATAGTGCATTTGATTGATATGTCTCTGACATTTCTTTTAATCTAGAGATCTTTCCTCACCCCACCCCTGCCTTTTCTGTCCCCTTTGCTCCTTATGTTGCAGAAACTGGGCCATTTGTCCTATAGAAAGTCCCATATTCTGGATTTGGTGGTTGCTTATTTGTGGTGTTATTGTACTTGCTCCCTTATCCTTTCAGTGATGCTGTTTTTTTTTTTCTTTTTTTTTTGTCTGTGTTGGGTCTTTGCTGCTGTGCGTGGGCTTTCTCTAGTTGCGGCGAGCAGGGGCTACTCTTCATTGCATTGCGTGGCCTTCTCATTACGGTGGCTTCTCTTGTTGCAGAGCATGGGTCTAGGTGTGTGGGCTTCAGTAGCTGTGGTGCATGGGCTCAGTAGTTGTGGCATGTGGGCTTTAGGGCACACAGGCTTCAGTAGTTGTGGCACGTGGGCTCAGTAGTTGTGGCTCATGGGCTCTAGAGCACAGGCTCAGTAGTTGCTCTGTGACATGTGGGATCTTCCTTGACCAGGGATCAGACCTGTGTCCCCTGCATTGGCAGGCAGATTCTTAACCACTACACCACCAGGGAAGTCCCTCAGCGATGCTAAGATTGATCATTTGTCTTAAGTGCTGCCAGCCTGGTTCATCCCATACAGAGCTTCCCACTAACCTTTCACCTAGGGTATTAAGAACTTTGAAGCTTGTCCCAGAGCCAAAATTCATTGGAGATAGCAAAATAGTAAGATTCTAATCCTATTATTCCTTCTTCATTTATTAACTAAATTTCTTCCATAAAGAACTTACCCTTGTCAACCTTTGGTTACCATGAAGTACAGCGGGTTCAAGAAAGACAGTATGAATGCTTATTTCTTTTTCTTCATCATTTTTCAGACTAAGTTGGTGCCTTATCAGTCTTTAAGAGTAACTAATGAGTTTCTATTTTTTTTTATATCAGTTTGACCTTATTGATTTTTTTCCATCAATTGCAGCCATTACTCTTTTTGTTGCCCAAGTTGATCTGTCTTTGGCCAGTGGAAGCCCCAGTGTTACCCTGTATCCTTTTGACATGATCCTATTGGTCATTGATAGCTTTCTTGCTTTCCTGTAGAACAGAGTCTCCCCTGTTCAGCTTGTACATTTCCTGCCCCAGACCTGGAATTGGCCATTTCTCTAAGGTCTCTGGTTCTTTTTAGTGGAAAATGATATTTAGAGACCGCAATCTGGATACTTGGAGTGCTCAATGCTATTGGTTCAATCATTATTTTCAGTGGGACATAATTTAGAACTTTGTAAGCTGTTTTTAAAGGAGAAAATAACTCATGAGTTCATACTGATATTTCTGATTCATATTTTAAGACTATAGAGTTTTACTTCTTTGGGTTTTATATGTATATCTCTTTACTTTTAAGCTGAAACATTTAGTTCCCCATGATATTAACATAACTGCACTTTGCTTTAGCCTGCATTATCCATATAATAGTTTCAAAATAGCAATACCAATATTTTTACTGAAAACAAGACTTTTGAATACAAGTTAAGATTTATTTACAGTTCCTTTTATCCTTAGGATATATTCCATTAGAGGCAAGAGTCCAGATACTGTGTTTTAAAATCATTTGAAATATTTCTTTTTGTGTGTCTGGTTAGGCACCAATTTGATATTCACTCAAATTCATTTATTTCAGCTTGCTGTCAATTTTTAGATGCAGAAAAAGCTTTTGACAAAATTCAACACCCACTTATGATAAAAACCCTCCAGAAAGTAGGCACAGAGGGAACTTACCTCAACATAATAAAGGCCATATATGACAAACCTACAGCCAACATCGTTCTCAATGGTGAAAAACTGAAATCATTTCCACTAAGATCAGGAACAAGACAAGGTTGCCCACTCTCACCACTCTTATTCAACAAAGGTTTGGAAGTTTTAGCCACAGCAATCAGAGAAGAAAAAGAAATAAAAGGAATCCAAATCAGAAAAGAAGAAGTAAAGCTGTCACTGTTTGCAGATGACATGATACTATGCATAGAGAATCCTAAAGATGCTACCAGAAAACTACTAGAGCTAATCAATGAATTTGGTTAAGTAGCAGGATACAAAATTAATGCACAGAAATCTCTTGCATTCCTATACACTAATGATGAAAAATCTGAAAGTGAAATCAAGAAAACACTCCCATTTACCATTGCAACAAAAAGAATAAAATACCTAGGAATAAACCTACCTAAGGAGACAAAAGACCTGTATGCATAAAACTATAAAACACTGATGAAAGAAATTAAAGATGATACAAACTGATGGAAAGGTATACCATGTTCTTGGATTGGAAGAATCAACATTGTGGAAATGACTCTACTACCCAAAGCAATCTACAGATTCAATGCAATCCCTACCAAACCACCAATGGCATTTTTCACAGAACTAGAACAAAAAAATTCACAATTTGTAGGAAACACAAAAGACCCCAAATAGCTAAAGCAATCTTGAGAAAAAAAACTAGAGCAGGATGAATCAGGCTCTCGGACTTCAGACTATACTACAAAGCTACAGTAATCAAGACAGTATGGTACTGGCACAAAAACAGAAAGATAGATCAATGGAACAGGATAGAAAGCCCAGAGATAAACCCACGCACATATGGTCACCTTATTTTTGATAAAGGAGGCAAGAATATACAATAGAGAAAAGAGAGCCTCTTCAATAAGTGGTGTTGCGAAAACTGGACAGCTACATGTAAAAGAATGAAATAAGAACACTCCCTAACACCATACACAAAAATAAACTCAAAATGGATTAAACACCTAAATGTAAGGCCAGACACTATAAAACTCTTCGAGGAAAACATAGGCAGAACACTCTGTGACATAAATCACAGCAAGATCCTTTTTGACCCACCTCCTAGAGAAATGGAAATAAAAACACAAATAAACAAATGGGACCTAATGAAACTTCAAAGCTTTTGCACAGCAAAGGAAACCATAAACAAGGCCAAAAGACAACCCTCAGAATGGGAGAAAATATTTGCAAATGAAGCAACTGACAAAGGACTAATCTCCAAAATTTACAAGCAGCTCATGCAGCTCAGTATCAAAAAAACAAACAACCCAATCCAAAAATGGGCAGAAGACCTAAATCGACATTTCTCCAAAGAAGATATACAGACTGCCAACAAACACATGAAAGAATGCTCAACATCATTAATCATTAGAGAAATGCAAATCAAAACTACAATGAGGTATCATCTCACACCAGTCAGAATGGCCATCATCAAAAAATCTAGAAACAATAAATGCTGGAGAGGGTGTGGAGAAAAGGGAACCCTCTTGCACTGTTGGTGGGAATGTAAATTGATACAGCCACTGTGGAGAACAGTATGGAGGTTCCTTAAAAAACTACAAATAGAACTACCGTACGACCCAGCAATCTCACTACTGGGCATATACCCTGAGAAAACCATAATTCAAAAAAGTCATGTACCAAAATGTTCATTGCAGCTCTATTTACAATAGCCAGGACATGGAAGCAACCTAAGTGTCCATCGACAGATGAATGGATAAAGAAGATGTGGCACATATATACAATGGAATATTACTCAGCCATAAAAAGAAATGAAACTGAGTTATTTGTAGTGAGGTGGATAGACCTAGAGACTGTCATACAGAGTGAAGTAAGTCAGAAAGAGAGAAACAAATACCGTATGCTAACAGATATATACGGAATCTAAAAAAAAAAAAAAAAAAAAGGTTCTGAAGAACCTCGGAGCAAGACAGGAATAAAGATACAGACATAGAGAATGGACCTGAGGACACAGGAGGGGGAAGGGTAAGCTGGGACGAAGTAAGAGAGTGGCATGGACATATATACACTACCAAATGTAAAATAGATAGCTAGTGGGAAGCAGCCGCATGGCACAGGGAGATCAGCTCGGTGCTTTGTGACCACCTAGAGGGGTAGGATAGGGAGGGTGGGAGATGCAAGAGGGAGGAGATATGGGGATATATGTATATGTATAGTTGATTCACTTTGTTATAAAGCAGAAACTAACACACCATTGTAAAGCAATTATACTCCAATAAAAATGTTAAAAAAAATCGCGTTGTGTCTCATGAGAAAAAAGAACACTTTTATCACAACTTATGGTGAAAGTAAAGGATGCCAGTGGGAAGAACTACTCCTATTTTTACCACTAAAATGTAACTATTTGGACAAATATGAGAGGTGATCAAAGGGTGGCTGCTGGGTTTTGAGAGGCAAAGTAGGGTGGTGGTCTAGAGCGCAGGCTTGGAATCAGGAAGACCTGACCTCAGATCCGGACCCCATCATGACCACGCAGTGGAGCTTTGAGCAGGTCACATTACCTTTCTGAGCCTCAAGCCCAGCGAATGTAAAATGGAGAATGATAGTACTATACCCCTCATAGGTATATTGTATTTTCTGTCTAGATTAAATGAAACATCCCACATATAGCCTTTATCACATAGTGAGTGCTGGGCCAATTTACATATTATCATCATCTTTTTTTTTTCCTATTTTTAAAATGTTTTATCACAAAATTAGGAGGCCCCAGATGAAGAAGGAAGCTCTTTTAAGCAGGGGAAGGGCAGGCATAGCTGTGATGCAATTAGGGTCAACACCTCACTACCCTCAGCTGACCGAAAGAGTTCAGGTAAGGCAGCAATAGGAGATCAGCGTTCCCCGAAGAGGATTTAGTCCTCCTGATCTTGCTTTGGAAGTAGACACAGCATCAACACCTCCTTTATTCTGCAGGAACACGTCTAAATAAAGATTGACCTTGCTCTGCAATATCTTGGCTTTCAAAAGTGCCTGGTCACCTCCAGTCCTCCAACCCCCTTCTTTTGCTGACCAGTGAGAGCCAAAATCCTGAGTTAATGAGGGCAGGCATCTGTCCCCAGACCAGCTTCCAGGCCAAGCCACACTCATTCAGACCCTCCACGGACCCACAACCGTGACCTAAGAGCAGCCTGGGAGCTCTGGCTCAGGAACATGTAACTTTCCAAGAAAGAAGTTGGTTCCTGCCAAGAAAGGACATCAAGCCATCCCCTCAGCTGACCTCCATGAGTGCTGGCACGAAGGAGCAGTCATCAGGAGAGGCTGGCCCAAGCCAGAGGTGTTTCCCCTGGTTCTTGTAATCCTGCAAAATGCCTCTGGGGGTTTAAGCTGGGCCTTTGGAGTTTTCAAAGTCCATGACATCAAAAGGCTACTGCAAGCAGAGCGCTGTCCTAGGCCCAGCGTAGAGACAGCAAAGCAACTACAGTGGATACATTCACATAGAGAAGTGGTCCTGTTGGCTGAATCCCCAAAATCCAGCCACCCCTGAATGATTAGTCCAAGCCAGCCTTGCCACCGAACGGCTGACCACAGATGTGGGACACATCCTGACAGCAGGGGAGTCTGGGAAATATCCCTCGGAAAAGGCCCCCCTGGAACGGAGGCTGCCGTCTTTCTCCTCACCTGAGGCTAATGCTAACGACTGCGGAGGCCACAGCAAAGCCAAAGCCCTGGGTCCTGAGTCCCAAGTCCACCTACCTCTGGACTTCCCGTTGGGAAGAAAATTAATTCCCTCATGTCTTAGCCAGTGTATAAGCCCCGCTTTTCTGTCACTTAGAGTCAGAGACGAGCAACATTCACTGAGGTCTACTCCCAGAATGAGGGGTCAGGGAGAGGACCAAATAGGGCTCCCTGGCCTCTGACGTGTGAGGGATTCGGACAGCATACGGGCAATTACGGTAGAGCCGCAGTGCTGGGGAGAGCCACGTGCTTTCAGGGCTCAAAGAGGGGCAGCGACCTTGGTTTTGGGGAGGTCAGAGAAGGTTTCCTGGAGGAGGGGGTGGCTCAGCTGAACTCTGTGGAGAGATAGCTAAGTCCCTAACCAATGGCCCTGATCCCCGTGCTTGGGGGGATGGTGTCCGTCCCAACGGCAGGTTCTTCCCTGAACCTTGGACTGTGACCTTATTTGGAAACAGGGTCGTTAGCAGATGTGATGAGTTAAGATGGGGTCATACCGGAGTAGGGTAGCCCGAAATCCAATGTGACTGGTGTCCTTGTAAGAAGAAGAGAGAGACACAGAGGGAAGAGGCCACAAAGGAGCAGAGATTGGAGTGATGCAGCCACAAGCCACGGAACACCAGGGGTCGCCGGCAACCTCCAGAAGGTGGGAGAGAAACATGGAACAGAGGGGACACGGCCCTGCCAACACCTTGATTCTGGACTTCTGGCCTCCAGAACCACGAGAAAATAAATACGTGTTAAACCACCCAGTTTGTGGCGTTTGTTATGGCGGCCCTAGCAAACTAATACACCTGGGGATCCCTGCGTGTGTGTCCCTACGTCACTTGCCCAGTGCCCTCTTCAAATCTCAATGGGAGGCAACAGCTATTGTTAAGGATGTTGATGTTGTGGATGACAAAGAAGAGCTTCAAAATTGGGCTATATTGTCCCAACTCAGGGCGCCTATCTAGGTTTCTCAACTTGGCCACATCCCTGTTACTCTGACGATATTTCTGATTCATTAGATTAGGCTTCTCCCACTCTCTACCGCGCGTGTGTACACACACAGACTCGTGTGCGCATGTACACACAATTTCGCTTCTAATACCCTGAGCAACAGTTTCCAGCTATTTGCCAGACCATTCCTGAGCTAACGAAACCCTAGGAAAGGCCAAGAAGCCCACGGAGAGATGAAAAGCAATGATTTCTTAACCAATTGGCTTAAACAAACACACTGCAAGCCCATCCTGAAAATGTCTGGAAGGTCTGAACTATGTGAGTTGATCCTGAGAAAAGACTAGTCTCTGGGTCTAGAAATTGATACCACGAAGCCTGGGGCTTGGGGTTGAGGTCCCGGCAGGGCGCTCTGGCAGCTTGCGTATCTCCGTTCCTCCAAACGCCCTGTCCTCATGGCATTCTTGTGCTGAGCCCCAAGGGGTAACTTTGACTTTGCAGAGTTCTTCTTGGTGGTGCTCTGGCCGCAGTGGGTCTAACAAATTCAGTCTGGTGCTTTGAAGGAGCTCTGTTTCCTGCGTTCACTCTCACTTTCTACCTTCTCAGGTTCCTGGATTGGCCCAAGAGGTTACTAAGATAGCTGTTCCTAGGGGCAAAGGAGGCCCCAAGGACAGGAAGGAATGCTGAATCCCAGCCCTGGGTGGGGATGGGGTGAGCAGGTAGGTGGACAGATGTCTTCAATACCTGTGGGCAGGTTTTGTCCAAGGGCCACAATCCCACCCCTGAAAGTTTGGGTGGACCAGTGTGTGTTACCTTGAAGACCTAGGGATTTCTTGTAACTATGGAAACATAAATCTAGGCATTAAGAAGCCAGGGGGAAAAAAATGCTAGCGTTGCCTTGACAACAGATAAAAGCCCAAGTCTTTGTTGTTAGGAGTAGGGATAATGCACCTTCAATCTTTTAAGTTCATTTCCTTGTGGGAAAACGCTTAAGTGGGCTTGAGTACCTTCCCGAAGCAGCTGGTACTTGAAAGCCTTGATTGGGGAGGGGGTGGCTTTCTGAGGCTGACTCTCCCGCGGGACGGGCTGTCCTAATCTGCCTTCCGATGGCTGAGATGTTCCCGAGAATCTGTACAAAGGGCTAGTGTCCTCGTGCCCGCAAGGAGGCCCTCGTTTCTTCACTCCATGGGTCATTAAAGTGGGTGACCTCTGCTCACGTACTCTTTTCTGTTTCCAATATGACTCGGAGTGTTGTGGCTTCTTGCAGGGAGCTGAGATCTTGTTATTGGGACAGATACTCAAATACCCTTTCCTCCCTCCCCAAATCCCACCCCTCAGCGTTTGTAAGAACAGGTACAAAATGTCGAGACGGATTACCTCTGGTTCTGCCACCCAGCAAAGATCACCCCTGAGCCTGCAGATAAGTGCCCAGAAATAGTCATAGCTCTGGGCCACATGGGGCTTTAATTACCATGTGTCACCAAGAGATTCTTTTTCTTCCTTAATATCCTCAGAGGATATTGGACCTCGATGTGGTGTGAAACTCTGAGTTGATGCCCAGATGAAATCTGCATGAAGAGAGTCCTCAAGCCAACTTCAGGGGACCAGCGAGAGGCTTTCTGTTCTAACTGGAAGAACAATGACGTTGCATCTTCTTCTTTTTTTTTTTTAAATAAATTTATTTATTTATTTTTGGCTGTGTTGGGTCTTCGTTTCTGTGTGAGGGCTTTCTCTAGTTGCGGCGAGCGGGGGCCACTCTTCATCGCGGTGGGCGGGCCTCTCACTGTCGCGGCCTCTCTTGTTGCGGGGCACAGGCTCCAGACGCGCAGGCTCAGTAGTTGTGGCTCACGGGCCTAGTTGCTCCACGGCATGTGGGATCTTCCCAGACCAGGGCTCGAACCCGTGTCCCCTGCATCGGCAGGCGGATTCTCAACCACTGCACCACCAGGGAAGCCTACGTTGCATCTTCTTGATGCTAAGTGCCAGTTCTCTGCGTGGGGCAAGACAGCAAAGGTACCTGAAAGGAAAATTGGAGGAAAGCCTTTCTGAAAGCCATCATATTGACATGTGCGGGAGTTTGGACCCCTGTTCCATGTAAAGAACATTGAGTAAAAGGAGTAAGAAACCCACACCAACATATTTATGACAAGGCTGTTGAGAAGGACAGGTGGAGAGGGTCTCCATCCTGCCCTAATCCCAGCCTTGTCTCCAAAAGGGATGCCTTTCAACAATTATTTTAATGTAATGTGTTGATATATGGAGAGTAACATGTGGAGAAATACAGAGAAGGTGACCAAGGGCAGAACTTTTTTATATGTCAAGTGTTTGTTTTTTTAGCTCAAGCCAATCCCGGGAATTCCTTTCCATAATCTGAGAAGCTGGCTGCCCACTCTGGTACTTGCGGGAAACTCAACATGGAGAATTGTGGATTATACAGATTTACCAATTCAAGGACTACTTGTTACGATACTAAAGGAGTCTTTTTACGGAGATTTCGTTATTCAGCAGCTATTGCCAACCTGCTCTGTGCTGGGGATGCGGCCAGGGCCAAAGCAGGAGCACAGAGGTACACATCTCAACTGTGCTGCAATTTAACGCACAAATGTGGGGATTTCACATACGTATTATAAAATGTGAGTATACCTGTGCCACAAAACAAACAGAAAAACAAAAACACACAAAGCCCATGGAGGTGAAAAGATTTAAACTGGGCTGAAAGCAATTATTTACCGAAATCTCCAATACCATATTCCCTGACCCACGAGGCGACCAGCCTCATACTTTTTCTTCATCAGTCCAATTTCCTCATATTAAATTTCGACAGAAATGAAGCATTGTCATTGAAAAGCAGCACATTTGTAAATGAGAAAATGATCTGAAAGCATTAAAAAGGCAGGAGATAAATCAATTTTGACATATTGCTTTTTTGTTGACTTTGTAGCCGTTGAACTTGCGTCTGAGCTGAAGTATATTTCATAAAAAGCTTCTTTATTAATAAAGATTAGACTCGGATCTCTCTTATTACGTCTCTGGTAAGAGGCGAAGCTGTGCAGGGGTTCTTTTGGGTGATAATTTCCAGCCACTGTTTTCCACCCTAAGTGAGATAATGTAAATTAATCGTCACTGTCCCAGGGATGGATTTTGCAAGTGCCCTTAAAAAAGAAAAATAAAGAGGAAGTGTCCAGAAAGTCCCATCCATCATCTCTTGTCTTCAACTCTTTCCTTTCACAGACTGTCATGACTTCACACTGTGATATTCTTTCTGGCTTCCATTTAAAACAACCACCTTTGAAAAAAAGTAGGTTTTCAACCTGGGGGTAAGGGAATTCATTACGTGGTGACATGGTGCTCCTGACATTTCCAAGAGTGGGAGGAAAGCGGGAATTTTGTTTGTTTGTTTGCGGTTCGCGGGCCTCTCACCACTGTGGCCTCTCCCGTTGCGGAGCACAGGCTCCGGACGCGCAGGCTCAGCGGCCATGGCTCACGGGCCCAGCCGCTCCGCGGCATGTGGGATCTTCCCGGACCGGAGCACGAACCCGTGTCCCCTGCATCGGCAGGCGGACTCTCAACCACTGCGCCACCAGGGAAGCCCGGAAAGCGGGAATTTTAAAGTGGATGAATCACCGGGTTGTAAGATCAGGAGAACAGCTGGAGAGGGGACCTCACCGCGGAGGGCACGGCTCATCCCGAAAAGCGACACTAGTCAACCTGCTTTTTGAAGGCCAAATGGTGGAGGATAACTTATTTCATTGATGCACAAAGAACAAACAGGGAGTGGGAGATGGGTGACAGGGCATAGGCAGGAGAGGCGGCAGATCCAGAAAGCAGGTTAACCCTCTCCTCGCCACTGATGGGGATGCGGGGAAGGGAGCTTTTGGGCTCTGGCTCAGCCCTTGACGGCTCTCCCCTGCCAGAACCCCGGGCAGATAGGAGTGTTTTCACATTCCCAGTGGAGAAATACCACGTTGCCCAAGGAGTTCTGATGCATGTAAAATTTCTTTTGACAATCTTTTGTTCATTAGCTCCTTTCCTAAGTGTCCACTGGGCCCCAGGCATCATTGTGGACGTTGGCGTTTCTGGGGTGGGACAAAGACGAATCAACCAGAACTTAGGAGGAACTTGTTTCTGGTCAGAGGGACAGACAGATATGTGGCTGCAGATGTCACCTGTAACCCTAACATGGCCATACCTGAATCCACCTGCTTGAGCCTGACCTCACTCCCCGACTGGATTAATTCCTTTTAGAAATAAGCCAGTCTGGGTTGGGCTTCTGTCACTTAGCACCCAAAGGATCTTGAGGAGCAAGAAGCTAACGTTTGTGAAGTGGAGGTGGCTCCGGGCATACAGTGAGCACTCGTTAGAGGGTGATCTTCGCCACCTTTTTTGGGCAGCTGGTCAACCCCGAGCGTGCCGTGACCCTCCATTGTGGACCATTCTGCAGCACAGCATCCTTCATCAGCCTCAGGAGAGACACAGCTGCTCCTGCTTTCCTTGTCTAGGATTAGGCCAGCTGAGATTTCTAGAGTTAGTTTGTTTATTTTTTGCAGTACGTGGGCCTCTCACTGCTGTGGCCTCTCCCGTTGCGGAGCACAGGCTCCGGACGCGCAGGCTCGGCGGCCACGGCTCACGGGCCCAGCCGCTCCGCGGCATGTGGGATCTTCCCGTGCATCGGCAGGCGGACTCTCAACCACTGTGCCACCAGGGAAGCCCTCTAGAGTTAGTGTTTAAGAATAGTTTTGATAAGAGCTCTGAAACCCGCCCCACAATCACAGGTGGAGGAGATTTCACCTGATAAGAATTCACTCCATTTCTCCTGCTGAAGAGCTGACTTCAGCTCTCCATGAAGCTGACTCCATTTCTCCTGCTGAAGAGCTGACTGTTGACCCGGTGTGGATTCCTGCTTCTTGGCTGGCGATGGTTGGGTGAGATCTGCCATAGTCACCTGTTGACTTCGGCTGCACAGCATTCACATCCCTTTTTCTGGTGACAGCATCTCTCTTTTCTGCTGGGGACCTACTGTATTCTCAGCCCATGTGGATCAAGTGGGCTGATCCACTTGCACAGAGGGAGGCAGTGCTACAGCTAGGATTGGAATGGTCATGAGAGTGAGGGAATCCAGAGCTCATTCTAGAGGGAGTCAGGGACATTTGAGAATTCCAAGGGTTCTATTCCTTCTGTGCTAAGACTGCTTCTTGGCTATTGAAACTTGGGTTGCATGTAAGTGATGGCAGAATCTTCCTACGAGAAATGTGGAGAGATGTGGTAGATTGTTTGCAAAGATGGCCACATTTCTCCACCCCTCCCCTGGTCATTCATTTCCTCTCTCTCTCTCTCTCACTGTCTCGACCCAGAAGCCTGCTTCCCCCATGTGAAAAACCCTGGGCTTCTGAAGGATGGGAGACCCTGAAGAAGACAGCCTGATTGTCCTAGATGAGGCCATCCTGTTCCATTCTATGGCCAGATGACCCCCAAATATGTGAGAGAGTTCAGTCAACATGAGCGGGGTTGTGTCCCCATCTGCAACTCATGACAGATGCATAAGTGGGCCTGGCTGAGACCAGAAGAACCACCCAGGTGACTTTCAGAGCAATCATAAATGTGCGGTGTTTTAAGCCACCAAGTTTTGGGGTTATTTGTTACGCAGCAAAAGCTGACTGTTACAGATGTTATCAGTTAGGCTTGTGACGTACTACATTGGTTTCTGTGCTTAAAAAGTGGTCTAAACGTAATTTATCTCCACAAGCCCCACGAAGCTTTGGGAGGTCACTGACTTTGAAAACCCAAGGTATTCCTGTTGCTATGGATACCCCCATTGAGACAGGAGAGTGTAAAGAGGGAAACCTAGGGTTGCCTTGACAACAGGTTTGAATATCTGAGTCTGGGAAGGCACGAGACTATCAAAAATAGGAAGAATCAGGAGGAGGGGGAGAAATTCAACTGAAAATGCTCCCCCCACAACAATTTGCCTCCATGGGGGTCTCAGGCCATTAGAAGCAAGCATTACCTGAATTGGGGGCTAAAAAGGGAGCAACATGAAACGTCTCTTTCCACGGCCCATGCCCACAGTAGGGGGAAATCGCAGAGCCAGGGAGCAGCGTGAAGAACAGACGCCAAGTGCTGCCTTGAAGAGTTTGCAATTTGCTCTCAACCAAGTTTCATTCCAAGAATGAGAGCTTGACCAGGCTGGGATGGGGTTTGGAGCGTCTGGTCCCTTCCTCCTTCTCTCCTGCAGAGAGGGAAACCGAGGCTCTGGGCCTCGGTTTCCCTCTCTGCAGGAGAGAAGGATGGGCTGCTCGAGGTCCCCGTGACATGACATTAGGATTTTGCTCTAGTGGAGTGGCTGAGTGCTCCAGCCTTGGAGTCAGCCAGCCCCGGGTACATGTCCTGGTGCTATTTACTCGCCGTGTGACGTTATATCAGCCCGCTGACCTCTTAGAGTCATTCTGTGAGATGGGAACTGTATTAATATCAACTTCAAAAGTGGTGAGAACTCCGGGAGCTACTGCATGAAAAGCACTTAGCCCAGCAAGTGCTTACTATTATTTTTACTGTCAAGTCACTCTGTCTCTCCTTTTCAGAGTCATCGAAGTCATATTGGGGAGGCCCAGTGAGATCCAGAATCTTCTCAGGGAGGCTTGGTGGTGCCTTTTAAGATGCTCACTGTCATTTTCTGTATCATACAGTCGGAGGTCCAAGCTTATAATTTCCGAAGCAGCCGCGTCTTTCATTTCCTCTCGTGGTAGCCTAGCCAGCCAGGCAGGCAGGGTCACATAGCTTCATTTTTTCACTTGGTCAAGGAGGAAATTGCCCAAAGTCCCCAAGAAGTTTCTGTCTGCTCACTAGACGGCATCTCCTCCCTGACACCCCTACCCTGAGGCGGCTGCCCCTGCAGCACGGTGCAGCCACACAGATGGCCCAGATGTGGGGTTTAACACAGAGCGAGAGGAAGGAAGTTTGGGGCATCTGTTTACGAGAGAAAGTCGCCAGCCGTGCGTGGGAATCTTATGCATAGCAAAAGATTGTTGGGCAAATACCACTTGCATATTCAGAGGTGAATTTCAGACCTGAACATCCTGTCCCACCTAAACAACACAAGCTAAGAACTTTCGTGCGGGGGGAAGGGTCTCTGTGCACGGCCTGGTGTGATGATTGAGAGGAGGGGTCCACAGTGGTCCAAGGTGATCGGCATAACCCAGAGGCGAGCTGAGCCGGCATTATCTGGGGAAGGATGGTTTTGTAGAGCAAATCAGTAGCCCCTGTGTTTGACCAATTCTGGCAAGGAGGAAGCAGGATAAAAGGCGGCGGACTTCAATGACAGGGTCCACACAGCGGAGGGGAGTGGGCTACCCATTCGTTCCTAGGCGCGCAGTGGTGCCTTCCCTCAGTTGCCAGTATCAGCAAGCAGCAGAGGGGTCTCATTTTCCCATGAGTGTCTCTGATCTGGGCCTCTGCTTTACAGAGCACCTCTGGTTTCTGACCAAGCTTCTTGTTCACAGAACAGAAGGTTAAAAAACTGCAAAGCATCTTTGAAGTGGAGGCCAGTTGAAAGGATAGTGAAGTTTTGACTTCTCACTAGCTTGGCCAGGGCACACAAGAGCAGGCGATGCAGACCTCCCTACTGCCAGCGCCGCTGTCCATTCCCCCTGAAGGTCCGTGGTGTTGGTTCAGGTGTGGGGAGTGAGGAGGGGGGAGGGCGTGGGATGCCAAATAATCCGTGTTGGTGGCAACGTCAGGTGATCAGCCAACGGCTCAGGAAAAATAAACTTTCTTCCGTGGCTGTTTTCGTTTCATGAAGTTCCGAGGGGGGAGGCAGACACAAGGCTGTCCGTGTGTGTCCTATAATGTTAGCCCCCAGGGTCACAGCTTAGGCCCCAATGGCAAAGAAAAACAGTGGCTGTGTTGCTGGCCTCGTCTGGCCTCGTGTTAGGATGGGCGGGCTGGAAGCACAGCTGGGTACAGATCCTGGTCTTGGATAAGATTGTCGCCTTTTTTGTCCCTTGGCAACATCCCCCAGTGCCACGCAGGGTTTGTTTTTGTGTTCCCGACTCGCCATCTGTCTCAGGATTAGCAATCCAAGTTCTGTGATCGTCCGGCCTCCACTGTCATGATTAGTGGTTGGTCGGGCTCTAATTGACTCTAAACCCTCGGCTGGGGAGCGCAGATATATCTAAGCGAGCACAGCCATGCTGTCAGAGACCTCCTTGGGCACAGCGTGTCCGGGAGCGTCTCCTTTCTTCACCGGGCTCCCTGTCCGGGCAAAGGAGGACGTAACACAAGGCGGCGCCGAACTTAGGGTCACAAGACAGGGCTCCGGTGAGGCCATCTCCCTCCTATCCTCAGCTTCCCCCATGGAAGGGGTGGCCCCTCAGCGAGGTCCAGCCTGGGACGTAGCAGCGGTTACGTAGCAGGCACCGCCGGCCAGCACGCCTCATCCTTGCTGGCGGAACCTCTATGTGGTGTGGGCGCCTACCCTCCTCCAAGTCGGGAATGTATTCAGGGGTGTCAACCTCATCCCCACTCAGGGGTTAAATTCTGATCAGAGCCACTCGGCTTCGACAAGCCCATTGCTCTGACCAGCGCTAGCTTTGGAGGGACCAAGGGTCTCAGGACTGGCCAACGGGGCACTAAAGACATCTGTCTGGGGCCTCTGGAAAAGAGGCTCAAGGCTCGTGTCTTTGGCGGGACGCTGTCGGGGCTGGCTGTGACGCCTGGGGTGGCACTGGCCGTCTTGTGACAGTGACAGCCCAGAAACAAAGCTCGCACTCCAGGGATGCAAGACCAGAGAGAGAGAAAGGAAGGACTCAGGTCCTCGATAGGACGCCTGAATTTGTCACCCCTGGCCCTGCCCTGCTATGGGAACTCTTGTAAAGTGAAATAAAAGAAAGTCCTTATCATTTCAGCTCTTTTGAAGCGCTGCTGTCACTCCAGATCAGTGCATCCTCAATGGCCTGTTCCTCCAAGAGTGGTCCAGACCAGTGGCACTGGTGGCATCTCAACTCTGCCCCATGCCTGCGGCCCTAGACTTGGCCCTAGAATTCACAGGTGGTTCACGCACACCCAAGCTCGAGGAGCCCTGCCTCAATGGCTGTATTTTTCCCACAAGCCCTACTGAGGAGGACGTTGGTTTTGACAGTGATGGGCTCAGTTTCCCCCCAAGACAGAGCAATAGGTGTTGGGTCTACAGGTTCTGACACGCCCATCTCAGGTATACCAAGGAGTTGTGGAAAAGCTCTGGGAGATGGGGGACCTCGGTCGGCGTTTCACAGGAAGATATGACAGAGTTGTTTGTGAGTTTCTGCTTTCCTCGACTCGCATTCGGGTACAGGATTGATTTTAATCTAAAGCCGTGAGGGCAGTAACGTCTCATTCATTCAGGCCTCACCAATTTGGAAGTGATCCTTTCAACTGAGGCCAGGCTGGCTGGAGTGAGCGCAAGACTGAGAGCAAATTGTTGTTCGGACTTTGGCTCTCTAAGTGGAGGCAATGAGATGCTTCCAGTTATAAATGAACCTCGGTGTGTTCAAGTTCAGTAGGAACCATACTTGAAAATCAATCTATCAATAAATATTTATTGAGTGTCCCTTAGGGACGCGTCCCTCGATGGCAGAATACATCTGGTGAGAAATTACTTTTAATCATTACCCACGCTGGAAAGTAACGGATTTCCTTAGGAAACGCAATTTCTTCAACAGTCTGTGTTCCTGTCAAAGGCCAACTTCTCCATGTGTGTGTATCCGCCTTGCTTCTCTCTCTCCCGAGACATCAATCCCCCCTCCTCCCAATATATTTATCACTTGATGTTTTTCTGTCATCTTAAAAAAAGGGCTAACCTCCATCCATATTCTCTACCACCATCACCCTTTTTCTCTGCTCCCCTTTACCTGAAATTTCTTCAAAGAGTCGACTATTGCCCCAGTTTCTACCTGTCCTCCATTTTCCTTCAAATCCACTGAAATTCACACCCCATAGATGAGGCTCTTTTCATGCTCCCTGGAGCCCTGGGGTTGCAAATTCCACTGTCCGAACTTCACAGCATTTGACATAGTTTGTCACCCTCTTTTTCTGGAAGCATTTTCTTTGTCCTCTCTTTCCTGATTTTCCACCAACCTCATTGGTGCCTCCGTATTGGTCTTTTTTTTTTTTTTAATTGGGGTATAGTTGGTTTACAATGTTGTGTTACTTTGTGCTGTACAGCACAGTAAATCAGTTATACGTATACGTATATCCACTCTTTTTAGATTCTTTTCCCATACAGGCCATTACAGAGTACTGAGTAGAGTTCCCTGTGCTATACGGGAGGTCCTTACTAGTTATCTATTTTATATCATATTGGTCTTCTTTGCTGGATTCTTGCCTTCTGTGTCTCTAAATGTTGACGTGCCTTGGGACTGGTCCCCTGATGCTTCCTAGATGGGGTATTGAGATCGAGGCTTCACGTGACCACCATTCGCCAGTGGGTTCCGAGTTTACTGTTATGCTTGGCTCCCTGCCCATGGCCACTAACCCAAGTGGCCCCTTTCACTGCCCAGCCCCCCCAACTTGTTGATTCCTCACCTGAGGATGCTGTTCTCCAGATGGACTCAATTTCAGTTACTCTCAGAGTAAATTTCAACTCCTTTCTTCCTGTTGCTCGGGGCAAAACTCTTGGAGTGATCCATGACCCCTTTCTTTATCTCACCCCCCACATCTAATCCATCAGCCCATCCCTTGACTCTACAGCTTGAAGTATAGTTGGAATTTCACCACCTCCATTGCTACCTCGAGGTCCAACTCGCCATCCCATCTCCCCGGGCGAGGACCCTCCATATCTCACTGCCCTCGAGGTCTTACTGAGCAGCCCACAACGATCCTGTTAAAACTCAAGTCAGATCATGCCCTTCTCTGGCCAAGTCTTCCTATGGCTTTCCTCAAAATCCCAGCTTCCTCTAATGGCCTCGAGGGCCTCTGTTTTCCTGTCCCTGAGAGCAGAGGCTTCTTGCTCTGCCTGGGTATCCCCAGTTGAGACAGTTGATGCTCCCTTTCCTCCTTTTCTAGAACTTGCTTTGCTCAAACACGTGCCTGGCTCACTCCTTCTCTTGTTCAGCCTGTACTCAAATGTCTCCTATGTAATTTTTCCTCTGGGCAGTTTCGTATCATGACCTGTGACATCTCGTGTGTTTAGCACCTGTCACCCCTCTGGAATGGAAGCCTAGGCTGTTTTGGCCACTGCTGCATCCCTGAATGCTCAGTGTGTATGCGTCAAACGAGTAAGTCAGGCTCTCAGTTGAACTTTTCTGAATTTGGACTGATCTTCTGGCCAACACAAAGGAAGAGGGCTTTGGGGAGGACACAGGGTGGAAAAGACCAGAAACCCTTCCTGGTGAGCTCACCGTGTGGTGAGACGAGGCTGGCAGACATTATTCATGGTATCCAGCAGTGCACCAAGCTAGCTGCTGGGCACGCAGTGTGAACTGGCCAGACGTGGCTCCCGCTGGCCTAGGGGGGGCTCTGCCTCACCTGGTGTGGAGGGTTTATGATTCTGTGTGTGTGTGTGTAGTTCTATACAATTTTATTACATGTGGATTCTTGTGACCCCCAACACTCTCAAGATACAGACCTGTCCAGCTCTCTGGGCTGCCCCTTCATGGTCTCACCCCACTCCCCACCCCTAAGACCTGGCAACCACTGATCTCTTCTCCATCTCTGTCACTTTCTCATTTTGAGAACGTTATATAAACCTAAGCATGCGTTATGCTCGACTGGCTTTGTCACTCAGTGGAATGCCCTTGAGATTCATCCAAATCCTTGGGTGTATCAATCACTCGTTCCTTTTTTATTGGTGCCTTCCATGGCATCTGCCTTAGTCAGCTTGGACCACTGCAACAAATGACTGTAAACTGGATGGCTTAAACAAACGTTCATTTCTCACAACTCTAAATGCTGGGAAGTCCAAGATCAAGGTGTCAGTAGCTCTGGTGTCTGGTAAGGCCCCGCTTCCTGACTTGTAGGCAGTGGAGAGCAGAGAGGGAAGCAAGCTCTCTGGTGTCTTTTCTTAAAAGGGCACGAATCCCATTCATGGGTGCTCCTCCTTCATGACCTCGTCTAACCTGAATTATCTCCCAAAGACCCCACCTTCTGATACCATCACACTGGCAGGTAGGGTTACATCATACACCACAAACATTCATTCCCTAAGAATATGTATGTACCACAGTTTAACCATTCATCTGTCCAAGGACATTTATACTATTTATACTATTAACTAGACTAGGCCTTTGCAGATTTTGAGACTCTGGATGTATATTGAAGGTAGAGCCAATGGCACTTGGGTTGGGCGTGGGTTAGAGAGAAAAAGGAAACCTAACCCGTAGCCTCAGTTTCCTCATTTGTCAAGGGGGGTGGTAGAGACTTGGGAGAGGGAGTGTGAGCTGGGACGGGCTTGGCATCTGGTGAGAACTGACGAGCATTTGCTGTTATTCAAATGCTGGGGAGGGGTTTCTCTGCGGTGGGTTTGTGAGGACTGGGAATCAGGGCTGGGCCTGGAAGCACATTCCTGGGGTCCATGTCACTCTCCTCCCCTCCCGGTAATTTTCCAGCAGGATGTGAACCAGTGTAGCCGTTGGGAGATGTGTGGGGCTTTGAAGTGTGAAAGGCCCCCTCAGGTTCCAGGGGTCCTGGCCCCAGGGCTCTGAGCAGGTAGTCACCTGACATGCCTCCTTCCACCCCACACATCGCGGTGCGGGGCAAGCGGCTGGAAAGACGTCTGGGGCCTTTGGCTTCTCCCCCTCTAATGAATAAGATGGGCTCTACGACTGTGCCCTGTGGTTGTTGACGGGCTCAGCCCCTCTGAATGTATAAGAGCACTTTTGAAACGCAAGGTGTTCTCTCTCCCAGAGCTTGACGTATAACCTCGGAAGCCGCCGCGGAACATCATTAACCCAAATACGAGCCCCAGAAATGGTAAAATGCCCCCAGTTCACTATGGGTGGGGAAACACCTGTGATCTGGGGGTTCAGAGGTACTATCAGTGGTCCTTAGACGAAAGGTCTGGAAGTTCAGGGGTGCTTTCCAAGGCGTCTGCTTTTGGGACTTGGGACCCAGCATTTGGGTGGAGCCCCTGCCTCTGCACTTTCCTGCCCTGTGACTTCGGCTGTCACTCAGGTGCAGCTCCCTCATCTGAAAGGAGGGTACTGGTCCCATCCCAGGTTGCTGGGAGGCCCAGGTGAGCTGAGTGTGAACGTGTGTGGCACATAGTAGGTTCTCAGCCGCCGTTTGGAAAGCTCGCGGGAGGGCAAGCAGGGATGCGGCAATGCTGCACTCCCAGCTGACCTGCCAGCATCTGCGGCCTCCCCATAGCCCAGCGCAGCTCCCTGGTGGCTGATGCCCAGTCCCCAGGTACTTAAGGTCGCCTCCAGCCAGAGTCTCGACTTCCTTGGGGGGCAGGAACACACGCCTAATAACGATGGTGGTTCACACTTACTGTCTGCTCCGGCTCTGAGGTCCAGGCGCTGCTCCGACAGCGCTCGGCCCTCTTGTGCATCCGCTCCCAGGATCTCGCTCTTCTGGACTGAAGAGGCGACGGAGTTCCTTGCTCACTGTCGCTCAGCCGGTCAGTTTGGCTCCAGAAGCCTTGGTCTCGTTGAACTTCTTGCTGCCTGCTCTGTCCTCATCCCAACTCATGCTCCCAGGGGTGACCCTCGTCCCCTCGTCCTCCACTTCCCAGACCCATGCAGGTGTCGGGGTCCTCATGGACCCCTGGGGGAGAGCAGGGGGCCTGCTTCCTGGCACACATGGCAACCTGGCAGTGTGTGTGTCTGTGTGTGGGGGTGGGGACAGGCTCAGGGGCTCGGGGGCAGCAGCAGGTTTGAGGCAGCAGGTGCAGGCATGGGCACGGGTGGCCTTGCAGGGTCCTGGCTCTGCAGGGTGCAGGGTCAATTTACCTTCCACTCAGGCAAGGCCAGGTCCTGATTCTTTGGGCCTTATTGAATTTGCTCTCTTCTTCAAATAGAACCCGTTTTAATTGACTTTTTCTGATTATAAAAACTATACACGCTCCTTGTAAAGAATGCAAACCACACTGGGAAGCATAAAGATGAACATTGAAGTCTCTCCAGTTCTCCCCACGGAGCGGGTAACACTGCGGCCACGTCCTCTGCAGCGTCTGATGGCACGTGGCTCACGCATACCCCATCGCAGGAGCAATTTCACATAAATGAGATCATCATCGTGCCCTGCTCTGTGACTTGCTATTTTTCCACTCGGTACTATAATAGAGACTTCTTTCTCAGCCAGAAACTGTAGAGTGATGCCAGGATTGTACACGACCGAATTGCATTTCATCGTGTGAGTGTCCCGTGGTGGAGCTCGCTGAGCCTCTTTTGTTGGGGCTTTAACGTTAAAAAAAACTTCTATTGGCGTATAGTTCATTTACAATGTTGTGTTAGTTTCAGGTGTACGGAAAGGTGATTCAGTTTTATATATACATATATTCATTCGTTTTTAGAGTCTTTTCCCATATAGGTGATTACGGAATATTGAGTAGAGTGCCCTGTGCTATACAGTAGGTCCTTGTTGGGTATCTATTTTATATATAGTAGTGTGTGTATGTTAATCCCAAGCCCCTAATTTATCCCACCTCCCACCCCACGTTTCCCCCTTGGTAACCATAAGTTTGTTTTCGAAATCTGTGAGTCTGTTTCTGTTTTGTAAATAAGTTCATTTATACCATTAAAAAAATTAGATTTCACATATTAGTGATATCATACGGTATTTGTCTTTCTCTGTCTGACTTCCTTTACTTAGCATGATGACCTCTAGGTCCATCCACGTTGCCGCAAATGACATTGGGGTGTTAACTTTTGGGGGGAGGGGGCCTTTTCTGGCTTCAACAAACCACCTGGTACAAACACATCGTGAATTTGTCTGATTACGTTGCTGGGAAAAAATTCCGAGATGATTAATCGCCGTGCCAACAGTGCCAAGTTGGACTCCAAAAAGTAGACCATTTTCCACGCCTGTCAACAGGGCAGGAGAAGGCCTCTCTCCCCCCACGCTCTGCACCCCAAGTGTTGGCAATATTTTCCCTTGTTGCAATCTCACGTTCACATGCTTTTTTCTTGATGATCCCAGAGGTGAAGCATCTTTTCATGTGCTTCTTAGGCATTTGTGTGCCTTCTAGAAACACCTTTGCCCATTCTGGGCTCTTTGTTCTTTTTTTATAAACCACTGGATGGCTGCTAAACTGGTGAATTGACCTAAATCCTCTGCAAACCTCAACTCTATCTCCAGCAGGCTTTGACTGGAGGGAGGTGAGCCAGTTAAGGGTGACAGCCGCACGGGCCCTGCTGAGCCAGGCGAGACCCTGTGGGCTGAGGTTCTGCTCTGCTGAGGGCCTCAGGACCTGACAGTGGCCCCTTATACTGCCGACCACAGCTGGAAGCTTCTCAACTGATCTGTTAGGGCCTATTCGGCCTCTGGTCCCGCGTGACTTCCGTGGGGTCGCCTCGGGCTGTTGCTCTTCTTGTTTTTCCAGTAGGAAAACACACCTCGCCCGTCAAGCTCTCCTCCAAAGTCAATGTTCGAGGTGATTTAAAGCCATGCAGGCCAGCGCAGGTCCGCATCAGGCACCTCCATGCGGAACCAGACAGGCTGGCCCATGGGCGGGCCGGGTGGCCCCATGTGCAGCTTGGTTTGACAGTTGCCAAGTACGAAGAGGGAACCCAAACCACCAACGTAGTCATGAATGCAGGGCTCGTGCACGGCAGGCGGGAGATCACGGCTGGCTGAGCGAGCAAGAAGTAAGTGTGGGTCAGAGTCCAGGGCAGGGAGGGGACCCGTGAGGTCATCTCTGCTCTTTGGTCTTTCGTTCTAAAGCTTGGAAAATGGGGCTCAGAGAGGGAGGCAAATTGGTGGCACAGGTTAGCCTTGGATGGGGACTTCGTGCCTTCTCCTCCTCTTTCTCTTTCTCCTTTAGGCCCTGCTCAGCATCCGTTCTGCTGGTTCTCAGCATCCAGAGATTAGCGTGCCATTGCCTTGAAGTTTGGGTCACTGACGGTCAGCAGAGAAGACCAGCATCTTGATATGGGGACAAGGCAAAGCCCAGACCCTCTTTCTTGCTGCCCAGTGGACAACTTGGGCATGACCTCCTTGCCAGCTTCCCAGTGACATAGGGGCCACCCCAGATGCCTGTTACATGCAAAGTGATGCTCAGAATCTTACTGAACAGTGGACAGAGGGTAGTGGCAGCAGCAGGCAACAGAGCCGCCCCCCGGCCCCCCTGCAGCCCCCTACGCAGGCCCTGAAGCGGCAGGACCCAGGGCTGAAGGCCTCCCTCTCTCCACATGCTCTGATTTACTCCTTTGATTTCCTGGTTTAGTTTGATCACTTACAGCAGTCTGATTTTCTTGATGCTTGTCCTGACCTCCTTGCAGGGACCCGTGCCCGTCTTCCTCACCCAGCACCAAGGACAGTGCCCGGCATCTAGAAGGAGCCCAGCGATTGCTGAAAACATGGACGAACTCTACTGGGATTTTGGTCTGCTTTTCTCTCTTTTGGCCTTTAAACAGATGGAAATCATAGCTTTTCTGCTCCAGCAGCTTGCTCTTGGAAGCGGAGCAGCGTGACCCTGGGCTTCCCTGCAATCTGGGAAGGATGAACAAAACCCATCAGTTCCACCGTGGGCCGTGGTCATGTGGTCATCATTGTCTCAACCCAAGACCCACTTGGCTCACTGCGGACTCACCGTGGGACTCCAGGGCTCCCGGCCTCTCTTTGCTCATCTGTACGATGGGGGTGGGATGGGAGCATCTGCATTCCCTCCTCTCAGAGCTTGAAGCCACACGGCCTGGGGTGGCATCTCAGCTTTGCCTCTTATGAGCTGTAAAACCTTGGGAAAATCATTTAATGTCTTTGTGCCTCAGTTTCCTCTTTTGCAAATGGCACTAAAATAGTTCCTGCCCCTTTGAAAAGGTACATGCACCCCAGTGTTCATAGCAGCACTATTTACAATAGCCAAGATATGGAAGCAACCTAAGTGTCCATCAACAGATGAATGGGTAAAAAAGATGTGGTACATATATACAAAGGAGTATTACTCAGCCATAAAAAGGAATGAAATGTTGCCATGTTGACGTTTGATTGCATAACCAGGGGTCGGGAATCTTGTGGAGGATATCTCTTTTGAATTCTGCCTTCCACAACCATCCAGAAAGTAAGTGGTGGGGCAGGATTCAAGCTCTGGTCTGTGAACCTGGAACCCATGCTGCCTTCTGCCACGCAGCTTGTCCCTGCCCTCTTGAGTTCACGCTGAGCCTATAACTATCCTTTGCGGTAGATACTGTGGCTCCCTCTGGGTGTAGGTCCCCAAACTCCCCCCTTTTCTGGGCTTCCATCCTAATAGGCGTTTGGCTCATTCTAGGATGAAATGTTGGAATTTGGCCACACGCTTTTCTTCCCCAGCAGACTCCACACTCCCAGAGGGCAACATGGCACAACCTGTAGGTTGTCCTATATCACGTTTCCTTTGTTTCTCATGGTAACTGATTCCCCAGTTTTTACCAGAATACCTGGTCATCCAGAATAAAGATAAAACATTCATGTTCTCTTGCAGCTATATATGGCCCTGTGGCTAAATTCTGGTCAAAGAGCTGTGAAGGGCATGAGTTATATGCTATTCAAGTCAAGCCCTTACAGGGAAGGAGTGTGTCTGCCTCCCATCCCTTTGTCCACCCAGAAAGGAGGTGGTGCACCATCTTGGGTCGCGTGGACAGGGTGAATGTGAGGGAAGCAGACCAACACGTTAGAAGCAGCCTGGCTCTTTGCCTCTGGATCTGCCATCCGTCTCTGCACTGCGTGTGTCAGGACTGTTATATAGCAGAAAAATAAACATTCATGTTGCTTAGGCCACTATTATTTTGGGTCTCTATTACAAAAGTGAAAACTTTTATCCCAAGACCGCCATATCCAGATTGTTGACATGTCATATATTTTAAGATGCCTTTGAGATGCTCTCAATAAACACTTTTTGGGGAGTGAATCAATGAAGCACAGTTGTCAAGATACAAGCATCTCGCATCTCCACGACATTTTTCTATTATGTGCGATAAATCCCTCTTCGTTTCTGTCCACTGCTGAAGTTGGGATGAAGAAGTGAGAGGGCAGAGATGTTACTTGACGTCTCTGGGTCCCAAGAGATGGTCAACCCCAAACTTGGCCTTTTCAGGTTCTCTTGGTGGCTCAAACTTTATGGGGATATCAAAGCTGGGGTACTAATGTGCTCTCCATCCACTGGAAGTTTCCGGTAGCTCCCTAGCAGTTAAGCGGATGCAGGGCAGGGATCCCTGCGTTGAGAGGAGGTTGTGAAGGAAAGAGCCCAACCGCAGTTTTCAATCTTTGGTTTTTGGCAGCATCACTAACATGGCCCCATCCTGTCAGAATCTCCAGGTGGGGGAGCAGTGCCAAAGGAGCAGTTACAGAAGCCCAGTGCTGGGTGGAGGACCGGACCGTGCCCACAGGTTCCCTTGGCCACAGCTGAGTTATCCTCTGACCCTGCATGGAGCCCCAAGCCTTTGGTTTTAGTGCCTGCCTCATCTCTGCACCCTTCTACCTCCAAGAGCCAGGCCCCTCCCTCCCGGGCCTCCCCAAAGGATGTCACTAACACACACTGGGCTTCACCCATTGGTCACCTGCTTTCAGAAATGCATTATGTTCAAATTCCCAAACACCAGGTGTCAAGTGTGTTATCAGTTACTCAATGGACTTAATTGTAGGATTAATGCTGAGACGCAGTAAAGTATTTAAGGACACATTACGTGTATTATTTTACAACTGTGATTAACACCGATTTTGGAGCATTTTGGAAGACTAATTAAATGATTGAAAACCACATTCTGGCATTGCAACAAAAGCATTTGTGGAAATTAGGTGTAATTCAACCACCTCATTATACAATTAGTTGCTTAATTCTGTCTACAGGCATTTGAGGTCATAGTTAGGACGAAATGGTGGTTTCTAGGGCATGGCTGGGCTCTAGAACAGGTCTCTCCGCTTTTTTTTTTTTTTTTTTTTGCGGTACGCGGGCCTCTCACTGCTGTGGCCCCTCCTGTTGCGGAGCACAGGCTCCGGACACGCAGGCTCAGCGGCCATGGCTCACGGGCCCACCCGCTCCGCGGCATGTGGGATCTTCCCGGACCGGGGCACGAACCCACGTCCCCTGCATCGGCAGGTGGACTCTTAACCACTGCGCCACCAGGGAAGCCCTCTCTCCGCTTTTTAGGGTGCTGTCTTCCGGCCCCTGTTGCCCCCTTCCATACTTCTCCAGTCTCACTGGCTTTCTCCCTGTCTCCCAGTCACCATGCTTCTCTGCACCCTACTGCATTTGTGCTTGCTCTTCTGCCCTGCCTGTGTGGTCACCGTTACTGCCGTTCATCACGTCTTTCTGGTTCTTCTTAGAAGCACATGGTAGATTGTGCTCCTCTCCCCACCCCCTGGAAGTTAGGCAGCCCTAGTAACTTGCTTTCACAACGTGGGCAGAGAAACATGTGTCGTTTCTGGGCAGAAGCTTGCAGAACCTGCACAGAATTTACCCCTTTCCTTTCCCTTTGCCATGGCAACTGGAGATTTTCCAGACAGCACTTTCTCCATCAACCTTAGGTCTTGAAGTGAGAAAGATATATTGCAGCCTACCTGCTTATGGACACCAAGTATAAATTAGAAACAAATCTTTATTATTATTTTTTTACATCACTGAGACTTGGAGGTTGTATTATTTTTTTTTAACATCTTTATTGGAGTGTAATTGCTTTCCATTGTTGTGTTAGTTTCTGCTGTATAACAAAGTGAATCAGCTATACGTATACATATATCCCCATATCCCCTTCCTCTTGCGTCTCCCTCCCACCCTCCCTATCCCACCCCTCTAGGTGGTCACAAAGCCCTGAGCTGATCTCCCTGTGCTATGCGGCTGCTTCCCACCAGCTATCTACTTTACATTTGGTAGTGTAGATATGTCCGTGCCGCTCTTTTTCTGAGCATAATCGAACTTCTCCTGCAGATACAGTGGGGGAGCTTTCCCCTGACTTTCCTTTGGCCGATGGCTTCTTATTTTTCAGACTCTTCTCAAATATCCTGTTCTCAGAATGGCTTGCTTTGTCCATCTCCTCCCAGACAATCCTGGTCATATGTCTCTGCTTGATTTTCTTCATAACATGTATGGCCACCTGACATTATTTTATTTGTCCACTTATTGCATTCCATTATTTGGAAGATGGACATTTTTTCACGTTTGTACTGCTGAAATCACGATGTAGCTTACAGTCCATGGTGTGTTACGAAGGCCGTGATATAGTTCAATTGCCCGTGTGTGTGTGTGAACATCAAAATGACCAGCATCCAGGGCTTCCCTGGTGGCGCAGTGGTTGAGAGTCCGCCTGCCGATGCAGGGGACACGGGTTCGTGCCCCGGTCCGGGAAGATCCCACATGCCGCGGAGCGGCTGGGCCCGTGAGCCATGGCCGCTGAGCCTGCGCGTCCGGAGCCTGTGCTCCGCAGCGGGAGAGGCCACAACAGTGAGAGGCCCGCGTACCGCAAAAACAAACAAACAAAAAAGACCAGCCCCCAAATCTGAAGTTCCCTTCTGCAGTGAACACATGTAACTAACATGCAACTGACCAAGGACAGCATGCTGGAAGGAGATCTTGTATTGTATAGGAAGCTTCCTTTAACCTCTATGCATGTCATGGTTATAGGGATGGAGGAATGGAGGACTTGAGCAAATCATACATGTTTAGCAACATTGCTGAAATGGGAGCCAAAGCAGAAAAACCGTATAGAATTCTAAAGTCCGCTTCAGAGTCCGGCACTCACGACTTTTCATCCTTTTATGGATTCTTTAAAGAAATGCCACATCATCAGTGCTATAGATGAACGCACAGAGTATGAGTGTGGAAAAAAACCCAGTCATTGATGAGTCTGAGCTGAAAAGTGATTCAGAAGATTTGGACTCGGTATAAAGAAGTTTGAGGAATAACAACCAATTTATTCCACTTGTATTGTAATTTTTATGTATGCACAATAGTAATATGTGATTAAAATCTGTCTAATTAAGTATCAAAGAATTCTTTCAACAAGTAAAATTAAAAAGTCTAAGTGATAGGAAAGCAGTGTGTCATGGTTTAATTGGCAGTGTATTTTTCTTTCATAGCAGAACAAAAAATAATGGTGCCTCTTGCAATTGTGCGTCCTAAAGTTGATGAAATGTGGTATTTCTGTGAGGCTGCTCTTATCCCAAAGACATCTTCTGTATCATTCAATTCAGTTTCAACTGAGTTTAAGCAAGGTCTCTGGCCATTTAGAAAGTTGGCTCATTTGGACTTCGAGGCACTGTGATTTAAAATGTGACCACCTCTGAACTGGAGAAGGGCTAGAGTTTTGCTTCTGTTGTCCACTGGGTGTCTAAGGCTTGGATGCCTACGGGTTCTGCCCCTGGGTAGGACTAGGACCCTCGGGACCAGAGGAACATCCATCCCTAGACCTTGGGCATGTCTTGTGCCACCATCACCATTTTTCTACTGAATTCATGAATTACCTGTACTGTTATTTAATTCAAAATTTTCTCTTTGGAAAACTTTTTTCAATAATTATAGACTCATAAATGGTAGAGAGAGGTCCTTCACCCTGTGTCATTGGTAACATCTTAATAACTATGGTAAATATCAGAAGTGGGAAACTGACATGGGTACAATACAATTAATTATGCTGCAGACCTTACTCAGATTTCGCCAGTTTTTGCATGCACTCATTTTTGTGTGTGTGTGTGTGTGTGTGTGTGTGTGTGTGTGTACAGGTCTATGCAATTTTATCACGTGTGGACACTATTAAGATACAGAACTGTCAGTCACCATGAAAGAGCCCCCTGGGTGGCCCCTTTGTGGTCTCGCTGCACTCTCCATCCTTAAGCCCTGGCAACCATTAATCTGTTCTCCCATCTCTATAATTTTGTCATTTAAAATTGAATCATACGGGATGTACAATTGTTTATTTTTTCCATTCTCAGCAAAATGCCCTTGACATTCATCCAAGTTGTTGAGTGTATTAAGTCTTTTTTTTTTTATTGCTTAATTGTATCCCATGGTGCAGATACACAGCAGTTTATATAAGCACTTACCTGTTGAAGGACATTTGGGCTGTTTCCAGTTATTGGCTATTACAAATAAAGCACCTATAAACATACATGTACAGGTTTGTATGTGAAGATAAACTTTCACTTCTCTGGGAGAAATGCCCCGAAGGGCATTGCTGAACTGCCTAATAAGTGCGTGTTTAATTCCATAAGAAACTGCGAAGCCACTTTTCAGAGTGACTGTCCCGTTTTTCACTCATATCAGCCACCGGTGGGTGATCTAGTTTATCCACATCTGGGCCAGGATTGATATTGTTGTTATTTTTTATCTTAGCCATTCTGACAGGTGTGCGGTGATATCTCATCGTGGTTTTAGTTCTCATCCCCCGGTGGCTGATCCGTTGAGCATCTTCTCATGTGCTTCCTGGTCGTCTGGTTATCCACTTGGTGGAGCGTCTCTTCATGTCTGCTGCTCATTTTCTAATTGGATTATTATTATTTTTTCACTGTTGAGTTCTGAGAATTCTTTATATATTCCGAATGCTAAACCTCATACTTTATACGAAAAGTAACTGAAAATGGATTGAATAGTTAAATGTAAGATGTAAAACTTTTAGAAGAAAACATGACAGAAAAGCTTTGGGACCTAAAGTTAAGGTTAGTCTTTTGCCAGATACGTGGTTTGCAAATATTTTCTTTCCGTTTTTAAAAAATAAAGACTTCATTTGGTGGGGGTGGGCAGTGTTAGGTTCCTGTCAAAAGTGTGCAGAAGGTCCAGGAGAGCTCCCATATGCCCCCTGTCCCCATAGGTGCACAGGCTCCCCTGCCATCAACATCCCCCATCAGATGCTACATTTGTTACAGCTGATGAACCTACGCCGATGCATCATTATAACTCAAAGACTCCAATTTTCATCAGTGTTCATTCTTGGTACTGTACCTTCTATGTATTTGGAAAAATGTATAAAGACGTGTATCCATTATTATAATATCATACACGCCCTAAAAACCCTCTGTGTTCTGCCTATTCATCCCTCCCTCTTCCCCTCTAACTCTTTGCAACCACTAATCTTTTTTTTTTTACTGTCTCTATAGTTTTCCTTTTTCCAGAATGTCACCTAGGTTTTCTCCTATGTTATCTTCTAAGAGTTTTATAACTTCGTATTTTGCACTTAGGTCTGTGATCCATTTTGAGTTAATTTTTGTGAAGAGTCTAAGGTTTGTGTCTAGATTCATTTTTTCGGCATGTGGATGTCCAGTTGTTCCAGTACCAGCTGTTCAGTAAAGCTTGTTTTTCATCCTCTTAACAGCATCTTTTTTTTTTTTTTTTTGTGGTACGCAGGCCTCTCACTGCTGTGGCCTCTCCTGTTGCGGAGCACAGGCTCCGGACGCGCAGGCTCAGCGGCCATGGCTCACGGGCCCAGCCGCTCCACAACATGTGGGATCTTCCCGGACCGGGGCATGAACCCATGTCCCCAGCATCGGCAGGCGGACTCTCAACCACTGCACCACCAGAGAAGCCCTTAACAGCATCTTTTGCAGAGGAAAAGATTTAATTTTAATAAAGTCTAATTTCACTGGCTTTTTTCTCTTGTGGATCGTAATTTTGGTGTCATGTCTAAGAACTCTTTGCCTTAACTTTAGGTCCCAAAGCTTTTCTGTCATGTTTTCTTCTAAAAGTTTTACAGTTTTACATCTTACATTTAACTATTCAATCCATTTTCAGTTACTTTTTGTATAAAGTATGAGGTTTAGCATAGATTTTGCTTTTTTTTTTCTTTTTCTTTTTTTTGCCTGAGACATCCAAATGCTCCAACATCATTTGTTGGAAAGACTATCCTTCCTCCATTAAATTGCTTTTGCGTCTTTGTCAACATCAGTCAAGCATATATGTGTGGCTCTGTTTCTGGTCCTTTATTCAGTTTTATTGATCTATGTGTTTATCTCCATCAGTACCACACTCTCTTGATAACCGTAGCTATCGAGTAAGTCTTAAAATTAGATAATGTGATTCCTCCAAATTTATTCTTTTTCAAATCGTTTTGGCTCTTCTAGTTTGTTTGGATTTCCATATAAGTCTTAGAATAAAATTATTATTTTATTTAAATTGGCTATTAAAATGTATTTAAAAGGGATACACATGAGTTGGATCTGTTGGCTAGAGCTGTGCTAAGTTGCATTTAAATAAAAATATAACTACTACAATTACAAAAAATCATCTGTAGACCGTGTGAAACGATCTCATGAACCGTCAGAGTGGCCTGGACCCTTATATCCTGGCACCTGTGTATTGGGAAAGGGGCTCTCCCGGGAATGCTGGCAGCGCTCCTTGGGGAAATACACATGACCTTGCCTCCTCATCTGGGGCTGGCTCAGTGGTGGCCTGACTTCACAGGAGTCGTCCATGGGATGGCTCTAAGCTTACAAATTGACCCAGAGGGCAAGCTCTGCGCAACTGCAAGGCCCTATATGGACCAAGTGAACCAATTCGATCCTCGCTTGGCACATCTGAGTGTCAGACGAAGAGTCAGGGGTTGGCACTGGGAATGGGGTGGAGCAGACACACGAGGGAGCGAAGCACTCAGAAAGCAGCAGCCACTCACCTGAAGGGTAGCTGATTCCCTGAGGTGGGACACACCTGAGCGGGGAGCCCTGAACCTCCTCTGGCCTGGCCTCGCCAGGAAGGTAGGGGAGCTAGACCACCAGGCACACGAGCGCTGTCCTAGGTCCTGAACAGCCTCTTCCCTCCGAGAGACCTCAAGACCGTACTGGGACGGTTGGGGTCCTCTTCACATTTGAGGCAGTGCTTCCAAAGTTTGGGGTTCACAGCAATTGTGGGGTCAGGTGGCACAGAATCTGGTGTTGAATAATGATGCATAGAGGAAGGGAAATCTGCTCCCTTTCCAACCATCTCAGCCTGGATAAGTAGGTCCCTAACGCAGCTCCTTTTAACAAAGAGAGCTGGCCTGGGCTTTAGGGCTTTCACGGAGCCGTACTCTCCAGCCAGAGTTTCATAACATTGTTCTCTTTTCACTGTGGGTTTTTTTTTTTAATTTAAGTATAGCTGATTTACAATGTTAATTACTGCTGTACGACAAAGTGATTCAGGTATACATGTGTGTGTGTATGTATATATATATTCTTTCAAAATATATATTCTTTTCCATTATGGTTTATCATAGGATATTGAATATAGTTCTCTGTGCTGTACAGTAGGACCTTGTTGTTTATCCTTCATTGTGGTTTTTGATAGTTATTTGCTCACATTTTTTCCCTCTCTTCCAATAGTGCCGAGAATAAGTAGAGGTTCAAATTCTCATCAAATGAATGATTGAATGAATTGGATTTTTTCATGATTCTTTGACTTTTTTGGGTCTTTTTTACCTCAACTGACTATGCACCCCATGAAAGCAGAGACCATGCTTCTTCATTTTCCTTCACCGTTTTGCTCCTAGGGCCAAACAAAGTGCTGGCACAGGGAAGTTCTCAGGTACATGGCTGTTGCCTGTCCTGGTTAGTGAACGGGTCTGTGGATGGGGAAGGCACAGGGGCATCTGGACTCTCAGGCTGGCCTTACTCTGTCTTGGCCCCTGGACGAAGATGATGTAATTGGCGAGTGTGGGTCCTGTGTGGTGTCCATGTCAGAAACTTGGCTGGTTGTTTTTTCTTCGAAAGTCTCTTTGCGAGGGCGCTGGTGTTGACCCAGACTCTGCCCCCCTGCCCTGCCTGCCCCCCATCCTCCCTTCCTTTTCTCTTGGGCCTGGCCTGACCCTCATTCCATCCACGGCAGGCCTGGCCCTACCTGCCTCTCCCAGGCCCCTACACACCTGTACTTCTCCATCATCCAGGAGAATCTGTTTCCAGGGCCCAGACTCTGAGTCCTGTCCTGGGAGTCCTACCGGCATTGGGGTGCAGAGTGAGACATGGCCAGCTTTCCTTCCTCAAGGCTGGTCAGTCTGCTGGAACATGCATCTGAACTTGAATTTCACTTTTCCTTTTTGTTGGTCTCCAATAATTTGCTGTGTGCTGGGGATCGAATTGCAAGCCTGGCCCAAGATTTCTTTAAAAAAAAAAAAAACCCCAGCCAGGCCAGATGCATTAGTGTTGCCAGCACGACCATTACCCTCCTTCAGAGAAAGGGCAACAAATAATTTCAGCTTTGTTTAAGCCTCTTTAATGGATTCTGTAAAATGCTCTAATTACCAAAGATTATCCCTCGAAGTGCTTGCAAGCTTTTTAAAGCTTTTCTACGCCCATTTCACTTTGTTCACACAGAGTTCAAGTTCTCTGATATACTTAAGCGAGAGGAGGCATTTCTTTTCTTCCCCTTTCTTATTTATTTATTTTTCAAATCATGTAATTTGGAGTGTTTATAAGGCAGGCGGGCTTTCTCTCCTCTTCGTCTGAAACAGAGAGCTCTTACACCACTTTCCATGTGTTTCCATCTTACCACCCAATCAGAGAAGAAATGCCATGTAAATGATAAGGACGTCTCTTTCTTACCAAATATAACATAACTACCTCCTGGTTTATTCAGAATCCTCACGTGTATTGTCTCATTTGAGCCCCATTCAGGGGGCTGGAGGACTCACCCAGACTGGGTCCTCCACACCTGCTGGGCTGCTGACATTTGGACTAGATCGTTCTCTGTCGTGGGCTCACCCTATCCATCATTGCAGGCTGTTTAACAGCATCGCTGGACTCTACCCACTGGATGCCAGTCGTACTGTCTACAAAAATGTCCCCAGATATTCCCAAATGTCCCTGGGGGGCAAGATCACCCTTGGTCAAAAGAACAGTTTTCAGATGAGGAGGCCAAGGCTTGCCCAAGGTCCCCATCGACAGTGAGCCGTAGAGCTGGAGTCTGTTGGCACTGATGAGCCACGGTACCCCCAATCCAGCAGAGTGCACCATATTTTCCTCCCCTACCCCCTGTTCAATTCCCCTGCCTGTCCTCCTGTCATAGCCCTTTTTGACAATGTCTCTATTCACAAATTTCTCTCCTAGAGTTTATGTGCCCCACGCTTCTACTCTTCCGCCTCCTAAGTCTCATGCTTCCGGGATCAGACATGTCATCTGATCTTTATAGCGCCCAGCAGAGGTCTGTGAGCAGGGCACCAGAAAACTCCTCCAGACTCTGCCCCTGTGGGGATCCAGCGCAGGCTGCCCCTCATCCCTGGGCTGCAGAAGTGAGGAGGGGACCCACTGGGATGGGAGAGAAGATGCCCCGACAGCCCTGCACAACCCTGAAAAATTGCTTCCCTCAGGTTCCTCGTCCAGCCAGAATGACAGTCTCTTGTTCATTGGTAACCATCCAGGGCACTCATGTTAATAACAAGCTGAGAGAAACCTGAGATGGTGACCTCTGACATACCTGGTTCCCAGGATCTCTCCTCGTTTGCCCTCTCTTGCTCTCTGGCTGAAAGAGTTGATTTGGGTCAGGCCACCACTGGGGGTGGGGGGCAGAGGGAGGCGGATATGAATGTGTGTGTGTGTGCGCGTGCCCGTGTGTGTGTGTGTGTTTGTGTGTGTGTTGTCATTGGTGGTGGTGGTGTTTGGGGAGAGGGGACTCGTCTAAGGTTTCCACGTTTTGGAAATGTTGGATTAAACAAAGGCAAATAGGATCCTTTATTGCAGGACTTCTCAGAGCCTTTACCTTTGAACATGCTCTGTGACTATCTCAGAGCAACAGGATGCAACAGTTCTCGAAGTAATTTGGCCACAGGACAATTTTTTTCTCTTTTATGGAGTATCTCATGCCACCATTCACAGAGTATTCATTGGGAAAAGTCTCACCAGATATGAAAGTGCACCTCATTCCCCTTTGCTGGCCAGTTCTAAGGTAGCTTTGAAACTAGGAGGGCTAAAGGTGGCCAGATAAGGACACCCAAATCCTCCTTGGGTGTGATGGGTCTCAGTGGCTGAATCTGGGCAAGACCCTGGAGAAGAGAAAATCCTTCTTAAATGTCTGGGCATGCCCAGCACCCTGGGGGTTGGTCTCGACGACCTGATGTACCTGTCCATGCTGGCGGCCCTAGGGGTGGACGGTGCGCCGGGAAGAGATGGGACCGGGAGGGCCTGCAGAGAGAGACGCCCACCTTCGCCCACCTCCTCCAAAACCCGAGAAGGGAGGTGCAAGGGAGAGAGCGCAGAAAGAGAAAGGAAAGCAGAAGTTTCCATTCGTACCGGATGGTTTTGTTTTTTTATCTGTTTGCAAATGTTCAGTGTGATGGTTTGAAACCCAGCCGTGTAGCTGCCGTCGCCCACACACAGAGCTGCAGTGGCGCTGAGCATCGGCTGGCAAGCTGCATCCCCAGCATCGGCCATTAAACCCGAGCCCACACCAGGGCAGACTGCAGCCCTACCCCCCTGGGGCCCCCCGCCACCCCCATCGCCCCTGCACCCCGACACGCAGCACCCTCCACACACACAATTAACAAAAACTTCCAGCATTCCGTTTCCTCTAGAGAAGGCATAAAGAGAAGCAGAGATGGGACGCACAGGGAGAATACTCCTGCCTCATCGGAGCCACCGGTTTTCAGGAGAGCGCGGCAGCCTCCACCTGCCTGTGGACTGACCACTTCAAGGTGAGAGAGGTCTTTGTGATTTCTTTATGCACCTGGAGGTCTGGGAGGCAAGGCCAGATGAAGGGATCTTAATCATTGAGCCTTGTCTGCTGCCTCCTGAGTGATTCTCTCAGGCAAGCATGATGGACGCTTCCTTCCAAACACACGCAGTTTGCTCTGACACAAGCCCCCCACTCAGGTCCCCGTGAGACCTTTGGAACGAGGGGGCTTCTCAGGACCCCCCTTCACCTCTCAGCACAGCCTCCTGAGCCTGAGATGTGGACTAAGGTCTGACCCTGCCTTTGGCCTGACCTGTTGATTTCCAACTGAGGCTACTGACCTTCTTCCCTCGAGTGAGCACTGACCCCAAAGTGGGTCCTCTGGGACCCTATGGAATGGTTCTCCAACCAAGGGGCTTTGGGAAACCTGTTTCCCCAGTGGCCCCAAGCCCGGTAATCAGAGGCAATCAGACCCAGCTGTCCAGCTAATCTGTATGAAATAGGCTTCCTTCCCAGCAGAAATCAACAAAGTTTAAAATAGAACGGACTGTAATCGGAAACGAAGCTATAGAGTTCTGTGTGTGAGGCAACAGGCAGAAACATCCACATGGAAAATATTCAGGATAAATTACATCGCTCACCACCATGTGGGCCAGGAAAAGAAACGATTTCCTTGTTTATTATGCGTGTTTGTGGGTCGGAGGGGAGCCGAGCGGGGACACCTCCTCCGGAAGGTTTAAGCCTCTCTCGACCAGAAGGAGAGAAATGAAAAAAGAACGACAAAGATGGAGGGAAAGGAGAAAGGCCATAATGTGCCTTATTGGAGAGGAGAAGCAGATAAAAGAGCGCCGAGCTCTGTGCAGTCAGGGGATGAATCAGCCGGCATAGGTCTATTTTTAGTCTCCAAGATCTGCTGCTACATTTCGCCTCACATTAATGAATGTCATAGGCGTGTTTCCTCCACAGGTTCCGAAGGTCCTCAGTATGTCATTCAAACCGGGAGGTGTCGACCCTCATGTATGGGTGCTCTCGGGCCTTGGGGTCTGGTCTCCAGCACAAACATGAGTCCAGAATGTTCCGGTCTCTGACCTTGCCCTCTCCGGGTGTATCCGTTAATCTCCTGGCTCCAGCCCGTGGATGTCTGGCCACTGGCCAAGGCAGAATTGCAATTGTTAGGCTTTGTTTTTCAAAAAGGAAAGGCTGTATGAAGCTGAAATTGGGGGGAAAAAAGATGTGGGATCATGGCTTGGAATAAAAAAATGGCTTTGGGGGCAAATCTACCACCACAAAGAAGGACGGGGCTCTCGAATCTCCAAACTGGGCTGATGATGACGAAGTATCTTTCATAAACGGGGAGTATCTCCCGAAGTAGTTAAGACGAAGTGTAACATTTTAGTAGGAGCTCATTATGGAGCTGGGGTTGATCACAGGTTGGCTGAAATTGTGTGTGAGGCTAATTACCCTGAAAACGCCTATGCATGTTTCAGAGCCCAGGCTGTAAATCCAAGAGCGGTTTAAATGCACGAGTTGTCACGAGCAGGGTGTCTCACTCTCCGAGGTGATAACAGGATAACAGCGGCTTGAACAAGAGGCGAGAAGGAGAAGCAGAGGGCCGCGTGGTAGTCAGACTGTTGAGACAACCGTCTTTGTACGTTTGCAACAATTATTAGGTCAATAAGAAAGTGAGAATACATCCCGGCCCCTACTTAGAGGAGACATCCCTTCTGCTCTCTTAAATTAGTTACAATATTCCCTCACGGTCCTACAGTCAGACTCAGTTGTTGACAACGACGTGCTCAGAGCCGTGTGTTGAGACCTATGTATGGTCCTCATGTAGTTCATGGGTTGTTCACGGTTGGTCCATCCAAGACAGGGACACGGACAACCCACTGAGGGGGCAGAGAGAGTCCCCAGGGCATGTGGCTGGCGTCTCCGTTGAGTGGAGAAATACAAAGTGTGTAGATGATCTCCGGTGGCCATTGGGAAAGTCCGTTTTCAGGTCGGCAAGAAGGATTACCATCACCGAATTTGGGAAGTTCTTAAGAAGGAAGGTCAGGACCACCGAGAGGGTGTGAGTAAGCAGGACACTGACCTTGGGTGTTTTGTCCAGAGACTGGGTTCTATCTTTCTATCCAGGCAGACGACTCAGGGATCCTGAACCCACCCATCTGAGCTGCGTGTGTCTGGGTGAGCACACCAAGCTCCCTGAACACGGACCCATCACATCCTCTACCGGGACCTCCTTAGCATCCACGGTGGGATTTTTCTGGGCTGGGAACACCTGTATTCAGCGGACAGTGGCCGTTGGGCGGGCAGCCAGTGGCTGGGTAATGGGAATTCCATTGGTCATGGGAATCTCTGGGATCTTCCAGGTCAGCCACGTCTGTGGCCACAAATGTACAAGACGGGTGCCCATCTGGGCGCGTTAGACAAGGCAGGTGACCTTCAGGCTCTTGCCGTCTGTTTGAGACCTGACCAGATGATGTCATTAGAAAATCAAGTGAAAGCTTCCCCCGGAGCTGAGAGCCTGGAGTCCTTTTGCTGCTTTGTAACTTCTTTATGCACAGGGAGGTCTGATATATGAGACCAGTTGAAGAGATCTCAGTCTCATAATTATGATCAGAGAAGGTCTGACTATTTCTGCCCAGTGCTGTGCTCGGGAGGGAGGGCTTTGCCTGCATCTCTCTTTTTTTAAAAAAATAATTAATTAATTAATTAATTCTTTGTGGTACGCGGGCCTCTCCCTGCTGCGGCCTCTCCCATTGCGGAGCACAGGCTCTGGACGCGCAGGCTCAGCGGCCATGGCTCACGGGCCCAGCCGCTCCGCGGCATGTGGGATCCTCCCGGACCGGGGCACGAACCCGTGTCCCCTGCATCGGCAGGCGGACTCTCAACCACTGCGCCACCAGGGAAGCCCCTTCCTGCATCTCTTTATCTAATCCTTACAACGCCCAGGGAGGCTGCCGTTGTCCCTATCACCTCCTGATGGAGGACCCAGAGTCCTACATATGTTATTTTTTGCATTTATTTTCAAAACACAAACATTTGGCATTGCCCTCCATAGCAGATCCATTGATCTTACTATAAAATAACCCTTCCCTCTAAAAGAACCCTTGAAGGAGAATTCTATGCTCACTCCCTCCTGGGTGAGGCACGTGTTTACTTGTAGTGTCTACAGGGGTGGTCCCCGACCCGTTCCGGAAGTACAGGGACACCAGTGGAAGAGCCTGAGCTCAGCCCATTGGAGGGATGGACTGCAGGGTCCTGAGCTGGCGGCCTCCCTGCTGGTTTCGTGCCCATTTGCTGGTGACTCTGAGTGAAAAGTAGAGGCCCCTGAGCTCCATTCCTTCCCCCTGGACCCCACAGTGGAGGTCAGCAATTAGGCAAGTGATCACCTCTGGTTCTGGGACGGGCCCAGTTGTCTACAGTGCGATGGGGAAGCTGGACAAAAGTCCGGGGCGGAGGCGCTTATCCCACATGGGCTGAGGGCCTTCCAGGGCCCCTCCCTCCCAAGCAGCCCTGCCCACAGGGCCTCCCTGCCGACCCTCTTCCTCTGTGACCGCCGAGGGCCTCACATCCTGGGGAGATTCCTAGAAACGGGGTCTGTTGATGCAAACACACGTGCCCCTCGCCACAGGAAACTGTGGCCTCACATCCACAGTGATAACCACGGAGGTCCTCGCAGAAACCAACGAGGAACAGGTTTTCGATGTTTAACTAAATTAGGAAACACGTGTTCTCTCTCCCCTTGTCGCTCCCCTTGGCAATTCTCAGTTTACCTCCCGTGGAACCTCGGCCCTCCTTCTTATCCTACATGGGGAAGCTGGACATTTAGGAAATAAAGCCTGGGCTTAGCTAAAAGCTGGGAGAAAACAGGATATTGGTGATAATAGAAGCCAGTGGGCCTGGGGTCCCAGGTGGGGCTGTCAGATAAAATACAGGACGCCCAGCTGAGTTTGGATTTCAGGGACAGTGGATGCTCGTAGTATAAGGATTGCACAGGACATACTTTTACTAGCGTATTATTCATTGTTTCTTCGAGACTCAAAGTTAACTAGGCATCCTGCCTGTTTTTTGAAGTATAGTTCAAAAAACTGAAAAATTTTCAATTGACGTATAGTTGATTTACAATATCATGTTGGTTTCAGGTGTACAGCACAGCTATGCAGATATATATATATATATTCTTTTTCAAGGCATCCTGCATTTTTATATATTTTCTATAAATATAGTATCTGTAACACAGGGGACCCCCTCGTGACACTCAGAAACTTGATCTGGGAAGAGTTGGGGTGAGTTCTCCATCAGACTTTCTTCCCGGGCTCTGATGAGGATAAAACAGCCTGTGCCCTTGGGTCCAGGCACGTACCAACATCTCATGTGCGGGAAAGTCTCCTTGGTTCTGCCCAGGGGGAGGTGTGATGAAATTCGTTGTCCAGGGGAGAAGTCGAGGCCCAGGGATGCTAATGTGACTTGCCAGGCGCTCAGACTCAGCTCGCGGCCTGTCTCACTGCCTAGTCCTTTCTGGCAGTGGGTGGGTAAGTGGCATGAATGCCGAGGAAAACCAGGCTTCAGAGGAGCCGTAACAGCAGGTTAGCTTGGAAGCGCTCTGTGCAAAGATGCGAACGGCAGTGTCAACACATGCAGATTATATGCAAATACACTGGGCCCGCCTGGCAGTGTGTACTTGGGTGGGAGGCCAGGAGCACAGCCCCCCGCCGTCCTGGGTTTCTGGTTGGGGCAGGTGTACCGGGCTGAGCGCTGCTGGGACCCCGTGAGGTCTACGTTCACGGGGCACACAGGTGTGTGTGACTTGCCACCTTGATCTGTGCACGCCCAGCGAGACACACGGCTCCTGTCTCCCGGGATACCCTTTCCCGGGGCTCCTCCAGGCTCCCTCTGGAAAGGAAGAGGCAGCCTCTCTTTCTGGGATCCTCCCACCAAGATGCCCAGCACTGGACACTGCTGATGAGAGAGTAATCACAGCAGTAACGCTACCGTGAACACAGACTGGGGTTGGAGGTCCACCCCTCTGTGGGGAGCACCTTGGACTTAATTCTCCCAAGTGCCTGGTGTTATTATTGTCCCTGCCGGTCAGAGGAACACACAGAAGCTTTGAGGTAAAGTAACTTGCCCACAACTAGTGAGAATGGAGCCCGGGTACAACCCCAGGTGCCCTTAAAGCCCTCACTCTGAGATCTGGCTGAGGGGATCCCTGCCAGGGGAGAATTAAAGGAGAGGGGTGAAACCTGGCTCCTGGGCACGGACTTCTTGGAGAGGGTGCATTCTTTTCGAAAGGTCTTTATGGAGATTTGCAGCAGTTTTAACTGAGATGCTTTGGGATTTGTGCTTTTAGGGTGAACAGGGTTGGCCTCAAATGTTGGTGCCAACCGAACCCCATGTGTTGGGAGATGCTCCCCAAGAGAGGAGCTCAGCCCAGGGAACCATGACGGGGAGGGGCTGCCCCAGCCCCTCTCTCTTGTCTGCTGAAGAGAGCAGCTCGGCTTAACGGCTAAGCATGGTGGCTCGGGCATCCTCTCAGGCTTCCTGGAGGACTTGAGAGCTGAGTTTGCTGCAAGGCCATGAGGTACAGAGGAAAGGAAGGAACACCTCAGGCCTGGGCGTAGCTCCTGCGGGGCCCCTACAGGGCAGGAGTGTAGGAGCTGAGGGGCCAGGGTGGGCTGGGCTGCAAAACAACAAGAAATGGGGTTTGGGAAGGGGCCACAGAGTGGGACAGAGGCCAGCGCCCTCTAGACCACGCAGGCAGCGGAGATCACTTCATGGCGTTGACACTAGAGCGGGTGTGCGTGGATGGAATATTCTGTGTTTGAAAACCAGCCCTCCGGTCACGGAGAGGAGCGTGGGGTTTGTGAGGGGCCTGGAGGTGAAGGGAGGTCACTGGATTTGAGCCGTTGGTGGGCGGACAGTTCAATCCAGATCCCGCTTGGCTGTCCCCACCATCCCCAGCCCAGCAAGCTGAGCAGCTCCTGCGGACCCTGTTCCTGAGTTTGTCCCTGATTGGCTCCCCGCCCCACGCCCCTCCTCCAGAGAACACGTGCACTGGCTCCAAGCCCACACTGTCCGAGTGCTTCCCCTCAGGCCCACACAGTGCACAACGGGACCCCACGAGAACAGGAAGGAGTCAACACGACGTTAAGCATGCCTGAGCCTCACTGCCTGACTTTTGAGAAGGTCAGGGCCTGATTTCGGTTTGGGCCCCCCCTCCCTGGGCCGGGTGCATCTTCATGGCTGGGCTTCCCACGAAGCAGGAGGCTTGGCAGGAGGAACGGGTGGCTTCCCCGAGAGATCTCGCTCCGAGGCCACTAGGCGAAGTGCTTCATAGTGCGGGACGCTGCCCGGGGAAGCCTGGGGCTCCCGGCTGCCGAGACCTGACTGGGAGGCTGGACAAACATGTTTGACCAGCCGCACCCGGCGCACCAGAGGAAGGGCAAGTCAGAGGTCGGGCATCCCTGCCATACTGAACTCTGGAGAGACAAGGTGTGGTAGGAAGTCGCTTTGGCCGGCCCAGCCTCAGAGAGGGAATTATTGCTGAGCTGCTTCGTGCTGGAGGGAACCCTTTCAACCTGCGTTCCCAGCACAGCTGAGAAGATTTGTCTCACGGTTGCTTGCCAAGTACCTACCTGGAGCTGGGCTAAGAAAGTTCAAATTTGTCTACATCTTCAAGGAGTGCATCGAGGGACAGAAGCTGATGACGAGGACGAATGTGCGAACTGCCGTGGGACCCTGAGAGTGGAGAAGTCCCCCCAGATGCCTGGTCAAGTCAGGTCACGCCTCATAGAGGATGCAATACTTAGAGAGGTTGGATCATTTTTTCCCACTTCGGGGATAGGAAACATGCACCCAGTCACACACATGGGTCAATCCCGCAGAACAAGTATATAACTCTTTTGGAACAGGGACCCATGTGGCCCAGTCTCAGAGCGACTTTATGAGCACCAGATTCAGTGCAGTAAACAGCGAGTGATTTATTTGATAAGCGAACAGCAAGGTTCTTTGCTTGGATTTCTTCAGCACTGGGGAGGGGATTCATGATTCACAGCAAAACGTGTAACGTTTCTTCTTTCTTTTTCCATCCACATTCCCCTGTCCGATGTCCCTCTTCTCCAAACTCTGTGAAAAGTTCCTTCCTCTGTCCTGACCCCATTTCTCTCAATTGCTTTCCCGATCTCTGCGCCATGTCTTAGGCTGCTTAGAATAAAATTTCTCCTGTGGCCTCAAACGCTCTACATCACTTGTTCTCTGCATGAACTCTGGCCTCATCTCCTAGCGGTTTGCTATTGTTCTCCTTGCTGTTGTTCTGCACACCCATTAGCCTTCTGCTGCTTTTTTTTCTTTTTTGCGGTACGCGGGCCTCTCACTGCTGTGGCCCCTCCCGCCGCGGAGCGCAGGCTCCGGATGCGCAGGCTCAGCGGCCATGGCTCACGAGCCCAGCCGCTCTGCGGCCATGTGGGATTCTCGCGGACTGGGGCACGAACCTGCGTCCCCTGCATCGGCGAGCGGACTCTCAACCACTGCGCCACCAGGGAAGCCCATTCTGCTGCTTTTAACTTGCCAAGTGAGTTCTCACTCCTGGGCCTTTTCACGTCACTCTCCCTCTATCTGGAACGGCTTGTTCTTAGATTTCCCCACGGCTGAATCTTCCTTGTATTTCAAGTCTCCTCATCATGGGTAACACCACTCCGTCTTTCTGTCTTCGTCACACTTACCTCTGTCTGAAGCGACCTCACTCATTTATGCGCATTCTTACTCGTGATTATCTTTTGCTCCGAAATGTCAGCCCCACGAGGGCAAGGACCTTGTCTGTCTTATTCTTCCCCGATCCTTTGACCTAGGACAGAAGTTGGAACCTGATTGGTATTCAAGAAATATTTGGTAAACGTGTGGGTAACTGTTGGATGCAATTTCCCTGACACCTAGGAGGGGGTCTGTTTTCTTCTTCATTGCTTTTTTGATTGGTATCTGCCTGTTTGGTTTTGGTCCTTATTTTCTCCTCAATCAGCTTGATCATGTATCACAGAAAAGATAAAGCACAGTCTAGAGGAGACAAAACCTTCTCAGGCGGTGAGAAGTGAAGGGACAGACTGGACAAATCACAGCTTCTCACGGATAGGAAAACAGACTGGGCTGGACGCACGCAGGCATCAAGGTTTTTGTCTGCACGCACCTGCACAGATGCCCACATCTGCATGTATGTGCATTTAACACCGTGACAAACACAGTGGCAACCAGAGATCGGTGTTGTGGGTAATGGCATGGGCTCTGGTGAGAGGTGGGTTCTGGTCCCACCTCTGTGATGTTTAAAACGAGGGCGTTTTAAGGTCAGGGGCTGAATGGCTTTAGGTCAGGGGCTGAATCTCACTGGGAATGATTTCTTGGAGGTCCAGGTAAAGAGGCATCTGCTGCCCAGCTCTGGGGTGAAGAGTGCTGTGACAAAGTAGCCATGGGTGTCAGAAGGGGAGAAGACAGGTGCATCTGAACTTGACATTCCTGGGCTAGATGATCCATGACGGACCTCTAGCTCTAAATCCCATCTCATCCCTTTGGGAATGGGAAGAGATGGGTTGGAAGCCTTAATTAAAGGGGCAAATTTTCCTACATTAGGAAACTTCATCTTTAGCATCTGTCTTCAAGAGATGTGCTGGAAAACCTCTCTGGGAGGGTATGAAGCGATGGTGACCCTAGAGAATGTATGGATGAAGTATGTGCTTCCCTGGTGCTCCACCAATGACCCTGAAGTCCCTAGCACTAAAAATAAGTCCTGCAGGGAGCTGGGGATGGTGGTCCCTGTGCTGCAGGGAGAGACGTATTGAGGTCAGGCTAGCTCTTCGCTCCGGGCGCTGGTGGGATTCTGAACTCTGGCTTTGGAGGGAAACTGGATGGCTTATCATTTGAGCTCTGCTTCCTTCCAAAAAGGATTTGGGGGAACTTACACTAAGGATGCACCCAGAGGATGGGACAGTGAGAAGGAAAGCCAGAACCTGAGATCAGGGGCCACCCAGAGGAAAAGAGAACCAGATCTCTGGGGTCTCCCAGGCCACAACTTGGGGTCGAGGAGCAGTCATCATTTGGTTTCACGAGGAGAAAAGGATTCTTGGTTTGGAGAAGCAGCTGGCAGAGGCTAATATACAAATCCATGTTTTAATCTGTTTATTGAAATGTTTAAACATATTGCTTTTGTAAATACATCCAAAAGACCCTGATTGACCAGTCTCCCAAGGGGTGGGGTGGAGTGGGGTCTCAGCCCCGCCACTTCGTTCCTCATCTGGACCAGTGAACCCTTCCCCTTAAAAAAAAAACAAGAAAACAAACTCCTTACATAAGAAACTTTTGAGAGTGGGTGGAAGGAGGAACCAATTTTTCTTGCTATAGCTGAAACGTTAAGGCTTTTTCTTTGTAGTCTAAAAAATTAATCTACAGAAACAGTGGGTGATGCCAACACAAATCACTGCAGGTGCTGAAATGATTTCATTTTTACACTCGATGATTAAAATCGGATAAGGCAAGCGCTCAAGAGGTACATCACGTCTTCCTAAAAGGGGTACAACTTGTAGGGAAACAAAAGGGCCCACCTTCCCCTGGCTCTTCGTCTGTCACTCAGTCACTTTCATTCTCCGTGGCCCTGCGAGAGCACAGTCAGGGCGATGGTCTGGGGAAATGAACTGTGCAGGCAATTACGGCGGGAGAACATAGGAACATCGCGTGTGATGGGCCCTGGGAGGCTTTGAACCTTTCCCCGGATGCAGCACAGTCACAGCCCGGTGCGAGCCCGGAGCCAGCTTGATGGAACCATCTCCATCAGCCAGATGGGAGCTGTTCCGGAAAGGGTGGGGGGTGGCATTTATCCCAATAGCCTTCGCTGCCCGGGGAGAGGGGATGAGGACAGTTTTGGGGAAACTGTCTTGAGAGTCAGAAGGACATCATCTTGGCAAACTTCTGCTCACTGCCCACTGAGCTACAGGTCATGGCAAGGGGAAACTTTGTGCTTCCTCACTCAGCCCTCTCCAGAGCGGGTTTGGACCCGAGACACCAACCCAAACCCAGCCCATCCCTTTTGTCAGAAGAGTCTGAAGGGCTGGCACGCAGTCTCACCCGACATTTCCCAAGATTGGTATGCAGACCCTGGGGGGTACTGTTTTTTAAAAAAAAATTTTTAACTTATGTAACTTTAGGTGGGACCATTAAAAATTTTTTTAAATAAACTTTTTACCTTGGTATCATTTTCGGTTTACAGGAAAGTTGCAAAATTAGCACAGGGAGTTCTCATGTCCCTTTGCCGCCGTTGCGAGCATCTTACGTACACACGGGGCGTGTGTCATGATGGAGAAGGTTGACGTTGTTGAGTGACTGTAACTGAATTCCAGACGTTATTTGGATTTTCAGTCTTTCCCCGAATGCTGGGCTTCTGTTCTAGGAGCAAAGTGAGGGTCAAGGGACATCTTATTTATTTACTTATTTATTATTATTAATTTTTTTTGCGGTACGCGGGCCTCTCACTGTTGTGGCGTCTCCCGTTGCGGAGCACAGGCTCCGGACGCGCAGGCTCAGCGGCCATGGCTCACGGGCCCAGCCGCTCTGCGGCGTGTGGGATCTTCCCGGACCGGGGCACGAACCCGTGTCCCCTGCATCGGCAGGCGGACTCTCAACCACTGCGCCACCAGGGAAGCCCAAGGGGTATCTTCTGATATATCTTTTAAAAAAGTGACTACCCAGGTAGTTATTTTAATGGATATTACGAAAGTATACCATGACCACATCAACTATGATTACAGCTTGCAACCAATTAGATGAGGAAAAGCAGGTCGATCTGAAGAAATATACATATAAATGAAGATGGTGTGCAGCCTGGGGATGCGGCTTCAGGCACGTGGTGGTCCAGCTCCCTCTCTTCACCGTTCTGCTGAAAGGGGGGGCATCGTGCAAGGTCCCCCAGAAAACCGGTGGCAGAGTTCCGGCAGGAGGACTGGCCCAGCGGGAGACTCCCATCCCGGCACCCCTTCCACAATCCGACGGTGTCTCCCTCTCAACTGGAGGAAAGCAGGAGGTGGAGGTGAGGGACACTCTCTGTGGGAATAAAGTTTCCATTTCAATTATTCAGCTGAACCTTGACCCTTCATTATCATGGATGATCAAAACCCCGCTGGATACGTCATGTTTTAAGTAAAAACATGGTTAAGTGGCCCTGAGGATGTGCAGGCAGGTAATTGCATGGGCCACTCGTGTGATTACACTTGGGGGTGGGGGGCACTTTTCTATCTGCACAGAAATGAGAACAACAGCTGTAGGGATATCGTCACACGTCCATGGAGCGCTCCTTTCTACGGGGACTCTACAGGTCAACCTCGTTTCTCATTACACCTGGATTGTGATTACAAACCTCTTTTGACAATGAGGGCGTTAAGGGGAACTGAACCCAAAGAGGGAAGGGGCTTAAATGAAAATCCGAGTGCGTGTTCCCGAGAGCAGGCCGAGTCCCCCTGCCTCGCCCCGTGAAGCCCACCGTGACACACTTCACATTTCATGAGCTTGGAGCCTCTGCGGTTCTCCAAGCCGGGCAGGTCCCACCTGCCTGGTAGGTCGTCTAAGTCCCTCAGTGCAAGCTCTGGGTTTGGCTCAAGGCCAGAGAAATTTGATCGGGCTTGTCACTCAGCAGATATTGACCTTGGGCTGACATTGTGCAGGGTGGCAGAGGACACAGAGGAACGCCCAATCAATCACTTAAGACCCATGGGACAGGTAACCCGAGAAGGACAAGATGTGCTGTGAGGGTCCGTCTCGGGAGAGTCCAGAGGACAAGGGTGATTGTTCTGATCGGTCTTTCGTGCTCTCCGTTCTTCACAAATTGTCCCACTGGATGTATAAGAGTTGAAACAAACAAACAACAAACAAACAAACACATCTGTTCATTTCCATTCATTTAACACAGCTTTGGGGATCCTGATGCTGTTCTAGGCCCCGTTCAAGGCTTTGCAGAGGCCCTCGGAGGTCAGGGAGAGAAGGGCAGGCAGCAGGATGTGGGGAGAGAGCCTGCACCTGGGGACCAGCCCGGAGAGACTCGCCTTGTAGGAACTTCTGATATGACTCACCCGAGGCCCCCAGAAGCACTTCTTAGTGCCCTGCTTGCTGGCGAGGCTGAGCCGGGTCGCCGGGCCCCAGATTTCCTGCACAGACTCATCCTTCTGCCGAGTCCTGGGTGAGGCAGGTGGCTGCTCTCCGAGTTACAAGAAGGGGGCCAGGGGCAGCCGCCCCACCCCCGTGGCTTTCTGCCACGTGACTGCATATCTGGGGACTGGGGAAGGTTCTGGGGGCTGAACCCCAAAGGCAGGGGGTCATTCTGCTCCCCCTGGTCCCAGCTTCTGGACAGGAATGTGTGTCGAGGAATGCAAGGGCCATGCAGCGTCGCCCCTTGTGTGCATTATTCTTCCCACCTGGTCTCCCTCAGACCCTCAGGGAGGGTCTGTCCTCCCTGTCCTGGTTTTGCTGCCTTCTCCTTTAGCTGCACCTAAGGGCCTTGCTTTAAAGAACAGTCATCACAGACTGCTAATTTTGCCAAATGAGCCTTGCCCTTAACAAGAGAGTGAAATACCTTTTTTGTTTGTTTCCTTGGGGGGAAAACGGCCCAGGAAGGCAAGTGCACAATCATTTGGAAATGACTTTTTTCTGTCTTTGTTGACTCTTGTCACATGCTTAGTGGCCTGGTTACCTGCTGCCCACTCTGGAGACTTGATTTATATGACAGTGCTTAGAAAAATCGGAAGGGGGGGTGGTTATTTATTATCTTGAGATATAATTCACATACCATAAAGTTTTCCTGCTAAAGTCTATGAGTTAGTGAGTTTTAGTGTATTCACAAAGTTGTGCACTCATCACTACGATCCAATTCCAGAACATTCCACCACCCTCCAAATAACCTCTGCACCGATTAGCAGTCACTCCCCTCCCTACCCCCAGCCCTAGGGAACTACAAATCTACCGTCTGTCTCTACAGATTTGCCTGTTCTGAACATTTCACATACATGGAATCAGACAATATGTGGTCTTTGGTGTCTGTCTGGCTTCTGTCACTCAGCACAGCAGTTCTGGGGTCCATCCACATCTTAGCAGGTGTCAGAACTTCATTCTCTTTTCATTGCCTGATGATATCCATGGCATAGATATGTCACATTTTGTTATATAATCATCCATTGATATATTTATTTTCAATTAACTCCAAAGGATTTATTTATTTATTTATTTATGGCTGCGTTGGGTCTTCATTGCAGCACACGGGCTTTCTGTAGTTGCGGCGAAGGGGGGGGCTACTCTTTGTTGTGGTGCGCAGGCTTCTCACTGCGGTGGCTTCTCTTGCTGCGGAGCACAGGCTCTAGGCGCACGGTCTTCAGTAGTTGTGGCACCTGGGCTCAGTAGTTGTGGCTCACAGGCTCTAGAGCACAGGCTCAGTAGTTGTGGCACATGGGCTTAGTTGCTCCGCTGCACGTGGAATCTTCCCGGACCAGGGCTCGAACTCGTGTGCCCTGCATTGGCAGGCGGATTCTTAACCACTGCGCCACCAGGGAAGCCCCTTTTCTTTTTAAAGTAGCTTTTGTACAGGAAAACTTTCTCATTAATTTATCTTAACGAAGTGCTTTCACACTGTAACTTGAGAGCAAAAAAGGCAAATCAAAGTCCTTTTCAGATATAGAGACAGATTCATTCCTGAGGGCTTCCTTGGTTAAGCCTGGGGAAACGTCTGTCCCAGGTCCCGGAGAGAGGTGACCGGCCCAGCTCAGCCCTTTCTGCATTCCTTTCCATAGTTCTCTGCTTCTGGGAGTTTTACCCTACTCCAGCGGAAGGCCCAGCTCTTCAGCACGAGCGTTTGGCCTTTAGTTGGTACCATTTCCTATTTCCGGTCTCCTCCTCTCCACCCCCTGGCCCGCGGCTGCCCTGCGGCCCTCTGTCTCCCTTTCAGGGACTGCCGAGCACTCACACGCGTTTGACCTCGGTGCAATTCCAAGCCTCCCCAGCCTGCCTCTTGTTGGTGCTTCTGCCCAGCAAATTCTTACGCATCCTGCAACCGCCAGCCCACCTATTACCTCCAGGAAGTCTCCCCAGACCCTCCTCCCCCGGACTCCCATGATGCTTTGTTTATATGTTACGGCCGGGCGTGGTTCTATGATAGTTAGCGATAGGGGAGGTGTAGGTAAATAAATTGGAACGGATGCTGGTGTCGGTGCTGGGTTCTGGGGGGTGTCAGCGGGTCCCTGGGGAGGGGAAGGGACATGGGAGGTGTGGTCATGCGACCCTGTTGAGGCGTTGCCTCTGGCTCTGTGTCTGTCTCTTTCCCATTCTTACCTGCACGCAACCTGTGTGTGACCTCTTGCACGCCTGGTGGCTCAGAGAGCCAGGGTGGTGCCTGAGCATTGATACGGGGTGGAAGTCATGTGAATCCGCATGATTTTGTTCTTCCAAAGACCAGCTCGCTCAGCCAGATGAGATTCCGATTCCTCCCCAAACCCAATCTAGCTCAACAGGAGGCTTAGATACATGACCAGCTGGATGTTATTGATGGCAAAGCGGGGTAAGGAAGCACTCCTCTCCCCAGTGAAAATAAATGGCATATTTTAAAGCAACAGGAAACTGGCGTAAACAAGTTAACGCACCACCAGTCTACACGGCCAGTTTTGCATCTGGTCTGCCCTGCGTCACCCCCAAACGTATTTCTTTTCATTCTCTCATATTCTGGCTTAGAGATTCCTTTTTTTTTTTTTTTGACAATACCAATAGCTGCAATATTTTATTTTATTTATTTATTTTTAAGAGCTCAGATTATCTTTTTTATTGAGATGTAATTCACATATAACATTATATTATTTTTATAAAGATTCAATATTTGTATACATTGCCGCATGTATAATGATCTCCACAATAAGTAGCCGTAATATTTTAAAATTGAAGTATAGTTGATTTACAATGTTGCATTAGTTTCAGGTATACAGCTAAGTGATTCAGTTTTTTATATTTATGTTTGTATATATGTATTCTTTTTCAAATTCTTTTCCGTTATAGGTTATTACTAGATATTGAATATAGTTCTCTGTGCTATGCAGTAGGTCCTTGTCATTTGTTTTATATACAGTGGTGTATATCTGTTAATCCCAGACTCCTCATTTATCCCTCCTTACCCTTTCTCCTTTGGTAACCATAAGTTTGTTTTCTATGTGGCTTAGAGATTCAGTTTGCCTCTCAACCTCCACCATTGAGAATAATTATTTTTATTTATGTATTGAATTCTGATATATTGTATTTTTACATGTTTATGGATTGTACTTGCTGTACTTTTTCACGTTCCATCACTCCTGTGTTTGCTCCTTCCAAAGTCAGAGAGAGCAGGGCAGGAACTAGGGTGGGGAGACAGAGGACTTACCGTGGATGCAAACTGAGTCATCAAGACAATATTTTCGTGCAATATCTTGAAAATAAAAATTAATGCAAACTATTCCATATTGAACAAAATATTGACATTTTAAATAAAGTCGGCATCACAGAGATCCTTGTGAGGCTTCTCACCATCATCACCTGCAGTGGAAATGCTCAATCTGGGCCCTCGGGAACCTCCAGCGTTAATACGTGGAGAGGCTCTGCTGATGCTTATTCCAACCGCATCTCCAGGAAAATGACCAAACTGGCTCTAATTCTTACCAGCCTCCACAGAATAACCATATCTCTGATGCACTGGGTGCCACACCTTCATTTCCCAGCAGCAGGCTCGGTGGCCGGGTTGCTAGATCAATAGTCACAATTACTAAAGGCCTCAGCTGAGCTCTATTTTCTTCCCCGTCTCTGCGGCTCTCTCTTCCTGTTTTCTAAGCGTTGCTACTGTGACATTAAGTGATGTATAGAAAAGAATTGACTTCCTGTTTCTGAGCCAGCCCAAGTTTCGTCTCTGCTTGCATCTCCTCCAGGTGGTTCAAAATGGTGCTTTTCTCAGTTAAACCCGGCGTTGACTCAAAGGCCAAGCCATGGGAGGCCATCCTCTTTTATTTTATTTTCTAAGATGCAGGGAGGATGCCTCTGTCCTCTGAGATGCTGCCTGCAGAGTAGCGACCGGAGAGGATGCCTGAGACGGCCGTCTCAGCAAAGAGAGTGGGAGGAGGGCTGGGCCAGTGCCTCTCTGCTCTGGGGCGCCTGCCCACTTGTCTTTTCTGGGGCTATGGATGTCTCCCCAGTTTCAGGCCAGGTCATTCGTGTTTGAATCGGAGCACCACTAGCTGCAAGTACATCTCTCTTCATCAAGGTATGTAACATACTCCACAAGATAAGTCTGTAGAAGATCCTAGTTAAAAGAAACTCTTTTTTACGTTGTGCTCTTAATGATATATTTACCTTCAAGCGCGCAGTTAAAAAGAAAATGCTACGCAAAACTGGGCCTGACCCAGTTCAGTAATTGTCTTGTGTGCCTGTCACAACTGTTATTTTTGTCGGAATATTTACTGCAAATCATAACGGCTGTCAGAAACTGAGTCCACAATCCGTGTTCTACTGAACACAGAACAACCTACAAGGAAATTCGTTGCTTTATAAGCAGTTCTTTTTTTTTTCAATGATGGACCTAATTAAACTGAAGGTGTGAATTGGTTAGAAACATCAGTTCTATTAGCCCAAGGGTTAGAAAAATAAAACATACAGTATAATCTAAATATCAAGGTATTTGATAGCGACACTATTTTTAGCATTTCTACTGTTCAACCACCCAAGGGTAGCATTTTTCAACGAGATTTACAAGGGACCCTGGACCCTGGACCACGTATTTATACATATATTTGGCTTCCCTTCATCCAGAATAGCCAAGAGCTGGAGGGTCTGTCAGATAAGCCTGGAGCCCATATTCTGAGAGGTGGCTGGCTCCTCTGTTCCCGTAGCAAATCTTTCTGTGAGAATGAAAGCAGAGATGTTATCTGCCAGAATGCAAGGGGAGACAGGATGCAACTTAGAAAACCGATAACATCAGCTGACTGGGAAAAGCAGAATAAACGTCAGGGTCGGTTTAAAATAATGTGCTTGTTAACTACCCTAATTCTATTGCCCCAGCTAAGGGCAAGCTTTTAGGATCACAAGACTGATATCCATCAGAGCAAGTGTTTAGCTTCTGCAGAAGGCTTGGGGGCTGTGGGAAGATTTTGAGAAGCCAGGAGATGAAGGGTTGCTTCCTCAGTTTTACTTTGACCAGGAAGTCGGGGGAGGGGAACCTCCCAAAACCTAAATAATCACTGCCTATTTGCCGAGAGGAAATGAGGCCACCAGGAGGGGCAAACGGGTATCAGCCAGAGGCCTTTCTCGTGGTAGAAACCACAAGCATGTATGCAGAGAACCAAGACAGTGGAAGGAGGTGGGGAGGTCTGTGTGTGATTAAGGGGGAAAATCCCAACGTGGAATGCCTACCACCCATACATTCACTGGTTGTCTAGTCCTTTGAACAAGTGGACATGAGCCCCACCCTTTAAAGAAGGAAAACATGGCTTGAAAGTCACGGTGACTTATTCAGAGTCATAGAGTTTGGGAATTCCCTGGTGCACCAGTGGTTAGGACACGGGGCTTTCACTGCTGTGGGCCGGGGTTCAGTCCCTGGTTGGGGAACCAAGATCCTGCAAGCCACGCAGCGTGGCCAAAAAAAAAATGATGTTTTACATTACTTTAAAAAATAATTTACAAAGTCATAGAGTTTGAAAGGAGCAGAGCACAGGTTCAAAGACAGGTCTCGTCTCTGAGGTCTGGGTATTCAATCCTCCTGGGTGTGGCTCGGCAGGGATGGTTGAATGGTTGATGATGTGAATGGTTGCGTTCAGGAATCTCTGCAGAGTCCGCTGGGGGCATCCGTAGGCAACCTTCTCCCTGCTTTGACTTGCAACCAAGTGAGAGGTCTTTGAGGGTCTTCGTTGCTATCGTTGTATTTTCATGACGATTATTTGCATTCATACAATGGCGGAGCCTCTCCATATATGGCGGTGATGTCAAATGTCCTCTGATATAAGGGTACCTGAGGGCAAGTGAGTGGACCCAAAGGAAACAAAGCCAAGGAAAATGATGTGTGTTGAGTCAGTGTTTCTCCAAGGGCAGCCCAGGCCTAGGGACGTGGTTTTAGGTCAACTCTAGATGCTGCAGTAAATAACACGGACTCACACACTGTGAAGGTTGTTTCCTGTTTCAGTGCCCTCTCTTTTGATTTATTTATTTACTATTTATTAGGCTTTTTTGTTTTGAGATAATTGTAGATTCACATGCAGTTGTAAGAAATAATCCAGAGGGAGCCCATGTACCTTTTACCCAGTTCTCCCCCCCCCCCCCCCCGCCCATGGTAACATCTTGCAAATCACAACCTGCATATTGATACAGTCGAGATACAAACTATTTCCATCACCACAGGGATCTCTCATGGCCACACCCACTTCCCTCCTGCTCTCTTCCTCTCAACCCCTGGTAACTTTTCATCTGTTCTCCAGTTCCATAATTTGTCATTTCAAGAATGTTATATAAATGAAAAAATAGAACTACCCTATGACCCAGCCATTCTACCCCTGGGTATATATTTGAAAGAAACAAAACCACTAATTCTAAAAGATCCACACACCCCAGTGTTCATAGCAGTGTTATTTACAATTGCCAAGACATGGAAGCAACCTAAATGTCCATCAATGGACACTGGATGAACGGATACAGAAGATGTGGTGCATATATATACAATGGAATATTACTCAGCCATCAAAATAATGAAATTTTGCCATTAGCAGCAACACGGATGGGCTTGGAGGGCATTATGCTGAGTGAAATGTCACACAGAGAAAGACAGAGTGTATGATATCATGTATATGTGGAATCTAAAAAATACAACAAACTAGTGAATAAAACAAAAAAGAAGCAGACTCACAGATACAGGGAACAAACTAGTGGTTACCAGTGGGGAGAGGGAAGGGGGAGGGGCAATAGAGGGGGAGGGGATTAAGAGGTACAAACGATTGGGTATAAAATAAGCTACAAGGATATATTGTACAACACGGGAATATAACCAATATTTTATACTAACTAAATGAAGTATAACCTTCGAAAATTGTGAATCATTGTATTGTACCCCTGTAATTTATATATAAGATTATACATCAACTACATGTCAATAAAAAAATGGAAAAAGTAAAATAAAATATAGAAAAGAAGAAGAATGTTATATAAATGAAATTACAGTGTGTGGCCTTTGGGTCTGGATTTTTTCATGCAGCATAATTCTCATAATTCTCATAATTCAGCATAATTCTCAATTCTCAAAATTGTTCACTCCTTTGGATTGCTGAGTATATTCTATAATATAGATGTTCCACAGCTGGTTTAACTATTTATCTGTTGAAGGACATCAGGGCTGATTCCAATTTTCAGCTATTACACATAAAGCTACCATGAACATTTGTGTACAGGCTCCTGTGTGAACTTAAGTTTTCATTTCTCTGGAATAAAAGGCCAGGAGTGTAATTCCTGGGTTGAATTGTAGTGGCATGATTTTTTTTTTTTTTTAAAGAAACTGCCTAACTTTTTTCCAGAATGGCCTTTCCACTTCATATCCACACCAGCTAATCCTCTCATATTTCCACATCCTCGCCTGCTCTTGGTGTCATCACTGGTTTTCATTTCCGCCATTCTGATGGGTGTGCAGTGACAGCTCGCTGTGGCTTTCATTTGCATTTCTCTGATGGTTAATGGTGCTGAACGCCTTTTCATGTGCTTGTTTCCATCTGTATATCTTTGGCGATGTGTCTCTTCATGTTTTTGCTCATTTTCTGATTGGATTGTTGTTGAATTTTTTTATTTTAATTTTTATTTTATATTGGAGTATAGTTTGAATTTTTTTTAATGTTAAGTTTTCATACTCTAGATCCGAGTCTCTGGTCAGATATATGGTTTACGAATATTTTCTCCTGGTCTGTAGCAGGTGTTTTCATCCTCTTCAAAGCAGGGGCTCTTATAGAGCAAATATTTTTAATTTTGATGGGGTCCAGTTTATAAATTTTTCTTCCTGTGGGACATGCTTTTGGCATCAAGTCTGAGAACTCTTTCCTATGCCCTGGATTCTGAAGGTTTTCTCCTATTTTTTTTTTTTTTCCTAGAGCTTTACAGTTTTACAGTTTCCATTTAAGCTTGTTTCCCATTTAGAGTTAATGTTTGTGTAAGTAAGGTGTGAGGTTTAGTTGAGGTTATTCTTTCTGTCTATGTATGTCAATTACTCCAGCACCATTTGTTGAAAAGGTTACCCTCCCTCCACCAGATTGCTTTCGAACCTTTGTTAAAAATCTGTTGGGCCTATTTGTGTGAGTCTTTTTCTGTTTTTTAAAACAGTTCTGTTCAATTGATCTATGTGTCTGTTCCTCTGCTGATATGACACTGTCTTCATTACTGTAGCTCTGTAATAAGTTTTCAAATTTATTGAAAATTTAGACTGATGCCTCCCATTTTATTATGCTTTTTCAAAACTGATTTATTCTAGTTCCTTTTCCTTTCTCTATAAATTTTCGAATAATCTTGTCCATGCCCACCAAAAAAATCTTACTGGGATTTTGATAGGAATCGAATTAAACCTGTAGATCAATTTGGGGAGAACTGACATCTTTACTATGTTCAGTCTTCCAATCCATGAACATAATCTACCTCTTATTTATTTAGATTTTCTTTGAGTTTTTCATCAGTGTTTTGTAAATAGGTCCTGGGTATGTTTTGTTAGTTTTACATTTAAGTATTTCAATTTCTTGAGTGATTACAAATGGTATTGCATTTAAAATTTGGGTTTCCAACTGTTCATTGCTAGTATATATAAGTAGGATTGATTTTTGTATCTCAAGACTTTGCTGAACTTGCCTATTAGTTCTAGAAAAAATTCTTTTTTCCTTGGGATTTTCTACGTAGACAATCATGTCATCTGCAATTAGGGACAGGTTTTATTTCCTCCTCTCTTGTCTGTATGTCCTTTATTGCCTTTCTTGCTTTGTCGCACTGGCTGGAATTTGCATATCTATGTTATGTGAAAGGGCTGGGTTGCATCTCTGTCTCATTCCTGATCTTTGGGAGGAAGTATGCAGTTTTCTGCCATAAAGGGTAACGTTTTTTAGATGCACTTCATCAAGTCGAGAAGCTTTCCCTCTATTTCTATTTTCTTTTCCTTTTTTAAAAAAAATTAATTTATTATTTATTAATTTTATTTATTTATTTTGGCTGTGTTGGATCTCAGTTGCGGCATGTGGGATCTTTCGTTGTGGTGCATGGGCTTCTCTCTAGTTGTGGCATGTGGGTTTTCTCTCTCTAGTTGTGGCACACGGGCTATAGAGCACGTGGGCTCTGTGGTTTGCGGCACGTGGGCTCTCTAGTTGAGGCGCATGAGCTCAGTAGTTGTGACCTGGGTTTAGTTTCCCCGCGGCATGTGGGATCTTACTTCCCTGACCAGGGATTGAACCCGTGTCCCCTGCATTGTAAGGCAGATTCTTTACCACTGGACCACCAGGCAAGTCCCTATTCCTATTTTCTGAGAGATTTTATCATGAATGGGTGTTGACTTGTATCAAGAGCTTTTTCTCCAGCAATTGATAAATCATGTGATTTTTTTTCTTTGCCCTGTAAACATGGTGGATTACACTGTTGCGGCCCTGGGGCCCTGGGTCATGATGTGTAATTCTTTCTATATTGTAGAATCTATTTGCTGACATTTTGTGAAGGATTTTGCATCTATATCCATGAAGAGATAGTGCTCTGTAGTTTGTTTGTTTGTTTGTTTTTTGGACTGTCTTTGTCTGGTTTTGGTGTTACGGTAATACCTAGTTTCATGAAATTAATGGGGAAATGCTCTCTCCTCTTCTGTTTCCTGGAAGAAGTTTTGTAGAACTGTTGTTAATTTTTCTTTAAACTCTAGGCAGAATTCTTCGGGTCCATTAGGACCTGAAGACTGCTTTTGGGGGAGTTTTAAAATTACAAATTTTGTCTGCTTAATAGTTACATTGCTATTCAAATGATCTGTTTCGTATCTGGTGAATTTTGCTAATTTGTACTTTTTGAGAAGTTGGTCCATTTTATTTAAGTTATTGAATGTATATGGATAGAGTTATTCATGGTATCCCTGTGCTGTCCTTTTGATACTTACAGAGTCGGTCATGATATTCTGTTTCATTCCTGGTGTTGGTAATTTGTGTCTTCTCTCCTTTTTCCTTTCTAAATCTTGGAAGAGATTCTAAAGATCAGTTTTATTTATTTATTTATTAACATCTTTATGGGAGTATAATTCCTTTGCAATGGTGTCCTAGCTTGTGCTTTACAACAAAATGAATCAGTTATATATATATACATATGTTCCCATATCTCTTCCCTCTCGCGTCTCCCTCCCTCCCACCCTCCCTATCCCACCCCTCCAGGCGGTCACAAAGCACCGAGCTGATCTCCCTGTGCTATGCAGCTGCTTCCCACTAGCTATCTACCTTACGTTTGGTAGTGTATATATGTCCATGCCTCTCTCTCACTTTGTCACAGCTTACCCTTCCCCCTCCCCATATCCTCAAGTCCATTCTCTACTAGGTCTGTGTCTTTATTCCTGTTTTACCCCTAGGTTCTTCATGACATTTTTTTTTCTTAAATTCCATATATATGTGTTAGCATATGGTATTTGTCTCTTTCTTTCAGACTTACTTCACTCTGTATGACAGACTCTAGGTCTATCCACCTCATTACAAACAGCTCAATTTCGTTTCTTTTTATGGCTGAGTAATATTCCATTGTATATATGTGCCACATCGTCTTTATCCATTCATCCGATGATGGACACTTAGGTTGTTTCCATGTCCGGGCTATTGTAAATAGAGCTGCAATGAACATTTTGGTACCTGACTCTTTTTGAATTATGGTTTTCTCAGGGTATATGCCCAGTAGTGGGATTGCTGGGTCATATGGTAGTTCTATTTGTAGTTTTTTAAGGAACCTCCATACTGTTCTCCATAGTGGCTGTATCAATTTACATTCCCACCAACAGTGCAAGAGGGTTCCCTTTTCTCCACACCCTCTCCAGCATTTATTGTTTCTAGATTTTTTGATGATGGCCATTCTGACTGCTGTGAGATGATATCTCATTATAGTTTTGATTTGCATTTCTCTAATGATTAGTGATGTTGAGCATTCTTTCATGTGTTTGTTGGCAGTCTGTATATCTTCTTTGGAGAAATGTCTATTTAGGTCTTCTGCCCATTTTTGGATTGGGTTGTTTTTTTGTTATTGAGCTGCATGAGCTGCTTATAAATTTTGGAGATTAATCCTTTGTCAGTTGCTTCATTTGCAAATATTTTCTCCCATTCTGAGGGTTGTCTTTTGGCCTTGTTTATGGTTTCCTTTGCTGTGCAAAAGCTTTGAAGTTTCATTAGGTCTCATTTGTTTATTTTTGTTTTTATTTCCATTTCTCTAGGAGGTGGGTCAAAAACGATCTTCCTGTGATTTATGTCATAGAGTGTCCTGCCTATGTTTTCCTCTAAGAGTTTGATAGTTTCTGGCCTTACATTTAGGTCTTTAATCCATTTTGAGCTTATTTTTGTGTATGGTGTTAGGGAGTGATCTAATCTCATACTTTTACATGTACCTGTCCAGTTTTCCCAGCACCACTTATTGAAGAGGCTGTCCTTTTTCCACTATACATTCCTGCCTCCTTTATCAAAGACAAGGTGACCATATGTGCGTGGGTTTATCTCTGGGCTTTCTATCCTGTTCCATTGATCTATCTTTCTGTTTTTGTGCCAGTACCATACTGTCTTGATTACTGTAGCTTTGTAGTATAGTCTGAAGTCAGGGAGCCTGATTCCTCCAGCTCTGTTTTTCATTCTCAAGATTGCTTTGGCTATTTGGGGTCTTTTGTGTTTCCATACAAATTGTGAAATTTTTTGTTCTAGTTCTGTGAAAAATGCCAGTGGTAGTTTGATAGGGATTGATTGAATCTGTAGATTGCTTTGGGTAGTAGAGTCATTTCCACAATGTTGATTCTTCCAATCCAAGAACATGGTATATCTCTCCATCTATTTGTATCATCTTTAATTTCTTTCATCAGTGTCTTATAACTTTCTGCATACAGGTCTTTTGTCTCCTTAGGTAGGTTTATTCCTAGATATTTTATTCTTTTTGTTGCAATGGTAAATGGGAGTGTTTTCTTGATTTCACTTTCAGATTTTTCATCATTAGTGTATAGGAATGCCAGAGATTTCTGTGCATTAATTTTGTATCCTGCTACTTTACCAAATTCATTGATTAGCTCTAGTAGTTTTCTGGTAGCATCTTTAGGATTCTCTATGTATAGTATCATGTTGTCTGCAAACAGTGACAGCTTTACTTCTTCTTTTCCGACTTGGATTCCTTTTATTGCCTTTTCTTCTCTGATTGCTGTGGCTAAAACTTCCAAAACTCTGTTGAATAAGAGTGGTGAGAGTGGGCAACCTTATCTTGTTCCTGATCTTAGTGGAAATGCTTTCAGTTTTTCACCATTGAGGATGATGCTGGCTGTGGGTCTGTCATATATGGCCTTTATTATGTTGAGGAAAGTTCCCCCTATGCCTACTTTCTGCAGGGTTTTTATCATAAATGGGTGTTGAATTTTGTCAAAAGCTTTCTCTGCATCTATTGAGATGATCATATGGATTTTCTCCTTCAATTTGTTAATATGGTGTATCACATTGATTGATTTGCGTATATTGAAGAATCCTTGCATTCCTGGAATAAACCCCACTTGATCATGGTGTATGATCCGTTTAATGTGCTGTTGGATTCTGTTTGCTAGTATTTTGTTGAAGATTTTTGCATCTATGTTCATCAGTGATATTGGCCTGTAGTTTTCTTTCTTTGTGACATCCTTGTCTGGTTATGGTACCAGGGCGATGGTGGCCTCGTAGAATGAGTTTGGGAGTGTTCCTCCCTCTGCTATATTTTGGAAGAGTTTGAGGAGGATGGGTGTTAGCTCTTCTCTAAATGTTTGATAGAATTCGCCTGTGAAGCCATCTGGCCCTGGGCTTTTGTTAGTTGGAAGATTTTTAATCACAGTTTCAATTTCAGTGCTTGTGATTGGTCTGTTCATATTTTCTATTTCTTCCTGATTCAGTCTTGGCAGTTTGTGCCTTTCTAAGAATTTGTCCATTTCTTCCAAGTTGTCCATTTTATTGGCATAGAGTTGCTTGTAGTAATCTCTCATGATCTTTTGTATTTCTGCAGTGTCAGTTGTTACTTCTCCTTTTTCATTTCTAATTCTATTGACTTGAGTCTTCTCCCGTTTTTTCTTGGTGAGTCTGGCTAATGGTTTATCAATTTTGTTTATCTTCTCAAAGAACCAGCTTTTAGTTTTATTGATCTTTGCTATCGTTTCCTTCATTTCTTTTTCATTTATTTCTGATCTGATCTTTATGATTTCTTTCCTTCTGCTAACTTTGGGGTTTTTTTGTTCTTCTTTCTCTAATTGCTTTAGGTGCAAGGTTAGGTTGTTTATTCGAGATGTTTCCTGTTCTTACCTGTTTCTTAAGGTAGGATTGTATTGCTATAAACTTCCCTCTTAGAACTGCTTTTGCTGCATCCCATAGATTTTGGGTCGTTGTGTCTCCATTGTCATTCGTTTCTAGGTATTTTTAAATTTCCTCTTTGATTTCTTCAGTGATCACTTCGTTATTAAGTAGTGTATTGTTTAGCCTCCATGTGTTTGTATTTTTTTACAGATCTTTTCCTGTAATTGATATCTAGACTCATAGCATTGTGGTCGGAAAAGATACTTGATACAATTTCAATTTTCTTAAATTTACCAAGGCTTGATTTGTGACCCAGGATATGATGTATCCTGGAGAATGTTCCATGAGCACTAGAGAAAAATGTGTATTCTGTTGTTTTTGGATGGAATGTCCTATAAATATCAATTAAGTCCATCTTGTTTAATGTATCATTTAAAGCTTGTGTTTCCTTATTTATTTTCATTTTGGATGATCTGTCCATTGGTCAAAGTGGGGTGTTAAAGTCCCCTACTATGAATGTGTTACTGTGGATTTCCTCTTTTATGGCTGTTAGTATTTGCCTTATGTATTGAGGTGCTCCTATGTTGGGTGCATAAATATTTACAATTGTTATATCTTCTTTGTGGATCGATCCCTTGATCATTATGTAGTGTCCTTCTTTATCTCTTCTAATAGTCTTTATTTTAAAGTCTATTTTGTCTGATATGAGAATTGCTACTCCAGCTTTCTTTTGGTTTCCATTTGCATGAAATACCTTTTTCCATCCCCTTACTTTCATGTATGTGTCTCTAGGTCTGAAGTGGGTCTCTTGTAGACAGCAAATATATGGGTCTTGTTTTTGTATCCGTTCAGCCAATCTGTGTCTTTTGGTGGGAGCATTTAGTCCATTTACATTTAAGGTAATTATTGATATGTATGTTCCTATTCCCATTTTCTTAATTGTTTTGGGTCTTTTGTAGGTCTTTTCCTTCTCTTGTGTTTCTTGCCTAGAGAAGTTCCTTTAGCAGTTGTTGTAGAGCTGGTTTTGTGGTGCTGAACTCTCTCAGCTTTTGCTTGTCTGTAACGGCTTTAATTTCTCCATCAAATCTGAATGAGATCCTTGCTGGGTACAGTAATCTTGGTTGCAGGTTTTTCTCCTTCATCACTTTAAATATGTCCTGCCAGTCCCTTCTGGCTTGCAGAGTATCTGCTGAAAGATCAGCTGTTAACCTTATGGGGATTCCCTTGGGTGTTATTTGTTGTTTTTCCCTTGCTGCTTTTATATGTTCTCTTTGTATTTAATTTTTGACAGTTTGATTAATATGTGTCTTGGCGTGTTTCTCCTTGGATTTATCCTGTATGGGACTCTCTGTGCTTCCTGGACTTGATTAACTATTTCCTTTCCCATATTAGGGAAGTTTTCAACTATAATCTCTTCAAATATGTTCTCAGTCCCTTTCTTTTTCTCTTCTTCTTCTGGAACCCCTATAATTCAAATGTTGGTGCGTTTAATGTTGTCCCAGAGGTCTCTGAGACTGTCCTCAGTTCTTTGCATTCTTTTCTCTTTATTCTGCTCTGCAGTAGTTATTTCCACTCTTTTATCTTCCAGGTCACTTATCCGTTCTTCTGCCTCAGTTATTCTGCTATTGATCCCATCTAGAGTATTTTTCATTTCATTTATTGTGTTGTTCATTGTTGTTTGTTTCATCTTTAGTTCTTCTAAGTCCTTGTTAAATGTTTCTTGCATTTTGTCTATTCTATTTCCAAGATTTTGGATCATCTTTACTATCATTATTCTGAATTCTTTTTCAGGTAGACTGCCCATTTCCTCTTCATTTGTTAGGTCTGGTGGGTTTTTATCTTGCTCCTTCATCTGCTGTGTGTTTTTCTGTCTTCTCATTTTGCTTATCTTACTGTGTTTGGGGTCTCCATTTTGCAGGCTGCACGTTCATAGTTCCTGTTGTTTTTGGTGTCTGTCCCCAGTGGCTAAGGTTTGTTCAGTGGGTTGTGTAGGCTTCCTGGTGGGGGGGGACAAGTGCCTGTGTTCTGGTGGATGAGGCTGGATCTTGTCTTTCTGGTGGGCAGGTCCACGTCTGGTGGTGTGTTTTGGGGTGTCTGTGGACTTATTATGATTTGGGGCAGCCTCTCTGCTAATGGTTGGGGTTGTGTTCCTGTCTTACTAGTTGTTTGCCATAGGATGTCCAGCACTGTAGCTTGCTGGTCGTTGAGTGAAGCTGGGTGCTGGTGTTGAGATGGAGATCTCTGGGAGATTTTCGCCGTTTGATATTATGTGGAGCTGGGAGGTCTCTTGTTGACCAGTGTCCTGAAGTTGGTTCTCCCACCTCAGAGGCACAGCACTGACTCCTGGCTGCAGCACCAAGAGCCTTTCATCCACACGGCTCAGAAGAAAAGGGAGAAAAAGTAGAAAGAAAGAATTATTAGAAGTAGAAAGAAAGGAAGGAGGGAAGGAGGGAGGGAGGGAGGAAGGAGGGAAGGAAGGAAAAGAAGAAAGAAGGAAGATAAAGTAAAATAAAATAAAGTAAGATAAAATACAATAAAGTTATTAAAATAAAAAAATAATTATTGAGAGAGAGAAAAAAAAGGATGGATAGAACCCTGGGACAAATGGTGGAAGCAGAGCTATACAGACAAAATCTCACACAGAAGCATACACATACACACTTTCAAAAAGATGAAAAGGGGAAAAAAATCATAAATCTTGCTCCAAAGTCCACCTCCTCAATTTGGAATGATCCGTTGTCTATTCAGGTGTTCCACAGCTGCAGGTACATCGAGTTGATTGTGGAGCTTTAATCCGCTGCTCCTGAGGCTGCTGGGAGAGATTTCCCTTTCTCTTCTTTGTTCGCACAGCTCCCGGGGCTCAGCTTTGGATTTGGCCCCCCCTCTGCGTGTAGGTCGCTGGAGGGCGTCTGTTCTTCGCTGAGACAGGACGGGGTTAATGGAGCCGCTGATTCGGGGGCTCTGGCTCACTCAGGCCGGGGGAGGGAGGGGCACGGAGGCGGGGCGGGCCTGCGGCAGCAGAGGCAGGCGTGACGTTGCACCAGCGTGAGGCGCCGGTCGGCGTGACGTTGCGCCAGCCTGAGGGGGCGCCGTGCGTAGCTGGGGAAGTTGTCCCTGGATCCCGGGACCCTGGCGGTGGCGGGCTGCACAGGCTCCCCGGAAGGGGGGCGTGGACAGTGACCTGTGCTCGCACACAGGCTTCTTGGTGGCGGCAGCAGCCTTAGCGTCTCATGCCCGTCTCTGGGGTCCGCGCTTTTAGCCGCGGCTCGTGCCCGTCTCTGGAGCTCCTTTAAGCAGCGCTCTTAATCCCCTCTCCTCGCGCACCAGGAAACAAAGAGGGAAGAAAAAGTCTCTTGCCTCTTCGGCAGGTCCAGACTTTTCCCCGGACTCCCTGCCGGCTAGCCATGGCGCACTAACCCCCTGCAGGCTGTGTTCATGCCGCCAACCCCAGTCCTCTCCCTGCGCTCCGACCGAAGCCCGAGCCTCAGCTCCCAGCCCCGGCCGCCCCGGCGGGGGAGCAGACAAGCCTCTCGGGCTGGTGAGTGCCGGTCGGCACCGATCCTCTGTGCGGGAATCTCCCCGCTTTTCCCTCCGCACCCCTGTTGCTGTGCTCTCCTCCGTGGCCCCGAAGCTTCCCCCCTCCGCCACCCGCAGTCTCCGCCCGAGAAGGGGCTTCCTAGTGTGTGGAAACCGTTCCTCCTTCACAGCTCCCTCCCACTGGTGCAGGTCCCGTCCCTATCCTTTTGTCTCTGTTTATTCTTTTCTCTTTTTCCCTACCAGGTACGTGGAGGGTTTCTTGCCTTTTGGGAGGTCTGAGGTCTTCTGCCGGCGTTCAGTAGGTGTTCTGTAGGAGTTGTTCCACGTGTAGATGTATTTCTGGTGTATCTGTGGGGAGGAGGGTGATCTCCGCGTCTTACTCTTCCGCCATCTTCCCGGAAGTCTCTTTATTTATTTATTTAAAAAAATGTATTTTATTGAAGTATACTTGATTTACAATGTTTTGTTAATTTCTGCTGTACAGAAGTGATTCAGTTATAATATATATATTCTTTTTCATATTCTTTTCCATTATGTTTTATTATAGGTTACTGAATATAGTTCCCTGTGCTATACACTAGGACCTTGTTTGTCCATTTTCCATATAATAGGTTGCATAAAGATCAATTTTGTTGGTATTATTAAAGAACACTCTTTTTTCTTTCACTGACTATTATTTTTCTGTTCCAATTTAATTGATTTCTTTTCTTTATTATTTCCTTCCTTCTGCTTACTTTGGGTATACTATGCTTTTTTTTTAACTAGGTTATGGAGGTAGGAGCTTGGATTATTGATTTGAGATGGTCTTTTCTAGAACAAGCATTTCATGCTATAAATTCCCTCTCAGCAGAGCCTTAGCTGCGTCTCACAGAGTCTGAGATGTTCCAGTATCATTTTCATTCATTCTCTGTATTTTTGGGCTCCTTGACACTTCTTCTTTGACCTGTGGGTTATTTAGTAGTTTGCTCTTCAGTTTCCAAGTGTTTGAAGATTTTTCTGTTATTGATTTCCAGTTTGATTCTGTTATGGTCAGAGAACGCTCTCTGTATGATTTCAATTCTTTACCTTTGCTGAGGTTTGTTTTATGAGATATGAGCTATGTTGGTGTAGCGATCTGGGTCCAGTCAGGAATCGGAAGCTATGTAGTAGGTTCAACAAGAGAAATTTAAAATAACTATTAACTCTAAAGAGTGACTGCAGAACATGAGCGAACCCTCCACGGTATTCTAGGATTAAGAGGAAGGGCAGACTTGGAAGACAGTCAGACCTGATTGGAGAAGCTGGGATTTGGCCGTCAGATAGCAGAAGAGTTGGCTGGTTTAGTCAGACTGGAGGTTGCTGGGCAAACAACAGGGAATGTTCTGGAGTGCCTGGAGGTCAGAAGGCGTGTCATTGACCACAGGAGACATGTGTGTGCATTGGGACTCTGGACAGAAGTGGGGACAAAGGCCTTTGGAACGCATGGGCCGCATGTCTGGGTTGTGGAGTGACCCTCTGTGGACACGTGACCAATGGTGGGCTGTGTGCCGGCTGCACGGGGCTGCAGAAGGAGCTTCACAGCCATGTGGACCCTCTGGGCCACAGACAGGCTCCGTGAAGTCTAGGTAAGACCTTTGGTTTCTGTGTGTGGGTTGGGGGGAGGCAGACAGGGCAGCGCCAGGCTGAGGCCGCCAGGTTGCACAGGGAGTATGTTGGGGCCGTTGGTAGGGGTAGGACTGGTGTATACATCCTCACACCCATCCCACTGACCATCTCCCTGGCTTCTGCTGGGAATTGCAGGAAGCCTCTCCCTCCCAGTGTCCTTCCCACATCCTCTATGGGGAGAACTGAGCATTGTGCCCACTCTGAAGGGGAAAAGCCCAACTGAATTGCATTGTTCATTATACAGCGTATGTTGAAGGTGCATTTGGAGCCGAGAGGCAATAAACTAAGAACTGACACAGTCTATCTCTCTGGCTGCTCAGCTTCTCCATGTAGCCTTTTATACACATTGGAACTTCCTGAAAACAACAAAACAACTGTGTGTTTGCACCCAGCCAGATACATCTCTCCTTACGAATGAAGACGTTCTCTCTTCTTCACCATGAGAAGCCTCAGTCATTGGATCCACCATGGGCTCTATTAATGGTCCCTCACATCTAGTCTATGACTCACTGACTCTTCTGTTCTCTCAAGACTAAGGTGTAAAATTAACCCCCAATAACTCATGTAGAAGTTTAAACATACGAAGAAGGAGAGGGAAGTAGAGAATAACTGGTACGTGTCAATAACTCACTCCTGGAACGTGCGTAGCATCGCACACGAAGCCCTCCCAGCCTTGTGCCTCTGGAAGTGGACACAGATTCTAGTTCATGTCTATGACTGTCTCCTTCCCTGGCCCTTAGGGCAGAACCTCAGCTGCTCTGGGTTCTTCACCTCTTGGAGTATCTAGTAATCCCTGGAAGGTTTGAGTATTTACTTTTTTCCCCAGATCACAGTCACATAGGTCCCTTTGGGGAGGGCTGTAGGAAGATTGACAGTGTGTCTTTGTGGCAGTAGTACAGGGACCTTTATCAAGGGGATCTGGGCTTCCCTTCAGTCAGGGGCCTCTGGGTCTATGAACTGATTTAGGTCTGAAAACTGGAGGAAGGGCTATGATTTTTTTTTGGCGACTCAGGTTGGTTTGCTAGTGGCCACGTAGAGTTTCTTGTTATGTCGAGCGAGCCATGTCCTAGTGGGGTGACCTCTTATTTTACCCCTAGGGACACCATGGTCAATTAGCTACTGCTAAAGATCTCTGTGACCCAAAGAATTCTGACCCCTGGCACCTTCCTATTGCCCTGTGCTCGACGTGCCCACTTTCCCTTTGACAATTAAGTGTTGCCTCTTGGCCTCTGCTCTCCCAGGATTCCCACAGAAATCAGGGAGCCCATCTCAAGGCTGGCAGCCCTTAGTCATACTTGGCCTGAAAAAAGAGCAACCACAGAGGTTTTCAGGGATGCGGGTGTCCCTCACTAAAGTATTTCTCAATGCCCTAGGGAGGAGAGGGCCTTCTGGGTCTTCTTGAGAATTGTAGTTGGGGAGTTGGTGGGTGGGTCTGAATGTTACACGTGGTACATCCAGGCCAGCCTTCCTAGTTATCTGAGCCTTTGAATTCTCACCTCCACATCAGGCCAGAGAACCGCTGGCATGTTAACCTCATTAAATCTAGGTCACTATGGGGTCCAGGTTTCAGTTAATCAACCAAGTAAGCTGTGAAAACCACATCCCGTTGCTCAACTAATACATTGAATTGAGACTGTCTAATAAGCACCCCTATCAATAACTGTGGCCCGATGGCTGGTGTTCTTTTCTGCCCTTTCTGGTATAACGCCCTTAGAAGCCATTCCCGCACATGCATTCCCTGGTGATATATCTTATTGAGGACCTATGGCTCTTTTGGTGTATAAGCTATTCCCTCTTGAGTCAGAGCCTGTACCTGTCCCCTGCATCAGGCTGACACTTGGCTCTAGTTACGGGTCTAACGGCAAAAGTGGGGGGCTTGTGGTGGATTCTGAGAAGAGGGAGCATCCCCTTTCAAAGCATCTACCCCAAGTGAGGGTATCACGGGGTTTTTGAGCTGAGGAAGACTGGTCTTCCTGAAGCCTGCAGGAAAAGCCACTGCTGAGCCCCTGCTGGTCAGAGAAGCTCAGAATGACCTGGAGGTCAACGCTGTCGGTTTCTCCAGATCCGATAAGTGTCCTTATTCCAAGTTTCAGGATCTCATTCTTAGACGATTAATGCCCTCATTTTCACCTGAGAAACTTGGTGAGACCATGAATTCAACCCATTTAAATGCAGCGACTTGCACCATTAAATTTTGTGTTTGATTTTCAGCCGTGTCAGCCCTGTGGCTATAAGAAATAAGAAATCCTTTCAGGGCTGTCCTGGAAGCTGTCTGATTCTCAGATCATGACTTGAGGTGGGAGTTAATGGACCTGGGTTTGTCATTTTCTCTCTAAGTGCTCAAGGGCCCTCAAAAAAAATTCATCTCACACCACATCCCTGATTGTCACTATTACTGCCATGCAGCTTGTGTTCCCAAGGCACGCACTCCCATCGGCACTTTATCGCAATAAACCACGGGTGATGGCTTGATTAATTGCAATGCCACTACACGTCATGGGTGGCCAGCATCCCATTTCTCATTGGCAAGGATCTCAGCGTCACACTCAAGTCCGAGGGTATGGCTGAATCAGTCCCCAGATCCCACATTCACCGATCTATCTCTTGGGACCCCTCCCATTACTAATTCTGTAGTATTTGTATCTAATCAGGAGATAGAAATCACATAGTCGGTTACACTGGGAAAGTTTAGGGTAAGACTGATTAACCGTGATAAAAGAGTAACTATAAGACAAGAACATTCTGTATGGTCCCTAGGATTGAGAGAGACGGCCCAAGAAAGGCAAACTCAGAAGGGGTTCAGACTTCATTGGAGAAGCTGTGGTTTAGTCACCGAATAGCAGAGAGGGTGGCTGGGTTAGCCAGACTGGAGCTGGTCTGGAATCGCTGGGCACACAATGGGCAGCCCTCTGGAGTGGGGGTAGGAGGCAGGCAATGGACAGCAGGGGACGTGGGCATGCATTGGGAGTCCGGATGCCAGTGGGGACGGAAGCCTTCCAAGCTCATGGGCTGCGTGGAGGGAGGTTGGGCTTGCAGAGGGAGCGACCAGTCCATGTGGGCCCCCAGCCACAGACAGGATGTGCCTTGGCTGCGCAGGGCCCCAGTTTCACTGTCAAGGAAGCTGCAGCTACATCCTCTCCAACCCGAGGCTCTACGGCTGCAGAGAGATCGCATCCGTGGCCTGTGGTGGGCAGGCTCTGTTAGATATCCTCGTATTAATTATGTGGTTGTTTTATGTTTTACATTATAGATTCATAACTCATCCTAGTCTATGGGCGTCACTGCTTTACCACCAGCTGAAGTGAAATGTAAAAACTACCTCTCTTACCTTCTCCCACTTAAAACTGTCTTAAATATTTCTCTAAATACATTAGACAGTGTTTTTGTTTGAACCATCAAACATCATTTAGAAAATTCAAAAGGAAATATTGTATTTACCTATATTTTTACTCTTTCCATCATTCTTTTTCCTTCTTGAGGTTCCAAGTGTCCTTCTGTTATTATTTTTTACAACAGTGGATTACACCATTAATTTATGATGACTTCTTATTTTATTTTTTATTTAAAAAAAATTTTGGGCTGCACCTCGTGGCTTGTGGGATCTTAGTTCCCCGACCAGGGATTGAACCTGCATCCTCGGCAGTGAACGGGTAGAATCCTAACCATTGGACAGCCAGGGAGATTCCCCCTTCTTTTATTATTTCCTTTCTATGTAGAGAACTTCCTTTAGCCATTCCTGCTGGTGACAAATTTTATTGTTTTGTTTTGTTTTTAAATTTGAGAATGCCTTGATTTCCCCTTCATTCAAGAAGAATCTTTTTGTTGGATATAGAATTTGCAGTTGACAGGTCTTTTCTTTAAGCCCTTGAAAAATGTTGTGCTACTTCTTTCTGGTCCCAAGTTTTGGATGGGAAACCTGCTGGCATTAGGATTTGTTTTTCCTATAGGAAGGGTGTCTTTTCTCTTTCACTGCTTTGAAGAATTTTTTCTTTGTCTTAAGAGTTCAGAAGTTTGACTATGATGTGTTTTGGTGAGGATTTCTTTGGGTTTATCCTATTTGGGGTTCACTAGTGTACTGATTCCATGGGTTTATGTCTTTTGCCAAATTTTTCAGCCATGTTTTGTTGAGTATTGTTTTATCGCAGTCCTTTTTCTCCTCTCCTTCCAGGACCCAGATGATGTGAATGTTATACCTTTTGTTAATCTCACAGGTCCCTGAGGCTCTGCTCATCTTTTTTCAGCCTATTTTCTCTCTGTTGTTCACACTGGGAAATTTCTATTGTTCTGTTTTCAAGTTCATGGGTTCTTTTTCCTGTCCCTTCCATCCTGCTGTTGAGTGCATCCACTGAGTTTTTAGAATTTTGGTTGTAGTGTTTTCATTTCTAAAATTTCCATTTGGTTCTTTTACTTTTGATTTCTTCGCTGAGACTATTTTTATTTGTTTCAAGCATATTTGTAAGTATTCATGGAGACAATTTTATGACGGCTGCTCTAAAATCTTGGTCAGATGATCCCAACACCTCTTGCATCTTGGTGTTGGTATCTATGAATTATCTTTTTTCATTCAGTTTGACATCTTCCTGGTGTGAGAAGTGAGTTGTTTGTTCTTCTTTTTTTTTTTTTGGCCGTGCTGCAAGATCTTAGTTCCCCGACCAGGGATTGAACCCACGCCCCCTGCAGTGGAAGCTCGGAGTCTTAACCACTGGATCGCCAGGGAAGTCCCAAGTGAGGTTTTTTTTTTTTTTTTTTTTTTGCGGTACGCGGGCCTCTCCCTGCTGCGGCCTCTCCCGTTGCGGAGCACAGGCTCCGGACGCGCAGGCTCAGCGGCCATGGCTCACGGGCCCAGCCGCTCCACGGCATGTGGGATCTTCCGGGACCGGGGCACAAACCCGTGTCCCCTGCATTGGCAGGCGGACCCCCAACCACTGCGCCACCAGGGAAGCCCCCCAAGTGAGTTTTGATTGAAACTTGAACACTTTGGTTACTATGTTATGAGAGTCTGGATGGATTAAACCTTCTGTTTGTGTTGGCTTCCTTTGACGCTGCTCAGCAGGGGAATAGGGTGGATGGAAGTCCAGGTTGCCCACTCAGCCATCACTGGTGTCTCCGGGGGAAATAGGAGGCCTGGTTTTTGCTCCCCACGTGGCTTACACTGACCCCGTGGACAGGAGTGGCCTCACTGCTGCTGAGGGGCGGTGAACATGCTGGCGCTCCCCGCAGCCTCATCAGACACCACCCAGCACGGAGGGAAGTGAATAAATAAACTGCGGCGCGCGCGCACACACACACACACACACACACACACACTCGGGAATACTACTCAGCAACCAAAGGAATGAACTACTGAAGCAGGCAACAAATTGATTACCCCCTCCCCACCCCCATGTCTTCAAGATGGCATCTGGCGGTCCACTGGGTCCTCTCGGGGGCTCTCGTTACAGAGCTATTCCTCCTTCTGGGTGTCCCTTCCCAGCACTCTGCGAGCTCCAAGCCAGACCCCACAGGCCACTGGAGGACCTGTCGGGGTTCAGGACAGCTCAGCCCGAGGGGGTCTCTCTGTGCAGGACCTGGCCTTGCTCCAGCCATCTCCTTACAGCGCTTCAAGGTGGATGTGGGGGACAGTCTTGGTGTTGCCCTGACTTACACCTTCTCCTTTCTCGGTTGAAACCTGACCTTCCTGTTTGCCTTCCTCCTCTGGCGGGTCCCCTCATCATCATCTCTCAAGACTATGAAAATAGCAGCATTTTCTTTCATTTCCTCTATTAGTGTCGTGTGGATGCTGTAACAAAGTCCCACAAACTGGGAGGCTAAAACAACAGAAATGGACTCCCTCACATTTTTGGAGGCTCTGAGTCCCAAATCACAGTGTAGGCAGAGCTATGCTCCTCTGAAGGCTCCAGGGAAGGATGCTTCCTGCATTCTCCAGCTTCTGTGGCTCCAGGTGTTCCTTGGCTTGTGGCCGCATCCCTCCAATCTCAGCCTCCGTGGTCACATGGGTCTTTGCATGGCCGTCTCTCTTGTACGTCTGTGTCCTCTCTCTTCTTATAAGGACATTGGTCGTTGGATTTAAAACCCACCCTAAATCTGGTATGATCTCTTCTTGAGATCCTTAATTTAATGACCTCTGCAAAGACCCTAACTGCAAATAAGGTCACATTCACAGGGAGTAGGGATTAGGACATAGACCTATGCTTTTGGGGGACACGATTCAACCCACTACACTTCCCTTACATCACAGCCTCCTTCCACCTCTGAGCAGCTACTCCTGTAGCTCTGCTGTGGCCCTGTTACGAGGGGGCATCTACTCTGTTGTGCAGGAGAAGTCCCGACACACGTCTTGCCTTGGAGCCTGAAGCCTTAAGCAAAGAGAGAAGGCGATTTTGAGAAACGTTTCACTCTCAACAATAATATCTGCTCTCAAGATTTCGGTCTGCCCGGAAGTCCTACTTTGCATGCTGGCAGCTGAATCTTCCCTTGTTCTTTGTGTCTCTCTTCCTTCTTTAGGAAGGGCTATACCTCCCCGACCACTTGACCCTGAGCATCTCTCTCCAGCTCTCAGCACCTGCTTCCCCTCGTTGGAACAGTAACAGCGCCTATGTGAAGGGATCGCTGTGTGGGTTAGATGACTTGTGTATGTTGAGCCTTCGGCACGGTGACCCATGGCACGTGGTAGGCATTATGTGCGGCTCGGCCATGTCTGCTCTGAACCTGTAAAAATTCTCGGTTTCTCTTTGGGCAGATAATTGCCTCGGGCTGACCAAGGTGAAACTGATTAACTTAGAAAAGGAAAAAAGGGAAGCGTATGAACACTTTTCAGGTGCTGTGACAAGTGCTTGTAGATGGTGTCCGTTTAATCCTCCTTGATCCCACCCCTCACCCCCACTTTACAAATGAGAATCTGAAGTTAAAAGAACTTGCAGAAGCCACACGGGGGTAAGTGGTCAAACTAGAAGGGGAACCTGGAGTGGGTTTCCGTCTTCAACCGAGGCGTCCCCAGCCCCAGGGACAGCGGACCAGAGGCAGAGCCCCCGCTGCCTCCCATCTGCCAAAGCTGCCCTGACTTCAGCCTCTTCCCTCCAAACATCCGAAACCTATCGACCATCTACAGGGAAATCCCGTAATTTGTGTATGAAAGTTAGGCCATTGCCCGGGATGCTCTTCTGCATTCACTCGCACAAGCCTTCTGCACGGCGTGTTTTTGTTTGTAAACTCTGGCCTGTTCCCTTATCTCACTTGGTTCAAGCAAATCAAGCGGAATGAATTTGGGTGAAGTAGTGGTGGGGACCAATGTGTGTTTGGGCCTGTCAGGTCCTGGGGCTGCTTTCAGGGAGGTGATGCCCCGAACTAGGTAGTCCCCCTCTCAGGGACCCTTCCAGACCCTTGAGAATCCGACAGAAGTCAGAGATGCTCTCGCTTTCCGGGAAAATTCACCCATGCACGTAATTTAAGTTGTAATTTCACTCTGCAGCCTGGCAGGCCTGATGCACATGCGAGTGGGATGCACAAGTGGGGCGAGTTTAATGGGGGGGCGTGAGGGCTGGCGGGGGGGAGGGGGGCGGTGTTACCCCAGGGACCGGGGATGGTGGGAACCATAACTGGGACCGGGGCATGTCGCCTGGCAAAAATGTGGCCTTGAGTAGAGGGACAGAGCAGCCTTGGAACCAGCCCTGGCCTGACTCTTCCCTCCTCACTCTGACCTGTGGGTGTAGACACCACAGGACAGGAGGCTACACCCTGGGGACACAGGGCAGAGGGAGGAAGATGGGGTCTGTCTGGAGGGTCTAGCCTGAAGGTATCTCAGGTCAAGATCTTCAATTAGAGGCATGTTTCCCCAAAGTATGGGACCACACCGCTCAGCTGTGCTAGTTTGTATGACAGATACACAGCTTAAAAGATTAATCATTATACATTTATTTTCATCATTCTTAGAAAAAATTGGAATCTCCCTTTTTTTTGGTAATGACACAGCCCGCCTCTCGTTTCCCCTCCAGTTAATACAAGTATTTATTTGTTGGGTTTTTTTTTTTAACTGAGAGGCAACACATGACTTTTGGTATATACTTTGCACTTCTTGGCCAGTGAGAGTAAACGTCTTTTCACATATGTCTTTTTTTTAAAAAAAAGTTAATTGTTTTGATTTTTTTTAATTTTAAAGATTAACAGACAATTTTTAGAGTGGTTTAGGTTTATAGAGAACTGAGGGGAGAGTACAGAGAGTTCCCATATACCACTTACCTACGCCCCTCATACAGTCTCCTCTGTTATTAATATCTTACATTTAGTGTGGTACTTTTTTTTAAATTGAAGTATAATTGTTTTACAATATTGTGTGAGTTTTAGGTGTACAGCAAAGTGATTCATAGATATATACATATATTATTTTCCATTACAGGTTATTACAAGATATTGAAAACATTTCCCTGTGCTCTACAGTAGGTCCTTGTTGATTATCTATTTTGTATATAGTACTTTGTATCTGTTAATCCTAAACTCCTAATTTATCCCTCCCCCACCTCCTTTCCCCTTTGGTAACCATAAGTTTGTTTTCTGTGTCTGTGAGTCTTTTTGTTTTGTATATAGATTCATGTGTATTCTTTTTTAGATTCCACATATAGGTGATATCATATGGTATTTGTCTCTCTCTTTCTGACTTACTTCACTTAATATGATAATCTTTAGGTCCATCCATGTTGCTGCAAATGGCATTATTTCGTTCCTTTTTTATGGCTAAGCAATATTCCATTGTATATATGTGCCACATCTTCCTCATCCATTCATCCGTTGGTGGACATTTAGGTTGCTTCCATGTCTTGGCTATTGTAAATAATGCTGCTATGAACATTGGGGTGCATGTATCTTTTCGAATTAGAGCTTTTGTCTTTCCTGGATATATGCCTAGGAATGGGATTGCTGGATCACATGGTAACTGTGTTTTTAGTTTTTTAAGGAACCTCCACACTGTTTTCCATAGTGGTTGCGCCAATTTACATTCCTACCAACAGTGTAGGAGGGTTCCCTTTTCTTAGTGTGGTACTTTTGTTATAATTGATGAGCCCTGGAAACTTCTGATCTTACTGTTTCCATAGTTTTGGCTTTTCCAGAATGTTATATAGCTGGAATCATACAGTATGCAGTCTTTTCAGATTGGCTTCTTTCACTTAATAATATGCATTTAAGTGTCTTCCATGTTTTTTCATGACTTGATAGCCCAAGTCTTTTAAGTCATTAAAATTAAACTTTAATTAAACTCATTTCTTTTTAATGCTGAATAGTATTCCACTATCTGGATGCACCATGTTTTTTTAAAATTTTTTATAAATTTATTTATTCATTTATTTATTTTTGGCTGCTTTGGGTCTTTGTTGCTGAGCGCAGGCTTTCTCTAGTTGCGGCGAGCAGGGGCTACTCTTCGTTGTGGTGCACAGGCTCAGTAGTTGTGGCACATGGGCTCAGTAGTTGTGGTTCGCAGGCTCAGTAGTTGTGGCACATGAGCTTAGTTGCTCCGCGGCATGTGGGATCTTCCCAGACCAGGGCTAGAACCTGTGTCCCCTGCACTGGCAGATGGATTCCCTACCGCTGCGCCACCAGGGAAGTTCACCATGGTTTATTTATTCACCCATCTACTGAAGGACATCTTGGCTGCTTCTAAGTTTTAACAATTATGAATAAAGCCGATATAAACAGGTTTGCAGGCTTTTGTATGAAAATAAGTTTTTGGATAATTGGGTAATGATATAGCCCCCCCTTTTTTAATTTTTAAAAATTGTAAAATGTGCATAACATAAAATTGATCATTTCAACCTTTTTTTTTTTTTTTTTTTTGCGGTACGCGGGCCTCTCACTATTGTGGCCTCTCCCGTGGCGGAGCACAGGCTCCGGACGCGCAGGCTCAGTGGCCACGGCTCACGGGTCCAGCCACAACGCGGCATGTGGGGTCTTCCCGGACCGGGGCACGAACCCGCGTTCCTTGCATCGGCAGGCGGACTCTCAACCACTGCGCCACCAGGGAAGCCCCATTTCAACCCTTTTTAAGTGCAGTTCAGTGGCGCTAAGTACATTCACATCCTTATGCACATAGTTCCCTTTTAACGTAATGCTAGGCCAGGTACCCAGGGGTGGGGAGGAAGCAAGTGACCCCACACACGGCACGGCGGCTGACAGGTGTGCAGGACAGACTGAAGTTTGGGAAACTTGCAACTAGAACAACAGTCTCAGCAACCACGTTCTTTCTGGAAAGTTCGATCTGCTGAATACATTTAATCCATTCTCCATAGTCTTCTCTCTCAGGGCCCAAAACATGAGTTTTTAAAATTTATTTGTGGCATTCCCATGTTCTCTTTTTGCCCAGGCCCCCTCGTGGGTTGCTTTGAAGAAAGGGGGCTTTGGAAATAGTCACTTTCCCTCCCCATGGGGTGGCACACTCTCTCAGAAGAACATAGTTTTGGGGGGGGTGTCGGGGAGTGGGGAGCCCATGCGTGGCAGAGGGAGGAAGTGAGGCGTCCGACGGGCTATCTGCAGGGTGGACCCTCGGGATGGCGACCGCGCGCAGGGACAGCGCTTGGCAGTGGGTCTCGCCGAGCAGGTGGTCCTCCCAGAGGCTTCCCTGGTGCGCCCGCCCTCACTTTCCCCCCTGCTCGATGGGGATGAGACAACTTGCCACCTCCCTGGTTCAGAGTGAGAATCATCAGTGGCAGCGCTTTGAGGTTTTCCCAGGAAAAGTGCCGTATCCCCCAGGAAGGTGCTGGTGGGCTTGCAGCCTCCCAGTCAGCGATCAGCTGCTGCTAAAAGGCATCGATTTTGCTGTGATCACGGAACAGGCTGCAGAGAGAGCAAAATAATCATCGTGGCAGGTGTGTCAGAAATGTAACGCTCTTTTTCTGGAATTTCTATTTTGAAGCCCCCGCTCCTCCCACCCCGAGGCAGTCAGTTCTGGGCTTCTTTTCTCTCTCCCCTGAGGATGGGCTTATTTCGGGGTACAGGTGGTGCTCAGCCCCCAGTTCCCCAAGCTCCACGCTGAGTCACCCCTCCTGCAGCATTACCCTTGGTGTGACCCATTTTCTCAGTCACGCTCAGCCCCCTCTTGGGTGCTCTGGGATTCATCCTGAGCTGCACCGGCTCTGGGCACAGAACCCTGGGGGCTTCCTCCCTCCCTCCCGCCTGGACTCGGGCTTAGGGATGTTGCTATTCTGTCCGGGGGGCGGGGTCTCTCCCGAGTGCCCCGAGGAATGGGGGTCCCAGGTCTTCTCTCTACCCAAGTCCCCTCTGAAGCCAAAGCTGGAGGGTCTCGTCGCCCCCCTCCGACTTTCTTCCCTCCCACCTCCTCCCAACCCGAGGATGGGGAAAACTGGCTGGTCTTCCTCAGATTCCCCTTAGGGTTTAGGCTTTGGAATTCACAAGTCTTTACTCAGTTTCTGCCACAGCAAGTTCAGTGGAGGCCCCGCCCATCAATCCCCCTCTGCATTTTACCATTTTGGAACAAGCTGCAGGCAGCATTGCTGGGCATGAGAATTTCTGGGGCCACAGAGCCCACTGGGTGTGTCCCTTTGACCAGCTGGACATGCCAGCACACCATTGCTCCCTCAGTCCCCTGTGGGGTAACGTGTTCTATGTGATCTCTTGGTCCCCAGACGAGTTTGGTAAGCTCCAGCTGCCATCGGTGGGGACTGGCTTGATGACACACTCTTTAAAGCGTCCTTCACCCCAGCTTTCCCGCTCCCCTGCTAGCATTGCCTGAGATCACCTCCCAACTAGAATCCTTATAATGACCTTCTTTCTTGGGAATTGCACCTGCGAACGGCATCCTTTCCTGGAGGCACTGAAGGGAGCCAGCTGCATTGACTGATGGGGAAAAGACAAGGGGTAGGAGGGAAGGTGGGGTGGGGAGGATTCGCTAGTTAATAGTTCAAAATATTATGGCGTATCACTGGAAACTCAACTGAGCCAAGCACTTCCTCCGTGCCTGACGCCACCCTCGGTGTTTTCTCACACGTTATTTCATCTGATCCTTCCAGGAGCTGTGCCCAAGTGACCTGGGAGCTGGGTCTCGGGGGTGTCCACCAGCAAGCCTGGTGAGCAGGGACAGGAAGGCGGGTCTGATGGTTCCCCTGGGAAGCATCTTGAACTTTCTCAGCTTGAGGGAAGCCTTGTCTTCCATTCACATCAGTGCTTAGGAATTCTAATAGCTCCTACCCATCTCTAGGGATTTCTGTCTTTCAATCTTTCCTTAAAAAATTATAAGGTCTCAAATCTGTGAGATCTCCAATGTAGACAGGTTTATGAGGAATAGAGAATGGGAATGATGGTCTTGGGATAAAAAAGAAAAAAAGGACTGACTGTAGCATTTGCCAATTTCTGTGGTGTAAATAGTCCCACCACGGCCAATCGCAAGCTATGAACGTGACGTTACTGGACCTAAAATTGGCAGGAGGTGGAGATGTGGAGTGCCACCCTGTTACATAGTATTTCCACCATCCCGACGCAATCCACGTGAGTAACGTCCAGAGCATTAGATCATGCTAAGATGTAATAAAATAATTAGTAAGTGATGAGCTTGGTGAGTTCCTTTTCTACTACTGACATAAAATTCACATAACATGAAAGTCACCGTTTTAACTATTTTCAAGCGTACAATTCTGTGGCATTCAGTACATTACAATGTTGTGCAACTACTGCCTGCATGTGGTTCCAGAACACTTTCATCACTTCCTTTCATAAAGGAAGCTCTGTTCCCAGTTAGGCACGCACGCCTCCCTCTCCCTCTCCACCCCTGGCAACCACTGTCATCTGTTTTCTGTGTGTATGAATTTTCGTCTTCTGGGTTTTTCATGTAAAAGGAATCATACAGTGTGGCCTTTTGAGACTGGCTTCTTTCACTCAGCATCATGTTTCCAGGGCTCGTCCATGATGTAGCCTGTATAAATACGTCATTCCTTTTTATGGCTAAATGACATCTCATTGTACAGATAGACTGCAATTTGTTTATCCATTCATCAGTTGATGGACATCTGGGTTGTTTCCACCTTTTGGCTCTGTTGCATTGTGCAGTTATCAACATTTATGTACACGTTTTTATTTGAATACCTATTTTCAGTTCTTTTGGGTGTATACATAGATGCAGAATTTCTGGGTCATGTGGTAGTTCTGGGTTTAACTTTTTCAGGAACAGCCAAACTGTTTTCCACAGTGGCTGCATCATTTTACATTCTCACTAGCAGTGGTTAAGTGTTCAAATTTCTCCATATCCTTACCAACATTGGTTATTTTCAGTTTATTATTAATATGCTAGTTGATGTGAAGTCATACTGTGGTTTTGATTTACATTTTCTAATGACTAATAATACTGAACATCTTTACATGTGTTTTTGGCCTTTGTGTATCTGCCTTGGAGAAATGTCTATTCAAGTCCTTTGCTCATTTTTAAATTGAGTTGCTTGTCTATTTGTTATTGAGTTAGAAGCGTTCTTTATATATTCTGGATTTATCATGTATACAATTTGCAAATATTTTCTCCCATTTTGTGAGTTGTCTTTTCACTTTCTTGATAGTGTCCTTTGATGCACAAAAGTTATTTTTTATTTTGAAGAAGTCCAATTTATCTTTTTCTTTTAATTGATTTTGCTTTTGGTGTCATATCTAAGAATCCAATGTCAAATCCAAGGTCATGATTTACCCCGATGTTTTCTTCTAAGAGTTTTGTAGTTTTAGCTCTTACATTTAGGTTTTTGATCAATTTTGAGTCAATTTTTGTATGTGGTGTGAGGTAGGGATTCAACTTCATTCTTTTGCGTGTGAATATTCAGTTGTAGTAACTTTGTTTTTAATATAATTTATCGAATTGTAAGTCTATATAATTTAACTTTTAATTATGGCCACATTTAACAACTAGCTTGCAAAATTTCTGAAAAGTTAACAATCAGCACTTGTGAGCCAGTGTGAGCTGGTATGAGCTGCCATGACTTCTACCTTTCCCTGATTGAACAGTCTTGCTGCTAAGGCTGGAATTTGGATTTGTTTTTCTTGAGGAGCTAAGCTGGGGATTGGTTGAAGTGCAACTCAACCAGTGGAGCTCCTGGGAGATGGGCACCTGAGGGTGTAGGGTCTGGAGGCCCCCCAGTTCTGTAGCCATGGGCCTGTTTACATTTTCTCGTTGCATCTGGCTTTCCCTCCCACAGTTGGAAGAGCGTGGCTGGGTCTCTCTTGCTCCCTCGCCTAGCATTTGCCCAGCGGTTACCCCTGGCTGAGAGGGAACCAGCTGTGTCTCTGTTGGGTTTGGAGGGACTTTGGAAGCCCCACCTTTGAGCAGAGACCCAAGCCTGATCTTGAAGCTAAAGAAGTGCTTTTTTCCTGCTGGGGTGGCCAGATAAAATACAGGATGCTCAGTTACATTTTTTAAATTTTATTTATTTATTTATTTTTGGCTGCATCGGGTCTTCGTTGCTGCACGTGGGCTTTCTCTAGTTGCGGCAACTGGGGGCTACACTTCATTGCTTTGCGTGGGTTTCTCATTGCAGCAGCTTCTCTTGTTGCAGAGCACAGGCTCTAGATGCACGGGCCTCAGTAGTTGTAGCATGCGGGCTCAGTAGTTGTGGCTCGTGGGCTATAGAGCACAGACTCAGTAGTTGTGGCTCATGGGCTCTAGAGCACAGGCTCAGTAGTTGTGGCTCGTGGGCTCTAGAGCACAGGCTCAGTAGTTGTGGTGCACGGGCTTAGTTGCTCTGTGCATATGGGATCTTCCTGGGCCAGGGATTGAACCTGTGTCCCCTGCATTGGCAGGCAGATTCGCAACCACTGTGCCACCAGGGAAGTCCCCTCAGTTACATTTTGATTCCAGGTAAATAATGCATAATTTTCTAGTGTAAGCAAGACCCATACAAGAATTGGGACATACATATACTAAAGAAGTATACAGGGCTTCCCTGGTGGCGCAGTGGTTGAGAGTCTGCCTGCTGATGCAGGGGACACGGGTTCGTGCCCCGGTCCGGGAGGATCCCACATGCCGCGGAGCGGCTGGGCCCGTGAGCCATGGCCGCTGAGCCTGCGCGTCCGGAGCCTGTGCTCCGCAACGGGAGAGGCCACAACAGTGAGAGGCCCGTGTATCGCTAAAAAAAAAAAAAAAAGTATGCATTGTTTATCTGAAATTCAAATTTATCTAGGAATCTTGTGTTTTCATTTGCTCAATCTAGTAAGTGTCCCCTCAGGTCAGTTTTCTTCCTTATTGTCCTAATCCAGTAGCGGAGACTCAGAACTCCAGAGTGGGAAGGGCCCTAGGGAGGTGCCCATTTTACAGACCTGGAAACTGAGTCCCATCTGAGGAAAGGGACTTGCCCCAGCTCATGGGATCACTGTGGATTTTGAGGACCTTGCTGAGCTACACGATTTTTCTTTTTCATGAAGTCAGCACATTTTCTGAGTGTCTCCTCTGCACAGGGCACTGTGCTGGGTGTTGGGAGACAATGGTGACAAGCCTGCCATGTACCCGTGTGCAGGGGAAGAATCAAGAATTCCCTTTGAGAAGCAGCCACATAGCACAGGGAGATCAGCTCGGTGCTTTGTGACCACTTAGAGGGGTGGGATAGGGAGGGTGGGAGGGAGGGAGATGCAAGAGGGAAGAGATATGGGAACATATGTATATGTATAACTGATTCACTTTGTTATAGAGCAGAAACTAACACACCATTGTAAAGCAATTATACTACAATAAAGATGTTAAAAAAAAAGATAACTCCCCCCTCCAAAAAAGGATTCCCTTTGAAATATTACTCAGCCATAAAAAGGAACGAAACTGAGTTATTTGTAGTGAGGTGGATGGACCTAGAGTCTGTCATGCAGAGTGAAGTAAGTCAGAAAGAAAAACAAATACTGTATGCTAACACATATATATGGAATCTAAAAAAAAAACGGTACTGATGAACTTAGTGGCAGGGCAGGAATAAAGACGCAGATGTAGAGAACGGACTTGAGGACACGGTTGGAGGGGGAAGGGGAAGCTGGGAAGAAGTGAGAGAGTGGCACTGACATATATACACTACCAAATGTAAAATGGATGGCTAGTGGGAAGCTGCTGCATAGCGCAGGGAGATCAGCTCAGTGTTTTGTGATGACCTAGAGGGGTGGGATAGGGAGGGTGGGAGGGAGGCTCAAGAGGGAGGGGATATGATGACATATGTAAACATAGAGCTGATTCACTTTGTTGTACAGCAAACATTGTAAAGCAATTATACTCCCATAAAGATGTAAAAAAAAAAAAAAAAAAGAGAATTCCCTTTGGGCATATTAAATGAGATAGGATGGAGACAGACCCAGGTCTGAACCTGCTTTGCCACATGTTAGCTGCATGACGAGTCACTTCCACTCTCTGAGCCTCAGTTGCCCCTTTTCTTATATGGGGATAGGGGTATTTTTCTTGGGGGATTGTTGTGGCTTCAGTGGAGGTGACGAAATGCTTGATGGGGGTAGGGAAGAGTTTACTGTATGATGAGAGAAGAGAGTCACCCATAGTAAAGCTCGGTTGTTGCTCACAGGTTGCCCGGCATCCTGGGCCACCCAGACGATGTGGGATGGAGGCGCCGGAAGTCACCTGCCCTGCCTTGCCTGCCAGGGACCAGCCAGCTCCTGCTTCTGGCCCCCCAGGGGCCCCAGGTGGGCAGGCCTCGCCTCACCTGACCCTGGGCCCCATCATCCTGCCCCCAGAGCAGGGCCTGGCCCCCACCCTGTTCCTGAAGGCCTTGCCCATCCCACTGTACCACACAGTGCCTCCAGGGGGCCTCCAGCCACGTGCCCCCCTCGTGTCAGGCAGCGTGGACGGGGGCAGCGTGCCCTTCATTCTCAGCCCCCTGCTGCAGCCTGAAGGGCCCGGTCCCACCCAGGTGGGGAAGCCAGCGGCCCCAGCGCTCACCGTGAACTTCGTGGGTGCTCTGCCCATCCTGTCACCGGGCCTGGGGCCCATGCTGGGCAGCCCCTGCAAGGTGCGCAACGCCGGCAAGTACCTGTGCCCGCACTGTGGCCGGGACTGCCTGAAGCCCAGCGTTTTGGAGAAGCACATCCGCTCCCACACGGGTGAGAGGCCCTTCCCGTGCGCCACCTGCGGCATCGCCTTTAAGACCCAGAGCAACTTGTACAAGCACAGACGGACCCAGACACACCTCAACAACTCCAGGCTGTCCTTGGAGTCAGACGGCGGGGGAGGCAGCCTCCCGGAGGAGGGGGACAAGGCCGGAGTGCCTTCCGGGACCCACGGGGCACGATCAGAGAGACCCCTTTCTCCGGGTGCCCAGTCTGCTGGGCACTGCCTGCTGCCCAGGGCGCATCTGTCCCCGGTTGCCAAGAGCCTGGACCTGAAGATGGACACTGTTGCCTGTCCAGGGTCCACGTTCGATGTCAGGGAGGCCCCTGGAGACTCTGCCCCCGGGCTCCCACTGGCCAGCTCGCAGCCGAGGAGGAAGCTGCCGGAGCAGCGGTCCCCGACGGCCAGCAGGCCGGGCTCCGTGCTGCAGCATCAGCAGGTGGAGAAGCCCGGGGATGCCAAGCCCTCGGAGGGTCGGCTGCGGAAGTGCGAGAGCACCGACTCGGGCTACCTGTCCCGCTCGGACAGCGCAGAGCAGCCACCGGCCGCCGGCAGCCCCCTGCACAGCCTGTCGGAGCACAGCGCCGAGTCCGAGGGCGAGGGAGGCCCGGGGCTCGGGCGCGCGGAGCGGGCGGCCGGCCTGGAGCTGGAAAAGAGGCGGCTGGAGGAGCGCATCGCCAGGCTCATCTCTCACAACCAGGCCGTGGTGGACGACCCCCAGCTGGCCCACGTGCGGCCCCGCAAGACGGTCCTGTCCAAGCAGGGCAGCATCGACCTGCCCATGCCCTACACCTACAAGGACTCCTTCCACTTCGACCTGCGGCCACCGGAGCCCAGGAGGACGCCTGCCGCCCTCCGCGCCGCGCGCTCCACCTGCGCGCCCCCAGACAGGGCGCGGCCCCTCTTCTTCCACTCGGTCCCCACGCAGCTCTCCACCGGCACCGAATGTGTGCCTGTCACCAGGAGCAACTCGCTGCCCTTCGTCGAGGGCACGGGGACGTGGCCGGAGCTGCCGGACCCCCGGGACGCCTGGTCCCGGAGGCAGAAGCCTCTGAGCCCCAGGCCTGCCCCCGCCCGATTGGCCGATGTCCCTGGCAGTCACCCCCGGGCCCTGGTCAGACAGGCTGCGGTGGAGGACCTGCAGTGTCCCCCGACGGGAGACGCCTCGGCCCCGGCGGAGGACCCGGATGGAAAGAGACCGGCTGCGGGGGAGGGACAGGCCGGCCAGGGCCAGGCGGCTGGTAAGCAACGCGGCCAGAGGAGGCTGAAGATGTTCTCCCAGGAGAAGTGGCAGGTGTACGGGAAGGACACGTTCAAGAGCATCTACCAGAAAACGAAAGCTGGCCACCACGGAGGCAAGAAGGCTAGGGAGGTCACAGCGGGCGGCGGGGTCGAGCTGGAGTGTCTTCTCCAGCAGGATGCAGGGGGTGGCGGGCGTGCAGCCCCCTCCCAGGATGGGAGGAGGCCCCTGGGCCCCGAGGACACTGCCGTGGAGGCAAGGCCAGCGCCTTGCGCAAGCCCACCGGCCTGTGAGGGCCTCTTGGTGACTGAGCCCCCCAAGCAGAGGGAGACAGTGGCCAGAGCCGGAGGCAGGGACCAGCCCCGTGTGAACAGGGCTGCCTCACGCCCTGCCCTCAGCTGCAGAGGACCCCTCTGCTTGGGCAGCAAGAGCCCTCTGCTTCCCCCAAACGGGAGGCTGGAGTTGGGGTGTCAGCCGCTCCCAGCACCCAGTCCTCCCAAAGGAGGTGACTTAGAGGCTCCCAGGCGGGGTCTGCCGGACCCCAAGCTGGAAGGTGGCACCCGGGGTGGCGGAGGGGACGCCAAGGAGACCTGTCAGCAGGCCCACGTGGTCCCGAGCCGGCCGGGTGGGAGCTCCGGGGAACCCCAGCCCACAGAGGTCAAGCTCCCCTCGGAGAGGAAGAAGCTGAAGGTGGAGGCGCTAAGCTGCCAGGAGCCCCCGGGAGCAGGAGGAGAGACCCCGGGGGGCCCCATGCACGCTGCCTCCCCGCCCCCTCAGAACCAGGACAGTGACCCCGGGGAAAAGCCAGGGGGGCTGCCTGGAGGCGGCGACTGCACAGCGAGGGGCAGGGCTGGGACCCTGAGGTGGGCAGGGCCTCGGGACACAGAGCCTCGGCTGCGTGCTACAGCTGCAGCCCCCGGGTGTCCCTCCCAGCTGGCCTTGCAGCCTCGGGCCCCCGGCGTCCTCGCTGCCCCAGTGGACATGGCCTTCCCCCCACAGTACCTCCTCAGGTTACCCCAGGGAGAGACCCGTCGCCCGTCGCCCATCCCCCAGAAGCCGGACCAAGGCCGGGGCCTTCTCTGCAGGAGAGGGGGACCTGAGGAACGGGCATCCTTTATGGAGTCAGGGCTGGAGGCCCCCCTGCTTCCCAGCCCAACCTCAGGCCAGGCCCCTGGTGGAGCAGACAGCTTCGGGGAGGACCCCAGCTGGTCCACGCCGTGTGACAGGAGAAAGGGGGTGCAGGGAGAGGAGAAAGGAGGCTTGGACACTGGCACCCCAGCAGCTGGGGTCCCCAGGGGGGCAGTCTCCTTCCCGTCCACGCCAACGTGTGACTCTTGGAGGAGTGGGACCCATGACACCCAACAAGCCTGCAGCAGCAGCACTTGGGCGCGAGCCAGGCCCTCTGGGGGCGTCCTCCATCCCTGGGAATCCACTGGGGAGCTGGGGGGGCCTCTCGAGAGTGCCCCGTGGGGCCCTTCTTCAGGGCCACTAGCGGGGCTCAGTGCCGGTTGCTCCCGCCAGCCCGGCCCCTCCCTCTCGGCCCTCCCACCCCCGGGCTGGCCTGAGTTGGCCTCGTGTGCGCCCGCGGAGACCCCCGGGAGCTACAGGGCCCAGGGGCCTTTCCCCTCGCTGAGGGCTGAGCCCCGGCTCACATGGTGTTGCCTGAGCCGCAGCCTCCCTCTGCCGCTGGAGCAGAAGGAAAAGGACACTTCCGTGCACCTGGCGCTGCATTTCCCTGCTGGCAGTCTCCCGGGTGAGGGTCCTGACGCCCAGCCAGCGAGCAAAGCAGTGTCTGGAAGATGGAGCAGGATAAGCCCTGGAGGAGGAGGGCAGACGCAGACACTGAAGGTAACACCCAGCTTTGTCCCAGGGCCCTGGGGGCTGAGGGAGGATGCTTGGCAGGCAGGACTTACAGCGATGGAGAGAAAGTATGAAGCCATCCTGTGTAGCATCTGCTGTCCATTATAACATCTTCTCAGCCTGCTCCCAAGGGAGAGAAAAAAGGCGCAACAAGTAAAATAAAACGAAAGAACATCATGAGAAAAGGTTTCAAAGGACAGAATGACTGTACCCAAGACTCCGGGTGAGATTTTTCATAACTAGACATAAACCTTAATGCTGAGTTTCCTGGTAGCAGAGGCAAACAGTAAAAATGAAACGCTGGTCAGGAGAGCTTATAAATCAGAAACCGTTTTTGAGAGATAGACTCCAAACAAAAACTCTTAAAAGGAGATAGTTATCATACCAGGGACTCCAGAGAAAATAGCTGCTATGGTCAGATTTAACTTACCCCTGAGTTTCCTGGAAGCAGTGGCAAAAGGGGAAAGGAGCTGGGTGCTCTAGAGAGTTCTCACTGGTCATTAAATTTATAGTCCCATCTTTTTTTTGTGGGGGGGGAGGGCCGTGCCTCGCGGCATATGGGATCTTATTTCCTGACCAGGACTCAAACCTGCACCCCCTGCATTGGAAGCACAGAGTCTTAACCGCTGGACCGCCAGGGAAGTCCCTGTAGTCCCATCTTGAGAGCGACTCCATGCATCTGGATTGTATAATTGAGGGTGTTGTCCTGCTCTGGGATGTCCTGGGCCAGGGTGACTGGAGAGGATCCTGCAGCCTCAGTTTTAACTTAATCATGTGGAACAACAGGGTCTGTGTCCCAGAGCTTGAAGGCTGTTCTCATGGTAACACTGCCTTTATCCCGAGAGTGGGGGGTTAAGAAAGAGTGTGCTGGGCCTGAGAGAGGGTGAATCCAAGGCCCGGCTTAGCCTCCTTCCTCCACAAGGCCATCAGGTACTGGGTGTGGGCATTCCTGGAGGAGGGAAAGGAGCCGGCCACGGTGTTCCCTAGACCTCCAGTTATCACCAAAGGTCTGGGCTTTTTCTTCTGTGGATCCAGCCCAGGCAGGATTCCAGAAGGTTCCGCCCAGCAATGCTCAGACCATTTGGCAATGCAGCATTTCGATGCCCGATTTCCCCAGACAGGCATCCTGTCTGCAGAGAGAGAACCCTTCTGTGTTGTTCCCACCGTGAGGGCTGTGAGCAATATGACGCCTGCGTGCCTGGTATTTTCAGCTCTCCGACCCAACAGCCCCAGGGATGCCATCCCAGGAGTGGATGTCTGAGCCGGAACGGAAGAAAGGATGGCCTCGTAGGAGGGCAAAGATGCCTCGTGGGAGCAGCAAGCAGAAACAGCTGAGGAGCCGCTCCAAAAGGTAGGGTGTGTGGCCACCTCTGTCATTTCCCCGTGTGCCCACAGTGTCAGGAGCTGCAAACTGCGATTTCAATAAACCCCCGAGGAAAACTTCACAAGGGATTCAAAAGGCATCTCTGCGTTCCAGGGAGAGAGAGACAGAGTCCTGTATAGGAACTGGGGTCTGGAGTTTCATGGTTAAAGGACTCAGTGTGTTTCCCCATCAGCCTACCGGCTATGTGTTTTTCAGTGGTGCCTTTTTTAAGGCCAGGCGTCCAGCAAATATTCGAAATAACTGAGTTGAAAACACATCCATCCAGTTTAAGTCCTGAAGAGAGAGCATGTTAATTATTTACAGCTTTTATTGCTTTTTTAATTATGCAAGTGATGCATGTCCTTTGCAGAAAAATTAGAAAATACAGATGAGTGAGGAGACGACAATAAAACATCCTAGTGATCTCACCACTCGGAGACAATCACGTTTAGGTGTATGCCCTTCGAGACTTTTCTCCGTGATCTGTGCACGTACATAATCTCCTGACTGCAAATGCAGGCTGGGGGGCAGATGGATTTTAAAACCCCTCTTTCATCGCGTCATTCTGATCGTCTCGCTCCTTTGCTCAAAACCCCTCAGGTTGCCCACTGCGTACCCTCCTCCCTCCAACACCCCGCCCCCCCCCCCCCCGCCCCGCAAAGCTTTTAGGTCCCATTTTCCCATGGTCGCCCCCCTCCCTCTCAGTGTGATGTCATATGGTCCCAGCCCTCGCCTATTCTCTATTTGACACTCCGAACCCATATCCCCAAGGCTCTCCTGCACCCGCCATCTCCCGTTCCTAGAATGCCTGGCCTTCTCCTATTGTCAGTGTTTGGTCCAGACATAGGTATTTGTCGAGAGGCCACACGAATTCCTAATGCTTGCCTACAGCTGCTCAGGCTCTCACTGGCCAGAGATGACATACCCTCTTCTGAGGCCCCTGCACCCGCTTTCACTTGTCTGCCAGGACCATGTTTCCAGGGCTGGCATCGCTGAGGGCTTGCTGTGTGCCAGGCACAGCATTTTTCTCTCGAGGAAACTGAGACACACAGAGAAGTCAGGCAACTTCCCCAAGGACCCGGATCTGAACCAGCAAACCTTACTCCAGAGCCCAAGTGCTAAACAGCAGCTTGCCCCAATGCTCCCAGCCCGTAGTGGACGTGAGAGTCACCTAGGGTTTTCTGGAGGTTTCCTGTGATGCTGGGTCAAATTCAGTGGGTCTGGGACGGGGCCTGAGATTCTGTATCTCTAACATGCTTCCCAGTGACGCTGAGGATGCTGGTCCAGTGAGCTAGCTTGGAGAGCAATGCTTTACATCACCCAGACCACATCCCGGGAGCTCAGGGATACTGGCACGTGGCTTTGCTCCCACAAAGCACTAAACTACATCTGAGTGACAGCTGGCAAGCCTGAAGTCTCCAGGCCTCAGTCAGAGTCCCGGGAGATGTGGGGAGGGGGACAGAGGTGGGGTGCCTCATCTACAGTTCCCAACACTGGAACTTGACTGTTTCAACAGACATTCGTTGTGCACCTGCTAGATGCCAGGTGTCTACATGTGGAGGCCGTTGGGGAAACATTCCCAAATAAGGCTGATGGTCCCAGGCTGGTCCTCCGAGAGGCCTGGAGATGTCTCTCCAGGATGCCTTGCAAACCCATCAGCAGCCCCGGGGCCAAACAGCCCATGTAGGAATCTTATTTGGCCGCAACATTGTTGAAAGTTTTGATGCTTAGTATCCAAATAATAAATATCAGGAGATTTCACATATAAACCTGGATTTTGGCTTCTCTTAAAATATCTGAAGCTCTGAAGACATTGGGCCTGCCTTCTTGCAGGGCAGCGGCTGGCTGGGGCTTAGCAGCAGCTATGCCTGTGGACGGTGCCTGTGCTCTGCAGCCTGCCTCAGTCCCCACTTGTCCCTAGTGTCCTTTTTTCCCTTTTTTTTTTTTTTTTTTTAGTTTTTTTTAAAAAATTGAAGTGTAGTTGATTAACAATATTGTGTTAGTTTCAGGTGTACAATACAGAGATTCATTATACACACACACATTCTTTTTCAGACTCTTTTCCCTTATAGGTTATTACAAAATATTGAGTATGGTTCCCTGTGCTCTACAGTAGGTCCTTGTTTATCTATTTTATATATGGTAGTTTGTATCTACTAATCCCAAACTCCTAATTTATCCCTCCTCCCACCACCCCCCTTTCCCCTTTGGTAACCATACGTTTGTTTTCTATGTGTGTGAGTCTGTTTCTGAGATAAGTTCATTTGTGTCATATTTTAGTTTCCACCTATAAGTGCTATCATATGGTATTTGTCTTTCTCTGTCTGACTTACTTCACTTAGCATGATAATCTCTAGGTCCATCCAGGTTGCTGCAAATGGCATTATTTCATTCTTTTTTATGGCTGAGTAGTATTCCGTTGTATTTATGTACCAAAACTTCATCCATTCATCTGTTGATGGACGTTTAGGTTGTTTCCGTGTTTTGGCTATTGTGAATAGTGCTGCTGTGAACAAAGGGGTGCGTGTATCTTTTCGAATTACTGTTTTGTCTGGACATATGCCCAGGAATGGGATTGCTGGGTCATATGGCAACTCTATTTTTATTTTTTGGGGAAGACTCCGTACTGTTTTCCGTAGTGGCTGCACCCGTGTATATTCCCATCAACAGTGTAGGAGGGTTCCCTTTTCTCCACACCCTCTCCCGCATTTATTATTCGTAGATTTTTTTTTTTTGATGATGGCTATTCTGACCGGTATGAGGTGATACCTCACTGCAGCTTTGATTTGCATTTCTCTAATAATTAGCGATGTTGAGCATTGTTTCATGTGCCTTTTGGCCACCTGTACGTCTTCTTTGGAGAAGTGTCTATTTAGATCTTCTGCCCATTTTTTTGATTGGGTTGTTTGCTTTTTTGGTGTTGAGCTGTAGGAGCTGTTTGTATGTTTTGGAGATTAATCTCTTGTTGGCTGCATCATTTGCAAATATTTTCTCACCGCCTGTAGGTTGTTCCCTAGTGTCTTACGTTTAGTCATGTAGTCTGCCTGGCCCTCATAGGCATGCGTGTTTGCAAATCTTCATCTTAACATCCGGTTTTGTGGGAGCCAAAACTCTGCCTCCCAGTCAGTGAGCTTCTCAGCAAGAGGCTGCAGGTGAAAAAGTGAGGGGGCAGAGGGACCCCAGCGTGCAAACAGGAGAGGTCAGAACCCAGGCTCGACAGCTCTGTCCTGGAGCCTCCAACTGGGTGCACTGGGGATGACGCTCTTGAAGTTTTTACATTCACCAAACTTTGACTGGTCGACCGTGATTCCTTCATCATTCGTGCCTTTATTGGCTCATGATCGTCCTTTGAGTCATTCTAACCTCAGGACCTTTGCACTTGCTGATCTATTTACCTCCACCTGCACACACCACCTCTGGCTCCTCATGGGGCTGGCTCCCCCTCATCTCAGCAAAGACGCTGGTATTGTGGCGGAGACTCACCTGACCCCTGTACCTCAGTGGTTCCCCCCTTTTTTTCTCCATCCCATCGTCTTGTTTTATTTCCTTCATAGGTTGTTGGTAGAATTCATTTTCTTGAGGCATGGAATTGATGGCAGCTTGCTTCTTAAAAGCCAACAGTGGAGGGCTTCCCTGGTGGCGCAGTGGTTGAGAGTCCGCCTGCCGATGCAGGGGACGCGGGTTCGTGACCCGGTCTGGGAAGATCCCACATGCCGCGGAGCGGCTGGGCCCGTGAGCCATGGCTGCTGAGCCTGTGTGTCCGGAGCCTGTGCTCCGCAACGGGAGAGGCCACAACAGTGAGAAGCCCGCGTACCGCAAAAAAAAAAAAAAAAAAAAAAAAATATATATATATATATATATATACACACACATATATATCACTGTTAAGAGAAAAGATATATATCTCACACTGAATTTATCATCCTTCAGTTTGATTTTTAAACTCCATATTGTGTTTTTGAAGATCTCGCCATGTTTGGTACATACAGATAAAATTCATTCATCTTAATTGCTGTAGAGTATTCTATCCCATGGAAATAACACACTGTATTTTCCATTCCCCTATTTATGGACATTTAAATCATTTCCAGTTTTTTGTGTGTGTGCTAACTTTGCAATGAACATGCTTATACGTGCCTCCTTAGACACAATGTGAGAAGTTTTCTAAGAAACATACCTAAAATGGAATTACTGGGTTATAAGATAATCACATTTTCAACTTTGCAAGTTATTACCAAATCACTCTCTGCAGTGCTTGTGTCACTGTAGGTTTCCTCCAGCTAACAGTGAGAGTTTGCCCTGCTCCCATATTCTTACTAATGTTTGTTAGGAGCAGATTTTTAATGTTTTGCCCACCCAGAATTTGTAGGATTGTGTATATATCCTAGATTTGCCTATATTCTTTGCCTGTTATATATATTGCAGATATTTTTCCAGGTCTATTATCTGACTTTTTAAGCCCATTCATTTATATTTACCCACATAATTGCAAACATCTTGCCTCTTCATTCCTTTTGGCATGTCAGATCTTCCTTCTGGGATTGTTTTCTTCTGTCTGAAGTATATTCTTTGGAATTTCTTTTAGAGAAGAAAAATCTCAGTTTTTATTAGCCTGAAAGTGCATTTATTTCACCCTTGTTGTTGAAAAATATTTTTTCTGGGTACACAGTCTCAGGTTGACAGTTATTTCCTCTCAGTCCATCAAAGCTGTTATTGCATCGTCACTTGGCTTCTGTTTTGTGGTGAGAAGTCAGCTATGAGTCTACTCATCTGTCTTTTGAAGGTCTCTTATCTCTGGCTACTTTCAAGATCTTCTTCTTTGGTGTTCCATACTTTTACTTTCATGTATCCAGGTACACGTCACTTTAATTTATTCCATTAGAAATCCACTGGGCTTCTATAATTTCTGGATTGATGTCTACCAGGAAGATTCTCAGCCATTGTTCCTTAGATGTTGCCTCCATCCCAGTCTCCCTCTTCTTTGGAACATTGAAATAATGCATCTTAGATCTGTCTTTCATGTCTCTTAACCTCTGTTTTCAACAACTTTGTCTCTCCCTGCTATAACCTAGATACTTTGTTCGGATGTTATCTTTAAAATGTTACTAATTTTCTTAATCCACCGTGTGTTTTTTTCAAAGCTCTATTGACATATATTGAATTTTAATATGCATATTGAAAGTGTGCAATATAATAAGTTTTGACATGTTCCCACCGGTGAAACCAACAACACTATCAAGATAGCAAACGTATCCGCAATGCCCACAGTTTCCATGTACCTCCTTGTAATTCTTTCCTCCTGCCCCCACCCTGCCACCCCCCCCCCAGGTAACCACCGATGTGCTTTATGTCGCTATAGAATATTTCACTTTTTCTAGAATTTTATAAAAATGGAAGCAGACAATATATACCTTCCCCCCCTTTTTTTTCGGCTGGGCGTTTTCTTCACTCCATATGATTAGTCTGAGGCTCGTCCATGTTGTGTGTATCAGTCATTTGTTCCTTTTCATTCCTGAGTAGTAAGCCATTGGGTGGATACGGCACAATTTGTTTATACAACCACTTGTTGGTAGACATTTGGCTTGTTTCAGTTTTGAGCTGTTACAAATAAAAAGTACTATAAATATTCATATACAAGTCTTTGTATGGGAATAAGCTTTAAATTCTCTTGAGTAAATACCGAAGAGTGGAACGTCTGGATCTTATATGGTAGAGGCATAATTTTTTAAGATGCTGCCAAGCTGTTTTCCAAAGCGGTTGTATCATTTTACATTTCCACGAGCAGTGTGTGACAGCTTCTGCTTCTCCACCTCCTTGCCAGCACTTAGTATGGCCATCCTTTTTCATTTTTGTCATTCTAATAGATGTCTGATGGTATTGTATTAGTTTGAATTTACATTTCCCTAATGATGATATTGACTATCTTTTCATGTGCTTATTTGTCATTTATGTATCTTTTTTGGTGGAATATCTGTTTGCATCTTTTCCCACTAAAAATGGGTTGTTAGTTTTCTTCTTATTGAATTTTGAGAGTTATTTATATATTCTGGCTATAAGTCCTTTTTCCAATATGCAAGTGGTAACTATTTCCTTCCAGTCTGTGCCTTGTTTTTTGTTGTTTTTAATTCTCTTAACAGTGTCTTTTAAAGGGCAGATATTTTAAATTTTGATGAATTCCAATTATCATTCTTTCTTTGGATTGTGCTTTTGATGTCATAACTAAAAAATCTTGGCCTAAATCATAGCCACAGAGATTTTTCTCTTAAGTTTTCTTCTGTAGCTTTATTGTTGTAGGTTTAATATTCAGACCTAGGATCAAATTTTTGTATATGGTGTGATGTATAAATCAAAGTTCTCAGTTTTGCAGGTGGATACCTAATTGTTCCAGCATGATTTGTTCATCTGTTTGTCTATTTTGATGCATATGCCGTGTTGTTTTGATGACACTGCCTGACTTGAAGGGTTACTCTAAAACTTAAATATTCAAGGCAGTGTGGTATTCACATCAAAATCGACAAATAGATCAATGAAACAGAATAAAGAATACAGAAATAGACCACACATACATGGTCAATTGATTTTTGACTAAGGTTCAAAGGAAGTTCAATGGCAAAAGTATAGTCTTTTCAACAAATTTTGCTGGACCTGGAAAGTTTCCCCACCAGGAAGCCAAGGCAATCATGAGGCTCACCTCATCTGTTCCTCTTCTCTCAGGGACCACTGCCTTCATTGCTTGGTGTCTAATGTCCTGAGAATCATTGTTTTAGACATTTGTCCATTTTTTTGGGGGGGAGGGCACATCTAGTCACTGCTGTACCATCTTGGTCAGAAGAATTCCCTGGACTAAGGCAATGGCCTCTTAATTGGTCCCCTGCTTTTACATGTCTGTCGAGTTTTAAATTTAATTCCTGACAATATTATATTTATTTTTTTTTAAGTTCCATTTGATTATTTTTCAGATCTGCCTGGTCATTTTTATAGTCTCTTGCTCTTTACTCTTCTTTTTTTAAATGGAGGTATGATTGACAAACATAAAATCTGTGTATATTTAATATATATGTCTTGACCAGTTGGAAGGTACATGTACACCCACGAAGCCATCACCACATTCAGTGGCCTACACTTTCCTAAACTTATCCATCATCTCTAGAAGTTTCTTCCCTTCCTCTTTTTTGTTTTTTGATAAGAATATTTGACATAAAATTTAAATTTTATGTAAATTTTAAATGAAAAAAATTTTAAGTATATAATACAGTATCGCTAACGATACAGTTATCGTTTAAGTATTAGATATACAGATATCGTTTAAGTATATAGATAGTATACAGATATCGTTTAAGTATATAATACAGTATCGTTAACAGTATCATTTTAAGTATATAATACAGTATCGTTAACTGTATCGTTAACGATAGTTATCGTTTACGTATTAGATATACAGATATCGTTTAAGTATATAATACAGTATCGTTAACGGTATCGTTTTAAGTATATAATACAGTATCGTTAACTATATGCACTGTGGTGTGCAGTAGATATCTAGTATTTATTCATTTTGTGGAAGCGAAACTTTGTACCCTTAGATCAACACCTTCTTGATCCTCCCTCCCTCCATCCCTGGTAACCACTATTCTGTTCTCTGTTTTGATGACATTGACTACGTTAGGTTCCTGATTTAAGTGGGATCATGTAGTATTTGTTCTGTATCTGGCTTATTTCATTTAGCATAATATTTTCCAGTTCATCCCTGTTGTAGTAAATGGCAATATTTGTCTCCTTTTTAAGACCAGTAATATCCCATTTTATGTATACACCACATTTTCTTTATCTAGTCATCGATGGATGTTTGGGTTGTTTCCATGTCTTGGCTATTGTAAATAATGCTGCAATGAACATAGGTGTGCAGTTATCTCTTCAAGATCCTGCTTTCAATTTGTTTGGGTATTTACCCAGAAGTGGGATTGCTGGGTCATAGAGGACTTCTATTTTTAAGGTTTTGAGGCACTTTCATACTGCTTTCCGTAATGGCTGCATAAATTTACATTCCTACCAACAATGTACAAGGGTCCCCTATTCTCCACATCCTCACCGACACTTACCTTTTGCCTCTTTGATGAGAGCCATTTTAAGAGGTGTGAGGTGATATCTCACTGTAGGTTTGATTTGTATTTCCCTGATGTTGAGCACCTTTTCATATACCTGTTGGCCATTCGTATGTCTTCTTTTGAGAAATATCTATTCATGTCCTTTGCCCATTTAATAATTGAGTTCTTGGGTTTTTTTCCTATTCGTTTTGCTATTCAGTTGTGTGAGTTCCTTATGTATTTTGGATATTGGTTCCCTGTCAGATATATGGTTTGCAAATATTTTCTACCATTCCCTAGGTTACCATTTCATTCTGTTGATTGTTTCCTTTGCTGTGCAGAGGCTTTTTGGTTTGATGTTGACCCACGTGTTTATTGTTGCTTTTGTGGCCTGTGCTTTTGGCATCATATCCAAGAAATCATTACCAAGGCCAGTACAAGCAGATTTTCTCTATGTTTCCTTCTAAGAGTTTTAGTTTCAGGTCTTATGTTAAGGTCTTTAATGCATTTGGAGTTGATTTTTTGTGTATGGTGTAAGACAAGGGTCTAATTTCACTGTTTTGCATGTGGAAATCCAGTTTTCCCAACACCATTTATTGAAGAGACTATCTTTTCCCCATTGTATATTCTTGTCCTCTTCCTCCCACCCCCATTGAAAATCAGTTTACAGTAAATGTGGGGCTTTATTTCTGGTCTCTTTATTCTGTTCCATTTGTTAATACATCTGTTTTTATGCCAGTACCATACTGTTTCTATTACTGTAGCTTTGTGATATATTTTAAAAACCCAGGAAGTGTGATGCCTCCTGCTTTGTTCTTCTTGCTCAAGATTGCTTCAGTTATTTGGAGTCTCTTGTGGTTCCATATGTATTTTAGGATTGTTTTTTCTATTTATGTAAACTGTACTCTTATTTTCAACCTTTTAAAAAGACACACTAAATATTTTGCATCTGATAATGCCAACACAGGAAGTCTTGGCATGTCTGACTCTGTTTTATATATGAGCTCTCACTTATGGTATCTTGTTTCCTTGTTTGTTTTTGGATATTTGATGGTGAGCTGAGACTTTTGCAACTTTGTGGTGGGTTTCTCCAGTAATGATTTGTTTTGCTTCCGCTAGGTGCCTGGGGGCACACAGTGAGCACTACTTTAAATAAGGTTCTTGGTGGTAGGTTTCTCCATGTCACAGGGTAGTGTGAATTCAGATTGCAAACCCATGAGAAGACTGTCTTATTGTTATGAAATTAACAGGAGAGACTTTTGCCCCCTCCACTCAGTGATAAGATTGGAATTAAAAAATATATATATTCTCTGGGCAGGTGGTGGGGGTAGGATGTATTATCCCTAATTAACCCATATATTGAGGGTATAGCCTCTGAGGTCTCAGTTTTCTGCAGGAGTAGAGGTTGGATCTTCCACCTGACTCACAGGGTAGATTCTGGGTTTGAATCATGCATGCTGAACCCCACCAGACAATGGAAATGGAAGAGCAGGATCGTGGAAACAAAAGGGCAAGCTCACCTGGTTTGGCAAATGCCCTCAAAATGAAATCACTCTCACTTTTTTCCACTTGGTTTTTAACTTTTAAATATATCTTACCTTTTAATCAGAACACCAATGCGTTTAAATATAAATTGTAAACATTTTTATATTTAACCTACATTTTTCGTTGGTTTCAGTATAAGGGTAAATATGGGGGTAGTCAACCAAAGTAACCAGTTCACTGTACTGTTAGAAATGGGCTTCTTATTTTCTAACCTTGCTTATGCTTCTTTGCTCATCAAGAAATTGCATAATTTGATGTAGTCAGATGGAGTTACCTTTTCCTTTACGATTATTATTTTTTGTTCTTGTCCAAGAAATTTTTCCTTGTCTCAAGCCCCCAATGTCACAAATACAAAAAGATAGTCCCTTATGTTCTTTCTCTCTATATATTAATGCAAAGAAGGATTTATTTTTATTTTTGTTTATATAGAAAACAGTGGACCTTGGGTCAAGGTTGGCTCTTGGCTTGTTTCTGTATGCCCTGTGTACGTCCTGTATACCTGTATGTGAGGTAGGCATGATTTTTACATTTTAAAAAGAATGTGTATATGTATACTGGATTGGCCAAAAAGTTCATTCAGGTTCGTCTGTAAGATGGTACCAAAAACCCGAACGAACTTTATGGCCACCCCAATACATACATACATACACACACACACACACACACACACACACACACACATGTGTATATATATGTATATGAAAAATGTGTGGCAGAGATTGTATGTGGCTTGTAGAGTCTAAAATATTTATTACCTGGACCTTTATATAAAAAGCTTATAGACCCCTGGCCCAATCCCCTTTTTTCACTTATTTGCTGTATTTTAACTTCCCGTTCGTACCTGAAGTTTATTTCAGGGCCCTCCCTTGTGTATCATTCGACTCTTTGTTGCCAGCTCCAAACACCACACTGTAATGAAAATGGGTGTTGTCATTAATGAAAGCACATGAGTTAAAGGAGAGGGATTAGAAAAGACAGGGTCCATTTTCAGAGTGGAAATGGGAAAATGTAGAAAATTCATACTTGGACACCTAATTGCCCTGACATTAACTAGAGGCATAGAGATTCAGAGCATTCATTAACAATGTCTCGGCCGTGCCCAGAGCAGGCACTGGACCATGGAATTGAATTTTACTGATTAATTTGTAACTGTGTACAGTGCTGTACGAAGCATGAAACGCTCAGAGACTTGTTCTACGGAGCTCCTGACGACGAACAAGGAATTATGAAGCCCCAGGTGAATCGGGATGAGTGGAGAGGAGGTTGGAGGTTATATGGGTGAAGGGTGCTTTGCAAACCCTAAAATGTAGCTTCGTCACAGAAGGGGAGAGCACAGGAGAACGCACAGAGGATGGAAACCTCTCGATTGATGGTGTTTTTCCTTATAAAGCAGATGTTTATAGTTTGAGCCTGTGTCTGCTCACTTTTTACTCATTCAGTGAGGTAACTCTGAGGTGAGATGGAGACGCAGACCTAGGGACGAGGTGGCCGCCACTCCTCATGGCTGAGACCCTCTGTGACGTGCTCCATGGCACCAGAGTTTGACCCCAGTCTCAAGTCCGGTTTGGTGGGATGCTGAGGGTCTGCTATACCTCCACTCCACTTCTCTTTGCTTTGTTACTCCCCGTGGGATCAAGAGAGGAAAGTGAGGAGGATAATATGACACACCACATACTCCTTCCCCAGGATGAGCGTGTGTCAGGCAGGCCACGCAAACCTGCAAGTCTGCCTCCTTGGATGTACCTTCCAAGACCTGGCTGATAAAAGGGACAGTGGGCATGGGGGTCAGGGCGGGATTGGAGTAGGCAGGGTGGTCAGTGGCTGTCAACCGGCATCAAGATACATGACAGACCTCACCCTGCCTCCTTTTGTGAGCTTCCCACTGGACTCCAGGCAAAGCTGGTGTCCCCTGTGCTCTTGACCTTGGTCCACCAGTCATCAGTGCCCCGGCTGGAGCTAACCTGGGGTAAGAAAGCTTTCTTCTGATTGGTCTTCCATGAGGTCTATAAACAAAGATATTGTGCTGTTCTTACGTAAGTGCTGATAATGTCGGCTCTTACAGGAAGATCTACAGAGAGAGAGACCAAGAGAGCAGAGGGTGTGTCAAGCATGAGTTGGATTTAAAGTCTAGCCCTTAAATAGCAGCTTATTAAAACAAAATGTAAAGCACTGTACAAGAGAGCTAAAAGCAGAGAATTAGACATGAATACAAAAATCTAGACTGATCTTCAAAACATAGCCTTGAGTAAAAATAAAGTGAGAATAAGAATGGCTCTGTGGCACAATGTCACGCACAAAAGCGACACTACATATTCATAAGCATACATGCATATTTAAGGAGGTTTGGCAAACATGCCCGAGTGCTTCTGGGGGAAATAGGCGGATGGGAGTGAGAAGAAGAGAAGCAGGGGTGACACTCTAACCTTGCATCTGAGGTTGGGCTGCCTAGAAGCAGAGCCTGAGACGGGGATTCTTGTACAAGAGATTTACGCAGGGAGGGCTCTCAGGAGGCGTGTAAGGGATGACGGAAGCAGACAAGGGCGACGGAAGAACTCAGCAAAGATGCGGGCTTGGGTGTCCAGTCGCGCCTGATCCCACAGGGAGCTCTGGAGTGTGAAGTGCATCCCAGAGATGGTCCCGCTCAGAGGCAAAGGGACTGGGCTCTCACACCCTGTGACAGTCAGTCGATGGCTAAGGGCCCTTCGTGGGGGGTGTGCACACTCCCCCAGGCCTTCCAGGCAAGCTGGCTCCCACTGGCCTAGGGCAGCCCTCTTGAGAAGGTGGTAAGTGTGCGTCCCAGCAGCCGGCCCCAGACGAGCAGCCCGGTGAAGGCGGTGGAGACAGGCACTAATGGCATCTGCTGAACCGCGAGGGGCCTTGCAGGACGGGTGATGGCGAGCTTGCATGACCTGCCCCACCGTGGCTGTCCGTTCCCAGAGTGATGCTGCTCTAGGAGGGGCTGCACGCAGAATGTGCTGGAGAACACAGGAGGGAAAAAAGGAGACCCTGCCCATGACTAAACAAAAATTGCTTTGAAGACAATGCCAAGATCCACTTGGGCTCCCCCCAAGGCCGAAAGGGTCCAAATTCTGTCTTAATGAGATCTGAATCCAGAGGCTGGAGCGCCCTCAGCAGTCTCCTCGTTGTTTTCATTGAGCGCAGTTCCTCGCTTTTGTCCGTTTTCCAAAAGCAAACCTCCCTGCAGTTCAAACTGTGCCATTCTTAACACCTGCCAGCTTGTAGGCAGTCACCCACTGACTGGGGGCAAAGGTGACCCACGGCACACAGGGGAAGAATGCTCCCACACCTCCCACCTTCCTTCCTGCCTTTGTCTCTGTACTTGGAAATCACTCTCCCCCGGCCCAGCAGGAGCCCTGACTGGTTCAGGGATTTGTGATTAGCAGAACAGCAGCCCTGTTGCTCTCCACCTGGGCTCAGATAGTCTTTCAGGAACCTGGGGTCTTGACAAGCAGGGATGAGTTGCTTCAAAGAACCAGGAAGGCACCCCTGGGGAGTGACAGCTCCTGCCCAGGGCCCAGGAGGCCATAGTGCCTGTAAGTGGAGCCTCTCCCACACATGAAAAAGATGAAGAAAAAGTCGCTTTTTCTTTGTTGCTGCTATGAAAATGAGCGCCCAAGAGGATACGGAATTCTGCAGATCTTACTTAAATTAAATTCTGCAAGCAGCCCTGATTATTAGGGGACGGCGGCTGGATGTTGGCGGCAGCTCAGACAAATGAGAAAGAAAAATGGCCAAGCAGGTTACCTCACCTTCCTCCCCAGCCTGGTGGCTCTAAAGAGCATCATCGAGGGAACAGAATTCTTGTAAACTGAGGCTTGCAAAGGGAAGGGAGTCCCTGTGGCTCAACCAGGCAGCTAGAAGCGGTGCAAAGATCTTTCCAAAGAGCTGAGCACTGATAATGGTCAAAATGGTTCAGGGACTCCAGTGAAGAGTTTAGCTCCCACCTGGCTCCAGGGCTTCGAGTCTTAGGGCATATTGCAGGCGTTCTGCCTCTCAGTTCTTTCAGCTGCCAAGTGGGGCGCTAGACCAGCTTGCTGGTCTGCTTTTGGCTGCACGTTCTTATTGGTAAAAAATTTTTAGCCTGCACCCTAAGAAATGCACAACTGTTCATTTACCAGTTATCCATCTGTTCTACTCCCCTAATGTATTATGTACATTATAAAGGGCCTGCAACAATAGATATAAGAAAGTCTAGATAAAAATAACTGTAGATAGAAGCTCAGTATTTTTTTTTAATTTATTTGATTGAAGTATAGTTGATTTACAGTGTTGTGTTAATTTCTGCTGTACAGCAAAGTGATTCAGTTATACGTACATATATATATATATATATATATATATATATACACATTCTTTTCCATTATGGTTTATCCCAGGATATTGAATATAGTTCCCTGTGCTATACAGTAGGACCTTGTTATTTATCCATTCTATATATAATAGTTTGCATATGCTAATCCCAAACTCCCGATCCATTTCTCTCCGCTCCCCCCACTTGGCAACCACACATCTGTTCTCTATGTATGTGAGCCCGTTTCTGTGTTGTAGTTAAGTTCATTTGTGTCATATTTTAGATTCCACATGTAAGTGGTATCGTACGGTATTTGTCTTCTCTTTCTGACTTACTTCATTTAGTATGATAATGTCTAGGTCTCATGTTGCTGCAAATGACATTATTTCATTATTTTCTTATGGCTGAGTAGTATTCCGTTGTATATATATACCACATCTTCTTTATCCATTCATCTGTCAATGGACATTTAGGTTGTTTCCATGTCTTGGCTATTGTGAATAATGCTGCTATGAACATAGGAGTGCTTGTATCTTTTTGAATTATAGTTTTGTCTGGATATATCCCCAGGAGTGGGATAGCTGGATCATATGACAACTCTATGCTTAGTTTTTAGAGGAACCTCCATACTGTTTTCCACAGTGGCTGTACCAATATACATTTCCATCAACAGTGTAGGAGGGTTCCCATTTCTCCACGCCCTCTCCAGCATTTGTTATTTGTAGAATTTTTAATGATGGCATTCTGATGGTGTGAGGTGCTACCTCATTGTAGTTTGTTTGTTTGTTTTTTATTTAAACTAACATAGCATTGTAAAGCAATTAAACTCCAATAAAGATGTTAAAAAAAAAACCCAAACATTAACCATAAAATAAGCACCAGTTGGTTTTGAATAGCTGTATAGGCCTGCCCAGATGTAGAGGGCAATGTTGATAGTTTCCTTAAAAATTATTTTTATTTTTATTTTTTAGGATTATTTAGAAGCCTTTGGCTTGTCATGTTGCTTTGATAGATACCAGATTTTGCACAAATTAAGAAACCATAAATGCATGTCTTACATGTTTTGTTGTAAGTGATATGTAGGATGTTTGTCATTTAAATAGCAGTTTAGAGTTATGATTACAATAATTCCTACCATAAGGAATAACTGTCTAAGCAGTTCCCATAGACCATAGACACCATGTCACATATTCGGGTCTTTCTACCTTTGTCTTCCTCCCTCCCTCTGTCCTTTCTTTTGGGGTTATTAAAAACAAACACACAAAAGACATTCATTAAGGGTCCTGAGCTGGGTGCTCAGTATTTAGACTTAACCTCAGTCATTTTAGACGAGACTTCCCAGTTGTGGAGCTCACTTTCACATGTGTTCCTTGCTGGCCATTTCCAGCAGCAAGACGGGAGGCCTCAGGAAGCCATCCTGTGATTAAGAAGCCTTGGCTCAGTTGTGACTTCTGGTTACAATCACAAGCCCTCTGCATTTCTGGAAGTGGCTCTGATGGGCAGGGGTTGCTGGAAGGTCTCTCTCTAAGCCTTTCTGGGGGATCATCAATGGATCCACTAGGAATAAACACTTCATCATTGGTGGTAAGACTTCAGGTGATCAGAAAATGGTCAGATTCTGTTACAGGAGATTTCCTTTTATGATATATAGGAACAATATCATAAAATTGTATCACAAAATTGAATTGGTAATCTCAACATTCTGGTGGAACCCTGGTCTTCAACAGATTCTTCACTTGTCTTTAAATCAACTCTACAATACCAGCTTTTATCTAGTATTTTCATGGGTAGCCAAGCTTGACTTTGAATATATTTACTGGTCTTTTGGTTTTTACGTGTATCTTTACTATTTCCTTATTAGAAGGGAATACTTTATTTTTGTTTCTTTTTTTTTAAGGTTTAATTTTATTAGGAAGATTAAAGATTTTGTATCTTAGAAAGCAGTATCAAAACCATTTATTATCTGAAGTGAAATATGAATGATTAACTTCTTTCATAAAATCAATAAAATGGAATCGACTGAAAAAATCAATGTACTTTGTAAATATGTCTTTTAAAGTATTTTTTTTTAACATCTTTATTGGAGTATAATTGCTTTACAATGGTATGTTAGTTTCTGCTTTACAACAAAATGAATCAGTTATATATATACATATGTTCCCATATCTCTTCCCTCTCGCGTCTCCCTCCCTCCCACCCTCCCTATCCCACCCCTCCAGGCGGTCACAAAGCACCGAGCTGATCTCCCTGTGCTATGCAGCTGCTTCCCACTAGCTATCTACCTTACGTTTGGTAGTGTATATATGTCCATGCCTCTCTCTCGCTTTGTCACACCTTCCCCTTCCCCCTCTCCATATCCTCAAGTCCATTCTCTAGTAGGTCTGTGTCTTTATTCCTGTTTTACCCCTAGGTTCTTCATGACATTTTTTTTCTTAAATTCCATATATATGTGTTAGCATACGGTATTTGTCTCTCTCTTTCTGACTTACTTCACTCTGTATGACAGACTCTAGGTCTATCCACCTCAATACAAATAGCTCAATTTCGTTTCTTTTTATGGCTGAGTAATATTCCATTGTATATATGTGCCACATCTTCTTTATACATTCATCCGATCATGGACACTTAGGTTGTTTCCATCTCCGGGCTATTGTAAATAGAGCTGCAATGAACATTTTGGTACCTGACTCTTTTTGAATTATGGTTTTCTCAGGGTATATGCCCAGTAGTGGGATTGCTGGGTCATATGGTAGTTCTATTTGTAGTTTTTTAAGGAACCTCCATACTGTTCTCCATAGTGGCTGTATCAATTTACATTCCCACCAACAGTGCAAGAGGGTTCCCTTTTCTCCACACCCTCTCCAGCATTTATTGTTTCTAGATTTTTTGATGATGGCCATTCTGACTGGTGTGAGATGATATCTCATTGTAGTTTTGATTTGCATTTCTCTAATGATTAGTGATGTTGAGCATTCTTTCCTGTGTTTGTTGGCAGTCTGTATATCTTCTTTGGAGAAATGTCGATTTAGGTCTTCTGCCCATTTTTGGATTGGGTTGTTTGTTTTTTTGTTATTGAGCTGCATGAGCTGCTTATAAATTTTGGAGATTAATCCTTTGTCAGTTGCTTCATTTGCAAATATTTTCTCCCATTCTGAGGGTTGTCTTTTGGTCTTGTTTATGGTTTCCTTTGCTGTGCAAAAGCTTTGAAGTTTCATTAGGTCCCATTTGTTTATTTTTGTTTTTATTTCCATTTCTCTAGGAGGTGGGTCAAAAAGGATCTTGTGATTTATGTCATAGAGTGTCCTGCCTATGTTTTCCTCTAAGAGTTTGACAGTTTCTGGCCTTACACTTAGGTCTTTAATCCATTTGGAGCTTATTTTTGTGTATGGTGTTAGGGAGTGATCTAATCTCATACTTTTACATGTACCTGTCCAGTTTTCCCAGCACCACTTATTGAAGAGGCTGTCCTTTCTCCACTGTACATTCCTGCCTCCTTTATCAAAGACAAGGTGACCATATGTGCGTGGGTTTATCTCTGGGCTTTCTATCCTGTTCCATTGATCTATCTTTCTGTTTTTGTGCCAGTACCATACTGTCTTGATTACTGTAGCTTTGTAGTATAGTCTGAAGTCAGGGAGCCTGATTCTTCCAGCTCTGTTTTTCATTCTCAAGATTGCTTTGGCTATTTGGGATCTTTTGTGTTTCCATACAAATTGTGAAATTTTTTGTTCTAGTTCTGTGAAAAATGCCAGTGGTAGTTTGATAGGGATTGCGTTGACTCTGTAGATTGCTTTGGGTAGTAGAGTCATTTCCACAGTGTTGATTCTTCCAATCCAAGAACATGGTATATCTCTCCATCTATCTGTATCATCTTTAATTTCTTTCATCAGTGTCTTATAACTTTCTGCATACAGGTCTTTTGTCTCCTTAGGTAGGTTTATTCCTAGATATTTTATTCTTTTTGTTGCAATGGTAAATGGGAGTGTTTTCTTGATTTCACTTTCAGATTTTTCATCATTAGTGTATAGGAATGCCAGAGATTTCTGTGCATTAATTTTGTATCCTGCTACTTTACCAAATTCATTGATTAGCTCTAGTAGTTTTCTGGTAGCATCTTTAGGATTCTTTATGTATAGTATCATGTCATCTGCAAACAGTGACAGCTTTACTTCTTTTCTGACGTGGATTCCTTTTATTGCCTTTTCTTCTCTGATTGCTGTGGCTAAAACTTCCAAAACTCTGTTGAATAAGAGTGGTGAGAGTGGGCAACCTTGTCTTGTTCCTGATCTTAGTGGAAATGCTTTCAGTTTTTCACCATTGAGGACGATGCTGGCTGTGGGTCTGTCATATATGGCCTTTATTATGTTGAGGAAAGTTCCCCCTATGCCTACTTTCTGCAGGGTTTTTATCATAAATGGATGTTGAATTTTGTCGAAAGCTTTCTCCGCATCTATTGAGATGATCATATGGTTTTTCTCCTTCAATTTGTTAATATGGTGTATCACGTTGATTGATTTGCGTATATTGAAGAATCCTTGCATTCCTGGAATAAACCCCACTTGATCATGGTGTATGATCCTTTTAATGTGCTGTTGGATTTTGTTTGCTAGTATTTTGTTCAGGATTCTTACATCTATGTTCATCAGTGATATTGGCCTGTAGTTTTCTTTCTTTGTGACATCCTTGTCTGGTTTTGGTATCACGGTGATGGCGGCCTTGTAGAATGAGTTTGGGAGTGTTCCTCCCTCTGCTATATTTTGGAAGAGTTTGAGAAGGATAGGTGTTATCTCTTCTCTAAATGTTTGATAGAATTCGCCTGTGGTCCTGGGCTTTTGTTTGTTGGAAGATTTTTAATCACAGTTTCAATTTCAGTGCTTGTGATTGGTCTGTTCATATTTTCTATTTCTTCCTGATTCAGTCTTGGCAGGTTGTGCCTTTCTAAGAATTTGTCCATTTCTTCCAGGTTGTCCATTTTATTGGCATAGAGTTGCCTGTAGTAATCTCTCATGATCTTTTGTGTTTCTGCAGTGTCAGTTGTTACTTCTCCCTTTTCATTTCTAATTCTATTGACTTGAGTCTTCTCCCTTTTTTTCTTGATGAGTCTGGCTAATGGTTTATCAATTTTGTTTATCTTCTCAAAGAACCAGCTTTTAGTTTTATGGATCTTTGCTATCGTTTCCTTCATTTCTTTTTCTTTATTTCTGATCTGATCTTTATGATTTCTTTCCTTCTGCTAACTTTGGGGTTTTTTTGTTCTTCTTTCTCTAATTGCTTTAGGTGCAAGGTTAGGTTGTTTATTCGAGATGTTTCCTGTTCTTATCTGTTTCTTAAGGTAGGATTGTATTGCTATAAACTTCCCTCTTAGAACTGCTTTTGCTGCATCCCATAGATTTTGGGTCGTTGTGTCTCCATTGTCATTTGTTTCTAGGTATTTTTAAATTTCCTCTTTGATTTCTTCAGTGATCACTTCGTTATTAAGTAGTGTATTGTTTAGCCTCCATGTGTTTGTATTTTTTTACAGATCTTTTCCTGTAATTGATATCTAGACTCATAGCATTGTGGTCGGAAAAGATACTTGATACAATTTCAATTTTCTTAAATTTACCAAGGCTTGATTTGTGACCCAGGATATGATGTATCCTGGAGAATGTTCCATGAGCACTAGAGAAAAATGTGTATTCTGTTGTTTTTGGATGGAATGTCCTATAAATATCAATTAAGTCCATCTTGTTTAATGTATCATTTAAAGCTTGTGTTTCCTTATTTATTTTCATTTTCGATGATCTGTCCATTGGTCAAAGTGGGGTGTTAAAGTCCCCTACTACGAATGTGTTACTGTGGATTTCCCCTTTTATGGCTGTTAGTATTTGCCTTATGTATTGAGGTGCTCCTATGTTGGGTGCATAAATATTTACAATTGTTATATCTTCTTCGTGGATCGATCCCTTGATCACTATGTAGTGTCCTTCTTTGTCTCTTCTAATAGTCTTTATTTTAAAGTCTATTTTGTCTGATATGAGAATTGCTACTTCAGCTTTCTTTTGGTTTCTATTTGCATGAAATATCTTTTTCCATCTCCTTACTTTCAGTCTGTATGTGTCTCTAGGTCTGAAGTGGGTCTCTTGTAGACAGCAAATATGTGGGTCTTGTTTCTGTATCCATTCAGCCAATCTGTGTCTTTTGGTGGGAGCATTTAGTCCATTTACATTTAAGGTAATTATTGATATGTATGTTCCTATTCCCATTTTCTTAATTGTTGTGGGTTCATTATTTGTAATTGTTGTAGGTCTTTTCCTTCTCTTGTGTTTCTTGCCTAGACAAGTTCCTTTAGCAGTTGTTGTAGAGCTGGTTTTGTGGTGCTGAACTCTCTCAGCTTTTGCTTGTCTGTAACGGCTTTAATTTCTCCATCAAATCTGAATGAGATCCTTGCTGGGTACAGTAATCTTGGTAGCAGGTTTTTCTCCTTCATCACTTTTAATATGTCCTGCCAGTCCCTTCTGGCTTGCAGAGTTTCTGCTGAAAGATCAGCTGTTTACCTTATGGGGATTCCCTTATGTGTTATTTGTTGTTTTTCCCTTGCTGCTTTTAATATGTTCTCTTTGTATTTAATTTTTGACAGTTTGATTAATATGTGTCTTGGCGTGTTTCTCCTTGGATTTATCCTGTATGGGACTCTCTGTGCTTCCTGGACTTGATTAACTATTTCCTTTCCCATATTAGGGAAGTTTTCAACTATAATCTCTTCAAATATTTTCTCAGTCCCTTTCTTTTTCTCTTCTTCTTCTGGAACCCCTATAATTCAAATGTTGGTGCGTTTAATGTTGTCCCAGAGGTCTCTGAGACTGTCCTCAGTTCTTTGCATTCTTTTCTCTTTATTCTGCTCTGCAGTAGTTATTTCCAGTCTTTTATCTTCCAGGTCACTTATCCGTTCTTCTGCCTCAGTTATTCTGCTATTGATCCCATCTAGAGTATTTTTCATTTCATTTATTGTGTTGTTCATTGTTGTTTGTTTCATCTTTAGTTCTTCTAAGTCCTTGTTAAATGTTTCTTGCATTTTGTCTATTCTATTTCCAAGATTTTGGATCATCTTTACTATCATTATTCTGAATTCTTTTTCAGGTAGACTGCCCATTTCCTCTTCATTTGTTAGGTCTGGTGGGTTTTTATCTTGCTCCTTCATCTGCTGTGTGTTTTTCTGTCTTCTCATTTTGCTTATCTTACTGTGTTTGGGGTCTCCTTTTTGCAGGCTGCAGGTTCGTAGTTCCCGTTGTTTTTGGTGTCTGTCCCCAGTGGCTAAAGTTGGTTCAGTGGGTTGTGTAGGCTTCCTGGTGGAGGAGACTAGTGCCTGTGTTCTGGTGGATGAGGCTGGATCTTGTCTTTCTGGTGGGCAGGTCCACGTCTGGTGGTGTGTTTTGGGGTGTCTGTGGACTTATTATGATTTAGGGCAGCCTCTCTGCTAATGGGTGGGGTTGTGTTCCTGTCTTGCTAGTTGTTTGGCATAGGATGTCCAGCACTGTAGCTTGCTGGTCGTTGAGTGAAGCTGGGTGCTGGTGTTGAGATGGAGATCTCTGGGAGATTTTCACCGTTTGATATGTGGAGCTGGGAGGTCTCTTGTGGAACAGTGTCCTGAAGTTGGCTCTCCCACCTCAGAGGCACAGCACTGACTCCTGGCTGCAGCTCCAAGAGCCTTTCATCCACACGGCTCAGAAGAAAAGGGAAAAAAAGTAGAAAGAAAGAATTATTAGAAGTAGAAAGAAAGAAAGGAAGGAGGGAAGGAAGGAAGGAAAAAGAGAAAGAAAGAAGATAAAGTAAAATAAAATAAGATAAAATATAATAAAGTTATTAAAATAAAAAATAATTATTAAGAGAAAAAAAAAACGGACGAATAGAACCATAGGACAAATGGTGGAAGCAAAGCTATACAGACAAAATCTCACACAGAAGCATACACATACACACTCACAAAAAGAGGAAAAGGGGAAAAAAATCATAAATCTTGCTCCAAAGTCCACCTCCTTAATTTGGGATGATCCGTTGTCTATTCAGGTGTTCCACAGATGCAGGTACATCAAGTTGATTGTGGAGCTTTAATCCGCTGCTCCTGAGGCTGCTGGGAGAGATTTCCCTTTCTCTTCTTTGTTCTCACAGCTCCCGGGGCTCAGCTTTGGATTGGGCCCCGCCTGTGCGTGTAGGTCGCTGGAGGGCGTCTGTTCTTCGCTGAGACAGGACTGGGTTAAAGGAGCCGCTGATTCGGGGGCTCTGGCTCACTCAGGCCGGGGGAGGGAGGGGCACGGAGGCGGGGCGGGCCTGCGGCGGCAGAGGCCGGCGTGACGTTGCACCAGCGTGAGGGGCCGGGCCGGCGTGACGTTGCACCAGCCTGAGGGGGCGCCGTGCGTAGCTGGGGAAGTTGTCCCTGGATCCTGGGACCCTGGCGGTGGCGGGCTGCACAGGCTCCCCGGAAGGGGGGCGTGGACAGTGACCTGTGCTCGCACACAGGCTTCTTGGTGGCGGCAGCAGCAGCCTTAGCGTCTCCTGCCCGTCTCTGGGGTCCGCGCTTTTAGCCGCGGCTCGTGCCCGTCTCTGGAGCTCCTTTAAGCGGCGCTCTTAATCCCCGCTCCTCGCGCACCAGGAAACAAAGAGGGAAGAAAAAGTCTCTTGCCTCTTCGGCAGCTCCAGACTTTTTTTCGGACTCCCTCCCGGCCAGCCGCGGCGCACTAGCCCCCTGCAGGCTGTGTTCACGCCGCCAACCCCAGTCCTCTCCCTGTGCTCCCACCGAAGCCCGAGCCTCAGCTCCCAGCCCCGGCCGCCCCGGCGCGGGAGCAGACAAGCCTCTCGTCCTGGTGAGTGCCGGTCGGCACCGATCCTCTGTGCGGGAATCTCCCCTCTTTTCCCTCCGCACCCCTGTGGCTGTGCTCTCCTCCGCGGCGCCGAAGCTTTCCCCTCTGTTTATTCTTTTCTCTTTTTCCCTATCCAAGTACGTGGGGGGTTTCTTGCCTTTTGGGAGGTCTGAGGTCTTCTGCCAGCGTTCAGTAGGTGTTCTGTAGGAGTTGTTCCACGTGTAGATGTATTTCTGGTGTATCTGTGGGGAGAAAGGTGATCCCCGCGTTTTACCCTTCCGCCATCCTCCCGGAAGTCTCACATTGTAGTTTTGATTAGCATTTCTCTAATAGTGATGCTGAGAAGCTCACTCTTTTCTTTCTCTACCCTTGTCGTGCCCTCACCCCTGGGATGTGAAGGCTCTGTTTTAGAGATTATTATTTTTTTTTGAATGTTTATTTCACCTTTTATTTATTTAACATCTTTATTGGAGTATAATTGCTTTACGATGGTGTGTTAGTTTCTGCTGTACAACAAAGTGAATCAGCTGTACGTATACATATGTCCCCATCTCCCCTCCCTCTTGCGTCTCCCTCCGTCCCACCCTCCCTATCCCACCCCTGTAGGTGGTCACAAGCCCGGAGCTGGTCTCCCTGTGCTATGCGGCTGCTTCCCACTAGCTTTCTATTTTACATAGACCAGATGATCTGGAAGAGCTTCTCTAGGGGTAGCATGTGTGATGCCCGTTTTTTCAGAGGAGATGCTTTGGGCCTGACCTGTCCAATAACGGTAGGCATTAGCCATCAGTGGCTCTTTAAACTCATTAAAATGAAATTGAATGTAAAGCTCAGTTCCTCGGACACATGAACTACATTTCACTCACTCTAGAGCTGCCTGTGGTTAGTGGCCACCGTATTGGTCCATGCAGGTTATAGAAGACGCCCATCACTGTGGAAAGTTCTACTGGACAGCCTGTTAACTAGTAAGTAGTCAAGACCATATAATTCAGTATTTAATTACAGCAACTGACCTTTATTAAGCGCTTGTTGTGTGCTAAGTGGTGTGGGAAGCATTTTCTAGGCACTATCTCATTTCATCCCTACAATGGCCGCCTGAGTTGCGTCCTGTTTTCATCCCCACGTCCTGGCGGGAGAATGAGGATTGGAGGGAAAAGGGGTTCCTGACAGCTGATGAGCTGCCTGGACCTCACGTCCCTGTGTTCTCCCAGGCTTCCCACACGGACCTGGATTTTATCCTCTGGGCATATCCTGTCTTGGATTTTTGTGCCTGTGAGCTCCCGGACACCCTCTCAAGGCTGATCACTGCACATGTGCTTCTCGTCCCCCAGGTACAAAGGGAATTTCTTGCAAAGTCGTTTCCAGCTGAGAGCCAGCAGACTGAGGAAGCCACACTGGGTGCTGAGAAAAGACGGCCGTTCACCCCCATCCGAGGGGCCGGCCCCACGCAGGACCTGCGGGCAGGCTTCTTCCGAAACGGCAGGTAAGGCTCTCCTTGGAGGTGCATCCAAACCGGGCACCAGGCTGCTGGGCTATGAAATGAGCAGAGCAGCCATCCTTGCTGTCCGGAGCCTGAAGTCCAGCAGGAAGCTGGATGCGTGGGGGGTGATGTGGGACAGTCGAGACCCTAAGCTAGGGGAGAGGGTCCTGGGGGAGGATATGGAGAATCCAGTACTGAGAAGACAACAAACGTCTTCAAGTACTGGCCACGGATGCTCAGCCCTGTCCAAGTACAGATTCCCTCCAGGACCTGGAAAACCTGAATTGGAGCTCTGGGTGCCTCTACTTTTCCCCATCATTAAAGAGGAAGTTCACTGGGTTCTTTCCACAGGGCCATTGTGAGGCTAAAATGGGTCAGTGGATGGGCTTTTGAATGAATGTGAGATAGAAGAATAGGGAGGAGTTACGATGTGAGAGCTGCAGGGAACATGCTTCCACGGGAGGTGGTAAGCGGGGCCCTCTCCATCATTCTCGGAAACAAACAAAGGATGAACTAATGGAGGCTGCTTCCTGGAAAAGGGCTATTTTAAGGTGCAGTCACTGGGCAACGAGGGCAAATCGCGTAACTTCTCTGGCCCACAATTTCCCTCCCTTCCTCCCATCTGCCTGGCAGTCATGAGCCCAGCCTTAGCCTTGCTGGCAGTGTGTTGACTGGGGAAGATGGAGACCATATTTGAGAAGGTGGCTGGTCCCATCTGGCCAGTGGTGACTGAATTACCACCCTTTTGTGGCTGATTGCTGTTTGTTTGGCTCAAGGGCTGACCCTGGGCTCTGCCTGCTGGCTGCGGTTTTGGTCCCTGGAGACAGTTGGCTGGGGCCCCTCCCCCTCCCCCTCTGTGTGGCTCCAGTGCCCCCTGCGGGCAGATGGTGCTTCCATGCTGCCCCTCGACCCCCCACCTCCAACCCCGACGCCCTCTCTGGTAGGCAGGCAAGGACGAGGATTAGTCTTTTTCTCAGTGAGAGTTTAAATCAAGGTAGGTATTTGCTCAACTGGTTGGCCAGTTGTGGAAGGCAAAAGCATGGTCTTTTTATGGAACGTCAAGGGTTAAGACCTCATGGGGGGAGGCTGAGTGGGTGTAGACAAAAGTGCAATCAGGGCACCCGGCTTTGCCCTTTCTTCATTTTCTGTGGCTCAATCACCTTGAACTCCACTGCTTTCCTCCTGGTCAGATAGATACAGCCAATGGAACTGCCCATTGGGGTGTTCATGGGCGATACCACCTCCACAGCAGAACCCACCAGAACCCACCAGAACTCTGTCACTTGTCCCTAATGGCAGTGCTTTCCCACCAGCTCTCTTCCCAGCACCATAAATAGAGCTGAATCAAGCTGCTCCTGGAAACTCCCATCAGCTTCCATGTTTCCATTGCTAAGCTCCGTGCTAGAAACTGAAGGGAAAAGACGACAGTCCCTGCTCCGGATAAATGTGGTTCAGGGTGAAGACAGACAGACAGGCTTCCTGTCCATCCTTTGCTCAAATCACATGGGGAATGACACTGGCGGGTCAGTGAGCTCCCTCCTGGGAATCTTATGTCTGTGCAGCGAGGCCGTTGATGGAGGTCTTGCCCACCCAATGGCTCAGTGTGAGGATAGAGCGAGCTCGTGTGTGGCAGGGAATTTGCAGACCCCAAGGCAGGTGATAAATGTTGATTGTAATTATCTCCTGAGCATAATAAGCATATGTGCATTAAGACCTGGCGTGTGCTGAGTGCCAAGTGAGTGTGGAGCGCGTGGTAACCAGTGTGCCTCTTGTTTAGCAGAGGACAAGGTCAGGGTTGGAGGAAGAGCCCAAAGGGGGAGTTTTCTCGGGAGAGAGACGGCTTCTTCTGGAAATTCAGGTGTAGGGAGAATAGAACAGAGGCTTTCTGGACTGGGGAAGAAAATTGCCTATGGCAGCCAAAGAAATTGCCACAAACTTGGTCCAAGGTGTATTCTCTCCCAGTTCTGGAGGCCAGGAGTCTCGCTGTCTCTCCGAAGCCTCCAGGGGAGGATCCTTCCCTGCCTCTCAGCTTCTGGGGACTCCAGGCGTCCTTGGCTTGTGGCCGCATCCCTCCAATCTCTGTCTTCATCTTCACAGGGCTTCTCCCCTGTGTTCCTGTGGGTCAAATCTCCCTCTGTGTTTCTCTTATAAGGACACTTGCCGTTGAATTTAGGGCTCGCCCTAAATCCACGATGATCTTATTTTGAGATTCTTCATTTCATGTGCAAATACCTTTTTCCAAGTAAGGTCACAGTCACAGGTTCTGTGGCTTAGGACTTGGAGGGGGAGGCATGATTCAACCACTAACCACTTCAACAACTTTCCCCCTATCTGGGAACCGACAGAAGGGACCTTAAAATGTGTTTCTAAGTGAAAAAGGCAGCAGCACCCATGAACACTCCTGCCAACAGTTTTGGCAGGAAAGTTCTATTATAAGCTTAAATCAGTATGTATTCATTAAAACGGGATCACCCAGCCCACCACCCAGCAGGATGTGTTCACACTTGTGGGGAGTCTTGTCCAAGTGGCTACAGGCAGCTCCGATCGTGAGACAGGTGTGTTGGGTAAGGGGCCCTATTCGCTTCTCTTTGGGAAGAAGGCCTGTGGCCGGCTGGATAGGGGGTGGGCAGGGCCTCTGAGTGTGGCTGTGTGGATGGTGCCCATAGGGGCTGAAATCCAGCCACCACTGGTTGGTGCAGCCTTTTGCTCTGACTGTGGGGCTGTCCACCCAAAGCAAGGAGCTCCTTCCTCCTTCTCCCAAGGGGGTGGGGGACACCTTTCCACACATCCTCCAGTGGAAGTTGTTGCCTCTTCCTAATTTACATGTGTACGCCGTGTGCTCATGGTACCCCTGGGGACCCCAGTGCCAGCAGAGAGACCAGCTGGAAAGCCTCTGATCTTTCATGGTCCTCTCCACACCGTCTTTCCTTTACAAGCTTCTCTTGGCCTCGGGGAATGGCCTTGCTCCCTCCACGTTGGGAGAATCCCACTTCTGTGCACTTCTGATCTCAACATCGGCCTTTCCTACCAGAATCCTAAGAGCAAACTGTGGGCTCCAGTGAATGGGGGATAAAACCAGCCCCAAACAGAAAAAAAAGCAGAAGCGAAATCTAAATATGGAGCTAAGATTGAGAGGCCAAATGTAATGCGAATCCCCCTGGGAACCGAGTGCCCCTCCCTCCATGTAGGTAATAATGGTGCAGCGGCAGCCCAGGGTGGTGACAGATGTCTGCACTTTCATGTTTGTTATTGGAACAGCCAGTTGAGTCAGAGGTCTGGGTCACTGGTGCCCATTTTCAAAGGGCTCCCTCCTGCCACAATGTCCACTCAGGACAGATGTGAGCCTGTGGGGTGTGGTCTAAGCATTGGCCCGGGGAATATTAATCACCCCGCCACCCCCATTCCTTATTGAAGTGTCAGAGAGGGAACAGGGATGGCAGGTTGGGTAAACCAGCAAGCCCGGAGTGGACGGGCTGTTATGGACACCACTGGGTTGGGGGCAGGTGGTAGAGTGCCTTAAAATAAATACCACCTGGAAATCAAAGGAGCTTGGGAAGTTTATTTACACCATCTCCCAAAGCCAGTGTTTCACAGCAGAGTGACAGGCACTCAGAGTGTTGGGTGTTTGAAGACAGAGTGCTGTAACTTCAAAGGAACCTAAAGATGGCCCTTGGTCGGCCACCATTTACAAACAAATTTCTTGTGTCCTTTGACCTGGCAGGTCCTGGTTGGAGAGATCAGAGCTGGCTGCTCAGTGAGGGAGCTGACCTCACGGGGGGTGTGTGTGTGTGTGTGCGCGCGCACGTGCGCGCACGTGCGTGCACGTGAGTATACTTGTGAATGCATGCAAACATGTATATTTTTGTGGGGGGAGGACCTGGTTTCCACAGCAGGACAATGATAGGGTGATCTGTTTTGGGTGACCTGAGGGGTTGTAACTTGGGGGAACTTGATGAAACCCAACAAAGAAATCGAGAATAACCTTTGCAGGGGAATTTCCCAATTCGAAGGTAGGGAAAACCTTTGGTCCTGATCCTTGAAGGCCAATTAGAATCAGCAAAACATTTTCAAATAAGTAGACAGGAATACTTGTGTCCAGGGGCCGAAATAAGATATTGTAACAGATTCTTTCTCCTCTTTATTTTTGGAGAAACTTCCTGTCAATAGTTTACGAACATGAGAGAGAGGATGCTTTTGAACAGTATCTTTTTAAAGGTTGCTTAATTTCCCTCTCCTTTCAACTCTTCCAATAGCTTGGTACTAATCATTCGAATTAACAGATGGCTTGGTCGTGAAGTCATCTGCACACAGAAGGCCAGAGGAGTCATCAAGGATGGAGACCTAATTTATAAGATTTTATGGCGATTGGGATCTTTGAGACTCTCCTTAGAACTGAACGTTTTCATTTTTTTATTTTTATTCTTTTGACTTTCCAATACCACTGAATTTAATTTTTTTCTTTTTTTAAAATTTTTATTTTATATTGGACTATAGCTGATTTACAATGTTGTGTTAGTATCAGGTGTACAGCAGAGTGATTCAGTTTTACATATATATATATCTATTCTTTTTCAAATTCTTTTCCCATTTAGGTTATTACAGAATATTGAGCAGAGTTCCCTGTGCTATACAGTAGGTCCCTGTTGGTTACCTGTTTTAAATATAGTAGTGTGTTTATGTCAATCTCAAACTCCCAATTTATCCCTCCCCCCCCACCTTTCCCATTTGGTAACCATAAGTTTGTTTTCTGTGTCTGTGAGTCTGTTTCTGTTTTGTAAATAAGTTCATTGTATTTTTTTAGCTTCTGCATATAAGTGATATCATATAATACTTGCCTTTCTTTGTCTGACCTACTTCACTTAGTATGATAATCTCCAGGTCCATCCATGTTGCTGCAAATGGCATTATTTTATTCTTCTGTTTGTTTGTTATCAATGTCACATGCCTTTTATTTATTTTATTTTTAACTTTTTTTATTGAAGTATAATTGAATTACAATGTTGTGTTAATTACTGCTGTACAGCAAAGTGACTCAGTTATACATATATATATTCTTTATATATTCTTTATATATATACATATATATATTCTTTTTCATATTCTTTTCCATTATGGTTTATCCCAGGATATTGAATATAGTTCCCTGTGCTATACAGTAGGACCTTGTTGTTTATCCATCCTATATATAATAGTTTGTGTCTGCTAATCCCAAACTCTTAATCCATCCCTCCTCCACCCACTCTCCCCCTTGGCACCCACAAGTCTGTTCTCTATGTCTGTGAGTCTGTTTCTGTTTCGTGGATAAGTTCATTTGTGTCATACTTTATATTCCACATATAAGTGATATCATATGGTATTTGTCTTTCTCTTTTTGACTTACTTCACTTAGTATGGTAATGTCTAGGTCTCATGTTGCTGCAAATGACATTATTTCATTATTTTTTTATGGCTGAGTAAAAAAATAGTATTCCATTGTATATATACACCACATCTTCTTTATCCATCCATCTGTCAATAGACATTTAGGTTGCTTCCACATTTAGGTTGCTTCCATGTCTTGCCTATTGTAAATAGTGCAGCGATGAACACTGGGGTGTATGTATCCTTTCGAACCATGGTTTTCTCCGGATGTATGCCCAGGAGTGAGATTGCAGGATCAAATGGTAGCTCTATTTTTAGCTTTTTAAGGAACCTCCATACTGTTCTCTGTAGTGGCTGCACCAGTTTACATTCCCACCAACAGTGTAGGAGGGTTCCCTTTTCTCCACACCCTTTCCAGCATTTATTAATTGTAGACTTTTTGCTGATGGCCATTCTGACTGGTGTGAGGTGACATCTCATTGTAGTTTTGATCTGTGTCTCTCTAATGATTAGTGATGTTGAGTGAACTTTTTTAAAACCTAAATTCAGTGGTCCATCCCGTCCAAGTTCCCAGCAAAGGTGTGGAGGGAGCTGGAAGTTTCTTTGGAGACATCAAGTATCGTTGACTTACCAGACGCCCCAGGCTGAATGTGACTGAGAACTGCAGGGTTGTTCCTATTTCAAAGAAAGTCCTTCCTCACCCAGGGTCGCTTCCAGATCAGGGCTGAGGTGTGGAGTTAGGTGGATCTAATCTCAGACACTTGAGCTGCTTCACTGAAGGGACTGGTAAAAAATGGTTCTTAGATATCAAGTGGTTGAGTATCCCCAGGAGAGCAAGCCTCCCCTTGAGGACAGTCCTCGTAATCCAGACGTTCTTCACGGGATTCACCTCCCAGTCGGAGGTCGGCTGGGGAGGCAGTGACTGTCACAGAATGAGAACAGTCCCTACTAAACTGACTGCTGATACATTTAGACTCCTTTCAAACACTTCTCTTTGTCTCTCTCCATCTCTCCTTACCATTACTTTCCATCCCTGCCCTTCAGATTGACTTTCACAATGTCATGTAAACCGATTGCCAAGTGAAACCGCAAATCATGCTCAAGACATCGAATTTAATGAGATTGATGGGAGTGACCATTGGGTTGATTCATTCCCATTGGCAGAATCAGGTAACGAATAAGAGAAAACTGGTGAGGCTCATTCCAGAGAGTGACGGGAACATCAAAGGCTTAAGAGAAGCCCTTAGAAAAATTGAGGAAAGTCTAGAATATTTTTGGGATGGGAAAAAGTGTCTCTCGATAATCTTGCTCTGAAAGGAAATGTGAAAGTGAAGAACAGCCCATTGTTCTACCCTATAGTTTGGTGGAAAGATGTACTCTGCCCCCATCAACGTTCGATTAACCTTTGTTGATGTTAACAATTAGCTCATAGCTTGTCATTATAACCCACAAACTGGAAGTTTGTTTTACTTTCATTTTTGTAGGTTCATCTGCTTATTTTCACAACATTAGGTTTCATGGTTTTTCAAGAGAAATTCTCCAAGTCCTTAATTTTCCACTGTTTACTGTGAAATTTTGGTCCCCATTGTGAATGAATTCATTTTTCATGGTCTTTCATCCGTGGCGATGATCTCAGCTAATAAGGACCCTGTTTGCCCGGCTGATAAGTCATCTTCTCCTTTGCACAAGGTGCCTAGCAGATCCGTAGTGTTTGTTGAGTGACCAGCTGAGCTGAACAGCAGAAGCGAGTCTCCTTATTTTAAGCTTCCTTTAAGCTCACCTTCAGTTGAAAGGACATTCAAAACCAGCCCCCAAATCTTTAAGAATGAAGGAAGGGACATGCAATCTGGAGGTTTCGTTCCTGATGGTGTTTTGGGGATGTGTCAGCAATGGAAGAATCCAGTGGGTATCGAGTTTGGATGGCGGTGGGCTAAGCAGCATAAAAGCAAACTTCATCGTTCTTTTCCTCATAAAAGAAACTTCCTTATCTAAAAATAGTTCCAGCTCCCCCTGCCCCCTTGCTAGATTCAAATTTGTGGAATCACCATCTTCACCCATAAGGACCATCTAACGCCACCTCCACTTTACAGGTGAGAGCTCTGGCGAGACAAAGATGGGGGCTTTGAGCCGGCAAGTGTTCACTCTGATGTCTTTTAACCTGGGGTCCTCTCTTACACCACAGTGGGACCAAATCTTGAGTGGGGGATGTGTTTCCAAAGCCAGCAGTAGTCAAAATTATCTTTGAAAATTCTACAAATCCATCATAAGAGTATGAACGGTGTCTACAACTCTGAGCAGAAATTCTCAGGCATAACATGTTTGAGGACCATTGAGGGAAAGGAAGGAAAGAAAAAAGGCAGTCCGTCCATCCGGGCTGCTTTGACAACAAACAGCGATTTCTGGTGAGGAATTCTCAAAGGTCCCCTCTTGGCCGCGTGGTGTATGCGATTTGGTTTCAGCATGAAGTGTCTGAAACTGTGATGATGTCTTACTGGACTGGCTTGTTGCCGGGGGATTAACTGAGATGTTGGATCTGTGTAGGAGGTAGTGAGTTTCAGAAGTCAGGGTTTAAGTTAAATGTGTGATGGGACCCTGCTGGGGCGGTTTCTCATCTTACCTGAGCACCTGTCTTCCTGGTGCCAGTTTAAGAATTGGGGGGCCGTTCTCCACTTGGCAATTACGCCCGTGTAATTAACGGTCAGAGAAAGACCATCTTTTGTAGCTTAAGGGGAAGTTCACCACTAAGCTTGTTATGAAAACGATCTCTCCGCTGTTTACTCACCAAGTTAGGGTCTTAGGGACTCAGGAGGGCAGCTTTGCAAGTGCGTGCTGTGCGCGCGCGTGTGCATTTGTGTTCTCGCGTTTGAGTGTTATTTTTCCATTAGGAAAAGCAATTGAAAAACCCACACGTCCATACAAAGTGGGTGACACCACCTGAGCAAAAGCCACTACTGATCCTCTTTTGTTGTGGTTATACAATTCCTGATGCATCTCTCCTGATGAGGTCACCGCTCTGAAATGAATACTTTTCTTTCCAGAACGTGGGGCACGGTGGGGATGAGTGCGTCATTCAGCTGTTTGCATTTCGAGTGGGACATTCTAGTCTCTGGGAGCTTAAAACCCATCAGCAGGCACAGCCCTATTACCCTTTTCCTAATATCACAGTTATTGACCCTGGGCTGCAAGAGAAGAATCTCATAATTAGGTTTGCCCTGCTTCTGTGTTTCTGTGCACATTTCTTTCTCTCTAGCCGATGACATATCAACTTTTATTTATTTTATTATTGAAATCCTTTGTGTTAAAAGGACCTGCTCCATTAACTGAGACCTGTTCTATTGCCTCCAATGCTGGGATACATTAAAACATTCCGTGGTATAAAGAGCACTCTTAAATATTTCCTTAGAAACGCATTTTGTGGAACTGAATGGAGAACACTGATGTGGTCGAGGTTAATTATTCGGGCTTTTGCTGGGCACATTGGAAGCCGTGCTGCTTCTGCCTGTACACGGACTAAAATTGGAACACTGAAGAGGAGCCCAGCGTGGCCCTGTGCCCGGATGACACATCTGAAGTCATATTGATTGAGGGAGATGTTTTATTGAACGATACGAACTCCACCGAGTTTCTGGGTTTCCAATTTCCTGCAGCTGGCGTGGCTTCTGGCAGTAAACACTGTGTGATTCGGGGCTACATTTAAAAGTGAGATTTTAGAAAAAATCTCCCAATAACTAAACTCAGAGGGCGCTTTCATTTTAGGAGCTGCACCCACATCTAATCCCCCCAACAGACTTGTGATGAGTGACTCATTCTCATTTTGCAGAGGGAGAAACTGAGACTCAGAGAGGCATCCAGTGACTTGCCCAGGGCCACCCAGATGATGAATCTGGGGGTCCATGGTGTTTCCTACAGTCAGAAATGTCACATCTGCATGTCACCTGTGCAATTAGTTGCTTATGTGATCCATTTAAGCTCACTGACAAAAACCATAAATACATTTATTAAAAAAAAAAAACTGTTTATTGACACCAAAAATGGAAAGCCAATATCACATGCCATTAAGAGAACGTTACAGAAAGAAAATGCTATGAACAATATTTTCTTGGTAAATAAATTCTAGCTAGACTGTTGTGGGCAGAAGACCAAGAGCGCTAGGTACACTCCCTTTGCTTAAAAAGAGATTTGGAAGCGTTAGGGAGGTGTTAGAGATATATTAGCATGCAGCTGAGACGTTCTTCTTTCCCTAATCAGAGGGTGTAGGGAGAATAGCTTTCTCACTGGGTGATTCCATTTTATTTAACACTAAGCTTGTGACTCACCGCCCACTGGGGGTCTGAGCCCCTCCCTGGGACTTTCTTGTGCTGTCATATCCGCTTTTCTCTGTCAGTAAGATCCCCCCGGCTTCTACGGTCTTATCTGGGATTTCCTCAACTCTTGTAAGGCCTTTACCTGTATCAACTTAAACTCTACATTCAACAGAGTTGGCTGTAGAGGCCATGGACCAACATTCTGCAAAGACCCTGCTTGCAGACTGAACCTCTTCTGCCTCATGGGAGTGGGAGCTTGGGGGTGTCAGAGGTCTCCTAGGCAGGTTCAAACTCTGCATTTGTAAGACTCTGAGATGGGGCTTCCCTGGTGGCGCAGTAGTTGAGAGTCCACCTGCCGATGCAGGGGACAGGGGTTTGTGCCCCGGTCCGGGAAGATCCCACATGCTGCAGAGCGGCTGGGCCCGTGAGCCATGGCCACTGAGCCTGCGCGTCCGGAGCCTGTGCTCCGCAACGGGAGAGGCCACAACGGTGAGAGGCCCGCATACCGCAAAAAAAAAAAAAAAAAGAGTCTGAGATGCTGACCCAGAGGCTTCCGTGGCTGAAGGAGGGATGGTGGGAAATGCCCAGGATGCAGAGAGAGGAGGCGGGAGGGACCAGGCACATCTGAGACCTTGGTGTGGGCTCATCCTTCTCCTGAGGAGAGTAGGGAGCCATTGGTGGATGTGGGTGCAGGAGAGGAGGGCAGAGGGAAGACCAACGTAGGTGCAGGGGGGAGAGAGGCTCGGGGTAGGTAGAGTGGATACCTAGGAGACTGATGAGAAAGTTCCTGAAACAGGTTGGGCAGGTTTGCATTGAAAAAGAACTTGGAAAAAAGGGATGCTCCACCTAGAGGAATAGAAACGTTAACTATTAGTTTTTAGTTATGCGTCTAATCACGAACCATGCTTCTTTTAACACCTTAAAATATGGTAATAAGGCTCATGTTCACTTTGACCACCACCCCCATTCCCAACGGCCCTCTCAGATAAAAGTACAGTTTGGAATTAGGAGGGCATCTGCCAGATCGTTATTTCTGTGCACGTGTGCGCGTGTGTGTGTATGTCTGTGTTTAACGTGAGTGGTACCACACTGCCCATCTCATCGTGCAACTTGCTTTTGGTTAACTCAACAGCATTTTGTGGTCTTCCCACACCGCTAGTACATACAGACCTATCTCAACAGTGTAGGTAGGGACAGAGTCTCTCGGCGTGGGGCTACTGTAATTTTAGGTAGTCATTCTCCCAATAATGGACAGTTTATCATTGCCAGTGCTTCACTATGGCATCGTGCTCTTTGGACCCACTGTCCATGACTCCCTGACCCAAGCAGGGGCTTCTCTAGGGAAGACCCAAGAGGAAGAATCACTGGGTCTTTCTTATGTTGCACATTTAAAAAAATGTTATGTTATATTGGAGTATAGTTGATTTACAGTGTTGTGTTAGTTTCTGGTGTACAGCAAAGTGATTCAGTTATACGTGTACATACATCTATTCTTTTTCAGATTCTTTTCCCATATAGGTTATTACAGAGTATCGAGTAGAGTTCCCTGTGCTATACAGTAGGTCCTTGTTGATGGATCTAGTTTATATATGGTAGTGGGTATATGTTAATCCCAAACTCCTGATTTATCCCTCTGGTAACCATAAGTTTGTTTTCTATGTCTGTGAGTCTGTTTCTGTTTTGTAAATAAGTTCATCTGTATCATTTTTTTTTAGATTCCACATATAAATGATGTCATATGATATTTGTCTTTATCTTACTTCACTTAATATGGTAATCTCTAGGTCCATCCATGTTGCTGCCAATGGCATTATTTCATTCTTTTTTAGGGCTGAGTGATATCCCATTGTATATGTACACCCCATCTTCTTTATCCATTCATCTGTCAGTGGACATTTAGGTTGCTTCCATGTCTTGGCTATCGTAAATAATGCTGCAGTGAACGTTGAGGTGCATGTATCTCTTCAAATTAGAGTTTTCTCCAGATATGTGCCCAGGAGTGGGATTGCAGGATCATATGGTAGCTCTCTATTTTTAGTTTTATGAGGAACCTACGTAGTGTTTTCCATAGTGACTACACCAATTTACGTTCCCACCAGCAGTGCAGGAGGGCTCCCTTTTCTCCACGCCCTCTCCAGCACTTATTATTTGTAGACTTTCTGATGATGGCCATTCTGACCGGTGTGAGGTGATACCACATTGTAGTTTTGTTACATCGCACATTTTTATTAGATATTTCCAAGTTGCTTTCTGTTTCACATTCCCATAAATAGCATGTAGTTCTTTCATGGATCTTACCAAACTTAAAAAAAATCTGCAAGATGGGTAAAAGATGCTATCTCGAATGCCCATGGCCAGGAGGGCCTTTCCACCCGTGCCTTGCATCCCACTGGGGTGTCCATTCCCCAGACAGACCATGAGGAAGCCTGGCATTAATTATCCAGTGGAAAAAAACATGGAGGGCTGAGGAGACTGTTTTGCTTTTAAATCACAGAGAAGTGAGTTTCTCTTGACCAAACTTTAAGTCCACTGGGTACAATCTGATGTTCTCTCCAAATATTAATAGATTTGTTCCTCGGCCGAGGCACGAAGTCTTAGTCTGCTCCGAGAGAGGTCCGTCACTGCAGAGGGCACAAGGCCACACAGGACTTCCTCTGTGCCGAGCCAATTCATTAGACCCGGTGAGCAATTTGCAGCAGAGATTAATTGATTTGCAGGCTGCCCAGCACTGAGTGTTACTCAGCTACCTCCCAGAAAGCTCAGGCCGCCCGGCAGCTCGACAGAGCAAACAATAATATGCGAGACTTTAGTCAAAGGCCGAGCGTTGTCTTCATTCCTCATTATAAACAGAAGCCAGAGTGATGAAGTTCTCAGCCCCTTCTGGTTTAGTGTGGGATTTGGGGCCATACTCCAGGCTCCCGGAATAAAATGAGAAGGCTCGTGGAGCCGCAGCTGCCCATATGATAGCAATGTTCTCTTCGCAAGCTGTGATTATCCCCAGACAGACACCTTGCTTATCTTGCTCTGAAAAGTTGCTCTACCAGAGGTGGAAATTTCAACTCTGCCTGCCTGTATCAGAAAGGACTCTTTGGGGTGTCGGGAAAAGAGACTCAATGTAAATTGACCTAGACAGAAACATTCATCATCTCATGGAACAGAGAAGGGGGCTTCAGGCATGGCTGGATCCAGAGGTACCAGCGATGTCACTCGGACTCAGTTTCTCTCCATCTCTTGGCTGCTCTTCTGGGTCAGCATCACCGGCTCCTCTAGTACCTGCCCTGCCAAACATGCTTGACTCCTTTCCGTAACCCAAGTCCCCAGACTGAAGCCAGGTGGCCTGGTTGGGGGTAGGCGTCTCTCCTGAACCAGTCACTGGGGATTTGAGCGGCCCCTGTCCTTGTATGGAGGGACGGGTTGGGGCCCACCTCCGCTACAGCCTTTAAGAGTAGAGGAGAGACAGTTTCCCAAAAGAGTCGGGGCCCAGATGTCCAAACCGCCTCTTACTCATGGTTTAATGAAATTCAGCATCTGTGTATGAGCAGTCATGCCCCCTGAGAGGGGGAGAAGCACAAGATGCCATGAGTCCTCTCCTCAAGGAGCTTGGGGACCAGTTGGTGGACCGAGACACCTTTGTGAAATAGATGAGAGTTCCTGTGCAATTATCGGGGCCCGCTCTGTGCCAGGCAGTGTGTGGGAGCAGAACGAGAGGCAGACAAGAACACAACACGGCCCTGTCCTTAGGGAGAGCCCAGTCTGGCAGAGGGAGCCGGCACAGACTGGTAAACAAGTCATTACACATGCAATGCGGTAAGCTGGCTGATATGATTAAGCTTCCAAATGAGCGATCCTGACAAGACCGGCTGGAGCGTGGAAGGGAGAGTGGGCTAGCATAAACAGGAACAAAACAGGAGGGGGCCGTGCTTCCGACGCCCATCCCAAGGCCCCCGCATCGGGGCACCCGCTGCAGGAGGAGCGCGGCCCCCTACGGAGACCCGCAGCCTGTCACTCTTCATCATTCCTCTTCTCCTCCTTGGATAATAAGGGGTTTTTGCCATCCACACTAAACTGCCGGAAATGGAGGTGCACAGCACTTAACTACTATTTACTTATTTACCTAAAACGCTAAGTGTTTCCCTCGGCAATCGCTAACAGATTCCTAAAGAAACGGGGCGACGCGATCTGAATTCTGATTTCTGCGCCAACAGAAGGTGGGAGGGCCAAAGTGGCCAGTGCACTCATGGCCGGTTCCACTGGGGAGGTGGGAGGCCAGGGCCGTTGAGTCACATACCTTCAATCCCAAACCTGAAGTGGAGACAGCTCTGCTTTGGAAGGACTCTCTGGAAACTGTCCTCACCTTTGAGTTGGGAGAGCCCCTTCTCAGCAGAACCCACAAAAGGAGTCTTGTTCTAGAATTTTCTATGTCGAAGGCTGGTAGACAAATGGAATCAGAGGGAGGTGATGCTTTCAACAGACCTACAGATGGGGGACAAAATCATGAAGGGTTCCGGGCTCACCTTGTTGGCTCTTTCACCTCCACTTGCGAGCTGGTCTTTAGGAGGGGCAAGGCTGCTTTGGTTTTGGAGACAGGTGGCCTTTAGGGTTAATTCTAACTAAGAGATTAGTGGCAAGGGGAGGCAGAATGGTGTCACCAATAGGGAGCCTAGAGGGGAAATACTGTTATATAGACCAACTACATGGAGTCATAATGAGAAGGTCGTTCTCAATTCCCTGTTAAGCCTCTTGCTTACATCACAAAGGAAGTCTTGTTTTGATGCTAATATGTCTTTAACACCTGCCTAACTAAAAGTCTTTACTAATCTCCCTTTGAACAGACAAAGGTTGGGTTTCAACCTCTAGCTAGAATTTGAGAACACAGTTCTGTTTTTATTGTTTGTATTTTGACAGGGACCTTCTCAGGCCAGATACTTCATCTCACCCAGCTTCCTCCTACAATAGGCCTTGAAAAGCCAAATACTTCTTCCCTCTCCCTCTCTCACAGCCTCCCTTAGGTCAAGAGTAGTGCAGGGGAAGAAACTTTGTTTCTGGAGTCAGAAGAATTCATTTGAGTCCTGACTTCTCCTCTTACCACTTCCTTGGCCAAGGTCATCCCTTCTCTTTCCCTCAGATCCTCATCTGTAAAATGGGGCCATTTCTGAGTCCGCAGGTGTCAGAGACATTCACCTATGCTGACTCACTAACCTAGCCCTTGAAAAGCCTATGAGGGGCAGTCTAGAAATATCCCACTCATCTCTCCAGAGGACTGTTGAGACACTCAAGCTACACGAGATGGTGAGTTGGAAAGATGCTGTGTCACCTATGAAGGACTTTGTAGGTGTGCTGGTTATCCTGGCTGACAGTGGGGGGCCATGGGCTATGTTTCCACCCAGGTCTGGGAGAGAGACCTGCAAGTCAGAGCGATGAACCAAGGAACAGTGCATGTCAGCTAGGGGGCTGCGCGGTATTGAGCCGATTCTTGGGGGCACATGAATTTATGCACTTGGGTACAGATGGTGCTCTCCCTGCCGGGGTGAGACTGGCCCCAGAGGTAGAGGAGGCGAAGGGATTTGAATAATCCTCTGCTCCTGCCCCATCCCATCTCACACCTCCCTAGCAACGATGAGCTCTTCTTAGGGACGCTGTCTTCCTCTAAATAAATGCATTCACGGCGGCCTTCACCCCACCGTTGGATGCTGGCAGGGAGCAGTGGGGAATCTGGTCCAACAAGGATTGCTTCCTGCTTGAGCATTTGGAGTTTCCTCCAAATGTTTTTCTTCATCCACTTTTCAATGTGGCCCCATGGGGTCAGGAGGGGGATGTCGTGGCCATTCTCCATCCTAATTAGAAGTCTTGCCCAAGTTCAGACATGAAGGAAAAGAATGAAAGTTCCATTCCAAGGTTTTTCCTTTGCTAAAACTCTTTAAATTTTGGCTTGTTTACTTCTCTGACTTCCAGAGACACGAAAAAGTAATTTTCGTGCCCCCCTCCACACAGACATTAGTGATCATTTTCAGTCATTTTCAGCTCTCCCTTTTTGCCACGAGGCACCTGGCATTCCGGGAATGGACCAAAGCCATTTTTCTAAGTACTCGCGTTTGAAATTATTAAGTGTTCATTAAGCACCCCCGGGTGCAAAGCACTCCCGGAGATGTTTGTTTCTCAATTTTCTATAATTTCCTGATTTTTTCCCCTTCGCTAAAGGCAGATTGAAAAATGAACTCAGTGCATTTGAGTCTCTGAATCATAGTTAATGTGCAACGCCCCCTCCCTTAACCGCGCTGTTTCTCTTCTGCCCCCTCTTGTCTCTTTTCTTATCAATCCGATAAAGTTCTAATTCTTTTTAACCCCTACTCAGGGGCTGGAACTTTTTGTTTGTTCCTGACTACCTGCCAGGAAGAAATGAGTGCAAAAGCCGTGACCAGCACTCGCCCGGGACTGCGGGTGGGAGCGGAGCGATGGAAAAATCGAGAAGGCGGCAAAGGCAGCCTTTGATGGGCAGCGGGGCCGCGGGCAGCTCTGCGGCATCGGAGCCGGTGCAGGATGAGCTCGGGCTCAGCTCCCGGGGGGCCCTGCCCCCCACTGATTGGCATCAAGGACCCTCGAGAACCCCAATCTCTGAGTGGACCCTTCTGGAAAAACACAGAAGCCCGAAGACCCCCTCCTGTGCGCCCTCACACCCCGTGATGCTGAGTCTTGCATGAGCAGAGAGAAAGGCTGTTTTTCTCTTTCTCTCTCTTTTTTTTTTTTTTGACAACAACCTCACATAACCTCAAAAGTTGCCCATGAATTTACCAAAACTTTTTTAATGAAACTATTCTAACCTCTGGTGGGGGTTAAAAAAGAAGCCCTGGGAATTTATTACCCAGAAAAAAAAAAAAAAAAAAGGCAGCACGACTTTTTATTTGATGGGAAATCGTCTTCCAAGCTTCAAGGGCGCCCCCTAGCGCCAGCCTGCGAGGAGCAGGCAGCGCGGCTCCCTCTCGCCCGCGAGCCCGGCTGAAACCCCAGCTCTGGGGTCCCTCTCTGGTGGGGCGGGGGGGGGCGAGCCCTGATCTCGCCCAGTTGTGCGTCCGGCCTGGACCGGACCTCGATTCAAGCGCGGGGGAAGCTGTGCTGTCGGGGAGACCTACTCTGAATACCAGGCGACCCCTTGGCACGAATTTATTTTCTGTTGTTTGGAATTCAGGTGACTACAGCCCTAGGATGGGAGAGGACAGTTTTGATCCAAGAGCCCAAGTGCTGTTTGAAAGAGGTTGGACCCCCGCTGAAGAAGTGACTCTTGCCACTGTCTCAGCACACAGGCGACCCTGGCTTTTTTTCGGTCGTTTCATTGCTCTCATGTAAATGCCACCCAGATGTGCAAGAATAAAAACCGGTCCTAAGAGAAGGGGCAGAAGCCCTAGCCGAGAAAGGAGGGAGGGAGAGAGGAAGAAAAGAGAAGGGTGATAAGATGGGGGTGAAATAAAGGACTCAACGGGGCGGGAGGGCGGGCTGCCGGACCTTTTCAGGGCTCCCTGTTCCAAGGTATGTGATCCAGGATCCAGGATTCTGCTGCAAACGCAGGCGCCCGGCTCTTTGCACACCGAACAGGACTTTTTGATCTTTCCGTACCAAGTATGTGAGATATTTCTATCCTCCCCAACTTGCAAACACCGGTTCTCCTTCATAACTGGCCATGTTTTTAAGACGCACACGTTAAAAGTATTAAAAAGCAAATATTCTGAACTAGGGATGCGGGAGAGGAGAGCGCGTGCGGTAGCCTGCTTAGCGGGGGCACCAGTGGGGCAGCATCAAGAGGGCGGGCTCGGAGAGCAGCTGCGGTCCTGCGTCCTCCCGAGGCGCCTCAGCTGCCCGACACCTCAGTTTCCCCATCTGTGCCGTGGAGACGGTAAATAACAGTATCCCTTTTGTTGGGCTGTTGACATATCACTTATGTCTATCATTTAAAATAGGGCTTAGCATCATACTTTACGGTGAGCATGCCAGCTCCTGTTCATTAATCTATCTCTAGAGAGGAGCCAGAGACCCAGACTTTTCCATTAAGTTCAATCTCCCAATTTGTACTTGATGGGAATGAATTCACATTAAAAAACAAACACATACATACACAGTGGTCTGAGCCCCAGTAGAGTCAGGTACTTTGAGACTTTTACTTGGCAGGCTGCCGGGAGGCATGGGAGGGGAGGGAGGATAGAGGAGGGGGCTGGCTGCCACCCCTCCCTGTCACCTACTACCCGCACATCCGGGACACTTGAGCCAAATGCTGAAGCCAGTGGCGTCACAGTTCTTTCGGGGTGAATGGATTTTGGGGAAATGACCCCTTTTCCTCTCCCCCCACCCCTCCCCCCGAGAACGTGGGAGGGGACCCACTTTGAGTCCATGCCCACCAGGAAGCCATGATGGAAATGTGTTGGCATGTGGGCAGCCATGGAGGAGTGGGGAGGGGGGACTTCCCCTCCTTGTCCCTGGAGACCCCGCTTGCCCCTCCTGGCAACTGTGTGCTTTTCACCAGCCCCGGTGCCTTTCAACCTTCGTGTTTCAAGGCACATCTTGGCTTCTGTCTTCGGTTTGGTCTCTGCCAGGCTGGCTTCTCATAAGTTCCTGCACCAGGAGAGGAGAGCATGGGGGGGGGGGGCTCGCCTCTGCTTAGTCCCCTCCTGGGTTTCCTGTGTCCCCTCCTGATTGGCACGTCCTTCTGCCCTGATGCCTGAGCACGTGCCTCATTGCCCATCTACTCTTACTGCTTTGATCTCTCCGGCTGCTCTTTGCACATGGCCCAGCCCTGGGCGAGGTGCTTCCTTCACTCGGCTCTCCATGCACTCACAGGCCACTTACTGAACATCTGTTGTGCTGTGACATTGTTCCTTGAAGGGCACATCAAGCCCATTTCACTGAGCTCCCATTGTCTCCAAAAATGTTGAGAGTTTAAAGCTTCTCCAAGTGTCACAGAGAAAACAACAACAGAAATTACATGGCACAGTGATTCCAAAAAGCATTAGAGAGAACCGAGAGCCAGAGGCACGAATTCCCATCTATCTTGGTTCAGATGGAGTAAACAGAATATGTTATTGATTTTTAAAACCACACATTAGTGTTTCAAAAGAAATTGGTTTTGTATGTTTTAGTATGAAAGCAATTATTTTCCTTTTAAAACTGCTTCCTGGGTCTGTACGGGTTTTTTTTGGTTTCGTTTTTTTTTTCTTCTTTCCCTTTTCGTTCTGCAGAGCAAAATACTGCATGTTGCTAAGTGGAGGGGGAAAGGCTCTTCATTTTTCACTTGTTAATCTCTATCTGCTTTATCTTTTAAATTCTGTGTTCTATTGTGTTCAATTCCAATGAATTTGGATTAATTTAAGTAACATTTCATTATAGATTCAATGCATACATATTGTTTTTTAAATTAAGAAATGGGGGACATTTTTAGTGACTTTTAAGTCATGCTGCATCAAAGCTAAGAAAATCCACTTAGCCTGGTTTAGTCTGGAAGTTTCCTTGAAGAGGAAGAGGTGCTTTTTGGTTGTGTTTGCTTTTGTTTACCTTCCCCCATCTCTCCTTGGATTATCTGCAGCTCGTTTAGTAAGACCTGCGTTGGTTCTGACAGCTTGAAGCTTTCAGTGCTTCTGAGGACAGAGGACGTATTTCTTTGCTTCCAGTTTTGCCACTCAGTAAATTTGAGGAGTCACGATGCCGTCATCTGTGTAGTTAGATAAGGGAGAAGATGATTTCTCTATTATTTTGCTTAGAAGAATGGGAAACTAGATTAATCACTGTCCTTTGGAAGGGACTCTTAATAGAAGAGACTGGCTCCTTTCACTGGGCTCATGGTGTGTGCCCACACTGGATGGTTTTCCAGGGGTTGGGAGCAGACAATCAGGGCGCAAATTTTAAGTCTGTCACTAGGTGACGTTAGGTAAATCCTTAATCCCACGTTCAACGTGGTTAGGAAGGGGCTGGGGATCCTGGGTGTCCCTGGCACACACCCACCTCCTTCTCTGGGACAGAAGGAAAGTAAGCAATGTCTGTAAGAGTCAGGAGAACAGTTTGTCATGGGTTCTAATTCTTGGCAGCATGGGACCGAAATCCAACTCAGAAAGATTTAAGCACACGATTCCTCATGAAACAAAAAGCCCAGGGACTCAAACAGTATCACCAGACTTAGGGTTAGAGGTTTATCCCTCTTCCTGAGTTAGCCTTCTTCTGGGTTGCTTTCATTCCCAGGCACGTGGTGGTCCCCAGAGGCCCCAGCGTACATCCTACCCACTTAGCAATTGCGATAGGGAGTGTTCTAATTGAAGTCCAGCATTGACTCTGACTTAGTGAGGTTTGGGTCGCGTGCCTAGCCCTGAACCTTCTGTTTGTCCAGATGAGTGGAATATGCCCACTCCTGGAGATGGGAGGGGGCGGTGATTGATTATAAACCAGCCAACTCATATTGAGACGAGATGTTCCCGGAAGGTGGGGGAAAGGCTGCTGAAATCAGAGAACAACCCACTCTTGCATCCTAGGTAGACGAGAACAAAGAGTGGGGCAGTTGCGCTCGGCGTGCTGTGGGCTACAAGGTGACAGTTGTAGTCAGTACCACTGGTGCCCTGCCCAGATCCCTTTTCAAGCCAGGCGCCCACCCACCTCCATGTCCTGGCTGCTGTCCTCTCTTATCTGTACCCTTCTCCAAAGGATTGGCCCTTGGCTGATGGGAATTACTTTGCCCCCAACGTAGACACAGACCCTGGGGTTGGTCCACAGCCCCTGACTGATTGATGGAGGGATAGGACCACTCAGCCCTTTGGCCTCCGGGTGGGATGAGTTTTGTGATACAATTCACACTCCAGACCCCCCTGTGGGCATCTCCGGAAATCCTTGTTATCTGACTTGGTCTGGCTTCTCTCACTCATCTCAAAGTTTCTCTCAGGGGGGCCCTCTCAAAAAGTCAGTTGCACGAGACCCCCAGATACCAGTTATTTATGAATCGAGAATCACAGCTATTCACCACTTACTCCCCGGTATAAGGCTGTCCCCTATTTTCTCAACACAAAGATCTGAAGGAGTTTCTGGACCAACCTGAAATACAACATCAAGAGAGAGATGAAGCAGGCAAACTTCTGCTTACAGTAGTTAACGTATTCAGCTGGTTGCACGTGGCCCTTTACATCACACATTACATAAAATACCGGTGGAGCGACATTGTGTTTTCTACTCACCTTTCGAGAAGCCATTCTAGCTGCACTTGTAGCATGCATCTTTGAGGTGGCTTTTGTCATCGCTAGAGCCCCTGGTTTGAGGCACCTAATAGAGGTTTCCGAGCGCAGCATCTTCACTTTGGTCCCAGCTCTTTGAGATTTAGAACTTTTAGAATCAGAGTGCAATGCCATCCTAGAAATTTATCCCCGGCCATGAGCACCCATTTACATAATATTAGGTCGGCAGCTTTCACTTCTCAGGTAGGTACCTGTTCCCAATTTTCACCAAATAAACACATCCTGTTTCTCTTTTTAAAGCAGCCTACAAGGGGCTTGTTTACGATAACACCCAAAGCTTATAACTGTGTCCCAAGCACCCAGGAAAAGTGACTAAATGTATATTCAGGGTCCCCCCTCCCATCACTTTTTGAAACCAGTTTTTTCAGATGGTATCTATGTAGGACCCAAACCAGCACTGACTGGCATTGTTTCAGGCTAATGTGTCTTCCTAAATAGTATTTTGTCATTTACAATGAAGTCACGGAGAGAGCTCCCTGGAAAATGGGAGACTTTTTAGGGATTTGATTAATAAAGCAACTCATTCTTTTCTGAGGGATAAATTGGGGGGGGGGAACCTCTCTTACACTTGGGCATATCATATCCTCTGAGTGATCATCAAAGGAACCGAAATGGGACCAGCTGGTCTTGCTTGGCTCAGATGTGACATCTTGAAAGCAAAGTGAAATTTGGGAGGACATGGAGAAGGGATGCTTTCTTTGCTGTCTTAGTACAAACAGAGGTAGAAAAAGACCTAATATCTAAATGATGATCCAATCATATGGGGATATTTGGGAGTAGCTATGTTTCCCCATATGCATTATTTTATTGTTCTGTTTTCTGCTTTAGAATTATGCATTTATTTTTTTAATTTAAATTGTATTTTATATTATAGTTGATTTACAATGTCGTGTTAGTTTCAGGTGTACAGCTAAGTGATTCAGTTATACGCATACATATATCCATTCTTTTTTGGATTCTCTTCTATATAAGTTATTACAGATTACTGAGTAGAGTTCCCCATGCTCTACAGTAGGTCCTTGTTGGTTACCTAGTTTACGTACAGTACTGTGTGTATGTTAATCCCAAACTCCTGACTTAGCCCCCGCACACCCAACGTTTCCCCTTTGGTAAGTTTGTTTTTGAAGCCCATGAATTATTTTAAAACGTCATTCATTTCAAATTCCTTTATTATAAACATCTTTATTCTCAAACTTCAGTTCTGTTCATTGCTCAGCCATATTATAATTTGTTTGCAATGTCTTATATTATCTAATAAGATTCACAAGAGGAATTATCTTAGCAAATATCAACGGGGTGGACACCATGGGCGAGTCACTCTTCTGAGCTCTTTTATCATCCCCTGTGAACTTCTTGATGGAAATACAAGTGCTAAAATTATACTCTTTCGTGTCTTTTTTTTTTTTTTTTTTTTGGCCGTGCTGTGCGACATGCAGGATCTTAGTTCCCTGGCCAGGGATCAAACCCGTGCCCCCCGCCCTGAAGTGGAAGCATGGAGTCTTAACCACTGGACCGTCAGGGAATTCCCCTATACTCATTTTAAAGCCAGGAAATGAGGAGGTTACACGAGAAGCAAGCGCTGAAAATCTAGGCAATCTGCCTCCAGACCCAGGTTATGAAATGCTATGCTTCTCATTCCAAATCTCACTAATTATCAGTGGAAGCCCCAAATGAAGTACATTTACGTCTATGGTTTATAAACAACTATTCTGAAAGAATTTTAATCATCCCAAAATATACATATTAGTCATGATAAATATATACATATATCTTGTATCAAAGGTAATGATACATATATTTACTGTATAGCAGTAGCTAACTTATGTCAAACATAGGTTGACCTGTGATATAAGTTAGCTACTGCCATGTAACAAAACACCCCCAAACTCAATGGTTCATGAATCTTTATTCTTGCCCGTGAGTCTTTGGGTTAGCAGGGCATTCAGGTTTGGCAGTCTTGCTGGGTTTGGTCACGCATCTGTGGAGTCAGTGGGGAAACGGCTGAGACTGGCTGGTCTAGGATGGTCTTCCACTCACATCCTGGACGTTGGTTGACTGTCAGCAGGGAGAGTGGGGTTGCATGAAGCATATGTCTTCCAGCCTCCCAGGGTTTCAGAGAGAGGGCAGATTCTCACAGACCTCTTGAGACCTAGGTATGGAATTGGCATGACGTTACCCTGATGCATTCTACTGGCCAAGGAGAGTCACAGACCAGCCCAGATTCAAGGCGGCAGGGGGGTGGGGGGGAATTGACTCCACCTCCTGATGGGGGACTTTAAAAATCACATTGCAAAGGGTGTGGATACAGGGAGTGGTGAAGAATGGAAGCTGTTTTTGTTTGTTTTTTTGTTCTTGTAATCAGTCAACTCTGCTTTCTATTTAGTGCATGTGGCTGCAATTTAGAACACATTTACCAGCCCTTAAAAAAAGGTGGTTCATCTTTTCACATAATGGGTAGGCTAGGGATACGTGCTCTGGGCTAGTGCAGCTGGGCAGGGAGCCCAGCAGTGAAGGGTCCCTCCACTTTTCTGCCCTGCGCTCCCCACCCTATGCCTTTATCCTGTGCACAGGATCATCATCGCAGCCCCTCCAGGCGTCATGATTGCATTTCAGGCAGGGAAAAGGCCTAAGATCCGAAGGGGTGTGCCTTTAAAAAGCTGTCTGGAGTTGCCATGTCATCCTGAAATCCCACTCCTGGGCATATATCCCAAGAAAACTCTAGTTTGAAAAGATACCTGCACCTCAGTGTTCATAGCAGCACTATTTACAATAGCCGAGACACAGAAGCAACCTAAGTGTCCATCAGCAGATGAATGGATAGAGAAGATGTGGTACATGTATACAATGGAATATTACTCAGCCATAAAACAGAACAAAAATAGTGCCATTTGCAGCGACATGGATGGACCTAAAGATTATCATATTAAGTGAAGTAAGTCAGACTGAGAAAGACAAATATCATATGATATCACTTATATGTGGACTCTAAAAAAACGATACAAATGAACTTATTTAAAAAACAGAAACAGATTCACAGACATAGAAAATAAACTAACGGTTACCAAAGGGGATTGTGGGGGGTGGGTGGGGGGGAGAGATTAATCAGGAGGTTAGGATTAACAGATACACACTACTATATATAGAACAGATAAACAACAAGGACCTACTGTATAGCACAGGGAAGTACACTCAATATCTTGTAATAACCTATAACAGAAAAGAAACTGAAAAAGAATATACATACATATAACTGAAAAAAAAGATTGCTAAATACCATCTGTATCTACTACATGATAGTGTGATATAATTTAATTCCTCCAAAGGCAGGTAAATATAGAAGGAACAACTTAAGGGTGAAGAATATGCAAAAAAAACCAATAATAAAGCTGTCTGGAGGGTTTCCAACAATCCCTACTTACATCTCATTGTCTAGCACTGGGTCACAAGCCCACGCCTGGCTGTAGGGAGTCTGGGAAAGAGTGTTCTAGAGGAGCACTAAACATCTTTGGGGTTCTGTTGATGAGAAAGAAGGGGAGAGTCATAGGGGGTAGGTGACTCCCAGTGTCAGCCTCAGCAAGTGATACTAGCGTTTCCATCTGAAGCAGTCTCAGAAAGTTTACTTACAAAATAATCTCGTTGAGCAACTAAGCCTGTGTGCCACAACTACTGAGCCTGTGCTCTAGAGCCCGTGAGCCACAACTACCGAGCCTATGCACCACAACTACTGAAGCCCGCACACCTAGAGCCCGTGCTCCACAACAAGAGAAGCCACTGCAATGAGAAGTCTGCACACTGCAATGAAGAGTAGCCCCCGCTCACCGCAAACTAGAGAAAGCCCGCACGCAGCAAGGAAGGCCCAATGCAGCTAATAATTAATTAATGAATTAATTTTAAAAAGTAATCTTATTTAAGTGAAAAAAGGGAGTTAAACATTTTTATGTAATTAATAGTCTCTCTCTGTAAAAGGCCAGATAGTAAATTTTTTACTTTGCCAACCATACAGTCTCTATTGCGAAGACTCAACTCTGACGTTGTAGGGAGAAAACGACCACTGACAATATGTAAATGAATGGGCATGGCTGTGTTCCAATAAAACTTTATTTATAAAAATAGGTGGAGGGCCAGGTTTGGTCTTCAGGCTGTAGTTTGCTGATCCCTGGTCCAGATAATTTGTAGATATGACAAAATGGTGAAGGCTTCAGCAGATAAGCCAAATTCATCAAGGTTGTATGGGGATAAGCAAAGTTTAGGTAATAGTCTAAAGTTTATTAGACTCTTACTGTAAAATATTTCTCATCACTGTGGTATTTAGTATGATAAAGCTTTGGCTTCTCTAGTGAAGAATGAAAATAACAGTGAATTTTAAAAGATACTTGTAAAATTTTATTTCTCTCACAAGTAACAATTGGGTGTAAGCAGAACGATCTAGGATGGTGGTTCGATGGTGTGGTAGGAACCCAGTTTCCTCCTGTCTTGTTGCTCTGTTCTCTTCACCATAGCTTTCCTGCTTTGTGGTCTAGGATGGCTGCTTCAGCTCTTGCCATCACATCTGCACTCCATCTAATAGGAGAAAAGAGGAATGAGAGGGGACCAGCCCTCCCTTTAAGGGCATGCCTTGGAAACTGTGTATATCACATGCTCTCACATCTCGTTGGCCAAAACCTAGTTACCTGGTCATACTTGGCTGCAAGAAAAACTGGGAAATGTAGTTTTTAGCAGAGTGGCAACACACCCCATCCAGAAAGTGGGTTCTCATTACTAAGGAAAAGGATTAGAGAATAGGGAGGCAACTCCCGTGCTCTGCCACTAGGGCTAGAGATATAGACGGGGTGAAAGTCCAAACTTTAAATTCAGTTAATATTCATGCCAGTAATGCCATTTTCCAGGTACTATGTACATGCTAAAATTTCCCCTCTGTGCCTTGATCATGAGTCTCTCTGGGCAGTAGTAACATCTTACTCCTTTCCCTACTCCCCATCACAAGTTAAAGAAAAGATAGAACTTTGAAATTCTAGTTAGAGAAAAACATGTTTCTGTTTGTTTATCTGCAGAAAGCAAGTGATACCACTTCAAGAATATTGTTACTAAACACCCTTGTTCACGTCGGCAAGCTCGGGGATGTGCGTTTCTTCCTTAAGTCCTTTCACGTGCTTCTGCTTTTAACCCCTTTGGCATGCTCCCCCCACCCCCAACTGTCAAACAAGGAACCAGGTAGCCTCCTTTGTCCCCACCATTCCAGGTCCTGCACCTGATGGTGGCTGGTTTCATCTTGTCACTTCCGTGCAGTCGTTGCTGCTTTTCCTCCATTGCCCACCGAAGGAATCTCAAATTATATGGTGAGCTATGGTAATAACAGTAGTAAAAACACCTTGCTAGTATCTACACAGAACAAGGTGTGAGACTGTCATAGCTGCTTGAGGGTGTCCCATTTTTCGTACATATGCTACTGTTTCTTCCCAGTACCCCCGACTGATCAGCTGGGGAGAACTCGTGGTTATACCTGTATATCCCCTAAAAGAAAATTAATTTCAGTGGAACGAAGAGGATGGAAGCTGTATGGGGCCCGGAAACGTGAGCTGGCGTGTAAATTTTGAGGCTCTGCTTCCCTTCTTGGGGAAAACAGGGCTGCAACCTGCGGTCACCTTTAATCTTCTTCTTCAGATTCCCTTCAGACATAGAGCCTGTTACGTTCAAAATTCAAACTGAGCCTTTGAAGAGAACTACCGCTTTAAAGAAAAAAAAAATCCTTGATGAATGCAAACTGACATTAAATGGAGTTTAAGAAAATGATCAGGGTTTTAAAATATGATTATCATCAGTGGGAATGGTGGAGCAGAGTCAAATCATCATTGATTTCACTCGTGGGGCTGGGAAGGAAGAACTGCCGTGAATTCATCAGAAAAGGAGCTTTTCTGTAAAGCCTGACCAGCTGGGAATGCTCCCTGGGGCCCACCTCTGCCCTGGGGCCCCTGCCCGAGTTGCTGAGGCGCTGGGCGCTTATTAACCCTTTTGCCGAACTTCCCCTGGAGCTTGTGCACCTACCATCACATCAAAGGGGAGAAATGCCCGTTCAGGGGTCATATTTGCCATTTGAGAAATCAAGGGGGAGAGCAGCATCTGGCCCAAATTTTGGAGTCAGACCGATTTAGTTTCACTCCCTAAGCTCATTTCACAGGTGTTTATCGAGCACCTAATATGTGCTGTTCACTCATAGACCTTTCGGTGCTGGAAGAACGGGGACCATAAAGACAGGCCGTGAACCCTCACTCATGGGGCTGACGTTCCAGGTGGAAGGAGACGGGCCACAAACCACAAATTAATGACTTAAGACAACACCGAGCGGTGATGATACAGGCCATGCTAGCAGGAATAAGAGCCCCGCCGTTATCCCAGGAGCATTTATCCCAGGTCCTGAGAGTGGTGCTTGTGGTACGAACCCATATAACTCCTTCAAGCGCCCTGGCAGGAAGTGCTAGTTTCCTCCCATTACACAGATGAGGAGGCACAGAGGGGAGTGATCTGTGCATGGAGGTGAGCATTTCTTTATAACTCCTGGCCGGCTCAGTAACCATCCCCCCACCCCGCCCCGAAATGACTGGCTTTGTGCCTCACAAGGCCGCCGTTTTGGCCAATGGTCTCCCCCCAACATCTGCCTTTGAGCCCCTCTGGGCGCGGTGGGGGGAAAACTTGCATAGCAGGGGCACAGGTGGCCTGACCAGAATCAAGGGAAACTCAGCTGCGTCTGTTTCCACCCTAGACCGTAGGGCGGCCGAAACACAGAGCTCCAAAACAAACGAACAGGAGACCCCAGTCTCATCAGGAAACAGCCAAGAGCTTAAACTCTACCAAAGCCAAGGGCTTCGAAATGATAACTTCAGAGGAAGAAGAGTACCCATGCCTCCTCCCCATTGCAGAGTTCCTCTAAACACGGGGGCCGTGGTCAGATGAAAGTTTTATTTATCAGACCTAAAGCGCACCTCTGCTTTATCCCAAACACACGGCAGGAACTGGGGAGAGACCTTGAAGGACTCTTTCAAGGCCTTTCTCTAATTTTCCTGAGGATCAAAGCCGACAACTGCCTTCACCATGTGCCCAGCGTTGATGAGTTAATCCGTGTGTGTGTGTGTGTGTGTTAATGCGTGTGTCTGTGTCTGTGTCCGACAATCTGCGACCTCTCCCCATCCTCTGAAAAAGAATAAAAGAGAAAACAACCCAGATGGGCTTCTCATTCTCACCGCTTTCCCTCCCTCTGGCCGCAAGCAGCTTTGCCACCATAGGCTTTGGGTTCCTCCCCGAGAAGAAAGGTCAGCCAGCGGTCTGGGGGTCTCGGGGTCCTTTGGGGAGTAACAGAGCACAGAGGTGTGCCCCTCACCTTCAGACACAGCCTCACCTCTCTCCACATAAGAGCTCCATTCTTCAGCTCGTTCTGTCCTTGAAGAACTGTTCTGTTGGTTCTTGTCATGGTTGATGTTAAGACTGGTTTCATCAGAAGAAATAAACACCTTCGAACGGAAATCCTGGTGTGCCTGTGACCCGTGCAGGACACAGGGCCAAACTCAGAAGGCCCCAAGCTTGGTCTGCTGGGATGACTTGAAATTCTTTCTTTCCTTCCAGTTGTGTTGAGATACAACTGACATACAGCACTGTATCAGTTTAAGATATACAGCATCATGATTTGACCTACATACATCATGAAATGATTATCATGATAAGTTTAGCGAACATCCACCCTCTCATACAGATACAAAATTTAAGAAATTAAAAAAATTTTTTCTCCTTGTGATGGGAGGTCTTAGGATTCACTCTCTTAACAGCTTCCACGTATCACGTAGAGCAGTGCCCGTAATATTTATCCTCTTGTACGTTACATCCCTGGCACCCCTTTACCTTATAACTGGAAGCCTGTACCTTTTGACCACCTTCGTCCAATTCCCCCGCCCCCGCCCCCACCTCTGGTAACTGCAAATCTGACCTCTTTTCCTATGAGTTTATTTTTGAAGTATAATTGACCTACAACACTATGTTAGTTCCTGTTATACAACACAGCGATCCGATATTTCTGTACATTTCAGAATGTTCTCCATGACGTCTAGTTACCATCTGTCACCATACGAAGGTATCACACGATTTTTGACTGTATTCTCTACACTGTACATCTCATACAGTGACTCGTTTATTTTGTAGCTGGAAATTTGAACCTCTCAATCTCCCTCACCGATTTCTTCCTCTCCTCACCCCTATCTGTTCTCTGTACCTATGACTGTTTGGTTATGTTTGTTTTGGTTTCTAGATTCCACATATAAGTAAATCATACAGTATTTGTCTTTATCTGTCTCACTTATTTCACTAAGCACGACACCCTCTAGGTCCATCCATATTGTTGCAGATGGCAAGACTTGATTCTTTTTTATGGCTGAGTAATATTCCATTGCATGTATATACCACATCTTTATCCTTTTGTCTATTGATGGCCACTTTATCCATTCACCTATTGATGCTTCCATATCTTGGTTATTGTATGAGGCGAAATTCTTAATCATTTTGAATAAAGACCCCACATTTTCACGTTCACTCGGCCCTGCAAATTCGGTAGTTTGTCCTGACAGCCCAATACCCTGGGTAGCATCAGAGAACGTGGTTTGAAATGGGAGAACTGGAAAAAATATATATATACCCATCAGTGAAGGAAAAATGCTCTCATGATACATCTCGGAAGAAGAGCTGCATCGTGTGCCCGAGATCTAAAGAGTAAGGGAGAAAGTGTGCACTTCCAGGAGGTTTTTAGGTGCCTCTTGTCTCTGACAGCATCTCCAACTTTTCTTGTTTTTGATGCCCTTGACGGTTGGGAGGAGTCCCGCTCAGTTGTTGTGGAGAATGTCCCTCCACTGGGGTTTGTCTAGTGGTTTTCTCGAGGTTAGACTAGGGGGATGGGTCTGAGGAGCAAGACCCCAGAGGCGCAGTGCCCTTCTCATAACATCCTATCAAGGCTAAACCATCAACATGGCTTATCATTGCCGCTGTCGACCTTGATCACCTGGCTGAGGTCTCTCAGGTTCTCCATTGTCAAGTGATCTCACACCGCCTCCCACCATTAGACATTTTACCCACAGGAACTCTGCTTCTCTCCACCGGCAGTGTCCAGGACTGCCTCTGCGTCCCTGTTCTACCACTGGCTTCCTTCGGTTGCAAACTCTGCCCTGAAGTCTCTCCTCACTCGCCCAATCTCATCTCCTGTGATGCAGGAGGTAATTATTATTTCTAGAACAAAGAACCCAGAGCCGCTACTGGTGATCAAGTTCACCGTCGTCTCTACCCGAACCAAAACATTATTGGAAAAGTAAATTCCTTTTATTTTCCTTGAAAATATTTGATAGGCAGTGCATGAGAATTCTCGCTGAGAAAATAGACCCAGAACCTGTCATCAGAGGAGAGATATTACCTATATAAAAAAAAAGAAAGAACCACCGGGTACATTTCCACACTGAAACCTATTTCGAATTTTATTATTTACCCTGTACTCTTTCATCGATTCCCATCTCCTCTCCTTGAATTTATGAGCAGGTGGGCGTAGCCTCCTTCCCCTCGGAGGACCTTCGTGATAACGGAGCACGCATCCGATTCTCTGCCAGCGAGGGCAAGGTAGCAGGGGAGGGCGATTTCAGTGGGGAAAATGTGGATCGCCTTGAGTCCTCATCTACGGGGGAGAAATGTTTCTGAGCTAAACAGACTAGGAATTTTTTAAAAAATAGACTTTTCGAAGGCTGATTTTGCATAGTGAGGTTAAAAATGTCTTGAACTGACAGGAAGTATGTGGGATTCCGATTTTTCACAGCCTGACCATCCATCAGTCCTTTCCCTTCTGTCTATGTGTTGTGGCCTCCTGGGTCTGTCTGAAGTCGTTTTAAATTCATTCCTCCATCTGGGCCTGTCTGAGAGCCCTCCAAACTCCAGGTACTGTCGTGACGTGCCTGGACCTTTTCTGCTTCCATCGGACACAAAAGGAAGTGTGTGTGTGTGCCGTGCTGGCCGACTGGCCGCTTGGACCAGACCTGCCATTCGTCCATTTGTTTTCTTCTCTCCCCTCTGCCAGGTGAAGAGGCGGAGAGGAACACACAGTGTCTTCCTGGGTGGCTTGGTTTGTCCCTTCAGGGAACCCTGTCTTGTGGGCTGAGGCCTCTCCTTCGGATGGGTACCATTTTCTTACGAGCCATTTGCCCTCAGGTGAATGGCAAAGTCAACCCTTGCCCTTCTGTGAAGTACACACCATTGACAAGTTTCACTATAAAAGCCAAAGTCTGCACTCTTTTCGCCTCCTAGCTTAAATGGGGACGCAAAGGGGTTTTATTCTTTTTCTCTCCCCTGGCCCCGCTTAAACATTCTAGTGGGAGGGGACTTCCCTGGCGGTCCAGTAGTTAGGACTCCGTGTTTCCACTGCAGGGGGCCCGGGTTTGATCCCTGGTCGGGGAAATAAGATCCCACAAGCCGTGCGGTGCAATCCCAAACCAAACCAAAACAGAACAGAAACAACTGTAGCAGTAGAAGTTAGGAGCCTAACGAAACTCTCATCTGGAAAATGTGTCCAGACCTGCAGTTACTGGAATGCGGCCGTTGGGCTCCGACCTCCAGAAAGCATTTCCACGTGGCGCCTGTGTTGAACGTGATCATCTCCACCGTGCCATTTCTGCCGCCCCGTCCTTCCCCTCTTGTGTTTATTAGAGACTCGCCCGGCTTTCTCACCCAGAAAAACCCTTTGTAACAGTGAGCTCTCCTTGGTGGCCTCTCCTGGTGGGGCTGGGTTAGGGGACGATCATAGATAGCCTGGGGTCCTTGGATCCATGGGGATGGGAGAAACAGCTCTGAGGTTGTAGAGACTGGTAATTTCTGAAGGTTGTTGCTTTGTGGTGGTGTTAAACATTTCTTAACCATAGTAGAAGGGCCACAGAATGCTGCTCCTCTCTTTGTCTTTTGCTGGTGGGCTTGTCTTTTGTCTTTTGCTGGTGGGCTCGTCTCCGCAGGGTTTTTGGAACCCTCATAAGTCATTTCGTCACCAAGGGCTGTTGGGACCAAGTCCCCACTCAAAACCTTTGCGAGGCACCTCCTCACAGAGGCGGCTTTATTGATAATAATGGCTCGTCCTGAGTCAATCTGTCCCTGGGTTGACGGCGGCGTGCAATGCGTGGAGCCTGCGGGGAGGCGGTGGCTGCCCGGGCAGTTGCTTCTGAGCCCAGCCAGCTCCCCTTCCCCACACCTCACGCCGGGGGCCAGAGTCAGCAGGTGCAAATGCAGGCACCCAGTTAAAGCCGAATCTCACGCGAACAGTAAATACGTACATGTATATACACACGTGCATATATGTGTATATAACATATACGTGTTAGCACAGTATGCCCCCAAACATAGCAATAAGACACGTTATGCTAAAAACGATTCATTGTTGACCTGACATTCAGATTTAACTGGGCACCCACGTTTCATCCGGCCGCCTTTCCCTAAGGCCCTCAGACCCCCCTTTCCAGCCCAGCCCATCCCGGGGGGACCCCATGTGCTTGAAAATGGACCTGAATGTCCTTTCATGTCTGATTTCACGTCTACATTTTCCGGTCAGCCTGGGGGTGCTCTGTCATCTCTTCCCCGTCTGCGTGGCGTGGGGCTCTTCCTGCAGCTGGGTTGACTCCTGGGCTGTCAGTTGTTCCAGCTCTTAATCGGTTGCCTCTTAAGAGGGGTGGGAGGCTGGTCCGGTCACCTGGGCACCCGGACCCCCCAGTTTCGCCTGTAATCAGTCTATTTTGATCTCTCTCTCTCTCCCCCCACTTCCCTTTGTGTCTCCCTCTGCCCGTCTTTGCTTTCTGGGTTGCTTCCCTTGGATAAGGCATTTCCTTCTGTGACCTGAGGCCACTCAGCCAGACACCCAGACCCCAAGCCAGGTCGGTGAGGGAGGCGCGCATCCTCCAAGTCCTGTCACTCCACGAGTGATGAAAGGTCACCTTCACTTTCTTTCTTTGCCAAGCCAAACCCTGGAAAGAAAGGGGTTAATTCTCTCTTCTCTTTGAAATATGTGCGGGAGGCAGCATCAAAGCTGCCCCATTCTGGCCCAGAACACACACTCAGAAGCTGTAATCAGGGGTGACCTTCTAGGCAGGGTGCATTTCTACACTGAAACCTATTTTAAATTTTATCATCTTCCTCTTGCTATTTCATCTCCTCTTGCCCTCCCCCCTCGTATTTATTAGAGGCTCGGTAGGGATTTCTTTCCCTGAGAGAACTTTTATAATAATGAAGTGTGCTTGGCAGACGCTCACGGTGAGCATACAGGATTGGAGGGTATTCTGCAAGGGAAATGGGCAGGCTTGTTTTCCTCTGTCCGAGAGAAATATTTGAGATAAGATAGACTCATTATTTCTCAAGATGGAAGTGCTGAAGGTTGCTTTTGCATAGAGAAGTTGAAAACCCCTTGAAGGGGCAGAAAGCTGCCGTGAGCATCTTTATGACTTCCCTCCCTGGCAGGCTGCTGTCATCCTGTCTCTCTGGGTGCCAGCGTCCTCTGGGGTTCAAGCCCATTTCCCATCTTTCTGATGCTCTCCCCACAGTGACTTTTCTTCTTTTTACATTTTCATGAGAGGTCTGACTGAGAAAGCTTACCAGAACCCCCTCTTCGGTGCTTCTAGCCCTCATTCTTTGATAGATGTTATACTATTGTCTCATTATTTTTCTCTCAGCTTTCACAGGAACAGTGTAAACTACTTTATTTCAAAACCATTATGTTAGTTTACTCCATGATAATTTAAGCCGTGTATTCTTTTCCTGATTTGAATTTAGTAATAACATATTTTAAGACAGAAGTCAAGAAGATTTCCTGAATAAATTTTCCATGACAACTGCTGACGTTTCCGGGTTTTTGGTTTTTTTTCCCCTTCTTTAACGTCCTTTTATTGGACCTTAGTTTTACATACGTAATTGAGTCATCCTTTCTTTCTCCAGGCATTTTAAACAGACCCTGGGACTTCTATGAGGAGAAAATTTTGGAGTGGGTGGGGGGGGTCGTCTTATCAAACCAGCTGTCTTTGATTCAAGAAAATAACCAGGGGCCAGCTGTGTGGTCAGGTGCAGTGGTGACCCCAGCCCGACCCTGCTCGGGACCACCCCCAGCGAGGATTCCAGAAACTGCTTGAAGGCAGGAGTTTGTAAGACTGTCTTCTCTCCCTGGAGCAAGATTTGCATATTTTATTTTTTTTAATTTTTTTCTTTTTTAAAGTATGTATTTATTTTTGGCTGCGTCGGGTCTTAATTGTGGCAGGCAGGTCTCTCCAGTTGTGGCATGCGGGCTCAGTAGCCCCCGCGCGGCATGTGGGATCTTAGTTCCCAGACCAGGGATTGAACCAGCGTCCCTTGCATTGGAAGGCAGATTCTTAACCACTGGACCACCAGGGAAGTCCCAAAATTTGCATATTTTAAATTCTGTTGTTCCCACAACCTCCTTCGCCTCTGTATATCATTTATGCAGAATTGTATATCTACCTCAAGTCTCATCTTCCACTCCATTCCCTACTCCTTCCCCAGGTGGAATTTTCTGGATGTGTGACATTATTTATACTCTTTCCCAGACAAGGGTTAAGGGGCATCTCCCACTTTCTGTAGGATCTGGGTCTTCCTTCCTAAAGTGGTTTTGACTTGCAAAACAGACTCCCTTTATGGGTGATGGAGTAGAAATCTTCAAGGAAAGACGTAAAGATTTCTTAAATGCCTCAAAGCGTTGACTTTCTCAACGGTCCTAATATGTCAGTCGCTGTTCTTAAAAAAAAAAAAAAATCTAGAAATCAAATTTCTTAATGAGTTTGGTAGGGTTAACATTTATTTCTGGGGCGGTATTCTTTCTTCTTTAGCCTCTCTTTTTCCTTAATGTTGCGCTGGGAGTCCTGCCTGTATTTCCAGGAAAGCCTTTGGTTGTGTAACTGAGCTTTTATATTTCCAGTGTGTTTTAAGCAGACTGATTAAATGTAGGGGGAGATAAAGGGTGTGACCCTGAGTCTAGGAGAGTTTCTGAAGTTAAAAAAAAAAAAAAGTCCTGAATTCAAGTTTCCCATCATAAAAGGTAGAATTTCTAAAGCTGGTGGGAGGACAAAAGAGTGACTTCATAGGATTCTGAAAGACTTGGGTCTATCTCTTCCTGCTATTACTCTTTTCCCCTTTGTTACGTGCACTTCCGAGTCAAGCCTCTTCATCTCAGGGCAGAGTCAACCCTTGGTATTTTATTTCCTGCTTCGGCTGAAAGAACTCATGACTGTCCCCCTTTATTTTCTGCCAGCATCCATAGAAACCACATAGAGGCTTTTGCTCAAAACACACTCCTTGAGTCGCATTGCTACGGAATTGCAGTCGCAGGAGTACTCTTTCTTTTGAGCTGGAAATCTTGAGAAGAGCTGAGGGCTAGTTGAAAGTCCTTCAGTTATGGGCAGAGTCCACCCAGTAGAGTTTCTTTTATTATTAAGAAAAACCCCACTTAGAAAATCAGGCTGAAAGGATACATTCTTGAGTAAATTTTGGTCTGAAAAGTTTTCAAAGAGTCTTTTGAGCTGCCTTTATTCTCTTCCCTTTCTCTCAGTCCCCTTTGCTCCTCAACAGTATTTAAGAAATGCTGTCGCATTCTGTGCGCGCACAGGATTGCACATTATTGAAATATTTTATGTACCCTGACTCCTTCGCCAATGTTGTTTAGGAGAAATATCTCAGCGGGAGAAAGTTTTCAGCTTTCCAAACACTTGCCTTTCCTCAGAAAAGGTAGAACTAGAGTGGCAGGTGCTCTGAAGAAAGAAAAGAAATGCCCAAGTACCATGTGAGAGGCGTACCTAAACATGTTACAAAACCAGAAAAGTGTTCTCTCATCCTGTGTCCTGGTTTTCTTGTCTAATTAAGCTTTACTGCAGTTTAGGGTTGAGGGAAGAGCTAGATTCTCCCCGAACATTTATCTTTTCACAGAGACTGAACTTAGAATGTTTGCTTTCCTAAGGTGAGTGGGTAACCAAAATGGAGGAGGCCAATGCCAATATTTTCTTTCTCGTCTTTGTTTCTAGTTGGAAATTGGTCCATTTTCCCCCCTTATCAGGATTAGTGAAGGAGAAGAGGGAAGCTCTTTCTTCCCAGCTATTACCATTGAAATGGATCAGTTGTTTCTTTTTAAGGATGCAAATCTTGAGGACAAATGAGCTCTCAAATATCTCAATCGTATTTCGAGAAATGGACCATCTTTACAGACTCCTTTAGTAATGAGAAGCATTGAAAACCATGATTCAAAGGGTAGATACTCTTGATTTCGATCTGGGCCTTATAGATCCCCAATGGTGTTTTCAGTAATTGTATGTTTTCCCTTTCACCTCATCCCCAGAGTGGCTCTCTAAATTTTAGGTACATGCTTATGGTCTGGGAACAAACTTTTAACTTCAGGATTGATTTTAAACATGGCTTTCCACTCAACATCTTTCAGGGAAAAAAAAAAAAATTCTCTGAGAGGGAAATCTTAAACTGATTGCCTTTCATCAAAGAAGAGAATAAGCACCACTGAGAGTAGTTTCTGAAATAAAACATATGATTGCTTAGAAAACTGCATTAGGAGAAAGAAATCCTCTGGCATGTAGTGAGATTTCGATAAATGTGTTTTTCTGTCCCTCTGGTGGGTCCTTCAACTATGTTCTCTCTGAAGAACCCAGTTGGGGTTTCATACTATTCCTCTCCAGAAAGTGGGCATAGAGGGAACCCACCTCAACAAAGTAAAGGTCACACATGACAAACCCACAGCTAACATCATACTCAGTGGCGAAAAGCTGAAAGCATTTCCTCTAAGATCAGGAACAAGACGAGGATGTCCACTCTCGCCACTTTTATTCAACATAGTTTTGGAAGTCCTAGCCACGGCAATCAGAGGTGAAAAAAATAAAAGGAATCCAAATTGGAAAAGAAGTAAAACTATCACTGTTTGCAGATGACATGATACTATACATAGAGAATCCTGAAGATGCCACCAGAAAACTACTAGAGCTAATCAGTGGATTCGGTAAAGTTGCAGGATACAAAAGAAATTCACAGAAACCTGCTGCATTTCTAGACGCTAACAACAGAAGATCAGAAAGGTAACAATCCCATTTACCATCTCATCAGAAAGAATACAATACCTAGGAATAAACCTACCTAAGGAAGCAAAAAGACCTGTACTCCGAACACTATAAGACACTGAAGAAAGAAATTGAAGACAATACAAACAGATGGAAAGATACACCGTGTTCTTGGATCGGAAGAAGCAATATTGTTAAAATGACTGTACTACCCAAGGCAACCTGCAGATCAGTCCAATCCTTGGATGGTTTTTTGAGGTGACATTTTCATGATTCCTCAGGCTGGTCATTTCCTCTCAAGCCAGATTAGGTGTCCTTGTGGTATGACTCATAACCCATCTCCTTTGTGGCATTTACCACAATACAAATCCTTATATAATTATGTCCTAATTTTCTTCTCTTCACCTACGTGTGTACTACCTCAGCGAGGCAGAATTGAGCTTCTTAAATCATTAACAGTAACCCCATATTTAATTCCAGGTGAAGGAGCCTCTTCTGTGCTTTCTCCTGGCCTCATTTACTTTCTTTCTCACCAGAATCTCTTCTTTTGAATTTTCTGTCCGTACCTAAGCTTTTAAGGGACTGAAACATTTTAACTGGATTTTTTTTTCGTTAACATAGTTTAGGAAAAATTCCTCTGAGGCAGACGTTATCAAAGCAGCTGTCTTTCATTGAAAAAATAGAAAGGTAAAGAGAACTTCTCTGACAGGTACTTCCTGAGATAAAAGGTTTACCTAATCCTGTTGAAAAGGTAGAATAGTTCAATATTATGGGAGGATGGTGATGCAATTCTCTGAAATTAAGTAGCTGTGAATTGTTGGGTTTTTTTTTCACCCTTTCAACTTTTGTTAGTTGAGTGAACTGGCAGAGGTGGGCCTGGGGAGGTTTACTTCATGTCACTTGTGCCCTGCTGTCTTTGTCACACATCGCCTCCAGACGTTTTCCTGAGAGAAACAAAATGGCAGCCTGAGCTCCAGGGTTCCGTCACCCACCAGTTCCCTCTCCGCCTCTGACTAGAGCTAATGGCTCCGTACCATTATTTTTCCTGTCAGATTTAATGGGGAGATATTCTTTTCCTAAAGCCATTAGTTAAGTAATATTGCTTACAGAATTGCTGAAACAGGGGTAACACCTCCTTCTCAGGGTGTAAATCTTAAGAAATGATGAGGCGCTTGCCTAAACACATCAATTATATTCCAAAGCCTGAACTTTTTTTCTGCTACAATTTTCATTTAGAGTCAAGAAAGTTTGAAAGTAATGATCCCTTAAAGTAGGTTCTCTTGATTCAATTTTGGCACTAAATAATTCAAATAATATTAGCTGGGTTTTTCTTTTTGCTTCCTTTCTTTTCTTTGTTCGTCATTTCGTTTTCTCTCTTCCCCACAATTTGTCCTCTCTTTATTTAAAGGCATTCTCTTATTGTCTGAGGATGATTCAAGTTTCAACTTATTGAAAGATTTTAAGCATACTTTCCCACTAAATATATTTTTTTAGAGAAAATGGTAAGTGAAGTGTTCTCAAACTGATTGCCTTTCATCAGAGAAAGAGAAGAGAAATTTAAATCGTAGAGAAAAGTGGTTTCTGGAAAAAAAGAGATTGGAAAATGATTACTCGGAAGAGGCAGAATTTCACACAAAAAAATGAGGCTAGAACAGAAATACTTCAGATTTGGTTAGAGATGGGAAAATATATTTTTCTTTTCCTTTTGAGTCTTCTCAACCTTTTCTCATCCTGAGAAACTGAACTCTTGGTATGAGGGTGTGAGGGTCCATCTCCCTCTGTCAGATGTGTGTTCTGATTGAAATGACCTCCCTTGTACACTCTGGGGCTTTTCTTCATGACGTTCAGTCTGAATTTCAGAGCCAGTGTCATTATTTGCCTCTGATTTTTCTTTCAAATGAATAAAGCAATCCCATACTTGTTGCAACAGAAAAGCAACATTGACATATGCAAGGAAAGCTCGACAATCACCAGCCTCGTGGCCCCCCGAGGTTGCCAGAGTTGGGCTGATGTGGCCATCACATCCATGATGGACACTTTATTTTGTGGTTTACACAGACAGATCATACCACACATAGTCATCGACAGCTCTTTTCTTCTTAATATATCTTGTATATAACTCTAGGCATATATTACAGATCGATAGATCATATTAATAATGGCACAGAATCCCACAGTATAGCTCTACCATCTTTATTTATTCAACTCTTCCTGTACTGCTGGATGTTCCTGTTGGTTCTGTTGGTTTTCCTACCACAGCTGTTGCTGCAGTAAATATTCTTGCTCCATTTTGCAAAGAGCAGTTGCTGGATCAATGCATGTTTTATAATTATAAATTTCATTTTATAAGATACTGCTAAATTACTTTTCCAAAACAGGGTTACTCTCCCATAAATACCTTTTTAACAGTATTTTTGAAAAGAAACTCTGCTTCTGCAAAGGAGCAGAGCCTGCGCGGAGACTAAAGCCTTCCCTTCATCGTGGGCGCCCTTGAACCTCTTCATGGACAAAGGGTCTCACGCTGGCCTCTCTTGGCAGCACTCAGGCCACGCATACGTTGGTTAGCACGGCGCTGTTGTTTGAAAATTAACTCGTTATCAGTGTTTAAAGGGAATCATGGAACTCAGATTTCCGGTTTCTCTTGGAAAATGGATAGTTCTGGCAAACCGGATGCTTGGTCCTCGGTGGTCTTGGTGGGTGGGAGCTGAGGGGCAGCCTTGCCCTTGGAGGCTGGGCCTGTCCTCCCTCTCCATCCACAGCCCTCACCCCAGGCAGAAGCCCTTGTTTCTGTTATTGGCCTGGCCCTGTAGCTTTTGAGGTTGTGATTCTTGGTTTCAACCAGGGTTTCCCAGCCGTGGCCCTGTTGACCTTCGCAGCTGGGTCCATCCAGGGTGGCCCGTGGGTCCATCCTGTGTACCGCATGTCCAGGAAAGTCCCCGGACATCACCTCCGGCTGAAAACCACTGGCTCAAACAGACCCACAAATCCCATTTTCTTCGGTAGATGTTGAGATGTTGAGCGTGTTCCTGAGCCACTTTCATTATTTCTCTCTATCCTGTAGGCCTCTGTCTCGGTTTCTGAAGGAATGTTGTTGAATTCTGTACACAACCAAGCTTTAAAGTCACGGAAGTATTTCAAACCAGCCCCATTCGCCGCATTGCGAGAAAATATCTGAGCGGAGAAAGTGATCAAAACACTTTCCTTTCATCTCCGGAACAGAAGTGTAGACACGGCCGTGATTCCAGGTGGTTTCCCAAGTAAAAGCTTTACCTAATTACACACACGTAAAAGGTACAATTTCTAAATACTGGATGAAGAGGCTTGAATAAGTCCCTGGAAGAAAGGGAGACATTGCCTTTGTTCCCTTGGGTTTTCTTTTTGTGATTTAGGGCCTCGGGCAAGCACCCTTCTCCCCTTCTGTTCTCACAAGAGTTCTCCTCAGAATGTTCCCAAGCATCAGGAAGAATCAGCAAGGCTGGGGAGGGGGTCTCTCCAGGGCTTTTCTCCCCCTTTGCCTTCTCTCTCCTTCTCTGACAGGAGCAAATGACTTCCCTACATCTTTTCTCATTAGAATTAATAGAGAAGTATTAATTCTTTCCCTAAAGCTATTAGTTAAGTCACAGAGCTCCGGAATTGCTGAAACAGGGTAATTTCTCCTTCCTTCCAACGTGTAAATCTCGAGGCAAGATGAGAAGCTTTTGTGAGTGTATCAATTAGGTCCCCAGGAAGGGACCCTCATAGACAATTTTCATTTAGCCATAGGAAACTTCTAAAATAACGATACATAGACTAGATGGGCTGCTGTGTTCTGTCTTGGCATTTAACGTTTCAAATGGCATTTCTTCGATCATCTCTTTTCCTGACGTGATTTCATCATCCTATTTTCACTCTGTATTTTAAAGTCACTCTCTTGTTGTCTGGACAGGATACAACTTTTAACTTAAAGCAAGATTTTTTTTTTTTGCGGTACGCGGGCCTCTCGCTGTTGTGGCCCCTCCCGTTGCGGAGCACAGGCTCCGGACGCGCAGGCTCGGCGGCCACGGCTCACGGGCCCAGCCGCTCCGCGGCATGTGGGATCTTCCCGGACCGGGGCACGAACCCGTGCGCCCCGCAACGGCAGGCGGACTCTCAACCGCTGCGCCACCAGGGAAGCCCCTTAAAGCAATATTTTAAACACCGATTTGCACTAAACATAGTCTATTAGGTGAAGAATTTCTGTGCGGGGACAGTTCTTGTCTTCATTGCCTTTCATCAAGGGAATAGAAAAGAGATGAGAACCACAAAGGAAAGTGGTTTCTGAAATAAAAGATTCATTTGTGATTACTTAGAGGCGAACCTTCCGAAGACTGCATTAGGGTAGCACAGAAATACCCGATGCTGTACTCGATCAATATATTTTCCTGGCTGTCTCTCAAGTCGCTCTCTGCCTGTGGGACTCAAGTGGGTGGCCGCTCCCCACGGCCTACAGTCCACCCACTTCTGATTGTTTTCTGATTGGAATGAATGTCCCCAGCCCCTGCCTGAGAAGAATAGAGCTTCTTCCCTTCATCATCTTCAGCCGTATTTTTTTCTTCTTCAGAGGCCTTATAAACAAAAATTGTAATACGATTGCAGAAACAAATGAATTTACTTGCAGAAAATTTTAGTCTGATATCTGGTGTGCCATAGAGCCTTAAAAAATATTGGTTGAATAATTACTCAAATGAATAATTCAGACTCGGTAGAGAGAAAACCAGCCCCAAACAGGTGGCATGTGGGAACGGTTTCACAGTATGCGTGGTTTTACTCATTTCCATGGATACAGGTGGGGTCAGGGCCCCGTTGTACCATCTCATTGCACCCTCTGCTTTTTCCTTCCTAGCATTCGCTACATATGCTTGGTGATTTTTTTTTCCGATTGGACTTTTATTTTTTTCATATTCTTTTCCATTATGGTTTATTACAGGATATTGAATATAGTTCCCCATGTGATACAGTAGGACGTTGTTGTTTATCCATCCGATATATAATAGTTTGCATCTGCTAACCCCAAACTCCCAGTCCATCCCTCCTCCAACCCTCCCTTCCCTTTGGCAACCACAAGTCTGTCCTCTATGTCTGTGAGTCTGTTTCTGTTTTGTAGACAAGTTCATTTGTCATATTTTAGATTCCACATATAAGTGATATATGATGTTTGTCTTTGTCTGACTTACTTCACTTAGTATGATAGTCTCTAGGTCCGTCCATATTGCTGCAAAAGGCATTATTTCATTCTTTTTTATGGCTGAGTAGTATTCCTTTGTGCATGTGTACCACATCTTCTTTATCCGTTCTTCTGTTGATGGACATTTAGGTTGTTTCCATGCCTTGGCTATTGTGAATAGCGCTGCTATGAACATAGGGGTGCACGTATCTTTCTGAATTAGAGTTTTGTCTGGATATATGTCCAGGAGTGGGATTGCTGGGTCACGTGGTAGCTCTATTTTTAGTTTTCTGAGGAACCTCCATATTGTTCTCCATAGTGGCTGCACCAATTTACATTCCACTGGCAGTGTAGGAGGGTTCCCTTTTCTCCACACCCTCTCCAGCATTTGTTATTTGTAAGTGATTTTTTTTTTTTGGTGTAATTATTTGCTGGCTGAATTTCTCCCCCCATTAGACTGTCATGTCCACGAGGGTATCTGCCTCCATCACTGAATACATTGCCTGTGTTCAGCACAGTTCCTGGCACAGAGCGTTGACTGTGGTCAGTGCTCAATAAATATTTAGGCTCCATCATATGGGCTCATAAATGGGCTCAAAAAATATGGACTCAAAGGGGCTCAACTAGTATTTGGAATATGAGCAAATAGCTGCCCACATAGTGATTCCTCTCAGAGTTCTGCCCCGCTTTCCTTAAGTAATTGCACATTTTAATTGCTAGCACATTTTGCAGCCTTCGATGACAGGGTTGCTTGTAAACAATTTCATCTCAGATAAATTAGTAGTCTGGGAGATTACCCCTGGGATCGTGTTGATGCTTATAGCTTACTTAACGAGGCCAACGTGATAGACTCATTTTTGCCCCTTCCTTATAATTCAGCGTCTTTGGACTCCAAATTCATGGAGGTTTGGGGTATATTGGGGCAACTGATGAAAAGGCATCAGATTACTTACATTTTCAGATAATGATATAATAGAGTAATATGTCTGTTAGCATTTTAACAAGGCCTCGCAATGAGACAGCCTGCAGGAGACTTGACATTAAAGATGTCACCAGTTAAGCTGTAAGTTTCATCGTGTTGTTTCTTCACTCCGTTTTCCTTCTAATTATTTTACAGTTTCCTGCCGCTTTTCCAAGATGGCTAAATTTAAATTTGCTACAATACGAAGCAGTCTCTTCCTCTCTCCACGTGGTTGGGCAATGATTTCTGAGGGAAATTATTAAAAACGCAGCCTTTAATCGGGGTGGGGGGGGGCAGAACAGCACACAGAGCTGTGATGAGAGATGGGTCCTATAGTAAGATTCTGGTAATTGCGTAAGAGCGGTCGAATTCGCAAAGATTGCGATAGGACGGTGGAATCCATAATTTCTGAAGATGTACAAAGTGATTCCCAGAGTGATGCCGAAACGTAAAGAGGATGCCGTTCTGTGCTTTAACCCTTGAGTGGAGCCCTACCGACCTTTTGAAAAGGGCCATTCATCTAATAGCAAGGATGCTTTCCTTCTTCAAGAGTCACAATTCGCTTAACACACTTCTGTGACATTATTTGGGCATTTTTCACAATGATTAAAGGTAACGCACTTTTCTCTGTAGACTGTTAGGTCACAGGCAAATTAAATCAATGTATTTTCTTCCCTTGCTTCCTCGGATGAGTCAGAAGTTATTGGTCAAAGGCGTGCGTGACCTTTTCGTTAAGCTTAAAAACCCAAATGACCTGCTGAGAAGATGCTTGGCCAATCTGATTATTTTCTCTGTACTAATTGGTTTTACGTCTTCTTTGAATTGAATGAATTGCCTGGTGGTTTTGTCACTGTGGGAGCACAGCTTAATCCACTTAGAGCGAGGCGCTTGGGCTTGGTAAACTCTGGAGCTCTAGAAACGTTTTTTCATCATTGTGGTCTTTGGGTGATTTTTCATAGGTGAGAATGCAGATGGATCTCAAATCCATCCATTTTCTCCATTTCTGTTTCCACTGCCCTAGCCAAGTCATCTCACCTGGCCCCCTAGACTACGTTGGGAACCTTGTAACTGGTTTTCCCATCCTATTCCCCTCTCTCCTTCTTCAGCCTCCATATAGTAGCCAGGTGCCTCGTTAGAAGATATAGACCTCTTGCTGGAAACACTGGTTTCTTCACAATGAATGAAGAATAAAATCTAAACCCCCTCCCAGGGCTGCCTGCACCCTACAAGATCTGAGCCCTTGGTGGCTTCCTCAGCTTCATTCTGCCCCTTGCTCACCACCGTCTTTCCACCACCGCCATCCACTGATTCCTTAATCCTCCCAGCTCCATCCCGCCGCAGGGCCCCTGCCTCTGTTCCTCCTTTGTCTGGAATGGCCTTTGAGGGCCATTCTTATCCTGAAGGTCTCGTTTCAGGTGTCACCTTCTCAGAGATGCCTTCCTCAACTAGGCAAGCCGGTTACTCTCTGTAATCTGCCCTTCAGGGACTGTTACTCTCTATAATATTCCCTGTTTATCATCACTTTTGTTATTACTCTACCCTCTCCCGTTTATTGCATCTTTGTCATAGCCTCCTGTGTATCGTTCCTCTCTGGGGTCCCCCCCTGTTTATTTCCTTCGTGACCCCCGTCACAACCTCAATTATCTTACTTGTCTCTGTTTCTCTTCCCCGTCGGAACAGAGGCTCCTGAGGGCCAGGGCACCTTCGTCTTGTCCTCCAATTCCTCAGGGTTGAACATGGTACCTGGTTCCTTGAAGGAGCCCAGGACATGTCTGTTGAGCGGATGAATGAAATACCAAAGACCCCGGTGCTGCATCTTTAGGTGATCTCAGTAACGTGGTGCACAAGTGAAGATTGTTTGTATTAAAGGAGAAATCATTGCTTCCTTTCCCAAATTGTCGCAACGTTGATGGATTTTTAAAGTTGATCTGCTCAAGATTAGTGTGCTCGATCATCTTAGTGACCTACCCCTGGGGGTATAAGAAGTAGGTCTGTTCTTTTGGGATCAAGGTGGAGGACAGAGCACATACACTTCCTACACTTCCCTCCCAGACATTAGTGAAGGAATGTGTTTGGAATGCCCAGGCCCAAGGGGACAAGATGACCGGAGAAGAAATGGCGCCATGGTTGTAGGGGCTGGAATGCAGAGGCTAAGTGGTCACTGATTAGCAGACCCAAGTGAACTTAATCCTTGTTTAACAGTGGTCAAGCCCTAGACATTCAGAAATCCATGGTACCAGGTGGGGCTGAAAACAGGAGCGTTGGTTGAAAGAATCAGCAGCATTCAAACCACCCCCCCCAGATCTGCACCCCGCCCCTGCTTCTCAGAGCCTGGTCACGTCCCTCGCTCTCGCTCTCGCCCCCAGATAAGACTCTGGGCTTACTCTCTGGAGACTCTACAAAATGCTGGGGAGCAAGGGGGCTGTACTGAAAACAGGGGGTTTAAGCAAAGGCTGGCACTGCACATCGAGGCCCCGCTCTCAATCCCAATTCCGACTGCAGGATGCTGGGACCTGCCTTACACTTTCCAGGCAGGAGATCAGAGAACTCCTTGGGCAGAAGCCGACCGGCCTGTGTGGAAGACCTAACGGGGATTACTTCAGGTCTCCCCACATCAACAGGGCAACCAGATAACCCTGCAGGGAGGTCCACGATTGACATTTTATGCTTGTAAAGTGTTTCTAACCAGTTTTTCAGTGCCTATTTCCTAAACATGAGCAGGTAGTTAAGATTGCCAGGTATCTCAGGGAAGCCTTTAGTGGGAAAGAGAGAGATAAAAACATACAGAAACAAAGGAACTTGGAAGAAAGAGAGACAATATAGGAAGAGGCGAACTTCAGCAATAACAGTGACAACAGATCATTGTTAATCTTGCCTGAGACAGAAGGGAAGATGTTGGAGCCATGAAATAGTAACAGGATGCTATAAAGAAGGAATAATAATAATTAATAATAATAATGAAATTAAAAACATGATAGCAGACACGGACACCACTGAGTTGAAATAGAAAGTTGAAAGAAGTCTCCCAAGTGAAAAAGACAAAGAATTAGAAAATAGGAGAGAAAAGATAAGAAAAATAGAGGATTAGATCAAGATGTCCAATAACCTACGAAGAGCAGTTCTAGAAAAAGAAAAGACAAAAAATAAGGAAAAAAATATATCAAAGAAATAACATATTTTTCTAAAATGGAAAGACGTGGTTCACGTTGAAAGGGCCCACTGAGTGTCCTGACAATGAATGGAAATAGACCCAGGACCACGGTAACACTGGCATAAAAAGAGTTTAGGAGTTTCCAGAGAGAGAGAAACCAGAAGGTTTCCTCCAAAGGATCGGGAACCATGAATCATGTTGGCTCCAGACTTCTCAACAACTAGAGCTCAGTGGAGCTGAGCTCTACTGAAGGAAGATGAATTTTAATTCAGACAGCTATACCCAGACAAGTAGCCAATTAAAGTCTGAACAATTTTATTTCACCCTTTCTCATGAAGCTGCTGGAAGTTTTGCGTTAAGAAAGAATGCAGACAGAGTAAACCCAGGAAAAAGAAGCGTGGGTGTCCAGGAACCAAGGAGGTGAAGAAAATTGCCAGGATGAGGGTGGCGCACGGGCTCAGCCCCCATCAGGCCAAGGGAGCAGTGGTCCACTGGGAGCAGGTCAGAAAGTTTTGAGAGACAGATTTCCAAGGAAATGAAATGGAACCTAATAAATGAAATAAAAGACCACAGGGAAGGAGGTGGGAGGATGATTTTAGGAATAAGTCCATACAAAAAAGTAAGCAAAAGAAAAAGATAAAATAATGATTAACTCCAGGGAGAACAGTGCTGGCAAGAAAGGCAATGTAATCACAGCACGCTACCTGGCTTGGTGGTGAAGAGCGTGTTCCTCAGCTTAGCGATGTAAACACTGGATGTCCTAAACAAAATTATGACATCATAGTCGTATGACTGTAGAGAGAAGAGAGGGGAGGGGGTGTGCCCAGGTGTGCAGGTGATAAGGATTGTGGATGGGGGAGCTCGTCCTAAACCCTCCTCTCCCCTCATGACGTCATAGGCTATCCTCCAAATTGGAAACGGGGAATCCAGGAGGGGTGCTACGCGCTTGTTCTTAGGAGAGAAGGAGATAAATACAAAAGGAATCCAAAGTGGGAAAAGATGAGTGGGTGGGCAGGTGTGGCTGTTTCTCTTAATACACAGAAACACTTGACTTTTAAAAACTCTGGGCATGTGTAACGTTAATCAAGCTAAAAGCAGATGTAAAAGTGGGTTGAATGCTTTTCTCTGGTGACACAGCTCTTCTAGAATGTTTTTCTGATCTCCTCTCATGATGGGATCTACTTGCTGAAACTCTGTGGTCCTTCGGACTTGTATCCCAGGCCAATATGACAAAATGGAGGAGAGAGTACCGATGAAGGACGAGGGAAGGGCAGCTCTTCCCCTGAAAGGGAGATGCTGTTTTGGGGATGTTGTCAAGGCCATATCTTTGTCACCCCTCTCCCCCCACACATCACAAACACCACCACAGAACCACAGCAACACAAAAACCAACCTCCCTCCTGCTGTCAGCGCCCTCATGGAGACTAAGGCATCCTACATGATAGGGAAATTTCTACTCTCGACCCTCAGTTGAATGGCCAGAGAATTCAGACCGATCCCAAATTAACCCATGTGGCCAGGAAGATGACTTTGATGAAAAAAAGATTCACATGAAATATCTTCTCAAATATCTGTAATCAAGGGGGTTTTCTGCCTTGGGAATTGGTTTTGCCATTTCTTTCCTTATCAGAAGTGGAGACGTTTTGCTTGACCACGTGAACCGTTTCACGGCAAATCCATTTCCCAGATACACCGCGTGAGAGGAGGCTATGAGTTCAGAGCTGGTCATGAAGACACAGATCAACTCCTAGGAAATGACTGTTGGCTGACTCTATAACTTCAGGTGTATATCCATGTGCCTCCCCCCTTTTTAGGTCTAAATCTGTCAAGGGAGCCACCTTGTGCTGCCTCAGAATCCTCTCTTTGTGTTGGGGACGGAGAGAAGGAGGAGAGGAAGGAAGGCAACAGACACAGCTCGGGAAGCACCTGTCCTCACCCAAGTTCAAGAGCTGTCAGGGAAACAGACAGATCAACCTCGAAGGTGGGAACTGTGGTTCTGAGCGGTCTCTGCCTATCTCTTTTCTAGATTTATGCCTCTTTTTTCTTGTTAGTGTCCAGTGTGGCAAAACTCGCTTGGGCCACCTAGAGGTTTCCTGGCACAGAAACCCCGTGAGGCAAACAGACGCCTCCAGACATTGCGCTCAATCAGACGGCGACTTGGGCTGTGAACTTGGGATGATCTCACAGTTGATTAAAAAATCCCAAGTCCCTTATTATTTCGTACCTGAATAGAGATGCCTGTCACCCTGCGGAGGTCACTGCAATGCGGCATCAATGCCAGGCAGACTGGGGGGCTTTGGGCTGAGAAACATGAAAATGCTATAGTCCAGACCGCGCCTTGAAAACCCGCCGATCCGGAAACACTCAAACGCACGGTACTATAAAGTGCCCGCCGCAGGAGCAGCGATGATTTAAAATCGGATGCTCGGAGCCGGCTGGATAATCGAGCGGCTGGGTTTTCACAAGGCCAGATGCAAACACAGAGCTGCCTCGGTAGCTTATTGTGTGTCAGCACGGAACTTTACGGGGGTTAATGCGCCAATTAGTTATTAATGAAAACTGATGAGAGCGCTGTATCGAGGTTCAGGCTCTGTAAAGAATCGTTAAGACCTCCAGACCTTGTCCCCATTGAGGACCGCGTTTCTGACCAATTAACCTTCCGCCCCTCCATTTATTTTCCTTTGCACACTGCTGCAGATTTCTCCATCTGCCGGGGAGCATGGGGGTCGTCGTCCTCGGAATACAGCTGTGAGGCCAGGATCACCTCTGCCATCCGACTCCTTGGTGGCAGTGGCTGATGACAGACTTCCAGCCCGTGGCAAAGGTCTGCACGTGGGATTGCCTGAGACTCACCTGCCGCCCCCCCAGGAGCAAGTCTCCACAGACCCCACACCACGTACTTCCTCAGATGCTCAAGAACCTTCTTCCTTGGAGTCCAAAGGAACCTCTCTCTGCCATGACCTTGCTACCTCTGTGGCTGCCTTTTGTCCTTCTCTGGGGAAAAGAGCAGATCACACAACCCTGGGAATTCACAGTGTGGAACCACAAGACCACAGCCAGGGTGCAAGGGAGACTCTGACACAAAGCTCCCCCGACAGAAAAGCGATAGCAGAGGGCGTGTCCCCATCACTCTTGCCAGGGAAACCTTCATCTGGGCAGAGACTTTCAGGTTCAGTTCCACTGGGGTCCACTGGAAAAACTCATCTTGAAATACCAGCTTCAGGACCAGGTTCAGCCAGTTCACACCAAGAGGAAGGGAAACACAAGACATTTTTCCCTTCGGGGGGGAAATACGGGTGTGGGGAAGTGCGGGTCCCCTGCCCTCCTGTAGGAAATGACAGTGGGAAATGTCAAGGATCTGGATTCATCGCTCTAAAGGATGGTGTGGTTCCGTCTAGCCCAGGGCAGCCCACGGAGATCCCTGCAGCCCCTTCGAAAACCCTCAGGAAGAGGAGTTTGGAAGGAATGAGAAAGCAAACTCGCGTGGAGTTCAGCGACACCAGCAGCGATGATGAAGATCGGTTGGTGATAGAGATCTGAAACTTCCAGAGAAAGATGCGTCCACGGTCAAAGACAGATGATGCTTCACAGTAAATGCCGTCAAGCGGGCAGGAGAACTGAACTCTATTCATGAAGCCCCTACAGAGAGGAAGGCCATTTGGGGGTCTTTCTAAGATCTCCCCAACCAACTCTGAAACCCAAACGCAGCTTCACCCTTCCCAAGAGGCCCTGCTCACAAGGCAGCAGGCTGGGCAAAGCTGGCAGTGAAGCAAGGTCTAAGAAGTCTTGACCTACACAATGACTGTGGCTTGACTCCCAGCTGTATCCGCTGCATTGGTCCTTCACTGCCTCATCTGGGAAAATGGCATTGACCCAGAGAGCCACGATCGACTTGTTTCCGAACAAATGTGAACCCCCCCAGAGTCAAGGTGACAGGTTTCCTCTGTTAGTGAGCTGGGGGTTGGCTTCAAAGGGAGTGAGCATACTTGGGAAAACTGGGGTAGCTTGCAGAAGAGATGGGGTGTGAACTGGGCATCGAGATACATCTGTTTATTCTGGAGACAAAATCCAGATTCATTCAAAAACTGAAGTTTGGTCCCAATAATTTGCCTCCTTAATGGAAGTTGTAAATATACTTCAAAATGCCCATGATCTGGTGAAATACTAAGTATCTTTCAGTGTTGCACAAATGGTCAGTGCTTATGTATGATTCAGTGACACAAGCATGTACAGCTCTTGTGCCCAGTGCCTTTTCTGTGGAGACCTCTGACACCCTTGGTTTTTCCAGTTCTTGCAAAAGGAACGTTGTGTTAAAAGTTAATAGAACAGTCTCTGTAATGAGTCATTTTTGAGGGGGAAAAATTCACTTATTTTCCTCTGATTCTTTCTGTCATATTGTGCTCCGAGCAATTTCAATTAGAGGGTTACATTTTAGTAATCTCTGCAGCTTAAATTGATGCCTGCTCATCGTGATGGGAGCCTTTTAGATTTCCTCCAGAAGCTTCAAGGATACAAAACTAATTGGAGTTTTGACGCTGTTTTACATCTCAGTAATTTTATTTTGGGGGCTTGGTGTTACTTTGCTGTCAAATTAAATCAGCCTCTGTATTGTGCAAGTCAGAACAGCACAGAGAAAATTCGCCAGTGTTCCAAGCCCGTGCGCCCCTGTGCAGAAGAAAATAGGTGATCTGCGTCAGACGACGCAGTGAGCAAAGCCTCCGATTAACTGCACTCTTCTCCTCCTCCTTAAACGGGAGAGGAAAAACTTCAAGACATTTACACTGCTGCATTCCAATAAAATTTTATACTTGCTTTTGGTATGGTTTTGTACAATTTGAAATTTATAGCCGAGCTCTTTTGGCTTCACTTTGATGTAAGGATGTTCATGTGACATCTTGTAATTCAAAGGCGGGGCAGCAATGCAGAACATCTCACGTGCACGAAGATGCTTTAATACGTCCTTGTCTGTGACGAGGGATGGTCCGATTTCACGTATCTTCAAGTGAATTTTCCAATTTTAGGGTAACTCTAGAAACGTCAGGGTGGGACTAGCTGCCCCGGGTGACTTAGCATATGTCTGTGGTCATTTCAGATGCACTCATACGTAGCCAAGTGATTTCGAGCCCAGCCAAGGAAAACATGAGAAGGGAGGTAAAAGTATGCTAAGCATTCACTGCGTGGACTTTCTAAACCAAACAGAAGTGATGTCGTTATCTACCCATTGGATCGTCCGTGCCACTGTAACGAGAGAGAGGTCTAGGAAAATGGTCTGAATCCTGGAGGGAGAGAAAGGGACCTTGTCCTGAGCTGGCTGGGGCATCTTGGTGACGACTCACGCCCTCTCAGCGCCTGTTTCTCCGACTGGGAAGAAGAGAATAAGACAAGATGTGCCGAATGTGACCTCAGGCCCCGACCCTTGTGCGAGTGGCTCGGAGGTGGTCCCCGTGGGAAGGGGTCCTGCGCTCAAGGAGTTTGGGAGGGGGCTGTGGGGAACTAAAGCCAATTATTTTTTTGAAGAATGTGAGCTCGGGGAAGCTCCTTCTAATGTGTTTTTTTCTCCAGAGCTCTAGATTTGGGGGTGCAGTCAACCCATTTCTAAACGGTGGCTCATAATGCAAAAATTAGAAGCAAAAACAGAACACTACTGTGTGAGTGGAAGACAACATGTCTGTGGGCTGGATTGGTTTACTTTGTGTTGGGAGGTACTGGTCATCCAGATGCTTCTCTCCTGGACGGCTGCGGAGCTGTTGGCTGGACCACTGGACTGAGGTCAGTGAGTCACTGCTCCCAGTAGCGCCGACCTCAGGATAGTCAGGTTAGGCGGAAGCTTGATCCTTCTACGAGCCACGGATGCTGGCTGCCACATCCCAACCTCCATCAAACATGACGCAACATTGATTCCATCTCCAACTCCCCGTGTCTCTCATACAAGAGTGAGCAGGTTACCAAAATTTCCTGTCTCAGCTGGTCATTTAGCTAGTTGGCGGCAATGTTTTACAAGTGTACCTTACTTTATATCAACATGAATTTGTGAAAAGCTATATTTCAGTGGGTTTAAAAAAATTTTTTTTAATGTATTTTGAATGACCCGAGGGGACTTGGCTACTGAAAATCATCCCAAGGTGAATATTTTTTTTAATGAAAAACTCTTTTATAAATCAACAAACAATCTCTGATTTTATAAATGTTAACTTTCCTAGGGTTTTTCTTAAAGTGGAATGCAACTATAGGGATACATTTAAAAGATAGTATCAGTGATCTAGAACCCAGTTTGGGTTATTGAAAATAAAACTTCAGTAATATGGATTGATCATTGCTGCAGTGACTCTGCAAGTGTGTGCTGTGTAATGGTTCAGGGAAGACAAATTTATTTTAGAACAGGGCAAACTAGAGTTTAAAGATCAGGGATTCCCCCTTTCTCCCCAGTACTGCTAATTTCATTGTACCTTCAGGTAAGGCCTTAACCCATGGTGTCTCAGCTTCTCCCACAGAGAATAACTCCCGGGATGCTGGTACCGACTAAGATAAAGGGCACTTTGAATTCTTTCCTTTTCTCTCAGAGCAAGGTATACAAATGCCACTAACCATGATGCTCGAGACACTGCCAAGTTTCTTTCTCCAGCTGTACCTACACCTGGCCAGATCTCACCTGTTGAAGATGCATAGAGAAAAGAGCTTTCATGTTCCCCCTTGGCAACCTATACTGTTAAGTGGCTCTTAGCGTCATGTGCTTTTTGATGGACAACCTGAATCCTCCTTGTTGTAAAGCATGATGGAGACAACTCACGTCTCCTGTTGCATTTGAGATTCTGGACGAAGCTAATATCCTTTACTTCACAATCCAGAAGAACCTATGGTTCATTTGTCAAGAGATGAAACAAGACAGGGGATTGGTGCTTCTAGATTTGAATCAAAACGCTGTCAATAGCATGATGGGTACCTGAGGGCAAGTTAAACTTCCCTTTCCTAAAATCCCTCCTCTAAAGCTCAGATGGGAAGAGTGGCCTTGTAAAAACGCATCGTGGCCACAGTTCTTGGCATGGCCGGTGACCGATTTGCAGTCTCACGCCAAAACGTATTTCCTTGCATTTACATTCATTACTTAGAATGATCACATTATTCATTTTTTCCCCAGCATAGAAATTTGCGTTTTGCACAAAATTTGCCTGGTGCAGCCGATTTTTATAGTTATGGAAACTCATCATTATCGGGATGTACCACTGCTCAGATCCCCAGACATAATTCAATATGGTGAGGAGAAAACGGTCTGCCTGGCCCTATGGTGACCATATTTCTACAACCACAGCAAACAGGGCTTGTGTATTTCTTCTCACTTCAGTTGTGATTCCCATAATTCTTGAGGGAGACTCTTTGGCTTTTGAAACACTACATTTCTCAATATATAAGCACAAGTTTTTGCCCTTCACTTTCAGATACTCATTGAACATAGGTGTCAGGACCCAAAAAATCCAGTGCCAGATTTGTACCTTGTACAATCCTTTTCACCCATGCTTTGTACTTATGTGGGAATACATATAATTCAATCTGAAGTATAGAACATTGAGCATATTACTTCACCACTGGAAGAAAAGAAGCCAGGGAAAGTAGTCAGCCTCAGTCAGTTGAGGCCCTAGAGGATGACTCAATACCTTATATATGCAGTCAACTCTTCAGAACTTACTACTCTATTGATTGTTCACAACCAAGAAGCTATTGGCTTCTTGGTGGTTTGTTTAAATGTATTTCCTTCTTTATATGGCTAAATTATTTTGTTTTGATAAAAATAAAACTGAAAATGAAAATGCCTTGTGTGATTTGTTCACATTTTAACCAAAACTACCACAAAGAATATCCTATATAAATTGGATGTCTGATTATTCCTAAATAGTTGACCAAGCGTCCTGGCCGCCATATTGGTATCCCATTCCACTCAACGAAAGGATTAGGTTATGGCAAATTATCACATTTTCTTGTGCTGTTTTCTTTTCCCATGTGTCTCTTCTGTCATTGTCTGCCATATTTTATGGTTCATAACTTAGAAATGTGTTTTTAAATTCCTAAATGTAGCTAAAGTTTGAAGCCACATGAGGGCACTATCCACAGTGCAATAATCCCAAAGTTTTCCCCTTAGAATTGATGTTGCTTAGATAATTAATATTATTCATTAACAGAGAAAAAAATCTGTAATTCAAAGCAATGCCTCCTTATGAAGATAAATCATGTACTCTTGGCAAGAACAAGTAGACTTATTTTACATACCAACACAATATTCTTCTATGTCTATACCTCCTGAAGCCACGTGAAGTCAATGAAGACACGATGCATTGGGAGAAAAAGTGGGAATGGGAACATGGGAGGAACAGATACACCAACTGATGGATCTTCATAGCTTTTTTGCTAACTTATCAAACTCTAATAGTGATAAATTAATCCATTATTTCCAAATTTCCATCATTTGAGAACCATCTTACTGCTTTTGGCCATATGTGTCCACATGTGGGTACATTATTTACTTAATACTTTCATTTAAATCATCTTTGTCTTAAAGAAGCTATTCTTTTCCTAAGTAATAATATCTGTGAAATAACCTTAATTTGGTAGTTGTGTGTATCTTCTGATATGCATTAAAATAAAAGTATTAAGACTGGTTATCCATGTACCAGTTAAATATCACCTTTGTACTACCTGGCACACACCCCACACTCAGGGGAAGCATGGAGCTAATCTAAAAGGTACATGTGTTGTTTGTTCTTGAGTTACTCCGTTTTTTGTTTTTGTTTTTTGTTGGTTTTTTTTGCAGTACGTGGGCCTCTCACTGTTGTGGCCTCTCCCGTTGCGGAGCACAGGCTCCGGACGCGCAGGCCCAGCGACCATGGCTCACGGGCCCAGCCGCTCCACGGCATGTGGGATCTTCCCGGACCGGGGCACGAACCCACGTCCCCTGCCTTGGCAGGCGGACTCTCAACCACTGCGCCACCAGGGAAGCCCAAGTTATTTCGGGTTTTGTTAAGCTCAGCTCTCTCTCCAGTCCAGCAGAACTGGTGGCGGCAAGTTGCGTTGTAGGTTTATCAGATAAGTGTCTTCAGTCAAACTTTACAGCTGATTAATGAGCATTCCAAGTCAAAGGATTCTCACTTCTTTTAGTCTCAAAGGAACAATCATATAATGTCAATATATATATTTTCTTTTTTGGTATTTTATTGGTTGGTTGGTTGGTTAATGAGTACGGAATGATATACAGGAAAGCGTGGTTAGGGATTCATGCTGAACCACCAGTAACTCCCATCAGTTCTGATGAAACACCCGCTTCCATACTCTTGAACTTGAAGCAAATGCATTTGGCTGTACTAACTGTACTAACTTGTCTGTACTAACCCTAATTCTCCAGTCTCCTGCTTGGGGACAGCCTGTTGATCTCTGGGCTGCAAACGCAGAAGGAATTGCTTGGTGACATCTAGGACATTTGTCTCCAGCTGCGACAGACGTCTGCTTTCAGCCTCCCTCAGCTTCTGCCGGGGGGCAAACTCAACACCCTTTTGAGCATCCAGGCGATTTCTACCCAGAAGTAGGGGAATTGTTTTCTGGGTAAATGCAGGCGTGAACGGATTCCTCTAGGGAATTGGCGGTTTTGTACGTGCAGCATCTGGGCACGGGACCCAGCCCTGTCTCTGGCCCCAGTGGCAATCTAGTTTGTCTTCTATGTGTATGTTGCGTGAAACAGAGTAGAATTCAGCAGAATCCAGCAGAAATTCAGACAGAGCCCCTTGACGCCATCGTAAATGAAAGGCCAGATATCTAGGCTTGTGTTTGGTTTAAAGAACCCCACCTTATGCGCATGTGGGCACACGTGCGTGTGCGCACACACACAGACACACACGCACGTAAGCCACACCCTACTCTGAAAGTCCTCTTCTTGTTAAAATACAGAAGTGGGTGGAGTGGGCCAATGAGGTAAGAAATGGCTCCCTAAATGGCCCCAAAGAGACCTCCTTGGAGGCAGGGCCCACGGTGTCTTCATCTCGGAATAGTGCCTGGCTCAGAGCGGGTATTAACGCACACTTGCTAAGTAAACGAATGGAAATAGCTCACCAGGCAGGGAGACGCAAGAAGGATTCTAAGACGCGTAATTTGACACACCCCTCTTCTGATGGAGACCTGCCTCCTCATCAGAGATGAGCCAAGGCATCGAGAGACGTTCCTGTCCAGTGACTTCAGAATTAAGCGACAATTTTCCATGACTATTCCATCCCGTTCATTCGCCCAATATTTATCGAGTGCTTAAGTACATAGCAGGCACAGGAGAACATAGGAGTGGAAAAGGCATACAGGATCTGTGGAGCTTTTATTTGGGGGAGAGAATGCCAATTCATGAACCAACCAGGCAAACAAATGTGTCAGCAACGTGTTATCAGACGTTGCCAATGGCTAAGAACGCAAAGGGAACGTTAGAAGGTTTATCTTACCCTAATTCAAAACGTTTAATGCAAATAAACACTTTTCTTTTGTTGTCCTCAGCAGAAGAGAAACCATCCTACACTTTAAGATCTATCTCCTTTTCTGTTTCGTGCCACCACCTCAATTCTTCGCACGTGAAGCAGAGAATGTTGCAGGGTGACGTATCTCTAGTCTTGTACTTATAATTTCTTTTACTCTCCTGAAAGCTTCAGTTAGCATCAGTAAGCATGGTAATTTGGGGCTGCCTGTGCTAATGTGCTGAATTCCACATACCTTAGCACTTAGAGAGTGAACGCCTGTTGGATCCCACGGTAGCAGAGAAACCCAGGTGGGCACTATTTTGCAGCTAATTTTCTCAAGAGAAACCATCAAATGTTTGATGACTTGATGTGCTCAAGTCTGGATTATTTTTCTCAGGAAAGGTTAAGAAAGCATCCTTAAAGTCAGAGGTTCTCAAAAGGGAGCAGTTTACCTCCCTGAAGACGTAAGACAATGACCAAAGACAGTTTTAAAAAAAAATTTTTAATGTCTTATTTTTAAAAATTGATTTTATTGAGGTATAGTTGATTTACAATGTTATGTTAATTTATGTTGTACAACGAAATAATTCAGTTATACACATATACATTCTTTTTCATACTCTTTTCCATTATGGTTTATTATGGGATATTGAATATAGTCCCCTGTGCAATACAGTAGGACCTTGCTGTTTACCTATCCTATATAAAATAGTTTGCGTCTGCTAATCCCAAACTCCCAATCCATTCCTTCCCCACCTCCCCCTTGGTAACCACAAGTCTGTTCTCTCTGTCTGTGAGTCTGTTTCTGTTTCCTAGATAAGTTCATTTGTATCATATTTTAGATTCCACATATAAGTGATAGCATATGGTATTTGTCTTTCTTTTTCTGACTTACTTCACTTAGTATGATAATATCTAGGTCCATTCAGTGTTGCTGCAAATGGCATTGTTTCATTCTTTTTTATGGCTGAGTAATATTCCATTGTGTATATATATACCACATCTTCTTTATCCATTCATCTGTCAATGGACATTTAGGTATTTTCCGTGTCTTGGCTATTGTGAATAGTGCTGCTGTGAACATTGGGATGCATGTATCTTTTCAAATTGTAGATTTGTCCAGTTGTACGCCTAGGAGTGGGATGGCTGGGTCATATGGTAGCTCTATTTGTAGTTTTTTAAGGAACCTCCATCCTGTTCTCCACAGTGGCTGCACCAATTTATTATACATTCCCACCAGCAGTGTAGGAGGGTTCCCTTGTCTCCCACCCTCTCCAGCATTATTTGTAGACTTTTTAATGATGGCCATTCTGACCAGTGTGAGGTGGTACTTCATTGTAGTTTTGATTTGCACTTCTCTAATAATTAGCAATGTGGAGCATATTTTCACGTGCCTGTTGGCCATCTGTATGTCTTCTTTGGAGAAGTGTTGACCGAAGGAAGTTTTGATTTCACAGCTTGGGTGAGGGGTGCCACTGGCATCTGAGCTGGAGGCCAGGGATTTGCTCAGCATCCTACGAGGCACAGGATGGCCCCCATCAAGAAGTATCCAGTCTCACTGCCAGTAGTGCTGAGGGTTAGGAACTCTGGTCTAAGGAGGTAAGGTCACATTCTATTAGAGACCCTAGAACAGCCCTGTCCTCAAACTGATGACGAGATTAGAACGGGGAGAAAGACTTGCCTTGGCAGGACTAGAAGCAGAGTCCGGGCTCCGTATCCCAGTCTGGTATGCTTTCCGTAGCCTCACATCTGGAACTTTCCAAGTTGCGTGAGGACTTGTGTCTTGAGTCTACACACAGTAGACCATCTATGGGTTATGGTGCAATTAACTTCATTTTTTTTTTTTTTTTTTCCACTCTTCACTCCACCTTGAGGAGAAAGAACCAGGACATGGGAAGTTAAGTCAATGTGAACAGATGTGTGAATATCAACTAGACATTCAGTAAAGACAGATCAAAAGGCCAGCTTTGACTGTGAGGGTAAATGCAACCCAAAGTCCCATACCACTCCATTGACCTCTACAGCCAAGTGGGATGAAAGAACATGAATACTGCTGCTGGGAACCAGGGACTTTTCAGATTTGGTTGGGGTGCACGAAATCTGAAAGTTTGCTTTGAACCTTCTTCTTTGTAGAGGGAACTGAGAACCAGAGGATTTGGTCCTGGCTCGAGTCAGAGGCAAGGCTGTGACTAATACCAAAGCCCCCAAGTCCAACATGCTTGCCATGACACGACCAGGTCCTGCCTCTGAAATCTTCCATTATGTCCGCTGTCCTTGCTAAGAGGGTCGAGTAGAACAGTACATTCATAAAGGTTTTCTGCATCAGGGTTGGGAAATACCAATGGAGTTCTGGTTAACTAGAAATCATCCAGAAAATGAAATTATCCACACGAACCCATTCCCCAAATGTTCTAGTTAATCTAGGTGTTATTCTGTTGGTTTTGCAAAAAGAAAACTTCTCTCCTAAGACATCTGGACTCAAATAGATGTGAGTGGTGCCTATGTGGCCCCCTAATTTATGTACTTGAGTACAATAAATTTGGCAGGGATCACAAGCGTAGACAAAGAAGTGTTAACAGCAAAAAAGACATCACCAAAAAGCCTTTGGAAGACAAACACTTCTCATCTTCAATTATAAGACAACCTGATGCAGAGAGAGAATAAATTAATTTTAAAACCTCCTGCACAAAGAAAGTAATGGAAAAATACATCATAAGTAGTTATCCCTTTTGTGCTAAAAACAAGTGATTTGGAGAAAATAACTACATGGGAGTGAATGTGTTAGTCTTATTATCTTTTTCTGGTTTTAAATTCTTAGGGGAGAAACAGAGAACAAGAGAGAAAAGAAAAGAAGCTTTCATTGTTTCAACAAACATTTATTGGGTATTAGTATGTTGCCAGGCACCAGGCTACACTTTCTGTGACTTTTTGTGCTTTTAAAATTACTTTCAGTCAAGAACTTCTAGATGCCTCGTTGCTGGATTCCAGCGTTCGAGAAAGGCCACTCTTCTAAGGTTTTTGGCAAAACCATTACGGTTCAACTTCAGAGATGCAGCTGGGAATCTCACTTTGTCCCCTCACCCCCCATGGGAACCTGAGTTTTAGGGCTTGGTCCAACTAGGCTTAGGGGACATCCATTTGCAATGAAAGGTTTATGAGTCTCAGGTTGGCTTTTCCTGGAAGCAGACTCTGAAACAGCGTTCAGTGCCGGGGTCTATCAGGGGATGCCCTTGAGGTCCACAGCTGTGCAAAGGAGAATAGAGAAGCAGGTTGGGCAGAGGGAGAAGCTGAACTCTAATACAGACCATGACAGCCTTGGCCAACCCTTGGGATGCTCTGGAGAAGGGGTATGGCCTTGGGGAGGCAGATCTCTGCAGCTGAGGCAGTCGTCAGAGGGACCCAGTGCCTGCTGACAGCACTTCCGGCACCTGGGGCAACAATCCTTTGCTAAAGAGGTTCTGGCGGCAGTTCACAGTATCCACTACGGTGAGGCTCCACTGCGGGCACATCCATCCTCCCTCCCTCCCTTCCTTCTTTCCTTACTGCCATGCATCCAACAAATATTTATTCAGCACCTGCCATCTGCCAGGTATAGCCGGGTAGAGAAGCTGTCATTAAACAAAATAGTGCATGTTATTTACTTAAAATTTGTCAAATGATAAAAAAGGACCATACCAGATGAGAAAAGAGAAAAGAATTGGGGGAACCGACAGAATCGGGGTACCTTGAGCCTGAATGCTGACTTAGGATGAGAGGAAAATTGACGTTTCAGGTGGAGGGAGCTTTGAGTGGCAGGAACCGAAAGGATGGTGATGTGGCCCTGACATGTGGTCCCCTAATCCTGTCTCACCCAGGATCCACTCAGAACACCGCACCCGCCGGGGCTGCTTTGTTTTGTTCGGCTACCTCCGTTCTTATTTCACGTAGATTTAAAGTTTGAAACGCTTAACCTTTTCAGTCAGTAGCTGAGCTCTCACCCCGTAGAGATCAGCCAATTAGGAAAACAATTCCTGGGTCATTGTAGATGAGTCGTCTTTTATTTGATGCTTATAAAAATGGTCCACATCCGACCAGGAAGGCATCAGGAAAAAGCACTTCAAAATGTGCTGTCTTCAAAGTGTCAGAAGATAACCCTTCAGGGCTGGGAGCCTGGGAACAGAAGGTGCATATTGGTCTTTAATTAAGGAAACGGTTGAGAAGGAAGAACATTTAACATTTTAAACCACCGGTGGCTTCACAGCTACAGGAAGCGCCTGGGTGACAAAGATGGGCTTGTTGCCCCCGCTGTCCTGGTATCTGCCTTGGCCCGTGCAACTGACCCAAAGCTAAATGCTTCCCACCAAGGGGGAATTAGAAATGATCATCGACTCCCCGTGCTGCGAGAACTCAATTTTCACAAGTGGCAAAGGAAGCAAAGCTGCAGTCCCCTCCTGGGGGACGCATTTGCCACAAAACATTAACAGAGCTGGAGAAGTAATGGTTCTCTGCCTGGAAAGACCCGCAGGTGTGGGACCGCGCAAGGGCGCCGCCATACGCCGAGAGATCAGAACCTCATCATGCAGATTTCATCACAATCTCATCTGAGGGAGAAAGAGCTTATAGGAGGAGGGATGGACGAAAAAAATCCTAAGGATTGTACTTTGATTTTATAAGCGGATTGTTGGAAATTACTGACAGATTGAATGAAATAATACGCTTTGGAGCAGCAGGGAACTTAAAGGTGGAAATCTAATTGATTTCTACCCTAAACCTAGGAGCAGCTATATTATTAATCAGCCCAGTGGTCACTGCTTGGTGGTCTCCTGCACACCGGGAGGAAATGCAGCTTCCAGTTACATACGTATGAATTTCAAATGACACCTGGTGTACCAGAGGGAAGAATTCGTGTGGCTGGGGAGTTGCAACCCATCTCTGGATGCACTTGAGCAGAGCTACACCACCCCATAAAATGGGGGAATTACAGAGCACTGGGGGTGGGCACGGAGAGGGTGAAAAGCCCCCAGTCCATAAGGGTCCCACCTGGTCAGCTCTCTGTTGAAGCACATGCTCTCTCCCTTCCTACACAGCCCTGGCCTGAATAGACTTCAGATCTGCCTTGAATACGAACTACCTCTGGGTGCATTCAGCCATTTTCTACCCTGAAAGTCAGAGAGACAAAAGGCAGGTTGTGTCTGTATTTAAATGATCTTTCAGGGGTTCACTAAATGTCGAGATAAGGGGAAGGCCAGCTGGGGAAGGCTTTTCCGAATTAATATGCATTCTTCACCATCCAAGTTTGAAAGATCCTCTTCAGTTAAGCTTCCAGAGTTTTCCTCCGGTATTCAAACAAAAGACAAGGTGTTTGGGATAGGGTTGATCATAAGAAAGGAGGATGGTTTCCTTGAACAAGAAAGTCTTTTGCTTTCATGGAGAAGAGACCCCCCCAAAATCACCAGGGGTGGCCGATTTGCATTTGAGCAGCCCCTGTGGGTCCAGCTGGTGCTGGATAGCCGAGATTCCGAGACCAAGACAGACCTGTTTCTGCTCACAGGAAGGCTCAGAATAAGATGTGTTCAATTATGTAGTGTGAGCTGGAATGCTCATTCATTCATTCAACAAGCCGTCAACAAGCCAGAGTGCCTAAAATCTTCAGAGTCAGTGTCCACGAGTCACCAGATAAAACAAAGGCTTATAGGAGAATGTGTTCAACGCTTTGGACCCAGACAAACCTGGGCTTGAGTCTGCCTCTGCTCTGAGTCTGTCTGGTTTGAGTCTCCTCTGTGCCTCAGTTTTTCCTTCCATAAAATAGGGACAGTGAGAACCAGCTCTTGGGTTTCTTGCATTAAATGAGGGCCTTTCACCTCTTAGCCAGCAGCTCTGGTCTCAGAACTTGACGACACCCTAAAAATGACTGGGAACCTGAAAAGATTACAAAATGATAACAAAATCTCTATTACAAAATGGTGATCAATATTTATCATTCTATAAATCAACATGAAAACTATTTAAAATTATGTATTAATTCATTTTAAAGTAGTAATAATAAGCCCATGACATATCTTTATATAGAAAACAGCAATATTTTCCAAACCAAACATTTAGTGAAAAGAGGGGCATTGTTTGCCATTTTTGCACATCTCTTTCAATGTCTGTTGCAGTATCACACTCCATGTGGTCTCTGGAAAATTCCACCATGTGCTCCTAAGAGAATCTGAATATAAAAGGCCAATAACATCTGAGTATTTCTCTGAAAATGGTGTCAAACCCCTTGAAAGGGACCCCAGGTCTCACTACAGCACCACTGTGGCAAGTCCTTTGATCTTCACTATAACCCTCCAGGTAAGCACTATTTTCATTCCCATTTTACAGATGAGGAAATTGAGGCACCAAAAGGTTAAGAAACTTGCCTGAGGCCACACAGTTAATAGCAGCAGAGCTGGCATTTAAACCCAGCTGTCTGCCCCTAGGGTCTGTGTTCCTCCCTAACCCCTTCTCATTCAGAGAACCCAGAATAGAGTCAGACACAGGAAGCTCTTGGTAAATGAGAGCAGGTGGGACAGCCAGGAAGTACTGTGACATCCTTCTGTTATGGAAACGATCCCATCCCATCCTCCAAGGGCCAGTTCATCTTGGTGCTCAGAGAAATGGATGGAGGGAGAGACGGACAGCCCATTGGAATCAAGATTCAAGGCTTTGGAAAACAGTCCTGAAGAATCTGAACATTCCTTAATCACTGAATTCGCATTCTAGAACATCTCCAGGGACTAGAGGTCACTCACAGAGAAGAGTCTGTCTGTCTGAGCACCCGAAAAGCTTTAGAAATCCCCCGGCCATCAGCATGCTGTGATGGGGCCAACCCACCACGTAAATTTGTGGAGAACAAACGAGACACACACGTTTAAGGGAGAGGGGTGAAAATGTCCCATCAGCACAGGTCTCTCATGCTTTGACCAAAAACGTGGGTAGTTGATTCAAACGACTTGCAGCTTGGGGCGGGGGTGGCGTGGGGGTGGGGGTGGTACCCTCTGAGGCCAAGCAAAAGCAGAGGAATATGTCTCACACTTAAAACAAATCCGTGGACCGTTTTTGGCTCAAAATATGCCAAGACTTTGCAACTCACCTGTTCCCATTTGCCAGTTGAAAAGAAAAGAAGAAGAGGAAAAAACCAGCCACATTAGAATTCATGGGAGGAAATGAGATTGTATTTGAGACACTGGCAACTGGATTTCTTTGTTTTATTAGCATAAGTGAATTATTAATTCAGCACAGAAAAAGCATAGATCTTTGTCATATAAAAAGTCACCAGTACCACAAGGGACCTTCACAAACTAGGATGATAATAATATCTTACTTACATTTGCATAATGCTTTGCAATTTCCAAGGCCCTGCCATATACTCTGTGGGTTTAGCTTTGGTAGCTGCATGGAATAGAGTTTTGCCCTGGGTAGAACTGCAGGACAGCAAGGGGATTTGATTTCATCACCATCAAGGCCCACATCAGGGATAAACACTCCAGATTTAATCAGAAGCGCCTGGGGGGAAAGGTCATTAATATTTAGCATTTCTTATTGCGTTCCCAAACTCCATCAAACTTTTTCAGAATGTGCCTTTGAGAATCAAGGGCCACGGGCCCAGCTTCGGGGAGTGGTCCAGTCTGAGCCTTCATGAGCTCTGTCCGTTCTTTTATCCCTAACGGGATAGAGATGTTTGCCACCGTGACCAGCTTGTCCCAGTTTGCCTGGGACTTTCCCAGTTTTAGGGCTGAAAGCCCAACATCCCAGGATTCCCCTGAGTCTTGGGCAAACGGGGGTGTTGGTCACCCTACCAACAATCAGGGTTGAGACATCCCTGATAGCATCACACACGCTGTGCCCACTGTGGTCCTTTCCTTCACCTCTGCAGTTTCACTTCCGGCTGCTGCTGGCTCGGAGCTTAATGTTTCACAAATGCCTTTCGTCTGGCTGGCAAGACTGGCCTCAGAAACGTGTTCCTCTCCTCTCTCCCCTCCCCAGCTCTGTCGAAGCAGTGAGGGGACAGTGGGTGCCCAGCACGGGAACACCCAGTCTCTTTGTGGGGAATCCCCTGAGTAGTATTCCATTTTGTGTGTGTGTGTGTGTGTGTGTGTGTGTATACACCACATCTCCTTTATCCATTCATATGTTGATGGACACTCAGGTTGCGTCTATATCCTGGCAATCATAAATAATGCTGCTATGAACATTGGGGCGCATGGATCTTTCTGAATTAGTGTTTTTGTTTTTCTCGGATATCTACCCAGGAGTGGGGTCGCTGGGTCACACGGTAGCTCTATTTTTAGTTTTTTGAGAAACCTCCATATTGTTCTCCATACTGGCTGCACCAATTTACATTCTCACCACAGTGCACGAAGCTTCCCTTTTCTCCACATCTAGAAACGTGTTTTCCCTGAGAAGCCAGAAGTCTGTGGACAGAATAGCCCCAAAGACAAAGACCTTGGAAGTGCCCGTCTGCCCGTGAGGCCATCTGACCTACCCTATGAAGCCGAAGGCTTAGAACACAGCAAAGCCTCCTCTTCCTGTGCAATTTTGGGAAGATCCAGAAGGTTATACTGAGGAGGATTTAGCAGCTAAAGCTGATAGAAAAAGAAAATAAATATCACTGTCCTCCAGGATGTAGCCTGAAAAAATAGCAACATAATCTTGATTTCGTAATAATTCAAACCAGATGAAGAGAACGTCGTATCTAACCCCACACCAATTGCACTGATTTCTAATCAATTACTGTGGAAGTAATCCATCCATCACCCACCCATCCATCCATCTGTCCACCCACCATCAGCCACCGGGAGGGGGAGGGGAGGTGCCGAGCACAGCCTCCGGAGTCAGGCAAGATTGGAGCTAAATTCCTATTCTGTTCATGCATCAGTTCTACGATTTGGGGCAAATTACTGACTTTCCATGGGCTTCCGTTTTCTCATCTGTAAAGTGGGGGTAGTAATTGTTCCAGCTTCACAGGGTTAAAAGCACATAGAGTTCTAAATGCTCAGAGCCCGACACACACACACAGAAGGTTCTCACTCAACATGAGCTCTCTCCTCAGTTTTCACAGAACAAGCCTCAAGGCACCATCAAGTGGTGGCCGCAGAGAGCCAGGGTCAAGGTGAGAGATGGCGGAGCCCTTGAGGTCCATCCATGGTGTGGTCGTTGCCCATTTTCACTTTCAAGTAACATGTCTACTTCTCTACCTTTATCCTACAAAAACACGTTGACAGGTGCCCCAAGACATTTTTTAGGAGAATGCAGCATAAATGTCCACCCACAAGTAAAAAGTTCAATAAACCATAGTACATCTGTTCAATGCATATGCTGCAGGGTTCAAAAGAATGAGCTCAGCCTGCAGCGGAGACAGCGAGCCACTAGAAAGGGGGGGATTCTTTTGAAATAGCTCTCGGTGGAACCCAGTGGCCGAGTGGAACACCTGCAGCGTCTCACGCATTGATTTCCCACACTACCTTGGAAGCACCCCTCCAAAATGTCCATTGTTGATTTCCTCGTGTGCAAAAATGGGGGCAGTCATTGCCGAGTGGAGTTTTTCTCCAGTTTAAGTCGATTAGCCTTTGGGTACATGTAGATACAGAGACCAAAAAAATACCAGTCCTCACAAAAAGCTCAGTTTTAGAATATGATGAGACTCAAAAGGTACCAAACGTGTAAAAAGTACCTGAAAAGAAAAAGTGCAACACAAATGTAAGGTTTCTAGATAAAAGCCTGGGAATCCCCTGGTGGCCCAGTGGTTCAGACATGGGCTTTCACTGCCGTGGGCCCAGATGTAACCCCTGGTTGGAGAACTAAGATCCCACAAGCCGTTTGACGTGGTTAAAAAGAAAAAATTAGTTAATTAAAATAATAAGTAAAAGGCTGGGTGAGATGGTCTCATCTGTCTTTCCATCCCTTTTTCTCACCAGCCTGGTGACACCACCAACTATAAAAAAGGCTGCTGTGGAGGTTCTGCTGCCTCTGAGTGGCCAGAATGAGGGCAGATCTCCACCTCTTATAAGATAGGCAATTTTTAAATAACAGGTTTTCAACCAAGGCACAACATGGTTAGTATAACTCCCTAACACTCAAAGCCATTGTCTTGTTCTAGTTGAAAATCTTGGAGGATAGCAGTTTGGGAACTTGTTCCAATTCAGCAAACTATGGTTTTAACAGGAGCCTGTAAGAAGTTCCCAGCCCTGCTTTTGGGGCATTCTTTAATCACAATGAATGTCCCCTTGAACTCAAGTGAGCTTTCATTTTTTTGACTGGAGAAGCAGCAGTGATGGGTACGTGTGGGATGTCCTTCTGCTCTTCGCAATTATCGGAACATTTTAATCACATTTTCCTCATCAGTGAAGCGCTCACAGCACGTATAGGATCATGGGTGAAAAATGGATACTAGGGGAAACTAATTATTTATTTTTGAGGGCAGGGGGAGGATGCTAGCTTAGCACCATGGACTTATAAATGGACCTAGGACTTACAAATGCTCCGAAGTTCAACAGATTCCCTTACAGCAGAGCACTGATGGGCAAGCCTGCAGGGGACATTTCCAAGTGGAGTTACATTGCACAGTGTACGTGCTTGAGCCCTAGGAGTTTTAAATTTATGCCGTGTATGAACTGCACTTATTTTCACCATGATTTTCCAGGGAAAGTTTCGAACCCCAGGGGAATAGCGTCCAGTCCTAGAGTTAGAAGACAATGGAAAATCAAAGGGCTCCAGCCTTTTTTCTTTTTCTTTCTCCCATCTTCCATTGACAAGAAACAGAAGTTCTGCCCGTTCCAGCACATGGTCTCAGTTGGACAAAGCACATAAAATGAACGCATACCTGGATTTTTTTTTCATACCCAAATTTTTGTTTGCAGATGTTAGTCCGTGTGAGCAGAGTTGGTGTGAGGGTACCAGGGATTCTCAACCCAGATGTTCCAGCCGTAGATTTTAGTTGCTAGAGTCACTGGGTTCCCTGTTCTGCCGGAGCTGATTTGAGTTGTGTTTTGTGTTTTGTCATCTAAAGAGTCCTCCCCGGTTTCTAAACACAGAGCCCGGTCTGCAAAGGGATGCCTAGTAAGCATTCCTGTCTGAATGACTGAAGGCTTTAACATGCACACTCCTGTGCACCAGGGTTCCCAGCCGTGGCACATAGACACTTGGGGCCAGATGCTTCCTTGTAGGGGCTGTCCTGTGCCCTGTAGGTGTAGCAGCATCCCTGGCCTCCATCCACTAGATGCCGGTAGCCAACATCGCTCCCCCAAGCAGCGACAATCAAAACTGTCTTCAGACACTGCCCAGTGTCCCCTGGGGAGCAGGCGTATCGCCCCCAGTTGAGACCCACTGAGGTAAACAAACCTGCAGTTGGACATCTTCTATAAAAAGTACCGCACGGACTGGATGAGAACACCAGGAACTAAACTAGACTAAAATGAGACAAGGTGGATTGAAATGAAAGGAAGGTCAGGATCTCATTTCTTGTGCTCCTTCTGGTTTAGAAGAGGTTTGCCGTCTTCAGATGCCAATGCTGATCCCAGACATTTATATTCCAGAAGCTTCTGGTCTGCGTTGGAGTCATTTAATGTCTTACCGAGCACGGCTCACATTTCCACCCTGTCTCCCTCTTTCTCTCTCTTAATGATGAAGGGGTTTCAGATAAGCACAAGTTTGCTTCTCACCCTAATTGCACTTATTTATTTAGAACAGCGAAGTCCTCCTGAGACGACAAATGTGCTTTCTGCCAAAGTTCTGCAGCTGAAGGTGTAGAACGGATCGTGTAATTAATTGGGTTCCGTCGCTAGAATGCAGGCTTCCCTTTGCTTCCGTTTGCAGGCGTGAGAAGTCCCAGAACCGGCCTTGCCAGGTGAAGCTTCCATGCGTTTTAGCCTGCGGGGACGGGACCTATAGGCCGGCCCTGCAGGCCCTCAGTTTTTTCATTGGCTTTTGCCGTCAGGAAGATGTCCCTTTGCACACAGCCATCTCTTCCGTTGAATCTGGACAGCTTTGAACATTCATTACACCACAGAATTGGGCTCTGCTTCTTGCCAAATTGTTATTTCTCAAAGCTTGTTTAGACAACATCTGGCCTCCGTTTTGGTTGATGTCAGGATTTTCTCCCGAGGCCCCTGCCTTGCTTCCCCAGCTGTCTAAGGCTACTTCTAACCATGAAATCTTATTCATAATCTGTGAGACAGAACAAAGGCACCACAGCTACAGAACCTCCTCAGAAGTCAAACGCATCGCTACCCTTCGCCCAATCTTTCCCCGCAATGCTTCTCTGTTTCCCAGAAAATGTACCGGTATTTCTGACTCTGTGGGGAAATGCACCCATGGCAAAAACGAAATCTGAAAGTCTCCGAGCGGACTGCACGTCAGCCTTTAACTTCATTACCCCTGCTTTGTCTGGAATTTTTTTTTTTTTCAATCCCCTGACACAACTTTCCAGAGACTTCCGCACCTCTTTCCCATCCCAAACACACACACTTTGCAGAAGGAGGCAGGACTGCGCTCAAGAGAATACGTCAGGCAATCCAAGGAAACAATCGTATATTCCTCAATGACACGTGAAAAGGGTGAATTTAAAGTACTTCAAGTAGCCAATGCAGGAAAACAAAAACAACCAACCAAAAAACCCCAGCAAGACCCATGGACCCACGTGTCAGATTTGTACACGGATTTGATCAAATCGAGGGATGACCCAGAGGTCCTGCCTGGATGAACCCATGCCAACGTACATTTAAAAACTGACTTTTCAAGGAAATCTAAGGGACTGATACAGAATAAGTATTTAAGGCAAACAGAAAAGCCATGCACATAGGAAGTAATCTTGTTTCCTGTCCCTGGCAACTTCGTGGAGTGATTTAGTCTTTAATATGTCTGAACATCAAAGGAATCCATTCATTTGAAATATTTTCCAAGATGTCATAAAATAACGTTTCTCTTCCGAACAAAGCCCGAGTTGGCACGGAAGCTTTCATTTGTATAGCTATTGGCATTTAAAATTAAAATTCCCCTCCAGAGAGAAAAACTGCTCAAAGAGAGCTTGTGTCTGTTCAAAGGCCAGGCAAGTTCAAAAATTATAATTCAAGTGACCCCAAAGCGAAGGAGGTGACACCTACCAAGGGAATCAGTCACACATTAGCCGAGATGCTTTTCCGGCTTCGAAGGGCAGGGTATGCAAGAGGAGCATTTTCTCGCCTGGGGGTGAAGAGGTCGTTCCTCCCAGGAAATCAGCACCTGTTGGAACGCTCCGCCCAGAGAAACATATTCTATAGCAACATGGTGTGGTTTGATCGCCCCGGGCCGCAGCCGCATCTGGACAGTCTCTGCTTATCATTCATGGAAAGCAGAAGCTAGCAATTAGTACTGGATTTAAATAAAAAATCAAAACCCCCCTGGCATTTGCGCCCCCCTCCTTCATTTCCATGTAACCTTTCTTCCCTGGCCTTTCTCCTGGCACTTGTTTAAAATGAGAGATGCGGAACATCTCTTTCACTTGAAACTTGCATTATGTTTCAAACCCCCGCCTCCCCGCTTCCTAAAACCGCCTTTGGAAAACTACAGAGAAGCCCAGACATCCGTCCAGCAGTGTGGACCCACCCCATTCCAAGTGCCTCGCCTGGTGCTGGGCGTCGCAGGGCAGCATTACAGCGGCCATTAAGACAAGGATCGTATTTCAGGGTCCCCTCTCCGGGGGGCTTCACCTCCCCTTTCAAGAGACGGTGTGGAGAATGCAGAACAGCTCACTGCAGACCAGTTATGCTTTGCAGAGGAGCTGGGAGGAGAGAGAAATGATTTGCCCTAATTACTCTTTCAAAGAGTCACCCTCTGCCCTTGGACTACAGGGCTCTGAAAAAAAAACTTACTTGGCCACTGTTGTCATCAGTAACTTTTGGGGCGGGGGGAGAGGATTCCCCCCCCCCCGCTTTTTAATTTATTTTTTAATGGTGTAAAATATAGATAACATCAGATTTACCATTTTAATTATATTTTAGTGTACAGTTCTGTGGCATTAAGCAAAATTCACATTGTCGTTCAGCCATCAGCGCCGCCACCTCTGGACCATTTTTTTTTAATCGAAGTATAATTGGTTTACAATGTTGTGTTAGTTTCTAGTGTATAGCAAAGTGATTCCGTTTTAGATTCTTCCCAGATTCTTTTTCAGATTCTTTTCCATTACAGGTTATATTACAAGATAGTGAAGATAGGTCCCTGTGCTGTACAGTAGGCCCTTGTTATTTATTTATTTTATATATACTAGTGTGTATCAGTTAATCCCAAGCTCCTAATGTATCCCTCCCCGACTTCCGCCTTCGGTAAACATGTTTGTTTTCTATGTCTGTGAGTCTGTAAATAAGTTCACTTGTATCATTTTTTAGATTTCACATATAAGTGATAGCATGTCTGACTGACTTCACTTAGTATGACCATCTCTATGATAATCCATATTGCTGCAAAAGGCATTATTTCATTCTTTTTTATGGCTCATATTTCATTGTGTGCCTATACCACGCCTCCTTTAACCATTCCTCTGTCAATGAACGTTTAGGTCACTTCCACGTCTTGGCTACTGTAAATAGCGCTGCTACAGACATAGGGGTGCAGGTAACTTTTCCAATTAGAGTTTTCTCGGGATACATGCCCTGGAGTGGGATTGCTGGGTCGTACCCCACTGGAACGTTTTTCATCTTGCGAAACTGAAACTCTGTGCCCATTAAATACTAACTCCCCTTTCCTCCCCACTCGTTTGAGCACCGCAGCCGCAGGCACCCACCGCTCTACTTTCTGTCTCTAGGAATTAGACTCCTCTCAGCTCTTCATATACATAGAATCTGGCACTATTTTCCTTTTGTTACTGGTTTATTTCACTTAGCAAAATGTTTTCAAGGTTCATCCCTGTTGCAGCACGTGTCAGAGTTTCCCTCCTTTTTCAGGCTGAATAATGTGCCTCTGTATGCAGTATGTACCACATTTTATGTATCCATTCCACCATCAGTGGGCATTTGGGTTGCTTCCACTTTTTGGCTACTGTGAATAGCACTGCTATAAACATGGGTGTACAAATATCTGTTTGTGTCCCTGCTCTCAATACTTAGTTTCTGTTTTCAGCAGTAGCCATCTTATTGGGTGTGAATTGATATCTCATTGTGGTTCTGATTTGCATTTCTCTAATGATTAGTGATGCTAAGCCTCTTTTCATGTGCTTATTAATCATTTGTACTTTTTTTTTTCTTTGGAGAAATGTCTATTCAAGTCCTTTGCCACTTTTGAATCTGTTTCTTTGTGGTTGAGTTTTAGTATTCTCTACATATTTTATGTATTAGTTCCTTATCACATATGTGCTTTGCAAATATTTTCTCTCATCCTGCGTGTTGCCTTTTTACTCTGTTGATAGTGTCCTTTGATGCACGAATGTTTTTAATTTTGATGAAATCCAACTTGTTTGGTTTTTTTTATTGAGTTATAGTTGACATACGATATTATATTAGTTTCAGGTACACAACATAGTGATTCGATATTTTCATACATTATGAAATGGTCACTGCAGTGAGACCATCTATCACCATACCAAGTTGTTACAATATTATTGACTATATTCCCTATGTGTCCATTCCATCCCCATGGCTCATTTATTTTTTCGCTGGGAGTTTGTACCTCTTAATCCCCTTCACCTTTTTTGTCAGTCCCCCCTCCGCCTCCCCCTCCCCTCTGGCAACCACCAGTTCTTTCTCTGTATTATGAGTCTTCTTCTGTTTTGTTTTGTGTGTTCCTTTGTTTTGTTTTTTTGATTTCACATGTAAGTGAAATCATACTGTATTTGTTTTTTCTCTGACTTATTCCATTTAGCATAATACCATCCAGACCCATCCATGTTGTCACCAATGGTCAGGTTTCATTTTTTATGTCTGAATAATATTACATTGTGTATATATATACCACATCTTTTTATCCGTTCATCTATGGATGGACACTTAGGTTGCTTCCATATCTTGGCTATTGTAAATAATGCTGCAATGAACACAGGGGTGCATGTACCTTTTTAAATTAGTGTTTTTATTTTCTTTGAATAAATACCCAGAAGTAGAATTGCTGGATCATATGGTAGTTCTAATTTTTGGCGTTGAAATGCAAGTCAAAACCACAGTGAGAAAGCATCTCACACCTATCAGAATGGCAATTATCAAAAACAGCAGGAAACAACAAGCGTTGGTGAGGGTGTGGAGAAAAGGGAGCCCTGGTGCACTGCTGGTGGGAATGAAAATTGGTGCAGCCACTGTGGAGAACAGTATGTTTCTTCTTGTTGTTCCTTGTGCCTTTGGCGTCATATCCAAGAAATCATTGCGAAATCCCAAGTAATGAATTTTTTCTCCTAAGCGTTTTGTAGTTTTAGCTCTTAGGTTTAGGTCCTTGAACAGTTTTGAGTTAAGTTTTGTATATGGTGTTAGGTAAGGGTCCAACTTTATTTTTTTATATGTGGATTTCCAATTTTCCTGGTACCGTATGTTGAAAAGACTGTCTCTTCCTCATTGAAGGACCTTGCCACCCTGGTTGAAAATCATTTGCATATATATGCAAGGGTTTTCTTCTGCACTTGCATTCATAACTTTTACTGTATTTATGCATTATTTGAACTTGCCGTGTTCTAACAGCATCTGTGTGATCCTGGTTTCCTATATAGTAGTTCCACTAGATTATAAAATGCTTAACAACAGTTAAACAGATTTTCTCAGTATTTTGTTTCTTTGAGTTGCCTGGTAGCTTTCTTTTTTATTTGGGAGATTGTCCGGATCAATGTAGTCAGGTGCGCATATTGACCTAAGTGACCTGGTGGGTGGGTGTACATTGATCCCGACTTGAAACTTGACCCCCACCCGCAGGCATTTCATAGGTAACTCATGCAGAATTCGAATGATTTGGTACCACAAGCCTTCTCCTCCAGCCAGTGAGCACCTCGGTAATACCCTGCCCATTGCTCGCGTCTCAAGAAGTTTTGTTGAGTAAACAGATGAGCTGGTGGGTAAATGGTGTTGGGAATATGGGAGTGACCACGGATGTCTGGATCTGTACCCTCCCGCCCTTATCAGTGGGGAGAAGTGGCCCAGTTGGGTTGAATCACAGCTAGATTCTCTTCTCTGTCCTCTTTTCTGGATCTTCCAGCTCTAAACTTTGGAGCTCCCCAGGTCTCAATCTCCAGATGTCTTCTCGGTCCACATTTATTTCCAAGATGAGCCGATCCTGAAAGCGTTGCACGCAATCCATCTGCTGACAGCTCCCAATCCAAATCTTCAGACTGTAGTTGAGTCTCTGAGCCTTTCTGCTTCTCAGTTTCCCCATCTGTAAAACAGGGATAAAATGACCTTCCTTGCTGCTGTGTATTATCCATTTTGCGTGTCAATATGCAGCACCTGGCAGGTGCCCAGCAAGTGGCAAGCATTATTTTTAGTTTCTTTATTAAGTTTCAGCTATAGGAAGCCCCCAAGATCAATTCTAATAAGGAACACTTGAGGGGAAAATGAAAGCAAGAATTAAAATATTGTAGACCCTAGCATCTCCTGGCTGTTCTTAAGTGATAGAGGGGTGGGTAGGAGGTCCCAGGGCTGGAGGGAGGCCCTCCCAGGACTCTGGGTTACAGAGTTGGCCTCCAAGATAACTCTTTTCTCTTTTTCACCCACAAAAGCTTTTCTATAGGAAATGTGCTTTGAGTTTGAAGTAGAGATGAGGGATGGAATAAAAGAAAGAAACTCGTTGAGTGCTAAGGGAAAGGACTTTGGGGTGTGACCCTCTAATCTTGGGGTAGAGGGGCTGCCCACCCCTTAGTTTCAGTTTCTGAAATGGCATGAAAAATTCGCTTCACTCAGAATTCCACGCATTCCAAAACACGTCTGCATCCACTCCCTCTTCCTAAGTTTCAGGCCAAAATCCTCGAGGGCATTTTGAGTCCTTTCCCTCACTGTTCTCTTGCTTCCCAAATTCAATATCACAAAATCCAGTTGGCTCTGCCCCCAGAATACTTTCTGAACCTGATCTGACCATGATTCTTTACTCCACCACCCTGATCTCAGGTTCAGCCATCATCATCTCCTGTTTGGTCTGTCCAAGCCTCTTAACTGGGCTCCGCGCTTCAGTCCTTGAAATCAAAAATCTGTTCCTTACCTGCTGCTAGAGGGCCAAGAGCCACAGAGAATTATTCTCAGGCCTGGAAACCTAATGGAAGTTGCCCTGCTGGATTTCTAACTTGCTTGGGACAAGTGACCCCTTTATTTCCCACAGTTTCTCCTTTTCGGAATGGCAGTGTCTGTTCCTATACCTGTCCCACCATTGTATTGTGGAAGCAGATAACTTGTTTCCTAGGGCACAGGTAAGCAGGTGGAAAATAATTTTACCCTGGGATAGATCATAACCAATGTCTCATCCATGCTGATTTAGATGATGAGATGCTGGACTTTTGAGTTGTTGATATTTAGATGAGATTTGGGACTAGAGTTGATGCTGTAATGGGTTGAGATTTGTGGGGAATTGGGGTTGGGGTGAATATGTTTTGCACGGCAGATGGAGCCAGAGGCCAGTAGTGGGTTGACTGGTAATGCTCCCCAAAAGACATGTCCCCAGGGAAACTGTGAGGGTGACCTAATTTGGAAGAAGGATTTTTGCAGATATAATTAAGAGATGAGATCATTCTGGATTAGGGCGGGCCCTGAGTCCAATGACAAGTGTCCTTTTAAGAGGCTTGAGTCCACCCTTGCTGGTCTTTGCACAACTGCTTTGCTTGTGAGCAACTGGACCTGGGAAGTTGAGGGGCAGCTGGTGCCTGGAGCAACGCTCATAAGGTCTGGTGGCATTGCCATGGGGTCCTATTGATGCCACCTTGCATGTTCCCAGCCTCTGCTCCCAAGACGGTGCCCTTGGCAAGTCAGTTCTGGCTGGAGACAGGCACACAGGTCCCCAAGCCCAGGGGATTCCCGCCTTCTCCTCCAGAGGAGGGGCTGGGTTTGCTTATCTTTAACATAAACCCCAGATACCAGAGCACGTCTTGACACCAACCACTCCTTGTTCACATATTTTCAATGTCAGCTCAGTTCTGCAAACTCACCTGATGAGCTTCAGTTGGGCACTATCACCTGCCAGGTACTGTGTGATGCTGAGGCCATGAAGGTGACAATGGCACGGTCCTCACACCAAGGAGCTCGCCTTCCATTAGCGGGGACATGCCAGGGCAAGACCGCTACTGCAGAGGAGGGAGTGTGAGAATCTGATGAAAAGCCTGGGTTTGGTGTCAGACAGACCTGAATTCTGGCTCCGGTGCCTCCGTTTTCTGGTTTCTTTTTTTCAGCTTTCTGACCTAAGGCCAGGTACTCGATCTTTCTGTGCCTCAGTTTCCCAGATAGCAAAAAAGGGATCATATGGCTATCTACCCCATGGCTGACATGAAGATTAAATGAGATGAGGTAAGGGAAGAGCTTAGCCTGGTGACTGGTACATAGCGGAGAATCAGTAAATGGTAGCTTTTAATCTTACTAATAAGTTATGATTTGTACTCAACTCGGCAGAAACCCACCTCCTGGGTTTCACATCTGGCCGTGCAGAGGGTGAACCGTATCCCCTCCTGTGCTTGCATCCTACTCAGTATCACTGCAGTGGGAAGCTGCTCCAGAGATGCATTTTGGGAGCAAAGAAGAATTTGGGGGTTTGAGACGGAGCTTCTGGAGTTGTCTCCAGACTGTGTCCTGTGGTGCCCCTAGGTCTCCCGGAAACAGACACGATACATCGAAGTTTTCAACTTTATAAATAATTCCTACACTTTGCAAAAGGAGTGATTCCAGGGTTGCTTTCGCACCAATGTCTGGGCGTGCCTGGCTCGGGTTCCACTGCTATGTGGTCAGCAAGGCGCTCTCACGGGGAAAGCGAGGCTCCCTGGGTGATGGGAACGGAGGGTGGTGGCAGCACTTCACCCCGGCAACACCCAGGCAGCCCTTTGGAATGAACACGGCGTGGGCCTCCCTGGCCACACCCTCACCCAGGATCAATCGGCTCCCTGTGAGGCCGGCCTGGCCTTTGCCCAGAAGGATACGGGGTGGAAATTCCCAGGGCCCATCTATCTCCGCCAGGTGCTTGGAGCTGCTCTCCCATTGGCTGCCCAGACCTGCTCATTTGCATGGCAGGGATGTTCCCTCTCACCTGTTCTCCCCTCACCAACACTGGGCGCTTTCCCAGGAGGTCTTCTCTGATTCCTCAGACCAGTCTGGCTTGCCCTGTTCTAGCAACTTGGGCTCATCCCTTGCAGCTGTCGTCAAAGTTGTCACCTTGCTTTTGTTGGAATGATACTTCCTGCCCCACTGAAGTCTAAACTCCGGGAGGGACGGGACAGTGTCTGAGACAAGGGTGCATTCATAGTGAGTGCCAGATAAATAAACCTTGAGCCACTCGCCCCAGCAGGCAGGCTGTGGGTCTTGATCGTTAACACCGTCACCGTCATAATTGCAGAAAAAATAAAGCAGCTTAGAGTTGTCGAGTTATGATGAGTTGTCATTGCACACAGGGTCATCTCACTTAAAATCCTCCCAATCTTGCTGTGAGCCGGTTAGGGATCATTCTTGCCTCCGTTTCTCCAAGGACGATACAGGTCTGGTGCTCAGAGCCAACACTTTGAGTGGCATCTGAACTAGTGCTGGGATGCTGACGCCCTCGCCCACAGCTACCCTGCAGGTGTGCCCAAGTGGGGCGAGTGAGAGAGTCTTAGACGGTGCAGGGAACATGACATTGACACTAATCACCTCCTGATAAGGCCACTCCCGAATTCTATTTCAATCCTGATTGCCTCCAAGACAGTCAGTATCTCTTTGCCAATAGCATAGCCTGGGCACCTCCCTAACACTTGCTCACTTCCCTTTTCTGCAGAAAGAGGGCCAGCCAGGAGCTGAGAGTCTCTGGCACACGATCAGGTCTGGTTAGATGTTGCATGATGCTGTTTTGTGCTTTCATTAGGTTTCATTTTATCGTTCCTTTCTCTTTATGGCCCATGAGACTGGTGTCTGTGTAGCTGATGCCATCTCTCTAAAGCAAAAACTTTGAGGAAAAAAAGTTACAGGGAAAAAGGAAGAGATGGAGTGACTCATGGTAGGGGAGTCCCCAGCTAGGGCAAGAATCGTGGTGGTGGAGTGTGTGTGACAGCCCTGCTGCAGGGATCACATCTGAGAACCAGCCTTGCATCTTCTGAACGCCCATCACCCACACAGACCGCGGGACACGACTTAGCCCTGACTGCATTGCGCTCGAACAATCCCCTGTCTTTTCCTTCATCTCCCTGGCAGATCACAGGCTTTTAAAGTGCAAAGACTGTGTCACACTTCTGCCTGCCCCTGGGCCCCAAGCACGATGCTCCTGAGTTGCCGGTGATTGATGGATTCATCTCTCCTGGGTTTAACAGTGATCACATGACTGTTACCTGAATTCAGCATTTGACACGAACTAATCATTTATTCATGGTATCGAGGAAAAGGCAGACAGGGCTCAGAATTTTCTTACCACCAGACTTTCCAGGCATCTCATTCCTTCCGGAGCTATGATAGCCACAGCAGGGAATGGGGACAGCTGGTTTACCGTAGGAAATTTGAGAACATGGGAGGGGATGAAACCTTTCTAGAAAACTCAATGTGTAACCAGCTCTGGTCAAATATGTACATATTTATATCTTAGTTTCTTCCATAAAACACTAACCCCAGTAGGGAGGGTGATGACTGTTGCCAGAATGCCCCATCAATTAGAAAATATTGACGTTCCAGGCAAAGACACAGACCCACCACCCTAGAACGGGAAGTCTTGGCCGTCCATGTGCAGGGCTGACTCAGGTGAGGCTGACCCAGTGCCTCAGATGATGTCACCGTGGACCTGCTTCTCTCAGCGGCCCCATCCGATCTTCCATGGAGGTGGCTTCTCTTCCCCAGAAGCCCCAGCAGTATTGCCTGATTCATCACTGGCTCTGCTTGGGTCACGTGCCCACCCCTGAACACATCGCCTCTCCAGAGGGTGGGGTGCCTTGGTTGGGTTTTAAAGGCAAACAGGCCTGGATTAAATCCCGACGCCCCTCTCTCCCGCAACCGTGAGACTTTTGGCAGGTCACTTCCCCACGCTGTCTCAGTTTTCTCCCCTGTGAAATGAAGATATAACCATTCACAGATGAAATGCTGGTATCCTCGTGGCAGCGCTGTCACGAGGATTAAAGGAGAGAGTGCACAGAAGGTGCCGAGTGCATCTGGGGAGATGCTGCTAAGTGTCAGGTCCTGGAGTACGTACTGAAGCCCCCGCGATGAACAGGGAGACGTGGTCCATGCCTTCCAGCAAGGCCACGGGGGCACCAGACACTCACCAGGTCATCACAGAAATGGGCATTTGGTCACAACTCTGAAGAACACTATAAGGGACAAATCGGGAGTCTCCCCAGGAGCATCAAGAACGGGAGACCCGGGCTTCCCTGGTGGCGCAGTGGTTGGGAGTCCGCCTGCCGATGCAGGGGACACGGGTTCGTGCCCCGGTCCGGGAAGATCCCACATGCCGCGGAGCGGTTGGGCCCGTGAGCCGTGGCTGCCGAGCCTGCGCGTCCGGAGCCTGTGCTCCGCAACGGGAGAGGCCACGACAGTGAGAGGCCCGCGTACCACAAAAAAACAAAACAAACAAACAAAAAGAATGGGAGACCGCGCTCGGCTTAAACGGGGAGGGGAGTGAGCCGCCCTGGATCCGGGCTCGGAAGGCAGATCAGATGATACTGTGGAGAGTAACTAACAGTCTGGACCTGCTGCCCTTCCTGGAACATGCCAAGTTCATTCCCGCCGTGCTGTTCTGTCTGTCTGGTACGTTCTCCCGTGTCTTCGCATGGCGGGGCTTTCTCCTTCAACTCTGGGTCTCTGCTCAAATGGCACGTCCTCAGAGCAACCTCCCTCTCCACTCCGTTCGAAACGGGGCCCCTCTGATAAACCATAATGGAAAAGAATATGAAAAATAATATATGTATATATATACACACATACATATGTATCACCGCGTCACTTTGCTGTAAGGCAGAAATTAACGCATCGTAAATCAACTATACTTCAATAACATTTAAAAAATAAAAATAGTAAAAGAAACGGGGGCCCCCTCCCTACCCTCTCTGTCACTTCTACTCCTTCACCTCATGCATTTTTCTTCATAGAACTTATCCCAACCCAAATCCATGTGAATTAATCATTTGTATGTTCATTGGTTATCGTCTTTCTCTGATAGCCTGCAGGCACCACGGAAGCATCCGTCTCATTCAAGTCCTAACGTCAGTATCTAGAATGGTATCTGGTTCCTGACAGTTGCTTCACAAACGGTTGTTGAATGAATAAAGGAACACACTTAGGACCCTTTTAAGTTCACTTTCACTGTGACACCCGTGGACATCTCTGGGAACTAAGAGTTTAATCCTAAGGTTAAAAAAAGCAAACTGTTTCCATTTTCTCCCCCAATTCATCACCACGTCCCAGCCGGAGAGTTTGCTGCGTCTCAGAGCTCTTCATCTCTGAGAAGGTATCAGGTTAAATCCTGGCCTCTCTGGATTTCTGAACTTGAGTTATGACTTCCAGACTCAGTTCGTTACTCTTTTGTTTAACTGGTGTCCAGCTGCGGCGGCTTCTCTTGTCTTTTAGAAGGAAAGCGTTTTTATAGGAGAAAATGTGGAGCTCGTTCAAAACGCGATTGTGAAATTTCTTTCAGAAGAAGGTGCATCCGTGCCATAACTTGAGTTCTGTGGAGTCCCTTCTTTATTCTAACTTTGGAAAGTTCCAGAATCAGGCAGCCCCTTAGGATTCTGTCCCGCCCCCCCCCCCCCCGAAAACTTCCTCTTCCTCCCATTTGTTTTCATGTCCCTCTCACCCTTCGTTTCCTTACTTCTCTTGGAAGTTTGGACGGTTCCCCAGGTGTACAGGAGACTTAGATGAGGAGAAAAGTGCTTGACACACAAGGGAACTTAGGCAAATGGAATAGATCTTTTTTTTTCTCTGACCCTGGGAACAAAAGTTAAAGATTTCCATCTAAGGAAGTAAAGCTAGCTGTTTGGAGGAGGAAAAAAAAAAACCCAAACTTCAGTAACAGTGAATCACCTGTAGTCTGTAAATTCCTCTATTTTTAATCGCCAGTTCTGATGTCTGGCAACATTGGCAACTTAGGTTTGGAGGTCGTGTCCAAACCTAGGTCGTGTCCGACTCAGCTGACTTTTGCAGATTTCTCGGGTCAGTTTTACCTACCATTTTAGGCGTGTTGGAGGATTTAAGTTCCTGCCTGTGGTTGGTTGCTAAGGGGTCCAATTCTTCATGCCTCCCTTACCATGCCCTTGACCCTGTAACCTTGTAGTGTCCTCCCCAGTCTTGGGCTTGCCAAGGGAGTGGCTTTGGCCAATGAGATGCTCACAGATGTGGCAACAACAGAGGCTTGAGAAGGGTCAGCGCATCGGGTTTTCTCTCTCTGGAGCCCCTCCTACCGCCATAGGAAGGACATGGCTGGGCTGGGCTGCTGGAGGGTGAGAATCACGCCAGCAGAGCTGAGTCATTTTTGTTGTCTCAGTGAAGGTCAACCTGGCCCCCCAGCAGTCAGATGACCACTGGATAGATGAGTGAGATCAGTACGATTGCAGAGCTGCTTAGCCAATGAGTGCTTCGTGGACCCATTGTTACAGTTACTACACGTACTATTGTGTCACTAGGTAATGAAAACGCCACCCTCAGAGGACTTCCAATCGATCGGTAAAGTCTGCACACAACGGTAATTATTCTAACTACTACCACAGCTGGATAACATGTGTGAAATGCTTATTTATTTTGTGCCAGACCCTATATTCAATGCTTTACCTGTAGTCTCTCATTGAATCCATAGAGCAACCCTACTAGATGACTACTACTTTTATCCCCATTTCAAAGATGAGGAAGCTGAGACTCAGAGAGGTGGAGTGACCTGGCCAAGGCCACACAGCTAGGCAAGGTTAGGGGGTGTCAGGATTTCAGTTAGGTGCCGTTCAGTTCCAGGACCCGCAAGTGTTACCATTTGCCTTGACTGCAAGTCTAAATGTTTCAGCAGCTCTAAGAGATTCAGAAGGTATTCCCTTTAACCACGCAAATCAGGTAGAACTTTCTAGAAGGGGCAGCGTTTGGGCTTTAAAGCGGCTTTGGGCAGGATTCGTGCCGTGAGGTGAAGGGAATGGAGGAAAGTTTTGTGAATATTTTTATTCCGCATAGAGATCAAGGCGTCTGACAGCTGCTGGAATCAAGCTTCCCAAATGCAGTGACTGGCTGCCTTTGGTGGACATGGGAACTTACCCCTCTGTGAGCTTTAGAAGGTTACAGTTTGTGAGAAATTCCTCTGATAAAAGTCAAGGCTACTTCAAGGCAGGTAAAAGGGGCAGGTGTGTTTGTGGCATGTTGACGTAACTTGTTCAAAAGCGTCTCGCCCGTTAATCTGCTGGGATGCCTGAAATCCCCACCTTTAGGTAAAGCAACGGAGGTACGTTGAGAGTGCGTATGTGAGACCGCGGTCTGGGTGGAGGCTCTTAGGAGGGGGTGGGAAAGGCATGAGTTGGAGGCATTGCTGAAGGAAAACAGACACTGAAATGTAGACCAGAGATTCCCAAACTAAATCTGCTTCTGCCAAGGCTTGAGGCTGGAAAAGGTGGAGTCTCTGTGCCCTTCCATCAGGCAACGGTCTCTCTGTGGTTTGATGCTTGTGACAGGCAGCCACGAGGCTCTGGGCCGGCACTGCACCTGATGGTTGTATAACATGCTGCTTTACGGTTCAGCTAGCTCTCCCAGCCCCTCCTGTGTGGTTCCTGCTACCACAAGAAATGGTTTTAGAACAGGTACTCATGTCTTTCGCCTGCTGGAAGTATGGAACCTCAGATGTTCTAAAAAGTTTAAAATATTTATTTTGGTAGCCCTTCTCATTCCCAACCAAGTCAACCAGCAAGACGTCTTGCTACTCTGTCTTGAGGCAACCACCAGTAGCCACATCTACTGCCAGTTGCTACCCAATGATGCCTCACCCCTGCATCAGTTGTCTTGACAACTGACTCCCATTTCACAATGAGTTAAGACAAAATATATCAGTATGAATTTGACTGCCAGTGGCAGAAACCTAATTTGAACTGGCTTAAACAAAGATGGGAATGTAGTGGCTGATGTAGGTGAAAAGTCTAGTGTACCATGTTGGATCCGGGGCTCAAGACTTAGTCTCATCTCCCTACTTCCACTTTGTACTTCTGCTCTTTCCATATTGGCTCCATTCTTGGACAGACTTTTTTTCCCTCATGGTGACAAGATGGCTGCCAGCACCTCTAAGCTTCCATCTGGTCCTCTCAGCACCTCCATGGAAAAAGAGAAGAGTGTCCCACTCAAAGTCCCAGAACTGAATCCCATGGGCTCTGATAGGGCTGGGCCTAGCTCACGGGCTTATATCCGAACCAATCACTGTATTCAATTCACTGTATTCAAGATTGTGTTCATTTCCTCTTGCTGCTGTAACAAATGACCACAAACATAGTGGCTTAAAACAAAGCAAGTTTAGTATCTTACCATTCTGGAGGCCTGCCTATCTCAAATATGCTGTGATGCTCTGATTGGATAATCCAGAGACACAAGCCTGGCCTTGCAGCCCCACCCACACCATATAGTGTGTGGAGAAGCTGTTTTCCAGGGGAAGATGTAGTCCGAACCAGAGCTGGAGGAACGGGATGGCCAAGGGGCAGCAACAGCAAGCATCCGTAACAGAAAACACAGGAAAAATCTCTTTTAAACAAATTTTTTGAGACTCGCTGTCAGATTTCTTTTGGGGATCGGCTAATTTCTTTTAGCCCTTGAGCACACGGAATTGGCAGGGCTGAAGTTTGGAACGCACTGTGGTAATTTTATTTCACTGAGAACTTGAAAAACAATTTATGTCGCTTTTAAAGCAAGGAATTTGGAGCCTGGTACCTCCTCCAGTGGATCCCAGTGACCACAGGAAGATGGGGAGGTGCACAGCTAAGACTTGGGCAGCGTGGAAAAGCACTTAATTATCAGATTTCTGGGCAAGTCCAGGGTTTCCACTGATGAGGCCAGGCGAGAGGAAGAAACTCCAGGATAGTGGAAAACTACATAACGTATTATGTTACTCTCACTTAAATCCCCTCATTTTAAGGGAAAACAATCTTCAAAAGAGTCATAAAGCACATGAAGAGGCATCTTGAGGGGATGCTTAGCTAGATAAATCACAATATTCTTAACAGCTGGATGTCTAGTCAAAATTTAAGCGAGAGATACCGTCTCAAAGATACATCCACACATCTACCAGCTTGGAAAATGTTAATGAAAACTAAACAGAAGGACCCTAGCCATGCAGTTGGCGGAGTCGCAGAAGTGTCCTGATATATCACTTCTCTTAGGGGGGCATTTGATGGCAGAGACAGCAAAGGGTGACTAAGGAGGGATGGAGACTCGAGAGGGGGAGAAGGACCCTTCCTTAGTGTCCTCTGCGGGGGAGGCGTGCCGTCTCCATTCCCTCCCATGACCTTTCATCAGAGATTATGGGAATAAAGAAACAAGACAAATGGAGAAGCAATGACTCATCGATGACACTCGGAGGAAAATGGGTGTGATTATAAACACAGGGTATGAGATCTAGAAGCAGCGCTGCCTAACGGTTAGGAACTGTGTCCCTGATATTGGATAGAACTGAATTTGAATACCGACTCGTCACCTAACAGCTGTGTGATTGTAGAACGTTCACTTAACCTTTCTGAGCCTTCATTTTTTCATCTGTAAAATGAGGATAATGATAGTACAAATTGTGCTCTCATAGGTCAGAACAATGATTAAAACCCTCACCACCAGCTTGTGAATTGTATGTTTGTTTCCTTTGCATATTGCATAGCCTGGAGCCCAGGAAGACTGGTAGTGCTCCAGCCAGGATTTTTTTTCAGGTGAAAGCGACAGAATCCCGAATCAACTTTAAAAAACTAGAAACTATGAGCTTTTACAAATGAAAAGTACAGGGAGAGTGTGGATTTCAGGCCCAGTTGGATCCAGTGGCTCAAATCAGGACACAACCCAGCTTCTCCAGCTCATCTCCATTTTTAAAACTTAAATTAATTTAGAAAGGAATTTATATTACTACCATACATGCCATAAGTGCAAGATAAATATAAATTTAAATGCAGTGAAAACGATGTTACAAAGTCCTAAGTGGACCAGCAACAACAAAACCCCCCAACAATCCAATTAAAAAATGGGCATAGGCAGGGCTTCCCTGGTGGCGCAGTGGTTGAGAGTCCGCCCGCCGATTCAGGGGACATGGGTTCGTGACCCGGTCCGGGAAGATCCCACATGCCGCGGAGCGGCTGGGCCCGTGAGCCATGGCCGCTGAGCCTGCGCGTCTGGAGCCTGTGCTCCGCAATGGGAGAGGCCACAACAGTGAGAGGCCGGCGTACCGCAAAAAAAAAAAAGGGCATAGGGGACTTCCCTGGAAGTCCAGTGGTTAAGAATCTGCGCTTCCACTGCAGGGGCCGCAGGTTCGACCCCTGGTAGGGGAACTAAGGTCCTGCATGCCACGTGCTGTGGCAAAAAAAAAAAAAAAAAAAAAGATGGGCATAGGACTTGAATAAACATTTCTCCAAAGAAGACATATACAAATAGCCAATAAGCACACAAAAAGATGCTCAACATCAATAAGAATTAGAGAAATGCAAATCAAAACTACAATGAGATACCCATTAGGATGGCTACTATAAAAAAAAAAAAAAAAAAAAAAAAACCCAGAAGACAGCGAATGTTGGGGAGAGTACGAAAAAATTGGAACTCCTGTGCATCGTTAGTGGGAATCTAAGATGGTATAGCTACTGTGGAAAATGGTATGGTAGTTACTCAAAAAATTAAAAGTGGAATTACCTAATGACCCAGCAATTCTACCTCTGGGTATACACCCAAAAGAACTGAAAGCAGAGTCTCAAAGAGGTATTTGTACACTCATGTTCAAAGAAGCTTTATTCACGTTGGCTAAAACATGGAAGCAACCCAAGTTTCTATTAACAGATGCAGAGATAAGCAAAATGTAGTCTATCTATATGATGGAATATTATTCAGCCTTAAAAGGGAAGGAAATCCTGACACATGGATGAATGTTGAAGACATTATATTACGTGAAATAAGCCAGTCACAAAAGGACACACACCGTATGATTCCACTTACATGAGGTACTTAGGGTAGTCAAAATCAGAGACAGATTGAAGTAGAATGGTGGTTGCCAGGGGCCGGGGAGGGAAGGATGAGGAGTTAATGTCTAACGGGTATAGCACTTCACTTTAACAAGATGAAAAGAGTTATGGAAATGGGTGTTAGTGATGGTTGCCCAACATTATGAGTGGATTTAATGCCACTGAACTGTACACTGAAAAACGGTTAAGATGGTAGATTTTACATGATACGTATGTTAGCACAACAACAACAAAAAAACGAGAAAAAATCCTAGCTAGGTTCTGTGGCCTGCTCACGGCTCTAAGCACAAAAATGTTCGATTGTTAGAACGTTAAAGACACACCCAACTGAGGAGCCTCCTGGGCGCAGTCAGAAGGACTGAAGGAGTAGAAAAGGGGGGACCTTTCTCACCTGTGCGTGGCTGCCGCTGAGTGTCATGGCAGGGACACCTCCGTCACGGTCCTCAGGTTGCTGGAAGGACCAGTTGAAATTCTCACTCTTCTGACTCTCCAGCTGACCGTACTCTCCTTCTCTCAACTAGATTAGAAGACTCTGAGGACAGGCCAGTGCCATGCTGGTATTCCGTAGCTACGCGTGCCTTGCAGGCTCATCCGGGTGGGGCAGGTTTTAGTCCAAGCTGTGGAAGGCAGCAGACTCAGAGTGGTCCAAGAGCTCTGACCTCTCCTGTGTCTGAATATACCAGGAAACTGCCCTCTACCCCTTTTCTCTTTCTAGCCGATGAGTATACCGTATTTTCTATTTCTCCAGCCATCCCCCAATCCAGGATTTTTTCATTTTGTAGGCGATGAATATTTTAAGTCCGAGGAGAGGGATGATAACAAAGCGATCCAGGTTCTAGCCCGGCAGGAGCAGAAGGTGATTCTAGTCTTGGACTTTTCTAATTTTCAAAACATGCAACACAGAAAATGAGGAAGAGGCCCCTGTAGGGTATTTGTCCTGTTTGGTGACAAATGATCTTAAAAGATGTGATCTTTCCCTCTCCACACCTTGACTTAGACTCAGGGACTGGGTAGGATGGAAGGGGGCTGGAGGTGATGGAGAAGTTTAAGCCTCAGCTCAGTTCTGGGGACTCGGGTACCTTTCTAGTTACTACAGCTCTGTAACAAATTGCCCAACGCAGAGTGGGGTGCAGAACAACCATTTCTTGTGCCCATGGGTTCTTGGGTCAGAATTCAGACAGGGCACAGAGCGGGGATGGCTAGTCCTCGGTTGGAAGTCTTCAAGGCTGGGGGCTCCAGTCACCTCAAGGCTCATTCATTCACACAGTGGTTGGCATGGGCTGTTGTCTGCGAGGCCTCAGTTTCTCTCTGTGGGCTTGCTTGCCCTTCCTCCCGGCATGGTAGCTGTGTCCAGAGGACCAGGATCCCAAGGGAGAGAGCCATGTGGGTGCTGTGCCACCTTTTATGACTTTGCCTCCAAAGGCACTCATGTCACTTCTGCTGCCTTCGATTTTTTCCAAGTGGGTCATTCAGGCTGAAGGGGAGTGGGGTGGTACTCGATTGTGTCTTTTGTGGGAGGAGCGTCAAAGGACTGGTGGGCACGTTCAAGTCACCACAAGTACCCTGCGACATGAGGAGTGACTCCAGGGCCTCAGACCTGTTTATCTTCCTCTGTGTGGCCTGTGACTCCCTGCCCTGCCTGGGGTTTTCAGGGAACGCCAACTCCAATCCAGTCCAAGCTGATGGGGTAGGCAGTGGCCAAGAGGGAAGTGCCCGATGCCACCTGGAGCACTGCCTCTCTTTGCATCCTTCCCTCTGGTCGGGGAACTCTGGCCAGGGAGGGGCTCTAAGGGCTTCTTGGTGTGCTCAGAGGTCAGCAGTCCAGGGCGGAGTCCATGGGAAGCATTTATTCATTCATTCTTTCATTCATCGACAAATCTTTCTTGAGTACTTCCTGTGCCCAGGCACAGTTCTCAGCAAAGGGGGTGTTTAACAAGGAAATTAACCGACCCTCTCTCCTGTGGTGCTCAGGGCAGGAGACCAGTCTCAAGTGAGCTAGGAGCGCCTCCGACAAGTGGGGTGGGAAGACCACGACTGAGAGAGGAACCTGCTTCTCACCGAAGCCACCTCCCCAGTGCAGGGGACTGTGCGGAAGTCACGGACACCCCAGGACCGCTAGATCCACTTCTTGGTTGACTTTGTCCCTGATTGCTGCCCAAACCCTCTGAGCTCTGAGCTCCCGGGAGAGGCGGGCAGATGCTGCCTGTGCCCGTGAGTCACGAGTGTAAAGTACGCCCAGGGCCTTGGCAGGCAGGTCTGTGCAAGGGTAAGGTGTCATTAGGTGAACGGTGAGAAATGCTGCTTTCCAGAGCCCCAGAGATAAAAGACAGGATTCAGGCGCAGCCTTTTCTCTCTCCCACTGAGCTGCGGTGGGAGCTGCAGGGTCCGGGCAGCGACGCGGCGGGGTGGGCGCGTGAGCGTGAGTTCGCGCGTGTGCGTGTGTATGCGAGTGTGTGCGCGCGTGGCCTTCCGGCAGCTGTCCCGGCCCCCACCCATCGCACCCGGCCCTGTGCCTGGCCGGCTCCCCCGCGCCTGCGAGGCGACCCCCGTGCGCCCCGGGTTCAAAGGCCCTGCGCGGCAGCTCCAGCCCCTCCGGGGGGCGGGGAGGCGAGGGGGGTGGTGCGGGAAGCAGAAGAGCCGGAGCCCACAGCCGGCCAGCCCTGCGCCGGGATGGGTAGCGCGCTCTGAAGTTCGAGACCGTCGCAGCCAACTCCTGGCCGCAGCCCGGGACGGAGCCAGCCAGTGGTCGGCCTCGAAGACCGCCTAGCCGGAGGGCGAGGCCCGCCGTGCCCGGCACGAGCCCCCTTTCACGGCCACAGGCGTTCGTCCTCCGGCCCGGTGCTCCCGCGGCCGATCGGGGTTCATGGAGCTGCGGCTGTGGTTCCTTTTCGGGCTCGCAGTGACCTCTGCCGCAGGTAAGCGGGCGGGGCGGCGCGCGGCTCCTGGCGCGAGCGCACACAAAAGGACCCCGGGACGGGCGGGGCGGGGGGCGCGGGGAAGGGGGCACTGCTGGCAGAGGCCTCTGGCCCCGGCTCGCCACCCCTGCAGGCGCTCGGGGGGCGGGCTGGGGGGCAGAAGCTGAGGGCACGAACCCCCGGGGGCTCGGGAGGTGGCAGCCCACACGCAGACTGGAGACCCGGGGCCCGGGGCGGACTTTGTCGATATTTCGTGAAGTCGGGAACTTTTCCAAAAGTTTGCAAACGATTCCGAAACTGTGCAAAATGACTGCACAGTTTTCCGAAAGCCTGCACAATGCTTGCACGTTTTCAGCGGGCACAGATAGCTCGCGCGCTGCGCGGCGAGAAGAGCGCCCAAGCTTTTCACCAAGCGTGCACGCAACTTGCAAACTTTTCGGAAGCGGCGCGCCTAGCTTTGCACACTTTTCCGAACCTCGGGCGTAGCTTGGAGACTTAACAGAAAGTACCATTAGCTTGCAAACTTGGCAGAAGGTTTGGCTCCCCCTCCCCTGGGTTTTGGGGGATGGTGGGTGTCCGGGGCCTGCACCCTCGGCAACTCAGGAGCCCCTCAATCTGCCTTCTGCAGGATTGGTGCCTCGCCCCCAGCCTGGGGACGCTGGCAGGAGCGGCGAGCCCCGGGCCCCCTCTGCCGCCACATCGGAGGGGGACGCAGAGGAGACTGTGGCCACAACAGCAGTGCGCGGTCCAAGCCCCAGAAGCCCTGGGCAGGAGGAGGGACCTGGTCGGTTTGGAGAGCAGGCGGCCAAGGGGGGCCCCGTGCACCACCGAGCCCGGCGCTGTACATGTTTCACCTACAAGGACAAAGAGTGTGTCTACTATTGCCACCTGGACATCATCTGGATCAACACTCCTGAGTGAGTCAGCCCTGGGGGCGGGGGCTCCTGGGCCAGGCCCTTCTCTTCACACTCCGGGATGACCTGGTCCCATCCCAGCCTGGTCAGCCCAGAGCCCGCCTGGCACAGCCTTCAGCCCTTGCTAGGCTCTCCTGCCAGCCCAGGTCAGGTCTGCAGGTCAAGGGTGTGACCCCCATCCCCTCTGAGGGTCTGGCCCAGGAGAAACCCAACCCCAGAGTTTCTGATCCGGTGGAAGGGCGAGCCCTCCCTCTGAGTGAAATGAGCCGGCCAGAGGGATTAGACACCTGAGAAGTCCCTCTGGGAGGGAAGAAGCCCCGAAAGTTATCTCCTGCCCCAGGGGCTAAGTGGGCCTGGCCCCCCTTGCTGACCCTGCCAGCCTCCAAGGAGTTTCAGATTCCTTGAAATCAGCCCGCTCTCTAGGGAGCACAGGGGTGGGCTTGGCAGGACCTCGTGGAACCTGCCCCGTAGGGGTGAAATTCCATGGGCTCCAGGCTCCTTACCTCCTGTGGGGGCAAGCCCACGGGTCCTCCCCAGGCTGGCTTCTCCTGCCCACTGTCACCCCCTGCCCCGGACAGCTCCCCCTTGGCCCTTCCGGTCCCTAAGAACTCTCTTACTGCAGGACCGAGACAGTGACACCTGACTTAGTTGTGGGGTCTCCTTGCTGTAAAGCTCACTCTCTCCCGAGGCCGTGGGCAGCGACTCAGTTCAGGAACCCCTTCTGCAGAAACATCATCCTGCAAACTGCGAAGAGGGCTTGACCGTGCTCTGGTCACCAGCCTTTGGACTTTGCCTTCCTGGTCTCTACAGTCTGGGACTTGGACCAGATGGCTCTAGATGTCTCTAGGTATTCTTGGGGTCTCTTGGGCGTCCTGCTTGCACCTGACTAGGGGTTCTTAGCCTTCCTGGAGCCCTTGGCCCGCAAAGGCAACTTTGCCACTGTGTTTGGAGCCCCTTGATTCGGGTCTTTCAGGGGTTCCTTCATCCCGAGCCATCTAACCTCTGAGCACCCTGGGTGATATCTCGATGGGCCTCACATACCCACCTTGTTTCACTGACACCTCGAGGATGAAGTGCAAAAGAGGGTGAACCTGGGGGGCCGAATGTGTTTCAAACCAGGTCGTGAACCCTCTCAGTGCATCTGGGAGAGGTCTGGAAAGTCACCCTGTTGTCCAGCATGGCAAGCAGGGCTGGCTCCAGCGGGGAGCCTGGACACGTGCACAGGGCTCCAGGTCAGAAAGACCCTCATGGTTTAAAGCGTATTGTTGCCATCTTGAAATGCTTAATACTTTAAAAAAAAAAATCGAAGTATAGTTGACCTACAATATCGTGTTAGTTTCAGGTGTGCAGCACAGCGGTGGAAATGCTTAATACTCTTTGAAGCAAGGGCTCCACGTTTGCATTTTATCCCAGGTCCCCCAAAATGAAGCTGACCCTGACTGCAGAATTTGCCTGCCGGGCTGTGTCTGATCAGCTCCTGCACATACCGTCAGCCCACAGTAGGAAGGATGGGGCCAGGTCATAAAAGTGATGTGTGCTGGGGAGGGACCCTTGGACGGGCTGTCACTGATTGCCTTCTGTTCTCAGACAGTGATCAGGGTCACCTTCTCCTACCGTCCCCATCACCCTGACACTTGTCATTTCTGATGCTTATCTTCCTGGCATTGTCCTCTGACCAAATTAGCTTCACAGAACCCAGGACTGAGGGCAGCCTTGGTAGGAATCCCAGACTGTGGGTCAAGAAGGAGAAAGAAGAAAGCTAAGCAAATTTGGGGCAGGGGGGCCTTTGCAGAGGAGAGGAGGGGACATTTGGAGACCACCTTAGTTCTCTGCCTGTTGCCAAGCCCTGAGCACTGGCTGCGGGAAGCGATTGTCGCAAAGCCCTGCGACCTGGTGCGAATCTTGTCTCCCAGTTCTGAGCTGTGGTGTAGGGCCCGAGATGAAGCCATGGGTCTGTGGCTTTTTCTAGCTAACTTGCTAACGTTCCCCTCACAGCTTGATTTACCTCTTCCCCTCTTCCCTGACCCTGATTCATTTTAAACACTAGGGGGAAAGGATTAAATATGGTGTTTGGGAGTTTCGTGAGCTACCCGGGGAAACAAAAAAAAATGACAATAGCCAGGCTTGAGCGTTTTGAAGTCAGACAAGCGACATAACTTTTATACGGAAGATGTTCCTGGATGGTCTTTCTCTGTCTTCCTTTCTTTTCCTCCTCCCTCCCTCCTTCCCTCTTTCTTCCCTTCCGTCCAAAAATTCTCTGTTGGTATATGGACAGGTCCACTGGCAAACTTTAAAACATGTTGGATAAGATCGCGAAGTGAGGAAATGGGTTTTAGGGAACTTGGACCTTTGGAGAAATGGAAGCATCTGAAGAATGACTGGATTGAGCTAAACGGACGAGGGTAGCACACACCGAGGGCTTTTCCAGCCCCACCCCTTAGCTGTCACCCCCTCTTCTTTAGCAGACCCTCTTGCTGTCTCAAAACTTCTCCAGGGTGTGAGTTGCATCCCGTCCCCACCGCTGGCTATGCTGGGAACCCGCAGGGGTCTGGAGCCTCAGGCCTAAACAGAGAGTCTTGAACTTTGGGTGGTTTTCAGCTTCTGGTGTCTTTCCTTCTTCTGCCCTCCGGTCACATGGAGGCAGAGGCAAAAATCCGGCTGTATCTCGGAAGGATGCTTGCAAGGTTGCAGGCATTCTTGGAGAATGGTTGTTTTGGCTGCGTTTAAGGACCCAAAAGCTTCAGGAGGGATGCTGTAGTTACTGTATCTCACGTGGAAAGTGAAGGCTCGAGAGACCAGCTGCTCCCAGAGGTGTTTTCTGGGTGTGAGATCCAAGTTCTCTGGTTTCCCCACATCCTTCTGCACACTTGGTTCTTCCAGACCTGCGCTTGAATAGCACCCAGCACGTAGTAGATCCCAGTAACGCTGGTGACTTCCTGTGAGGCCTTTGTCTTTGTTGTCACTGAGGTTCTGTCTGCGGGTCTTTCTCCCACACATGAGGCGTTGCTGTCCCAGGGTGTGTGGGTGCTGCCAGAGGTCTCACATCCCTATAGACGTGTGCGGGAATGTGGATTTTCCCAGAGCTGTTGCCCATAACTTCCATTGTTTCTTCCAGAAGATCTGGGACCCCAAAGAGAAATGAACCAAGTGCATCCTGGGCACTGCCCTTCTCGCCCCTGGGGAGGCGGCGGAGATAGCAGCTCACCCACGGGACAAGGGATGCTCATGGCTCTCCTTGGCCACGTTAGGAAGCCCCGCCCCTACCCTCCCCCCAGCAGCCCCACTGTTGCCAACAAAAACAAAAACAAAACTCCACACCAGAGAAAAACACATCCCGTCTTAAGGCCATGGAAAATTTGCCGAGAATAAGATAATAAGTAGAGAAGTAGGGACAAGTAGCCCACGTGCTTACATCTCTGTGCCCTCGGGGTTGTTTTCCGTGAGAATACTTCAAAAACAGGAGTGTCCTGTGACATGGTGGGGGATTGTGTCTGTCAGGGTCTCCAGAGAGATGGAACTAATAGGACGTGTGTGTGTAGGTATCTATGTGTATATAAACACACCACACACACACACACACACACACAGGAGCTGATGTTGCACTCTTCAGTCTGAGGCATCCTGGAGGCAGAATTCCCTCCCTGCTCAGGGCACCTCCCTCCTCTCTGCCCTCTCCTTCACCTGATTGGATGAGGCCCACCCCCGTTATGAAGGGTGGTCTGCTTTACTCGCCGTCTACTGATGTAAATGTGAATTGCCTCTAAAATATGCCTTCCTAGCAGCATCTAGACTGGCATTTGGTCACATATCTGGGTGCCATGGTCCAGCCAAGTTGGCACATAAAAAATGAACCATCACAGAGCTCTCGGTGCTAATGGTACCCCATAGCAGGGCAGTCCCTCTGCACCTGCCACTGTGCACCTGGCTGTGGAGTGAAGCCACTCACTCTCAGATGGCCAGTGGAGTCAGCTGCAGGGCCCCCAGCAAGGAGCCCTGCTCTGTTCCTCCCCACTTTTCTCCTGAGAATTGAGGGAAATTTCCATCTGTTAAATCCCTCCAAGGACATAATGAGGGAGGCATTGTGGTGCTGTGACAGTGACCATGTTTCCAAACAAAAATCCGAGCCACATGGGCTGACAAGTAGGAATGTATTTCTGGAAAGAGCAGTGCGGGATGTTTGGAATCATGGCTGTGGTGGAAAATCTGGGCTCTGTAATCTCGTGGGAAGACTCCAGACCCAGGAGCTCTGCCCTGTGTCCTGGATGTGACTCGCTGCATGGCCTGGGGGTGGTACCACCCTCTCCCTGTGCCCCTGGGTAAGTTGCAGACATCAGTGTGGCTCTAGGATGGTGACCTAACAAGATAATCAACCTGGCCACACTGACTCAGGAATGACATGTGTCTCCCCAGAGTGAAAATAATAATAGCAAAACATTTAAATTGTATTTCAATGTATTCTACCACAAAAAGGCAACAATTCCACAGACTCATCTTTGCCTCCTGTGTTGTTCAAGAGAAATATGCCAGCACGTTTCTAAGAAGGGACTTTTTTTTTTTTTTTTTCTGTATGGGGGCCTCTCACTGTTGTGGCCTCTCCCGTTGCGGAGCACAGGCTCCGGACGCGCAGGCTCAGCGGCCATGGCTCACGGGCCCAGCCGCTCCGCGGCACGTGGGATCTTCCCGGACTGGAGCACGAACCCGTGTCCCCTGCATCGGCAGGCGGACTCTCAACCACTGCGCCACCAGGGAAGCCCCAGAAGGGACATTTTAAGGTTGAGAACATCCCAGAGGAATGGGTGGATCTGGTTTGCAGCCTCCCACTGATGCAGGGCAGGCTGCCCGCCCACCATGTGATTTCAGAGACCCCAATGACAGTTATGTGACCCGTGAGTCAGGACTGGGAGCATCGTTGCTGGAGATGCAGCTTTTGAGGCAGAAGGATAGCCTTTCTGAGCTACGTCATGACCATGTAGACGATGGTGATGATGGTGACAATGGTCCACACTGATGTTGACCGTGACTTCTGAGTAAAGATGTGTGAGGATGACGTGAGAAAGCGTGAGGGGCGTTCTCAGCACAGTGTCTGGACTCTAGCAGACACTCAGTCCCTCAAAGACGTGACCACGCAGATAACTGTACAGCCCCTGGGGCTGCTTGACCCTTCCTGCTGCCCCACCTGCCGTATCCCAGTCTGTGACCGGAGAAGCCGGTGACTAGGTAGCTCGAGTCCTGCTGAGGTCAGCTTCCTTGGACCCTCCGACTGGTCTCGCGCTGCTTCCTGCAGTAACGCTGAGGAGCCTGCCCCCAGGTACCTCAGTTTTTCCCTCCTCTATGGCCCTCGGTGCGTTGCATAAGGTTTACAGACCCTGGGAAAAGGTGTGTTTGGAGGACTGCTGATAAGTGGCTTGATAAGCGCTCTGGTGGCCAAAGGTTGTTACAGGCTTGATGAGATTTCTTTCTGCCCTTTCTGCTCCTCCTTTCTTGCGTGAGTCCTACCCACCTTGGTAAGTAACTAGAATTTGAGGCAACAGGGCATGGTGTTCTCGGAAGGTACTGCCCTGGGCTCCCTCTGCTAAATGGGGAGGTGGGTACAGTTGAAGCAGGGGAGAGGGAGGGGGTGTGGCATTTCAGGATAATTCGAATGATCTGTTTAGAACTTTTTCGTTAAACGATGAAATCTTAGTAAGGGTGAGTCCAGCAGCATAGACACAACGCTTTGCAGTCGTTTCCCAGGCACCCAGCACCGCCGGGGACCTGAGTGTGCGCCACTAGGAAGGGATCCCAGGAAATAACTACGGAATCTGTTTACAAAAGTGGTAAATAAATAAGGACACATAAGAAAAGACTGTATCAGCCGGACTAAAAGTGATCTTGAACTCAGGGTTCTGACTGATCGTGGTTTGACGCTCTGAGTTGTTTCCCTCCCGTGTAACCATCTCCCCCTTGGAAGTCTACTAGATGTTTCCATCCCAGTTTTGAGTTTGGGTAGCGGTAGCTCAGAACATTTCACGGCAAGATGCGTCTTTCAAATTTGACGGCGTCGGGGCTAAATTTCAGAGTTTGTTGGCAAGGTCGGCTCACACAAGGTGACCTTCCGGTTGGGTTCACTTGGACTGAAAGTCCCCTTTTCTACCCCAGAGTGGCTGTGAGGAGGTGAGATATCCAGGGACAGAAATGGGTTCGTTGAAATGCAGCTGATCCTGACGGGATGAGAAAGAGGCTTGAGGCTGGAAGGCAGTTTGATTTGCCTCCAGAAAACTCGGTAGGAAGAGGTCGTGACCCTGCATGACCCTGGAGGGAGAATTCAGATTTCTGCTAGATGAAAGGGGCATTGCAGCTAGGAACTTGGCCTTAAATGTGAAGGCAGATGAAAGGCTCTGACATCTCTGGTGCGGTATATTCCTGCAAGAATTTAAAACAAAGGAAGCTGGGGAGCAAACATTGCTTTCATTAAGGGGGTCCCACGGCTGGGTCGGAACTCACAGGGCTTTGTAGCGCCAGCTCTTCATCCCGCTCCGGATTGGCAGCATCTCAGCACGTCCAGTAGGGCTGCCTGGGGCCCCTTTCCTAGCTCCAGGTAACCCCGTGCCACTGACGCTCAGCTTTGGAGCACATAACAAATAGATCAACTGTTTAAGAGGGAAATGACCCCATCTCATTCTAAGTCATGTTTCGGTGGAAACAGAGATCTCCTTAAAATGGGACACGCATGCGTGCGCACGCACGCACACACACACACAAACACACACACTTTCCCCCTATTTGGGATAGGAACCAATTGTATTTGGAAGGAAAATAAATCCGGGCAATGGCCACAGTGTAGATGAGCTGCCCGTCCAGACACATTTCAGGGGGTTTCTAAAGCCCTCCTCCCCGGCTAAGTCTCCTAGGAATGGACAGCAGGCTAGGGCATCCCCTGGCCTTTCTCACGCGTCCCAGCTCAGAATCTCAGGAGAGCCAAGAGCTTTGGGAGAACTTGGCAATGTTCAGAGCCGTGGCGACACAGGTCTTCTCTTCTTTTATAGCCTCTCAGGGCTGACTTAGCAGGAGGCCTTAATAAACAGTAACACTAGAACAGGGCAGCCAGCGAACCCTGTGCCCGGCCCGGTAATTTAAAAAACAGAAACAGATTCACGCATCCATGAGAAAGCCTCGAAGGCTGATGTGGCCGACGTGTTGTGATCCTTTGTTGCTCGGTGATGGCACGAACAGCCCACAACTTGGGGAGCGGCCAGCAGCTTTGCCAAAAGTCAGAAGCAAGTTGGCAAGAGAGCAGAGGTGTCTGTAGCTTTTCTGGGTTTTTCTAAATCCGATTTCCGTGGGTTTCTTGCAGGGTGGAGAATAGGGTGAGACTTATGACCCACTCTTTCAGGTGCAAACTTGGAGATGTCAAAAAGCAAAATAAAACTTAACGCGATATTTTTAAAAAGTCAACATTAGTGCAAAAATCACTCGTCATAATCGACCAAATATCGACATTTTTAATAAAGACAGGATCTGCCCCTGTGCTTGGTTCTTGTTTGGGGATAAAGCCTGTCTCTCTAGAGGGACTCAGGTCTTCTTAGTTTGAGGTCAGCAATCCAGTGATCAGAGCTGCCACAAGGATGCAAACAATTAGATTAGATTGCCATGGCGAGCATGTCTTCCTTCAGTAGGATTTTTCCATCCGTAAGATGAAGTCTCCTGAAAATTAGCAGCGGTGTCTTCTCTTGCTTTCTGTGGGTTATTTAAAGGGATGTGTGATGGTGTCTGTATTTTGTTTTAATCCCTGTACAGATACCCCCCATTCTTAAAAAAATACCTGCTCCTTATTTCACCCCTTCTGTTTCCACTGCTGGGAACTATTTTGAGCCACATCTGTCTGCAGCTTTGCATAAAGTTATAATGAGGCCATGCCAGACAGACGTGGATTGCTCATGCCTACATTCGACCTGGAATTCGTTAGGGTCACTGGGGGTTGGGGAGAGAAACTCTAGCCTAACTCGTATGGACGCATTTGGGTTGTACCAGATGGAGGGGAAACCAGCTAATCTGTTGGATTCCATAGATGGCTTCATTCTCCAAATATTGCAGGCGTTTGTTGCCCTAACTTTTTTTTTTTTTTTAAGCTGTCATTCTTGGAAATCCCACCCCACACACCGAACACAGAAGGATTTTTCTGCCGTTCTCCCTTGCTTTGACCACTGGTCAAATATCCTTCATTCAGAGCCCCTGTGTCTGCATTAGGGGAGGAGGATGCCGTGTCCAGGGAGCTGATGGGATGAGACAGCCTGTGGCTTTGGGGTGATTTTTAAGCTCAGTTATGTGGCGGTAGGAACGTGGGAGAGTCCTACTCTTTGGGCCAAAGCTTTCTAAATACAGTTGGTGAGATCCTGGGGATCTCTCCGCTTGGGTGGGGTAGAGACCCCACATTTCATTGTGGTTTAATTGCTGGAGAGAAGGGCTGGGCCCTGCTCTAGGGTTTGTGCTGTTCGGAGATGCTCAAGGAACAGTGAGGGCATTCGGGAATCTCTCGATGAATTTGGAGCTGGACGGACCTTCCGGAGAGGCAGTCATTTCGTTTCTCAACCCCAGAGAGAAGCCAGTCACCTAGGGCCTCTCAGGGAGCTAGTCTTCAATTTGGGCCAGAAACCTGGGTCTGTCTGCCGAGGGCAGCCTCTGGTTTTGTCTCTGAGGCCTCATCCATCCGGGCAGCCTGGTTTCTTCCTCTTGTGTCTGTGGAAGTTACTATCAAGACATGGTTCTTCCATTTCTTGTGATCTAGAGACCATATTCTCTCTAGAAGAACCGCAAAGAGGGGCCGATTGAGGACAACGATAGTGAAGTCCAGTGACTCAGCCAGGAATTCTGTACAGTTGCAGGCTGGGCACGGCCTAGAAGAAACGGCCAATTGAGACCTCCTTCCCTCCCTCCTTTCTTCACGTAGCAGACCTTTGTTACTGAGATGCTGAGGTATTATTGGGTACCCGCTCTGAGCCAGGTACTGCCTGGGCTGCCCTGGGTGCCGAGGTGAACAGGCAGAGACCAGCTGTTACCAACCCCAGGGGACAAGCCACACCTGCAGCACAGGTGAGGAACGCCCCCACGCCTTGGGTCCGATTGATGGAGAGTCACTGTTCTCTTTGAAAATGTATGTAATTCTGGTAAAATTCCCCAACAACCAAGTCCTGGATAAATTCGAAAGTCATGGGTTGGTTTTTTGGGGGGTGGGGTGGGGGGAATGTCTTAAAAAAAATTAATCTCCAGCCCACAGCACGTTGCTCGCTCTTTTGATGTTTCTAATGCTCTGGGCCATTGGCTATTTCTGAGGCTGCAGGAGGACCTTCCCCAGTGCCGGGTGGTGGAGGAGCAATCCGCCTTGGGATCCTCCCCCTTAGAGATGCGGGGATTTTCTGCAGAAGTGAAGCTACAAACGGTCACTTCACTTTATGTTGTTCGTGAGCATGAAGCTTGGGGCGTATCCTTTAGAACCAGAAAGCGTGTGTGTGTGCTTCTGCTCGCATAACGAGGCCAACGAGGAGATGTGTTCTGGCTGTTTTCCTTCCAGGAGGTCGGAAGGGCACCCAGTGGTTGTCTGGCACAAGGCCTGTCCCAAGCAGACTTTCACAGGCGTTTGGTGAGTGGACAAGGAATCAAGTCACTGGAGGGTAAGCCTTGTGAGGTGGTCAGCCAAGTGTCTGGGGGCTGGGCCCTGAGCATCGTGGGGTCATCCGCTTGCTTCCACCCGCCCAAAGTGTGATCCAAACCGAACATTTCACAGTGGGCATACCTGGGAAGAAAGGATTCCAGCCAGCTCCGTTGGCTGGGTTTTGTCCTGATGCGGAACATATTCTTTTGTGCTTGTTTCCATGAAGAAAATCTCCACTTGTCCTTGTCAGCTGCAGAGACTCCGGGTCTTTCTATGAAACCCAAGAGATCATGGTTGCATCCATCCGGAGAAAGTGAGTTCCGGGGTCAGCTAGAGGTCGCTGGTCGCAAGCAACAGAAACCTAGTGTTGCTAACACAGCATAGGAGTTTCCTGGGAGGACACAGCGTGGCCCACAAACTGGGAGGGAGGGAGAAGCAGTACCAGGCTTAGAAAGGAGAGGTGCCAAGACGGGACTGGGGGTCCCAGTGGAGGCACAGTCGAACAGACAAGGCAGGATGGAGCCACCTGGCAAGTAGCAGCTTCAGAGTATTTTCTGACCGTGAATTGCTTTGCTCAGGTGTCTTGGGAGGGAGAGGGTGTGATGGGCCAGCTTGGGTCACCTGTTGAGTCCTGAGGCAGGGGAAGGTGAGACTGTCAGTGGACAGTCTCTGCAGGACCTCACACAGGGAGGGAGGGATAATTCCCCAGGGGAAAGATAAGAGATTGGATTCCAGGAGACAAAAACAGCCAGCGTTGATCCCAGGCTCTAGAAAATTGTGGGCTTTTAAGTCCTTCGAGAGGGGTGCTCCTGTCTCTGAGCTGGTGTTTCCCTCTTGCCTCTATGTCTTTGTGCAAAGTGGCAGTGGGCGGGGGGGTGGTCCACTAGATGCTTGTTGAAGTGAATGGACGCTTTTATAGACCTTTGAATATTCAGCCACTTCCTGTAGTTACTTCATCCTGTCTTACTCTTAGACAGAGTTCTTAGCTAGCAGTTTTTTCTGGCTAAGGTTACAAAGACAGTCAGTGAAGCTGATCCACACTTTCTTCCTTGCCCAAGAAGATATTTTGAAGCTTGAGAGAACAAGTGAGTGGTGTCTTCTAAGGAAGGAATTTAATAAAATCTGAAATCAAGCCCTAGTTAGAAAGCATGTTGGAGTCTCGAAGTTGATTCTCTGGGGAGTGGTGGGGGGCAGTATCTAATGACTGCTGGTGCCTGGTAGCTGGGGCTGCTGCCCCTGCCTGTCTGCCTCCCCCTGGGAAACAGTTGTTCCCCTTCCTCTCGGCTGCAGGACTGGTCATCAGAGTCACGCCTTCTGTACAGTGCGTCCCAAAGGCGATCCTGTCCTTGCTTTCCCTTTCAGCAGGAAAAATGTGAACCAGAGCATCAACTTCATGTTCTGACCGTGAAGTGAAAATGTTCTGTTTGTTGGGGAGACACTCCCTAGAACCTAGGCTTTTTGAATTGATAATGACAGCACCTTTATTTGTAAAAATAGTAGCAGGTGCTAATTTTGTCACCCTGGCACGTGACCTGTCTGGCTTTGCTTTATGGGACAAGCCGCTAGAGCAGGGCTTGTAAACTGACATGCCCCTGAGGGCTAGACAGGTGAGAGAAGCAAGCAAAGAAGGACAGATACAGGGACTGGGGCCAAACAGAGAGCTTGAGCCAGGCTCTGACAGTATCACTCAGCTCCAGACACCTGCTGCCATGTTAGAGCGTGGGGTTGGAGCGAGTATAACTTCCAGTTATACAAGAGAAGCTGGAAGTTGTGATGTTTATATGAAATTTTCAGATTAAAGAAAAACCACCCTCTTTTGATTGGATGAAGCCCACAAAAATGCCAATTTGCTAACCCCTGTACTAGATTAAAACTGTGTGTGTACAGGGCCGCTGGTCTGTCTCGTTCACGGATGTTCACCCAGAGTCTAGTCCAGGGCCCGTACATTGAAAACCACTCCACAGGTATTTGTTGAGTGCTATTCAGCGTTGGGGGGGAGGATATGAAAACTGGGTTTTCAAGGACAATTCGATAAACTTTCCTGAGAATTTAGAATTTGGCCAGTGAAGCTCCTTTTGCTGCTTCTAGCTGACCCTTGTGAATATCTGTTTCCCTCCTTTCACTTCAGGGACTGAAGCCAATTTTCCGATCAGAGGGATGGAGATGGTTGGTTCATGTAGGAAAAGGCAACACTGAACTTAAAAACAGATTCTTAAAAGAAACATTCAACTTTCCTTATTTAAAAACTTCTTGTAGAAAGAAAGAAAGTTCTTCCAGTGTGACGATGCAGATGAACCATGAATACAGGAGATTTGGAAGTTTAATATTTAACATTTATGTATGACACGTGGGAGAAAATGTTAAATGGTAAATATGACTCTGGTACCACCATCACTGATCAACTAATGAATGTTCTGACCACATACACTGAGGACAATTTATTATACAAATACACACAATGCTAGACGTTGCCTATGTGAATGTGTTGGGGTGTTTTGTCTAAGAGCACTTGGACTCACCTTCTCATCTGCTTCTCTTTTGTTTGGAGCTCTGTGTTATAACTGGAACATTAACAGGTGGGAGAGCTGACTACTTTTACAAAGAATTGTGTTCTCTAAGCCCCACTGTAAAACACGGGCTAAACCACAGGTCAGATGGTGTGCTGGTCAAAGTTCTCAGCCGATTTAACTTCATTTTCCTGGTTCCATCATTAGGTGCTTCCAATTCACCGTTCAAGAAACATTCAAGAAATGATAAAGGTACCAAACCAACTAAAACACGAGTGCTTATTGGGTAGACAGTGTAGAATGATAGACCAGCCAAAAGGAAGCCTGGCAAAGAATGGCATTGCTGTGCCCTGCGACACTCTGGGTCCTTCTTACCTGTCTTTATTACTTAGGCACACATCTCAAACGCAGTCCTGGTAGATGGGGTTTTTCTGCCTGGTACAACTCACTTGAATTCCCAGACCAAAAAAGCAACAACAGCGGCCACGTTAATTCACCACTAGGAGCTCTTTGCTAAGCATTTTTCATGCAGTGCAGTGTATCATTCAGTCCGTCTGACAGCCCTTTCATAGATCAGGAAACTGTGGAGCGGGTGGAGTGCTCATCATGTAAGTGCTTTACAACATAATAACGGGATCACCAGGTAACCTTTCTCTGTGCTCTGTGTACCTTGCACATACCTGGGCGTATTGGGCTTGTCAGGTTTCCTTTACCTGTACTGTTTTCATACACCAGTAGCATGTGAACTCCTTAAGGCCTTTCTGCATCCTCGTCACAGTTAGACTAATACCAGGGAGATACAGGCAGACCTTGAAAATACTGTGGATTTGGTTCCAGACAGCCTCAACAAAGCGAAAAAGCAAGTCACACGAATTTTTTGGTTTCTAATGCATATTAAAGTTACGTTTACGCTATACTGCAGTCTGTTAGGTATGCAATAGCATTATGTCTAAAAAAATGTATATCCCTTAAAAAATACTTTATTGCTAAAAAATGCCAATCATCATCTGACAATGCATCTGACAATTGCCACAGAGCTTCAATTCGTAAAATCCATAATATCTGTGAAGCGCAGTAAAATGAGGTACGCCCAGATATAGTGGATGCTTGGCAGGTGTTGGAAATTCTTTGTAATGAATTTTGTGGTTGTTGAATGTTTTAGGTTGGAGAGAATCCAGCCTTATTGGACTAGTTTATCTCACAATCAACAACCAGTTGCTTAATTAATAGTCTTCATTTGCTCAGCCTTGTGCTGGGTCCACAGCAGGTGCAAAAGAAGTCGCCCTTTCTTGTACTCTTGAGGAGCTGGTGTCCACTCTTAGACCTAAAGACACCTAGGGGCTTCCCTGGTGGCACGCAGTGGTTAAGAATCCGCCTGCCAATGCAGGGGACATGGGTTCAAGCCCTGGTCCGGGAAGACCCCACATGCCACGGAGCAACTAAGCCCGTTGCGCCACAACTACCGAGCCTGCGCTCTAGAGCTCGCGAGCCACAACTACTGAGGCCCGCGCGCCTAGAGCCCGTGCTCCGCAATAAGAGAAGCCAACGCAACGAGAAGCCCGCACACCTCAACGAAGAGTAGCCCCTGCTCGCCACACCTAGAGAAAGCCTGCACGCAGCAATGAAGACCCAACGTGGCCAAAAATAAATAAATAATTAATTTTAAAAATACCTATGTATAGAAAAAAGAAAGACACCTGCCCTGGTCCTGTGGCGTAGAGGGTGCCTCTGACCCTCCTCTGGCCATATCTCCCACCCCATTGCAAGGAGTCTATGAGACTGAAAGCCATATACCCCTTCTTCTAGACCATGTACCAGGTAGTCACCATCCTGGACTCCCTCTACTCAGATGTCCCTGAGCCCACTTCCAGGGTCTGATACCCACGGACAGAACAGGCCTCCAGCACATCTCCCAAGGCCTACAGGGTGGTCAAGGGACAGCTGCTTGTGGGATGGGGGCGGGGTAGATGGAGCTCGGGCTGCATGTGGGATGGAGCAGGATGGAAGGTAATGTACCTTGTGCTGCCATGTTCTGACATGGAACTCCAAGGAGCCCCAGAATCCTAAAATCAAGCTCCAACTTCCAAGGTGTTTTGAAGCTGAACTGTCTTATTTAAGCACTTATCAGATTGATTTAAAAACCTTTAAATTTTTGACCTATGGGAGGTGGGCCTTCACTGGACCCGGAACTCTTGATGGGGGGTGGGCCATCTGTGGTCTGGACCATCTGTTAAGTCCTCTGGTTCATAGATTTTGTCATCCCCCACCGGCTTCCAGATCAGCCAGCGGAGTGCACACCTTGAGCACCTGGGGCTGGGAGCAGGGGTTTCGTGCCTCCATAAGCATTCTTGGAAAGTTACAAGGGCTCATTTGCATACTAGCTCCTCCCACGAGGCTGCTGGGAAAGCGCTTAGCGGTTCTCTATTACCAAATACCATGTCGCCTTGTTTCCTCACTAGAAACACTTCGTGCGTTTGCAAAGTTGAGTGGCTCTGCGCACTCAGATGCCTGATCCACTGACAGCAATTTCAAAATTGCAGGTCTTGCTGTTGATGGAAAAATGGGAGCCGTGGTTGTTATTCCTTGTGTGTAATTTTCACCAAGAAATGGGAGTGTGGGTTCAATGTCAACACCTAGAGATTTCATGTGGCCCTGTTACTGGAAATCTATACCTTTAGCCAAATCCTGCCTCACCACAATGTCTGTATTGTTTTGCAACCTCACCCCCACCCCTGTTTCCCATTCCTGAGAAAAGATGGGGTTTTAGCCAAGATTCAGCTCAGAAGGGGACTGGCCCCCTCTTGCTTTCTCCATCCTGTGAGCACAGACTGCTCAGTACTGGGCCTGCTTGGATCCAGGGAAGCCGTACAAGGCCATTTCTCAACTCACTTGGGTGGGAGGGAATGGGGAGAGGGGAAAAGAGAAAGAGGGTGGGGTTATGGGGTTATGTTCTTAGCTCCAGTGTCCTGCCCAGCAGGGAGCAGGTCCGTTCCAAGCATTAGGTCACGATGGGGCACCCCCCCCCCCCACTTTGCCCTCACCACCCCAGAAAGGCTCCATGGCATGTGTTTCAAATTAAAGGAAATTCAATTTGATGCTATTTTGAAAATGCACAGAGAATGTCAGAGCCCCCTTTGAGGTGGATGATTGGTGAGACTCCATGGGGCTCACGGAAGCCAAGGTGGTGGATCCTGGGAACTAGCAGGAAAACCAAGACTTATTGGAAAAGTAACTTTAGGCCACATGTGTTTCCTCTAGTTACTAGTAATCTGCCCCCCAAACCCTGTTCAGTAGTGCTAATGAATTAAGCATATGCTTTTAACTTTTTCCCACTGAATTGCCTGGCAGTGGCCTCCCGTCCCTGGAGAGCAATGGTTTGGATGGACACGAGCATCAGAAACAGATGTAAACATTTATTGTTTCAAATGACACCATCACTCTCATCCCAGCTCCAACCGTAAATGAGATGGGTAAACAGTTTCATAAGAAGACTTTTCCCAAGGTCAGTTCTGTCCTCGGCTGAATCTCACAGGGCACAGAGGGTTCCCCTGACGTTTGTGGCTTTGAGGAAGCCGTGTTCGGGGGCCAGCATGTGTCTCTAATGGCCGTAATTGGATTTGTCCTATTCCAGTTAGTACAGACTGTAAACATGATGTGCGCACAGAAGAAATTCGGTGGCCAGCAGGGCGGGAGCCAGGGCCGGCCTTGGGCTGCGGGTCTGGAAGGTGTCTGACTGGTCTGGATGGCCAGGCTCAGGTGCCACTGGCTCAAGGATGAAAGCTGGGGCCAGTGTTCAGGGCAGCGGGAATGTCAATGTCAGGGGTTTGAGTGCTGGAAGGAAAACCAGAACTGCCCTGGAAGGACCCGGGCTGGGAGGCGCGCTGGCCACAGTGGGGTCTTGAAAAGACTAAAAACGCATCCACCCGGCGTCTGCGTGCTCCCTCCGCAAGAGGGCTGGCTGCTGGGAGGATGTAGAGAGGCCATCGTCCATCTCCCCCAGGGCCTCCCCATCTTTCCATCCCGGCTGCCCCAGCCCACTGCCTGGGGAGTACGGGGTAGCGGGGATGACGGATTCACTCCAGAGGTTTCCCAAGGCCCAAGGTGCAGGGGAGGGTGTGGACACCAGTTCCTGGGACAGGACTGCACCACCTCCCTCATTCATACTCAGGCCCACCATCTCGGACGCCCTCACCAGCTCCATGAGCACAGAGGCTGGGGCGGTTCGTCCAGACGTGGCCCTGACCTTTCTCTGTCCTTTGCAGACGGACTGTGCCCTATGGGCTGTCCAACTACAGAGGCAGCTTCCGGGGCAGGAGGTCGGCCGGGACCTTTCCGCGGAGCTTACAGCCGTCGAGGGGGACGCCGCGCTGCGCCTGTGCGGAGAGCGAGGACGTCGCCTGCGCGCATTTCTGCACCTGGACCCCGGCTGCCCGCGGGTACGACCCCCTCCCCGGACCCCGGCTGCCCGCGGGTACGACCCCCTCCCCGGACCCCGGCTGCCCGCGGGTACGACCCCCTCCCCGGACCCTGGCTGCCCGCGGGTATGAGCCCCCTCGCTGGCTTTCTGCATTTCCAGAGATCGGTTGCCCTGGGCCACGTGGGTGCAGCAGGGCTCTGCCTGTTCCACCCGATGCGGTCCTGCAGGCGGGGGTGGGTGAGTGTGGGGGCGGTGGGGGGGGGGCGGGCTGGGCGCAGAGGGTGCAGCAGCCCCGTCCCTTCAATGCCTTTCAAAACAAGGCCTTGAACGCGCCACGGCCATGTCTGGCCTCCAGACGTATTTCTTCTGGATCGCACAGCAATTTGCCAAAATTTGAATAAGTTGCCAACACTTTAAAATTGCAGAATCACCCCCCTCCTCAACAAATGCATATTTTAAGCTTCTCCAAAAGTAGCAAATGGGACCATCTGGTCTCACCAGCCCACATCCCCTCTTGGCCGGATAGGCTGGAACCAAATAAGGACCACTCAGGTTCGAGTGGGACATGCAATGTCCATTCACCTGTGTCACTCATCATCTTACTTGGTGGCCCCCCAGGCCCCTGAGTTTGAGACCCTGTAGTCTGCTCTAACTGCTGGAGAGAAGCTTGTGAGTCAGTGTGGACTTGAATAAACAAGCAGACCCTAGGTGCGACCCGTGTAGCCACTTAAGCTGGGTTTTACTACTCATGCCCCTTGCTCCTCCTTTTCTTTACTTTGGGCCAAGACGCATCAGCCCCGCCAGGCAGAGCTGCCTCTTCCAAGAGCCATCGCTGGTGGGATGGGACCTCCAGGTGCTTCCTGAGCAAGTGAGACGCACAAGCAGGGGGGCTTCCTACGCAGCAGGTGCTGTGGTAGCCAGGGGCCCAGGATCTGCTGTCCAGAAGCGCCAACCACATTTTTCTTCCTGGCTCCTTAACATCTGATGAATAACTGAGTAGTGTGGGTGGAGGCTGGACTCTGGTAGGAATCCACCCACCGTGTACTCAGCCTTCAGAAGTTGTGCCTGAGATGCGGACCTGGGGGACCGCGCTCACGTTAGCGGGAGGAGGAAATCATTCCTAACTGGGTGCTGAAGAACCAGCCGTGTGGAAATGTGGGTTGATTCATTCAGACCAGCTCTCTCCCCACAGGAATTCAAGGACGGCACAAACACCTGACAAAGAAGCAGGAAAGCAGGCTGGCGGTGCTGCCAGGGGCGTGTGTCCGAGGAGGTGAAGCTGCTTTCTGAGTCGCTGCCATATGGGGGGCACAGAGGACGTGTGGGGCGCATCTGGTCTGTGCGGGCCGACAGCGGGACACCGCGTGCGGTGGGCATCCACGGGCAATGGTGCTTTTGGTAGATTACCCCGGGGACAGAACAGCCTAAAGCTGTGGACAGCCTGCCCTGCGTCTTAGGAGCCGAGTCCTGAGCTCCTGTAGCTTTTGAGCAGTGATGTCCAGCCCTGGGTTTCACCAGGTCTGGACAAATCTCACCGATCACTGCTTCCCAGAGCCCCTGCAGGCTTATGTATCGGTGCCCATGTTGCCCCTCTGCTCCCGTAACAACTGGTGGTCTCTACAAAAAGAATCATTTCTTCTTTTCAGCAGCTGATTCTGGACAGAGGTGAATTATAGCAGCTGGGCACCAGGCCCTCCGAGTCCTCCGGTTCATTTTAGGAGTTTTTTTTTTTTTAAACCCACTTGTCTTCTTGTGTGATCCTGAGGGTTTCCTGCAGCGCAACTGGGTTTATCTGTCATTCAGTCGATCAGAAATCGTTATTACTGAGTTGCCTACACATCTGCAACGGGATGGTAATTGATGTTCATAGTAATGGCCTGGGGGGGGCGGCTTGGGGTCCTACAGGGTCTGATCAAGGGAGGATTAAACCCTGCTTAGTATCCAGGAGGCTTTCCAAATTGGTGGCAGATTGCTTTGAGCCGTCTGGAGAGGGTTCTGTCAGCATCCACAATGAAAATGCAGAGGAGAGGCAGAGACAGACCCCAGGAGAGCATGAATTAGGCCCCAGCTGGTCCCCACTTTGCCTCTTCTTCCTTTTTCTCCTCTTCCTCACCCCAAAACCAAACCCTTCTCAGCAAGGGAGGGACGTGATTAAAACCACCATCTATCGTGGCATTTATTCAATTCAGCAAAGATTTGTTGAGCACCTGTGATGTGCAGGGCACCATCCTAGATGCTGGGGACACCACAGGGAATAAGGCAGAAGGTCAGCCTTCCCGGCACTTAAATAGTGGGGGAAAAAGAGAGCAAACCAATACATTAAACACAGAGTGGGGCATATGAAGGAGAGCAGGAAGCAGGCTGGGGGCAGGAAGTGTTGGGGGTGGTTGCAGCGTGGGTGGACAGGGGTGGTCTCACTGGCCAGGTGACATTGGCATAAAGAACTGGAGGAAGTGGGGAGGGGTGAGCCAGAGGGATGAGAGAGGGAAGGGGATGTCAGGCAGCGGAAGGGTAAGTGCAAAGGCCCTGTGGTAGGAATGTGCTGTGCTGGGTGTGTTCTAGGAAGGCAGCAGAGGCCAGCACAGAAAAAGCACTGGTTGCTTTTGCTGTTGGTGTTATCATTCTGTTGGATGTTCAGGAGATGTGAACGGTGGCACAGATGTCTCACTGGGGCCTGGAAAGGTGCTTCTTCTAGGTCTTTACGATGCATGTCAAGCTCCTGTAAGACGCTTTACTTGGGAAGAAAAAGTCTTTCCTTATAAGCCCGGTCCCTACTTTCTTGCAAGACTCAAGTTAGTAATCTCCAGACTGACATTCTCAGAGTGGAAGCTGCTGCCACCCTGAGCACGTGATCATCAAAGATGGGAGCAGACCGTGGGAGAGAGAACTCGCCGTGGCCGCGTCAGCAGCGATGATTGTATTCACACCTTCCCAGGTGGATGGCAGGCTCTGAAATTGCCTAGAAGCTCTGGCGAGGAGGTTCCGTTCAAAACAGGGAACGGGCTAGAGATAGGCTGGGGAGACGTCTCCTCTTTCAGCCAGCAGAGAGCTCTTCTTTTGTAACAGGCCTTTTTTTTTTTTCTTTTGCCTCCCTTTTCCGAGATAGGTTAAAGTTAAGGCCGGACAAAGCGAGTAGGCTTTAGACCTCCACCATCAAACGCTTGCCCGGGGAGTGGACCTCCCCGCCTCCCGGGCTCTGCCTGCCCTTTCGGGAGGCCCCTGGGGCAGGGTCCTGCAGCAGGAAGGCCTCAGTTATGGCTTCTGCTGGGTTCACATTTCCACCTCTTTGAGGACAAGAAATGAGTTTTGCCTGGGGGAGAAAACCCACTCAAAGGGTCCTCACTTAACAATACAGCCCTTCCCCAAGAATGCCCCATCCAAAGACCCCAGTTTCCCTAATGGGTAAAACGATCCCAGCTGTGCCCTGGGGCCCGACGCCCAGGGCTCCGGTTTCATGCAGGAAATTGTTTGCGGAGAGGTATGGCACGTTGCAAAGCCACTTCTCTTGGAGAATAAGTGGACTTCAAGCTAACTCTTTGCAAATGTAAACCCTTGTCCATGTTGGAACAGATGCAGGCCCTGGCAGGAGCATGCCGACGTCTGAGCCCTCACATGGGGCAGGCATGGGGTGTGAGCCACTGAGGCCGCCGGGCGTCAACTTGAGACGCGGATCACAGCTGTACAGGTTTGATGAGTTTCAGGCTTAGAGGATTTAGACAGGCATTTTCAGCTGTGCTTGGTGCCGCTAAAAGAATGTATCTCCAAAAAAATAAATGAAAGAAAAGAAAGAAAGAAGAAACCTTGATGTTTGTGATAAGAGGAGGAAATTAACACCTGTGTTTTGAACCCCCTGGCGTGCAGCAGAGAGACCTCTGTGCCCTTCACAGGCAGATGATGAGCAGTAGACCCAGTTGCCTGGAAGCCACTGTAAAGGCACCCCCAGCTCAAGGCTATTAAGGTGATATTTGTTTTCCGGAAGAAATGTGGATCTTTGGGGGAATGGCTTGAAAGTAAGCTGCAGACACAAAGGCTTTGTAAGTTACGTAAATCTCTATTTATCTATGTAATTGGCAACAACTGGGAATCGTAACACCTGACAGTTCGCAATCTCTTTCAGCTGTGCTCTAGCGGCCACGCTGAGATTGCTGAGCTTCTGAAGCTGATGCAGTGTTTAGTCATCCACGGGGATGGGGAGAGGCCGCCCCCTCCCCCGACGGCAGAGAGATAAGAGCCGGCATTTTGAGTGCCTGCCGAGGTCCTGATGTGATGGTGGATGCCGGGGTGCTAGCCTTGACCAAATGCTAAATTTTCGATGAGTATATCCTAAGCGTTACAGGTATAAAAGTGAGTGTCACAAGGAAATGGAAGGGACTGATTTGCCAGCAGGATGGGGTACAGTTTAGAGAAGCAATTATTTATTGTGAAACTGTTCTCTGTGTCAACTCCTTGTGGCGGATGTGTTCAACGCAAAGCCTCTGTACATAGAGAGATGTTCACTTGTGTTCTGAGTCCCACTCATAGTCCTTGGGGCTTGAATCACATTTTTTAAACACCTGTGCACTGTTTGTCTCTGTGGCAAGATGATATCTCAGAGAGAAATTCATTCATTGTGCTAACACAGAAAATACTGTCAAATGCATAATAAAAAAAAATCTCAAAGTTTGCTCTGATGTGGGTTTTTCTCGCTGGTGTGATATGCATGGTTACATGTCAGTTTTCCGTGGACCTCTGGAGAGGAGAGAAAAGAGTTATCGTTCGGGAAGTAGATTCATCTAAAGTCAATTATGGAGCAAGATGGATGAGGGGGGCTGCTTGAATTTTAAGGAAGGAGCGGGATCTGGAGACCATCCAAGGAAGAAAGAACATTCGGGGTGGTTGGGAAGAGATAAATCTGGGGAGAGCGTTGGCTCCTTCCCCGGGCACCATCCTGGTCACCTTCGTAGCGATGCATAGCTTTGTCTTCTGTCCCCAGAGGCACGGACACGTGCTGGGCAGGATTCCAGGGAGAGGCCGGTCATAGCCAACAGCCAACAGTGGACCTTTGCAGCCTTTCCGATGGGCTCCCTCTCTCTCTCCCTCCCTCTCTCTCTCCCTCCCTCTCTCTCTCCCTCCCTCTCCCTCCCTCCCTCTCTCTCTCCCTCCCTCTCTCTCCCTCCCTCTCTCTCTCCCTCCCTCTCTCTCTCCCTCCCTCTCTCTCTCCCTTTTGAGTCAAGCATTGGAGACCATCAGAGGCAGGGAATTGGACAGAGACCCAGCCTAAACGCCAAGAGAAATCCAGTATTCTGGGTGGGTTTGATCACGTCTAATCTGAGAAAGCCCAAGAGACTCTTGTTTTAATTAAACACATTTTAGAGAATTTTGACTTTGATGAACTGATAGAGTTGGGTACTGATTTATCCTGTAGGATGTGAAGCCGCACAGGAGGAGCTGCCAGTGTGCACGGAGGGTACTCCTCCTGGACTCTCAGCCCTTTTAGCTGCTGCAGATCCAGAGAGAAGGAGGAGGGCCGAGGAGTCCCAGGAGCCGGGAGAGCAAGCCCCAGTGTGGCGGGCGTTTCTGGCATCCGGGTGGAGGAATAGAAGGGGAGCCCGTGGAACTGTGGGTAGGACGGGCTACAGGAGTTACAGGGCCCCGTGCAAAATGCAAATGCAGGACTCCTGGTGAGACCGTGGGTAATCATTAATTGAATCCATTACACCTGTACCCTGCTTTCACCATCAAGGTCGTTTTAATTGTTGCTACAAAAAAGGTGCTTGTCCTCCAAGGGGCACGTAGCCTAAAGGATAAGATATTTGTCCAAGTTGTTTTCCAAGAACTTGAGTCAGCTGTGTCTAGTTCAAGCGGAGCCAGTTAAGACTGGATAAGACCACCAGCCCTCCAACTGGGCATGTGTGAGCGTCTGCTCGGTGACCTTTGACGTCAGAGGGCTCAAGTCTCCACCCTCCGATTGTGCTAAGCACCTCCATGTTTTAACGTGCAGAGGCCTGGAGCTTGGTTACATCTGTGCAGAATGACAATGACTGCATCTTTTTCCAACCACCTTCTCCACGCTGCTCACGGCCCCCACGCCTCAGAACACCCTGCTTCTTCATCCCCAAATACCCCAAGCCCCTTGCCTTCAAGAAGGGGCGTCCGGGACTCGGTGTCCCATCTCCTCGCTTGGCTGCCACGTGAGTAAACCCTTTCTTTGCTGCAAACCTTGGAGTCTTAGCATTTTTGCTTGTGCGTTGGGCAAAATGAACCTGGTTCGGTAACGCTGGGTCAAAATTATTGAGAATTTCAAGACGGCAACAGTAGAACCAAGCTGGGGGCCTTTCCAGGCGCGGGGTCTATCACCTGCCCAGTTTGCAGGCCGGGGAAGCCCAGTGGAAGGGGCTGTTCGGTCTGGAGACCTGGCTTTGCCACCAAATCCCCGAGGGGAACCAACCTTAAACTGAGCCTCACTTTCCTCGTTTATAAATGGATGTGATCACTGGCCCCTGCCTACCGCACAGCCTTATTGGGAGGCCAAGTGGAAAGAAACAAGTATATAGACAACTTTTTGAATCCTAACCTCACGCAAGGCAAAGATACCGTCTTCAAAGTTTGCCCTGAACTAGTCCCGAGTTCCTATTTTTACTTAGAAGTTTCTCACGGAAGCACATCTGTGAATGTTCCTCAGAGTAATAGAATTTGACTTATAGAAATTGTCAGGATAGTCAATTACCCCCATCCCCACCCCTGGAAGACATGTATTCTCAAAATCCCCAAATCCTTTTATATGAATTCTTAAGTATCTCGAAGCTTTGGTAAATCAAGCTACCTGCTATTCACACCATTATAAATCCACTTGGGTCCTTCCGTCACCTGAATATGTGATTTCTTGTCTCTTAGCTGGCAGGAAAGCTCAGAACTGTTGAGATCTGAGTGGTATTTAGTGCAGGGAAATTGTAAGAATTATAACAGTGGGGGGCCGGAGTGAATAAACATGAGCACCCTTCTGCCACGCGTGTCACATTAATCCTTCCAGCATTCCGGAATGAGGCGCTGAGTAAATGACAAGAGGTGGGCGAGAAACGGAAGAGGCAGAGGGATCAAGAATTCGTGACAGAGGGAAAGAATCCCATGGGACCGGGGCGGGGAGGAGGGGTTCGTCTGTTGAACACGAGCTTGCTGCCTCCCCTGCTTCCTTCCTCCCTTCTCCTCTCCCGTCTTTGTTTGAACAGACCTCCATCATGGAGCTGCTCTACATCAATTCCTATTTATCTACACGATTGGCAAGAACCACCAAGGTCAAGTCTGGCCAGTATTGGCTCCCCGCACAGCGCCACCTGCGGGGGTGGGATGCGGGGTGTTGCAGCATCAGCTGTGCATCAGGGCACAGTCAGAGAGAGCAGATGTGGACAGATGGCAAGTGAGAGGGATGAGGAATTCATGACCAGGTCCGTGACACAAGGAACCAAAGCCAACTCTGTGACCCTTGAACTATCTCAGGGTACCAGCTCCCTGTCTGAAACATGAGATTCAAAGGGGGCTGAGTTGTCTCTGTCGAGACAGATTGCTGTTTTGCTGTTTTCAGACACACCTGTGGGCTCCACCTCCCAGAAAAGAGGGGTGGCTATCCAGCACTGCCCTTGCTAAGCTTCCGTCTGCCTGGACCAGGACCTGCCATCATTCATCTCACCGTGTTTAGGTCTGGCTTAGCAAGTATATGTTGGATGAATAGACACACGTGTAAATACTGAGTCCTGTGGAGCAAGGATCAGCAAAATGTTCCTGTAAAGAACCAGAGCGTAAATATCCTTGGCTGTCTGGACTATACAGTGTCTGTGGCAGCTACTCTGCTGTTGTAACTGGAAAGCAACCCTAGATAATGTGTATATGAATATATGAACTGGCTTGTCTGTGTTCCAATAAAACTTTATTTGCCAAAACAGTCAGTGGGCCAGTGGGCTACCACTTGCCAATCCCTGCTACAGAGAACTCCGTGAGTAGTGAATTTTCTGTGTCCTTGTCCGTCTGAAATGTCTTTATGTTGGAATTTATAGATAACAGTTTGGCTGGGAATAGAATTTAGGTTGACAGCTGTATTCCCGCAGTTGCTTAAAGATGTTATGTCATTCTCTCCTGATGTCGGTTACTGCTGGGGAAAATCTTGTCTAAGACCGACTGCCCTTCCTGCCTTGGTAATTTGTCTTTTCTCTCTGGTACTTTAGGAATTTTCTCCTTATCGCTGATGGTCTGAAGTTTCAGTAGCAAGTGTCTAAGTGGGGATTTTTTTTTTTTTTCCTCCAGTGTATACCAATTAGTACTTCGTATAACTTTTCAGTCTGAGGATCTCTACCCCCAGCTCCTATTTTAAAAGTTTCTGGAAGACGTTATGCTCTGTCCCCAGTACTGCTGCTCTGCTGGTCTGTCTCTCTGGAGTGTCTATTAATAGAATTTCTTTTTAAAAAATCTATTTTTTTATTGAAGCATAGTTGATTTATAACTTTGTGTTAGTTTTAGGTGTATAGCACAGTGATTCAGTTATACATTATATATATATAATATATATATATTCTTTTTCAGATTTTTTCCCTTAGAAGTTATTATAAAATATTGAGTATAGTTCCCTGTGCTATACAGTAGGTCCTTGTTGGTTATCTATTTTATATATAGTAGTGTGCATATGTTAATCCCAAGCTCCTAATTTATCCCTCCCTCCTCTTTCCCTTTTGGTAACCTTTCATCTTTTTCCTATGTCTGTGAGTCTGTTTCTGTTTTGTATATTAGTTCCTTCGTATCATTTTCTTTTTAGGTTCCACATATAAGTGATATCATATGATATTTCTCTTTGTCTGGCTTACTTCACTTAGTGTGATAATCTCTAGATCTGTCCATGTCGCTGCAAATGGCATTATTTCATTCTTTTTCACGGCTGAGTAATATTCCATTGTGTGTGTGTGTGTGTGTGTGTGTGTGTGTGTGTGTGTATCACATCTTTAGAATTTCAAGTACCTATTTTCTTCATGTTCCCTTGCCTGCATATTTTATGTTCTTTTTCTTTCTTTCTTTGAGTCTGAGTTTAGTATTGAAAATCCAGGCCTATCATTAGAAGACTCTTTTAGGTTTTCCAGGGAGCAAGTTTTCCTGTAAAGCTTTATTCCGGTCAGTCAATCCACAGATGTTTGTAGGGGTTCTCCCTGTGCAAGGTACTATGAGGAGTCCAAAACACACATTAATTTCTCCCATTTATTCAAAGTATGTGCCACCTTTTAAAATCTTCGGTATATTTAATTCCATGATATAGGTGCTTTCATTGTCCTCATCTCAGATTCTCAAGGAAACAGAGACCCAGAGAGGTAATTAGCCCACAGTCACGTGGCTCGTACTTGGTCCTCACCTATCTGCATAGCGCTCACTTAGTTAATGGCAAGACAGCGAGGAATTAAGGCTCGTGATAATTTTACGAAGATTTTGTAAATTAAAGCATTTAACAAGTGATACTCTTACGTGATTGAGAAATTAAAACTATGAAAAAATGACATATAAGGAAGTCTTATCCCCATCTCTGACCTGGCCACCCTGTTCTAGGTGGTCATTTTTGTTACTTTCTAGTCTCCCCTTCTGCTGTTCCATTGTGAGAATATGGGCAAATCCAAACGCATAGACTTGCTTCTCTCTCCTTTCTTATGTGAAAGCATACGACACTGTGATTTTTCTTTCTGGACACCACTTCTTAGTCCAAACGCATGGTTTTCTTCTGATACCAAATATGTGTCATTTTCCCGCACCAATACTCCAATTCTGTGACACCAGCTGGGTGTCAATTCAATTCAATTTCAAGGTACCTGGAGGTAGCATCGGATCCCACAAATCAAGGGCTCGTTCCCAGGAGACCGACCCCATTTCAGATACCAGCACAAGAGGGGTCCCCAGGTGATCCCCACTTCTGCCCAGCTGACTACAGTTTGGCTGTTCTCACAACCTTGCCTCCCCCATCAGGTCTGATAACTCACTAGAATGATTTGCAGAACTCAGGAAAGCACTCTGTTTGCAACTACAGGTGTTTTGTTTTGTTTTGTTTTGTTTTGTTTTGACAAAGAATGTAACTCAAGAACAGCCAGATGGAAGAGGAGCGTAGAACAGGTTGTTGGGGGAGGGGGTGTCAGGCTGGCACAGAGCTTCCATGCCCTCTCTAAGCCCACCCCCTCCCCAGCACATCAATGTATTCGCTAATCCAGAAGCTCCCAAACCCCAGTAAGGGTTTTTATCGAGACATAACTGATTAAATCTCTGGCCACTGGTGGTTGAATTCAACCTCTAGCCTCTCTCCCTTCCCTGGGGGTCATGAGATGGGGCTGAAAGTTCCAACCCTTTAATCATGGCTTTGTCCTTCTGGCATCAGCCCCCATCCTGAAGATACCTAGGCCCCTGCCCCCCGCCATGAGTCACCTCATTAGTATAGAAAAGATAGGAAATTCCAGATGTTTTAGAAGCTTGGTGACAGAAACTGGGCACAGAGACCAAATATTTATTTTCTATTATACCATGAACCCACACTTCTTTTGTACCTCGCTTTTTTTGCTTCTTATGTCTAGGAGATGAATTTACCATGGTTTCTTCAACTGATACCTATTGATAGGCAACTGGGTCACTTTCAATATTTTTATTATATGACAAATAATACTATGATGAATAACCCCACAGTGGTCATTTCATATACGTGCACATCATTTCTAGAAGTGAGATCGGTGTGTTAAAGCGGAAAGATGTCCGTATTTTGGGTAGATACTGTCATAGTTGAGGAATGTATTGTTATTATCCCCACCTCTAGAGAAGTAATCTATCTGAGGCTTAACAAGGTGAAGTAATGTCCCCAAAGTGCCACGGCTAATAAGGAGGTAAGAAGGACCAACTTATTTAAGAATTAGGGAGGCCTGATGGGCTGGGATGGAAAGTACTGTCTAGGTAAAGGGAGATACGTTTCACGAGTGATACTCGTGAAACATTAGGGAAAACAGTGAGTGGAGTGAGGACTGGTACACAAGGAAGTGGGAGCCACTGAAGGTTGTTGAGAACCTCTCCTGTCCCATAGTGATCCTGGGGGTGACTGATTCTTTCTGGAATTTTGATAACATCAGGAAGGGCAGTGGGAGCCATTAAAAACAGGATAGATTTGTTTCTTCCTTACTGTTGAGTGAACCCCCTCATAGGCAGTTCTTTCAGACTGGACTCCTTCGTTTGGTTGCCATTTTCAGAAACACTAGGCCTCCATCCCATTATGATAGCTTTTGCATCTTTTCACCAACACGAGCATATTTTCCTCATGGAGAATGCAAAAGACAAGGTCCATATCCGTGTATGCCAGACATTCTGGGGGTGTCTATAAAGCCCATTCTTTAAAAACTTAACCGCCCACCCACAGGGTAGATCTCTGTGGCAGAGTTTATACCACATGACCCCGCCACTCTGGCCATATCTGATTGGACCAGGGTTGGCCACCTGAACAAACTGTCCATTAGGAGTTTAGAAGTGGGATGGTCTGACAGCTGGATAGATACTGGGGGTGAGGGCGCTGCAATTGGGGGTGTCACAGCTCAGGAAGGAGCTCCCTTTTCTTTTTAAAAAGTTTCTTAATTTAATTTTTTATTGAAGTATATTGATTTACAGTGTTGTGTTGTGTTAGCTGAAGGTGCTCAGCAAAGTGATTCAGTTTTACATACATATATATCTATTCTTTTTCAGATTCTTTTCCCTTATAGGCGATTACAAAATATTGAGTATAGGGCTTCCCTGGTGGTGCAGTGGTTGAGAGTCCACCTGCCGATGCAGGGGACACGGGTTCGTGCCCTGGTCCGGGAAGATCCCACATGCCGCGGAGCGGCTGGGCCCGTGAGTCATGGCTGCTGAGGCTGCGCGTCCGGGGCCTGTGCTCCGCAACGGGAGAGGCCACAACAGTGAGAGGCCCGTGTACCGCAAAAAAAAAAAAAAAAAAAAAAAATTGAGTATAGTTCCCTGTGCTCTACAGCACATCCTTACTGGTTATCTATTATATATATATAGTGTGTGTATGTTAATTCCAAACTTCTATTTATCCCTCCCCCCACCTTTCCTCTTTGGTAACCATAAGTTTGTTTTCTATGTCTGTGTGTCTATTTCTGTTTTGTATATAAATTCATTTGTATCTTTCTTTTAGATTCCACATATAAGTGATATCATATGGCATTTGTCTTTCCCTGTCTTACTTCACTTAGTATAATAATCTCTAGGTTCATCCATGTTGCTGCAAATGGCATTATTTCATTCTTTGTTATGGCTGAGTAATATTCCATTGTGTGTGTGTGTGTGTGTGTGTGTGTGTACTGCCTTAGACAGAGCATTGAAGAAAGCCCGTCTTCAGAGATGGAGAGAGGAACAAGGAACCTACAGTCCTAGCAGAGAGACAAGACAGCATGAAGCCTGGTTCTCAGTGATGCTTTGTCTCTGGCCTAACTTCTTATAAGCACTGGGTGTACTTTACACTTGGATTTTATGCAATTACACATTCTTCTCTCAGCAAAATCCCTCCAGTTCCTGAAGCTCATGTAATGGCATAAAAATTCTAATGTGGACACTCTCCTCTAACCTACCAGACAGAACCCAGTAATTACCAGCTCTTGTGGTCCCAAGTCCAAGGGAAAAGAGAGAGCTTTGACTCTGTTGCTCCTGTAAAGTCCTGCATCCATTGCAATTGGGCCAACCTGGGTCATCTGTCCATCCCTGAACTGGTCACTGGGCCAGAGGATTGGCCTGGGCTCCGATGCTCACTCAGCTCTTGGACTGAAGGAAGCTTCGATGCTCTTCTCAGAAGATGGGGGAAATGGGAGATGGGCAGCTAAACCCATGGGGCCCTATTGCACGTGCCTGTAGCCCAAGGACGTTGGTTAAGGCATCATGTCTGCCTTGAATTAAGTGAACTAAGTGCTTCCAAGAGAAACCGTGGTTTTCCTCAGTTTGCAGCCTGCCAACGTGAAATGCATCTTGACAGGCGCATTCAGGGACTTCTGTCCAGACACATCTTTCTAGCATTTCTCACCAGAGAAGACCCGGTACCATCTTTATTTCTCTCCATGCCCTGTGACCCAAGAAAGAGCCTAGGGTTTTAATTGGGGGAAAGAGAAAATTCAAAGGGGAAATATGCCTTCTTTTTAAGAAAAGTGTTAGAGGAGACTGTCTCACAAATTGCAATGTAACTATAAGTCTGAGGCCAACGAGTGTGTGTGTGTGTGTGTGTGTGTGTGTGTGTGTGTGTAGCATTACGGGGATGCCCAGGAAACCATCACCCACAACCATACTCCAGTCTTACCCAGGGTCAGAGTGTCTGGAGTTTCAGAAGTCATATCTTTTATATTTTAAGTACTCATGCACTTAGTTGCTTGGATCAAAGACCAGGGGAAACATTTTCCTAGTGACTAATTGATTTACTTGGGATCAAGGAGTCCTAATTACAGGTATAAGTTAGAGATAAGAAAACATCAGTATGAATCAGAATTGCTATTGAATCTTCTTCAAAGTTATTTGACAACAGAGGGACTTCCAACTGGCTCAGGGACTTTAAATATGGCCCTAGCTTAGATCTGGGGTGAGATGAGTTCTGAAGGTTTTGCTTTTTCTCTTGGTTTATGTAAACTGAAAGTCAGTATTGGCATGGGGTGCGGGGCAGGGGGAAGGCCAGTTCCTAAGAACGTACTGCTTACCAGTTACTCTTAAGATAAAGTGAGCGTAAATCCCTCCTGTGACTGTGAGCCCATATTTGATTTGGTCCTTCCCCATCTACAGTCTCACCTTTTAAATTATTTTTTAGATTTCATGCTAGTTGATTGACAATATTGTGTTAGTTTCAGGTACACGGCTTCAGATTCTTTTCCGTTATAGGTTATTACAAGATACTGACTATAGGTCCCTGAGCTCTACTGTAGGTTCTTGTTGTTTATCTATTACAACCTCATCTTGCCCAGTTACTACTGATGCTCCCACCACACGAGACTCCTTGCAGCTTCCTGAGTTCCTGTCCTCCTGGTGACCTTCACCGTGCACACCAAGCCATCATCCACATGGTCCTGTCTTGGGAGAGAGCCGCTAAGAGGCACAGTTCAGTGATGGAAAAGACCCGAGTCCTTTACTTGAATTTCCCAGAGGTGTTGAAGGGAGACCCTACAGATCGGCAACACGTGTCAGCATCTTCCCGCACACGCGCACCCGCTCACACTTTCTCCACATCTCCCACGAGGCAAGAGCCTCCTGTCCTCAGCCCTTCTCCCCAGTTCCATCTCACAGAGGGGGTTCCCCTTCAGACAGGGTAGGTGGAGGAGCCAGAGGGGGAGGTGAAGGTCAAGGCTGCAGACCTCCTCGTTAATTCACGTGTAGTTCGTCCTGCGCATACTTATTTTGTCATTTTGTTTATTTCTCGTCCCCTCCGTTAGTCTCCCATGCTAGGACATCCATCGTGTTTTCTGCGTGACTGCAGCACTCAGACCAGCAGTCAGCCCTCACAGGGAGTACTGCCCAGTTCCTGCCTGGAGGGCCCACCGTCCAGTGGAAAAGCAAGCCAACAGACAGAGCGTGATCAGCCTGGGATTCTGTGACTGATACAGGAGCAAGGACCAAGCAGGCCTCCTCTCCAGGACACCTAACAGGTACCTGCCAGCCATGGGGCTCTTCCGCTGTCTCACCAAGAGTCACCACATTCGTCTGCCTCTGGTGTGTTTCTTGCTTTAGATCAGTGCTAATGTCTCCTTAGCAGTTAGCCTCTCAAGATCTCACTTTTTCCATCTGAAAAATGAGGATGCTTTCCCAGAGCTGTTTGCAGACTTTTGCAGGCCACGGTCACCATCATTGTCAGCGGTCTCGGGCCACAATACGTTGACTACATGAAAGTGCGCGCACATCCATGCTAGACAGTTTTGCGGGGACTGTAAAATTCTCTGAAAGGTTTATTATTTTTCTTTGGACACATGTGGAATTAGGGTCAGTTAAAGTGGCAAAGATATAACTATACGAACTTATGATTTTCAACATTTTTAAATTTTACTCAGAAGAAATGATTCCTTTGGCTTGGGTGTGTTAACTTGGACTTAGACAGCTACATGTGGATACAGCAGAGTTGCAGTTGACTAGTTGACGAAATGCTAATGTTTTGAAGGCCTTTAGTGAAGCATTTATCAATTTTATTTTGCAAGGTTTGTTTGTATTTCGGAGCCAATAGATTTCATAGTTTTTCAGCCCTCAAATGCGGGTCCTTGAGCGCTTTCTCAACCGAAGCCTTGTTCCTACAAGGATGTGCCTCGGGATAAAATGGCTCCGGGCTGCCATTAGGGTTCTTTTTTTCTTTTTCTTTTTTTGCCGGTAGGGTTCTTGATTGTCATGGGTCCAAGTACTGCTTAGATTCAAATGGTCAGTCTTGAGAAATGAAGAAAATGCTTGATGTTTGGCTGGCTTCTGTCAACAGTTCAGTTAGCCATTGCTTGGCAGCAGACCATCTCAAAATTCAGTGACTTTGAAAAGATAACCATTTGTTATTTTGCCCATGGGTCTGTGGGTCGTCTGAGTGTATCTACTGGGCAGGCTTGGCTGCTGTCTGCGGGTTGGTCTATAATGTACCATCAGCTGGTGGCTTGGCTCGGGACTGGCTGGGCTGACCTGGCTCTACTCCGTGTGGTCCCTTTCTTCCCACAGGCTGGTCTCCCTGCTGGAGGCAGGAATGTGAGGGAGCAAAGGATGCAGGGTCCCTGGGGCCTCAGTTCCTCCACATCTTGCTACTGGAAGCAAGGCACAAGGCAGCCCAGATTCGAGCGGCACAGAAATGAACTCCGTTTCTCAATAGCAGGGATCACAAAATCATATTGCCAAGGGCGTGGATATATGAGAGAGGTGGAAAATTAGAGTTACAGAGGTGTATTTATCACAGATAGACAGCAAATCTCTCATTTGTGTTTTATAGTTCAAGGAGATGTTTAGCCCTAGCAAGAAATAGAACCTCCTTGTACCCGAATTCTGTCTGTCCTATACAGTGCAATCTGTGTTTCCTGATGTTAAGTCCAGTGACAGAGACGCGAAATGCACATTCGCTGTGATGGTCTTTCCCAGCGTCAAGCTGTGTGGTGTCCAAGTGTGTGTGTTGGTCCCAATGTCTCATCAGAGGCCTCCCTCCCTTGGGTTCTGGGGTTTGTAATTCTGCTGTTAACTAGTTGTCTGCCTTCGAAGCAGTGAATTAATCTTCTGAGCCCCGGTTGCTTTCAAGACTGGGGTGGCAATGTCAGCTTCCTCACAGGGCTGTCGTGTGGACTTTGTTAATATCTGCCAGGGGCTTGACGAGCTCCTGGACACCTTGAATGTTTTCGATAAACGTGCCGGTTCCTGCTGTTCTTGCTGGCCGTCTAGAGCCCAGGGAAGTCTGTTGAATGAATGAATTCATGATGTGAGACCCGCTTTTTTGTTTGTTTGTTTTTAAGATGTTGGGGGTAGGAGCTTATTAAGTAATATATTTATTTTTGCTGTGTTGCGTCTTCGTTTCTGTGCGATGGCTTTCTCTAGTTGCGGCGAGCGGGGGCCACTCTTCATCGCGGTGCGCGGGCCTCTCACTATGGCGGCCTCTCTTGTCGCGGAGTACAGGCTCCAGACACACAGGCTCAGTAGTTGTGGCTCACGGGCCTAGTTGCTCCGCGGCATGTGGGATCCTCCCAGACCAGGGCTCGAACCCGTGTCCCCTGCATTGGCAGGCGGACTCTCAACCACTGCGCCACGAGGGAAGCCCGAGACCCGCTTTTCAAGAGCAGGGCAATAGAACATATGCGAGGAAAAGAAGGCAAGGAGGTTTGCCCAGGCTCTTGGGGTCTTGTGAGGAAGAATATGGACCCCTGGTCCCCTGTCGTGTGTCAGATGTCTGGGCTGTTACGTAGCTAACGGGAGAATATCCTGAGACTTTTGAAGCATGGGAAGAGGACTTTTTCTCAGAACTTTGAGTTGCTTCTTTTCTCTGTTAGGATAGTAAAACCACGAGGACAGCAAAGGGTAACATAATGTTATTGGGGAGGCTCCAAGCTCTTTCTGAACCAGGCGTGGATGAGCGTCTGGGCAGAAGCCCGTCTTCTGATGGACAGTCCTTGCTGGAAGACAGATGGGGCCTCATTGCTGCGGGAGGTGGGGGGCATCGGGGGGAGGGGATTCAAATGTTCTCAGGGACAGGAACAGGCTGGAGATGGCACTGGTAACATTTGAAATGGAACACTTGGGCCCCTTTGGCTCACAAGGAAGCTTCTGGGCATGGGCGTGTCTGAGCCCAGATGGTGGGAAAATCCTCAGAAAATGTTTGGATTTGGGTCCCTGCAGCTGGGCAGCAGCTGTGGGCCTGGAATTGGAGCCAACCACAAGTGGTACCCACCTGCTCTGGTTACCACATTTCTCCCAACCTCGTCAGGGGGGCCCAGCCGTCTCTCACTTGAGAGTTGCAGGGAATACAGAGGAAGCTGGGAAGAGACTGTTGTGAAAGGATTAGGGAGATGGGCATTCAGCCTGGAAGCCTCTGAGAGTCTCAGGGTTAATTAGCAAAAAGGCCCGGAACAGCAGAATTTGCACTGTTTTGCACTCAGGCCTCAATGAAATCATCCTCTGATGTCGTATTTTCTGCACCTGCAGAATTGCGTGGTCCACGCTCGGTAATGTGGGCTCCATAAATTTCGAGTTTATAATTGTTCTGACAGGGAACGGATTGGATCTTCAAATTATCTATGAAATAGCAAATTAAGAGCATAATCCTGTTGGCATGGGACATGCCTATAGGAACAAACTCCATGCCCTTTCAGCACACCTGTTACTGTGTCATAAATTCATAGGGTAATTACCGATGAGTCTTTTCCAGGTCTATCAGAATTCTGGTGGGCGACCTTCTCTAGGTTTTGGCTGTGCTCAGAGTCGCACACAGTAGCACTTAAGGTAGCTCATAACAACAGTTTCCTTTCTGACGCACTTAGAATACTTCACCCACGATGAAACGGAGAAGGAATGCAGGGCTCAGTTCTGGAGTCAGGAGGCCTGGGCCCCAGCCTCAGTGCTGCCACGTGCTGCCCTGGTTGGTTCCTTAATCTCTCTGAGCCTCAATTTTTCCACCTGTAAAAATGGGGGATGATAAGGCCTCCTGCCAACAGTCAGCAGCAACGTTCCCGGTTGGCAAGAGAAACCACCTTGGGGGTGGATCGTCCTGCCCACTGCCACCCCTCAGAAGCCTGCATCCTGGGTCTACATCTTGACTGCAGCCTCAGGAAAGGCCCCAAGCGGGAACAACCCCGCAAACCCTTCCTGCATTCCTGACTCACAGAAACTTTTAAGATAATAAATTGCTTAATTGCCGTAAGCGAAACAATACTACGACAATAGTACTACAATCGTACTGACCTGTAGGGTCATTGTGAAGATGAAATGAGTCAATGCAGAGAAAGTGCTTTAGGACCATCTTAGCATAGAGTAAGAGCTCATAAATGATAGAGGTAACAAGCTTTGCCCTGATGTGTGACGGAAAAGAGCAGATAAATCACACAGGCTTACAAAGGGGGATTGGGGTAGGGTTGCCAGATTTAGCAAACTAAGATGTGGGAAACGCAGTTCAATTTGAATTTCAGATAAGCAATAAGTTTTTAGTAGAAGTATATCCCATACAATCGTTGGGACATACTGTGCTGAGAAATTACTGGTTGTTTATCTGAAATTCAAATTGCACTGCGTGTCCTATATTTCATCTGGTAATCTGAGATCGAGGAGATTTCGTTCTGCACATTCCAACAGATGTCTGTGTCTGGCGCGGTTCAGCCCTTTATTCCCTAATTGGAAAACAAAACAAGGCAGCAGTTTCTGAGCGTAGAACTGACTTCGGCAATGACCCAACCTGACAACAGTACAGAGGAGGTACCATTCTCATCGCCTCCTGGCAGAAGTGCAAGCTGCAATGGTCCATCTGTAAACAGTCTGTCAAAATGATGGAAGAACTTGCAAATGTTCATACCTTGAACTTTGATCACAAAGGTATTCATCACAATGTTACTTAAAATAGCAAAATACCTGGAGAAAAAGAAAACAAAAACCTGTTGCTTAAATAATATTCTGAAACCTTCCCCTAAGTTTTTTAGCAAGAAGCGAGAAATCCAATGACAGCTGTCAAAGAAGTTTTCGGTGGAGTGAGAAAATATAGACACCAAAACATAGTCTTCTGGCTGGGCTGTCATTGGCCCGGGAACGGACATTTGGAGGTGACTGTCCACGTGCAGAGGGGTTCCTTCTGCAGATGCGCTGGCCCCTCAACCATTCATCAGGGCTCACGCACAGACCATCAACTCTGATTCCTTGACCCAGGGCCCGAGGTTCAGAGAAACTTGAAGTCAGAGGGTTGGATCGGTGTCTTAGGAAACATACAAAACGCATGCAAAATTCCTTTCACACATAACCCGTCAGGAACACCAGCTTTGCCTAAACTGAGGCGCTCCTGACAGCATCTGGGGTGGTGTAAGGGCTCCAGGCAGGCTTAGGGTCAGGCTGGCAGCCGTGCGCTGGGAGGATGCTGGTGTGGTTCCAATTCCAACACGCGGCAGGGCCCCCTGTTACAAAGGCAGACGCATGTGTTTGCTGGATCCTGGGATGTTGGTGGGCGGAAGGGTGGTGAACGGTGGCCTGGCCAAGCCGAGGCTGGAATCCATAGCCTGATGTCTGGGGAACTGATGGGTTGTGGGTTACCCGCAATGTTGACGTGCATGAAAGAGTTTGGGGCAAGGTGGTTTCCTAAAGGACAGAGACAAGAAACGGGGGGCGGTTCCGTGGCATCCCCCTTGCCTACCTTCCCGTTGCCATGTGGACTTGAGCCGCTGTCTCATGAGAAGGTGGAATCAGCGCAGCTGTGGGCCCCCAGACCAGGGGCGCAGAGATCGGGACCCGCCCCCCTTCTGCCGCAAGCCCAGCAGTTCAGAGCCACCTTCCCCATTAGACTCAGTAAACACAGCGCTACGGCCCACAAGACTTCCAGGGCGCTTTGACAATGCTGACATTTCTTTTAAAGTCGGAAGAAAAATGCGCATCGTTACAATGAATATCTAATAACAGATTCAGCCTGGATTACATTCATCCTTGTACCGATGTAATTGTAAAATATGCTTTTCAGTACTTTTTAGGGAGGAAGGGGACCAGGAAGGCGAAAGTGCCTGGGACCAGTGAGAGCCACGATATGGCTCTGGGTGGCAGCACCTCGTCAGTGAGGTCTTCCTCCGAAGATGGGTTTTCTCCTGGAAGTTGGGAGAAAAGGAGGGCCGGTGTCCTGCTGGAGGACGTACGTGGCCCTGTATCTGCACAAGTTGAGAGGCCGCCGGGGACGCCAAGAAATTCTACCCGCGCAGGTGAGGGTGAAAGCGTGAGGCAGCGGTGATGCACTGCGCTCGAAAGCTGGGGTCTGGGGTGCAGCCCCTTATCAGCAGCATCCAGGGAGGCCTGAGTGCTCGGGGCCGGAAGCCTGACCCCATACCTCTGGCCGTCTGTGGCAAGCTCTTTGACCTCCCTCCGCCTTGATTTCCCCATCTGTAAAATGGGATAGTGAGGACGCTTTCTCACGGGGTGGTCGTGACGGCTACAGGAGCTGGTGCTCATAAACATTTAGCAGGGTATGCACGGGGCATGTGTCCGTCTGTGGCAAGCTCTTTGACCTCCCTCCGCCTTGATTTCCCCATCTGTAAAGTGGGATAGTGAGGACGCTTTCTCACGGGGTGGTCGTGAGGGCTACAGGAGCTGGTGCTCATAAACACTTAGCAGGGTATGCACGGGGCATGTGTCATCAATGAAAATCATGAGGAAGAGGGGCCGAGAGGAGGGGCCTGTGTCTGCAGTCCCTCCATGTATCTGCCATGAAACCCTTCACCGTCCAGCGGCCCCCCGCGTGTGACACGAGGAGCCCCCTCGGGCCGCTCTAAGCCTCGGCCAGGACATGATCCGGGTTATTGGAATGTGCACCCTGTCAGACTAGGACTCCCCGACTGCTCGTCTTTGCAAAGAAGCACGTGTTGGAAGAACAGCAAGGAGACGGGGCGCTAAGTCGCAGGGTGCAGGGGTTCATCCATAAGGGGCGCTGCTCTGCTCCAGCCAGACGACATCTGCGCCCAGCATGGTGAGGCTGGGGGTGCCTGCCAGAGAGCAGCTGGGGAGATGGATGGTGATGAAAAGAAAGTCTTTCAGCCCGTCCTTCAGACAGCTTGGAATCACACATGAGCCAAAGGGCCTGGTGGAAACAATTCAGAACTGACCCGGCGCCAGGCTCTGGGCTCAGCCCTGGGGCTCTGAGGCTGGTCCTTGCCTCCTGGAATCTGGTCCTCTGGGTAGAGCCATCCAGGCAGCCATCTGGAGGGCGATCAAAGGTCTAAGAGACATACTGGGGGATCCCAGGGCACTAAGTGTTCTGAAGACCGCCCGACGGCCACGGTGCCAATCCTGGCTCCCCACTTACTGGCTCTGTGACTTAGGGCAAATTGCTCAACCTCTCTGTGCTGGTGCCCTCATCTGTGGTTTTTGTGAGGGTTAAATGGGGTAATACATCTAAGTGTTTGGAAAACTGGCACAAGCTCCCTGTTATTGTTCTGCCCTGGGATTCTGGGAAGGCATCAGGAGGGCTTCCTGGAGAAGGCAGCCTTTAGTAAGGCATCAAAGACTGAGGCTCCTTGAGGAGCCATGGAGTGGGGCGGGGACATTTAGGTTCACATTAGAAGGGGCGCTTGGGCTCCCCACAGGGTTAGGGGTCAGGCAGGGCCCCAGAGACCCTGGGGCACTGGAACAACAGCCCAGCCAGGCACGAGGTGACAGAGGCCGGAGGGGCTGCTGACCCGCTCTCAGGAAAAGTCTGCTCAAGAGAGATTTATGGCCAAGATGTGACGTGTCTCCCTCCCCGCCCATCCCTCGTCGGGGGAGCTTGACTGCTGCTGAACTTGGGTGCACGTGGAACACACATTCTTTCCCAGAAAACTCCAGAGCCCCGAGTTCCTTTGCCAAAGAGAGTGCCACCGGGCAGCGTGGTGACAGTGGCCGCCGTCTGTCGACAGGAGCGATTGTGATTTAGGGAGGTGTCTGGGCGTCCGTGCAGATGGCCTGCTGCCCTGCCGGCTGGTGCCCTCTCATCTGGGCTGGTCACACCCGGCAGATGGATGCACTGGAGAAACGAGATGAAGACGACGCTCTGGAGATGTCACAGGGCGGCAGCCTCTGCTTTGCACCTGCCTGGTCCTCACTTTGCTGCAGGAGCCCACGTTCGTCTGGAAAAGCCACTTGGGCGTCTGCTCGGAGACACGCTCTTGGGGATGGAGGTCTCGTCATCTGCTCTGTCTCACCCGATTCTCATAACACTGTGTGGGGACCATTTTGATCTACAGCCCATAGATGAGGAAACTAGGGAAGGAGAAGGATTCGGGGTAGAGGCTGACCTTGAGCCACAATCCGAACCTCTCGCCAGTTCTGCAGAAGGGTTCTCAGCTCCGGTGCCGCTGATCGTTTGTGCTGGATCCTTCTCCATCGCGGGGGCTGTCCTTGTGCATCATCGTAGGGTGTTTAGCGACATCCCTGGCCTCTACCCACGAGATGCCAGTAGACCCGCCCCCCTCCACTTGTGACAACCAGAGTGTTTCCAGACCTGCCAGATGTGCCCTGAGGAATCGGTCCCGGCTTAGAACTCATGTTTTAGGGAGAGGCTAAGATGACCTCAAAATATCTCCAACTGCCTCCTTTCCTCCAACCCATCCCCAGCATCAACGCTGCCTGTTGGGCTGACCTGCTGAAAATGAGCTCAGACCTTGTCGCCTGATGGGCTATGATGTGCCTTGGTCAGGCTGCAGGCAAAGGTCTCCCAGAGATTGAAACTTCCACGTACCTTTCTCATCTGTTTTTTACTTCACTGGCGATGCCTCAGAGCCTGTGTTAGCCTTGGGACATTTACACAAGGCTTCAGCCACTTCCTGTGCCACTTTTTCAAGGACCTGGTCACATTCAGGTTAAACTGTCTGCGGTGTCCAGCATGGGGCAAACTCCCAAGGGTCTTGAAAGCCATCTGCATGCTGTAGGCAACTGTGTGAGGAGGTCGGCACCCTGATACTCCGCCGGCAGAGGCCAGAGTGGCGGCCTCCTTTCTGGACGGTCATGGGAGGCTGAGGCCAAGAGGTGAAGTTCATGTGTTCCTGGCTCCAGTGGGTCACCTCTGGAAAGAATCCCGCAGGAGCGCAGCAGGTGTGTCTGCAGAAGGCTGTTCATCCCAGGCGCCGTGAATAGTGAGAAGTTGAGAGCAACTCAGTGCCCGCTGACAGCAGGTCGGGCAAAGGCGAACCCCAAGACTGCTCGGCACTGGCCACCTTTAGATGCAAGATGCACATTAATATCTAGGGACATGGTGCTCCTTGAAGAAGCGGAGAGGATGCAGACACACAGGGAAGAGGCCACGTGGAGAGGGAAGCAGACACTGAAGCCATGCGGCTCTGAGCCGGGGTCACCGATGGCCGGCCGCACTTGGGGGCCTGGAGGCCACAGGGAAGCAGTCTGGACTCTGAGCTGAGGGGCCCCTGCAGGGCTGGGAACAGGAGAGTGACGTCTTGGGATTTATGCTTTGGGAGGACCACTTGGGCCGGGGGGAGATGGGCTTGGAGATGGGGGAGGGCAAGGAGGTCAGTGAAGGATATTGGGGGCTCACAGAATCGATGAGGCAGGAGAACCAGGCCTGGGGCTGGGCTGGAACCAAAGACGCTCTCGAGGCCCAGGACGGAGGGGCTGCAGGAAAGGTCTGATCAGAATCACTCCTGGAGTGAGCGAATGCAGCCGTTTCCAGGCTCGGTTACCCTCTGCTGGATCATCACTGTCCCCGGAGGGAGGGTCGATCGGCCAGCATGCTGGTGGGCCCGCTTCTTAGCTTGGGGACAGCGACACTCGTTATTAACAGTCTTGCCTGCTGACATTCAAGGGCGGGGAAGTTCCCCAAAAGGATGACGTGAGAAAGAAGAAGTGGATGCTGGAGGTCAAAAATCCAGAGAAGATAAACCAGTGGCTGCTACACAGATGGTGACAGACATGGCAGAAATGACTGCGGTTCCTAACCCTCTCTGTGTCCACAGGATTAGTGATGTGACTCCCTTGTCTTCTCCCCAAAAGATGTCGGTTTCCCCATCCTTTGAATTTGGGCTGGGCTGTGGCTGGCTTTGTTCACCTTAATGAGTCAGAACGGCCAGTGTGCCAGCCCAGAGCCCCAGGCAACAGGAGGTCTTCAGTGATTCTGCTCTCTAGGGACCCTGCCCAGCTGCCATGAGAATAAGCCTGTGGGGGATGAGAAGCCACAAGCAGGAGAGCCCAGTTGTCCCAGCCAAGGCCATCCTAGACCAGCCAACAACCAGCCAGCCCCCAAACACATGACAGAGCCCAGCCAAGACCAGCAGAGCTGCCCACCTAAACTGCAGAGGACCACGGAATAACGAGTGAGTTCAGCTGAGCCCAGAAGAACCACTGGCTGATCCATAGACCCATGAACAATAGTAAAGGTTTATTGTTTCAAGCCTTTTAGTCTGGGACTTGTTTGTTATGCAGCAAATGCTAACTCATGTACAGTAAATAGACCAAGGCTCAGGGAGAAGATTGATTTGGCCAAAGTCACATGACTAGTGGGTGTTAGGACCAGAGGGTAGACCCTGACTCCAATGGAGCCAGTCCCCATAATAACAGAACCAGAGTCAATAAGAGGTTTATTTCAATAACCAAAAAAACTTCCCAGAGAAAGAAGGAGCCTCATGTCTTTACTGCATGTGGCCCGGAGTCTCTGCAGTGGCCCTCAGCTCCCAGGCTGAGCAGCGAGAGAACATCAGATGTGTCTGTAGCTCAGACTCTGTTTCTTAGCACCTCGTGGGGGCTCCTGGCTCATGGAAATGAACATATTGGGCTGCACTGAGACGAGAGAAACACAACAGAGACAATGATTCCAAAAGCAGTGCTAACTGAAGTAACAGCAAAACTCATTTGGTGGAACCCACGGCTGGGAGGACCACACAGTTCTGGAAGGCGCGGCTCAAGGGGACGGGTGTGAATGCTCTTCCCAGTCTGCCTGGCCACTGGGAATTGGGCCTCTGCTAAGCAAACGGCGGCTGGGAAGAATGTGGGCAGGCGAGTCCTGGCCCAGACCCGGTGTCACCCTCAGGACTTCCCTGAATCCCAGCTTTCCCATCCATAACGTGGCATAGTAACTCTGCTTACCCACGAGGCAAAGACGAAAGAGAACGGTGTCCTGGAAAGATGAAAAGGCCTGTACAAAAGCGTGGCATCGGGGTCATGAGCATGGACTTCAGGTCGGGTTTTGTCCTGCCTCTGGGCAGTTGTCACTTAAGTTTTCAGAGTCTCATTGTCCTCATTGTAAAAGGAAGATGATAATGACACTTGACTGTGAGAACCAGAGGACAGGCCTTTCAACCCCAAACCTCCCTCTTCCCCAACACTTAGCCTGGTACCTGTTATGTGTTAGGGTCCTGATGAATAGTGACTGAGCCAATAGAAAAAATACAGCAGCCGTTCAGTGAACACCTCCTATGTGCCAAGTGCTTTACATAACTGTGTCCATTGGAGACGTATTGTTTCCAGGGAATCCCTCTCTCTCTCTCTCTCTCTCTCTCTCTCTCTATATATATATATATATATATATATATATAGAGAGAGAGAGAGAGAGAGAGAGAGAGAGACAGAGACAGAGACAGAGAGACAGGGAAGAGGGGAGAGACGAAGCTAGAACCTGCACCCTGATGGGTGAGAAGGAGGTAACTAAGTCAACAGGGCAGGGAGCGTCAGCAGTGGCAACAGCAGGTGCAAAGGCCCTGTGGTTAGGGGAGCAGGGGCATGTGAAAAAGAAGAATTGAGGGAGATGCAGCCAGGCAGATCAACAAGGGCTGGACCACACAGGCCTCAGAGGCCAAGGTGAGGGGTTATTGGAGGGCACTGAGCAGAGGGTGACTTGACAGTGAAGGGGCTGCTGGAGGAGCCCGAGGCGTGGAAGGGAAGCAGGTGAGAGACAGAGGTGACCTTGGCAAGGGCTCGGGCAGTGGGCTGCCAGGCTGCTTCCACACCTTGGTGCTGTCTCTGCAAAGGCGCTTTATAAATAACGTATTTTGTAGCTGCTGACATTCGGCGCAGGCCTGGAGGACCTGAAAATAGGGGCCTCTGGCCCCCCGCCCCAGCCTCCCTGGGCCCCCATCCCTTGCCCAGCTTCTTCTAAGGGGCGTGCCTTGCTGGTCAAGAAAGCTGTATCTTTAAAAATCAACTTCCAAGTAAAGCCCTCCTGCAGGGGACTTGCCTCCCCGCCCCCATGCCTTCAAGACTGGCAGAGATCAGATGTGTGGGGGGTAGGGCAGGACCATAGGGTGACAGGTTCAGATGTGGTTTTAGAGCCCAGCCTTGCCTAACGGAGTCTGAGTTCAATGGCAAAACCACAGCCCCACGGAGAAAGGCGCCTTGCTGCCGTCGCCTCTGAGCAGACAGAGTCCAAGGCACTGGGACCCACAGACTCAGCCCCGTCCTCCTGCTGTTCCGTGGTCTTTTGGAAAGAAAGCCCAAAGGGTAGATTTGAGGGGAAGGCTTTCCAGTGTCTGGGCACCAGGAAGGCCAGGTTAGCACCGAGGCCTGTATTCCCGCCTCGCCTAGCTCGCCCCCAGGGGCATGTGGCCCCTTCCGCCTTGCTCTCTGCACACCGGGGCCCTGCAAACCTTCTCGGGGCTGATACTTTTGTAAGGCCTGCAAGCTAGGAACGCTTTTGGCACTTTCAAGTGGTTGATTACATTTTAAAAAATCAAACCGATATTTCATGACCTGAAAAATTACCTGCAATTCACACTTCAGCGTCCACAAAGGAAGTTCTATTGGAACGCAGCCACGCCCGTTCTTTTACGGATTGCTCCAGGCTTGCTGCCTCCACTTCCTCTGCTGAGTCGTCCCTCCCCAAATCTACAATATTTACTATGTGACCTTTTACAGAAAATGTTCTCTGACGCCTGGTTGGAATTGTGAAACCCCTCCCTGCCGGTTGTTAAACCGCGGCTGCCCTGAGCGCCCCTCCCCAGGAACCTTCGGGACCTCTGCCAATCCATCAACAAAGGGGTGACAGCTGGGCCGTCAGGAGGGGGCCAGACCCCTGCGACCACCCGGGTCTTCTCTCATGACGGCTCCCACCATGCTACCGGTGCTTCGTGGTTTAAATCCCGCCCCTGGTCCTGTTGCTGCTCCTTCAGCAAACTGTGCTTCCTTTTGCTGCAGAGTCTTAGCTCACTCTGTTCCCTGTGCCCGGATGCTCTTCCCCTCATCCCCACCACCCACACAAACTCAGCTGGTCCCTCTCCCGCTCATGTCTCGGCTAAAGTGTCAGCGGGGCCTCCTCTGCGCCAAGGTTAGGTGAGATTCCCGGTTCCGTGCTGCTGTGGCCGTGAACTTCTCACGATGCAGCCCATCGTGATCCCTCGAACATTTGTAATTATATCCTCATCGCCTGCTGTGCTTACCGTCCTGCTCGGTGCGGGGACCCTGCTGTCATTCTCAGGGCTGAATCGTGGGCACCTGGGAGGCACCGGGCTCCTGGCAGGACTCTGTGAAAAGATGGTTGACTGACTGCGTTCCCGTGGCTTCTGTAACAAATGACTGCGACCCGGGGCGGGGGGCCTAAAACCGCAGAGATGTATCCTGTTACAGCTCTGGAGGTGGAAGTCCAAAATGTAGGTGGCTTCAGGACCACACTCCCTGCAGAGGCTGGAGGGGAGGATCCTTCCTGCCACTTCCAGCTTCTGGTGGCCCCAGGGGTTCCGTGGCCGGTGGCCACATCCCTCCCGTCTCTACTTGCATCATCAGGTGGCCTCCCCCCTTCTGTTCCTCTCCTCTGTCTCGCTCTTATGAGGACACCTGTCATGGATTATGGGTCCCCCCAGATAATCCAGGGTAATCTCCGGACCCTTAGTCACATCTGCAAAGATGCGTTTTCCGAACAAAGGCACGTTTAGAGCTTCCAGGGATTAGGACCCCATCTCTTTGGGGGGCCATGTTTTAGTATACTGCCGTTTCCTGATTATAGATTCAGTGGAGGTGAAGGCCTTTTTAACAAATGAACTGTGTATTTTAGAGCAGTTTCAGATTTACACACTTACTGTGAAGAATGTGTAGAGTGTTCCCCTGTACCCCACACCTAGTTCCCCTACTAACGTTTCAGATCAGTGTGGTATGTTGTCACAACTAAGGGAGCAATAGAGTCCGTACTTTGTGTGGGTTTTCTTAGTCCTTTCCCTAATGTCCTTTTTTCCTTTTTTTCCTCTGCCTCGCTGTGAGGCTTATGGCTTATGGGATCTTAATCCCCTGACCGGGGATTGAACCTGTGCCCACGGCAACGAAAGCGCAGAGTCCTAACCACTGGACCGCCAGGGAATTCCCCCTAATGTCCTTTTTCTTTTTTTAAACTGGAGTGTAGTTGCTTTACAATGTTGTGTTATTTTCTGCTGTACAGCAAAGTGGGTCAGCTACACGTGTACACATATCCCCTGTTTTTTGGATTTCCTTCCCATTTAGGTCTCTAATGTCCTTTTTCTGTCCCAGGATCCCACCCAGGACCCGACATGACATCTGATAGTCACGTTTCCCTAGGCTCCTCTTGGCTGTGGAGTTTTCCAGACTTTCCTTGTCAGGTAGTTTGTAGAATTTGGGTTTGTCTGATGCTTTTCTGCTGGTTAGACTAGGGTTAAAGGCTTTGGGGAGGAAGAGTCGAAGGGCACCCTTCTCCTCACATCGTATCAGGAGTCCACGCACTCAACCTGACTTATCACTGTTGACGTTGACTTTGACCACCTGGCTGAGGTTGTGTTTATCAGCTTTTTCTACTGTAAAGTTACTCTTTTTGTCCCCCCTCCCTTTGCATCCCATCCCCTTTGGAAGGGGTCACAATGCCCCGCCCACACGTAAAGAGCAGGGGTCACGCTCCACCTCCTTGAGGCTGGAGGATACATCAACTATTTGGGATTATTCTTCATGGGAGACTTCTCTCTTCTCCCCAGTTTATTTATTTATTCAATCATTTATTTAGTCAGTATGGTCTCATGGATATTTGCTTTAGCTTTGAGTTTTAATCCAGTATTACATTTTTATTTTTCTTGCGTAAATTGTCCGGCTTTGACCACTCGGGGTTCTTCCGTTGGCTCCTGTGTCCCTTTGACTTACCCCCAATCATTGTGGGTGGTCATTATTATTATTAGTAAGCATTTCCTGACTTTCTGGCACTGTAAGATGCCCCAAGTTCATCTTGCATATTCCTGTCCAGAATAAGCTACTTCTCTAAGGAGCTCTGGTTGCTTTTATTGGAGAATGGTATTAGAAACCAAGATCTGGGTGCTGGGTGTGTTCTCTGCTTCTGGAGTGTTGTTGCTTCCAGGTGTGCTCAGCCGGCAGTGAGGAGATGGGTGTGTGTACACTAAGCCAGGCACTACACGTATCAGCACATATTTTCATATGCGACTACCTGTGTCTATATTAAGGTCAGCAGTGAGTTCATACTGGTATCTCCAGTGTAACCCCTACTTCATGGGTCATTTTCACCTCACCTCTTTGCTTATGTCACTTAAACAGCGAGAAACCTGCAGTCCAGAGAACCTCAGCTTCCCCTTCTGTAAAACACAGGGCTGAGAAGAAGGGGCCATCCGTGCTGCTTCCAGCACTAACCCCCTAGGACACCAAGATAAAACAAACACAAAGAAGCAGTTCATTAACCCAGATCCTATTTTTCTATTCGAACACAGCAGGGTTTTCCTAATGGGTCTTAAACATATACTCTGGAAGGGCCTTTTACCTTTTCCAGGGATTATGGTGTAATCTAAACAAATACGTAAGGAACAAAAACCAGCCACGATGACATGAACATTTAGTGTAGCCTGCCGGAGGCCCTGGGCTGTTCGTCACTGTCTATGTGGATATCACGGCCTCACTATGGGGTCATCACGTACCTCTCCTCTCCTCCCCCAGAGATCTTTGGCCAAACAGGCCCCCTTTAATGGGGGAATCATTTAATGCACCAGAAAAGCTATGATCTGTGCTTCAGTGGGCCACCCAGGAGGCAACCCAGCTCTGAAAGATGTCAGCTAGGACTTCCCTGGTGGCGCAGTGGTTGAGAGTCCGCCTGCCAATGCAGGGGATGCGGTGTTCGTGCCCCGGTCTGGGAAGATCCCACATACCGCAGAGCGGCTGGGCCCGTGAGCCATGGCCGCTGAGCCTGCACATCCGGAGCCTGTGCTCCGCAACGGGAGAGGCCACAGCAGCGAGAGGCCCGCGTACCGCAAAAAATAAAAAATAAAATGTCAGCTAAGACGGGGAGACCTAGGGGCAAGTTCAGAGTTGCCTTCAGTTCTTTTACAGGAATTCCTCACCACCGCCTGCCCATCCAAGGGTTGATAGTGTTGGCAAATGCACTGGGCCAGGTCGCCGTTTTATAGCTATCCAAGTAACCCTGAGCCAATCAGAGCAAACAATCACTATGAAAGTTGAATCCAGAACCGTCTTCATCCCCGCCCCCCGCCGCCCCCAACCCCCCGCCATGTGGAGTCCCTCTCTGACCCTTCCGATGCCTCCTGCTTTGCTTCCCCCGTACCCTTACCCAGTGGCAGCCAGAGGACAAGTTAGCCACGAGCCTCCCACCCTCCCCACCTAGACTTCAGCACCAGGGGACGGGAGCTGTGTGTGTCTCATCAACAGGGAGGCTGAGGATGTGGGCTCTGGGGCAGGTGACCAGGAGGCAGCCTCTGTGGAACTTGGGTTCTCTGAGCCTCAGCCTTCTCATCTGTGAAATGGAGGCAATAATACCCCCAACTCAGAGGTAGGGTTACTGTTTCCATTTTAGAGATGAGGACTCTGCACACTACAATTTGATGAGCGTTGCTTTAATTATTGGCAGGTCTTCCTTTCTTCCTTGCTTCCTTCCTTCCTTCCTTCCTTCCATCTATCCATCCAATTATCACTTAGTGCCTCTGCGATGTGAGGCTCTGTATGAAGTCCTTAGGAGTACACGGTGATCTTTCTGGAAGTCCTTTGCTCATCATGGTGGGGAAAGAGAATCAAATAAATACCTATGTTTTGGCCCAGTCAGATGAAGAGTGGTAACAGAGGCAATGGGGACCCAGGGGAGGGAGGGCCCGTTTTCCTGCAGGTAGGGTGGGTGACAGGGGCAGAGGGAGGTGGGTGGGAGAAGCACATTGGGGTGGGCTTGTGTGCCAGCTTGCTGAGTTGGGACCCAACCTGCCAGCAGGAAGCTCTGGTGCATGCCTTAGCAAGTGAAACTAAATTTGAAGAGTGGAAAAACAACAAAAGAAAAATGACTTTCTCTCCCGCGGAAACTGTGGCCGCGTTTCATAACCTGAGGGCTTGGAATAGGTTAAACTTGCTTTCCCTAATGGAGTGTGGCAGCAACAGTGCAGCACTTATCTGGAGATCTTTCATCTGAGGACAGGCAGATGCTATACTCCTTCCTCTCCAAGGCGGAAGTTACTTATCCACCTGAACCTTGACGTCAGTACTGAATCGTTCAAGGAATTCAGAGCTGGTACCACTGGCACGATCTGGGTAATTAATAATTTGTGCCCAGGAGATGGCAGGGCCGATAGGATCTCCCGTGGTGCCGAGGTTTCTCCTTCCCTTCTCCTAGAACACGCCTCCCGCTGCCCCTCACTCTGGCCCACTGGATTCGGGATGGTTCTGTTTTTTCAGTCATGGTTCTGGGGGTCTCCTCGGGTGACCCTGTTCTCTGCTCCTCACAAGGACTGGCCTCCCCAGATAGTGTTAACTGGTCATTTCTTTAAACAGTCATTCAGGTCGGATTTCCTATTTTTCCTTCCCCCTTTTCTGGCAGCTCGCCGGCCCGGCTGCACCCCCTGGCCTCCTGCCAGGTGTGTGCTCCACGGGCCCAGGTGGGAGTCACCTGCTGGAGCTTCCCTCCTCCCATGAAAGCAGGTCCCCTGTGAACTGGCCACGGGAGATCCGCAGGTTCCACACAAAAGCCAGGCACCTGGGTTCTCTTGAGGAACCGGGTGATCTGGGCATCCACACTTGGCAACAGTGGGCTGGAGCTGGGGGCCGTCGCTGCCTTCAGGGGGGCTTGTTTTTCCTGCCTGCTTGAAGCTGAGTGAGGGAAGGGGGCCCTCACCTCCCTGGTTTCCATCCATGCTGGACCCACTGCATCCCAGGCCTCGCGGGTCACTGACATGGAGCAGAAGATGTGCACACGTCGGGTGCACGTCTGGGTCAGATTGAGACGATCCCACCCTCCCCACCGGATCATGGCTGTTTGCAGAACTAAGGCTGGGGGTCCTGCAGGAACTGCGGAGAGTGCGGGCGGGGGGCGATTTGGCAGAGACAGAGGAAAGCTAGAGCTTGTGGAAGGGCACTCATCCTCACTCGGGGCCCAGGACAGGCCGGAGGAAGGAGGTCTGAGCTCACACGGGTTTCCCAACGTGATCTCGTTGGCTGGGGCAGTGTGGGCACCTTTGCGGATGGTGGACCAGCCAGAGGCATCTCTCCTCACTCTGGAGGCTGTTCAGACCTCAGCACGCCCTAGGGAGCCCCATGGTGCCCTCCAGCTGACAGGAGAGACCCACGGCAGTGAATTCCAGTGATGGGGAGACTAAGAAACATGGCCCCTCTGAGTTGTGGCCTGAGATCCTCACTGGCTCCACGGGAGCCTGGAGCCCCCGGCAGGAGGTCACTTTCCCTGCTCTGTGTGGCCTGCAGGCTCTGGACCGGCATCCTTCTGGGCAGGGGGCCATTGCCTGATTCACCAACTGGGGCAGTAGCAATTTCGCGTTTCAATCTGAACCCCGTCCCCGAGACAGATGAGGACGCTGGTCTCAGAGGTGCCCCCAGGTCACCCACTAGGATTCGGACCCCAGGTCAAGCCAGGCCTGAATCTCACCAGCTTCCAGTTGGCCACTGCTATGACCATTTGTTCCATTTTGTGTGCACAGAGCAGAAGCTGGTCATCCCTGTGTCCTTAGCCAGTGCCTGGCCGGGCCCGTCTGAGAGTCACACGTGTTCTTCTCTCTGCCTGCAGTGCCCTCCCCCACCCACTCACCTGGCCGGCTCTTCTTATCTCAGCATAAATACCCCCATCCCTGCCCTCTTAGGCCTTTTGTTTTGCTTTTTAAATAAATGGAATTTTTAAAATGAAAAAGCAAAATCAGAGTTATGGCTTTTGTGATAAAAGCCATTTCCCCCTCAAGTATAATTACACAAAGGTATGGTATTACCTGATAAGGCTGAGATTGGATATAAACAGTCTGGATTTGGACCTCTATAACTGCCCAGCACCAGGCCCTGTGGGCCATCACAGGCCTTTGTTTCAGGTGTGTCCACTGTAGCTGGGGAGGCAGGCCTGTCCGGGGGACCCTTTCTAAGAGGATAGACTCGTCCACTTCATGTCTAGTCACTGAGTCAAATGAATGAAGTAAAGGGAACAGCGAGGTCATGGGCTCAGTCCTGCTGCTCCAGCTGAATGACCTTGGGCAGTGGGCCGCTGGACTCCTGAAGCCTCAGTTTGCTCATCTGAAAAATGGGCGTGACCACAGCGCCTCTCCCATGGGGCTGATATGAGTGTCCGGTGGGATCACAGCCACGCCGGGCATGGCAAGGGCTCAGGAAGCAGCTATTCTGAATATCCTCGAGGTTGTTATAATTAATAGTGCACGTGGGGAAGGAGGAAGCAGGCCTCAGGGGAGCCCCCATTGTCACGGGTTTATCGCCGGGCCGCAGGGCCTCGGGGATGGCCCCAAGGGAACCACAGGGACATTTGCCAAGGGGCTCCTGGGGTCCAGGAAAGCAGAAGGGAAATGCTGCCTTGGCCTTTTTGACCTCTGTGCATCTCCCCCTCCCCACTCAGCTCCATCGAAGTTGGGGCCAGGCTTCCTCTGCTGTGCTTTCCATTGTCTTTAGGACCGCTGCCACCCTCTCTCTCTGTGTCTGTCTCTCTCTGTGTCCCCACCTGCTCACCGGGACCAAGGCCCACCCTCTAAGAAACAAAAGGGTGCGATGAAATACCAGGAGTTTTCTCCAGCAGGTGGAGGTGACCCCTGCCTCTACCTGGTGGGGTCCCGTGTGGGCTCTCAGCTGGTCTGGGGAGATGCAGGGCACCCACTGTCTGGGGTTTCAGTGTGGCCCAGCCTTGGACCCCCTCTGGGTGCTCCCCCAAGGCCACGGCCCGGATGTGGCTGGAGCTGAGGTCATCCGTGGTGTATTTCATGCTGACCGGATGCGGGCCGGACCTCAGCGGGAAGGAAGGAAGCTGTAACTGAGCCTGGCCGTGCCCAGCCCTGGCTTCTACACACTGCAGCCCAGTGCCTCCCACCCCCATCCGTGGAGGAAGGGGGGTGGTCAAGGCCATCGCCCCTCAGGTCAGACGTGGCCACATTCAAATCCCGGCTGCACCGCTCGGCGGCAGCGTGGCCTTGGCCATTCCTGGGCTCTTTGAGTCTTAGTTTCCTCCTGGGGTCGCGGGGGCAGAGCTAGAACTTGCTGCATTGGTTGCTGGGATGACGAGCAGGGATGCAGCACAGACAGGGTTTAGGAGGCAGCCTGGCACCGGCCACGCAGGAGCTGTCCCATCCCCGCTGGGGGAATAAGGAAACAGAGGCACAGAGAGTTTGAGGGGTGAAGGCGGCCTGTGCTGGGCAGTGGGTGGGGAAGGCTTCCGAGGATGAGTTCCGCTCAGTGTGAGCAAAGGCGCGTGGGAGACAGAGATGGAAACCCAGCCCTGAGGTCACGCAGCTCCAGCCTCAAGAAGCTGGTAACAGTCTGCGGGCTCCTTGGCCGTCTCCCCTTGCCTTCAAACCCTGCCTGTTCACACGTCCCAGGCTCCATTTGGTTTCCGGCACCATGGAGGAGGGGGGTCCATCCCCGAGTGCCCACCACGCCTGGGAAGCCTGCCCCTTCTGTGTGGACGGGCTTTCCCGTGTGATGGTTCACCGCCAGGTCCCCAGACCCAGCGTGGTACTCAGCCCTCATCAGGAGCTTCAGGTGGGCTGAGAATGAATGAGCGAATGAATGAATGAACGAACGAACAAGCTCACACAGCAGAACCTTTCTGTCCTTCCTTGTGGGGCATGAGCTTGTTGAAGCCAAATCCACGTCAGAGCCTCGCGGAAACAGAATAAATCAGTTCACCTGGAGGACATTTGTTGTGGGAACAAGACAAGGAACAGAGACGGTGCCCATGTGGACAGAGCAGGCTGAGCGAGGGGGGGAGGCAGCCCAGAAGCCTTGACAAGGTTTGGGCATTTTCAAAGGACAGCAGGATGTTCCTACTGGGGGCGCACGCGTCTGGACACAAGCCGGGGTGTCCTCTCGCGGTTAGAAAGTCACCTGCCTCTTTCTACCCATCAGCCACAGCTTTGGGGGAGCGTGACCTTCCTTCCACGGCAGGGCCCACGAGGGTGTCTTCATTCTGCCTCCAGACGAACCCCGGGAGAAGGAGGAGGGGGGGAGACCGTATGTGATCTCCTATTGATTCCCTCTCTAAAGACCCATTTACAAAAAGGTGTTAAAAATTAATGTACAAAACCTTAAGCTGCCAGCTTGGCCCCTGAAGGACACGCGCAGATGCACTTTGTCACGGTGACAGATTCAGGGGCGTTCATTTCTTACAGGGAGAACATCGTTTGAATTAGGACAGCAGCCATCAGTTAAATAAACAGTCACATGGTTTCAAGGACCAGCCGGGCTTAGAACACCGCCTGGCCGCTCTCTCCCGGGCTTTGCTGGCTTCTGAACTTTGATGTGTGTGCGGTTCCCTCAGAGGCCAGGAGGTGGGGGGCCATCCCTGGAGGGAGGAGGAATTCCGTCTCATCGGCAGACTTCAGAGCTGGTCATGGAAGTTTTCAAATTCAAACTCTTTTTAAAACAATTATAAAATATGTGTTCATGATAGTGCAAAAGCAAATTAATCATGATGGGAGGAAATACAATTTAAAAGAAAAAATGTTCCCCCCTCCTTCACCCTGATGTTACGTTTTTCTGGAACTTTTCCATATATATTCACCCGTGTATGTGTCTATCTTACATTTTAACAACTACAGTGGAGCCTCTTGTGTGCTGGTTGCCACTAGCTTTTCTCCTCTGGATTAACTGGGATCTCTTCCCATATGAGCCCAGGGAGGCGGAGGCCCTATCTTGGTCACTGGCCCGGCACCTGGCTTGAAGTAGCCCCCCGGAAATATTTGCATCGAGTGGAGGAATACAGGTGAGCCTCCCTGTTGGCCGGCTGTGGGGTTCTCATGGTGCGACACCCCCTCATGGGTCTCAGGGACCTAGGAGCCGGAGGTGAGGGCTGTAAGAAATCCTGCTCTGGAAGCCCCTTGCTTCTTAGACGCATGAACCAATGAATCAGGAGGGTAAATTCCTGGAAGCAGAGTCCCCAAATCAAAGGGGCCAAGTGGTTAACTCTGAGGGATATTGTCAAATTGCTGACCCTTCCAAGGAGATAGCTGGTCCTTGACTCTTGGCACGGTTCTGGGTTTTTCCGGAAGTCTTGTACGTTCTTTCCGCCTGGCACTTTCAGGCCCAGAGACACAGCGCGGTGGAGATGGAGGCCTCTGGAGCCGCTGCTACCGCCTACCGTGCCTCTGTACTAACTTCAAGGATTGTTTGAGGCCCCACGGGCAGCTGCTAAGTGAGGCCACCCCTCCCGATGGTCCACTCCTCTTTGAGGTGGTTTCGAGTCCCAGAGATGAGGTGATCTGATCAATTATAGGCAAACAGCGGCCCAGAGAGGCAAAGCGACTTGCCCAAGGTCACACAGCTTGTCAGGTTCCCAGGGGGAGCTCCACCACTTCTGCTTTTTGCTTGAAGCCCAAAATATCTTTGTTTCTTCCTATATAAAATAAGGACCATGTTATGGCTCTGGGTTTGAATCCTCACCTGCTGACTCTGGGTAAGCCCCTTTACCTGTGTGTGCCTGCAGAGGTCACAGGTGAGGGGCCTAATGGGGTGAGCTCCTCCTTGGGCCGATGCAAGGGAGACTCTGCTGCTGGGTGGCTGTGGCCCGGGCCCCGGGTTGGGGCTGAGCTGGGTCAGTGCTTCCCGCAGCTGCTGGCCCTTCCTCCAGGTCCAGCACCAAGGGTGCCCAGGTGACAGGAGAGCTGATGCTCCATGGGAGCTACAGGTCAATCCCGGCCCCGACGCGGTGCCGACCACAAAGGTCTTGGTGCTGAGCAATGTGATCGCCATCTTGTAACTCACCCACTACGTCTGACCTTTGGATTCAAAGAATAATTAATGGGGCACTTTGGACGGGGCTTGGAGTGTCAAGCTTTTAATTAATACACGGGCAGCCTGCATATATTTAGCTGGGCCATTCTGCCTGGTCCATCCAATTACCCAGACTCATTATACAACTTGATTGCGTTTTCCATTACTCAGTGATCTTGCTAAATGGGTGGCCAGGCTGCAGACGGGCAGCCAGCACCGGTATTGATTAGAGGACACAGTTTATTACCCAATGGAGGTGATGCTCGGGGCCGTAAATCTTGCGCAGGACGCAGCTTCTCTGCAGCCTCCAGGTGGGGATGGAATTGTGTTTGGATGAAGCATTTCAGCCATCGACCCTCCTTTCAAACTTCCCGGGTGTCCTGCCTTTTGTTTAATTGAATTGCCTTTCCGCTGCCAACTCTCCCTGTAAATACAATCAGGGACCCCTCCTGCTTTAATAGCAGAAATGGATACAGGGCATTCTTCATCTGTCCCTGGGCTCCAGAATGGTTAAGCTTGCCAGGAGCGCCTGGGGGATCAGCCACAGGAGGAAGCTGAGCCTCCTTTTATTCTCAGCAGCTTAAGGACGGGTCCTGTACCAGCCCCACCATCTCCTGCCTTGCATGGCCCTAGGGAGAAGGTGGGCTCTCACCCTTGGTGCGGGAGAAGCAGCAGTGCGTTCAGCTGGCGGCCCCAGGAACTCGCTTCTAAGGTTGTGATTGCAATCCCAAGGGGAGAAACACGCTTCCCTCCATAGAATCAAGAGTATTCTTTCATAGACCATAAGCTTCTTTAATTTATATCACCCCTTCAGAGCTGGATCAATCTGTTTTCCTAATCTGAAACAGAGTACAGCAGGGGAGAAAAGGAAAAGAAAAGAAGATGAAGCAGTGTTTGGGCTGTTTCTTTCTTCTACATAAAAGCTAGTGAATGCCGGGTACATGCCAAGCACTTCACATTTGTCATCTCCAGTCCTCAGACAACCTAGGAAGTTAGTGCTTGGGTCAAATTTTTTTACTTTTACTTTTTGGATGAATGGAGACTTACAGAAGAGTTGCAAAAATAGTATTCCTGTAGCCCCTTCAGCCAGCTTTCCCTTGTGTTGACAGCAAAAAGTGTTTTTAATTAGCAATCTCTAAGAGAAAGCAGAGGCCCAGAGAGGTTAAGGAACCCGCAATAGGTCACACAGCAATGGTGGGATATGAGCATGAATCTGGGTTCAGCTTTGCCTGTGACACCCCCAGCTGCCTGTAAGTGTGAACAACCGAAGGGCTTAAAAAGAAGGAGCAGGGGCTTGTCGTGCAACTACAGAATCCAGGAGCAGAACTGTAGGTCTCTGCAAAAGGCTACGTCTGATGCCTAAGAGCCGAAATGAAGACAGAGCTTCATTTATATCTGAGATGCACTTTGCTTTGCAAAGGCCTGGAGGAGACTTGAATTCCTACAGGGTAGAAGGGATAACAAGCACCACACGGACCAGTGGCCAGGGTCCTCCCTCCCTTATTTGGACTTTATCTTGTTCTGTGGACCCCAAACTCTCCCCAAGGCTCTGCTTCCTGGCCACCTCGCGGGAGCCAATCAACAACCAGAACATCTAATTGGGCTTGTGTTGACACTTCTTTTGACAATCCAATGGTACAATTAGCAACAGTTAACCTTGAGAATAAATGAACCACCACAAAAGAAAAAGTTTCTCTTTTGCCAAGCACAGCAGACACCCTTTCAACAAACACCGTTCTGATTTTCTGGACACTCCTAAGGAGAAAAAGAGCTGCCGGTGGTTTAAATAAATAGACCGATGGGTCAAAAATAAATCCCATTAGTAAACACAGTAACGGATGCCAGGCTTGGCACTCAGCACTCCCTGTTGACTTAGCTCTCTGAATCCCCTCTAAAATCTGGTAAAATCGACACTGTTATGCCCTTAAGAAAAAAAATTTTTTGTAAAAAAATTGATTTTATTGAAGTATAGTCGATTTCCAATGTTAATTTCTACTGTGCAGCAAAGTGATTCAGTTATACGTATATTTCATATTCTTTTGCAGTACGGTTTATTACAGGATATTGACTATAACTCCCTGTGCTATACATTAGGACCTTGTTGTTTATGAAAAACAACTTTTTAATTTTGAAATAGACAGGAAATTGCAAACAAAGAACAGAGAGGTCTCACGTACCCTTCACCCAGCTTGATGACATCTTATGTGACCATAGCCCAGTATCAAAAGCAGGAACATTGACACTGGTTCCGTCTGCAGCCCTTACTCAGAGATCACTGGTGTTGCATGCACCATTTGTGTGTGTGTGTGTGTGTGTGTGTGTGTGTGTGTATAGTTCTATTCAGTTTTGTCACTCTGATCCCCTTTTCGTAGATGAGGAAACCAAACTGTAGAGAGGCTGAAGGGACTGGCCCAAGATGACAAGGCTTGTAAGTGGCCAAGCCAGGCAACGTCAGGGTCAGATGCCTGCACACCCCACCTGCCCCTCTAGACTTTCCAGTACCCCACTCTGTGGGAACATGATTAATATGTGGAAACTTGACTTGCGGATGAATTTAGCCCTTGAATAACCGACACGGCTGGTGGTAAAAATGTCTTCTTACCAGTTTATCTCCTCTAAAGATGATACGCGATGAGGAGAGATTTAAAAAAAAAAAAAGTGTGGTGGTTTGACAAGGTGTCTCCAGTCTGGTGGTGTGGACAAAAGTGACCAGGGACGACCAGGGTTAGGGGAGACCAACTGGCAAATGGAAACCCACCTCCCACGAGAGGGGGGCAGGCGAGGCCCCAACACACACACCAGAGGGAAGGTATCTGCTCACATCCAAGGAACACAAATTAATAACAAATTGCAAAACTAACGTGCCCTAGCGACTTGCCTTTGTTCTTGGAGCTGTTAGGAATTTAAAAGGTCATGGAGCTACAATAAATAATGACACCCCCCCAAAAAAAAGCTTATTTTGTGCTTGAGAGATAGGCTTTTATTTTGGAGGGGGGTGGGGGGTGTTTTAATGGCTCTGGGGAGGGGGTTTGAAATCATCTCCTTCCCTCTGGGAGGCAGTGTGAGTGAGTGGAAACTTAAGGCAGGTTAAATTAAAAAAAAAAAAATCAATGGCGTTTCAGGTGATTGTGAATTAAGGGCTATTGACTGAGGCTTAAAGGGGATTAAGGTTAAAGCCTGTGGATGATCAATGGGCCATTACTGCTGTGCTGTGCTGGAGGGAGGGGGCAGCAGGCTGCAGCCTTGGGGGCAGGGGCTGCCAGAGCTGGGGGGCAGCTCTGACTGCACCCCTTTGAACATCAAAAGTATGCGATGCGTCCGCACGTGTCAGACTAGAGGAACCAGGGCTCCAGCGCGTGAGGGAAGCGGTTTGCTGGTTCACTGGCCCCATGAAGACGCCCACGCTGTGCCCTCCCGGACCTCACCCACCAGGGAGGAAATGAGACCCACCCTCCATCCCGATCTTGCGCAGACAAAGCCAGAGGTGCGGCCCGAGGCCGCCTCCGTGCCAATCAGTCCTGGGGCTGTAATAACTACAATTTTCTGATTTGAAGGCAAAACCAAATAACCCACAGGGGTAATTTGGGCCCCGTGGGGCCCTCTTCCTGAGAAGGAGTACAGATTGATTTTTCTTTCATAAGCCCAATTTTATGCGGCTCATCGTCCCCCCTCCATCATTTCTGAGCTCTTTTCTTTCTTTCTGCTCAGGACACAGTTAACAGAGGCTCAGAAAGTTTCTTGCTTCTGATTTCTCCCCTTTGTTGACAGAGCTTCACTTTTGTGCAGAGGAAAGGCCGAGAAGCCAGCAGCCCCTGGCCTGTCTTGGGAGAGTCGCTGACCCTTCAGGGTCTCAGTTCGCCTGTGTCCACCACCGAGGGGCCAGAGCCTGTAGTGGGGTCCACCTCTGCCTGAGCACCAAACTCTACAGAAACACTGACAGCCTGGCTCTGCCCGGGGGCCCTGACTCAGCATTTCCAGCGGTCAGTGCCTCTCTGGCCCCCACGTCTGTTCTTTACCCAGTGAACTTTAAAGTATAAACCCTGGCTCAGAACTCACCAGCAGCTCCCAACTCACTGAGAGTGAAACCCACAGGAGTTGGGACTGTGGCCCCAGGGTCCTCCCCCTGTTGTCTCTGCCTGCACCTGTGCCACTCTTTCCCTCTTTATTCTGTTAAGCCATTCTGGGCTTCATTCAGTCGGTGGTTCTCTCCAAAGTGGTTCTCACCGCAGGGCCTTTGCACATGCCGTTTCCTTTGCCCGGAATGCTCTGATCTGCCCATGGCCCACCCATCATGTTCTTCAATCCTCAGCTCAGTGGTCACTTCCCCAGGCCACACCGTCTACCTTCCTATAGCATCGCCCCGTATCGTGGCCCGGAATTCTGCTTATCTGCTCGTGTGTCTCCTGCCTCACGAGAATGTGCCCTTTCATCCTTGCATCGGCACGCCTGGCCCCTTGTCTGGCACATAGTAGGTGTTCAGAGACGTCAGCGGAGTGCATGAGTGAATGAATGCATTCTGTGATCAGACGAGTTTCGGAGGCCCTGGGACACAGCCAAAGGCTCATTACAGGCCTTTTTCAGCTGTGACATTTCATGAGTCTGGGCTCATCTTTCTTGAGCTCATTTTACACACGAGGGAGCAGAGGTTCCCAGTAGGTTGATCGTCCTGGGAGGGTTCCCCCCGCAGCTATTAGTGGGGTCCTCAGGTAGTCCCCTCTCCACCCTGGGGGTACCCTCCGGGCGGTTTTGGGTTTGGAAAGAAGGTAGATGGTGCCACGTGGCCTCTGAGCCTGGCAAAAAGGCCCTTGGGGTCAATGGGACCACCTGGCCTTGTCAGTGACCGAGGCCCCTCACTTCCAGTGAGGAGTTGAAACTGGTACCAAGAGCTCAGTTCCGGCGAGAGGCACGCGGCTCCCAAGATAGAAAGAGACAGAGTCGTTTTGAGGCCACTGACATCCGCCAGGTGCTTCCCCGGCTCTTAATCCTTCATAAAGAGCTGCCCATCAGCTCACCTCTGCGCACTGAAAATAGTGTAGGATCGCTTATCCCCTCTGGTGGGAGCCGTGCCGGGAGGGCTCCAGGCTGGAAACTGAGCCCAGCCTTCCCTCCTCCAGGCCCGGAGCGGGGTCTGGGGAGTCTGCTGGCTGGCAGAGTGTTTCCTGCAAGTCGGAGGCAGCCCATTCTACTGTAACACCTAGTTCCACCGGAGGTGGTCTGTTGTGGTCTCCGTAAATCTCCCCTTCTCTTCCCCGACCGGCAGGAACAGCGGACCGAGAAAAAGGCCAGACGTGGACGTTGACACTTGGATTTATGCCCTCGCTTTCTCGCGTTCCAAGCTTTCCCTCTGTTTAGCTGCAGAGCTGGCCACGGAGCCAGGGTGTCCCCTTTTTGGGCCTAGGAGTGCTTTCTCCAAGCTTCCAGCCAGCCACAAGCTTGTCCCCTCAGCCCCAAGTGGGGAGAGGCTCATGTCAGAGGGTATTTGGGGGCAAAGCCAGAGACCCAGCCCTTCACCCGCCCCTCCCCTGCCTGCAGGAGGATGCAAACAGGAACTTCCATCAGCGCTCAACCAGCAGGCAGTGCCCAGCCTGGCGGAAGCACGCCGGCCACCCATTAGTCGTTATGGAAACTCATTACCCCGAGAGGTCATTCGGCTGAAAATATAAACAATTTCCAAAAGGTTTTAGCGAAATTCATGGGTGACAGCCATAATGGCATTATTTAGAGAGTAGGACGCACCACTTCTGGAGCCGTGGGCGAGACCTACCTCCGGTCAGGTGGGGACCTGCTCACCTGTACGTTTCTGCAGCCATCCCCTCGCCACCACAGCAGCCAGAGGCCGGGCACATGGCAGGCCCTCCTAGAAGCCTCTGAGTCCAGCAGTCCAAGGGCTACTCCACTGCTCTCAGCCAGGGCTCAGTAGGGAGAGAAAAGAGATGAGGCCGTGGTACCCTCTGGACTCCCCAGCAGATACCTCCTGCAAAGCGGTACAGAAAAGCATCACCTGTAATGAATGACGGTACTATATGGCAATAATAATAGCTAGGTGCCAATAATGTAGCGTTCAGTGTGATTATCGTTGCTGTATCGTGTTGTTTAATTGCGTTATTAATGATCAATTGCTATTGACCTTAATTACTAATAGTAACACAGAGTACCAGTGTGTGCCACGAGTGTTTTGAGAGCTCTAATCCTCATCACAACCTTGCAAGGCAGGCACTGTTATCGTCCTCACTGTACAGGTGGGCAAACGGTTATGCCCTCTAACCTTTCATTGCATTAAAACTATGCCTCGGGCCCCGTACCAAGCACGATCGTCAAGTTCCCTAAAGCACCGTCTCGCTCTCTCTCACTTTTACCCAACATTCATCCAACAAGCGTTTATGGCGCTCCTACTGCCTGTTACCTCTTGTTCTAGACGCTGGGGAGGAAGGGCAGGGCCTGCGCTTGGACTTTGTTTTCTACTTGTTCGTTGCTACTCACCGCCCAGAACCCACAGAGCATTGCTCCCAGGAAGGCTTTTCCTGAACGTGCCGGCCAGAGGCAGGAGCCTCTTTGATGCCCCCCTAGGTTCTGTGCTTCCCCGACCCCAGCATTTAGAGGTCTGGGGCAACTGCCCATTTTGTATCAGTCTTTCCTGTTTAAGGGCCGGGGACAGAATAGGCAGTCACTGAATATTTGTTGGATTTTATCACTAGGAAATGAGCTCCAGAAAAACTGGGTCTGTACTGTTCATCACTGTATCTCATAGAACCGTGTCTGATCCCGAGTGAGTACAAGATATATTTGTTGGATGGATGGATGGGTGGGTGGATGGATAGGTGGGTGGGTGGACAGGTAGATGGTTCTCCAGTGGTGTTTGAATAGATGGTTGGTGATTCGATGGACGGAAGGAAGGACAAACAGACAAACAAGTGGTTGGATGGATGGTCAGAGAGATGTTTGAATGTCTGGGTACTTGAATATATAGATAAACAAAATGTTGGTTATTAGGATAGAGAGTTGGAGGATTAAATGGCTGATTCGAAATCTAAGCATTGATGAACAGAATGCTTTCCACTGGCTTGTTTCTTGAAAGAAAGAGGAAGAGAGAGATGGATGGGTGGAGGAGAAGAGAGACCCCACCTTCCCTCACACACTGCAACCCCGGTCCCCCCTCGCTGACCTTTCCCATGCTCGTTTCCAGTCCCGATGTTGACAGGCCAAACCACAGAGAAAGCAGGCTCCCCTGGCTCCCGTCCCGGGCCCAGGCCTCTACCCTCCGGTGTGCAGACAGCTCAACAGTGAATTCTGACCTCTGCCTGGATTTCCTCAGCTGGCTGGACATGAACTTGTTCTCAGAGCTGTGAAACTTGACATACGTTATCCGGAGCCTTTCAACTCCCAAGTTTGCTCGGCCAAAACAAGCCATCTTTGTTTAGTCTTTGGGGTTCTTTCCCATGGAAACGGCTGCTGCAACCATGGCCATTTCTACAGGCCTGGAGCCCACAGGGCTTCCCCCGTCCCCTGACCCCCACCATCACCACCAATGTCCCCAAGTCCCCTTGTAGTCCCAAAGGGAGCATCTGTTCTGCTGCCATTTCAGCTGCATTTTTGGAAATCAAAAATAGGTGGTGATGAAAGGACAGACATCAAGGGTTGAGGGACCCTGAGTGGCCTCTTGGCAGTTCAGTTTCCTCAGTAGAAACGGAATAGCCCTGCCCGGGGGACAGCAGCCTCGAGGGGCAGAGGCCGGTAAGTTGCTACTTGCCCCCAGGTCCTCAGCTTAGTTTCCTGGGAAATGCTATGCAACGCGGCTGCCCCAGGTGTTGGCGGGGGTGGGGTGGGTAGTCTTGACCGGCAGGGTCGGGGAGGGAGGGGAAGTCAGAGACTCTCTGCATGCAAACGTGCTCAGTGGACCCTCTAAGGCTGCAGCTTCCAGAAGGGACAAGGACTCCGAGCGGTGGACAGGAAGAGTGTTCTGTTGGTTGTGTGAACCGTTAGGAGGACATTCGTTCATTCATTCGTTCACATGGAGCACTGGGCTGGGCTCGGGGGCTCCCCTTGCCCTCTGAGCCCCTGATGTGCCTGCACTGCCATCCCTACCCCCATCCCATCTCTGACCTCCTTCCCTCCCACCCGAGCCCCTCGCTGCTGCTGCTGTGGCTCCTTCTGTGCAGGGGGCCCCCTACTCTTTCTACCCATCCCCCCACTCCCTCTGAGTACCTAGGACTCCTTCTACATTGTTGCTTAAAATCTCTCTCCACCGTCAGGCTCCGAGACGCCTGAAGACAGGGACTTGGTCTTGTGCACAGCTGAGTCTCGGGTGCCGTGCATGCAGTTGGAGCTTAATAAATGTTGACGGAGTGGATGAGTGCAGAGCAGAAGGCAGAATCAGCTCCCTGCCCTCATGGGCTTTATAGCACAGCAGGGAGACAGGCCTTAACCAGATATACAAAAAAATAAATGTCCAACTAAAAATTATGACAAATGCTCCGCAGAGGAAGGGGTGGGGCCTCCTGAGGGAGGGTGTCCGGTTAGTGAGGTCTGCTGAGGCCTCTCCAGGCATGTGGCATTTGGATGGACGCTGAGTGGTGAGAGTGAGCCCGTCTTTCTTTTTTTTAAGCTTTTAAAAAGTCAACATTTATTCCTTTTAAAATGCTCAAGAGACTTTTAAAAGGTCCAAAGGTCTAAAGATAGCCAGGTTTCAGGTAAGATGAGAGGCAGGTGCTGACTGTTACTATCTCTGTCGCTTAAGCCTAAATTTCCACCTGTTCAATCCTGCACCGCCACGATCCTTCCGCCTCACCTGGGGAGTGGCGCGCTCCTCTGGCCCTTGGCCGACTGCATCAAAAAGTACCACTCCGACAGCAATGAGAAAAGTAATGGCCGTAGCGATCACTGTCACGGCAAGGGAGAACGTTTTGTGATCCAGAGAGAAAGCTGCCGTAGCGATTTCCAAAATCAAAATGATTAATCCAGTAAAGAATAAAAAGAATCATCTGTAGACTCCGTATGAACACTTGCCTGGCATTCTCCGCGGCACACGTACCCGGCCTGTGGCCCAAATCCATGCCAGGTACAAATTCCTAGGTCCACCCAAACTCACTCACTAAATATTCACAGCAGCATTTTCCCCAAGAGCTCAGGCCCGGAGCCGCCCAAGGGCCGGTCACCAGACATGGGACGGATGCGTGGTGGTCCATCCACGTGACGGAATCCTGCGTAAGTCGCCATCGGCAACCTCTGTGACCTGGAAGGATCCCACAGACACGGGGGTGAGAGAAGACAGATGTTAAAAGAGTCTTCTCTGAATGGCTCCACTTAACAGTCTGTGGAGCAGGGGAAGTAAGGTGATGCTGGTGGGAGTCAGGGTCATGGCTGCCCTTCCAAAGTGGGTGGTGACTGCAGGGCAGCGACGTGGGCCCTCTGAGATCCCGGTGGCTAGGTGTCACCGCCTGGTGTGTGCCTCTAGGGAGCTGTGCCCCTCCCTGTACAGTTATACGAGAGGTTTGAAGATGCAGGCCCCCGCTGCTCCTCTGAGGAGAGCGGAGAGGTCACCAGGAGGCACCGAGAGGTTGTCCTGTGAGGCCAGAGCTGCGCTGCTTCTCCCGGACCCCCTGCTCGGGATCAGGCGCCCTCCCCTGCAGGGCTCGCTCCCTCCTGGGCTGGCCTTCCACTTCTCTGCCCAAAGCTCCCCCATCCCAACTGGCCACTGATAAATCCGCCCCCTCTACAGCCAGGCCAGTCAGGGCAGGGATGGGGGACTCCGCAGAAACCCGGCATCTGCCTGGATGGGACGTCTCCGACCTCGAGAGGCAGAGGCGAGTGCGGCTGCCGACACGTGCGCGTTCCATATAGATTTAAGGCCCTGGCGAATGGGGAAGAAATTCAAATTGCAGTTATTGAAGAAGTCATTTTGGCTTCCAAGGAGCCTCTCGGGCTAATTTCTGAGCAAGAAGCAGCCGCCTGGAGCTGCAGAAGGCCCGGCCCATCTGCTCCGGCCCCTTGGGTACATTTGGGGGGGCAGCCGCATCGCCACCCTGGGGAGCACTTGTTAGCGTGGGACCGGAGCCTCATTAAATTCCCAATTAGGTGTTCCGCCACCCAGCAGGTGTCTTCTGTTCAAACCCAGAGGGGCCCCAGAAGCTGACGTTATTATAGTCAGTTTCTCATTTAGTGTTTACATTAGCTCTTCATTGGGGTGTCATCAATTAGCATGTTGAAGACTTTCTGGAATCTGAAAGTCCTTCCAGCAGGCGGGGGTGGGAGGATGGGGGGGACGGGAGAACGGCTGTCTCATGCCCCCAGTTTCACCGGGTCCCACTTTGCTCACAGCCTTCCCTGGCTCTTTCCTTCCGTGCATTTTAATGTAGGTTTGTATTTAGGGTGGAAGAAAGAAAGAAAAGTTTTGAAAGAAAAGTTAGCATCAGTTTGAATTTAGAATATCAGGAATCCAATGTCCTCGTTCGATCTGTTATTGACGTCGGCTGCTTGATGGGCACGTTCCTGTTGGCCCCCCGTGGTTCTGGCCGCTGCAGCCCCGGGTGATGGCAAGAGAGCGGCCAGATGGTTTCCAGTTGGACCAGCCAAGGCTGAACTGGACGGGGCTGGGCTGGGCTGGGCTGGGCTGGCTGGGCTGCGGCTCACCTGGGCTGTGGTTTAGATGGAAGTTGGGACTGGGGCCACGGATGGAGCAGGGCTTGGTGTCCACATAGCAGGTTTATTTCCCGTTCGAAGGGCGGCTCCACCAGGGTCCCCGAAGCATACGAATATTTTAAAAGGCTAAGAAAGAAAAAGTGTAATCAAACCCCCCGCAGGGCTGAGGCAATGGGAAGAGGGCACTGAAACAAAGGCAAAGAAGTGGACATAACAGCAAATGAGAATCAATGGGCCAGAGCACAGAGACGGGGTAGGTAACGCTTCTCGGTGTCTGGGGGTGCCCAGGGTGGGTTCACCCCTACCCATGCAGACGGGCACACCTTTCTGGGACACACCTGTTGTCCAAGGTCAGCATAAAGACCCATATGTCCTTCAGCAGCCCTCTGCCCCAGAACTTCACAGCCCTAAGCTCCTGCTGGAAGCTTTCTTCCCAGGGGTCAGGACAAGGGGAGAAATTCGCCGCCACCTGCCTCTGCCCTCTCCCTGCACGTTCCTAGCTGACATCCAGGAAGCCACACTAGAGTGATAAAGATGTTTCACTGCCGCATTTTTACTTGGGTAACACATTTTATTGTTTAAATCCGGGGTTGAAAACAGTCGGTAGGTCGATGAAGGCGAAATGACCTTGTGGTTGAGAAAAAAAAACCTCCGGGGCTTCCCTGGTGGCTCAGTGGTTGGGGGTCCGCCTGCCGATGCAGGGGACACGGGTTCGTGCCCCGGTCCGGGAGGATCCCACATGCCGCGGAGCGGCTGGGCCCGTGAGCCATGGCCGCTGAGCCTGTGTGTCCGGAGCCTGTGCTCCACAACCGGAGAGGCCACAGCAGGGAGAGGCCCGCGTACCGCAGAAAAAAAAAAAAAAAACCCTCCGTATCTCTACCCCCTTCAGTAGCTGCCTTCACCTGAATGCTAATGATCATACTTCTAATTGATTTACGCTGGCTCTCCCCGGCGTGTTTGCCTTGCGTGGGGTGTTTGACATTTCACAGCCTCACCTCTCCAGCGTGGGATCGAGGCTTAGCAAACGTGCTTCCGGAACAGACACTAAGCGTTATTTAGAGTTTGATCTTTAGCTGACACAGCGGGCTCACACAGCATCCTTAATTGATGGAGTAAAAATCGAATCCGGAAGAGTGCATGCCCCAGGAGACTCCTAAAACAGATCGCCAATGGGATGCGGGCCAGTCAATGGATCAATCGGTAGTACCGAGCATGCTTCCGCCCCCTCTGCCTCCCTGACATCAGTTCAGCCCTGAATCCCATGCTGTGAAGACCTCAGACGAGGACCAGCTGTCCAAAGAGGTGAGGCTCTCCCAGGTGCTGTGAGAGGCGCCCACTTTCAGCGGTAAACCATCCAGGATGTTAAGCCAGTTTGGAATGCAGGGAGGCAGCGAATGAGAATCTGGGTAGCCCCGTGAGCAGAGACCCCTGGAGGGATGGAGGCTTTGCGGAGTCAGAGAGTGTGGGCCGGGGGCGATGCGGTGTATGGTAGTGACAGGCTGGGGACCTGGCTCTGCCGCTCTCCACCGTGTGGGACCACTCGGAAGCCTCCCATCTTCTTCCCCACATAAGGGAGCTTCTTTGGAATTGTCGGCAAGGCGGACACGCAAGAGTTCGGGGGCAGAATAAGTAACCGTTAGAAATAGAGATGTGGGGTCATGTCAAGACCAAATGTAACTACTCCCCGGGGCTGTTAGTATCTAGAGGCCCAGCCCAGCGGGGTGCAGCTAGCACCTCAGTTTTGTGAGCCAGTAAGCCAGTAATTTCAGCAATCACCTGAGAGCTGATCCCACCCATCAGCCCACCAGGCGGGTCCAGGGTACCTGGCTCCCCATAAACAAAATTCTATCACTTATTACACAGACCCTCCTGGGCCTCAACAGGTTGCTCTGGCAGGAATTCCAAGGCCAAGAAATGGCACACAGAACTTTCTCCTTATTAGGCAAGAAAATACCCAGAAGCGTTCATCTACACAGAACGATTCCGTACGTGTTCACCACAGTGTCAAAATAGCTCTCAACTATTCTCGGCTTCCCTTGTGCCCCCAGCTGCTTAAGGGATGCTCTTTTCAAGTGCGTGCCTTTGGAGCCCAGGAGGACCCCCGCCGCTAGGGTCTTGGCATGCAGAGTTAGTACAGATCAAAGGTACGAAACACTGATGAAGGATCGGGGCTAGAAATCTGGCCTTGGGAAATGTGGCTCTTTTCCCCCCACGTTTTCGGTTTGAGGTATATTTACGTTCAGTAAAATGCTTCCATCTTAAGTTTACAGCGTTGTAAACTCTACCACGTGTACACCCATGCGGCCAGCATCCTGACCAAGACATAAGGCATTTCCTTCAACCAGAAAGTCCTGCTCTCTCCTTCCAGGTGACTACCCCACACCCCTCAACCTTGGCGACCCAAAGGCACCCAATGTTCTGACTGCTGGTACCACAGACTAATTCCGCCTGTTCTTGAACTTCGTATAATTGGGCTGATACAGACATACGCAGTCACATCTGGCCTCTTTCACTCAGCATAATGCTTTTGAGAATCGGCTATGGTGTTGTCTACGTTGGCAATCTGTTATTTTTATTCTTGTATGAATATATTTCATTGTGTGGATATACCTCAATCTGTTTACTGTTATCTACTATTGAGAGATAGTTGGGTTGTTTCCAATTTGGGGGCTGTCATCCATAAAGCTGCTTTAAACACTCTTGTATGTGTATGGCCCCGGGCGTCCCCGGGAGTCCCGACCAGCAGGACAAATCCTTGTGAGTCTGAGGAGGAACCTGTGGGGGTTGAAAAAAGGGGGAAGGGCAGGAGACGCGAAAGAATGGAGGCAAGACAGAATCCTGATCAAGCCTCAAACTTTTATTGCTGCGGTAGCTGTATTTATACACTGCAGAGAAAGGGGGGCGGGATTCAGAATGAGGGAAGTACTTGGCTAATCATCATTGGTGCTGCGTGCGCGGGCTTTCATTTTAGGCGCGAACTTCTATCTCATAAATCAGGAAGAGAAGCAGGGTGTCGGCCATCTTCTAATGGCGAAAACTTCTTGGCTCCCAACACTTGTACATGTGCTTTCATTCCTTTTGGGTCAATTCCTAGGAGTGGAATTGCTGTGTCATGCGATACCTCCTTGTTAAACTCTATCAGGAACTTTCCAAAAGTCCCATAGTAGTCGTGCCTTTCCCACCACCATCGGTGGTTTCTGAGAATTCCTGTTGCTCTATATCCTTGCCTCAGTTTTGATGGGCTTTTAAATGTTTGTTGTTCTCACGCACGTGGACTGGTATCTCGTTGAGCTTTAATTTGCAGAGAAAAAAGGTGAGTTTGTAATTAGGCTTGGTTGCTTCCACCTGGGGTACTCCCTGGGAAAAGTTAAAAAAAAATTGGGGCTTCCCTGGTGGCGCAGTGGTTGAGGGTCCGCCTGCCGATGTAGGGGACACGGGTTTGTGCCCCGGTCCGGGAAGATCCCACGTGCCGCGGAGCGGCTGGGCCCGTGAGCCATGGCCGCTGAGCCTGCGCGTCCGGAGCCTGTGCTCCGCCACGGGAGAGGCCACAACAGTGAGAGGCCCGCGTACCGCAAAAAAAAAAAAAAAAATTGATGGTGTCTCTGAGTTGGAATGACTGGAGAGTTGTGAGCATGATTTTCTCAGTAAACACAGGAGAAGTCCCTCTAGGACGGGAAGGGCCCTCAGGTGGCAGAGAGGAGTGGCACGGCCAGATGCCACCTGGAGCAACCCCCCCGGGGGCAGGCATTCTTCCAAAGCCCTCAGATTCAGGATTGCGCGGAGGATGAGGACCTGTGGGGACAGGTCCTCTGTACCTGAACGGCACTTCCTGCTCTTCAGTGGCCTGTGTGTCAGGTGGCCCTGCCCACAGGGTCCAGGGCCAGATCCCCAGCCCAGCTCCTGAGGATCTGGAGGCTGGAGTCATCACTCGTGTACTCACTGGGTGGACATATTAACGGAAACAGGCTGCCATGGACCACGACGGTGGCCCTTGGCCCTGAAGGATGCCGCAGGTGCCGGGAAAGGTTACCGTGATTGATGCCGGTCCAGTAGCATCGATTCGCCCCCCCCACAAATGCCAGCTCCATCCTGACAGCCCCAGCCAACCTGGGGCCTGTGCAAACCCTGAGGCACAGGGAAAGGTCAGTCTGCTGGTCTCGCCTTGCTCAGGGCAGCCCCTTGGCACGGCTGCGGAGCTCGGCAAACCGGACTTGCACAAAGGACATGTGACACTGTATCCATACAGTTAAAAATGATGGTGATGTTGAGGAGGGTGGTGATGATGACAGCCTCTTCTGGATTGCTTGCTACAGTGCTCAACTCACTCCCTGTTAATTTTCACAACCACTAGGCGGGAAGATCCGTGTCCTGGGAGGGAGAGCTGAGCTATGGTTGAGGAACTTACCCGACAGCCCAGGAGGTTTAGGATTTGAACCTTGCAGAGCCTTTCCCATCCTGCCTTGCAGGGAAGCAGCGGGTCCCAGCTTTGCCCAAGCCCCACGTGCTTGTGCTTGCAGGGGTCAGAGAAACACAGCGTTTTAATTAAGCATCGCTGGGGGTGGAACGGGTGAGGGAGGGGGTATGTTCTCACTGGATAGGCCAGGAAGGCCACCGGGACGGGGAGGGAGTCAGCCCTGAAGGCGGGTTGGAGTTGCGTAGGGAAGGGGAGAGGTGTCTGGGGTGTGAGCACGAGCACGTGGGGAGATCTAGAGGTAGAACAGGGTGCGTGTGTCTGACGGGGCTGCAGGCTGTAACGCTGGGGAAGTGAGCTGGGGGAGAGCGTGACATCAGGGGAGTCTGGCCTGGCTAGGAGGTGCTGAGTGCTAGGCACAGGGGCCTGGACCACAGTGGACCGGCAGGGGGAGCGCTCTTAGAGGTTCTGGAGCACAAACCCGCAGAATGGTTTAAGGAGAAAAGGAAGACATTTCTCATGTGCTGTCATCATTAGTTCCTTCAGCAGATGTTGGGTGAGCTCTAGCGGGCACAGGACTCTGGGGATACCGTCATGATGGGCAACCCCGGTTCCCTGGCCTCCTGGAGCTCATGTTCTGGGGGGTGTAGGTGATGCATCATTACACAGATGAGACGGAGAAGACGGTGGGGCGAGGCTGCTTGGCGGCTGTGGTCGAGGGAGACGCGTTTGAGAAAATGGCATTTGAGCTGGGACGGGGCTGTTGAGGAAGAGCCAGGCTCAAGAAAAGCTGAGAGAAGGTGCCCCTGGCCAGGGGACAGCAAAGGCCATGGCCCCGCAGTGGGAAGAGCGCCAGCTCGCTGGGAGGTCTGGAACACGCCCCTTGTCCCCCTTCATGTGACAACACTCAGTGCAGAAGAGAAAGTCCCCTCGTGTGGGTTCCAAGGGGCATCTGGCAAAGCCACCACCTCCCAGTAAGACACGAGCCACACCCCCATCTTGGTGGCCTTAGGGGCCAGGATCCTCCCCATTCTACAGATGAGGAAACCAAGTCCTAGACACCAGGAAGTATAGCGGTGCAGCTGGCCATTCAGCCGGGTCTGTCTGGCTCTAAAGGCCATGATCAACTTTGCTCTGTGACGTAACATCAGTTCGCGCATAAACATGCTAGGTGAGAGATGCTCGCACCTGAAAAACTCCAAAGGAGAACAGAAAGTGCGAAGGAAGATCAGTCTCCATCCCCTCCCGCTTCCCCTCCCCGCTCTCCAGTCCCCCCTCCTCGAAGCAGCCACAGATAACAATTTCTTGGACATCCTTCTGTGCGTATTCCATGCATATTTCTGCATCATGACCTTCTTTTTACTTTTTACGCAAACAGCTGCAGCTAACGTGTGCTTTTCTGTGCCTCGCTTTTCTCAGTTAACAGGCTATTTGGGGGACAGTTCTGCGTCAGTACAGATGGACTTGACTCATTCTTGGGGTGGCTTATACAGTGGTGTGGATGAGCCGTAGTTTACAGAGCCATCCTGTGCGCCCGTGTGTGTGTGTGTGCGTAGAGCCGTGCAGCATCGCGGTACATCATCGCGGTACATCATCGCGGTACATCATCGCGGTACATCATCGCGGTACATCTGTAGTTTCCGGCGTGCGAGAATGTCTTTCGGGCAAATTCCTAGAAGGGAGCTGCTGAGTCAAAGGGTGTGTCCATCTTTCATCTGAATGGTTATTGCCAACGGTTGTGTTCAAGGGTGTCAGGTGTGCCCAGGCCAAGGAACTGCGGATGTTGCCAAATTTTGTGATTTCGCCGATCTGATGGATGCCACATTGGCCTTGTTCTTGTTATGAGTGGGGCGGGGCAGTTTTTCACGTACTTTCAAAGCCAACGGCAGTTTCCTTCCCTGTGGCTTCTCTGTTCAGGACTTTCAGGGCACACCCTTGGCATTATCCTACCCTGCCCGTCAGACCCCTTGCATGGGACGATGAGGGGTGGTCTTGGGTCAGGGGCGGGCGAGGGGTGCCTGGGTCTTGGACTCTAGGACGAACACTGCATCCAGTTCTCCGTGTGGTCTTGCAAAATATGTGTGCCCACCTACGAATGCGGTTTCCTCCAGGAAGAAGGGTTTGGATCAGATAATCCTCAAAAGTCTATGAATCTCTGGTTATTGCACAGATGGCTGTGGCTGGTAGTTTGCTATCTACTCAGAAGGAAATGGATCTGAGCCTCAGGAGAAAGAATTTAATTTAGATACTGGGGAAAACTTCCTGATGCTGCAGGATATTAAACTCTGCAATGAATGATGATGGTCTGGGGCAGAATATCTCTGTAATACCGAGAACTTCAGAAACAAGATGACTCATTTGGCCTCGTGGGAGAAGTTTCGCTCGGCCTCGGAGATGGCCGTTTGGGGCAGCACGAGGGTCATTTCAGGTCTCAGCGTGTGGTGCGTTTCACGTTTTCAGAGCCAGGTGCCACGCCGATCAGCAACGTTCAGCCAATTACCTGTTTTTCCCTGGAGTTTGTACATCACCCGATTTCATGACTTAGCTTGTTACACGTTAGAAGCAGACACACTCTTAGGCTCACGTAATCAATTCCTAAAATTAGCATTATTGAAAAAATGAGCTGCGAGGGAAGCTGCTGATGTTAATCGATAGTTCAAGTGAGCATGGGGAAAGAATGCCCGAACTCAGCAAAACCACCTAGAAGTTTGGCAACATCACCCCTGGCCTGGCGTTTTTGGGGGGAGAGGGGGTGGGGCACAGTGTTCCGGATAAGTGAGCTTTTGGTTAAGGGGAGGCCGAAATCATTCCGAGCACCCAAACTCCTTCCTTGTCTACTCCTTTTTTTTTTTTTTTAATAAATTTATTTATTTATCTTTGCCTGCGTTGGGTCTTCGTTGCTGCGCGCGGGCTTTCTCTAGTTGCGTTGAGCCGGGGCTACTCTTCCTTGCGGTGTGCGGGCTTCTCATTGCGGTGGCTTCTCCTGTTGCGGAGCACGGGATCTAGGCACGTGGGCTTCAGTTGTTGTGGTGCACAGCCTCAGTAGTTGTGGCTTGTGGGCTCTAGAGCACAGGCTCAGTAGTTGTGGCGCACGGGCTTAGTTGCTCCGCGGCATGTGGGATCTTCCTGGACCAGGGCTCGAACCCGTGTCCCCTGCACTGGCAGGTGGATTCTTAATCACTGCACCACCAGGGAAGTCCCCCTTCTGTCTACTCCTAATGGATGTCATTACCCATCCTTTGCATGGGCTCCTGCCTTAGTTAACAGAACATACTCAGCATCATTTAATCTCTTCTTAATGACTCAGGGTCCTGTTTGTTTATAACATCCATTACTAATGCCAACAGCTGACCTCACATTCTGCAGAAATCTAAAATATTAGTATTTTTACAAGCCTCTTGGGGGCTTGAATTGTCTACTGTGACCTCCTTCTCATGGGAGCACCTTTCAGTATCCCCAAGAGGAGCCTACACAGCCTCCACCAGGGGCCCCCAGTGTCTGGGAAACTCGCGCGAGTCCTCCCTTCTCCTTCCTTTTTTCCCCTAATATTTACCAAATGGCTCCCTCCCCCCAGGCACTGTTCTTTGACCTCAGGAATCAGTGGCAAAGAAGGCAGATAGGGTCCCTACCCTCAGGGAGCTTGACATCTATTGCGGCGACAGATATTAAACAGGTTCCAGCACAGCTCAACATACAAGGACAGATTGTCACAAGTGCCACTACGGAAACGCACAGGCCCAGGGTGGAGGCAACCAGCCAACGGGGATGCAGGAACCAGGGGACCGACAGCAAGGTGGGTAGTCAGGAGGATGGGGGAGATGTTCTGATGGAGGGATCAGAGAGTTCCAGAGAAGACCTTTCCCAGGCCACAGGAGGCAGTTCCATTCATTAAGCACCTACTGTGTGCCAGCGCTCGGCCAAGGATTTCACATGCATCACCAACTCGGGTTAGGTCCACACACCGCTGTGAGAGATTTCTGATGGAACGCCCGTGGAGACCTTTCGTCTTCATTACTCTGGGTTTATTGATCTTAGCAGCTATTAGAAAATGTTTCTGGGTCCTCCTGTCTGGGGTTTCATGGAGAGCATTGCTTAGGAGTAGGTTAAGTTTTTTTTTTTTTTTTAATATTTATTTATTTGGTTGCATGGGGTCCTCGTTGCAGCAGGCGGGCTCCTTAATTGCGGCTCTCAGTCTCCTTAGTTGCAGCACGTGGGCTCCTTAGTTGTGGCATGGGAACTCTTAGCTGAGGCACGCATGTGGGATCTAGTTCCCTGACCAGGGATCGAACCTGGGCCCCATGCTCTGGGAGCACGGAGTCTTGTCCACTGTGCCACCAGGGAAGTCCCAGGAGTAGGTTAAGTTTTAAAACGTCAGTTCATCTACAGTTGATTTAAAGAAAAAATCCTATACATGGTAGTGTGGGTGGGCTGAGGCAAGGGCTAAGGCCACAGAGGCAAGTGCATCTCAGCAGGGGCAGAGTACATGGCTGCTAAGAGGCTGTAGCTTTCTGGCTGATTCAGAGCCGGAGCTGGGGGTCCCTGTGTCCCTGAGTCCCTCAGTCCCTGGGCTTTCTTCCTTCTCAGGGTGTTGGCACCAGTGCTCAGTTGAGACATGGCCAGCCCCTTCTCTGTGCCTCGGCCCCTCCGGCCCTCTGTCACCCCTCTCCGCTCCCTGGGCACTCCAACCGTGGCCGAGACAAGGGACCCCATGGGGACACGCCCAGGAAGCACGAATGGCAGCAGGCAGGTGGGACACGGTAGGGAGCCCGAGCTCTGGGGTCAGGCCTGGGCTGAGATCTCAGACTCGCTCCCCCCTAACCAAGGGGTCTCTGGCCAGGCCTGCCCCAGTCCTGAGCTCCAGGCTTGAGCTCTGTGAGACGGGAGGTCACATCTGCCCCGCCTGCTCCCTGGCAGCTTCGGGGTCACTCTGCGACCTGAGCACCCGTATGTCCACCTGGTCAGGGAGTACCCTTTCCTCACCAATCACAGTCAGCCCCTCCTGGCCTGCGGGCCCCTCTCTTACTTGGCCGAGGACCTGGAAACTGGACATGGCTGGGTTTCTAGCCGGTCTTTTGGTTTTGGCCTGGGTCCATTGCTAGAAAGACATTCCTGGGACAGGCGAAGGGCCTCTGAGGAAGGGCTCACAACAGGGTGACAACCTGGGCACAGAGCCGTGAGTGGGATGGACATCCAAGAACAAGGATGCCAGACACTCAGGGCACACGCTCCCCCTGCCAACCTCTGCTCCCTGGTACCCGCTCTGTCCTCTGTACGGCAGGTCAGAGGGACGCTCGGTGGACCAGGGTCATCGCCGCCTCGTCTCTGCTCCACCCTAAGTCCTGTCAGCTCAGGATGCCACCCTTTCTGGGAAGACAGCCAGCTAATAGCCGAGTTCAATAAAGAGGCGATTATCCAGCTGAGTGATAGAACCACTTTTCACAGCAGGCCCCCGCGAGCCCGCGATCACAGCATTGGGCTTGTACCTTTCCATGGTACATAATTTGTTCTTGCAAGAAAAAAAAAAAATGTATATATATATATAAATAAAGGGTGGTTAAAATGTAGCTTAAGCAGAGGTCTGGGATGGTGGCAAAGCACAGACACTCAATTTCCTGCACCTTTGCTTTGGCTTTGAAATCTGGGGCTACATTCTTGGTCCGCGTGGGCAAGAAACAGACTGTTCTGGGAAACCACGCTCTCTGTGACTTATTGGGAACCAAATTAATTGCTAAATGTTCTATCGAGTGACTGGCCTTCAGCGCTGAAGTCCCGAGCACAGGGTGGTCAGGGCTCTGACGGTCCTTTCCGGAGGCAGAGTCCACACTCCGGGGACTGACCAGTAGGCCAGGAGCCCAGGCTGCAGAAGGCAGTGGTTTCTGGAGGGAGCAGGGGGTCTGGGCTGGCCTTGCTGCTTTCCTCATCTCCCTGCTCTGGGGTCCCTCGGGTCGGCTGTGCTGGGTGTCCGTCTGCACATCCACTGTCCGTCTGCCCTCCGGGCGGAGCTTGGCTTGAGACTGAGGCGGGTTTGAGAATCTGACCCGACCACTGCAGGGGTCTGTCCAGCCTCTTGTGCCCCCGACGTGTGCGGACAGACCGAGAGGTGCATGTGGGTCCTCTGAGGCTGGAGGGGGGGGCGCCGTCTGAATGCCGGATCTTGTCTCCAATGTGAAGACCACAACGGTCATCCTTGTGTCCCTGCTCAGCCCACCCTCGAGGCCACACACACTCCATCCAGTGTCCAGGCCTCTTCCTCGGGCTGCTCCCACCGTTTAGGATGTCACTTCATCCTAAATGCACAGGACCCAGCTCCAGGCCCGCCTCCTCCAGGGGAGGCTGTGAGGGGGGAGGAGGGGAGGAGGGGGGAGGGGGGAGGAGGGGGAGGGGCGGGAGGGTGACATCCCGGCTCCTTAGGCATCCTCCGTCCATGGGCCACGGGGACTAAGAGCTGCGAGGGGGGGAGTGTCCTCAGTGCCCAGAAGAAGGGCTTTGCCCCCTTGATCTGTGTGAGCAACGTGTTGCTGATGCGGCAGGAGGACCTGGTCGAGCGTGAGCACGCCGCACGCTCTGCTCCACTGAACGTCTCAAATACCAGCTCAGGCCCGGTGCCGCTTCGCACACCGAGAAGCTGGGCAGCTTCCCTGCCAGGTGCCCGAGGCGGGCAGGGCTGCACCCTCCAGCGTTGCTCCAGCCCTGCCGCAACGGAACGTGTAGCTGGCGTGGGCAGCAGCAAACACACAGTTCACACCTGCTCTGCTCTCTCCGGTGTCCCTGGGCGATCCCGAACACCTGAGCCTCTGTTTCCCCAACTGGAGATGGAGGAGGGGCTCCTCCTTGGGCCACAGGGAGGAGTCTGGCAAGGTCGTCTCAGGCGGCCAGGCTCGCTGCCCTGAAGGCCGCCTGCCTGGAGCTCCTGGGCTCTGTGTGTCTGTGGCTCTGGGCTGTTCTGGAACCAAGGGCTGCCTCCCTCTCTGGAAGGGCCTGTGTTGACACAGGAAGGAGGGCCAGGGGCCAGTTCCCAGGGCAGCTACAGACAAAACCCAAAGAGATGGGCAGTTTTTCCTCCAAGGCCAGCAGTCATTGCCCTTCCCGTGTGACCGGCGCTGACCTCACCTGCCCAGCGCCTGGCTGTGCGGTTCCGCTCTTGTTTCAGCCACCCTGTGTCCCTTCTTCCTGAACCCCACCAGCAGACCCACCCTTACCTTTGGGCACGTGTGGCAGCTACTTTAAAAATCTCGCCCTGTTCGCCCATCCTTTAGCTTCACATGCTTGTCCCAGACCTTGAACTGTTTTCCAAGCCACATAGACCTGAGACTCGGGAGGAAGGCAGGTGGCCCAGGTCCTGCATTTGAGGACACGCTCGCCGCGCCGACCTCACCAGGTGCAAAGGGCACCACTTTCATAAACCCGCCCCCTTTGACTCCCACTGACGTCACTTTCCGATATTAGTTTCTAAATCAGTTCACCTTAAAAAAAAATGTAATAGATTTCTTTACAAAGGGTTGAAAGTGGAAAATCGTTCTTCCTTGCCGTAATAAATAGATGGGAACCATGACAAGAAAGGCAACGGAAATGAAACATTATGAGATCTGCCAGGAGACCTTGCCCAAAGATTCTGAGCCGGAGCCCTGCTTTGTTTGACAGGGAAGTTCTTTGAGGGTTTGGGGGCGGCAGATACGTTAGATTGAGATTCTTCTTGATGTAATGAGAAAATGTCAAAGACTTGGACGGGAAATAAAATTTTCCTTACGCAATCTGGCCTTGCGACACCACACTTCATCAAACGCGGACCGAGGGCAGCCCTTCAAACCCCAGAGGGGGACACTGAGGCATCACGTGGAGAGAACAGAGACCCCAGGTCAGAGGGGGAGTTCACGGCCTCGGTAGATCAGGCATCAGAGAAGGAGCCCATCCTCCGCTCCACGCTGGCCGCGGGCGCCCCCCTGGTCTCTTCCTTTGCCTACGTTGACTCTCTCCACGTGGCTTTCAAAGAAACTGACAGGAATCCTGGCCCCAGACTGAGGTAGGTGGAAAAAGCACATGCAAATTCCACCAATTCCTCCTGGAAAACCAAAGGGGATGTTTAAACTGCAGCTGAATCGGGAGATGGAGGGCGTGGCTGCCAGCAGGGATGTAAGTTTCCTTCCTCCTGATCAAACACCTCCCGGGGCTTCTTGGCTGCGTGGACAGTTTTCTTTTTTCTCTCTCTCCTGACTGTCTTCACATTTGGTGAGTGTTTGAGTGCCAGCGTGGGAGGGGAAGACAGAGCACCACCTGGCTGTCCGTCACCGCAGAGGGGCTAGCAAAGAAGCTGCTGGATCAGGAGTCCATGACTCACCCCTCGCCCGGCCCCCCACCCCCACCCCGGACACTGCGGGGAAGGTCCTGCGTGACTTTGTGCTTCTTCAAGGAGAGCTTAGCATCTTGGGACGCGGCGAGGGACACACCCCAGGGAAGTGCTGAATCTCCAGGCAAGAGTTCCCTGTATTGGCACAAGAGGGGCCAAAAACAAGGGCAGGTGAACCCAGCTGGTGCAGATGAGGGGGAAGGAAGTTTCCTTCTTTCCTCAGGAAGAAATACATCCGTCTCCCTCCTGTCTCTCCAGGAATGCTTCTCAGTTTTCCCCCAGCCCCTCGGTTGCCTTAATGGGTCTTGGCTGTGGGGATGGGAAGGTGAGGAGGGAGAGGTTAGTAGGAAAAGATGAATTGCCCCGAAGTTATTAATGCCATGGAAGTTAGGTCATAGGACTCCCCTCTTTTTCTTTCTCTTGCGGGAGACTCGGAGGTGGAAAGATACAGCGAATCCTTTAAGAACTTCATCAAAGGGAGTGGGGAACATGAAGAAACCAGTCCTCAGCTGAAATATTACACAAAGAACAAATTCAGCTGGGCGTACCGTCTTGGTGGTCACAGGAAGACCGTGGGTTACCCAGAAAGGACATCGGCCAGCGTCGAGAAGAGTGACTGTTTTTCTCCCCTGGGGACATTGCGCGAGGCCGGGGGAGATCCGTCGCCCGGGTTTGGTGAAGTGGGTCAAAAGCAGGGGCGCTGCCAGGATCGTTACTTCTGGAATGTGATTGGCAGGATGAAAGCGACCTCAGCAAGGAGGGAAGTAAATTACACTTGGTTCCAGGATTTCTGGAGAGCTGCTGTCCCACAAACACAAGGCAGACGCAGGGGAAGGCCACCTCCACGGTGGGCATCGTCGCCAGGGGCTGCACAGGGCCACCAGGAGCCTACAGCCTTTGCCCAGGTACCCAGCTCTTGCTGGCCCAGAGCAGGCGCCCAACCCTACAGAACCAGCTGCGGGATGGGAACGTCAAAGCCTGCCTCCCTGGGGTGTGGTTGTGCCTTTAGGACTGACTCAAAGATGTCGGGAGCAGCGGGGGCACCCGAGGCCTTTCCAGGTTCATCGCTGGACAGTCCACTCCCAGCCCAGCCCCGGTCTGCATCCTGCATAACACCCAGGAGCCCTTTAAAGATGAAGGTTGGCCCTGTTGCTCCTTTGCTGGAAGTCTCTCGGTTGGTGGCTCATGGGCTCCTCCGAGGTATGAAGTCCAGTCTGCTGAATGAGATGTAAGCCCAGTACCGGACCCTTATCCCAGAAGTCAGGGTGGCAGCGTCTCCCGCAAGACAGGTGGATTCGTTTCCCGGGGTTGTGTTAACAAACGAGCACAAACTGGATGGATTGAAAGAACAGATATTTATTCGCTCCTGGCTCTGGACACATCAGTAGGGCCGTGCTCCCTCTGGAAGCTGTTGGGGAGCTTCCTTCCTCGCCCCTCCCAGCTCCCAGGGGCCCCAGCTGCTGCTCCGCTCCAAGCGTCGCCCCGATCTCTTCTTCCACCTTCATGTGACTTTCTACTCTCCTGTGTGTGTCAAATCTCCCTCTGCCTCCCTCCTTTTTTTTTTACATCCTTATTGGAGTATAATTGCTTTACAATGTTGTGTTAGTTTCTGCTGTACAACAAAGTGAATCAGCTGTACGTATACATATGTCCCCATAGCCCCTCCCTCTTGCATCTCCCTCCCTCCCACCCTCCCTATCCCACCCTTCTAGGTGGTCACAAAGCCCCGAGCTGATCTCCCTGTGCTATGCGGCTGCTTCCCACTAGCGATCGATTTTACGTTTGGTAGTGTATATGTCCATGCTACGCTTGTCATTGTGTTTAGTGTCCACAAGGCTGATCCAGGGTGATCTCATTTCAAGACACTTGGCTTTATCACACCTTCAAAGACCCTTTTCCCAAATAAGGTTACGTTCACAGATTCTGGGGTTTCAGATGTGGATGTATCCTTTGGGGACACCATTCAGCCCCCCCACAGAGGGCATAATGGTCTCTGGTTGTTTAAGGCTGGGACCACCCAGAAGCAGAGCTGGAGACAAGCAGCTGGATTGGGAGGCGACCCCAGGAGGCAACCCTAGGAGAGGAAGCCAGGCAGATGACAGAGGGGAGCAGAGCGTGAAGGTCATGGCCACGAGCAACCGAGGCTGTTTCTCGGGAGATGAGCCTCTGCTCGTGGTGTGGACCAGGCCCTCGGAGCTGTCGTCACAGAGGGAGAAGGAAACGGGGGATTTTATCCCCCACCTCCCACCATCTTTGGCTGAGAACTGCTCTGGGCGTGAGAGCTCCTTAGCACTTCCGGTCGGGAGAAAAGGTTCAGTGCTCACCGAAGGACACTTCTGGAATGCTCTGGAACGAGTGCTTGGGGGATACGGGCGGGCACAGCAGCATCTCCCCCACTGGTCTCCAGGGAAGTGGCATTGCCTGATCCTTGAGCTGAGTAGGGCAAGCCCGTCTCTGTTCCTCCCGGGGGGGAAGCACTGAGCTTCATTAATATTTGTTGACCGAGGGAATGAGTAGCCACCCATTTTCAGGAAACTTCCCTCAGTCACGTCAGCCAATTCTAATATCTCCTTTCTCTGGATCAGTTTATTATTATTGATAGTAACCTCTTGGGAGACACAACTTACCCAACATACAGATTTATCGAGGCTTAGCATTTGATTTTATTGGGCCTTGAATCGTCATCTCTTTTCTGTCCGTCTCCTGCTCCAAACTGACGCAAACACCGCAAACTGTGGGGCCACATGCCATCCCTCGTGGGATTGTCAGGTCGGGGCCAGGTTTAAAAGTTGCATTTTGCTTCCTTAGCCTTCTGTATTGTTAACTACCAAGATTTGAATCCCCCCATGAGCCTGGCACTGCTCTAATCGTTTTTATTAAGAGTCTTTCAGTCGCCCATGAAAAGAAAAATTCAAACCGGCTCAAGCCCAATCCAGATGTCATTGGCTGATGTATCTGAATGGGCCAAGGGTTATTCCAGCTTCAGGCATGGCTGGATCCTGCAGCGCCAGGGGGCATCACAGGACTCTGAGACCTCTCCTGGCTCTGCTTGTCCATGTGCTGGTGCCAAGACTCTGTTCCTGTGGCTCCTGGTGGGAAAGGACATTTTCCAGTCACTCCGGCAAAAATCTCAGAATTCGCTCTGATTGGACAATCCAGGTCACTATGGTTACAATGATGTTGGCTGATTTAGGGCTGAGTTGCATGACCCCTTTCCCAAAGATCTTCAGTAGTCAGCCCCACTCAAACCATGTGGACTGAGAAAAGGGAATGCATCCCTTCAGGAACCTCAGGATATAGTTACTAGAAGAAAGGGAGGAGACTCCCCTGGCGGTCCAGTGGTTAGGACTCCGAGCTTTCACTGCAGGGGGGTCAGGTTCGATCCCTGGTCAGGGAACTAAGATCCCACATGTCTCGGTGAGGCCAAAAATAAAAAGAAAAAAAATAAGAAAGGGAAACAGATGCTGAGTCATCTAAAGGAATATTTGTCCTCTGTGGTCCTTTTCATGCAAATCCTAACACCACCTTCAGGAGGAAGGTTCTATTATGACGCATTTTGCAGAGGAGGAAGTGAGGCATAGAGAGGTTTCTTGGATAAGTTGATAAATTGTAAGAAGACTCCAGCCCAGCTGCAAGGTTCCTTGTAATGACCCCCAAAATTGTCTGTGCTGTTGTTGGTTCTCTGATCTCCTCTGTTTGTGGCTCCCCGACACCAGCACAGAGCCAGGCACACAGGAGGCCTGAAAAGACTGCTCGGTTCTATCTATGAATATCTGTTTCTGGTGTTTGTGCGACTGTTTATGCTTCAGAATTTCCAAAGGCTACAGAATGTGCCCAATGGCAAAACACATCAATTTTTTTTTTTTTTTTTTTTCTGGTATGCGGGCCTCTCACTGCTGTGGCCTCTCCCGTTGTGGAGCACAGGCTCCGGACGCGCAGGCTCAGCGGCCATGGCTCACAGGCCCAGCCGCCCCGCGGCATGTGGGATCCTCCCGGACCGGGGCATGAACCCGCGTCCCCTGCATCGGCAGGCGGACTCTCAACCACTGTGCCACCAGGGAAGCCCAAAACACATCAATTTTTACTGCAAATTATTTTTTTTAATAAATGATGTATAAGTTCATACATCCTAATTAAGCAAAAATTATTTATTGCAGCAAATTACAATGAAGTCACGGAAATGACTGCAATTCTCAGTTCTTGACAAAGTCCATTAATGCTTCGCTGCCTTGCTGGGGCTCCTTGAACCCCTGCCAGCAGCCAGCTGTCCTGCCCCCCCACAGAGCTTACAAGGAACAGATTCAGAGAGTCTGTGGATCTGGGTCCCCTGGAGAACTAACTCCAGGCTGGAGGTTGCTCCAGACCCTCAGAGAGCTGACAGTCAGCATCTTCTGATTTGGTTATACCAGGGAGGGAATTATAAATCACTGGACCTCTCCATCCGGACACAGAGCTGGGAGAGGAATGACATGCCCCTCGCTTTTGGAGCACCCAAAAGTGACAGGTTCTTTTTGCCTCTAATCTCACTGCCCTTGCCTTATCCCATGACTTGCTGGGACCCACTTGAAATATCCCCGTTTCCTCCCATGCCAATATTTATTCATCCACCCATCCATCCATTCATCCATCCATCCATCCATCCATCCATCCATCCATCCATCATCCATCCATCCATCCATCCATCCATCCATTATCCATCCATCCATCCATCTATCCATCCACCCACCCAGTCCTCCATTCCCAACATCCCTCCCTCCATCCATCCATCCATCCATCATCCATCCATCCATCCATCCATCTATCCATCCACCCACCCAGTCCTCCATTCCCAACATCCCTCCCTCCCTCCCTCCATCCATCCATCCATCTATCCATCCACCCACCCAGTCCTCCATTCCCAACATCCCTCCCTCCCTCCATCCATCCACCCATCCACCAATCCTCCATCCCTCCATCCATCCATCCACCGACCCACTCCTCCATCCCTCCTTCCGTCCCTCCATCCAGCCATCCATCCATCCACCAATCCTCCATCCTCCATCCCTCCATCCATCCACCCATCCACCAATCCTCCATCCCTCCATCCATCCACCGACCCACTCCTCCATCCCTCCATCCCTCCTTCCATCCCTCCGTCCAGCCAACCATCCATCCATCCATCCATCCACCAATCCTCCATCCTCCATCCCTCCATCCATCCATCTCTTCATCCATCTATCCAGCCATCCAATCAATCATCCATCTATCCCCAAAATATTTACTGACAACAGAATACCAGTAATTATTTTCCTGGACATAGGTGCACATGGTCTTTTGGATCAAACCAACTCCTATTTATTGAGCACCTACTGTGTGCAAGGCAGGTCCTCCTTTTCCCCTAGACAAACCTGCCCATTTTTCTGGGTTTCCTCTTCTCTTCCACCTGGCTGCCTTTGCCCACTTCAGCATCTGTCAGTGTCTCACTCTTTCAAATCCTGAACTCCACCTGCTCCTAGAGGTGGGACCCCACCACATAGCGCCTGCTACTTCTCTCATTTTATAGATACTGGCCTTGCTTCCTCTTCTAGATGGTGCCTAGGGAAGGAATCTCTTGACACGTCTTCTCTTGTCCCGATGCTTAAAAAGCCTGGGAAGCAAGAAGCCTGTGTCATTCATTCATTCATTCATTCAAGTAGAAACACTCATAGGGCACCTTCCTAGTGCCAGGTACTCGGGGTTAAGAAAAACTAGGATGTGAGACTCACCTTTCTCATCTGTGAAACTGGAGATGCAACCAGGGACTTGGACTCTGTAGACGGCAGGGCATAGACTTCGGCGAGACGCCCTCAATATCCAGGTTAAAAAGTGCTCTGCAAGTCACAGAAAACACATCTGTGAGCCAAACGCAGCCCAAGGGCTGTCAGTTTGCAAACTCTCATCCTTGTAGGAGTGTTCAAAGGATCAACTGGAATAACATGATTAAAGGGGGATAGATGTGTCCAGAGGAACGGCGGCCGAGGTCGGAGCAGAGGAGTGGCCGTTAGGGCGACTCTCAGGGCAGAGGTCATTCCCCGTGCTCACTGGTCTGTCCTCCTGGTCCCCAAGCCCCCTCTTCTCAGTAGCTCTCTTTGTGACCTGCCCCCTCCCTACCTTGTCTATTGCAGAGATCTCTGCGTCTACACATGACCCCGACCACTCCTAAATTCCACCCTCATTGGCAGTGGAATAAAAAAACTGGTAGTTTTTTTTAAAGGGCAATTCGTAAGAGGCCATGTTGAGACTCGGGTTTGGGGATGAGACAGACTTGAACGTGAACTTGAGGATTAACTCTTCGAGTACTCTTAGCAGGGTGCCTGTGGGAGCCTTTGCGTCCATCCACCAAGAAATGGGTTTAGTGATTGGACCACAAAGAGCTGTAGAAAATGCTCCCCAAACGCCAGCTATTATTATAGAACCAGTAGCCACGAGCAAGGTTATTTATGCCACAAGAGGATCCATCCTAGGCCCTTCAAGCACCCTTGGAATTCCTCTAACATGGGGTTCATTTGAGGAAAGTTGGATTGGTTTGCGGCTTTTTTCTAGCCCTTATCTTCTGAGGAAAGAGAGGTCAGAACAAGGTTGCTTGCTCCCCTAAAAAGTGCATAAGAAATTTTACAAGGATGGGCTCTGCAATGCCAGCTTGTTATTTGTTTCAAACGATGCATGCATCTGCAATTTTTCAGAATGGCAACGTTAATCTACTATAAAAATGTATTGGTCAAAATTCTCATGGCTGCAGGTGATGAATTAACTAACTCCAAGTGACTCAAATAGCAGGGTTGACTAATCTTGTATAACTAGCAGCCTAGAGATGGACAGTAACTCAGCAATATCAGCTAAGACTCACTCCTCCCATCTTTCTGCTTTGCCATCTTCATGGTGACAGTATGGTTGCCATAGCTCCAAGCATCACATCCTTGTACAATGACATCCCAAACAAGAAAGAAGGGGATACAAGCCAAAGAACCTTCTCTTTAGGACTCTCTCTTTATTCTGGGGGGATAATCTCTTCCAGAGATTAGATTTTCTCTTGCATTTCATTGTCTAAGAGTAGGTTATATGCCCATCTCTATGTCAATCAAGACAAAAGAGAATAAGATTTCAGTGGCTTAGACAAATCAGCCGTCTTTCTGTGGAGTTGGGCATATTGTCGCACAAAATCAGGGTTCTATTCACAAAAACAAAGGGAAAATGACTGTTGGGTGGGTGGTCAGTATTTCTGCAACTCGTAATAGTAATGCAGGTGAAAAGAGCCTCTGTTTCTTGAGCCCAGTCACTGAGTTGAATCCTCCCAGCAGCCCCTCTCCAACCTCATCACAACCCGACAAGCCGCAGTGCTTGCCCCATCTTATGGGGGAAGCAGGAGAGCACTTGGGGCCACCCCAGAGGTTATCCCTGGGTTCGCAGACTGAGTTCCATCAGTCAGCAAGGCTGTAATGAAAACCACAGACCCTAGCAGCGGCCCCACCTCAAATTCCACGCATCCTGGCTCAGGTCTGGTCAAGGATAGACCCGCCCTCCCCTATTCCCCCAGAGCAGCTGGAGGAGGGATCGTGGGCAGGGCCTCTGCCCCCTCAGTTACATATTCCCCTGGGGGTAGCAACAAACTGGCACTTGGACCTGTTTCTGACCCATGAAAGGGAAGCTTGGGTGTCAGGAGGGGGACACGGCCTTGAGCTGCCCAGGTCTGGTCATCTGGTCCTGTCCCTCACCTGCCGGCAGCTCTCCTCTGGATCTGAAGTCTGTCTATTTCTCTGTCTCTGTCTCTCAGACACACATGAGCACACTCTGCATTTCTCAATTATATAGTAGAAAATTCTGTGTGGGTGTGTGCACGCACGCACATGTACACAAGTGTCTCTCTGGACAGCGAGGGTCTCTCCTTCCTCCCCTCTCTCTGGGTAGGACACACCAATTTTGTTATTGTTGTTATTGATTTGCATATGGACACATTTTTTGGTTTATTTTTGTTTTAATTTTTAAATTGAAGTATAGTTGATATATATTATCTAAGTTACAAGTGTACAATATAGTGATTCAGTTTTTAAAGGTTATACTCCATTTATAGTTATTATAAAATTTTGGCTATATTCCCCGTGTTGGACAATATATCCTTATCGCTTATTTTATATATAAACATGAGAAGACAGCAATTTTTAAGGCAGCATTTAAGGAAATGCCACATACCCTGATCCCGCCGGCCCCAGGGGGAGGGTGTGGGTGTACATGCGTGCTTGCATAGGTGAGGATCTCACACGTGGGTAGGAAGGACCCTCCCAGGACAGAATGGTCTCCATTTCTCTTGCTGAGTTATCTACCAGCTGAAATGCAAAATCAACGCCATCCGTTTTTCAGCACATAGGGAAGCGCGCAGGTCCCTGGTGAAATGCTCCCCGCCCCGCCCCCACAAAAGCCTCTCTCTGAAGCGCCTATCTCTAAGCAACAATCCACGAGCCCCCCACCAACTCCCCCATCCGAGGTTTCAGTTACCCACGGTCAACGCTGGCTAGAAAATATGAAATGGAAGATTCCAGAAATAATTCATAAGGTGTTCTTTTGTTTGTTTGGTTTTGGTTTGTTTTGGATTTAATTAACCTTTTTCTTGAAGTATAGTTGATTTACAATGTTGTGTTAGTTTCAGGTGTACAGCACAGTGATTCCGTTATGTGTCTATTCTTTGTCAGATTCTTTTCCCTTAGAGGTTATTATAAAATGTCGAGTATAGTTCCCTGTGCTATACAGTAGGTCCTTGTTGTTTATTTTATATATAGTAGTGTGTATGTGTTAATCCAAACTCCTTATTTATACCTCTCCCACCTTTTCCCCTTTGGTAACCGTAGGTTTGTTTTCTATGCCCATGAGTCTATTTCTGTTTTGTAAATAAGTTCACTGCATGCTGTTCTGAGGAGTGGGGTGAAATTTTGTGCCGTCCTGGAGCTGCCCCGTCCTGCTCCCCCAGGAATCGGCCCGCTGATGCTTGTGCTACCTACCCGCTGGTACAGGAAAAGCACGGAACACAGAGGGCTCGGTACTGTCCGTGCTTTCAGCATCCACTGGTTGGGGAGGGGGATTGGGACGTATCGTATCCCCTGCGAACATGGGGCAACCACTGTACATCCTTCTCCCTAAGAAAGTGCAACTGAGAGAGAAATACTCAGAGAAGTACTTCTGCCTGTGATCTGTTTTTCCATGGAAGCTGAAAAATATATCTGTGCTTTCTTTTCAGGAAGAAAAAAAAATCTGTCTCTCTCCCACTCAATGACTTTCTGTCTCCTTCTGTCTCTCTGTCTCTGTGTCTGTGTCTGTCTCTCTCAAACACACACACACAACACACTCACACACTCAGGCAGAAAGTTCTCTCTATTGGATTTAAAACTGGACAGAAATTACTCCCCTTATTTAGGGAAGAATCATTTGAGAAAAACACTCTCGTTCTCTGCATACAGAAAAGTGTGTGTGTGTATTAGGTAAAAATTATTCTCTCTCAGAGTCTCCTTCTGAAGCTCATTCTCCCTGGGCAGAGATGCTGGCTGCCTTGAGAAAACACGTACCAGAGAGAAAAACATACACATAAATTCTCTGTCCCCAAAGAAAACTCTGTGTGTGTGTGTGTGTGTGTGTGCGCACACGCATGTACATGTGTGTGTATCAGATACACGTCTTTCTGGGTTGATTTATCTCTCCGTGCAATGAGGGGGAAATATGCCCTTTTTTTTGAAGAAAAACGTACCCCTTCTGTCTCACACACACACAAGTGCCTTCCCTTCCCTCACTGAGTGTCTCTTATTGGCAAGACAGACTCTCTCCTCCCAGGATGTGGGGTAACATGTGTGTGTCTGAAGAGGGGGAGCTAGAAAGGACCCTCTCTCTCTCATTTTTTTAAATCATTTTTTCTTTCCTTTTTTTCTATTTTTTTCTTTTTTAAAATAATTGTCTTTCTCTGTTTCTCTCTCTGTCTGTTGGTCTCTTTCTGTTTCAGAAAAGTCTCTCTCTAAAGGTACACACGCACACACACACTGACACTAAGAAAGTGCACACGGAAGAGAAATGCTTAGTCTCACTCTGACAGCAGGAAGAAAAGTGCATGTGTGTGTGGGTGTGGGCGTGTGTGTGAACGTGTGTGCTGGCAACGAGCCTCTGTCCACGGACTGCTGGTCTCTCCCCACAGGCAGGAACATCTATGCATGTCTTCTCTCCAGGCAGAAAAATCTGGAACACACACACACACACACACACTCTCTCTCTCTCTCTCTCTCTCTCTCAGGCAAAAAATTCTCTCTATTCATTGTTAAAACTAGACAGAAATTGCTTGTCTTCTTAGGGATTCATCACCTGAGAACTAAACACTCTGTCTCCCAGCTTGTGGGAAAGTGCATACATGCGTGTGTGTGTGTGTGTGTTTTAGGCACAAATTATTCTCTCTGAGTCTCGTCCTGTAGCTGGTTCTCACTGAGCAGAGGTGTGGGCTCCCTTGAGAAAATATGTACCAGAGAGAAAAAACATGTAAATTCTCTGTCTGGGCAAGAAGAAAATTGTGTGTGTTCGTGTATGTGTGTGCGCACGCACACACGTGCCGTGCAGGAACAAACGGACAAAACAAAACGAATAGAAACTTCTTTCTGTCAGCCTGAGTCTCCCTACGGACTTGGGGATGGGGGCAGGGGAACGGACGTGCCATCCTCTGGGCAGAAAAAGCCGTCTCAGACACTCACACACGCACCAGACACACACTCACCCGTTTGGCAGCAAGGCCTCACTGTGTGCCCCCAGAAAAGCGAGCCCTTCCACACCAGAAAGGTCATGTGTGTGCTTGTACCACACACAGCACACGGCAGGTACTGGGCAGGCTCCCTGCAGGCTCGGAAAGACGTGTTTTTTTCCAGATATGAAAACAAAAGAAAACAGAAAAAAACAGCAATTGTCTTTGCAACACACACACACACACACACACACACACACAGAGCAAGAAGGGATGCATCTGCATGGGTGCTGGGGGCACAAGCAGAAAATGTCTTTCTGTTGTTTATCTAGTTCCCTTCCTGCAAGCAGACCTATCTCTCACACACACACCTCTCTCCTCTCACTAAGCATTCAGCCGCTGAACACTATTTTTTAGCTCATGGAAAATTTTGTGTGTCTGTTTACGAGCAGAAAACGATCTCTCGTGCTCAAAATGCATGTCCTGCAGCTGCCCTACTCTCGCACTGGAGAAAAGCTTACTCATTGTGTGATTGTGTGTGTGTGTGTGCCTACACACACACAATCCATCTCCCTCAAAACACACACACACACACACATATGTGTCCCTTCCTCTCCCTAAGTTTTCATCACCTGAAAAACCAACATCTTTCTCTGGAATTCTTAGTTCTCAAGAAATCATGAACACTCTTGTTCACTGAGAAGGGCTGAGAGCTCTCTGTCACCAGGCAGGACCCTCCTCCACACACACACACACACACACACAGTCAGGCACATGGAAACTCACAGCAGGAAGAACATGGTGTGTGTTTCCACACACCCCTGTTACCCTCTCTACACACCCATGTGCACACATACTCACACTCGAGCAGAAACATGCCCCTCCCACCAAGTGTGCACTGTGTGACAATCAAGGCTCCTCCCTTCTCAGGCTCAGCTCACAAAAACCTGTCTGCTGATGAAGAAGGCTTTCTTCCTCTGAGAAGCCTTTCTCCAAAGCATGTTATCACTGGAGACAAATGACCCCCCGTCAAAAGGAGGGCCCTTGACAGGAAACTCACGCCCACTCTCACCCCCTTTCCGTATCTGGAAATTGTGTGTGTACACGCGTGTGTGCAGAATCACTGCTTTGGGTCTGTCTTCTTGCGAGCCCCCAAGTACGTATCTTTTTCCAGACAGTAAAACTCTCTGTCTCTGTGTCTCTGTCTCTGTGTCTCTGGATCTGTGTCTGTTTCTCTCTCTCTCTCACACACACACAAACACAGCAAGAAGAGATCCGTGTGTGTCCATGAGTGTGGATATAAGCACAAAAAGTCTCTCTGGGGCTGAGCCAACTCCGTGAAAGCAGAAAAAAAAATGTTCTTTTTCCAGAAAGAAAAAATAATACTCCCAACACACACACACACACAGAGAAATGTGGCTCTCCGCTGTGTTTGTACTATCTGGAAAATGAACAGACAAACAAACATTCTGTTTCTCAGCTCATAGAAAATTATATCTGTGCTTGTCTCCAGGCAAAAAAAAAAAGTCTCTATTTTCACTTCGAAAGTCACTTTTTAAAAATCACTGGACAGAAATGCACCCTTCCCCATAAAGACCACCACAGATAAAAACACACGTGCTTAGACTCAGAAAACTCTGTGTGTGTGTGTGCCTGTGTGTATGTAGGGGGAAAAAACCTTTAATTTATTAGACTGTCTCTTCCTGTGGGCCAAGAAAACACACGTTTTTCCATGCAGCAAAACGTGGATGTCAGGCTCACGCGCGTGCACACACACACACACATTTGGGCAGAAGGTCTTCGCTTCCTCACTAAGTATGCATCACCTGAATTTCCAGCACTTTGTAATTCTCAGCTCACCGAAACGTGTGTCTCCGGGCAGAAAATGTTCTTTTTTCCCTCTCCCCTCTAAAGCTTTTCACCACCGGGCCCAAGTCACTCCCCTCTCCCCAAGAAGTCACAGATGAGCTAGGAAGAGTGCACACTGGGAAAGAAGAAAACTCTGTGTGTGTGCCTGTGTGTGTTCACATGTGTGTGGCCCCAGAGTGTCTCTCTGTGGATTTCCTGATTTTTGTTGATTCCCTGCAAGCAGAGAAATATATGTGCTGTTTTTCCAAACGTATATTAGAAGATCCTCTCTGTCTGTCTGTCTGTCTGTCTTTCTAACACACACACACACACACACACAGAAGCACAAAGATCCCTTTGCTGGCCCCGCTCCTGGGCACATCTGTCTCCCCCCCCATCACTCAGGCTTCCCCACCTGAGAAGCAAACACTACTTCGCAGCTTGCAGAAAATTCCGTGTGTGCGTGTGGGCAGCAGGCGCCCTCCTCTCCTTTGCCCTCCTCCCTTTCCCTCTCTCATCCCCTCTTGGAAACGTCTCCTCTGTGGCAGCCAAGAAACACAGGGCGCTAGGAAACACTCGTCCCCCTCCAGACGGGACCCTCCAGGGGCCCTGTCTGTCGCTCTGTCTCTCCTGCTCACGGAAACACGTGTGCGTGCGCGCGTGTTTTCTCTGGGAAGAAGAAAATCAATCTCCCTCCCTCCCTCCCTCCCTCCCTCCCTCCCTCTCTCTCTCTCTCTCTCTCTCTCTCTGCTGGAAAAATCATTGTTTGTTGCTCTGGACCACCCTGGAAATGTCTCCCTCCTTTAACCACCACGAGGGCTGCAAACCCCATCACCCCGTCCTCCCTGCGGCCGAGAGCCTGGCTCTACCTCAGCCTCCGTCAGAACCAAGGGCACCTATCCTCCTTATGGATGTAGAGTGTGACTGTGTCTCTCTCTACTTAGGCCCCGTCTTTCCTTCTGTCTGTCTGTCTCCCTCTCACTCACACACACACACACACACACACACACACACACACCCTTTCCCTAGGCTGAAAAGTGTGCTTGTGTCACTGTCCAGGCCCAAAGGCTCTGTGGTTCATCCAACACCCTGGACCACCAGACGGTGACCTCGGCCCTTTCGCCCAGCGCCCCCATCCCTCGCTCCCAAGGCCTCTCCTGGGGTCCCCTTCCCATCTGCAGCACCTGGGCCAGGCTGCGCCGTCCCCCTCCAGAGCAGGCAGGGTACTCGGTGTCCCAGCTGGGTACCTTCCTGCACACGCCCCCCGCCATGCCCACCTCCCCAGCACTTCACTGTACCAGCCCGTGCTGGGCGTCCCGAGGACACCGCCTTAATTAGGACGCCCCCAGGCCGGGAGGGCGGGCTCTTGGCCCCGAGCAAGCCGGTCCCGGCCCAGTCACCCCGAGGCGTCCCATCTCCAGCCCCTCTCTCCGGGGTCTGCCTCCCGGACCCCATCTCATCTGGGCTCCGTCAAGGGGAGGCCTGGCACTCGCGGGGGGCGATGCCACAACCAGGACCTCGCCCCGTGACTCGGGTGGGGGACGTGGGCCCGAGGAAAGGGAAGGGACTGCCTGTCTCCCCCCGCCCCCCCGCACCCAACCGCGCGGCTCCGCAAACCCGAGAAGTCCCCGCGCCGCCGCCACCCCCAACGCGCTGCGCTCACTCGCTACACAACAGCGTGCCCACGCGGCCGCAGGCGGAACTGCAGGCGGCCGCCGTGAGCCTCTCTGCGCAATGTTTTCTTAGAGGCTCATTTCCTTCTAGAAGCTTCCACCAGTCTTTCCCTGTCCTAGAGGCCCTGACTCGGGACCTAAGAAGAGGGGCTTATCTCCAATCTCCTCTCCTTGAATTTACGTATTTCAGGTGGTGCTCTCTACTCGTGATGTAATGCATTTGTGCCTGAAAAAACCCACACTCCCCCCCAAAATAAATAAATAAAAGATTCCAGGTGGCCGATCCATGCCGTTTCACTAGAGGGAACACAGACAGGATGAGATCATAGACAAGTTCAACTCTCTGCCCTTTCACTTGCTGACTAGGGGAACTTGGCAAGTCATACGGCCCTTCTGAGCCTGTTTCCCCATCTGGAAACACACAGCCCTGGTGGGGTTGCTGGCGGGACCACAGGGTGGGTGAAGCCTGGAGACCGTGGTGGGCAGCGGGTGGGCTCCCAGGACACGGTGGTTCCTCCCGTGGAGGTGCCCTTGTGATTATCCGCAAACACAGCTCCCAGACTGTGGGGGAACGTGGGGTCCCAGGGCCACCAGCCACCCCAATGGATGCCTCTGTGCTAGTCAAGTCGGGGTGTTCCTGGGGAGTCTGGGCTCCTGCGGCGGTGGGAACGTAAAGAGGTGTGCTCACGTGTCCCAGGGAAGAAGTTCTAGGCCAAGGGTAATCTCTCCTAATGATACCCTTGTCTCCTATCAACAAGGATTAGCTCAGCCCTGTAGACCGACTATAAAATATGTCACCCCAGTAAGCTCCTCATTGGGTCACTAATGGACCCACAGTGGGTTAGGTCCACCGGGGATTCTCAATCACGTTTGGGAGGTGAGGCAGAGCCGCCATCTTCCTCCCCCCCACCCCCCACCCCCCGGCTCCATCCGCACAGCTGGTTAGGCTCATAGTATCATCTTTATCTGCGCTCTGACCATGCGTGTTTGTGCAGCTCAATAGCCCTTCCCCATGTCTTATCCCATTTCTCCTCCAAAATCTGCCTGCTTTAGAAGATTAAAGAGAACGCCATTTCTTTGACAGTTGTTTATTGAGGTCCTGCTATCTTTCAGGAACTGTGCCAGCTACTGGGGATGTGGCATAAACAAGGCAAGTCCCCGTTTTCTCAAGGAGCTTACATTCTAGTGGGGGAGAAGACAACAAATGAGTAAATTAACAAGTAAACAAGATGATTGCAGATGATAATGCCTGCAAATGAAGCAAGATAGGATAGAGAGCAATGAGGAGAGGCTTCTTTAAACATGGGGGTCAGGGAAGGCTTCTCGGAATAATGAGAAGGTGCCAGCCATGTGCAGAATAGCAGTAACAGTGTTCTCAGTAGCGAGAATAGAACGTGCAAAGGCCCTGGGGTGAGGATGTGGAGGTGAGATCGGGGAAGCAGGCAGGACCCACCTGTGCTAGATGTGAAGACAAGGTGAGGGACTGGGATTTTAGTCTAAGTTTGGGAGAAGCCAGTAGATTTCAAGCAGGGAATGACAGAATCTGATTACTGGTCATAAGGTCCCTCTGGGACTGTGTGGAAGGGTGAGGGCTGGGGAGCAGTTGTGGACCCAGGACGTAAGTCGCATTTGCTGAGGTCCAGGTAGGAAACAATAGTTGGAGATGCTGGAGGTGGAGAAATGTGTTACAATTTGGGAGGTAAAGGCAATAGAATTTGTAATGCAGCAACATTATTCCATTTCTCAGATATTTAGGCTGAAGTACAAAGAAAGGCTGTGCAGTTGGGAAGGAATCCCACTTCCTACTGTAGGGAGGGTCCTTACCTCTTCAGTCCTAACTGTCTGCCATCTTATCTACCAACGCTTTGAAAAACATATATAGCTAATGCTGTTGACTTTCTCCCAGGCTTCTGTCTTGCTATCTACCTGATTAAGGAGCTTCCTTGAGGAAAGAGCTAGTAACTCACTTTTTCCTTCCTCCCATCCCTTGTAAGGTCTTACCCACAGCAACTTTCCTGAGTAGCTACTGAGATGTCTGCTCTGTTCACAGCTGTATCCCCACTGCCTAGGATAGCACGTGCCATGTAGTTGTCCATATATATTTGTTGAATAAATGAATGCATAATTTGATCTAGCTGTGGATGGTTGACCAGAGGGCCAACAGTTTTCCAAGTGAGTGTCCCCCTCCTATTGTCTTTCCCTTAGTGGCGTTGGCTCTCCAAGACCTCTTGCTTTGGGCTTTCCTTCAGAACCTCTCTTTCTGCTCCTCTGAGGGCTGGGTTGAACCCCGAGAAACCATTTCCTTGTGGGCATTGCTGTTGTTTTCTCAACATTCTTACATGTTGACCTCAAGTTCTTCAATTGCCTTACAATGCGTCTGAGGGAGAGGGGCTAGACCCACAGTATGGACTGCTGGCTCCAACTTTGAAATAAAATGTTTAAACAGCCCGGCTCATGATATTGAAAACAATAGTCTAAAATGTGTTCTGTAATAGTCATTGATACAAATATATCATTCCCCAATTACCGCGTTTCAGAGTTCACAAGAAAGAACGATGGTTATGGAGAAGCCGCCAACCCCAACATTTCCTGGATGGCCCAGAACAATCGTTTTCTCTCAATTTCACTTAGAATCTCTTTCAAGGAGGAGATTTTTCAATTTGCCATAAATCCTACAATGTTTATTTTTAGATGTTCCAGTTCCATAATAATTTGCAAAGGAGACATGCTTTGAACCCAGGTTAGACTTGGCTGAAACTCCCCAGAGGAGACTTGATAGCATTCAGTGAAAGGGAAACCAAAGTAGAATTTTGGAAAACACCCACCTCCTTGTTAAGAATCCTCCCACGGTGTACGTCCTCTCATTGTGGACCCTTATCTGCAACGTTCACCTACTGGAAATGAAATTATGTTAACCCTTCACACTTTAGTTAGAATAGGAGCACTGACTTCAGCTCTCCACCATGAATCCATGTGAACGCCCCCAACGTGAGATCCCTTTTTCATCCCAATGTCACTGTGACCAGTGAAGGAGAGGTGGGCTTGGGGTTACTAAGGCCTGAAGACGGCCTTGGAGGCAAGATGTGCTCTGGATCACGAGGGTCTTCCAGGGTTTCTGAGTGTCCTTGAGAAGTCCACACCTGGGGTTCTGGAAGGCCATCCAGTGCAGTGCAGGGGTCTGTCCCCACAAGCGAGACGCCCCCCCACAAAAGTAGGAAAAAAAAGAGCTGCTTAGGAAGCCAAGGCCTTAAATTGGAGTCTTCGCTCTTCCTTTCGCTGACCATGTGACCTCAACCAAGTTCTAGGCCCACAGAGTTATCTTGTCTGAGCCTCCACGTAAACCCAGAGGAACCTTCTTCCTTACAGTTGTGTGAGGAGAACAAGCCTTCTTTCTAGTCCAAAGCCATGTGTCCTCCGAGGGAGCTGGAGAAAGGGTTTCCTAGAGCAGTGGCAAACCTCCCCAGCTGATTTTTTCTGAAATGAGGAAATACAGTCGGGAACCTGCAACAAAACGCTCGTCTTGCATTGGCCCTTCAGAGCCTCGTACGTGGATGTAAGATTTCCCTGGAGGAATGGCTCCCCCTGGTCGCCACAATCCAAAAACAACTGAAAAAACTTTAGTATCTTCTCTCCATGATGAGAAATAAGGGTATAAGGAAAATAAAGAACTGAAAGAAAAAGAAAGGAAAGGAGAAGAGAACTGAGTTGACTTGAATCAAGTTGAGTTCAATCCATTTAAGCCACAAAATGAGGGAGGACTTTCCATGAAAGTCAGATTCTTTCGGCCTCTTGTCCAACGTTCAAGCAATTATTGAGCGCTTACTGTGTACTAGGTGCTGTGCTACATCCCAAGGTTACAAGGAGTAGCGACGACTGGCCTACGTTCTCAGGGAGGCCCTGGGTTCCCATGTGACAACCATACTCAGGTTATGGAAAGAATGGGAAACAAGTTCTCCTTTGCGCCCCTGTTTTTGCCTTTCCTTCTCTTTTCCTCTTTCTTCCCTTCTTTTACCTGGCTCTGTCTGTGCATCTCACTTTTTCCTTCCTGACTCTGCTCTCTCTGTCTCTCTTTGGCCCCAGTGGGCAAGTATGTTTTTATTCATGAAACGCGTTGTGTTGAGTTGATCTCAGACGTTCTTTAATTTAGAAGTGACTGATTCTGCAGTGCACTGAACCTCTCTCTCCATACACAACATTCATTTGCTTTCTGGCATATGGGAGTCTTGATGGAAAAAATTCTTGTCTTCGAATTTAGGCATGTGCCCATCGTGCCCCCCAGAATAAGACTGAAATTTCCATTGGCCACATTTATAATATTAAACATGGAGGCTCAGAAAACTACCTAGAAAATAGGTTTTTTTTTTCAGGAATCTTGGGTGAGAACACAATTTAGATTCAGGGACGTGACGGCACCCAGACCGTTCACTTCATGAATGAATGATATAGAGTGACAGGACCTGGCTAAAGCTTCTGTTGATTGCAAAAGGTCTGTTAGCTTTACCTTTCCCAAGTGGCATAAAATATTCTTGGCAAGTCTGATTTCCTGTTTACGCAGATCCATCTCTTTGCTGTCAATGAGAACACAGCCAAAAAGATCATGATTTTTCATTGTCAACAAGAAACAATGAGTGAATGTATTAGGGCTGCAGCTGGAAAAAGAGAAGCTAGAGCAGGACTCTCATCTCCCCGTGTTGCTTCCTGGCCCCCGGTGGGCCAGCTGATCCCCACTCTTCCAGAGATGAAGCCTCCGCAGTTTCAATGTCTCTGTGATCTTCAGGCATCATTTTATTGCACCTCCCTTGCAAGGGGGGAGCAGAGGAAGAAGAGTCAAGACAGAAGGGGGAAGAGGACCCCCCATTCAGGAGTGGAAAAGTGGAACCCCGTTCGCCTGTGGAGCCCACCCAGCGCCCCGCCATCTACATCTCTTGATTGGGTTCCCTTGACACACGTCGGTCGCTTGAACTGGAATGTTTGTCATGCTCGTGACATGCTCCCAAAATGATGGACCTTTGAAGATGGTGATGCAGGAAGTTCATTCACACATGAGCAACCATATATTTTGTGGTTGAATTTTATGCCACTTATCGTCACTCAGGTGGCAAGCAGGAATGGCCCAAAGCATGTCAACGTCCAGGTACACAGAGTCTGGGTCCTCGTTAGCATAGAAATCCTGTGAGCACCGGGCAGAACCTTTTAAGATGATTCATGTCATTGAGAGGATGCAACAGGCTTGGGAGGAAATGAGAAATGGGCGCATTAGCTTTTCTCATTGTGAGAAACGAGAAGATCAACCACGTGATGAATTAGGAAAGAAAAGACCTGACAGGGGATAATTACAAAATGAATCCAGAAAGGAAGGACTTTGGGGGTTATAACCCCCAAAGGGCATCTTTATGAAAGGTTGTCTCCTTTTTTTTCATAAAAAATAGTCTCTCACTATTCAAATACAGTCGTTATTAAAAAAAAAAACAGCAAGTTGGCATCTATTTTCAAGCCCTTTTAATGAGGTTATTGCAGAAAAAATGAGAGAGCAGAGAAAGACTCTGAAAAGCAGACTTAGCAGGAAGTTGTTTAAGAGACCATGAGAGCGTCCATCAAGAGTCATGTAGAAAATATTGCCAGGAGAATTCATGTTGGCTCAGCAAATAAACTACCCCTGAAGAAGCTGACGAATGTTTATTTACATCCACCCGAATGTTTGGGCTCCAGTGACCGCAGCAGGCCAGCTGAGATGAGCACGCGGGACGCACTCATTAGGCCACCATCTTCCCTGGCTGTCACTTTATTACCCCCGCTTCATTTATTCGCTTTGAAATTATGATGGGGAATTGACGCCTCAAAGTGTGTGCCTTGTCACAACTGACTTCTCCTTGTTTGTGGAGAAATCAGGTGCACATCCACCGTTGCCCGGAACGAGGGCCCCTGTTTGGGTCCCGGCCCTGGGGCCGGAGCCGCACCAGCTGCTGTCAGCTCCCCTCCACCTCCACCTCCACCTTCCATCCCCTGGGAACACGGCCAGGGCTGCTGGATCCTTGGACTTTTCAAGAGAAGGTGTATATCACCAACTGTGGCTGCATCTGGGGCCTCAGAGTTCAGAGGCTACATGGCATCACCAGATGGGCACTAAACGCTACCACCGTCTCCTGGCGCGGCCCACAGAACTCTCTGCCCACTGACGGTATTTACCAAACACATGGATGACACCTCACTGGCCCAGCCAAGAAGGCTTCTCCTCCCTCCCCTCCCTCACCTCCTCAAGGCCCAGGGCGCATCTGGCCTCCCGGGCCCGTCTCCAGCTGCCCTTTTGGACGCTTCCAGTCAAGGGACTTTCCGGACCCATCATCACCAACTTTGCCTCTTCCAGAGGCCTGTAGTAAGTGGTCTGATGTTTCCAATGTGGGAGGATTTTGTTTCTGATCGGGTTATTACAAAGGGAGGGGCTGTTGCTCTTGTGGTGATGAAGACTCTGCAAACAGCCACTGAGTGCCCTTGGGTGGAGGCTGCCTGGTCGCCCCCTGGTTAAGGACACTCGGTGTTTCTGCAGTTCCGTCTTCCAGGCCCCGGGAGAAGCCCAGGGAACAGCATCACCGGATGTGAATGAGCAAAGGGAGAGAAGACAGCCCCAGCTCAAAGCCCCCATCCCATACTCCACACCTAGTGTCTACCAAGGAGGGGACCCGGGGCAATGAGGAAGTGGCTGGGTGGTGGCGCTGTCAGCGGCTGGCATAATGGGCACGGCACAAAACACAGCCCCGGGGGCAGTGGAGGTAAGGGAGCTCCCAGCCCCCTGGGAAAGTGCGATACCCCCTGAAGGAGCCAGGGGAGCACCCAGGCAGGGTTTCGCGTGGAGTCTAGTCCGCTCCCAATTCCGAGGGCTTCTTTTAAGCCAGCGCTTCCCCTCCGAGGCACTACTGTGAAGGCTTGGTACACAGTAACTTGCTGAACCCTCGCGGTGGCCTTTGAGGTAGGGCGGGGGTGTCTGGCAATGTCCAGAGATATTTCCGGTTGTCACAACTGGGTGAGGGGCTGAACTGACCTCTAGCGGGTAGAGGCCAGGGAGGCTGCCAAACCCTCGAAGGGCCCAGGACAGCCCCCCTCACTCAGCATGGCCCCAGATGACCGCAGGGAGTATCCCTGAGGCAGGGCTGTATCATCAGCTCCATTTTCCAGGTGAGAAAAACACACAGAGAGGGGAAGTGACTTGTCCAAGGGCACACAGCTCAGAGACGGGCTGTGTGTCGGTGCAGGAAACCCCGGACCAGGCCGCTTCTCAGTTCCCACGAGGAAAGGCCACCATTCATCCTGCCTGGAGTGCCTGCACCTCTCTACCGTCACGAACCCTGTTTCTGCCCTCAGGCCAGAGACCACCCTGGAATCAGGAGCCCTCTCTGAAGAGGCTGGCGGTCCAGCAGGTGGAGTGGAGACCTCTCGGCTCCTTGAATCCAGAGACTTGGAAAACCATCAAAAGCAGCGGTCAGAGAAAACCCCACCCTGCAGAGTTAACGTCAAGGGATTTCGTGCCAAAGCTCAGTGAAGGCTTTTTGCCTAAACCTCACATTCTTGGATCATAAAAAGAGCAACCTCTGCATTTTCATATATCTTAGCATTAATAATCCAAGAAGTCTGAATAATAAACATTTGGGTAGCGCAAAGCTCTTCCCTCCCTCTTCCCCCGTCAGACAGGGCCTGGGCCAACGGTGGGATCTTTCTGGGGACCTCCCGCCAGGGGTGCGGACGCCAGCCAGGAGCCCAGCTGGGCATCGAGCTGGTCCACAGGTGTGAAGCCCTGATGGTAGATGTCACGCTGGGTTACCGAGGGGACTGTGGGTTTTATAAGTGCAAGGGTCCGTTTTATTTTTCCTTGACTCCACTAAGCCGGACAGCGACCACAGTCTGTTAAAAACCTCGCAGAAAGTAAAGCCCCCCAACAGCTGGGCTCTTCAGCACATCTAATCTTGGCTTGGAAGGAGGAGAGAGAAATGGTCTTGCTGGTAAACACCGGCTGCCGCTGACACATCCTGCGGTGTCTGGACCCACATCCCTCTTCCTGGAGTCCCCGCTCCCAAAGCCTGGGAATTATCCTTCTTTGAGGGAGATAGCGATTTTATTTCATCGTTAGAGTTCAGGATTAAAGGGTCTGGGAACAAGAATGAGGGGATTACTGTTTCCTTGCCCCATTTTGCTGACTTTCTGACGTGTGTGAGGACAGACCCCGTAGAAGAAGGAGAAAATGGAGTCCCCCTAATTCAGGAAAGATCTGGGGCCACAATCCCCCCCTTTTCGGCACTTTGCTCACACCCTAAACCTCGAAAAACAGTTCTCCTGCCCTCAAAACCCAGGCCAGAGTGGCATCTGTCCTATAGCTCTGATCCCTGGCAGCCTGAGAAAGTGTTCCAGGGCCACCTTGAGCTGCCCGGCTGGAAAGCAGCCAAACCACCCAGAACCTTCTGGCCCCTTTACAAGAGCTGTGGCCCAAGCATCCAACTGTTCTCTGTCTCCTGGTTTCCAGCCTCTTGCCTTCTGCTCCTCCTGGAATTCCCAGGTGACCCGCTGACCCCACGTCAAAGGGAACGAGCCACGTTTGGTGCCTCCCCGACCCTGGCTGGGGACCCAGGGGCTGACCCCGTCCAGCAAAGAGGGAGCCCACGTCGAGGCCTGGCTCCAGGCCTGGCCTCCTGGAGCCTTCAGGTGTCACTCAGCAGCAATTAGGTGATTGCGAAGGTAGATGTGCTGACAGTCAGTCCAAGGCTGGTAGTCAGAGAGAACTCGTCAGGCAGAGACTTCTTGTTTAGAAAGCTGTCTCTTCTCACCCCTGTTTTCCTTCCAACTAATCAGCCACCCAGCACTCTCCCTCCAGAGCGCCGACTGGGAACCATCAAAGTCCCACGGGTCCCTCACACTGTGCAGGCCCAGCCTCTCCAGGGGGCTCAGGTTTCCAACCCCGAGGCTGGTTTCTGTCTAACTCAGGTGGTTCCATTTAACACGGACAGAAGGACAGAAGGGCCCCAGGGCCGCGGGGGCCTCCCCTGCCTGCTCTGCATCCGCGTCCGGCCCTGTGGGGTCTCAGCCCAGGCACCCTGGTCCCTTAGAGGCCGGCACAGTCTCACCCTCGCCCCTGCACGCACGGCACAACCAGGGGGCTTAGAAATGTCCTCCGAGATGGTACCTGCTGAGCCCCTCAAAGCTTTCCTCGAGGGGAACAGCCTCATCTGCGCCCGGAAGAAAGCGAGTGTTTCTACAGCTGCTATGGTCAGACTTGGATGGAGGCGTTGTTTGTTTTGCTTTGTTTTCTTTGACTTCATTTTGTGTGGGATTTATTAAACGGGTTTAATATTGAAGTATGATACTCAGATGGCAGTGATTCTCAACCGAGGGTGGCTTTGCCTTCTAGGGAACGCTTGGCAATGTCTGGAGTCATTTTGGGTGTCTGGGGACGGGGGGATGCTGTTGGCATCTCGTGGATAGAGCCTCAGGAGGCTGCAGTGCACAGGGCAGTCCCCGCTACAGCGCGTAAGCCGGCGTCAAGTGTCAGCAGTGCTGAGGTTGAGGTCTGGCCTGATGTATAGCCAAGTGTGTAAATCTTAAGTGTACACATCTTAAGGGTATCGGTCTTAAGACACATCCGTGAATTTTCTGATAGAGACATAACTGTATTAGTTTCTTAACGCTGCTGTAACGAATTACCACAAACTTAGTAGTTTAAAACAACACACATTTATTATTTTACAGTTCTAGAGGTCAGAGGTCCTAAAATCAAGGTGTCAGCAGGACTGCGTCCCTTCTGGCGGCTTTAGGAGAGAATTCCTTGTCCTTTCCAGTTTCCAGAAGCTGCCTGCATCCCTTGGCTCATGGCTGCCCCCTCTAAAGCCAGCAACATAGCATCTTCCAATCTCTCTTTCTGTCTCTGACCATCCTGCGTGCCTCTTAAAAGGACCCTTCTGATGACACTGGGCCACCAGGATAACCCAGGATAATCTCCCCACTTCACGATCCTTAACTTCATTCCACCTGCAAAGTCCCCTTTGCCGTGAAAGATATCATACTCACAGATTCTGGGAATGAGGAGGTATCCTCTTTGGGGGTCGCTATTCACCCTCCCACCTATACTCAGATCCAGATGGAAACCACCCCCATGACCCAGAAGGCTCCCATGTGCCCCTTCTCCTCAATGCCCACCCCCAGTACTATTCCAGCTTCTATCCCTGCTTTTTCTTAGGGTTAACGACTTTTAGAGAAAATCCCTCTTTATTAAAGGCTACGCATAAAATGTTAATACAGTTATGAAGAAACCCTAACGTTTGGATCCCTAGAAAACTGCAGGCAAACTCTTAGGCTGAGCGTTCAAACCCAGCTTAGAAAGAACCAGAACTTAATTAGAGTGGGAAGCGGTTATTTTACAGACAGAGATCCACATGCATTGTGAACAAGGGGGGCGGGGGCAGGGGGGCGGGGGCAGATGAGCAGGGGAATGGGATACAGTGCCAGTAATTAAATACATTCACGGGGCTTCCCTGGGGGCGCAGCGGTTGAGAGTCCACCCGCCGATGCAGGGGACGCGGGTTCGTGCCCCGGTCCGGGAAGAGCCCACATGCCACGGAGCGGCTGGGCCCGTGAGCCATGGCCGCTGAGCCTGCGCGTCCGGAGCCTGTGCTCCGCAGCGGGAGAGGCCACGATGGTGAGAGGCCCGCGTACCGCAGGAAAAAAAAAAAAAAATATACATTCACAGCGGAGGAAATCGTGGTGGAATTTTTAAGATACTTAATATAGTTTTTTAAGCTCCTAGCACTAATATACACATAGTCCTCCTGGATGGTGGCGGGGGGGTGTGTGTCGCTGGTCCCGAAGGTCTAGGACTACAGGCTTATGGATGGCAAGTTGCAAACATCACACTTTTTCTCATTTATCCAACAATCCTGGAATCAGACTTTTAAGTCTAAGATAAAAAGAGGTTAGTGGTAGCCAGGAGGCGTGAGACAGGTCATCGAATGAGCAAAGTGTTTGCCAACCAAAGGCTCGAACCCATGCCCAGTTCTAGAGGGGGCAGCATCATGACGTGTCACATGCTGACGTCCTGGTCTAGTGGGTGGCCCCAAAGGCAGGTTGAATTTCCCAGGGGACCATGGCTCCCCGCCTTCATGGGCTAGAGCTGATGCTCAGAAGAAATGTCTCCATTTCCTTATGTCTAGAGAGTCTTATGTCAAACAGCTCTCGAGACCTCCACGTTTGGAAGTTGCTCCTGGGGGTGGGGGGTAGATAGTGAGTGCTCATCCGAGGGTCCTTGTCCTTCCTCCCCCGTAAGACCCATGTGCCGCAGCCATCCTGAGCCCTGATTGCTGGTTTCCCTGCTGACATGTCCAGTTGGCCGCCTGCCTTTATGAACTCACCCTGAAATACACATATATTGTGTGCAGTCTTTCAAATGTTTTTTTTTCTTACCAAAACAATAATAGCTGCACTACAAAGCTAATAATCTGGCAGTAAATTCTTCCAGGAAATGTACTGCTAAGGTTGTATTTGAGAAATTGGTCATGCTATCCAATGAAGGGGGTACAATTAGACATTGAAGAGTAAAAGTCACAAAGGATTTAGATGACGCTTCTCGGACGAAGGTTTCAAAGACTGTCTGTCCTTTTCCCATCAAATGCTCTACAGATGGTTTCAGAGGCTGAGAAATGGCAGAGCTAAGTCTAAGGTCAACCGTGAAGTCATCTGCAGCAAGAACTCATCTCATTGTTTCCTCGGCTCTTCCTTGTGGCGTTTGCTGCTGCCGGGTTTGTGTTTGGGAAGGTGTTTATCCCATTCTAGGGCCTGTGAGCCAGCTGAGTTCCTAAAGGTGGTTTGACCTTGACCTGCAGCTTCCATCAAGGTCAAGGTATTGCCAGACCAGCAGGGAATTAGGGAACGAATAGAAATAGAAGGGGAACTCTTGAGGACAGACATAAGGAAGAAAGTGAGAAAATGAGGTGAAAAAAATGACAGTATAAAGAATCCCATTTGCAGAAACCCGGGATGAAGATGCCCAAAGAGGGAAAAGTAAGAAATGGGTCCAGGAGAAAAAGTCCAAGGTGGTGGCCAGGGTGAAATCAGTCATAAGTGCAAGGTGGGTCTCCACCCTGGGGGATCTGTCCACGTGTTTGGGGACCGGGGATCGTGCACACACAGAGTAATCCATCCCCAGGAGAGGAGCTGGACAACACCGCTTGTGGAATTCAGGGGAGAGAGACAGGGTTGGCACTGGTTTGGTCCAGTGCTGGAGAGCGTGGGGAGAGTCCTAAGGAGGGGAGATGTTTCCAGTAAGGCAGTGGAGGGTGGTCTGGGGGCTTCAAGTTTAGGTGGATGATAGGGGCGTCTTGAAAGCCAACGGGAAAATGCCACTTACTCAACCCTTCCATCCGTATCTATAGAGCTCCCAAGCTCTGTGCGGAGGAGAGAGCAGGCCCTGCTCTGGGCAGGTGGGAGCCGCGCAAAGCCGATGGGCAAGGAAGTGTGTGTAGGAATCTGGGGTTTTAGAAGGAAGCTTGGGGACGCTTTTCTCCTTTCACCACCCACGGCTGTGTTTCCTACCATCCCTCCGGGTGCTGTCCGTGGGGCAGAGCTCCTAGTCTCACTGTCCCTGGATTCTGACCATGACAGCATCCACTCCTACCACGGCAGGCACCACCAGGAGCCATGTTCAGGCTCGCTGTTTCTTTTATTCTTTCATTCCCGGGCCAGCCGGCTGCTCACAACAGCGTCCGAGATGGATATGGCTCAGATTCTCGTGCTGTCGTTGGGGAAGTTGAAGATTCATGAACGGCAGTAGGTGATTTGCCCAAGGCCAGCCAGCCAGCATCACAGCCCAGGAGTCAAGCCCAGGATCAGCCCATCAGGGGCCCTGTACCCGCTCGACCGGGGTGTTCTCATGTGTTGAGGGAAACCTCTCTTCTGAGCTCCGTGACTGTCCTCTGCCCTTTGAAAGAACGCAGGACGGCCCTGCAGATGGAATGAAAATATCCGGCCTCACACGTCACCAGATTTCCTATCAAGCCTAGAGATGAAACAGCAGAAGATGCAAGCGGCAGAACCCAGGAAAAGAGAGGCAGGCTTATCTCTATCACCTCTCTTTCTGCCCTACCCCATTCTTCTCTCTGCTCTTGGGCCAAGTCCAAGCCTGTATCTGGGTACATTCTATCTCCTGGGTGAGAAAACCGGAGTCTGGAATGAAAATCAAGTTTATATCTGCCGTGCATGGGCTTTTCATCCTGGCCTGTCTGATCTATCCACGTGGACCAGCTGCAGAGGGGGCAGGACGAGGGGAGGCAGGCCTAGGCTTCTAGGAGGGGCTGCTTGCAGTAACGGGAAAGGAGCTTTGACAGTCCGTCCATCGAGGCTGTGAGGTGTCCCAGTTTCCCACTGTTCTAACATCAGGTTGTGGTTTTCCTTGTAGTGACGCCACCTGGGTCTTTCTGAAGATCGACTGCCCCTGTGGCTTGGACCGTGTGTCCAGGATCCTTGGAAGAAGCTGGTTGGGTCAGCTCCAAGGAAAGGGAGATAGATGCCAGGCTTTCTGTGCACCTGGTGACCTCTGAACAGCCCCACTTCTTCCAAATGCCTTCAGAGCAGCTAGAAAGCCCACAGGAAACGCCCCCTCTAGTCTGTTGGGAGGCCTGGCATTCTATAAGAGGATTTAAAAAATTTTGTTTGTTTGTTTGTTTTTTGAATCTTAGGGGGAAATATGGCAAATGATGCTCACAAAGGGCTGGGAAGTTGCCTGGGCTGCACAGCTGGCCAGGACCCTGAAATAAGTGAAAAAGAAACAAGGAGAAACAATGGGAGATGATTGCAAAAACATTCTCTCCAAACTGAGGAGGAGGGATGGGGAGAAGAGAAAATGTAAGTTATTGGATGTTGGGGAAAGGGCAGGACGTGCCCTCATAAACCTCTTGCAAGAAAGCAAAGGAAGGAGTGTCTTTCTTGGACCCGCAAAAGATCGCGCACTCAACAAGCTCCAGGGATATGGCCCAGTGGAATTCGGAAAGGAATCCGGGTTCTAGGAGCATCTGGTGTGGCAGGAGCTAACAAGGAACGAGCACACGCCCTACAATGGAGCAGATGGGGCTTTGCGGGAGGAGAGAGCCGCTGCTTATACTCCGTTTCAGAGGTTTTGTAGGGTAATGATAATAACACCTTCCTTTCTGCTTTTCCCAAAGCGCCCCGTCTTTGTAAATAGGTCAGCAGCATGCGGATCCTCAGGCCCACTTTGTAGATGGGAAACTCCAGGCTCAGCCCATGAGGCTGAAAGACTCACCCAGGTGGACAGAGGGAGAAGCAAGGGCAGAGCCAGCGGATTCCGAGTTCCCTAGAAGAAAAGCCTTCTAGGCTTTTCTGTGCCACGATTGCTTGTCCCTGTTCTCCCCTAGAGGTTGGAAACTCTGGCCAGGTGTGTTCCAGGACGCGTCCGAGGGGTCCCTCCCTCCTTCCCCTCCTTCCTTCCTCCCGTCCTTCCATCAGTTACTTGCATTTGAAAATCGGGCACATTCCTGTTGCAGTCCAGATACACAGCTTCTCTGGAAGAGTCAAAAGGTCCGGCAGCAATAGCCGTGCTCCCCCGCGGTGCTGACCCTCAGACGGGGCTGGCGTCCTCAGCGCATTTCCCTCGTTTAGGATCTAGCCTCTGGTCTGCCCTCTCTTGGTGCCTGGATGTGACCTCTGTGCTCCGCCAGGACCCACCTCTTTGGGGCAAGCATTCTCCCACACCTTCAAGGGAAACAAGCAAAGGAGATTGAGAGAAGCATCTGGGTAATTAGAGGGGAACATTTTAGTTCTTGCACAAATGTGGGGGGCACTAGGCAAAGATGGCTCCGTGGGGGCACAAGCCAATCAGGTTGCCACCATACCCTCCGAGGTTTGAATTCACAATTCAAGAGCTCATGAATGGCTCAGCTCCAACTAGACTGGGTCAGCTCCAGCTAACCTGTTGGATCATATGGGTTTGGTCTTTCCAAAAAAACCACAAAACGTTCATGGAAATCTCAGTGCCTATCAGCAGAAGACTGGCTAAATAAAATGAGACAGTGCACATGTCCGAACTCGAAAGAGCAGTTAAAACGAAGGAACTACAGCTCGGTGGACATATCGTTAAACAGACACACAACATAGCAAGTGTATAACGGGACTTGGGGAAGCGCCACCCACCACCTGTTTTTGTAAATAAAAAACCAAACCCGCGCATGCTCGTTTGTTCACCTATGGCCTGGGGCTGCTTTCGCGCCGTAGCAGCGAGGCTGAGTAGCTGCGACGCAGGCCATATGGTCCACCACGCCGAAATGTGTCTTAGCAGACCATTTCCAGGAAAAGTTAGCTCTTCAGTATTTGGGGACATATATAAATATAAAGGCACGTATCTCAAACATTTCCTATAGACATATCGGCAAGATAGAGACATTTGGTTGAAAAGATATTTAAGGTCATGGTAGAGGTTGCCTCTAAGTGGGAGTCCAAAGACAGAGAATAAATACACAAAATTTTCTCCATCCTAAATTTCCATTTCTTTAGTTAAAAGAAGTATCTGGGGCAATATGAAGAAATGTTCGCAACTGTCAGATTTCAGTGGAGGGTTCACAGGTGTTTGTTTTATCAGTCTTTGAACTTTTCTGCCTTTGAAATGTTTAAAATAAAAATTATTTCATAAAAGAACAAAACAAGTTTTAGGAATGGAGTAATTCCATCTACATAATAAAAATCCTAGAGTGACATTGTAATTATATGTTTAAAATGATCTACCATAGCACTCTTCTTAAATACTCAATGTACGGTCCTCAGGTTTTAGTCTAAACTATTTGGGAAGAAAGGACTTCAGTTTCAGCTTTTCTTACGCTTGTATATTTTACAAATTCCCTTCTATATCTTTATAAATAGTTTCTAGGTACAACCGACAAATTCACTTAGTCCAGGCACCAACTTTCCCCTCCTGGTCCTGTTTTATTTTCCCTCAACACAGAAGCAACGTATAGACCCATCCAAGAGGAACAGCTCAATTATGTAACCAGTGCCTTCCAACATGTAAATACCCCGTCTAGGAATCCAGGAAAAATAACCAGGCTTGTCCCAGTTACTCAAATCACACGGACAATTTACGTCCGTGAATTGGAATTTCGATCTGATCTCAGAGTTTACATGTAGAGGCCAAGGCACATTATAGGGGGGAGAGAGAGGGGGGCTGACCAAGTTGAGAATTGGAATTAAAGTAATGGGAAATGGACACAGGCTGACGGATGCCAAGCGAAAGCCAGGTGCTGGCTTCGGGCAGGTGGCCCGGGAAGCCTGGCTCCCGCCCCTGGGGCAGGCTGTGAACAACGTGAGGGGCCGTGGGTGGGGGCATGATTTTGGGTCTCTGACTGTTCCACCTCTGGCCGTCTTCGCCCAAGGGGTTGATCGTGGGGTCTGGAAATTTCAGCGGAATACGTCCTCTTCCGCACCTGAAGGAGGGGTGCAGAAGTGGGCGTCTTTTGAAAACAGACTTCTGGAATTTCCCAGACTTCTTGCAAATAATCCACACGACTTTGTCGGGGTGGAAAAACCTGAAATTCTTCCTCCTCCGTCTGGAATATATACAGTAAAGTCTTTGTGACTTGGCAGGGCGCGCCTGGCCGGGAAGACCTCTGTTCTTGGCTGGGCCGTGCAGCAGTGAACTCGGTCACCTCAAGGAGATCAGGCGCCTCTGGGGGCCTCTGCCTGCTGGGCCGTGGGGTCGGGGGGCCGGGGGAGGGCTGGGGAGCCCAGCCTTTGTCCTTAGATTTCCCGAAAGTCAGATGACCTTGGACGTGGCACGTGATCACTGCAGATGCGGCAGGTGGCTGGGTGGGCGGCCAGCTGCTGCAAGGCCTGGAGAGAAAGCAAAGGAGGGTCGGAGAGGCTGAGTAACAGGCTTGGAGTCGGGGCGGAAAGGGCCCCTTCCCGTGGAGGGTGTGGCCTGTAGCCTCTCCCAAGACTCTGTGGCCCCACAGCGCCAGGGCCTCACGGCTGTCTGGCTGGGCTGCAAAAGGGGTCTGTGCCCGGCTGGACCCGCCCTTCCCCCAGCCTGAAATGTCCACCCCTGGTTCCAACCTGTCTGCGACCTCCCAGACCCCAGCTCCCCACACCGTCTCCCTGGCCGATCTCGTTTGATCCCCCCGCGAAGCCTTTAGGAGAATGAACGTGGGCATAAACCCAGGCTCGGTTCCCATCTCTGCCTCTCGCTAGCTCTGCAAACTTCTGAAGTTTCTACCTACCTTCTCCAAGGCTCCGGCTCCTCGTACGGGAAACAGGGATGATCACAGTGTCCTCGGTGCAGGGACCTGGCAACGACTGGGGACACCAGGACCAGAGCTGTGAAGGGGGGGGGGGACTGTCGCCAGCCTTCCCCTGCCGACCGCAGGCCAAGGTCCTGCCTTTCTCCTCCTAAAGCCCCTGCCTCTTCGGCTTCTCTCGGGCTCTGGTCACTGTGCACCCCGTCACCCCTCACCCTGGCACCGACCTTGAAGACACAAAGCGGGGCCGCCACACCCTGCAGTAACTCCGTTCACTCATACAGGGAGCACCTCCTCGGCCCCAGCGCCATTCTCACTCAGGGAAAATGGCCTTGACCAAGGAGACAAGCGCCTTACGGAGGTTGCGTGTCAGTGGGGAAGGCAGTGGAAGCACTGCAAAGAAAATACAGGCAGTGATCCAGGCCTGGACTGCAAGGACACCGGGTGTCCTTGGGTGGGAGTGATGAGCAGGTGCTCTCAGCAGGCCACCCGAGGAGGACATAGCTTTGGAGTTGAGACCTGGCCGACCAGAGGGTGACAGGTGGCCATCAGAAGAGAGATGTTTCTGGCTGGCGGAGGGAACAGCTGGTGCAAAGGCCCAGTGGCAGGAGGGAGCGGGGCAGTCTGAACACTGACCGCAGGTCTGGAGGGAGAGAGAGGGGTGAGGAAGAAGGGGGGGTGGGCAGTAGGGGTCGAACTGAAGCATGCTGGGTACCATTTGGGAAGTCTGAGTTCCGGCTTAGAAACAGCATCGCCGCTTTGGGATGGAAAAGGAGCTGAGGGACAGGGCGACAGGGAATGAGTCTTTTCTCCACCTCCGCTGCCCTGTACTGGGGGGAATGGGGACCATTTTCTAATTTAAGTTCCAGCTAAATTAAACTAATTTGGCTTATGGAACCTAAGCATTAACGGTCAGTCCAATGACCCCAACGCAGCGAAATATGAAAGAACCAGAAAGCCCTCGCACAGAGGAGATCATGGAAAACGCTTATGGGTTCAGACGTGCTCAGCCTCAGCTGGGTTTTAATAGAATAAACACATTGGGGAACTCTTTCATATTTCCCTTTCTCAAAACAAAACAAAAAAACCCCTGAAATGTGCCACCCGGTTCCTATTGAGAAGTGCACGGGCTCCCAGAGCTGTTCTGAAGGCCTGTTACTGCATTATCGGGGTTTCTCATAAATCCCTCCCGAACAAAGCTATAGCTCTGTAGGGGAAGGCTGACCGTAACCTCATTATTGAGAATTACTTTAAGATTCATGTTTTTCCTTATATTACTGAAAAGTAATCATTGTAATAATGAAGACCGCATGTGTCTTGGATCTAATTATTAAATCGTTATATTGTTTTATAATTCCTATTAGCTACTTCGGCTAGAGGGTCAGATGAAAAAAGGCAGAAGGATTTTTTGTGTGTTTCTTTTTCACGCTGATGTTTTAATTTCTCTCCATACCCTTCGCTCCAGCCCGAGGAATGGCAGAGTGAGGACCAAACTGGCACGTCCAGGGGCCCAGGCTTGGCCTTCGTGGTTGTAGGGGCCTGGAAGGACACAGCTGGGACCCCTGACAGCTGGCAACAGGTCAAGGGTCTCCAGCATTGGCCCTGACCACTGGGGAGAGGCACTCCCAGAGCCAAGTCTAGGTGCCTTTTCTTTTCTTTTTTTTTTTTAACATTCTTTTTCAATTTTTTAAAAAAAAATTTATTCTCTTTAATTGAAGTAGAGTTGTTTTACAATGTTGGGTTAGTTTTAGGTGTACAGCCAAGTGACTCAGTTATAGACATATATTTTTTTTCAGATTCTTTTCCCATATAGGTCATTACAACATACAGAGTATAGTTTCCCGAGCTCTACGGTAGGTGCTGGCACGGTTTCTGACCGGCCCTTCTTGTCTGGGTCTTATCATTGGATCTGCCTGTGAACACTCAGGCCCCGCAGGTCCTCCCCTTAGGCCCACCTGCTTTCCGCAAAGTCCTCTAAAAGGTCAAAACAAAGCAGTAACAGTGGACTACGTAAATGTTTGACTCCATAGCGTTTCAGCCAGGGGCCTGCAGGTTGCTTCACTCGTAATACAGTTGAAGTTACCAGATCAGGATGAACAAGACCCATGTGTCTCAAAATACAAAATAAAACATCACAAGAAAATTGTAAAGACAAATTAAGGTCATCTGTGACTTTTTGTGAGTCAAATTCCAAATCATTGTAAAAGCCAGATTATCAACTTCTTTCCAAAATGTTTTGCAGCCAAAAAATCTCCTGGGTGGCGATGTGTGCTGTGCTGGGGCTCAGGGTGGCACCTGCCCCCTGGGCCAGGGCTCTGGGCTCAGAGCGTTTGGTCGGGAAACCCTCCCCGTGTATTGCTGACGGGGCCTGAGCGTTTCCCTGGAGCGATGTCTTGTCAGCCTCCAAACGGGGGGGAGGTCACTCAGTTGTGGCCCCCCGAGCGGAGCCCGGCTGCTGCCCCACCCACTGTGTCTGCAGGACCTGGAGGGGATGTTTGAACCTCTGATGGTTCAACACCCAGGATCACACTCAGCTTTGCCATTTCTTCAGACCCGTGCGCTGCCCTTCACTGAGCATTCAAACAGTAGGTGCTTAATAAGTGCTTCTGGCCCCAAATGTCCACAGTTCTGTCTGGGTCCTGCTCCTTCCACACATTTCCATCCTCCTGAGTCAGGCAACGTTGAGTATCCCCCAGGGAGAGCAGCCGTCATCTTTGGAGTTGAGAACTTCAACTCTTCCCTGTTTTTTCAGGAATCCTTTGGAACCAAGAGGGACCAAACCATGAAGGAATGCTGAAGAACCTTAAAATTATTCTCTCTCTACAGCCTACACCTCTTGCAAGCCCCTGATTATCATTAAACACGTAATCCTTGCATCTGGAGCCCTTTCCCTGGTGAGAAAGTAGCAAGGCCTGACCAGAGACCCTTAGCTGGAGTGACTCATTCATTCATTCACTCACTCACTCAGATTAAAAATTTTTTTATAAAAGTATAGTTGATTTACAATGTTGTGTTAATTACTGTTGTACAGCAAAGTGACTCAGTTATACATATATATACATTGTCTTTCATATTCTTTTCCATTGTGGTTTATCACAGGATATTGAGTATAGTTCCCTGTGCTCTACAGGAGGACCTTGGTGTTTATGCATCTTATTTATAAGAGCTCGCATCTGCTAATCCCAAGACTCACTCAGATTTTTAGAAAGCAACTACACACGTCCCTCAGACTTATAGGTGCTGGGTGATGTGGAACAAGATAGGTCCCTGCTGTCATGGCACCCACAGCCCGCAGGGAAGCTGCCAGTGCTGAGCGAGGTGGGCACGGGGGCGACGTGTCCTGGCTGTGTGCTAGCGTCGCGGCACCAGATCTCCCGGCAGAAGGAGACCACCAGGCAAGAGGAACGAGGTTGGAGGGAAGGAAGGGAAATGATCCAGGTCGGGGGGACAGCATAGGTGGCAGCCAGGAGGCTGGAGGTGCGTTTGAGAACCTGAGAGAAGCAGTGAGGTGAGAGCAGGGGCGGGAGGCCGTGGCATGTGTGCGCCTGGCTGTGGCTCCAGGCCGCCTCTCCTGCTCCAACAGGCAAGTGTGGGCCAAACCCTCCCTTAAGTTCCAGAGAGTTCCAAGCCCTGGAGGAGCTGAAAGCGTGTCATTAGTTGTGTCTGGGGACTCCGGGGGAATGCTGCTGTGAGGACCAAAGAGGGGGTCGAGGAGACCCCGTGGAGAAGGCAGGCTCCCAGGCACCCTCGCTGTGTCCTGCCCGAGGCAGGGGCCCTGCAGACCTGCCGCTCCGGGAAAGCAACTCTTGGCAGGTCCCAGGAGGATTCTGGAGACACTTAGGGGCAAGCTGTGCGCAGGGCATCTGATTCTCAAAGCCAGTGGCTTCCGTGCGTCATGCGGAAGCACCTGGGCTGAGCCAGGCCCCAGCACGAGTCAGAAACTCAGTCCCAGACGCCAGCCTCTCCTGTCCCACCCTCCCCAGCTACAGGCCTCAGCAGAGACAGACCTCTGCGGGCCCTTGAAAGGGTGAATTTGCCTTGAATAGGGGCACCAATGATAGCCACGACTAACCATGGCAACGAGAGATTCTATTAGGCTGAAATTAGGAAGGGAAGGAGAAAAAAGGGACACCTAAGAAGTCCAGCAGTCCCTTCTCGGCCGTGGGGACAGATTACAGACAGGGCCACCTTCTCCAGCAAGACCGGGGCCCCAGGCTCCGGCAAACCGCGTTTAATGCTGGGTTGCCACCATCTTGCCGTTCTTAACAGCTGTTGAAGGAGAGTCCGCAATCTCACTGCTCTGAGCCCCACAGACTGTGGAGCTGAGCCTGGTCATGGAATTTGGCTGCCATACCTCCAGGCCTCCTTTTAAATATTCTTCTCTCCACCGTATACAATATAGTCCACCCCTATTTCTCAGGGAGGTGAGTTTGTGGTGGCATTTCCTTTTTCTCTTGATTACTGTTTACCTGGACTTTTAAATTAAGGTATAACATTCAAACAACAGAGCTCAAAAATCGTAATGGTTTCTTGTATATGGATGAATCCTTGTAAGGTTCTCTGACGTTGCCTTCCGATCAGGTACCACCCAGCTATCGCCATCCTGATCTCTAGCATTATAGCTACGTTTGTAGCAGGATTTTATCTCGGAAAGATTTTCTTATTTCATTTCCCAAATTCTCTTGGAGATTATTCGGATCCTTGGGAATCCTGAAAATCTTATGGGGAGAAATAAAAGATAGAACTATTTTAAATAATTCTGGCTGTGGCAAAAACACCCCAAGTCGAAAGAATATCTGAGTCCTTCAAATAGTGTAAGACATTATTCTGTTTTGATGGGCCATTTCTGCAATGAAATTCTTGGGTCTTTTAGAAGATGCTTTCAGGGATCTGGAATCGTATATTTTTGAAATGATGTATTATCTTAAATGGTCTTAATTGTTTCATTAATGTGAACTTGACATAAAGTAGCCTCTCGAAGTGCGTTGCTAAGGAGGGAAAGGAGATTAATAACCTAACGGAGCATTTAGAAACAATTGAGATGCCTCATGGAAAGGGTCCTCTAAAAATTTCATTTAAAAATGTAATTATACTGATTAGAAAGACGTATTCCTTTGTTTCAGAGAGAAGATCTTATAGTTTGAGAGCATTTAGCTGAATGGATAGGATTATATTTAAAATGTCATCTTCTTAATTGTGTAAAATGTCATTTCCAGTCTTTTGCTTCAGAAAGAGATGAGTTTCTGGAGTCTTCTGCTGTTTTAATGTTGATTTGGGGGTGACCACTGGTGTTAGTGGGAATGGGAAACATAAAAATGAGAGAAACATAAAATATGTAATTTAAGATATTTTAATGTCAGAACCCACCTTGCTCTAGGTAAGGTGGCCGTGGATTTGCAGGTGGGACACAGGTGTGTAGAAGTGAGCATGTATGGGCAAGAAGAAGGTTCCCCCCGGGGGGGTTCCCTAAAAAATGGGCCCCCAAATCCAGGTCCCAGGGAGTCTGAGCCTCCTTCTTTGGATGCAGCCTTCCCTTTGGGGAACAGAGAACTTGGCACAAGTTTGAAAATCTTCGTAATGTCATATTTACGTTCTTTGAGGGAGGGCTGGATTTCCTGAAATAAGTCACTGGAGCCAAGATCGGTTAGTGATAAGCTGGGAAGATAATGCTCTGAGATAAAATTTTGCACAGCGAAGCCAGTTCCCAGGGTCCTGAGGCTGATTTCCTTGTGTGCTTTCAAAAGCTCACGTCCTTTCATCCTGGGGGTCCTCTTTCTCCTGGTTATTTATCTGAAGGAGAAAATACATTAGAGGGAAAAAATGCTGCATGTGTACAGACGTTCAAGCACAGGAGGATAATAGCTGAATAAACAAACAAGCAAGCAAACTGAAAACAACCTAAGTGCCTCTGGCCGGTGCTATCAGAGCTCCTGTGATCGGAACCCCCCGGCCCCCCCAGACATCATAAAGGCTGCCCAGACATACGGAAACATTGATGAGATCATATGGGGGAAAACCCAGGAATCAAAAGTTGTAGGTACCCTCTGCAGTGGGAAAAAGGAAAATGCCTACTGTGTCAGGATCGTGCGTTTCAGAGGGAAGGACTTCTCCCCTTGTTTGGGCTTGAAACTGCACAATTCTGACAAATAGAAATGTGGAGAACAAAGAAGAGAGGCCAAGTAAAGCAGGTGCCTCTGTAGCAGGATTCTGAAGGAGAAGCGACAGCCTTTCAAGCAATGCTCTGTCTCTAGATTGTGTAATAATCTCTTTAGCTAAATGAGCAGAAGGGGGTCATGGCTGTTCGGAAGTAGAGGTTTTCTACATTGCCAACAATAATAACCAAACATTTGGAACGTTTACAGAAAAACGTTCATGTAAAAGGACTCACTTCGCTCAATCCAAGCCAGTGAGGGTATCGCTATAGACAAGAGGGAAACTGGGTCTGAGAAGAGGCCATCAGTGGTGACCTTGCCAGGCTTCAAGGCAAGAGGATGAGGCTTCAGAAAAGGAGCCCTGTCTCCTGGTCTGAGGCCTCATCCAAGAGGAATGGACTTGAGGACATGGCAGTCGGTTCTGTCCTCTGAGATGAGGAAGCTCTTCCATCCACATGCCCCACCGGCTTTCCAATTTCGCCCAAAATTGATGCACTGGGTCCCGATGGAATCCCTCAAGCTACCTGCTGCCTGTATGATCTGATTGTCCTTGGAGGCGGAAGATGAAATCTCATTCTAGGCCCCAAGATCACAGGCTCAAACTCCCTCGGAGGCCAGAGCTGGGGGTGAAGAGTCTTTGCTGCTGTTTGTGAAATGCACAAGAAACCCTCTTCCTTCCTTCATAGAAATGTGTTTTCTTTCATTTCTTGCTTGAAACATGGAGTGCCCTTGATTCATCTGTACCCATTTGTGATGGAGTCTATGTTCAAGGGAAATATTTCTCTACTTTGAGGAAAATACCCTGCAACGAAATGATAATTGGCAAGGAAAATAGCCTCGGGGAAACCACAGGGCATGGTGGAGGATGTGGAAAAACCCAGCACTTTCCATCCCAAGGGGGCCCCGTTACAGCTCCTTGCTGCCATGCTTAACAGTGGGTCCCATGCTGTTACTTGTTCTTATTTTCAGAGGGAAGCCAGAGACCTGAATATTTATGTAGAAACTTCCCATCAACGTATTTTAACATTTAAAGAGAAAGAGTGACTTTCACTTTAAAGAATTTCAAGAAATCGCATCAGTTAAGGGTCTTGGTTTGGGTTCCGCCAGGAGCAGTCTCAGAGACAAGGATTCGAGGGCACGTAGTTTTGGGGGGAGGGAGTCCCAGAAAATACCCAGAGAAGAGCAGGAAGGGAGAGTTGGAGGGTCGATGCTTATGGGGGGGGCCGGGGGGCGGGGATAAACAGCACTTGCATCAATGGTACCTCGCCTGCTCATGCGCAGCTATGGGCTTCCTCCCTTCCCGGTCTCCTTCTCCATCCTCTTTCAGTGTTTCCTGGAATCACCTTCCAAATCAACTACTTGCATTCGATTCCCCATGTCAAGGTCTGCTTCCGGCAGACACCGACATGAGCGAGACATGGCATGAGATCTGGCCTGGGTCCACGGGGCAACCAGCCAGGGCTGCTCAGCCTGCTGTGCAGCTGGATGTGGCCATGGCACACACGGTGATATGTGTCACCTTGGGGTCATAGCATCTCAGAAGCAGGTGTGCCTCCTCCTAGCGTTCACCTCTGCCCCCGTGGGCCAGAAGGGAAACGACCAGGCTGACGCTGGAACCCAAGTGTTGTGGGCGGCGCAGGCAGAGCCAGCCTGGGAATAAATCCATCCCACAAATGATTCACCTGCGCAGACAGGCCCGTTATCGAGGGAGGAGCGAGTTCTGGCGGACTGACGTCACTCTGTCTTGCTGGGTCTCCGTCACAGGTTGAGCCCTCCCTCCAGTAGCGGACGCTGAAATGGAATTGAAGTGCGAGGTGTCCATCAGGGACCAATACTTGTGAAAGGAGGAGCCAGGGCTGAGCAAAGGGGAAGTGGAATCAGGACCCAGATGGAGGCCCCCCAAGCCCCGGCTAGTCCAGCAGGAATGTGAGAAGAGGCTGTGCCCATCAGGCTGAAGTCGCCAGGCCTCTGTGTCCTCCCCTTGCCACCGCTGGATGTCGGCTGTCCCAGGAAAGGAGTGACGCTGCTGAAGCAGCCGAGGCTGCCCCTGAAGGAACGAAAAGCTCCAGGCTGCCCACCTTTCCTGGAGCTGTGAGCAAGTGCTTCCCTGAAGGGGGCCCTGGGGGCTTCCATCAGTAAGCGGAAGGGGCACAGCTAATGGTGGGTGCGTGGACTTGCTCGAGCCCTCTGGTCCCGCCCGTGCCATTTCCGTGTTATGGCGGCTGCTCTGGGGCCAGCTCTACCCCATGGCTTGGTGGGGACACAGATCCTGATGGGTAGTCATGACCTCGTGGTCACGTGATGTCCCACGGTTAGCCATTCCTTCTCTGCCAGGAATGGAATTTTTTTTAACACACTATAAACCATTCCGTTTCATTAATTAATGTATATTACATTCACACATAGTCTAAAGAAAACATTAAAAACTCTACTGTACAATCCTTGATCAAAATACAGATTATGTGCCTTCAAGAATCATTCTTATTCTTCTGATATAATGACCTGAGAACTGTGCTTTCTACGGTGTTCAGAACTGAGGCTAGCTGGTTAGTGAAGACAGATGTGCATTAATTTTATGACATTTTAGGTGTACCAGGGCACCGCAGGAGCTGGTTTCCACCAGGTATAGGATCCTCCAGTGAATTCTTTCCCCACCACTGACGCCTCCAGCTCCACGGCACCTGCTCGGTTGTGTGGACCTGCTCCGAGCGCACTTGCAGCTAGCCGCTGCATGTCACCCCGCATACGGATGCAAAGTACCCAGCTGTGACCCACCAGGAGTTGTGCTTCTTTCATGGTTGCGGCAGAGAGGTCAAGATTCAACACTGTCTTCTGCTTTAGGGAGAGTGTCTTGGTGTGCCTCTGACCACGGGGGCCCTTAAGGTGTAACAGGCCCCCGCCTCTTCGCAGGGCCTGTCTAAGCCCCCTGAAGCACGTGTGTCTTCTCAAGGCCTCTGGCGTGCTGGCCACTTCTCGCACTTTTGGGCTGATCAACATAATATCATCACTGTCATGGACCAAAGCAATGCTCCACGGACATCCAGATGGTCCAGATTTCATTATGAGAGACGGCGAGGGAGGCCACTCGGCCTGGGACAGACCTGCAAACCTATCTTGTCCGCTCCAGATCCATTTCTGGAGTCCTGCAGACCATCTCTGGACCTCTTTTCTGATTGGGATGGAATAGAGCTCAAATATCTGATCCGTAGCTGCGGACCTCGGGCAAGTTAGTTTGTGAGGGTAACACACCCAGTGCAGAAACGGATCAGGGGTCCTTACTAACGGTCACCCACAGTCACCCCCCAGGACTCCTCCTGTTCCTTTGAGGACCAGATAGGTGAATCCCACAGTGATATGATGGGGACCTATCCCTGGATCTTTTAGCTCTTTTAAGAATGATGCTGACCACCACCCGCTCCTGGGCTGGAGGGGATGAAGTGTAACCTTCCACTTGACCTTCTCCACCGAGATGGCTCTTAACCTCACAGAACAAGGACCGGCTGCCCAGCACGGCAGTCCTAAATATGCTGCCGGGATCAGGGTGCTGACCCCGGTGGGCGGGGGTCAGTCTATGGGTCCAGTGGGCCCGCGATAAACCAGCGTTTGGCCAGGACTCCACCTGTGATCAGGGACTCACCTCCCTTCTCTGATCAGGAGGAAACCGTGATGAGGCCTCTGTGGTTTCTGATCGTTGACGACTCGAATGTTGATAAAACGGAATAACTGAAGGGTTTTCTACGGCGTCACTGACCACTGCCACGTGCAGGGAAACTGACAAAATAAGTAGCCTGTCGAGAAGCAGGTGCCTAGGCTGGTGGATAAAATGAGCACTTCGTGCTCTCTCTGTGCCATGCTGTGCTGGATTCTCCCCACCGACGTCCGTCTCTGGACGTCTGCCTCCTGACCCTGGGCAGCCCTCTAGGCTGGTGGGCGAAAATCTAACCAGCAAGTTTGAAACAAGGGGTGGATGTAGTCAGGGCTTGAAAAATTGGAGACAAAGGTATTTTCCTACCCCAGAAGGAAAAGGGAACTGGCCAGCCAGGTGGGATGAGGACAGAGGCATGGGGAGAGGTGACCACTGACTGGAAGGTGCGGGTAGTGGGGTTGGTGGGCGAGAGGGTGTCCCTGAGCAAAGGGGTTCCCAGGACGTTGTGGAAGATACGATGTCAAGAGGCAGAGAAATCTCTTTTCTCAGACAATGAACACCTGCCTGTTCGGGGCTATTAAATCCAGTATTTCTCTCCCTGCATGAAAGACACATGAAATTGTTTCTGTGATCCTCTCTGAAGGGAAATGTGAGAGCAAAGCTTGACAACCGGAAGGCCCTTCAAATGGGGCTGTGGCTACAGGCACGTGAGACGCCTGGGACGGGGCTTCAGGGGAGCTGCTCTTCCCCAGGTCGGCTGTTGGATTGCAGAGTCGGGCTGTGGGAACGAACCAGACAGTTACGATCGCTGGAAAACCAGCTCTCAGAATGACAGCTCGCACACTCCAGGTGTGTTTGATAAGGCGTATTATTTAGATAAACCAAGCCTCCCTACTGTCCTGGTTCTTCCACTGAGCCCTCCACTGCCTGGGGTGAAGCCCTCGTGATTTTATAATCAACCAGGAGATAAGCACATCGGAAGTGACAGCCCAAGGTGGGTATTTTGGGGGCTTCTTCTCCTCTGCATTTCCCCGTGGAGTTCCGTCTTCCTCTGCCGTCAGCATGAAGCCCACATGAGGAGTTTTACGGGTGCGTCCCCAACTCCCTCTTTTCTGAAAGGTGGGACTACTTTCTTTTTCCAGGCAAGCTTCCAGGGACGCTTGGCATTTACCATTCTTAAAAGAAATGGAAATCCACAGACATTTCATTTTCGTTTGTCCCGCAATCTGGTTAAGTGGCCTGCCTGTCAAAGGCCCCAGCAGTGACCCCAGCCAACAAAAGCCACCCCACCTGAACGCAGGGCCGTTCTGCAGCGACTCACGCAGCTGTCTCGTGTCTGATCTCTGTGCCACCCCCCACGTGCCCCTTCCCTTCACTCGTGTGTCATTACATGTCAGAATATATTACCATGCTCGACCGTTGAGCTAGGCTGTTCTTTTTCAGTTTAATTACCAAGCTCAAATCGCTGACCCCCTGTCTGTTTTATTAAGATGTTGCTGCCGATAATGAATAAATTGAGGGGGAGAAATTCCAATTTCCTGCTGAGCTGCCTTTGCATGAGGTGCTCTCCAGGATGGCAACCTCGCTGCCGTGGAGCCTGGACTCAACCCATCGGACGGACTCCCCCCAGGCTGAGCCTCACCTCCTGTGTTGTGGGCTACAACAAAGCACTGGAAAGGCATTTATTAGTTCCACAAAAACACTAAGAAAACAACTGGACCCAAGTGACCTGCTCTAAGGATCAAAAACGGTTACAACAGCTCCTTGGAAAGTGGGGTCGTCCCAGCCCCAGGGGCTTAGAAATAGAAACTAACTGGTTCTGCCCAGTTTTAGAAAGGAGGGTAATTCCTCCGTGGGCTCTGGGGAGAGTTTCTGTCTGCCTCAGGACACGTGCTCCCCATGGAATCCCTGCTTCCGTCGTGAGGATGATTTTATAACCACCCAACCTTCTTCCTGACCCCCAGATCCAAGGAGGGCACGCCGGACACAGCAAACCCTAGTCACATGATCGTACATCCCTCGCCGGGCACTTGGGCTCCATTTTGACACTAATAAAGTTAGTGAGTAGAAATCGGATTACAAGAAGGAACAAATGAGTTGTGTTTCATGAGGTGAGTCTGTGATGGTCCGTTTCAGCCGGGAATAATTGCAGCTCCCGGTGCGTCTTCAGAGAGTTTACCGAAATGTATTCATTTACACAGAAAGCGGAAGGCAGGCATGACTGCTTTTATTTCTCCAGTTAAGAAACTGGAAAACCTGGTGCGGGGCTCTTGGGACCTCATGCACTGTAGATGTTTGTCTTCGTTTGGGGGCCGGGAAGCAGGTGGGAAAAAGAAGGACTTGAAGGAAGGAAATTGAATAGACAGGCACACTTCTGAGTTTCATTGACCTTTCTACCCCACGTGACTGCAGAGAATTTTCTCCGGGGCTTTGCAGTTGTTGTACATGGCGGGGAACCTGGCATCCTTGGGGTTTTCTGGTTCTGCAGAGAGTCTCCTGACCCCACGCCTCTCCCTCCCCGACTCTCATCACCTGGTCTCTCTGAGCCCCATCGCTCTTAGCTGCTCACCGGCCTCCATCTGACACCCTCCTTTGTACTTCGCCTGCACCTGTTCTCTCCCCATCCTCTCCTTTCGCTCCACAGTGACCCTGTGGTGGCCAGCAGTGTAGACGCTCAATAAAAGTCCATCCCATGGAGCTGAATTGTTACAGCAAGAATTGTTACAGCAAAATTGCGGGCTTCCCTGGTGGCGCAGTGGTTGAGAGTCCGCCTGCCGATGCAGGGGACATGGGTTCGTGCCCCGGTCCGGGAAGATCCCACATGCCGCGGAGCGGCTGGGCCCGTGAGCCATGGCCACTGAGCCTGTGCGTCCGGAGCCTGTGCTCCTCAACGGGAGAGGCCACGACAGTGAGAGGCCCGCGTACTGCAAAAGAAACCCAAAAAACAAAAAAACATAAATTGCTTGTTTGGTGGCCTAAAATAGAGCCCAGAGACACTCACTAATGAACCCTTGGTAGGAAGAATCCTCCCTCCTGCAAAGAGGGAACGAAGCTAAGACACCCAGCTTCACTGTTCAGCAAAACTGTACTCTCAGTGCCGGGGACCTGCCCTCCCCTCCTCACTATGTTTCTAGTGTGTTGTTTTATTTATTATGATTTGCTAGGTATGGCTGAGTGGGAAAATGGTGTCCACAGAAAGCCATGAAGCAACATTTCTCAAGCTTGGGTCAGATCTGTCACCATGGAGGGGGTCCCGAGCAACACCTCTGGCCTCCACACGTTAGATCCCAATAGCATCCTTCCCATCACCCCCCCGCCCCGGTTGTGACAATGAAAAATATCTGCAGACATTGTCAGATGTGCCCCAGGCTGAGGCTGAGGGCACAATCACCCCAGTCAAGAAGCACTTAATAGGCACAGCTAAAATGCCAAGGAATTAAACCTTCAAATTAATTTGGGCTGCTCACTTAGGGTTGACACATGTCCACAGACAGCAAAGCACATTCATTGGGCTTTGCCTTTGTGTTTCTAGTCTCAGGACCAATGATCTATTTAATGAAACCTTTCTGGCTTCATCAGACTCACAGGTGACACCAAAGTTTTGACGAAACCGTGACAACCTGGGCGTGAGATGTGAGGCCGGGGACCCTCAGCCAGGCCGGGAGGCTGAGCCCACACTCCACTCGCTAGCAGCTATTTGATGCCCGCAGGAGAAGACGGCTCGATGGAAAACGTGTCTACATGAGCAGATCCATCCAAGTTCTGGTTCTGGTCCAAGCGAGAAAAGAGCACGGGGCAGGGAGATGGGACCTCACACTCAGCAAACGCCATTCACCCGGCAAGTCCCCCCACCATCCCAACTTCAATCCCCTTGCCCCCCAGGTGGGGACATCACTCTGCCTTTTTGTTTTCCCCACGTGGCTATGACCAGACTCTCTGGGGTTATTTACACAGAAGCACCTTGAGGAATAGAACACTTGGAGCAAATCAAAGGGTTTTTCTTCTTCTGTGTCTGGGTCCCATCTTGGTAAACCCTGTTTAATCAGCGCGCACTCTGTTTCAGATAGCTTAATGGCCTGTTGGTATAAGGAAGGTGTCGCATTGCAGAAGACGGTTTATCACGTGCCACTGCTGACATGTAACAGAGGAGGGACTGGAGAAACATTGCCGAATGCAGATCTTCAGAGCTGGATTTGAAAGGGATTTTTATGCGTTGGGCTTATTGGCCTGGTTTAGAGAAAGGCAATATGCGACTTAAGCTTTGTATTTATTTCAATAATGCAATTCTTGGAAAAATGAGTTCATTTGTGCCCTTTGAAAGAAAGGCACCGAACCTAGTTAAGTTTGGATTAGTTGTATGTGAGAGCAAGGATATGTCTCCTTAAATCTTGATGGGACTAATTGCCCTAAGATGCAGTAGTGTGGAGGGTCTTAAGCTTGAGCAGGAGGCAGAACCCTCTGGAAGGTTTGTCAAAATCCACACGGCTGGGCCTCACCCCCAGAGTTTCTAATTCAAGAGGTCCGGGATGAGGCCAGATAAATTGCATTTCTAAGCAAGTTCCCAGGGGATACTGATGCTGCCCACCTGGGTACCACACTCTGAGGACCGTGGCAATGAAGCGGAGATGAAGCAAAAAGCCTTCCAGGTAGCAGCTGACATTGGCATCCCGTCCACATCCCCTTCACACTCACCTCTACACCTGAAGGCTGTCACAGCGTCCCCTGCCACTCTCCGCTGCAGGGATGCACTGGGCCTGCAGAGGGTGCGTAAACTGCTGGAGAGTTAATGCCCTTGGAAGCAGCCCTTAATCAATTGCAGGCAGGACAGTGGTGGATAAATACACTAGGTTCCCTAGCCCTTGGATGGGGTCATTCTGAGCTGTGGTCTGCACCAATCCTCCGACTCCAAGTGTGGTCCCGGCACCAGTGCTGGCTGGTTTCCTGAGCTGTTTTGTTACTGATCTGTGATGGGCCAAATACTAAAATTGAGCGTGACCAGCTAGAAACTTCAACAGCAATCTGATACTTTAATTTCATGACCGTTGACGCGAATAATAAGAAAAGTAGGGCTTGGATTTTGTATGTCTTTGTTCTCCATTTTATTATGTTTTACAAAAACGTAAGTCCTCCTTAGTTTGGCAAGACAAGTGAATTCTGCACAGCAGAAAGTGTGAAGGGCACTGTCCTGCCCCATCTCGGAGCAAGCCAGCAGGGCGGAGCCTCTGCTGCCCACAGAGGCCATCTGTTCATCAGTGGACCCGCTCGTGGCTGCTTCCCTTCCCCGTCTCCCTTCCCACTCTTCCCCGGCTGTTTCCTGGGACTCCCTCCCAACTAAACTGCTTGCCCTCGAATCCTCATCTCAGGCTTTGCTCCCGGGGGAACCCAAACCAAGACACTTAACTGATGGGGTTGAGGGCTGCTTCTGGGCACGTTAACTCTGGTCCTTTGGTGGTCTCTGTGTGGAGGTTGGTGCCATTACTTGGGTAGCAGCCCTGGGTGCGTGGAGGTGAGGGCCGGGAGAGACACGCAACATCAGCCTCAAACGCTCCTGGTACAGAGGACAGGCCAGCATCACTTACTGAACATTGTTCTTCAAGGCAGTTCACTTAAAATATGTAAATAGATTGGCTTTTGAAAGACATCGGTGCCCCTTCTCTCCTTCCTTCTTTCCACACCAGTGTCCCCCAGGCCCCGTGCTAATCACCTGGGATTAACAGTGGAAAAGGCTCAGGCGCCCTAGATTTCTGTTTGGTGCAGAATAACAGACAGATTGGAGCGAATGGTAAATTCGTAGACCCAGGAGGATACTGATGACCTTTGTTTTAAATTTTTTTTTTTTTTTTTTTTTTTTTTGCGGTACGCGGGCCTCTCACTGCTGTGGCCTCTCCCATTGCGGAGCACAGGCTCCGGACGCGCAGGCTCAGCGGCCGTGGCTCACGGGCGCAGCCAATCCGCGGCATGTGGGATCTTCCCGGACCGGGGCACGAACCCGCGTCCCCCGCATCGGCAGGCGGACCCCCAACCACTGCTCCACCAGGGAAGCCCTCTTTTAATTTTTTTAAATACCCATTTTATTTTGGGTTTTTTTGTTTGTTTTTTAACTTTATTAAAGCATAGTTGATTTACAAGGTTGTGTTCATTCCTGCTGTACAGCAAGGTGACAGTTATACATATATATTCTTTTTCATATTCTTTTTTATTATGGTTTATCACAGGATATTGAAAATAGTTCCCTGTGCTATATAGTAGGACCTTGTTGTTTATCCATCCTATATATAGTAGTTTGCATCTGCTGACCCCAAACTCCCACTCCATCCCTCCCCCACCCTCCTCCCCCTTGGCACCCACAAGTCTGTTCTCTATGTCTGTGAGTCTGTTTCTCTTTTGTAGATATGTTCATTTGTGTCGTATTTTAGATTCCACATATAAGTGATATCATATGGTATTTGTCTCTCCGACTTACTTCACTCAGTATGATCATCTGTGGGTCCATCTTTGTTGCTGCAAATGGCACTATTTCATTCTTTTTTTATGGCTGAGTAATATTCCATTGTGTGTGTATGCATATATATACACACACACCACATCTTCTTTATCCATTCATCTGTCGATGGACATTTAAGTTCTTTCCATGTCTTGGCTATTGTAAATAGTGCTGCTATGGACATAGGGGTGCATATATCTTTTCGAATTATAGTCTGTCCAGGTATATGCCCAGGAGTGGGATTGCTGGATCATATGATAGCTCTATTTTTAGTTTTTTGAGGAACCTCTATACTGTTTTCCATAGTGGCTGCACTATGGAAAATTTACAATTTACATCCCATTTTATTTTGAAACAAGGCATCTCCAAATATTGTTTTTTGCAATTGATCCAGAAGTTCGCGCACACGCGAGTGGGAATCACTCGCCCCTGTTCACGTACTTCTGCGTGCATGCGTGGGTGGGTGCGTGGGCGGGGATGCACGGACATTTTGGTTCCGGGGAACCCTGTGTATCACAGGGAAATGGGGGGAGTGATCTTCTCTGCCTTTCAAGAGACCTTCTGCCTCTCGAATGCAAACACAGCCGATCTATCTCTCCTCCGACTTTAATAACAGTTTTGTGAAAACCCCGGGGACTCTTTCCCTTGCCTAACCTTCAAGCCAGATTTACAAGTCAAGGAATGTTAGAAATGAATTAATTACCTCACTAAATACAAGCGGGACGCAAGTGCACATGAAAGGAAGAGAGAGGTTCTTAGCTCCCACACAGAAAAGGTTACCAGAGAAATGCTCCTGAATTATTCTTCCTTCCATCTCCTCTTGCCCCTACTTGAACGCTGTATGCACCAACTCATTTACATACTTTCTAAAAAAGACTTCCGTCCTCTGCCTTTTTTCTCCTACAGATGCACACACAGCCCTAACGAAATACCTTCCTCTCCATCGTGTTAAAAGCTGTCCAGGGAAAGCCGCTATCTTTCTGTTCGGTGATGGGCTCTTAATGGCCTTTTTGATGCCGAGGTGAAAGCGGTTGCGTATTTTATCCCTCAGACCTCCTTTCATTTGGCTCGACTGAGATGTCACCCCCTCCATCGGAACCATCTCTGGAAACTTCTCAGGGAAATTGATTAAAAAAAAAAAAAAGAAAGAAAGAAATTCTCTGGCGGTCCAGCGGTTAGGACTCCGCGCTTTCACTGCTGAGGGCTCAGGTTCGATCCCTGGTCGGGGAACTAAGATCCCACAAACCGTGCAGTGCAGCCAAAACAAAACAAAACAACACAAGAATAACAACCATCTTTTTACTGTCCGTCTCCCTGTGAACTGGCCTAGCTTGGGTTGGGGTGCCTTGGTTTCAAGGGAGACCTGTGGGGATGAAAAAAAGAAAAAAAAAGAAATCCCTCTCTTTTCAAGGATTTGACTGAAAGTTACATGATAGAAAAAAGAAACATTTGAAAGACACACATGCAGAGAAATTGGTACCAAATCTTTTCCACATCAAACTGCACTTTTAAAGTTTTCTGGCGAATAAACGCTAGAAAAGTCAGTTCAGAGCTCAGGACAGTATTATGACAATCCTGTAGACGCTGCCACCTTCGAATGAAAGTTTCAAGCTGTAACCAAAAAAAAGTCTCTGGAGCCACAGTTTATCCAATATATTGAATCCAGATTTCGTAAACCACAAAAATGTCATCCCAGAGATGATATGCAGAAACATGTTTTCTTCAGAACTTTTAAAGTGGAAATCAAATCTACGACGAAGACCATTAGATGAAATTTGGAAAAAGCCAAACCCAGGAGATCTAGGGCGACTACAGGCTGGGGTCAGTGTGCGGAGGGAACGCATGCTTCCCAAACACGGGTTGGGGGTAGGGGTCCTAAGTGAAGGGCTGAGGCTCCCAGGGCTGAAGAGACCCGAGGATTTGAATCATCTGAGTGAGAGACAGCAGGACTTTTTTTTTTTTTTTTTTTTTTAATCTGCAGTGTTGCAATGTTGCTCTGTAGGGTTTTATTTCACCTAATCTTGGTAACTCCGTGGCGGGTGATAGTCGTCTCTGCTGTGTGCTTTGCCACGGTGCCAAGTTCAGTCCTGGAGAATGTTTGCAGTCACAGAAGGGGAAGGGCAGTTCCCAAAGTTTGTTCTGGACACAGATTAGCAGGGAGGGCTTTCGTGAGCTGGAGCTGAGAAATGCATGCAGCCCGGGGGGGGGGGGGTGGGCATGGGGAAGCAGCCGCCGTCCACCGGGGGGCCCTGGACGTCTGGCTCCAGACCCCACCATCAGAGCGGAACGTTGCCTCGTTAACAAAGCGCGTCCTCGCATCTTCTGAAGCCATCCCTCCCCAATGGAGCTGCATTAGTGGCAGGACACTGTGCTGTCTGGAAGTGAGAAAGAGACACCCCATTGCCTGGTTCACCAACGTGCTTGGCAAGCCCGCTATCTACGTGCCCCCGAAAGACAAAAGCCCATAAAAAAGTATGCGTGTGGCCGGATGCAAACTCCTCCACTGACTTTCCAACCTACAGCTCTAGCCCTACACAGACAACACTTTCCTAATTAGCTCAGCTATTCCCTTCTGACAAGACAAGGCAGTCTCAGAGACTGGAAGGAACTCTTTTCCTGCCAGACTAGAAGGAAAGCAGACGTCTTGAAAGAGCTACTCTTGTCTTTCATGGTCCAAGCGGACGTGTGACTGTGTCTCACCATCTGAGAGAAGCCTCTGGCCTCAGCTTTTCCATCCTCAAGGCCTCAGATGTCTCCTTGTAGCAGCCAAATTAAATATGACGATGATAAGGAGAATAAGAATTTACAGTGTGTGCCTATTGTTTGTAAAAGGCTGGGAGTACGGCTGGGCCAACCCTAATTTCTCAAGTCTGTAGCACAGGTACCTCGGGGGTGGTGTGGAAACCGCCCAGGAGGTACAGCGTGAGCTGGGAGCTCAGATGGACCTGAATTCAAAATCCCAGCTCTGCCAGTTTTCAGCCGTGGGACTTTGGGTGATGCACTCAACCTCTAAGCCTCAGATTCCGCATTTGTAAAATGGGAATAATAATGCCAATCTTAAGCATGGTTGGGAGAATTATTAAGTGTGCGGCGTGAGCGCTTAATCAATGCTGGCTCTTGTTATCACTGTTAATGGCAATGATGTCCTGGCCTATAGTTGCCATGGGGCTCAAAGGCAGAGGCCTAAAAAGATGGTTTTTCTTCAGGAGAGCAGTTTATTTTCTGGAACTTTCTCACCAGTGTTGACATTTCAGATTCTGGTCTTAACCTCGGAGCAGAGCTCTCTGCAAAGCTGTCGGGGGGAAGACCCCACCTGGGAATTGGGCCTGTTGTGTCTCCTGCTTGGCAGGGTTTTGTAGGGAGTAGGGGGCCGACCCAGTTTTCTTCCTGGAAACGCAGCCCTCACCCAGGAGTTGGGCAGCTGGGAGAACCCCAGACTCTGGAGAGCATTCCTGGCCTTTTCCGGAAGGCGGAAAGGCTAAGAATGTAAGTGTGCCGGTCAGTTGGTGACCCCGGAGCTCAGAATTCTCAGACTCTTATCCTCCTGCTGATAAGATGTCAATGGATGTAAAACAATTTTCTGGAGATAAGGGTTAAGAAGGATTCCCACGCGGAAAACTTTCTCTCCCAAATGCTGGAGCCTATAGGACTTAGAAGGTAAAATAACCTTGACTGTCCTCTTCCCCGGGTTAAATTTCTTCCATCTTTGGACCCGTTTCTGCCTTGCTTCTCAGCTCACATATGTTTGCATGGGTTTAGTTAGGATGTAACCTGTAAGATTCACCACACTCTTTGGCAAAGGGGGAAAGTGAGCACAGAAATCAGGGAAGACAGGAAGTTGCAGGCAAATCCCCATCACTTGGGAATCACGGCAAATCTGTTTCCCCCAGGCTCCTACCTGGCCTCCAGGGAATGGGCGTCGTGGTCGTGACAGACATTTCCCTGCTTCAGGAAGAGCTTCAGTGCGGCGACCGTGGATAATAGTAGTTTATTGTACACTAGGGACTTGCTCAGAGAGTGGGTCTTAAATGTTCTCAACACACACACACACACACACACACACACACAAGGTAACTACGCGAGGTGATGGGTGGGTCAGTTAGCTCGATTGGGGGATCGTTTCACCGTGTAGGGGTGGATCAAAGCATCACACTGGACCCTTACGTAGGTGCATGTTTACCTATCAGTCGTACCTCGATGAAGCCGGGAGACCAGCAAAGCTCCCACACTCACTGCAGGCGTCCCCCACTTCCATCCTGCTGACCCATAGACTCCTTTTGCAAGAAGGAAAAGGCCATTAAAAACACTTCCAGAAACCCATCTAATGGGCCAAACGATTGGATTCAACCACAATTCTCTTTAGCTCAGCTGTCTTGTCAGAACACGACATAATGAGCGTTCGCCTCTTTTTGTAAATGAAATATTTTCCAGGCTTCTCTAATTCGGAGGACATGATCGATTATGAGCTTTTCCACTCAGCCAGGCGTGGGGCGGGAGGGGGCTATGTGACAACGGGGTAACTCGCCGAGCAGCGTGTCCAGCGGGTCACAGAGCCGTGGGGAGCCGACCCAGAGCCTGGTTTGAAATAGAGGAGATGCCATCCGAATTTCTAAACGACAACACTGGAAGGTAGGCTTTGGACGTTACCGTTTTCCCAACCAGATCCTTTTCTTCCCTTGGAGTTAGAACGTTTTTACGGGATTCTGAAATTAATCGAGGCATACTATTAGAATGATACGGTTTACAGGAAATGGGCGCTCACGCTTCTCTTCGAGTTTGAGGGAAAGATCACCTCGGTGCTTCTTATTATTCATTCTTGATTCTTTGGACCGGACCTAACAGTTTTCCCATCCCCTCCTGTGGATAAAGAACCCCACGCATCGGGGTGAAGCTGCAGTGGTGGAATCCAGGCTCGGAACCTCAGGGGTGTGTTCACTGGGGCACCTCCAACCCAGGGAAGATGGCTCATGGCAAAGCCATTCTTGGACGCTGAGCCAAAGCTGTTGAGATGTGAAAACGTTCCCAGGTAAACAGATACAACCCAGGCATCCCCGCTTGACCACCATGATGTAGAGCCCGTAGTGTCTGGAATGGGCAGTGGTTACCAAGACTACGGATGCCATTTTGAATATGTCTGATGCAAATGGACAGAAAGTCTAATGGAGCTAAGACTACATCTGTCCTTCTGACTCCAGACAAACTGACTGCTAGATCCACAGGGTGGGTTTTTCTTCTTTTCCTTCCTTTCCTCCCTCTCTCCCTCCCTCCCTCTCTGCCTTCCTTCCTTCCTTCCTTCTCACCCGTTCCCCCTTCCTTTCTCCCTCCATCCCTCCTTCCTTCCATCCATCACTTTTTCCCTCCTTTATTTCTTCCCTGGAACATTCCAGTTCAGTCGTTTACAGAGCTGAAATCAACTGGCTAATTGTCAGTTTTTCTCTCTGCTTTGTAATAGGCAGTGTATCACCTGAGCCGAACGCTTAGTCATGCAAGATAATGAGAAATACAGAAATACAGAAAGCCACAGAAGCATTTAGGAGACAAAGAGTTAGGAAATTGTCTCTCAGGAACTAATTGAAAATCATTTCCGAAAGGTTCTTTCTTCTTTCTCTTCACACCCAGCTGCCACTCCCTCCTTAAAATTCCCAGCGCTACATGCAAAATGGGAATATTTCAAAGGTCAGGTCCATGAGTCTCACTTGGAGCCTCAATTACTTTCTCATGAAAGGAAAAGAGGATGGAGGGAAAAAGCACCAAGGACTTCTGGGGGAATTTTAATTAGGTACCAAAAGGCAAATGCAAATCTCAGATTTTTCCAAAAGCTAACACGAAATTGTTTACCCAGGATACCTGTTGCTGATAAAAAGTACTGAGGTGAGTGGCTGGGTGGTGCATATGAAGAGACACCTCTTTGGCATAAGTCTGTGTGCATAAAAATGCTATTCTATATGAGCCAAAAATACATTCAAAAGATTTTTGTAACCAAATGGAAAGAAAAATGTGTTATTTTCATGTCATGTTAATGTGGTTTTTTCTCCTGCCACTAATTTTGCTATTTCAAGAAAATAATTGGAATTGGCTAGAAGAAATTAAGAATAGAAACTTGCAAATTATATAACCTAATGAATGTTACTTTTGGTAATGAACTTAGTTGCTACTGAACACGCATCACTGGAGCTTGCATTAAACAGAGGCACCTCCTAATTCTTTTAATTCAACTGAACCATTCTTAATAATTCATAATTAAGTCTGGCTCAGAAATGATAGTCTCCATGGCAATATTGATTTCTTTGCTTTTTATGTCTCTGCCAAATGTTGAAAATGACAGAATCCTGAGTCTCAGAATCCATCCACAAAGATCACAGAAGCAGAGCGATAACAAAGGGCTTTACCAAAAGTCCTTTCTCTCTTGACTTCCAAGAAAGATGAGAGTGAAAATGGAAGAAAGTGGGAAGTGGGGCTTATGGGCTCCCCGGCCAGGTTTGAGCACACATTAACAACAACGTGTAGGCACTGGTGCTGGAAAAATACTGTCTGTGATATGAGAGCAAAGGTCTTCTGGCGGCTAGAGAGGAGAACGGCCCCCGCTCACCGGATCCCCAGCTTACTTTCTGCTTGAAAGACCATCCAAGTCTGCACTTACAGAGAAAATGAGTTGAATGAGGACAAATTCCAAAAAAAATGCCCTATTTGGTCTTCATCGTCTTCTCCTTGGGTCCTTTAATTGAATACACTATAGACTTGAGAATTTATGCTGTTAACATAGATTTAAAAAAACCCCAATCGCCCTCACTCGTCGTGCCGGCGCTTCATAAAAATGTCGTTCTGCTGGGGCTGAAACACTCCCCGAAGACCTATCATCTGAACCCTGAACTCCGACCCCAAAGGAAATGAAGTCAGCTCCAATGCACAGATCACAACACAGCACTATTATTTTTAGACCACGTGGTAATGAAAACAGTAATACTTGTAATAAAAGTAATAGATGCAATTAAAGTCTATATTCAGAGCTATAAACGGGAGTCAAACAGTGCATAAGCATCGTATTTTAAAAGTCCAATTAAGAGCCTGCCTGTAAGGGAGTTGCAAAAGGAAACTCGGGGTTAGAGCGTGCTTTTGCTTGAACGCCCTGCGTCTTGGTGTGCTGTGTCCAAAACTCAGGGCTTCGTTAACTCTTTTTTTTTTTTTAATTTATTTATTTTTGGCTGCATTAAGTCTTTGTTGCTGTGCGCGGGCTTTCTCTAGTTGCAGTGAGCGGAGGCTACTCTTCGTTGCAGTGCACCGGCTTCTCACTGCAGTGGCGTCTCTTGTTGAGGTGCATGGGCTCTAGGCACACGGGCTTCAGTAGTTGTGGCACGTGGGCTCAGTAGTTGTGGCTCGCAGGCTCTAGAGTGCAGGCTCAGTAGTTGTGGCGCATGGGCTTAGTTGCTCCGCAGCATGTGGGATCCTCCTGGACCAGGGCTCGAACCCGTGTCCCCTGCCTTGGCAGGCGGATTCTTAACCACTGCACCACCAGGGAAGCCCCCTTCGTTAACTCTTGAGGATCTTCTGTTTGTGATTTACTGTGTTTTTCCTTTAATCTCTTCCAGCCAGTTGAGCAATAACGTTTTACTGAATGGGAGTAAGGTGTGTGTTGAATCCTGTACTAGAGACTCTTAAAGATGGCTTAAAATAGCCCAAGGCCAGCAACATTTTCCAAATGAAATCGCTGAAGCATCATACGGACAGACTGAGGTTTCCCTTTAGGTGAGGCTGTCACCTTTAGGAGGCTGGTTTGGATCACACACATGAACCCACACACACACTGCACACCTGTGCCCCGCAGTGTGACCCCGGCGCTGAGCGAGCTTGGCAAAGAAGCAGACAGACCCGGCTTTGAACCCGACTCTGCCATCAATGCTGTGTGACCTTGGCCAAAGTCGCTGCACCTCTCTGAACCTCCATTTCTTCAGCTGTAACATGGGGATGACCACCCCTGCTCTACCTGCTTTCCAGGTCGTTGAGGAATTCAAAAGATGTGGGAGATGTGAAAATAAAGAGTAGAGTATAAAGCAGATTGCGAACGTAGAGTCCCAGCTCTTCCCTGTACCAGCTGTGTGACCTTTAACAAGTTACTTAACCTCTCTGTGCCTCAGATTCCTTATTTATAAAATGAAGACAATAGTAATATCAATCTCATAGGATTGTAGTGAGTATTAAGTGAGGTGCTTATAACAGTGCTTCTTGTTAATGCTATTAACGATGCTCTGTTGAAAAGGAAAGTGAAAAACAGATTGTCCTTTTCTCTCTGAGAGGGACACAACTTATGTCCACAAAGTCATGGGACCTTTATGGAGCTTCCTGAAATGAATCCTGAAGGACAACAAGGCCATGAAAAATTGTGTCAATGATGTAATTTTAAAAACAACATGTCAGGACTTCCCTGGCGATCCAGTGGTTAAGACTTCGCCTTCCAATGCACGGGATGTGGGTTCGATTCCTAGTCAAAGGTCCCACGTGCCTCAGGGCCAAAAAACCAAAACATAAAACAGAAGCAATATTGTAACCAACTCAATAAAGACTTTAAAAATGGTCCATGTCAAAAAACTTTAAAAAGTTACTTAGAGACAATGTGTCATTCCCACACAAATTGGAACAAACGAGATAGATGGACGGCGTCGTACACAACTATCTCTGCAGGGCCACACCGTGAAGAAACCAGGAGCAAACTCTTGTCCATTCATTCAGAAGTCAACATCTGTTGGGCTCCTCCTGGGCGTGACATCCTTGCTAAACGAGGGGACAGTGACAGGGATGCCCTGGGTCTTCACGGAGCTCACAACTGAGCATACGGAGAGTGATGACAAAGCAACGTGCATTTGTCAGGAGAGGAATAAACAGGGCCAGGGCCCCAAAGGCGGGGTGATGGGCTTCCTGGGTGCAAGGCGGGAGGGTGCGGAAACTCGGAGCTGGAGGAGGAGTTTGGATCAGATAGAGAAGGCTCAGCCCGTCTGGCAGAGCACAGAGCCCAAAGGCATCGCAAGCCCGGGGCGAGGGGCTGACTCCTCCGAGCCCAGACGTGGGAGAGAAGGGGGAGCTGGAACCCGGAAAAGCGTGCTGAGCACCTGGGATCTCGCGCTGTGTCCGTGAGTGGTCCTGGAGGCTCTAAAGTGGGGCAGGATGTGAGCGAGTCTCACCGTTGAGCGCTCACTCCAGGTGGCGTGAAGGTTGGACCGGGAAGGGAGAGATGAGGCCGGAGGCCCTGAGCAGGCGTTAGAGGTTTCGGCAAGAGACCACTGGATGGGCTGCCCCCGTCTCCCGACTTGAGCACGTGCGTCCTCTCATGAGAGCACAGAAGGGCAGTTTGGGGAAGGGGCTTCTCCCCGTCATCAGCATCATCTGTGCTGGGCTGGGAAGTTTAAGGAAAAGGCAGAAAGTGTGGACAAAGGACCACGAGGCTTATGCTGTGGAAGGAGGCTGAGGAACGGGACAGGGTCTGTAGCCCCTTCCTTCCCTCCTCTGGGCTGGACTTTCTGCATTCAAGAGGCCCGGGTGTGAATTCCCTGGGACGAGGTGCAAGATGAAGTGGTATCCCTTGCAGGACCAGCCTGGATGGTCCTAGGAAAATCATTTCCTCGCCCTGGGTAGCATGGCTACGTGTAATGAACACTGCTCTATTCAATTCACACCGAACGAACTGATTGACGGAGGAGCGTATGGAGAGATGCATAAACTCCTCATTGATATGCATCACTGAGAATAAGGAACTCACATGGAAAGAGATTGTGTGAACATCTTCAGTAACCCCGTGGTAGTCAGAAAACCTCGAACGAATCCACAGGTAGCCTTGGGAAGCGGCCCTGATCCCCGTTCCTCTGGCTGCCGCTGCTGCTTCTACTTGAATTTTTAAAACTATCAACGGCGTGGTTCAGAGATCCCTGTTTCTCTACTCAAACAGCTTTCCGGAAGTTTGGAAAATAGAAAATATTCCCCTGAGGCGGAAGAACACACACTTTCAGAATGAGTAGCCTGGCAAAGGGAAATTAAAAAGTTGGCTGTGGGTAACAGAGTTGTCAGGCACAAGTGTTTGATTATCAAGGTTCTTAAAACTAAGCTCTAAGTAAAGGTTCCTTGCACCAGGGTACCAGGGGGACTGTTAGCTCACTGTCAGATGCAGGTTTTTTGCGCTCCCCAAACATCGCTCCAGCACCTGCTCGACTTAATATGGGATACCGTTTCCCATTCTCCCTCTCTCCCCCACCCCGCCCCACCGCTCCCTCTTTTTGAACCACCAAAGCCCAGTGCATACTTGCCATTTCTCCTCTGACATAGCTAAGATTTCAAGTGACAACAAAATCTGAAATACAAAACAAATCAGTTACCCCCAATGTAACAAGAACAGCAAAGCTGCTATGAGTTACCAAGGGCAGCCGTCTGTCACCGATTGTGGGACCCTGGGGCATCCCATCACGGTCCAGCCCCGGGACAGCCCCGGGACACACCCACCCAAGAGGATGGGCTACACCAAAACTGAAGATGCCAGATGATGGAGTGACACTTAGAAGTTGAGCATTTTTCAGATTTCATAGGAGATGATGATTACTACTCGCATGGAGACATTTGGATCCCCTTTCTATCCCGAGGACACAGTTGTGCTCAGACAGAGTTGGAATAAACATTCAGCTGGGGAGGGAAGGGATGAATTTATGGCTTTGCCTCATACGAGATGGGAAGCATTTGCACACAGGCAGTTAGCGCTGGGCTCCCTCACGGATGTGGAGGTTCACCCCCTGGTGGTCAGAAAACTTAGAAAAGGCAGCTGAATGTGCAGCCGGAAGGCTCAGCTGGGAAAAGGCTGTTTACTGGTTTTACTGCTCAGAGGCCAAGCTAAGCCACCTTTAGGTCTCAGTTTCCTCATTTATAAAATGGGTTAACATTGCTCACAGATGCTATCAGGATCACACGGGAGGATGGAGGAGCAAAACCTCGGCACCACGTCCAGCCTGCCTGTCTGTCCCCACCTCTCTCTCCCTTATCTGTTCACTCGTTCACTCACTCATTCATTCATTCATCTGTCCTAACATCCCTTAGGGTTGGGGTTAGTGTTAGGGTTAGGGTTAGAACCTAACTAACCCTGTTACGGACCAGGTACCACGCACGCACTGGGCATGAGCCGTGAACGAGAGAGAAAGGTTCTGTCCGTGGGATACTCATGGCCTGAAAAGGAGCAAGAAAAAATTCAGACTCTATTAAACTGCTGGGAAGAGAATGTAGCCATGTTGCCTTAAGGAGGCTGGGCCAGGAGGGGATGGTCAAGGCCAGCACCCTGGGGCTGGGCTAACACCAAGGGATATCAAGGCAGTCTTTTTTATTATTGTCATTATTATTATTATTATTATTTTTGGCTGCATTGGGTCTTCGTTGCTGCGCTGGGCTTTCTCTAGTTGCGGCGAGCGGGGGCTACTCTTCGTCATGGTGCGCAGGCTTCTCATTGCAGTGGCTTCTTTTTGCGGAGCACGGGCTCTAGGTGCGCGGGCTTCAGTAGTTGTGGCTCGCGGGCTCAGTAATTGTGGCTCACGGGCTCCAGAGCGCAGGCTCAGTAGTCGCGGCGCATGGGCTTAGTTGCTCCGCAGCATGTGGGATCTTCCCGGACCAGGGCTCGAACCCGTGTCCCCTGCCTTGGCAGGCGGATTCTTAACCACTGCACCACCGGGGAAGTCTGAGGCGGTTTTGAGCACTGCCTCTGTGCCAGGCACTGTGCAAGGCACAGGGGTCACCGCTGCAGAACACCCACATCCTTGGGAGGTTACAGTCAGGCAGGGTGGGCGGGGGAGGAGGACGGAAGAACCACACAAGCAGATACAAAGTGAGGAGAGGGGCAGGGCGCCAAGAAAGCCCTGGGGGGGGGGGGGCGGGCGTGCCCTGGCCCAGGAGGTCTGGGCAGGCTGCCTGGGGCAGTGATGCAGGAGTTGAGCCCTGAAGGCAGAGCCGGCAAAGAGAGTAAGGAGAGAGGAGGGACCAGCCCGGGCGACACCTGCCAGCCCAGGTGGGGCAGCTCAGGTCCGAGGAGGCCGAGGGGAGGGCACCGGGCACCAGGAGGGGGAGGTGGAAGGAGACCGCACAGGGGAGGCACGCCATGCGAGACCAGGCCAGGTTACCCACTGCAGCCTCTGTCTTGGGACTGGAGGGGCAGGATGGAGCGCGGGGCCGCCAGTGTGAGCCCTGCACGTTAGCCCAGCAGGAGACGCATCTGCCTCAGGACGCAGGCCGTCTAGTCCCCCCGGTCCTTCTTGCTTCCCTTTCGGACCCTTCTCATCCTCCTTGGATCGGGAAGGACCAAAAGGGGTCCAGCACGTTGGGAGGTGGCTCACCCCCTGATTTCCCTGCCCCAAGGAAGCCATTTTCTTGTATCGTCTTCCAGAGGTATCTTATTATCAGTACAGACATGTGTTCTAACTTCTTTCTTTTTGCCCAAGTGGGACCTCATCATACACATATCAGTTATATTCACCCATGGCAGAGTAACCTAGGTATGAAAGTACTTTTTTGCAGCAATGTTTGTAACAGCAAAATATTTGGAACAATGTGAATGTCCATCACTAGGGAGCGGGTTGAGTAGTTTACAGCTGGGTTTCTCAACCCTGGAATATTGACGCTTGGGACCAGATGATTCTCTGCTATGGGGTGTCCGATGGGTTGTAGGGTGTTTAACAGCATCCCTGTCCTCTGCCCGCTGGATGCCAGTAGCCCCTCTCCCTGGCTCTGACAACCAGAAGGTCTGCAGATGTTGTCAAATGTCCCCTGGAGAGAAAACTTGCTCCCCCCGGGGTTGAGAACCCCTGGATTCTGGTGCATGTATGCTATATCGTATAATACAGCTCCCCAAAGAAGGGAGAAGGCCTTTCCCGATTTGGAACTCAAGCAGGCCCAGAAGGACCCCCCCTCCCTTGAAGTCAGCAGCTCCATGGGAAGAATCCCAGGCAGGCCTGGTGGGGTCTGAGGGGCAGAGGAGGTGACCACCTGCGGAATCGCCAGCAGGGAGCAGAGACGGAGGCCACCCGGGGACAGGGGCCCCCTGTTGGTTGGCTCTGCAGCTGCAGGGAGCATCCAGAAAGCTGATGAAGTGAGGAGAAGCTTCCAGAACAGCTGTGTTTCCTGTATCCCTTTCAAGTGTGCTGAGCAGAGCCTGCAGTGACCCTCTGGGAACCCGGGAGGCCACAGGGCTGAGAACGTCTCAGCTGCCACCTCGTCCACCTTGCTGGGCTCCAGCGTGTGGGCCAAGGCTCCCTGAGGACCAGCCCTGCTTGGGGTCGAGCAAGCACCCCTGGCAAGATGTCAAGTCAATTAGAAACAGTGCCCCCCCCCAGCCATCGCAAGCGCCACCTGAAGCCCCCCAGCATTTCGGTGTGCTCAGTAAATTCCAGTCGGCCTCGGATGAACAAGTTTTCCCTAACAACGTTCAGTGTTTGCCAGTGGTCCTCATTGGTTTTGTTGACAAAAACTCAGAGTGGCCCCAAGAAATGGACTAGATGTGCTGGCAGAACAGTCCACGTTGGAAAAAAAGTCCGCTTTTGTGGACATTGAATTGACGTATGCTTTTCCATAAACCCAGGCGTGGGAGGAATCGTGCTCACAGCTGCCTTGTCCATTTTCCATCCCGTGTGCTCTCTCTGTTTTTAACGCGTAAATGCGCAAAGAAAACACATCTTTCGCCTCCTGTCTTCCCCTGCCTGATGAACGGGCTGCTTTTTGCTGGCTCAGCGGACGCTGGGGGCCCAGGCCTAGGCCTCCTTTCCAGCACTCCAGGGTAAACCAGGCGGCCTGAGCCCAGCTTCCTCACTTCCGTTCTTCCCTCCCTGAAAAATAGGGAAAGGGTCCCTCTTAGGTCATAAAAATGTGGCTTAAAAACCAAGAACATCTGGCTGGAGCTGATGGTCTAATGGAAACTTCTCCAGGGGTTCTGTGCGTGCCAGACCCCCTCCAGGGCAGCTGGGACGTGAAGAGACTGCAGCCAGCCGGGAGAGGGAGGACGAACCAGGACCCACACTTCCAGACCCAGCCACTGCCACATCCTCAAGTGGGGAGTTCAGACAGATGCTGCCCCGAGCAGAAAGGGGCAAAGCAGTCGGGGAGCAGACATGCCATTCTGAAGCCTGAGGCCCGGCAGCCACACGGCCCCCAGATAACAGAAGGGAAGAGCATCGTCCTGGAGCCCCAAAGACCCAGGTCCAAATGCCACTCTCTGCCGGGACGCCCTGGATCCTGGGCACGTGACAGACCACTCTGAGGTTCTGCAGTGCGGGGACCACCGGGGTGACTGTGGGAGTCCAGGAAATGTCTGGAAAGCTTAGCGCAGGGCCAGGTTTTGCTACGTTGTGACACATTGTAAAAGTCTGTGATACCTCGTGGTGCGGGGATGCGTTGGGCTACGTTCCCAAGCTCTGATAACTCTCCTCCCCTCCCCCTAGCCTGTGAGGGTCCGGAGGGGGGCCCTCCCCGGCCAGCAGGAGAAAGGCCCAGGCTGTCAGAACTCGGGCCCTGTGCCAGCTGCCTGCAGATGCAGACTTCTGGGAGTCCTCGGACCCCAGAGAGCGGTTTCTTCCAGCAGCCGCTTTGGGCAGCTCATTTGTGAGGCAACAGCGCCCCCTCGCGTCGGAGAGTGGTATTTCCTCTAGAACTTCGGGTTTCAGAGCACCTGCACCCCGAGATTAAGAGAGCGTGCTGAGTTCCTGCAGGGAGATAAAGGCGGCCTCGTGGTCATGGCCTCCATCCCTCTCACCCGTGCCTCGGGCTCTCGCCCCTGAACTCGGATGATGCGGAGGGACGGTGGAGGCAGAAGAAGGGTCTGCCTGAAGGCGTCCGCCGCTCACCCTCCTGGTCCCCTCGCCCACCCCTCCCCCACCCCCCCGCCCCCGGGACAGGCACTGACTGAACACAACCTTATTCGGGCTTGTTCTGCCATCCCAGGGGCCGCCTGAACCCCAGCTGGCACTGACAACCCCCCACCAACACACACCCCAACCGTGGAAACGTGTGTGCTGTTTGCTTTGGAAAATTCCAGAGATCCAGGCTCTCCTGGGGTCTGTTTATGTGTCAGAGACTCCCCTGGCGATGTCTGAAGAACAGGAAAGACTGAAGTCCTCCCCCCCGACCACCCTGGGCCAGCAGTGTTTTCAGTGGCCTCCTAGACAGTCTCTAGAAGGGGCAGCAGAGTGGCGGGACGTGGCCTCAGTTGGAGTCTGGCTCTGGGCCTTTCTCCCAGACTCCGTGGGGCTCGGAGACGCAGCGGGAAGGAGAGCTCGGCGGCCCCTGCCCGGCTTGCTCCCCTATCCCCCGCCGGCAGAGCCCCTCCAGCCACTTTGCTCTGACCCCTCGCTCTCAAGCTCCCTGTGACTCCACGTGGAGTAGAGAAAGCGGTGACCTGAATTTTGTGAATGAAGGTGATGGCGGTCCAGTCTCTAGGGCCCCAAACAGGACCCATAAACATGCGAGAGGCAAAACCGATCATCACTCAGCACGCAGCTAGCACCTCCATCCTCACCCCATCCAGGCCCCGTCTGAAAACCCACTGGCCGCTCACTGCAGCCCGAGGGAGGTATTAACATCGTCTCTATCTCACAGTTTGGAAAACGGAGGTTCAGAGAGGGTGGGCAATTTGTCACCATCACACAGCAACTAGGATTGAATTTAAGCAGCGGGCTCTGAGTCCCAGCTCAAATCTCTGTGCTTTATGAAGATAACCACTGTTTCTCAAAGTGTCTGTCAAAGGACTAGGCAGGGTGCTTTGAATACACTATCTTTCCTAATCATCACTGCAAGGAGGAGGGGGTTTCCTGCCCATTTTACAGATACAGAAACTGAGACACAGAGAAATGTGTGCCTCCGCTTGACGTGGCAGAGGTGGTTTTCAAACCGAGGCTTGATTGTCCTGTATCTTGTATCTAGCTGCCGCGTGATACTCCTCTCTGTGGGCAGGTGGCGTCCATCCAAAAGTGACAACCGCGCACGCGCTGTGCAGGGTCCGCACGTGCCATGGCACTTCCGGTGCATCACCCAGCGCTCACCGGACTGTCTGCGCTCGGTTCATTTATTATCCCCGCTTCACGGATGAGGAAATGGAGGATCAGAGGAGCTGAGAGCCTTTGCCAGAAGGTCCCACAGCGGGAGAGTAGCGGAGCCAGGACTGAGGCTGCAGCTCCAGAGTCTGAGCTCTTAACCATCCCTCTTTGTGAGTTACCGGGATGGATGTGACCACACGATCTGGCCTGTTTAAGAATTGCTTCAGCCAGAAAACGTGTTCTGGATGCTTCTTCCTCCAGGATGGAGAAGGGGTGCTAAGCAAGTCCTACTTTCTCACTGGTCTCTGCTCTGAGAGAGGGGACCTGCTGGACCCATGACTGCCCGGGGCTGGGGTCCAGGGAAGTGATCAGCTTGGGGGACTGGACCTAGAAAATCCAAGTGCATTCCTGCTGCCTTCCCCTGGCTGCGGGGAGCCAGGCCCTTCTCTCTTCATACCTCTGTACCATTTGAATCTCGGCCTCCCACCCACTCCTCCAGTAGTACTCCCCCAAAGGACAGAGGCATTTTCATCGGTGGAGAGACCCCAGTGTTTTCTTGTCTGGTCAGCATCTTGTCCCCCTTCCGAAAGCAGCAACTCACCTCCCCCAGGGGAGGAGCTCTGCTCGGAGTCCTGGCCCATAGGGCTCGGATGGGGTTTATCCTTCTCCCTGCCCGACCCAAGGGGTGAGCACATGCCTCGGCCTGGCCAATCAGAGCCAGAAATAATTTGGTCAGTGGTGGGCATGTGACCCAATCCAGCCAATGAGATCAGGTCGTGGAATTTTGCCGGGATTATTGAGAAAGTTGTGTTTTTCTTCTGCTGGGATTACGGCCTGGGATTGCTTTTCCACACGACTTGGGAAAGAAGCTGTGGCTGCCAGCCTTCCAAGTGTCCTCAGTGATTCTCACCTCCTGGGACTCCTGCCCTGAGGTAGTCCCCTTCTGCCTTGGTAATGCTGACTTGTGGTTCCAGTGGAAGATTGCACAAACAGTGGAGTGTGGCATCAAGGTTAGGTCATTAAAGACATTGCAGCCCCCCCTTGGACCACTCACTCATCAGCCATGTTGTGAGGACACTCAAGCAGGTCCACGTGGCAAGAAACAGTGGCCTCCTGCCCACAGCCACAGGAGTGCCCCATCTTGGAAGCAGCTCCTCCAGCCTTGGTCCAGCCTTCAGATGACGGCAGCCCCAACAGATGTCTTGATTTCATCCTCGTGAGAGACCACAAAGCATGACACAGCTTCTGAATTGCTGACCCCTGTGTGAGATAACAAATGTGTATTATTTGGGGCAGATAAATCCTGGGATAATTTGTTACACAGCACTAGTTAGCGACCATAGATGCAAACACAGAGGAATGCAGCGCTGAGAGATGGAGAATGTCAGATTCCTTATGACGTATTTTGACCACCTGGATCCAGCCATGCCTGAAGCCAGCCTTTCAATTTCTCAGTTAATGAGTCAGCCAGTCCTTCTTTTGTTCAAGCCAGCGTGGACTAGATTCCCTTGTGACTGAAGAGCCCTCATCAACATAGGAGTTTTAACAAAAATATATGCATTAGGAACCCAGGAACCAACAGATCCCCTGGGCTGAAACCATGGGACAGCGTTTGGAAGTAGACACAGTGGGTGGTGGATGCCCTTCATACTTCCGTCCATCAGAGTGCCCTCTGCCTTCTCCTTGGGTCTAAGCTGATCGCAGCCCCAGCAGGAGGCCAGCCAGATGCAGGTGGAGGAGGAGGAGGTCGGGTTTTATTCCCCCAGTGCCTCCATCACATCTGAAGACCTGAGGGTACGGGAGGCTGTTTGTGGAGATGACGGAGGCATCAGGGCATCCTCCCCTGCCCTCAAGCCTTCAGATTCCAGCAAGCACACCTTCCCTTTGCCCATCAGGCTGGGATGGCCGTGTCCCCCCCACTGGCCCTGGGCATCATGCCATCCCTGTACCCACCCAGCCCACACCTGTCTCCAAGTCCCTCTACTGGCACAGTCTGTCTCCTGCCCGTACCCTGACAGATACCACGGCAGATTGTCATTGTCATCCCTGTCTTGCGGAGGATTGAGCTAAGGCACAGAGAGGTGAAGTGACTGGCCCAGGGTCACACAGCAGCGAAGTGGCAGAGCTGAAATTTGAACTCAGTGGGTGAGTCCAGAGCTCGTGTTCTTGGGCCTTATTCTGAAGGTAACTCAGGAACACAGATTTAATATGCCGTTTGGAACGAGGGTCGGACAAACGCACAGAGCTGGGCCGGGGCGGGGAGACCTGGGGCCTGGAGTTGAGGCTGTTTGTGGAGGTGATGGAGGTGGGGTAGGGAGGGAGAGAAGTGGACACAGCATTGATGGGATGTGCGGAGGGGAGGCCTCCAGGACGGTGCCTGAGTCTCTGTGGATGGCACTGTCCTCCCCGGGGGTGGGTACAGGGTAGAGGAGAAGAGTGGCTCTGGCTCTGACACTATAAGGAAATCGTGGAGTCAGCCTGGCCTCAGCTGCCGGGAAACAGAGCGCAGAGCCCCTGGTCAAGGACCTTCTTCCTCTACCCCTCTGGCGGCCGCAGCTTGGGACTCAGCCCCCTTCCCGTTTAAGCTGCCTCTTATCTGGAAAGCCCATCACTAGCCTGCCCTCCGCCTCCAAATGTACCTGGCTTTGCACGACGCCGAAACGCCATCAATGGGGGCTCCACACGAGCCCTGCTGGAGCCTTCCTGGCTTCCGGCTAAACAAGCCTCACACGTGTGGAAATAGCCTGTGTTGTTACCGCTGGCCCACAAGTCGATTTCATAGACACGGAGTCTGCTTCATCTCCCAGCACAGGTTAGAACAGGCCGGATGCCCATTAAAAGAAACAACAGGGTGTCAGCGCGTGGGCAGTGGCCGGAACCCCCGAGGAGGCCGGATCTGTGCTGCCGGAGCCCATCAAACGTTCACAATCACCCACCTCCCCAAGTCTCCGGGCCTGGGGTTCACCCGCACGGAAGAGCAGACAGGTCCGCACTCCCACACGCTGAGCCGGGCACTGCCCCAAGCCCTTCTCCTTGGCCGTCTCCCTGTCCTCTGGAAGCATCCAGGGACTGGGGTGGTGGCGCTCACATCCCCTCCCCACAGCTGAATACATGGAAGCTCGGGAGGTGGGGCTACCCCGGCCAGATGGCGTCGAGAATATTCCTCGAGTACCTACTGCGTGCGGGGACCATACGAGGAGCTCGTGCTACAACTGTGTCCAAGACAGAGGTGTTCCTGCCCACATGCCAGCAGGACACAAGACTACACCAAAACAACAAAGAAGAAAACATCCACGGAGTGTCAATGCTTTGGGGAAAAAAAGATAAAACAAGTCAATGTGATATTAAAAATCACCAGGAAGGAGGAGGGCTAGATGGGGCGGGGGGGGCGGTGTCGAAGAAGGCCTGAGACCAAATGAGAGCAGCAGCTGGGAAAGGATCTGCAGGGGGAGGGGCGTCTCTCGAGAGGAGGCTAGAACAGGTGCAAATGCCCTAGGGCAGGAACAGACCCCGCAGGTTCCCCGCCCTGGCCTTCCAGGCCACGTGGGAAGGGAGGGGAGCCCCCTGCAGAGACCCAGAGAGAGCTGCGAGCCCAAAAAGCAACTCCAAAGCCAGCACCAGGGCTGTGGCCTCTGTTCCACCACGTGGTCCTGGCCTGAGCCAAGGGGCCGTCACTCAGGGCCGCTGTGTGGCATTCTGCATGGGAGACACAGGCTCAGGAGGGGGCCTTGGACCAGGTGGAGCTGGCAAAGCCAGGAGGTGTTTGTGACATCTCCAGATGAAACGTTGACTAATGGCCTTTCCAGGCCCGGGGGACACAAGGCAGGCTCAGCGCGGCAGATGTTCATGATGATGAGGGAATCGAGGCAGGTGGAGGCCCCAGAGCCCGTGCCTCTGCACCCATGACAGGCTGGGCCAGCGCGCAGAGGATGCAGCGGGAAGACGGCCAGACTTGCGCTCGGTCAGTCCACAGAGAGGCCGCCCGTCTGCGCCCCATTAACGGCACAGCCTTGCTCTGTTGTTGTAGTAAACTCAACCGAAAAGTCATCTCTTTTTCCTTAAAATGAAGTTAGTAGTGTTTAAAGTCCCCATACGTTGACTTGGGTTAGATCCCTTGGCACTAGTTTCTGGAACCCCAAGTTTGAGGGCCGAGCCCCCAAAGTGCCTGTGTCAGCCTGAGAGATGTGTGTGTCCGAAGCAGGGGGTCCCGAAAGGAGAATGGAGGTGCCGCTCCCCGAAGATGGGGCCCCAGGCTCCGCGGCAGCTCCCGGGCCTGCGTCGTTAGCATCACCTCGGGAGATGTTTGCATCCAGATCCCCAGGCCGCGGGGCTCTCCAACTCGGCGGCACTTTGGAATCGCGGGGGAGTTGGAACGAGGCAGACGGCGCTGCCGCCCGCGGTTCTCCTGGTCCTGCTGTGGCCTGGGGATCTGGGTGTAAACATCTCCCGAGGCGACGCTAATAAGCGTCCAAGTTGGCGACCTGCAGCCCTGCCTCCGAGAGAGGCGGGGAGGGTGAAAGCGCTCACAAATTCTGCTGTTCTCGTGATCGTAAGAGCAATTATTACTGCTGTTTGCGCATGGGGGCTCGGAGAAGTCACCTGGTCCAGCCAATCTGGGCTGAGCACCTGGGTTTCTGTGATTCCAAAGCCCGTGCCGTGATGGAAGCTATTTTAACTTAGCCGAAGGAAGAAAATGTGTATTATTTCTGTTCTAGCCCGTAATCACTTTACATTTTGTTATCCAAGCAGTAGACAGTTTGCAGGGTTAAAAGAATTGGGAGGGGAATTAAAAACTTTCTCCCTGAATTGTGCCCCAATTCCAGATTCTGGAGCAATTCAGTGGAGCCTGGAGTCTGTGAAGCAGTGTTGGAACAGAAAGTTCTTGACCTGGGGGCTGAGGGGACCCTGCCCTGGGTACAGCTGCAGAATTAGGGGCCTGGAGACAGGGACGGAGGCAGGAGCCTGATGGAGCTTTAACCTCTCCGAGGTGGCAGGTGAGCGCTCCTGGGTCAGGGAGGGAAGACCCTGGAAGCTCTCGGCCACGTGCAAGTCCTTACATGATGAGCAGCGGCCTTGGGCTCTGACAGGCATGCGGGGCGGGGCGGACGCTCAAGTCCGGGCTCCTGGAAGTGAGAGGTGGGGGCCCAGGACTCAGGAGTCGGTCCTGGAGGCTTAGTAACTAGCTTTCATTTATCCACCTTTTTACCTCTTGCCCCTGTCCCCTGTCATCTTACATCTGTGGCCGGGCATGCATCTAAGTCACAAGGAGAGCTTATCAAAACACAGACTGCTGGCCCCATCCCCGAGGTTCTGCTTTAGAAGATCGGGGCGGAGGAGAACTTGCCGCTCTAACACATGCACAGGTGATGCTGGTCCGGAGACCACATTTTGAAGACCGCTGCCTTGATTGACGTTCACAACAGGTTGTGAGGGACCGAGGACGGAAGTTCAGGGGCAAAGGCAACTTCCCAGAGGCCGTACAGCTAGAAACTAACAGAGGCGGGATTGGAACCCAGGCCCGGCTGATCCCGGGACCCAGCGAGCACAGACAGGTACCATGCTTCCCACTCCCAGGTTCATCCTCAGACAGGGGTCCTGAGTCAGGGCAGCCTGTGAGGGGACAGGGCCTCTGACCTGACTGCACAGTGAACCCCCAGGCAAGCTTTGACATTTTTTGCTGCCGGGGCTGCCGCCAGACCAATTCAGTCCAAATCCCTGGGGCGGCACCGGCTGGCAGGTGATCACGGTGCAGGCACACTGGAGACCCGGCTTCAGGGAAACCCAGGCAGCCTCAGCAGCCATCCTGGACTGCAGGAGGGGTGCAGGCAGCCGACCACCACCCCGCACAGGGCAGGTCTTGTGTGGTCAACCGTGCCCTGGACGGGGCCCTGCGGGGGCCAGGGCCCCATGGCGACCAGGGTGATAGAGGAAAGGGTGACTTGCCCAGATGGTGACAGTGGGCAGAGGTCCCACTGGGGTTGTCAGATAAAATACGGAATGCCCAGGTAGATTTGAATTTCAAAGAAACAGCATTTTAGAAGATATAAGTATGTCCCAAATATTACATGAAGCAATCTTCTACTAAAAAAAAATTATTTGTTGTTTATCTGAAATTCAAATTGAGCTGGGTGTTCTGTAGTTTTATTTGCTAAATGGGGCAACTCTACACAGGACCCCACTCAGAGGAGGGGCCCCAGGCCTAGCAGGTAACTCTGCAAGGGCAGGGGTCCCAGTCCCCAGAACAGCACCCAGCTGTGGGTACTTCCCACCTGGGGTCAGGACTCAGCAGTGAGTGAATGAGTGAATGAATGAATGAGTGAATGAATGAATGAGCAAACATATTCACTGATTTGATTCAGCACCACGAGCACTGGCGTACAGGCAGGGAAGGTGATGCTCTTGGTGTGATACCCAGGGCTCTGCTCAGCAGGGTGGGGACCACGGTGACAGGGGAGGTAAGCCCCCAGGTGCATACAAAAGACACTCATTCTTAGGGATCCCTTCTCAAGCTCGGTGCCGGGGCGCTTACCTCGCTTACCCTAGTTCCAGCCCTGCTGAGACGATGTATTTCCTTCCAGCTTTCTCTGAGGCGTGGCACCTTGGGTTTATTGGGGAAAGAGCCCTCCGGGGGAAGGGGAGGATTCTGGGCACTGGGGAGAGTGGAGACCCCCCTCACCCCTCTCCAGAGCCTCCAGCAAGGAACCCCTGGCCGACACCTTGATTTTGGCCTTGTGAGACCAAGCAGAGGACCCTGAGCCCACCCAGACGTCTTACCTATGGAGACAGTGAGAAAGTAAGGTCATACCTTGTGAAGTCCCTCAGACTGTGCTAATTTGTTCCAGCAGCAGAGAAAATGAATAAATGCTTCAATGTCTCCTGCCACGTCTCTCACTCCAGCCAGAGAAAGTTCTTGGCTTATATATAGGGTTCATGGGATGACATTGGATCCACCCAGATAATTCAGGTTAACCCACGCCCCCCCCCCCCCGCATTTCAAGACCTGTCACCTCAATCACATCTGAAAAGCCCCTTTTGCCAGGTCACCCAGCGTACTCACAGGTCTCAGAGATTAGGCTGTGGCCATCCTCGGGGCCATCCTGCAGGTCATGAGCCTACACAGCACAGTGTAGAAATCTTCGTGCACAACTCAGTGAATGTGTCCACGCTGACGCAGGCACCGCTGCCCAGATCAGCATACACACCTGCCCGGGGTCCCAGCAGGCTGCCCTCGCCCTCGCCTAGTCCTCTCTACTCCTCCCACCCACAAAGGCACCCACTATTCTAAACTGTATTAACTGGTTTTTAATTTCTTTTAACACGGAATCATCTTGTCTGCACATTTGTCTCTCTTTTCTTCCACTGAACATCATGTCTGGCATGCGTCCATATTACTGCGTGTAGCAGCCATTCATTATTTTTCATTGCTGTGTAATATTCCATTGCATGAATAAACCAAAATGTATCCATTCTGCATGGACAGTGGGGTTGTTGTGGATTCGAGGCCCTTGTGAAGCATGCAGACACAAACATTGTTACAAAGTGTTTGAAGGTGACTTCTACTGCTGAGTGTTGTGTGAGCTGGCGGTACACGGGCCCGAGGGCTGAGAACGCAGCCCTGTCTCAGATTGCTTGCATCCTAGTGTTTGCTTTTCTGCTCAGTAACTGCGTGGCCTTGGGTTGTCATATGTCTCCTCTGTGCCTGTTTCTCTTTACAAAAGATAATACGATTCCCCACTTCAGAGGTGAGGGTAAATCAGTTGGGTGCCAACTGTAAAGACTCATTGGCTATGATTAGTAGGAGGCCCAGCAGGAAGATAGAACTGAAAACAGGTGGGGAGCTAAAAACAGGGAGGAAAGAACAAGGGTCGGGACCCACGGTGGGCTCAGGAGTGGGTCTTGTGCATGGAATATACCCATGTGCTTGCTGTCCCCTCCTGGTGCAGCCCCTGGGGCCCCCTGCAGGTGTGGCTGGGTCACCACAGACCTTGGTGGAAAAGTCAGTTGCGTGCTTCCTGGTGGCCACTAGAGGGCAGTTTCATGAGTTCCAAAGCTTCTCAGGCTCCCAAAGAAAAAAGCAAAACAGTTGTAATTACTCATTTTCCTGATTTTTTCCTAACGCTGCTATTGTCTGAGTTCCGTGTCATGCCGGAGGCTGTGTCGCCCTTACTATACTCCTCTTACTGATTCTCTTCCCTTTGGACCCCCGCATGGTGGAACTGTGTCCCCAAGGAGCACCCCCAGAGAATTCAGCTGTGTGGTGTCTTTCACTGCAGCCCAGGTGTGTGTGTCAGGGTGTGTGTGTGTGTGTGCACATGTGCGCACGGGAAGTGCCCATGAGTGCTTAGGTACAAGGGCTAGCATGAGGCCGGCCCCCGGCACTGTGGTGGTGGTGCTGGCCGCCCCAGGAAGTGAGCAGAATCCCTCCACTAGCTGTGGGACCCCATGGAAACCCACCATCTTTGGGGCCTGTGTGTCCTCAGTCAAGTCAGAGTCACACACAATCCCCTTCAGTGTGAGCCGTTCACAGAGCGCCTGCCTGGCCCGTGATAGGGGCTCTGTTAATGGGAGCTGATTCTAATCAGATCACCATCGTTAGGTGTATATTCATACCTTCTCCCGTCAAAGGAGGCTCACACTGGCCCCTCAATCAGAGCCATGGGGCAGAGGTTCAGAGTGGATGAGAGAGTTGAACTAGAGAAATTGACCCGGGAGTGGGTCCAGGCCGGGCTGGGTGGGCCCAAGTTGGGCTCCAAGACCTCAGGGACCCCTGGCCATGTGCCTGGGTCTATGTGACAACCTGGGGCATCTTGTAATGTGACAGTGTGAAAATAAAAGATTTTATATTTTTTAATCTTATATTTTTAAAAGTTTTACTGTATTAGAAAGTAAAAGGTAAATTTCCCATGAATTTTGTTTATTTTAATAAATTTATTTTACTTATTTATTTATTTATTTTTGGCTGCACTGGGTCTTTGTTGCTGCACACGGGCTTTCTCTAGTTGCCGTGAGCGGGGGCTACTCTTTATTGAGCGGGCTTCTCACTGCGGTGGCTTCTCTTGTTGCGGAGCGTGGGTTCTAGGTGCACGGGCTTTAGTAGTTGTGGTTCGTGGGCTCTAGAGTGCATGCTCAGTAGTTGTGGTATGCAGGCTCAGTAGTTGTGGCTCGCGGGCTCAGTAGTTGTGGCTCGCAGGCTCAGTAGTTGTGGCACACCGCCTCAGTAGTTGTTGCGCAGGGCTTCGTTGCTCCGCGGCATGTGGGCTCTTCCCAGACCAGGGCTCAAACCTGTGTCCCCTGCGCTGGCAGGCGATTCCTAACCACTGCGCCACCAGGGAAGCCCTCCCATGAATTTTAATAGAAATTCCCTAGAAATGTGATAGACAAAGCAAAAGAATTCAGGATAGTGAAGGCACTGCCTCCCACCCCTTGTCTTGAGCAGAGGCTCAGCCCAGCCCCCAGGGCCCACCCAGCCAAGGGAATCTGGCCCCCTGGCTGCAATCCTCCCAGCAGCCACTAGAGGGACACTTGGCCCCTCCCAGTGTCCAGGAGGCAAAAGGAAACCTTTGCTCAGGTGTAGAACCTGATTATGTCTTACTGTAATAATACTTTTTCTACCTCCTACCCTCTCTCCTCGGATTGACCAGCTTGAGCACCATTTCTTGACCTTGGTTCCTTCCAAGTCCCTGCTATAGCATCAAACCTCCTGTGAATATGTTCAGAGAACAGCCACCTGCCCGCAGGAGTCGGCAATGAGCCTACCTGAGTACACCTCGGGCTTAAATGCTGAGTTTCTGGGGTACATGCTCTCCTGCAGAATCTAGATATGGCCCGAGAGAACATGGCCCTTGGGGCAGCCAGAGACATGCCTTTGGGGATTGCCATCCAGGCTCAGGGCATAGCCCGATCTTCCCTTTGAAATAGCCAGACTCTTTTCTGCTCTATAACAAAGTGAATCAGTTATACATATACATATGTTCCCATATCTCTTCCCTCTTGCGTCTCCCTCCCTCCCACCCTCCCTATCCCACCCCTCCAGGCGGTCACAAAGCACCGAGCTGATCTCCCTGTGCTATGCGGCTGCTTCCCACTAGCTGTCTACCTTACGTTTGTTAGTGTGTATATGTCCATGCCTCTCTCTCGCTTTGTCACAGCTTACCCTTCCCCCTCGCCATATGCTCAAGTCCATTCTCTAGTAGGTCTGTGTCTTTATTCCTGTCTTACCCCTAGGTTCTTCATGACATTTTTTCCCCTTAAATTCCATATATATGTGTTACCATACGGTATTTGTCTTTCTCTTTCTGACTTACTTCACTCTGTATGACAGACTCTAGGTCCTGTTACTCAGCCATAAAAAGAAACGAAATTGAGCTGTTTGTAATGAGGTGGATGGACCTAGAGCCAGGCTCTTTAGTGGTCCCCTCCCTGCCCACAGAAAGTCTCTTTGTCTTTTCCTGTAAGTGCCTTATGGGCTGTTCTGACTTTGCCTTCCGTTTATCCTCCCAAGTACACACCCTGCTCCCAGCCACACATCTTTTCGATTAGGCCTGTTCTGACACAAAAGTCTTCCCACCTCCACATTTTAAATCAGTTTATATACAATGAAAATCATCCATTGAAAGTATACAGTCCAACGAGTTTTAGCAAATGTATACACCTGTGTAACCATGACAACGGTCCTTACATGCAAACATTCCCTCTCTTCCAAAATGTCCCCTCTTGCCCCTTTTTGTCACTATAGATAATTTTACTTTTTCTTGATTTTCACATAAATGAAATTGTACGGACCTTCTGGTGTCCAACTTCTTTCAAGGTGTTCTGAGATCCATTCCTATTTTGAGTGTCTCTGTAACTGGTTCTACAGTATTTGTTATTACTGTCGCGTTCTATTGTATGGATTACGACTCTCTATTCACCCGTTGGGGGACATCTGGGCTGTTTCCAGTTGGGGCTATTATGAAGGAAACTGCCGTGAACATTTGTGTGTTTGTCTTTCTTGTATCCATTTTTCATTTATGGCCAGTGTTTTTTATATCAGATCTAGGATCTATGCTAAGATGGTAAAGATTGTCTCCTGTTTCTTTAGATGCATGGTAATAGCAGATTTCATAGTTAGGTCTCTGGTCAAGTTTGAGCTAATTGTTGTGTATATTGTATGGTAAGGATCAAAGATAGTTTTTCTAGTACAGATATTCAGGGTTTTTTCCAGCTCCAGTGTTTGAAAAAACTGTCCTTTCCCATGGTATTCCCTTTGCACCCTATGGAAAGTCACTTGACCATGTATGTGAGGGTCTATTTCTGAACTTGCTCTTCTGTTCCATTGATCTGTTTGTCTATCTTAATGCAAAACCTCACTGTTTGTTAATTTTGTATTTCTACATACATTTTAGAATCAGCCTGTTAAATTTACCAGAAAAACCTACTGGGATTTTGATTGAGGTTGCTGTGAATCTACAGATAAATATCAGGTCTTCCAATCTATGAACATGGTATAGCTCTTTATGTCTTGAGGTCCTTTTAAATTTCTCTCAGCAAGGTTTTGAAGTTTTCAGTGTATTGATCCTGAATCCATGTTTCTAAATTTATCACTAAGTATTTCGTGGTTTTTGAGCCATTGAAAATATTTGTCAATTTCTTTTTCCAATTGTTGACTAGTATTTAGAAATACAATTGGGTTTGTATATTAATTCAAAGCAATCCCAATAAAAAATTTCAGCAGACTTTTTGGTAAAACTTTGCAACTATGGTAAAGTCATTCATTAGTTACTACAACTAATATAGAGCTTTGTAAAAATAGAGGTTTTTTTGGTTCCTTGGAATTTTCTAACACACATCATCATGTTATCTTTGTGGAATGATTTTCAATTTTGAATTCAATTTCTTAATTGATATAGAGCTATTTTGTTTTTCTACTTCCTTTTAAGTCCATTTTGATATATTTTGTCTTTCAAGGAATTCATTCATTTCATCTAATTTGTCAAACTTATTGACATAAAGTTTGTCATCGTCTCTTTTATCCTTTTAATGACTATAACATCTGTGGTACTCTCTCTCTCTTCTTAACAGCTTTATTGAAGTATAATTGATATACAACAAATGGCACATATATTTCATATGTACAATTTGATGAGTCTGGGCATATGCAAACACCGTGGTACTATCACCACAATCAAGGTATAGACATATCAACACCTCCCAAAGTTTCCTTGTGTCCCTTAATGTTTTATTTGTGTGTGTATGTGTGTGTGTGTAAGAACATTTAACACGAGGTCTACCCTCTTAACAAATTTTGAAGTGTTCAATACTGTATTTTTTCTGTTCTTTCATTCCTGGTATTGGTAATTTGTGTCTTGTCTCTTTTTCTTGATCAGTCTAACTAAAGGTTTAGCAACTTTATGGACCTTTTGAAAGAACTAGCTTTTGGTTTAATTCACTTTTCTGTATTGATTTTAGGTTTTCTTTTCTTTAGTTTTTTTCTTAACTTCCACTCTTACTGTTATTATTTCCTTCTATCTACTTTCTTTGAGTTTAACTTAATTTTTTTAATTGTAAAATGGCACAACATAAAATTTACCATTTTAACCATTTTAAATGTATATTTCTATGCTATTAGAACTATATGGCATTAGAACTATAGGCTTTTAAGTGGATAGTTCTATTTCATTAAGTACATTCATATTGTTGGGCAGCCATGACCACTATCTATTTCCAGAACTTTTTCATCTTCACAAACTGAAACTCTGTCCCCATTAAACAATACCTTCCCCATTTCCCCTCCCCCAGCCCCTGGCAGCCACCAGTCTACGTTCTGTCTCTATGAACTTGACTCCTCTAGGTACCTCATATAAGTATAATCATACAGTATTTGTCCTTTTGTGACTGGTTTATTTAATTTAGCATAATGTTCTCAAGGCTCATCCATATTGGAGCATGTGTCAGAACTTCCTTCCTTTTAAAGGTGGAATAATATTCCAGTGCATGTATATGCCACCTTTGTGTATCCATTCATTCATCCATGGACAGGTGGGTTGCTTCCCCCTTTTGGCTGTTGTGAATCAAGCTGCTATGAACGTGGATGTACAAATATCTCTTTGAGACCTTGCTTTCACTTCTTTTGGGTATACACCCAGAAGTGAAATTTCTGGATCGTATGATAATTCTATGTTTATATTAAGGAATTACCATATTAGTTTCCACAGAGACTGCATTCCCATCAGCAATGCACAAAGATTCCAACTTCTTCGCATCCTCACCAACACTTATTTTCTGTTTGTTTTTGATAAGAGCCACCCTGATGGGTGTAAAGTGATATCTCATTGTCGTGGGTTTAATTTAATTTTAATTATTATTATTTTTTGTGTGTGGTATGCGGGCCTCTCACTGTTGTGGCCTCTCCCGTCGCGGAGCACAGGCTCCGGACGCGCAGGCTCAGCGGCCACGGCTCACGGGCCCAGCCGCTCCGCGGCATGTGGGGTCTTCCCGGACCGGGGCACAAACCCGTGTCCCCTGCATCGACAGGCAGACTCTCAACCACTGCGCCACCAGGGAAGCCCTAATTTTAATGTTTATAGCTGGAAGATTAGAATAATATTCTTCACCATGATACTCTACAACTCAATTTTGTTAAGATTTCATTTCACTAAAGATTTGGAAAACAATCTTTATCTTAAAACAAACAATTGTATCAACGAATACAAACCTTAAATATATTTTAAGGGAATACAAGGTACTTCATGAAGAAACTGTTAATGTAGTTGCCAGGGGCTGGGGAGTGGGAGAAATAAGGAGAGGTGTAAGAAATTTCAGCTGTAAGATGACTAAGGTCTGAGGATCTAATGGACAACATGGTGTCTGTAGTTGATAACTCTGTTATAACTGAAATATCCTAAGAGTGTAGCACTTAAATGTTCTCACACACACACACACAAAGATAAACATATGCTGTGATGGATGTTAATTAACTCGATAGGAGGAATCCTTTCACAGTGTGTACACATACAAAAGCATCATCACGTACCCTTTAAACATCTTACAATTTTATTTGTCAATTACACCTCAATTGTCAAACCCCATTAGGCTGCTTTCTCTAGCTTCCTACAAGAGCTGCTTAGGAAAGGCTCTTCAGAAATGTTCAGGAATATCGTAAGCTGCTGACTAACAACATTAAAAATTAAAAATGTCACACTTATAATTAAACTATATAAAAAACAAAGCAAATAATTGCTTTAAAACCATCACTCACTATTTGACTACATTTTATGATGCTCTGTGTTTGTGGGTTATTTGTGTCTGTTGCACCTGTTCGGTAGAAACACTGTATGAAGGTGCACATCTCTGCCCAACTCTGTTTCAGCAATGTTAGTTTATAGCTTGAAATCATCTATGGTGGGAGTATTTACACTATAGAAATCAGCCCTTGTTATATAGTTTTGTTGATTGTCTAGACTTAAGCAAGTGATGGGCAAATGTTAATAATGCAAATTAACCTCAAATCTGTGTCTTGTCTATAGCTGTTGTATTGTGAATGGCACAAAAATGTGGAGGAAATATTCTATCAGTATTTGAAAACGATTATCTCATTCAGTGAGGAAGTTATTCCCATCCCTGTTGAGTGAGTGAAGTTTTGACAGCTGTCTTTGTTATTTCACTTTTGGATTACTCGTTAACGTAAATGAAAATATCAACCAACCTTCAGGTCGGAACTATAGCTGTTTGTCAATGATGCGAGCCAGGCTCTTTGCTGAATCAGATCTCAATCAAGCATTCCTTCACCGCCTGCTAACCTGCCTCTTTTGTTGGCAATCGAATTTTGAAAGCTGATGATGGTTTTTGCAAGAAATCCAAGTTATACTGAAGTTAGAGTTGTATGGAATTTACAATAGAACCTTGTAACTTATCATTTGCTGGTTGTTTGCTACACACCCTTTATGTCAGTAAAATTTATAACAAACATAAACCTATGTACGTACACACGTGCACCTATTTTTCTTTTCTGGAAAGCCGGTAGTTAAGCATTGGCCACCATGTTATGGGTCCTGCCCCGCTCCAGAGCCCGCAGACAGCCATCCCTTCTGGTGATTCTAGGAAGGTGTAGAAACTTGGACGAGCACAGCTCCGAGACCCGGGGGTGCCCCTGAAGGACAATGGCTGCCTTTCTCAATCAGCCTCGACTAATGGGAAGTCCTTGCGGGTCTAAGGTGACCAGTGTGCCTCGGGCTTTCCTGATTTTCGCTTGGAATGTCCCATGTCCTTTGTGTTTGTTTCCTACAACGACTGTAACTAATCGCACACTTAGTGACTTCCAACACCACAAATGTATTCCTTTAGCATTCTGGAGATCACAGATCCTCAACTCAGTCTCGCAGAGCTAAAATCATAGTTTCAGCAGCGCTGCATTCCTTCCGGAGGCTTTAGGGGAGAATTCATTCTTGCCTTTCAAGCTTTCGGAACTGCCTTCATGCCGTATCTCTTGGCCCTTCTCCCATCTTCAGAGCATCTTCCACGCTCTCTTTCTCTCTCTCTGACTCGGTCCCTCCTGTCTCCCTCTCCCAGGAACATCCGTCATTCCTTTGGGCCACCTGAATAACCTGGGACAGTCTCCCCATCTCAAGATCATTAACTCAATCACGTTTGCAAAGTCCCTTTTGCCGTATAAGGTAACAGAGCCACAAATTCCAGGGACTAGGATGTGGACATTCGGGGGAGCCCTTATTCAGCCACCTTCCCCCAGGAAACCCCCCAATTCTGGATAAACCAGTACGGTTGGCCATCTGTCAGGCCGTCTCCCCGCCAGCCCCCCATCCCCTCTATGCCGTCACAGCCATCTTCCCCGGATGCAGGATGTAGCCCACCTCCCTGCTCCCTGGATAGCCCGGAGCCCTGGATCCCAGGAGACAAGTGGGGACAAACGATTTACCACCCAAACCTGGGTGATGCCTGTGTCTTTCCAGCCTGGATATGGCCAGAATGATTCATTTCCACCTGGCGATGTGACCTTGTGAAAATTAATTAACCTTTTGGGGCCATAATGGCCTCCGTCAAATGAGAGTAATAAACCTTCACCTTTCCGTTGGTGTGGGATAGAGTAGGCGAGGGTGTGATGTCCCTCGCGAGGGACCTGCAGCCTCCAGAACATGGGGCTTGTATTTTAATCAAATCCCCATGGTTATGGGCTGATTCACACACTCCTTTCCTTTCAGAAAGGGCTCCTTGGGCTGACAGTGCCTCATAAATTAGAGCGGCAGGGCCAGGACTGTGGTTTGGAGCAGAAGGAAAGGGGCTGCCCAGGGAAGGAGCACAGAACCAGGACAGGAAAGAGGGGTGGCGTGGGGCCGGCACCCAGGAGGTCCTGTTGGTCCCCACTTGTCCCCAGGGGCTTGGGCCACATGCTGGGCTCTGAGCCTGCACCGCCTGGGTCCCTATCTCTGTGTCCATGTGCTGGAGGTCACGTAAAGCAGCAGGACAGACCCAGGCACCTTTTCATTAAGAGCCTGGATGTGAAAAATCTGTTTATATCGACAGGTGCCACCTTGTGGACATCAGGCTTCATGACTTAAGCCAGTCACAAAAAGACAAATCCTGTATGATTCCACTTACAGGGGGTCCCAAGAGGAGTCAGATTCATAGAAAGTAGAAGGGTGCTTGTCAGGGGCCAGAGGGAGGGGGAAATGAAGGATTATTGTCTGGTGGGGACAGAGTTTCAGTTTGGGAAGATGAAAAAGTTCTGCAGTTGATGGTGGTGATGGCTCACAGCACTGTGAATGCATGTCACGCCACTGAGCTGTACCCTTATGATGGTTAAAATGGTAAATTTTTTTTTTTTTTTCCCGGTACGCGGGCCTCTCACTGTTGCGGCCTCTCCCGTTGCGGAGCACAGGCTCCGGACGCGCAGGCTCAGCGGCCGTGGCTCACGGGCCCAGCCGCTCCACGGCATGTGGGATCTTCCCAGACCGGAGCACGAACCCGTGTCCCCTGCATCGGCAGGCGGACTCCCAACCACTGCGCCACCAGGGAAGCCCCTTGCATCAGTTTTAATAATGTATGGCTATTTAAAAAAATTTGTCCATTATCAAAATTTTCAAGCTTCTTGGCATAAAGTTTTTTATAACATTCTTTCATCTTCTTAATGTCGACAACAAAAACATTCTATTTTTCATTCCTGATGTTGGATATTTGTGCTTTCACTTTTCCTCTCCCTCTCTCTCTTCCCTGTGTTGTTTTTTTATTTGAATCAATGAATGAATGGATTTTTCCCCTCTGCTCTTATTTTCACCTCTACTACTTCTCAGTTATACGTCTGAGGGTAGTTTACATAAATCCTTTGGGCACGTGGATCAGTGCTGCAAAACGTGGGCAGTAATTTCTACCTGAGAACACTGTCTTGAGAATGTGATGGAGTGGAGGGACCAGCCCAGCACAGTGCTGTCGGGAAAGCTAAGCCATTATTGTCTCAGAGCTGGCTTTAAATGGTCATACAGAAGTATAAAATAGAGCAACCAAAAAATTAGAAGTAGGTAATAAAGAAAATTTTAAATGAGGCAAACTAGGAATGAGAAATGTATACTTGCTAGAAGGGACCACTGGTTTGTTTCTAAACACATTCTTGTCAAGCTGGGGGTTGTCCTGCAAGGAGCACTGACCACGTGCCAAGGGCTGGGGAAGCCGTGGGATGAGGTACATCTTCCGAGAACACCGGGATCCTAACAGTTACGCACCATGCTCACTCCGTCCAGCACAATTCCACGTATGTTACATGGATTATGTCTTTCCATCCTAACAGCGGTCCTGTGATATAGAGCCAACTATCATTCCTATATTACCAATGTGGCTAGACTGAGACACAATGAAGTTAAGGGTCTTCCCTTAAGCCTTTAAACGTAGAACTAATGAAAGGCAGAGCTATGATTTGGTACCCTGACATGAATCTCCCTGACCAGTGCTTTTAACCTGTACATACTCTGCTGCCTTATCTCTACTGAGAACTTATTTTATATGAAATCTTATAAAAAACACATTTTCGGGCTTCCCTGGTGGCGCAGTGGTTGAGAGTCTGCCTGTCGATGCAGGGGACACGGGTTCGTGCCCCGGTCCGGGAAGATCCCACATGCCGCCGAGCAGCTGGGCCCGTGAGCCATGGCCGCTGAGCCTGCGCGTCCGGAGCCTGTGCTCCGTGACGGGAGAGGCCACAACAGTGAGAGGCCCGCGTACCGCAAAAAAACAAAAAAAAACCCCCACATTTTCCATTTAAAGAAAAACAGTTTTATTGTTTAGTGGAATACAAACTTTGAATGCATTTTGAAGAAATCACGAAAATATCGTGACTTTGCACCCCCCCCCCCACACCCCGCCGTGTCAAATTCCCCCAGCCTATCCCAGACCTCCTGGGGGAACTTGGTTTCTCCACCTTGTGCCTCTGGGACACGCTGGTAGAGGATCTGCAAATGCAAAGCTGTCCATTTTCTTTCAGTCATTATGGTGAAATTTGATCAGTTCCATCAGTATTTCTGAAACTCGAGCCAATTTTCTTTCAGAGGCAAAGAAGTTGCATGGAGCTTTCAGTGTGTTTGAAGACCCCAGGCTGAAATCTACTGATACAAGAATCTCAAGTTTTGGAGGATATGCAAAATGCCTTTCGACTGTAAATAAACCGGTCAACAGAGCGGATTTCTTTCAACTTGTTAAAAACAAAAAGAAACTGTTAAAAGATTACTGCTGAAAAGAAACCAGAAAATGACACAGGATATTACGGAATGCCCCGTAGGGCACACAGCTCCAGGGTCTGCGAAACGCTCAGACACGGTGCTGACCGTGCCCTTCAGAGTAAAGCAAATCTGACGCTGGAGAAGAATAAATACGGTGGCCCTCGTCAAGGTTGATGGCGGTAATTCAACCTCTTCCCTGGAGATTCCTTTGGCTGAGTTGATTGGATGCTGTGAGTCTGTTTAAATCAGCGTCGCTACTGAAGGTGGAAGGGCTGCCACCCGCTCCTCACCTGCTCTTGGCAGACATCACTAATCGATCACACCCCAGCTCGCCGCGGGCCTGAGGAAACCCACCATCCTCTGTCGTGTGCTCCCTGTAGAGGGAGCCTGCTGTTCTCTCTCCCTACATGATGGACACGGATTTCTACCCTGGTCCCTGTCTGACGGCTGGCAAGATTGTCTGGATCAAGTTCAACTCCACCAGCCACATGACCTCATGTAAATGCATTAAGCTTTCTGAGGTCTGGGTTCTCTCTCAAGCGAGGATGGACAACCCCAGTGAGTTCTGGGGGCGCAGTGAGAAGCCCTTGCACGCTTCCTGCACCTGACGCGTTCTCCAAGAATGGGAGCTCCTGGTGTAAAGGGGGTGGGGGCCTGGAAGCTCACCATGGACGTGAACTCGAAACGTGGCCCCAGGGGGAGTTAGGAACACAGATCACACCCCCCAGCCGCCCCACCATCTCAGGGCAGGTCCCTGCCACAGGGAGGAGGGTCACCTGGGCTGTGAGCCTGTGCTTTGAGGACAAAGACCTCTTACCCTTGGGTTACTTGGCCCCGGGCTGGGGTGGTATAAAGCCCCAGGACAAAGCTGGTACCTCTTCTAACTTGAAACTCTGAAGATTAAAAAAATGCCATTATCTTATACCCAAAGAAACATGCCCATATTTGGGAGTAAAAGTTGAAATTTCCATTCATTTTAAAGCTCAAGGGGAAGAATGAAGGAAACTGAATGCTTTCATGCGATCACTCCAGAGGCCGGCAGTGGAGACGCTGAATTCTACTTGTTCAACGCGGGAGGACTTCGATGGGAAAACTGGTCAAGCTCCGCTCTAGTTCTCCTTGCAGCCTTTAGAAACGTAATCACGTCCACCATTCACAGCACCCGGGGATGCAAAGCACAGCGATCTCACGGAAGCCTGACTGCTCGGGATGGTTTTGACATGAGAATTGCTGCCGGTTTCCTCCCCCTCGTCCTCACGTCAGTTGGGTGCCAGCACCCTGCTTCCTCCCTCCCGGTTTCCATGCTTCTGTGAGGTGGGGTCTCCTGGTTTCTGGTGCCGGAGGGGGCCGACTTCCACCTGTGTCCTGCAAGAGCTGGCTGCCTGTCAGGCACCTGTGAGCTGGGTTTGGAGACACACTCGTGCTGAGTTTCGCCCCCGCAGAGCCCAGCTGAGGCGGACAAGGGGGCCGAACGTGGAACGGTCCACAGGTTGTCAGGTCGGGCCGGAGTGAGGGAATGGCTTCCACTCCTGGACCAGACAGCCAGCATTGCCCCCCTTCCCTGTGAGAAGGACACATCTTATGTCAACACCCCGCTCCCGGCGGCCGTCACCAGGGGCCACAGCCACAGTCACCGTGCCTCCCCCTCACGAGGGGAGTGATTTGCCGATCCAGGCATGCCCATCCGTCCATGAACTGAAATTTGACCCAGGGAGGCTCCAACTCAGGACCACTGCCTTCACCCAAATATCCAGTCAGGGGAAGTCATTTTATTCCCCTGGAAATCTGGATGAAACCCGAAGTGAGCATAGCCCTGGGGCGTCCCTGTGCTGGGGACCATGGGCCAGACTGGCCTCGTCCCAGCAGCTGCTGGGATGCACGGGGACATCCCTTAACCCGTCCCTAGCTTTCAGGGGCTTAGGGACCCGGATCAAAGCAAACCCCTACCCTGAGGGAGGCAGCTCCGGGCCTCCAGACCCCTGCTCACTCAGGAGCAATCTCAGAGGCTCCTGGGGAGGGGCCCTGGGGTGCTCTCCATGTCTGCGCCCACCTCTTCCTCTCACTTCCCTCAGTCCGGCCCCGCCTCACTTCACACCCGGCTCTGGACCCACCTCCAGCTCATCTGAACAGCGCTATCCTTTGCCTCCTCTTCAGACCCACGTGGGGCCTGGGTTAGGAGTGGGGATACGTCAGCCAACCGCACAGACACACAAACCCCTTCCTCCGCTTCTGCCCCGAGCTCACCCCCGCTCAGCCCGGCAGCCCCGCCAACTGGGCTGATTTCTCGGGAGGGGCTCCTACCTCCCCGTACATTTAGCCACGTGAAAATAGTGCCTTTTCCTCCGTGCTGACGACGGCTGACCTTCGCTGTTGGACCTCCTGCCTCCCTGACACTCTTCTGGAGTTACCTGCTTCCACCCACCCAGCGGTCCCTCGTCCCCATCGTACCCAAGGGGGGCTGAGCTCAGTGACCAAGGCGCCGGCTCCGGGCCTCAAAGCCAGGACCCCCCCAGCGTCCCCCAGACTGCAGCCCTTCAGTGTCTGGGTGGGAATTTTGTTCAAGGATTTAAAGAAATTCTTTTCACGTGAGTGCAAATACAATCGTAACATTGTGTAGAACACCAGATACGAATGCATTTTCCTTTGGGAGAACAAAAGTCTTCCCATGGGAAAAATGAAGTGTTTGCATTCAGAGCCCTTCGGTCTCTCCTCCGCCCTCCCCACCTGCCGTGTCCTCACCAGCGGGGACCCTTGCCACCTCTGACCCAGGGAGTCTTGGGGGAAGAACTGGGAAAGGGCCGCCTCAGCTCTGCCAGCACGAGAAGTTAGGATGAAAATAAAGCCCAGGGGTGTCCCAGGCAATCAGGGGCCAGGCGCTGTCCCAGCTCTGGGTGCTGAAATCCCACAAGGCACAAGACAGCACCCACATGAGTATCTACCCCAAATGTCAAGGTGGTCAAGATTGAGAAGCAGCCCTGCACTGAAAGCTTTACGTATTGTATAAGGTTCCTGCAGCTGCCGTAACAAACATCACAAACCGGTGGGGGTGGGGTGCTAGGGGGCCCTTAACACAACAGAAATTGATCCTCTCACGGTTCTGGAGGCCTGAGGTCTGGAACCCCAGTGTCAGCAGGGCTGCAGGCTGGAAGGCAGAATCTGTTCCTTGCCTCTCGGTTCCTGGTAGCTGCAGATTTCCTGGGCTTGTGGCCCCATCGTCAGGCTGGTCTTCAAGGCCAGCATCTTCAGATCACTCCCTGCTCTGTCTCTGCATCACCTTCTCCTCTGTGTGCACCGAAACTCCCCCTGCCTCCTCCTTATAAGGACATATGTGGCTGCATTCAGGTCCCACCTGGATAATCCAGGGAAATCTCCCCATCTCAGGATTCTCAACTTAATCACATCTGCGAATAGGCTGTTTTCCGTGTGAGGTCACATTCACAGGCGCCCAGGATTAGGATGTGGGTGTATATGGAGGCTGTTATTCAGCCAATCACACGTATATTAATAAATTCGATCCTCACAAGCACACTAGGAGACAGGCTACTGCTTGGTTTGTTTTGTTTTTTTTCCACACAGCATGTGGGATCTTAGTTGCCCGGCCAGAGATCGAACCCGCACCCCCTGCATCGGAAGCGTGGAGTCTTAACCACCGGACTCCCAGGGAAGTCCCATGACAGGCCACTGTTAATAGCCCCACTTGACAGATGGGACAAATGAGGCATAGAAATATTAAGGAACGCACTGAGGGACGGAGCTGGGCTGAGCCAGGCCACCCACCCCAGAACCCATCTTCTTGGCCACTACCAAGGTGCTTCTCCAGCCCTAAACCACCTCAAGGAAACCCACAGGTGACACCTGAACTCCTCAGATCTGAGAAACTTAACGTCCAAAGAAAATAACCCTTAAAATCCTCAGGACATATCGGAAGACTCCAGTTTTTAAAATCTCCATTTAAGAATCAAAAGTATTAAATCGTGAAAGATATCTTTCCATTGGGATTTTGCAGGATAATTTTGTTTTTATGTTTGGTAAGATAATTTAGAACAGCACGGATACAGATTTTTTTCATGTGTGATTTGTTGGGAATTTTCCCCCAGAATACTTTGCATACTGCCACGGGTCTAAAGATGTATTTGTCTTCTGGGGCTGCTGCGACAAAGTGTCACAAACAGGGTAGCTTAGAACAAGAGGATTGGATTATTTCACAGTCTGGAGGCCAGAAGTCCACGATCAAGGTGGCAGCAGGGTTGGTTCCTCCTGAAGGTGTGAGGAAGAGTTTGGTTCAGTCCTTCCTCCCAGTTTCTGGCAGCCTGGGGCGTTCCTTGGCTCGTGGTTGGATGTCTGCATGTTTACCTGACGTTCTCCCTATATCTTCACCTCGTCCGCCCTCTCTATGTGTAGAGCCTAAGTTTCCCCCTTTTAAAGGCCACTACTTATTTTTTTAAAGTTTTACTTATTATTTGTTTATCTTATTTATTTTTGGCTGTGTCGGGTCTTAGTTGTGGCACGTGGGCTCTTCGTTGAGGCATGCGGGATTTTTCATTGCAGCGTGGGGGTTCTCTCTAGTTGTGGCGTGCGGGTTCCAGAGCACGTGGGCTCTGTAGTTTGCAGCACGCAGGCTCTCTAGTTGAGGCACGCAAGCTCAGTAGTTGCAGCACAAGGGCCTAGTTGTGGCGTGGCATGCGGGATCTTAGTTCCCTGACCAGGGATCGAACCCAGGTCCCCTTCATTGTAAGGCGGATTCTTTACCACTGGACCACCAGGGAAGTCCCAAAAGGGACGCTAATTATTAATTAGGGGCCCACTCTACTCTTGTACGGCCTCATCTTAACTAATGACACCTGCAATGATCCTATTTCCAAATGAGGTCACATTCTGAGGTGCTGGAGGTTTTAGGACTGCAACATGTAGATGTTGGGGGAACACTATTCAACCCGTAACAGAAGACCCCTAGCTCAGTAATTCTGGAGACAAGTTTTACTATGTCCATAGAATGAAAGAAAAAGTGTTTTTGGAGAAATGTGACCTCTTCATGTGTGCTATTCTTATTAATATTTCCATTACTTGTTTTTTAAATACTTTTTTATTGAAGTATAGTTGATTTACAATGTTGTGTTAGTTGCAGGTGTACAGCAAAGTGATTCATATATGTGTGTGTGTGTGTATATATATATATATATATATTCTTTTTCAGATTCTTTTCCCTTATAGATTATTGCAAACTATTGAGTCTAGTTCCCCATGCTATACAGTAGGTTAGTTATCTATTTTATTTATAGTGGTGTGTATACGTTAATCCCAAATGCCTAATTTATCCCTCCCCTGATTTCCCCTTTGGTAACCATAAGTTTGTTTTCTATGTCCGTGGGTTTATTTCTGTTTTGTAAAAATGTTCATTTGTATCATTTTTTTTTAAGATTCCACATATAAGTGCTGTCATATGATATTTGTCTTTCTCTGACTTACGTCACTTAGTATGATATTTTCTAGGTCCATCCATGTTGCTGCAAATGGCATTATTTAATTTTTTAATGGCTGAGTAATATTCCATTGTATATATGTACCACATCTTTATCCGTTCATCTGTCAATGGACACTTAGGTTGCTTCCATGTGTTGGCTATTGTACATAGTGCTGCAGTGAACGCTGAGTGCGTGTATCTTTTTGAATTATGGTTTTCTCTATCCATTACTTATTATTTTGTCATCAGCCTCCCTTTGGTCCTGACTGCTGTGCCGGCCTCAGCCTCTGCAGTGCTCAGGTCCGGGCTGCAGGTCAGCACTTAGAACAGGCCACTGAAGCCTGTGTCCATGTCCCTCAGCCAGAGACCCTGGGAACTTGCCCGTCCTTGAACAAGTTGTGGTTGGGTGGCTCAGTAAAGGGCCATAGGAAAACCTATAAGCCAGTTAGGTGCCTAGGGCTGGTGGGGGGCAAGGTAGTGGCGGGGTCTTGGGGTCGGCGGGTGGGATGGGAGTAATTACCCTCCAAATCTCTGCCCCAAATATGAAGTGTCTGAGGTCAGAACGATGCTGGATCAATGACACGGGGCAGCTGCCCGACCGCTTGTAAATTAGTTCAACTTCCTGGCCACAGTGTCCTCTGTCAAATGAGCTAAGCGTCTGCTCTGTAGGACTGAGCATGGGGCGGGGCGGGGTGGGGAGGGGTGCCTTGCCCAGACCCCGGCACACGCTAGCCACCCCTGAACGGGGTTCACAATCAAATCACCACAGCTGCCCGTTTATTCACACACCCTCTTGTCTCTGGGCGGGTTTCAGAGGGTCGTGATGGCACAAAGATCAGAGCAGGACAGGTGTGAGGGGTGGTCAGCTCATGTAATAGCCCCGGGGGAGGCCTCAGCACACCCAGCCGGCACCCAGGCCTGGGCACACGCCTGGCAGGCGGGCTGCACTTGGCTGGAAGCCCAGGCTGTGGTGGCTGACCCGCAGGAGTCCTTGCCCAGGTGCTGGGACTGCCTGAAGTCAAAGGACACAGCTGATGCTCCTTGTATTGTCCAGTTAGAGAATGAAAAATGCAATCACTTTTCTGATCACAAACATCTCTAGGTTGTGGAAGCTAAGACGTGAGGTTTTCACGGATTTCGAAAGATAAAGCAAAATAAATCAAAGACATTTAGGCAGCGCACCAAATGCCTTGATTTGAGAGGGCCAACCTCTGCAGGGTACCTGGGGAGCTTCTTCTGCAAGGAGTGATGGACCAAGAAGCTGGAAAAGCCAACAGCAATCCCTGTAGCCTCCACCAGAAGGCCATGCAATCGCATCCCAGGACTGACCATTACCTGTGAGTAAAAACCAAACTGTTGTCCAGCAGAAACACCATTTCTGTTTGTATTTTATGTCCTTTTTGTGGGTCTTTTTCGTTTTCTTCTTGTTTTATTGAGATATAATTGACATACAACACTGTATCAGTTTAAGGTGTACAGCATAATGATTTGACTTACATACATCATGAAATGATTTCACAATAAGTTTAGTGAACATACATCATCTCATTTAGATACAAAATTAAAGAAATAGAAAAATATTTTTCCTTGTGATGAAAACTCTTAGGATTTACGCTCTTAACAAATTTCATAGGTAATGTATAGCCGTGTTAATTATATTTATCATATTGTACATTACATCCCTAATACTTATTGATAATACTTATATATCTAAGTTTCCACCTTTTGACCACCTTCATCCAACTCCCCTCCCCACCCCACTTCCGGTAACCACAGATCTGATCTCTTTTTCTATGACTCTGTGTGTTTGTTTGTTTGTTTTTAAAGTATAATTGACCTACAACACTATGTTAGTTCCTATTACACAACATAATTATTTTGTAACTGGGAGTTTGTACCTCTTAATCTCCCTCACCGATTTCTTTCCTGTTTACATTTTAATTGTTAATATTGTCACTGTTGTTTTCCTTTTCAACTCCATTATTTGGGTACCATTCCTGCCCTGGCTGGTCTTTACAGTTAGCCAGGCCACTTTAAAGCTAGCCAGTGCCGAGGAGATCTGTTTCTGCTTATGTTACCAAGTCCGAGCTCATACTGTTCGCCACACGACAGGCCAAAATACATCAAGAGACAAGTTGTCAGGGCAAGGAATAGTGACTTTATTCAGAAAGCTGGCAGACCGAGAAGAGGGTGGACTCGTGTCCCAAAGAACCATCTTGTCTGAGTTAGAATCTAGGCTTCTTTTATACTAAAAGGGGAGGGGGTGTGGCTGGGTTTTGCAAACTACTTAGTACAGGAATCCTTTGCTCTTGCAGCTGTCCACCTAGGTCTGGTCAGGATGTTCCTATAAACCTCCAAGACAGATGTTATTCTCTGTTCTGCAACTTTTTATCTCCATATAAATGAGAAGTGTTATATTTTTTTAAAGGTCATCCCTGGTAGGCAGAGCCTTGGGAAAGAGCTATCCTGTATATTTCAGGCAATAGGCAACATTGTTTTACAAAAGGTGCAGGGTCAGCAGGACTTACCGCAGGCAACAGGGCACTAAGGTTAGAGGTAAAGGAACCATCCAAGGTGGAGTCAGGTTTGGTCTTCCCTGTTACACTTAGGCTGTAAAAAAAAAAGCCACTGTCAAAAAAAAGCACAACCTAAAAGTTGAGAATTGTATCTTACTAGGCGAACTTGCTGAGGACTTAAACCTGGGAAACAGCCTCTCAGCTAGCTCCAAGGGACTTCTCCACAGAGGTAAGAGAGGAGCCAGGATATAGAGGGGTTTTTGCAACAAAAGCCAGGTAGTCAGAACATCAAAAGATTACTGTTAATTAAAGAAAACCAGACATCTCAAGTTAATGAATTTAGCACTTTTCTATGTATGGGAAGATGCAATTGTCTGGGCTCATTGAAATCATTTCTTTGATGTGCACCTTAACCATCTAGGGCCAGTATCCTGCTTCTCTCCATCCTGAATCCCCTCAGGGTTCACAGTTGGGGGTGGCTGCAGTGGCTGAGGGCTGGATGACAGCAACATCTTTTGTTTACTGACATGGCAGACAACATTCTTTGTCCACAGAACCCTAAGCTTATAAACTGAGCCCCAAATCACCAAAAATGCAGAGAGGTTCGACCTAGATATTGCTGTGTTGCCCTGCTCTCTTACAGAAATGTATTCAGAAGTGACACTTTCATTGTTAAGGCAAATGCAGTTGTAGTGTTTGGTAGAACACACACCTTAAGGCAGTTTTAAGCAAAACTTAAATACCCTTTTACGAGAAAGCAAGAGACCTCAAAAGGCCATGCCCAGGGTGGTTTCCTCAGACCCCCTCAGGGGTCCCTGCAGCATCCTGGACCCCTAGGAAGACTTTCAGGAAACATGTCAGAGACTCAGAGTACACTCAGCCCTCTGTATCCACGGGTGCATCATCCTCAGATACAAGCAACTGCGGATCGAAAATATTCGGAAGAAAATTCAGAGAGTTCCAAAAACCAACACTTGAATTTTCCACCTGGCAACTATTTACCTAGCATTAAGAGAGTATTTGCAACTATTTACCTAGCATTTACATTGTATTAGGTCACATAAGTACCCCAGAGATGATTTAAAGTGCGTGGGAGGATGAGCTTAGGTTATATGCAAATACTTGCCCATTTTAGAGAAGGTTCTTGAACATCCATGGATTTTGGTATCTTCTGGGGTCCTGGAATAAATCCCTCTATAGATCCCGGATACAGAGGGATGACCATAATTTTAATTTTAAACCTTAAAATTTTAGACTATCAAGTAGCCTTTGAATTACACTTTTACGTTGCAGCGGCAGGCTGGTATTTTTCTGTCTGGTAAAGTGTAAGTTTTTAAAAATCCCTTGTGGAATCTCCACACTCTGCATGTCCACGGGTCTGCAGACAGCCATTGGGAAACACTGGGCTACAAATTCAAGGAAGATAAAAGCAGAAGAAGCAAACAAAAGCGTAGGAGAAGTACCCCCTCCCAGATCAATGTTGTCGCTTTGGCAGCGCTATTGTTGTTTCTGTTGTTGGTTCACTATTTGCTTCAGGCCACACCTTTGCGCTGTCTGGCCCTCATGGATAGGACAGTGTATGTCCCCCTCAGACCAGATTTGCAGACACGTCCACCTGCCCTGCCCTTCTCCGTCTCTTGCCTTTGTCAGACATCACCCATTAATCGCGGTCTTCCCTCCCAGGGGGCAGCCTCACCAGCCCCAGATGAGCACTCCCCACTGCCTGGCTGTCTCCCTTCTGTCTGACCCCACCGGAAGTGTCACAGCACAAACGCACAGGCGTGCGATCCGTGTAAGTTCATTATCCTTTCTGGCTCCCATGTCCGCTATCAAACCAGAGTCCTGCCTATGCCGTTGGTGTGAGGTTGAACGCGAGGGTGCAAAGACCTCTCACAGTCCTGGCGAATAATAGCCCCGGTGCGATGCAAGCTGCTGTCTAATCAGATCACCTTTGTTGTGATGTTCCAGGCTCCCTCGTTATTCAACAAGGGCTTCAGAGGCCCACAACGTATGTAAATTAGAGCAGCACGTGGAGATCTGGAGAGGGAAGGAAGGGGAGGAGAAGGAGTGAGAACGGAGGTCAGGATGTGAAATGGGCCCCCGGAGAGGCTGGAACGCAGATCACCCCCCAGGAGGCCAGGAGCACACTCAGCGGTGGGACACACGGGGGCTTCCAGCTCCAGCCTTGGGAACCGGGGCACGCGTGTGCTCCCTGTACTTGGCCGTGTTCTGGGCTTCAGTCAAGTCCAGAGAAACCTGACACACATTTTACATCAAAGCTCTTAAAATAATATTGAAAAATCTGTCTATCTATCTGTCTGTCTGTCTGTCTGTCTATTTACCTACCTAGCACTTTTGGTATTAAAACGAGCATCCCTATAGTAGGGAGTACAATGTGAGAGTCTTTTAAAATTTAAAACAAAATAAAAACAACTGTCAGAAAGGTAATGCTTGCATCCCACCCTTGATGGGTCCTCTGAGGGTTCCTGGCGAGTTTGCTCTGTCCGCCTTAGCTGGACTGAAGGGAGGGGGGATTGGAAATCGGAGGAGCCCTGCTGTGACCTTGCTCACAGGTTCTACTCCCTGGAGGGCTTGGTGGCCACTGGTCCAGCGCAGCTGTTCCTGGTTAACTTGCATGAATTTTGTTGTTTCCATCATCTGGCGACTCTTTCTTCTACTCAGCCACTCCACCAGCATGGGTGCCACCTTGCGCCCTAGGCCCCCTGGCCACCCAAGCTGTGTTCCAGCCTCCAGGAGATGAGCAATGGTTCTTTCCTCTAGGAAACCACGGTGCCACCTTGAGTGCCTATTAGATGTGTATGGTATGTGGTAGGTGGAATCTTTTAAATATATTGATGCTCAGTTATTCTAATTTAATTGTTCTGATGTTAACCAGCCATCTACATTTTCTTAAAAAACCAACCCAGATGATTGTAATTGAAAGCCTGAGTTGAGAGCTACTATCCCAGGCCAAAATGTACAAATAAGAAACTCACATACCAGCATCCCCATCACCTCCTGTCAGACGGAGATCTCCAAGCCATCGCTATGATAGGCAACTCTAAGGTGGTCCCATGACCTCTGTCATTTGGTGTTAAGCCCTGCCTAATCCCCTCCCTGCGCAGATCCCACCCCACTCCAGTGCAGACCTGTCATTTAGTTATGGAATGACTCGCGTTCTGCATTTGTGCAGTAACTTAAACTTTTGCTGTGTGGTTTGTAGTTTGTACGGATAGGTATCTCATCCAGAAGTATCAACAGATTCAGCTTCAGTGTATGAGGCAAGCACCTTGCACAGGTGGGCCCAGAACCATGGGGCACGTGTTTTTTTTTTATCTCACTTTTGTGATGGTGAACGAGCATGGAATTGTTTCCCACATCATCACCTGATGGAGCCAGTAGATTCGTTCCCACCGATACCACACTTCCTGGTTTCAGTGTCCCTTGATAACTATTACCTTGTCCCATTACTATTAGAGGGTCAAAAGAGTGATTTTTAAAACTGTGTCATTCCCCCGAATTTATATTAGCTAGCATTTTCTTCCCAAGAAGACTCCTTCATCACCTATGTGATGGCCCTGCAATACAGTCCAGTCCATACGAGATTGTCGAGATAATTGCTCTATTCTTTCCAGTTGTGTATCAGTTTTTAAGAATAACAAGATGGAGTTAGTGTTTAGGGACTAAAATCTGCAAACTAGGGGTGTTCATTTTTAAATACTACTGGGTTGTAGTCTTCTAAATCTTTGTAGGAGACAGAAAATATTTTATAAAGAAAACGTGTTTATACCAATATTTTCAATTTAACATTAAGATTACAGGGAGTTGCTTCTATTTTTATATATTGGAATGTAGTTGATTACAATGTTGTGGTAGTTGCAGGTGTACAGCAAAGTGATCAGTTATATATACACATGTATCTATTCTTTTTCGGGAGTTGCTTCGTTGACTTAAAATTTTTCTGGAAGGCTGAAAACCGTGGCTGCCAACGACAATAACATTAACATAATTGTGTACTTTATCTTACAATCTCTCTGTAATAGTTTCAAAATAGCCATCCCAGTAATTAATCCAGGCTGACATTTCTTTGAGTGTTTTTCCTCAGAATATATCCTATTAGGACTATATAGCTAAAAGTGTGTTTTAAAGTCAATTGAGCCAATGATTTTCTCCGTGTGGTGATGCTACCAGTCTGATAGAATTTTAGGCTTGTTTCCTTTCCAAAAAAATTTTTTTGTTGTTAAGTATTTTTGTTTATTTATTTAGTCATTTATTTATTTTAAAATTTTATATTGGACTATAGTTGATTTATAATGTTGTGTTAGTTTCAGGTGTACAGCAAAGTGATTCGGTTATACATATACATATATCTATTCTTTTTCAAATTCTTTTTCCATTTGGGTTTTTGCAGAATATTGAGTAGAGTTCCCTGTGCTACTCAGTAGGTCCTTGTCGGTTATCTATTTTATCCTTTTCAAATTTTGAAGATTGTTTTCCTTTTTAAATGTAATCCTTTTTTAATTATGCAAAAACATTTACATGGTGCCCAGATCAAAATGATATAAAAATGACAGCCAGAGAACTTGAGTGTCATCTCTGTCTTCTCCATCCTAATTTTCCCCTCCACCACTAGTCGCCCAGTTTATTAGATTTTGGCTATATTTACATTGTTTCTTTGTGATAATATAAGTGTTTACGTGGATGTATTTACCTGTCCCTTTTGCATTCCTCTTTTGATATTTTTTCCTGTGTGTCTTTGGGGACAGTCCTAGAAGTGAGATCAATAGGTCAGGGGGTAAACTCACACAGGACTGTCCTGCAAGTCGCCTCACTCCCCTTTCCCAGGAATTGGCTTCCCACCAGCGACATTAGAGAGTGTCAGTTTCTCCACAGTATCAACCACAGAGCACGTTGCAAGCTGCTTTTTCAGTTTGTTAAGTGACTGTGTCTTGGTGTAATTTTAATTTGTATTTCTCATATTATAAATCAGGCTGAGTACCTGTTCATAGGATCAAGGACCGTTTGCACTTCTTGTTCTGTGAGTTTTCTGTCTATATCCTTAGCTTGTTTCTTAAGCTTCAGGGCTTGCTTGAATTCTGAGACTTTAGGGCTTCTGTACGTATTTGATAGATGAGGTTTTGGAGACTCGTTCCTGTGAGTGTACGAGTCAATCTTTTGTTCACTTTTGCTGCTGAGTTGGCTGGGATGCGCCGGGATTCGGTTATCTATTCGCGCCAGTTGCTGGAGATTTGAATTTCTTTACATTTGGGGCTATTATGAATAATGCCGAGTGTGAATAATACACCTACAATTTTGTGTGTATGTATGTTTTCATTTCTCTTGGATAAACACCTATAAGTGGAATTGCCGGGTCTGTGATCAGTGTACGTTTAACTATATAAGGTGCTACCAGGCTGTCTTCCAAAGTGGCCGCACCATTTACCTTCCCACCAGCAATGTATTAGGTCTATTAGTATTTTTTTATGAATACATAAACATTTTTAAATCATAAGTTTTTATATTAAATACGGTAAATCTATCCATTTCTCTATTTATTCTGCATAAACAAAAGCTCTTTGGGATCCTCAACATTTTTTAAGAGTGCAAAGGGGTCACAAGACCAAGATGTTTGAAAACGGCAGTTTTAGAGCAAAACTGAGAAATAGAATGTGTTTTCTAGCAGGGAGCCCTGCTGTGTTTTTCTAGCCTGAGCCAAGTTCATTTTAAAGGAAACAAATTCTCAAAGTCCCTGAGACCATGCTTGAGGACATGAGGTTGAAGAACATCCGTTTAAGGGCTTCCCTGGTGGCGCAGTGGTTGGGAGTCCGCCTGCCGATGCAGGGGACGCGGGTTCGTGCCCCGGTCTGGGAAGATCACACATGCCGCGGAGCGGCTGGGCCCGTGAGCCATGGCCGCTGAGCCTCCGCGTCTGGAGCCTGTGCTCCGCAACGGGAGAGGCCGCAACAGTGAGAGGCCCGCATACCGCAAAAAAAAAAAAAAAAAAAAAAAAATCCATTTAAGAATATAAAATTCTGAAATATGCAGGTCTCGTTCAATAGCGCGTTCGCGCTGCAGCGGTGGGGTTTTCTCACTAGGCTGCTAAAACTGGCTTTGCTGCTCTCTTTTTTCACGCTTTTCATCGCAAAAATAACCCCCTAGCAATATGAAAAATTTCTCTTGTAAGCAGCTCACATTTTTTTTCACCCCAAACACTCCCCTGTGTCTTCGTCGGGTCTGCAAATGTGAATCTGAGAACGACTGAGTGACCCAATTTTACCATCGGGTAAAAGTGACGTAAGTGCTCTAGAGAAATCCCGCTTCTCCGTGTGTGATGACGATGCTCCTGTCACTCTCCTCTCTGCCTTCGTGGCCCTTGGGACACTAGAGCATCATAAGGGCCCTCCCTGGGGGCCTGGGGGCAGCTCACCCCTCGGGCTGCGGGCAGCCACTCCCTGGGGCTGGGATGGAGGACGAGCAGGTTGTGCTGGTCCCTTGACACCCAGGAGGGGGGACCCCAGGAAAGACTTTGCCTCGATCTTAGTGTGGCTCATGAGCTCTGTTGCCCTGTGGCCTCTCCAAGCACCTGTGTCCCCTCACAAGTGGACAAGGGGCCTCCACCTTCCGTGCGGCTGTGACATCACACAGGGCCTTAAGCAAGTGGAAGCTAGTTTATAATCACACTCCCATTGCTCGGTGTTGGTTCACGCTCCTTCCTTCCCACAGACGGCTACAGGGGCTCAGAGTGTCACATAAATGAGAGCAGAAGGACAGGGGTGGGGAACAGTGAGTACAAACAAGGGTCTGGCCATGAAGTGGTCCTGGGTAAGGCTCGGGTCACCCACCAGGTCCCAGGGTGGCACACGTGGACTCTGAGCTCGTGGCTGTCAGGGCAGGGGTCGCTCACCAACCACGGGGTCCTTGGCCGGGTTTGGGGGTTATGTGAAGTCGGGGTCCAGACTCTGGGCATCGTTTACCTTGAGCATTTGAAAAATTTAAATTGCATTTTTTTAACCAAACGTCCCTATACAGGCAATTAATTTGGAATCACTACGTAACAATTAATATGGAAAGTTCAGTGACTGAAAGATTCAGCAAAACCATCCCCTCTTCCCTGGCCCACCTGGCGCCCTCTGCCGTGCACCTGGCGTATTGCTTATGCGAGATTCAGAGGCACGTTTGCAGACTCTCGGCTTCAGTCTTCCCAGCCACCACTAGAGGGAAGCGTCATCATATTAAGGATTCCTGAGGCTTCCCTGAGAAAAGCACCGGAGTATAAATATTCCTGTTTGTTCTGGAAAAGCTGAAGCCCCACGGGAGTAAGGACAATAGGAAAATGAACCTCCAGGTGCCCTAAGGCCCGATAGTGTCTAATATTTGGCCAGTTTTGTTACATCCATCCTACCTATAACCCTGTTTTCTTAAAGTGTCTTAAAGCAAATCCCGAACACGTCTGGATTCACCTGAAAATAATCCAATATGTGTCTTTTCCAGAAAAGGACTCATTAAATCCTTCGACATAGCCACCATCGCATCGTCACCCCTAACAAAATACCACCAATCCCTTGATACTATATAAGCCAGTTCCGCTTTTATTACTTCTTGATTATCTCAAAATGCCTCTTCGCAGTTGCTTTGTTCAAACTCACATCCAAACAAGGTCAGCACATTTGTGTTGGATGAAATGTCTCTAACATGTCTTTCCACTTACGGAGTTTCTTGCTTTCCTCATTTTTGTTCGCAAGTTTCGTTGTTATTTGGGGGGTGGGTATGGCATTTATCTTTTGAAGAAACTGAATATTTGTCCTGCTATAGGAGCCCCAGGTCTGGTTTAACTGCCCTAGCGCCCTGCATTCCTGGGAACTGGTGGTTAGACTGAGATGCTCCGTCAGTCTCAGGTCTGAGTCTTTGGGAAAGACCTCTGGGTGAGGCAGGTGTGGATCCCACTACCTCCCATCCAGAGGCAGAGAATATCAGGGTGTCTCCTTTGGGCTGTCCCACTTGGTTGAATCGGGTCCTTTCATCATAAAATTTGCCCGTCCACGTTTCACCGGATGGTGTGAGCAGGGGCTTCTGACTATGCCTAGCTCCATCGCTTCACTAGAAATTGCAAAACGACGATATTCTGATCACATCATTCCCTTGGCATTTTTAAGCTGGAATTCTATTTATAAGAACACGGAGAACTCTTTCCTCATCAACTACTTGGTTACTCTGGAATACGGTTTTTATGGGAACAGGAGGATAAATGCTTCATTTTTTCCCTTAATCTATTTTCATAATACAGAGTTGATGTCCTAGCAATTTGAGAGGTTTTTCTTCCCCTCGTAAACTCATGGCATTTCATACACTAGATGTATTCAGCCACTGCCCCCATTATTCTTCTGGGTGGTCATCTGTCTCATCGAGGCCAGTGGGAGCCTCTTCGGGTCAGCCCGTATCCCCGGGACTCAAAGACTTTGAGAGCGTCCTTGCCTCCTGGGGTGACCAGATGTTCAAGGCTCAGCTATGCATCTCCTGCCCCAGAAGTGGACTCAGTCCTTTCTCTGAGGAGCCCTGGTTCCCGTCAATTTAGGGAGGGTGGAGTGGGTGATGTGCTCACATCCACAGTTCTTGCACAAGGCAGGTAAGGGCTCTGATGGGGAAGGGGCCGTGGCATCAGATATTAGTGATGCAGCCCTTGCTTAATTATGGTACCCCCTATAAACTCCTAAGAATTGTAACTCATTTGAATTCTGCCTTCTACTCAAATCTCAGCTTTTGTTTTAATATCCAAGTAATCCATTCCTCCCTAAAACTCTGAGTACCGTGGCTATCCTAGGGAAATGTATGATTTTTATCCAAGGGCCTTACTCATGCCTGAGCTCAGGGCCCCGAGCTCACAGATGCTAGTTTGAAAGGATGAATTGAGCGAGAGAGCAGGTGTGCGCCCACCTGAGCCTGGGCCCCATTTCCCAGCCCTGCCCTTTCCTCCCTCTTCGTCTTTGCTGCCTGATCTATCTACTCCAAATGCCTATTTTGTTGCTGCAGCCTCTGTGTCTATATGATCCATATTAAGCCATCTTTGGAATAAGATGGGCTGTGAAGTGACGTGAAAATCAGAATATGAGAAGGGAAACCTCCTGTGTGTCGAGGGCTTTGCCGCCGTGGGCCAGACGCTGGGCCAGGTGATTCTGCACATCCCACCACACCCGCGGGACCACCTAACGAGATGGGCTTTGCTGCCACCGTTTTACAGAGGTGGGCACTGAGTTTCAGCAAGTTTACTCCCAAGGTCATGAGTGTTAGTAGCCCAAGCAGAGCTTACCGTTGGCCTCCAGCTGGTGCTCCAGGCTCTCTCCCCTTCTTACCCCTCTTGTTTCCTTCCTACCAGAATCGCTGGTAAATATCAAGGACAAGGTCATTTCCTTGGATCGCAGGGGATGGCACTCTTGCTAAGAAGCATGAAAAATAACGATTACCATATGCCCTTTGACCCCACCCCAGTGATGGACTTCGGGAATTCTTTTTTATGACAGTCACAGAACTCGGTACCCGCCCAAGACAACCATCTACGTTAGGCGTCCTCCACCGGCAATGCCCTAAGCCCCTCCCCGGAAGAGGAGGTAAAGTCCTTCAGTGATGTTTACTCTTCGGATACCTTATGAGGTTTTCAGTTTTTCTCTCACCCTGCTGACGTGGAATCACTAAAATCTAAAACTGTTTTCCCCAAAGCCCTACAAGCCAAATGACTTAATATAAACTTCAGAGAAGTCACCACAACAGATCAAATGTGTGGACAGTCCTCATACCTGCTGCTCTGCGGGTCACTCAAAAGTTCACGAGAACAACCAGTGCCACCGCGAGACTCATTCAAACCGCAAACCAGAAAATTCACCCAAATTGCCTCTGCCTGTCCTCACCTGGCCCCCAAAAGATGCTTCAGAACCAACACCTTCTTGATCGAATGCCTTCTAGACTTCAAAGCTGGATTTATAATTTGTTCCACAAGGACCATTTACTTTAGCTTGAAATGATAGTAAAATAATTTAGAACCACCAAGCTCTTAGTGGGACAAAATGGAATATATCACACACTTGATTAATTTTTAAAGGCGAGAATGAAGACGATAAGTGAAGATAATCAATGTAGGACCAAAAGAAAACCAATGGTAAGAGGATAAAAAGTAAGTTCAAAGATATTATCAATTTTATTTGACAGCAATGTATTAAATAATCCAATTAAAAGACAAAGATTGCCAGACTGGAAGAAAAAAACAAACTTGTTGCTGCTTTCAAGATAAACTACTTAAACCTAAGGGCAGAGAAAGTGTGAAGTGAACTCTTGGAAAAGGATGAATGTAAATACTAACCAAAAGAAAGTTGGCTTATCTATACGGGTACTAGTTATCAGGCAGAGTAAACTTTAACTTATGACACATTACTAGAGATAGAGTCATGTCACTATAATGGAAGGATCTGTGCACCAGGAAGGTGCGACGATGTAACTGCATATGCACCTGATAACATAGATTCAAAATATGTAAAACACATAGGGAGAATATTAGTAAGTTACCAGTGGTGGCCGTGGAGCAGGGTACCTATGAGGAGCTAGAGAAAGGAGAAGTCATATCTGGGACTAGATTAGGGCCAGACAACTCTATGGACGTGAACTGACTTTGTCTTGGATGAAGCATGATTAAGTATTGAGCGGAAGGGCTGGTGTCTACTAAAAATCATACAGCAGTGTGTTCAAGCAGAGAGTGTGCTGGTAAACGTCCAGCCTCACAGATGATGTCAAGTTCCCCCAGGCGGGAAAATGCATGCAAATTCCTCCAGGCGCCGTGAACCAATCAAAAGATGGCAGGTGAGCCTGTTACATTGAGGGAATACACACCCCAGACGCTACACGGATAACTGTGAGAAATCAGTTACAAACACTATAAAGAGCCATCGCACCGTGTTCCCACAGACGTTGGCTTCATCCGCCACAGCCCACACAGCTAACGACATCTGGGTAGGCACCATAACGGAGTCAATTTGGGAAACAAAGCCAAAACCATGATGACCTCATCCCAGAGCATGATATAGCTGAATCCTCAGTTCTGCAACAGTGTTCGTCATCTATGTCCGGGGGCAAAGGAAGAGAAAGAAGACCTGGGGAAAGAGATCGAAAACAACAAGGGGCCGTTATAAAAGACTTTAGAAACAACTGGACTCGTTAGTCTGCAAAGTTCGGGAAAGGTTAAGAGAATGTGGTAGGATCTATGAAACCATGGAAGTTAGGGTTAGGAAAGGCCCAGGCTCGCGATACATGTATTCGATCCTGATATATGCCTGAGTTTCTGCCTCAAAGTCAGTGACTTACACCACCACAGATCTCTCGTCTTGCAGCTGTATTGCGTACAGGCCCGACGTGGGTCTCGCGGGGCTGGAGTCCAGGTGTGGGCAGGGCTCTGCTCCTTCCTGGGGTTCTGGGGGGAGAATCTTTTCTAGCTGCTGGCATCCACCTATATTCCCTGGTTCCTGACCTTTTCCTCCATCGTCAAAGCCAGCAAGTGGGCTGTCTCCGTCAGCTCGGACTGAAACAACACAGAGCCATAGGCTGGGGGGCTTAAACCACGGACGTTTCTTTTCTCACAGTTCTGGAGGCTGGAATCCAAGATCGAGGTGCCGCCAGGGTTGGTTTCTGGGGAGGCCTCTCTTCCTGGCCAGCCGTGTTTCCCTTCCCACGGTCCTCACGTGGGGCAGAGGCTGAGATCTCCCTCTCTGCCTCTTCTCACAAAGCCACAGATTGGGGACCCCGCCCCTCTGACCTCATTTAACCTAATTACCCCCTGAAGTCCCTATATCCTGACACAGTCACGGGAGTTAGGGCTTCAGTGAATATTCGGGGTGGGGGGTGGAGAAAATTCAGCTCATGGCACAGGACAGGTCCCTCTGACCTCCTCTGGCCTCCTTCTTCCAATCTGAAGGCTCCTGTGCTGGCCGGCCTGCCTGGCCTCGCCCCCATAATCCACGACAGTCTCCCCATTTGAAGTCGGCTCATCTGCCAGCCTAACTCACTGCACACTCGATTGCCTTTTGCCACGTAACCTAACACAGTCGAAGGTTCTGTGAATTGGGACGTGCACAGCCCAGGAGGCCATGGTACACAGAAGTAATGAGTGCTACCCGGGGGTCTGAAAGCAGCAGTTTTAGGACAGATAAGTGGAGGTTCTTTTTTTGTTTGTTTGTTTTTTTGTTTTTTGCGGTACGCGGGCCTCTCACTGTCGTGGCCTCTCCGGTTGCGGAGCACAGGCTCCGGACGCGCAGGCTCAGCGGCCATGGCTCACGGGCCCAGCCGCTCCGCGGCATGTGGGATCTTCCCGGACCGGGGCACGAACCTGCGTCCCCTGCATCGGCAGGCAGACTCTCAACCACTGTGCCACCAGGGAAGCCCAAGTTGAGGTTCTTATTCCTTGTTTTATTGTGATAAAAGCACATAACACAAAACCATCCGGACCATGTTTACGTGTGCAGTGCAGTGGTGTTGTCTCTATGTATATCGCTGTGCATCTGATCTCTGGAACTTTCTCACCTTGAAAGACTGAAACTCTACCCGTGGAGCAAGTCCTCCTCCCCTGGCCCACCGTCGAACCTGCTAGGACTTTGATGACCGTGGATCCTCATGGAGTGGGCTCTCACCGTGTCTGTGTTTCGTGTCGGGCTCGTTTCACTCAGCACGATGTCCTCACGGCTCATCCCTGCTGTACGTAGCACAGCAAGTGTTCCCTTCTGCTTTAGACTGAATACCGTTCCACCGATGTCTACACCGCACGGTGCGTACCAGCCATCCACCAACCGATGTTTAAGCGTTTCCATGTTTCCTGTATCGTGCACAGCGCTGCAGTGAACACAGGTGTGCAAACAGCTCTTCGAGATCCTGTTTACAATCCTTTAGGGTTTATACGCAGAAGCGGGATTGCCGGATCGTAAGGGGATGTTGGGAGAGGCAGTCTCATGTGTGCCGTCTTTCGACCCCACTCGGCCACCAGTGGAGGGGCCTCGGGCCTGGAGCACATCCCCACCTCGCACGCAGCCTGTGTGGGCCCGGCCCCTCGTGCGGGCATCTCTCTCCCCAGGTCAGACTGTGTGTCGTCTCTGCTCTGTGTCACACGGCACCCGTCCAACCCCACTGTCTCTCTGTCCCCTGAGGGGAGGGGACGGGGCCCTTCTGATGAGACGGGAGGGGTGCGTCGGGCCAGTGGCCCCGGGTCGGCTTCCACGTGGGCCCGCCCACTGCTGAGGCTGGTCTTGCCATGTCTCTCCTCTGCGTGGCTCCATCCAGTGCTTTGCTGTGGTGTCTTTTTCTCGGTGTCTTGGGTACCACGAGGCCGAGGGCAGAGTCATTCAGACTTCCGCTCCCGGTGACAGATGACAGAGGCCACTTTCTGGACACTGGAGCAGTGAGCAAGGTCGCCAACAGGCACCCCGTGGCTTGGTGGGAACACGAAGCTCCTCGGCCCACTGCCACAGGGCAAAGCCGGCTCTGGGGGTGGAGGGTGACAGGCTGCTCAGGTGCCCTCCGCCACGGGTGTTCCCGTGGTGTCCTGGGGGTCGCGGACGATGTCAGAGGGAAGTAGGGGCCTGTGAGGGGCTCCACCAGGTCGGTCACTTGCTGGCCTCACTCTGCACAGAACCGCTGACGGGGCTGCTGAAATGAGATCCTTCTCTAGGGATGAAGTACAGAGTGAAGGGCAGACGTGGGCAGAAGCGGGGGAGCCCCAGGCAGCCTGGTTGGTGTGTCTGTTTGGTGAAGGGACATTGCAGGCCCAAATGATTCAGGCGTTTGACATAGTCAGGGATGGACCGAGGTCTCCAGGACCCACTGGGACCAGGGACCCTCTACTCCTATCAGGATAAAGGGCAGAATGGGGGGAATTCAGATTCTTCTGGGGCTCTTGGGTGCTGGTTCCCACATGACCATATTTCCAGGTCCCCATTAGGGTGGGATTAAACGGATGACATTGGGGATTTGGGGGTGAATGTGATGATCTATGACACACGGGTGCTGATACGCCTGTGGGTGGGGTCTCTGGGCCATTGGGGGTGCTGGCAATGGTGGTCCCGCAGCAGAGTGCATTGTGGGACCTGGCGTTTTGGCTGCTTGTGGCTCAGAATGTCACTGTCATCTGGGGGGGTCTGACCCTCAGCAAAGAATTCAAGTCGTAACAGTGGGGCGTGTCCACTCCCACCCAATCCCCTAAGTTACCCAAGCCCAGCGGGCTGTTCATCGCAAGCTGGGCTGCCCTCCAGGCGGATGGGGGATTGTTAACTCAGGGCTTGCTGCAGACAGGAATGTTACAGACCATCTGTCACCATTTAACAGCCCCGTTTGGCTGATCAAAAAGGCCTCCAGGACATGGAAACTGACAAGGGGCCATCCCAGGTTGGATCCACCCTCAGGGCCAGGTGTCCTCACTAAAATGGTCAGTGACAGCCCATTCCCCAGATGGGTAAGTCATTATTGACTTGGCGGCTTTTCTGGGCTCTAGAGAAACAGGTGGTGCAGCCCTGCCCTGAGTCACTGACAAAATGACATCACCAAGCTCAACACGCTGGGTGATATTAAGGGATTGTCAGTTGCATTCAGGATGCCACTTCCCTCGTGGAATTGGACAATTGGGCCAAAAGGTTTGTGTGAAACCACAGGGGCAATGGGTCCGCAGGGAGGTGGCAAACAGTGTCTCAGCCTGGAGAGCTCTGTGGAGCGGGACAGGCTGCGGGCACTCGCCTCCCCCTGCAGAATCCTGGGCTGCGCCCGGTAAAAAGAGCTCCCTGATGAAAACCCGCACAGCTGTGGACTTCACGCAGATTTGTTGGCTGAGAATGGAGTCTCTCGTCCTCGCTCCTGTTGTATCGGCCTGGCCAGTACACAACGACTCAGACTCTCCCCAAAGCCAGCAAGACTCAGTGGACCAGATGGCCAGGTGGTGATGGACAACAAAACAGACCTTGATGATCTGCTGGCAGAACCAGGTGGCGTCTGTGGCATTGGCAATACCCCTTGCTGCGTACACATCGATTCTTCAGGGGAGATGGGAACTGACAGAAGATCCTCACCTGGGCAGGTGGTTATCAGCTGCGCACCTGCTGAATTTGGGGCTCCAGGTTGAGGTCCATCCCCCAGGGAGGCCTGATCATTCTCGTGAGTCCAGTTCTCCTAATAACCTTGACAAAGTTCTGGCTCAAAATGACAGACTCTGTGAGCAAAGCGCGTTCATACAGGGGTTCAAGGCCCATTGGACCAGCTCACCTCTGAGTCAGGGGCAGATGGTGGTCCTACAGGACCTGACATGCTTTATCTCCAGGCCTCTCCAGGCAATGTTGGGGACATACTTACACTGAAAAATCATTCCTTTATTATATGAAGTTCAAAGTTTACCGAGTATTTCGTCTGGCAACCACACAGGAAGCCTCTCCACCGACGGCAGAAGGGCCAGGAATTTACCTCTAAGACCCTCCTGGTCAGATGGCAGGGCGTACACCCAAAGGGGCCCTCAGGGGCCACACGGAGAGTTTTATTCAAACAGAACAAAACAGGGCCTTATATTAAAACAAACGTGGTTATATTTTGAATTAATATTAAAAAATTAAAATAAAACTTGTAAGATAAAGTGATTTTAAAAATATATTTGGGGCTTCCCTGGAGGCGCAGTGGTTGAGAGTCCGCCTGCCGATGCAGGGGACACGGGTTCGTGCCCAGGTCTGGGAGGATCCCACGTGCCGCGGAGCGGCTGGGCCCGTGAGCCATGGCCGCTGAGCCTGCGCGTCCGGAGCCTGTGCTCCGCAACGGGAGGGGCCACAACAGTGAGAGGCCCGCGTACCGCAAAAAATATATATATGTATGTCGCGCCCCTGAAATTTTTGTTCCAGGATCCGCCGGTCACAAGTGAGTTTCTTTGGGGAAAACGTGAGACTTTTGGGTGCAATCCTTCCAATGGCCACTAGAGGGCAACCTGACAGGGTGGTGATTCACAGCGTCCCCACCATAAAAAGAAAAACACCGTCTGCTAGTTTGTTGTTGTTTCTCCCATTTCTACGAATGTTATTGTCTTTCTTCTCCTCCTTGTGTTGCTCCTCCCTCCTCCCTCCCTCCTGCCACTCTGAGTTCCGTGTCCTGTGTCCAAATGTCCCCGCTGTCCCTCTGTGTGTCATCCTCTCCGTGGCCTCCCGAGCCAGCAGTGGGCTGTTGGCACGCTGATAACAAGAGGCACCACTTTCCGCGGGTGCCTTCCCCACATGCCAAGCACGTGAGGGGCGCTGCTTGGGTACCACTCAGGATCCAGGAGCCACATCGTGTATTTACCTCGAGGGCATTTCAGGCAGGACACTGGCTGCTGGGGACGGCAGGGGCCAGGTCACTGAGTGGAGTGGGCCAGAGACAGGTGTAGGAGCCGGGCAGAGACACAGGCTCTGACGACGATGTTGCTGGGCCTGGGAGGGAGGGGGCTTCCTTTATTTCACTGTGGCAGGTCCAGCAGCCTCGCTCTACACCTCCGTCAAATCCGTTATTTCACCAAAACCCGTGGAAGGAATGTGCACAGCAGGCAAACCACATGAACTGCGGACGCCCTGCTGCCCTGGCTGGCCTTTTCTCAGAGGGGGAAGCAAATACATTTTTATCTAAGTCACTAACCCGTGGTTTTCTCTCTGCATCTTTGCAGGTTTTCTGAGGAACAGCCTACGGAGGGCACCGGAGTCCCAGGGAAGTGGCCGGTGCAGGGAGGAGACGGCGGGGGCCCCTTTCTCTGCTCATGGGGTCACATGGGCCCTGGACCCCAGGAACTGCAGCCGCCTCCGAGGCCACCAGCACTCAGAGGTGGGATCTCTGGGCCTCTCCTGCCTGGGACTCTGGCTGGGACAGAGGGAACCATCCTGGGCTGACTGGATCTTCCAGACATCCGGGACGTTGAGCTGTCCTGGGCATCAGGGACCCATTACAGAGGCTCAGCCAGGTCCGTCGGTCTGGACAGTGGCCACCAGCATGGCCCTCCTGTGGGCAAGGCCACAGGCACCCAGGACCCCACTCTGGGCTCAGCTCAAAGGCTCTGACTCAGAGCCAGACCTTCTCACTTTCCCAGACTCCTTGAATCACGTCGCACTGGAACCACTGGCTCAGCATTCCACAGTAAGTCAGCAAATGTGCACTGAGATGCCACACACTGTGAACCAGAGGGCACAGGCCCTCACGCACGGGTTCCGCTAAAATGAATAGAATCCAGGTAAGCGTTAGCGTCCCCTAAAGCCTGCTGTGTGCTCAGAGCCACGTTGTTTGAAAGAAAGTCATAAAAGTACTTAAAAATAAATATTCCTACTCTTCAGTAACACCTCTGGAAGGAGTTACGTGGAAACCCCTCTCCCCCAGTCCTGGAGTCTTCCCCACGTGGGGACTGTCCCACTGGGTCCCTGCCTCCGCCCCCAGCTCCTCCAACATTACCCAGCACCCCCGTCCTCGGGGGGCACTTGCTGGAGCTGTGGCCACCCAGCAGCCCCCTCCCTTCTTTGGGAAAGCACCTCACTTCGCTAAAAGAGGGCATGTTCCTCTTGCGCCCATGGGATTTACTCTGAGTGGGGTGACCCCCAGCCCCTCCCAGGTCTTTGGTTCAGAGGGAGATGAGTATTTAAGGCAGAGAACTGTGGTTCCCTAGACTCCCACTGCATGTGCACTAATGAGAGTGGCCTGGCCACGCCGCCTCTTTTTAGACGTATCTTCACACTTGCCATGTTCCCTCGAAGGCTCCCAGTATGAACGCAGAACGTTTCAGCCGAGCAGAAATGAGAAGAAAAGATCATTACTCTGCGTGAAATAAGCCACATGCAGAAGGACAAACAGTGCAGACTCCACTCGTGTGAGGTACTTACCTAAGTCAAATCCGTAGAGACAAGGAGTGGGATGGTGGGTGCCAGGGGCTGGGGCCTGGGGAGGGGGGGGGCTACTCTTTAATGGAGATGGAGCATCAGTTTTTTTTTTTTTTTTTTTTTTGTGGTATGCGGGCCTCTCACTGTCGTGGCCTCTCCTGTTGCGGAGCACAGGCTCCGGACGCGCAGGCTCAGCGGCCATGGCTCACGGGCCCAGCCGCTCCGCGGCATGTGGGATCTTCCCGGACCGGGGCACGAACCCGCGTCCCCCGCATCGGCAGGCGGACTCCCAACCACTGCGCCACCACGGAAGCCTGAGCATCAGTTTTACAGGATGAAAAAGTTCTGGAGACCAAGGGGGGTGATGGTTGCACAGCAGTGTGAATGTGCTTAATGCCACTGAACTTAACAATAGTCAAAATGGTAACTTCTAGGAAGTGTGTATTTTAACACAGTTTTTTAAAAAACATAAACTAAAGGAGGAGGAGGGGGGAATGAGTTAGGGGGAGGGGGGACCGGACAGGAAATGACTGGGGATGGGACGCCTCCATCCTGCCCAAGGTGGCCAGTCCTGGCTTCTAAATTGCAGGAGCAGAGGCTGACGACAGCCTGTCCAGGAGGCCCCAGGAATAAAAGGGAATATTTCAGGAAAGTTTCGCAGGGATCAGGGGCAAAAGAAACAAAATTTTTTTTTTTTTTTTTTTTTTTGCGGTACGCGAGCCTCTCACTGCTGTGGCCTCTCCTGTCGCGGAGCACAGGCTCCGGACGCGCAGGCCCAGCGACCACGGCTCACGGGCCCAGCCGCTCCGCGGCATGTGGGATCCTCCCGAACCGGGGCACGAACCCATGTCCCCTGCATCGGCAGGCGGACTCCCAACCACTACGCCACCGGGGAAGCCCAGAAACAAAATATTTTAATGCAAAAACTGTTAAGGGAAAAAAATCATAGAAGACTTAAGCGGGTATCTTTTCTGTGGAAAACTAGATTCCTAGCCACCAACCTGGACTATCAGATTCTATGGGGTGTCTGTGACTTTCATTGCCTTTGAGCTATTTTCCAGCCCCGTAAAATATAGAAAATTGATGTAGGGTAGATTGGTCCTCAGAAATGCAGATGCCTTGGCCTGGTGGTGGTGGCGATGACACCCCTTCTGCCCCCAAGAAGCCAGCCTGTGTCTTCACTAAGGACATTCACGTCGGCGTCCTGATCGGCTGTCCTTTGGATTCTCCTTTGAACCACTTTTTACGTCCTGACAGTTTTTCCCATTACTTACTGACTACCATAAAATCTTTGACACAGGCTTATTTATATTTATATATGAAAATAGTGATCTTCCCTTTAAAAAAAAATTATACTTTAACAACATCAATGAGGAGAGAGCATAGAGGAGACCAGAAGATTCGCGGGAACTTTTAGACAGTTGAGAACGATGTAGCAGGAACTTCGCCCCACCTGGCCCTCCTCCCTGGGAGCTGCCTCTGGGGTTTCAACCTCTGTCTTCAAAAATGATTTGATGAAAAATTGCAGACTCGTGCTACAAATTGCCTGTTATCCCTAGAGGGGACCAGATCGGGATGTTGATGAAATGTCTGGAGCCGGGGCAGCCTTAGGTTCCCACGAGCATTTTGCTCACGTCTCAGGAAGCCGGAGTGCTGGGCTGAGCCCTGTGGCGATGGCCATCAGCTGGGGGGACCCAGGGCCGGTGGTCCCAAGAGGTGACGCTGAGGCCTCCTCCTCCCCTCCTCCCCTGACCAAGCTCGGAGCTCTAAGCTTCAACCCCCCACTCAGATGATGGGTCCAAACACCGCCGGCAGAGGGAGGACAGGGGTGTCCACCCAGAGGACAAGGGCAGAGCTGGCCTTACCTGCCTGGCCCCAACCTGGGCACGTGGCAGGGCAGAGGGGTGGTGTGATAAAGGGATTTCCCATCACATCAGCAGAGAGGAAGGGAGGGAGGGGCAGAAACTCGGAGAACTGCGGGCCAAAATCAGACGTGCAGAGAGACAGGCAGAGACAGAGAGAGACAGTGAGAGAGAGAGAGAGAGAGAGAGAGAGAGACATCCAGAACAAGATCCAGAGACATGCAGAGATGAGCAGAGAGACCGTCTCTCACACAAGGGCCACGGGTCCCACGGCCCGACGCACACCGCACACCGTGTGACAGGCCAGCTTTCCTGCCTGGTGGAGCCTCAGGCCCTGCCCCGCCCGCCTCATGTGGGTCTTCCTGTACCCCCATCCCAACGTACAGGGTCCCCTCTTCCCCCATCAGTACCCTCCCTCTCACCGCCGGCGAGGCTGGGGGTTCAGTTGTGTGACCCATCCAGTCGGGATGACGCTGTGTGTCTGATTTTCAGCAATTTCAGCTCTGGGGCCACAGGACACGAGGGCTCCATCAGGGCCCACCCCGAAGCTCTTGGGGCATTTGTGGGCTGGAGCTGTGAATCCGAAGCCCTGAGACCATCCTTCTCTCTCACCTGTTTGTCCAGGGACAGTCACAGCCACCAACCAACACCGTCCTATTCCTTGGTTTTCCCAAAATCTCCAAAAGCATCACTTACGGCCCCTGAGCTCCTTGGTTCTTGCAAGGATGAGGTGACGAGGAGAAGCCGACGCAGATGTTCGTGCGCCTCTACCAACACTTCACGCCACGGACAGTCAGCGCTCACTTGACTACGGGAAATAGACTCTTAGCATCGTTCAATCTAATCAGGTGAGAGAGTGGATTCCAGAAACCCCAGAACCGGTTCAGACAACTCATGCTGAAAATTCTATTCCTCTAGAGCCACGCTCAGGACCAACGTCTGTGTGAGTCCGGCTCCTTCAGGTAAACAGAACCAAGAGGCCAGAGAGAGACACGGAAGAGGAGACTTATTGTAGAAATTTGTTCACGTGATTATGAGACCAAGGAGTCCCACGGTCTGCTACCTCCCGGCTGGAGCCCGGGGAACACTGGGGCTTAGTTCAGTGCAAGGGCCTGAAAGTGAGGGTGGCCGGCACAAGTCCCCGTCTGAGTCCAAAAGCCCGAGAGCCAGGAGGGCCGACGCCCGTGGGCAGGAGACGGACGTCCAGCTCAGGCAGAGAGAGGGCATCCCTTCCCCCACTTATGTGTTCTGTTCAGGTATCAAGAGATTGTGTGATCCCCACCCACACTGGGGGGGGCATCCCCTTGCTCAGCCTCTGATGCAAATGCTAACCTCTCCGGAGACACCCCCTTCAGACACACCAAAAGGAATGTTCTTCCAGCTTCTGAGCTGGGCCTCCCTTGGCCCAGGCGAGTTGACACAGAATTAACCGTCACACCAGGGAGACTGTATCACCCAGATGAGGGGCATGAAAGGCAGTGATATTAACGATGAGACCAGGACAGCAAGCATAGGAGGGGATGGTCCCGTGTGAACTGGGGTGTCCAGGCCCAGACCTGACCATCCCTGTAGAAACCTCTGCCAACACCAGCAGTGGAAGGAGAGCAGGGCCAGGAACTGGGGCTGGGATGAGGGAGCCGGCTCTCGGAGAAGAGCCTCTGGCTTGGTCACGGCACCAGGCCCCTCACCCTCCTGGGGCCCTGGCTGCAGCCCAGGGACTGAAAGAGGCCGACAGCCTGTCTGTCCCCTGAGCATCAGTGTCACTGGAAGATTCGGAGGGAAATTGTCTGTGTGGAGATGCTGCCCAAGTCTCATGGATTTTTCTAACGAAACAAAAGATTTATTGGAAGTGAATCATTTTGGTCCCAGACCATTGCAGAGCACACCTTGATTTTCTTCCGACTTGGGTTTAGACATTAAGAATCTCTGTCTGGAGGGAAAACAGATTCTCGGTGGCCAGGAGAGAAACACACACGCGTGTGCATGCACACAGACACAGACACACACACACACACACACACACACACACACACACACACACACACACACACACACACACACACACACACACACACACACACACACACACACACACACTAGATCCCATGACCCCAAGCCTGACTTGTCCGTAAGTTGCAGGGCAGTTGGATTTCGTAGCCTTGTAGACGGTCTCCCAGCCCCTTCCCAGGTCTCTGGGAAAACCCTGTGACGTCATCATATCTGCCTCCTTTGGGACATGAGGTTGTGGAAGAATTCCTGGCACACACAGAGACAGTGAACTTGGACCGTCACTGCTTTGGGGTTGTGTGTGTGTTGAGGGGAAGCTGATCACAGCCACCACCTGCTACCCAATTTGCAAATGCAAATGCAGTGCCCTTATTAACACATCGTCAGGAACTTCAAGGTGGTGACAGCAGAGCAGGAAACCAAGGATGGGCCCTTCTGAGCATATGGGGCCTCTGGCGACTGTCCAGGTCACATGCCCGGGAACAGCTCTGGTCACAGCCCCGCTGCCCCACTTCTACCTCTGACACGTGGCTTGGAATGGCACAGTCCAGCACAGACCTTTAAAAGCGAGAAGGGCCGGCCTGCAGCACAGTGTTCTGGGCCAGCACCCGGGTCCTCTCCTACCCGCCTCCAGGTGGCGGGGCCGCAGTGGGTTTGGAGCGCCTCCCCTCCCCTGGTCTCAGGCTGTGAGGTTCAGGTGAGCAGATCCTATCCCACCTCCATCCATTGTGCAGGCCACCAGCCCTGGGCAGTCAGCATCTTCCATCCCTTGGGGATAGCCGTTGGTTCAGAGCTGCTCACGTAGCCGGGGTTATAGGGCCAGTCTCAGGGCTGCATCGGGAAGGAGAAGGAAGGTGTCTTGATGAGCGCTTGGACCCAGGTGTGCCCCTCACGCCCTCCTCCTCTGTGAGCTCGTGCATGCCCTTTCCGCTCCAGGTGGATGCACGGGGATCTCAGCCCATTGGAGGTGGAGTGAGGAGGCTCCAGTGGGGGGCTGGACGGCTGGGCAAAGTGGATGCCCTGTGCCCGTGGCTGGAAGGAGAGCTGCTAGCTGCCCTGCCTCTCTCAGCCCTGGCTTGTGTCAGACCCCGTCAGCGGGGACTCCTGCTGCCCCTCCTCTGTTCCGTGGCCCAGACACATCCACGGCCGTTCAGGACACTCCTGCTGCTGTAGACTGCCGGAGGTCCTGGGGCGTCTGTCCACTTTACCAGCCAGGGTCTCTTCTGGGGGACTTGCTGCCAGCCTGCCTGGCGCTCTGGTCTAAATCAATACACTGACAGGCCCTCGTGGGCAGGAGAGGCTGCACCCAGGACTGGCCTTAAAGGGCCTTCAGGGATCCCGGGGGCAGCGGTGGGCTCTTCGGCGCCCTGGATTTCTCGCAGGGGCTGCCCTCGCCAGCCTGCATTCGGCCTCAGAGCTGCTTGCAAGTAACATGGTCCGTGGCCAAGAGCGTGGGTCCTGGAGCCCAGCTCCCAGGCTTGAACTTGGTCATCCAGGCATTAGCCGTGGGGCCTTGGGTAACCTCTGTGAGCTTCCGTTTCCTCATTTGTAAGAGGGGGATAAGTCATAATCCCTTCTTCGTTGGATTGTTGTAAAGATTAAGTGGGATAAAGTGTTTAGCACGGGGGCCGGGCAGTAAGGCGTGTTCCATAAATGTGAAATATCATCACATTTCTTTCCCCCTCACGTTCTCTCCTGAAAGAACTTGCTCAGCCCCCAAAGAGACCAGGGACCCCAGACCCCAGCGGCTGGGTCGGGGGCGTCTGCTGAGCCTCGGGCGGGGCTCGCCAGCTTTGCTCCTGGTTGTGGCGACTCAGGACGGCCGTGCAGTCCTGTCACGTGGGGTGTTGTGTCGCCTGCAGACAGATGAGTGGCATCGAAGGCAATGGCCTGTGGACGGGCAGGGGAGCCCAGGAGCTGAGAGAGGGGGAGGGGGAGGGAGATGAGGGGACAGAGGGAGGGATGGGAGGACGGGGAGGGAGGGAGAGAGAAGGATATTAAGAAAGAGAGAGAGACCTGTCATAGTACTTTGCTTTTTATTATTGTTTTTTTATGACAGCCTTATTATTTTGCGGTTTTTGTGGGTCAGGACTTTGGACGTCCCTGACTGAAGGTCCCTCCTGAGTTCCGGTTGCTCCTGGGGGACAGTCTCATCTGGGGGCTCCCCTGAAGGGCCTTCGCCCTGGCGCTCAGCCACACACCGTCTCACGGACTCAGTGGCTCACGGCTGTGGGTGGCAGGCCACCGTCACGTCCCTGACGCCTGGGCCCTGCAAAGGGCGGCTCAGTGCGTGGCAGCTGCCCGCCATCGGGAAGAGCGAGGGAGACCTCACCCGGGACAGATACTGTAGTCCTTCTGTAACCTGATCTCATACGACAACCCCCCTCTTTTTTTTCCAGTTTATTTTTATGTGGTAAAACAGACGACATAAAATTTACCATCATATCCATTTCTAAGTGTACAGTTCAGTGGTATGAAGTACATTCGCATTGTTGTGCAGCCGTCACCCCCGTCCACCTCCAGAACTCTTTTCATCTTCCCCAACTGAAACTCTGTCCCCGTTAAACACTACCCACCCCCCCCCGCCCACCCCACCTCGTTCCCCACTCCCAAAGGCCCCAGCAACCACCGTTCTACTTTCTGTCTCTATGGATCTGACTCTGCTAGGGACCTCAAGCAAGTGCAATCATACAGTATTCTGGGGGTGCTTATTTCACTCAGCATAAGGTCCTCCAGGTTCATCCATGTTGCACCATGTGTCAGAACTTCCTCCCTTTTTAAGGCTGGATAATATTCCGTTGTATGGATGGACCACATTTTCTTATCCATTCATCCACCAATGGACGCTTGGGTTCTTCCATGTTTTAGCTGCTGTGAATATTGCTGCTATGAACATGGGTGTACACATATCTCTTCGAGACCCCGCTTTCAATTTCTTGGGAAATAGATCCAGAAGTGTAATTGCCGGGTCATATGGTAACCCTATTTTTAGGTTTTTGAGGACCCTCCATACTGTTTTCCACAGCAGCTGTACCATTTTACACTTCACACTCCCATCAACAATATGCAAAGCTTTCCATTTCTCCAAATCCTCACCAACCTTTGTTATTGATTATTATTATTTTTATTATTATCTGATGATAGCCATCCTAATGGGTGTGAAGTGATACCTCATTATAGTCTTGGTTTACATTTCCCTAATGATTCGTGATGTTGAACGCCTTTCTGTGTGATTACTGGCCATTTGTATATCTTTGGAGAAATGTTGAATTATTCAAATGCTTTGCCCATTTTTGAACGGAGTTGATTGTTTTTGTTGTTGGATTTTAGGAGTTCTCTGTGTTCTGGATATTAATCCCTTTTTAGCTATATAACTTGGAAATATTTTCTCCTATTCTAATGATCTCTTTTCGCACCAAGGCTGAGGGGGGAAAGGAGATAGCAGGCAGAGTGTGATTGAAAATTCTAACCCTCCGTTCAGCTACCTTCAGGCATAGCTGGAACCAGGGGCTCAGCCCCAGCATCTCTGAGATCCTCCCCCTTCCATGTTGTTTCAATTCTGAAGCATGTGATGGCTCGCAGAAGCGCTGACCACTCACATCAGGACCAGTGGATTAAAAGGACTCCTCTCCCAGTCCGGTGAAAGTCCTAAGTGTGTACCTCCATAAACAAACTTTCCTGAATCGGTTATTGAGGCCAAATGTCTGGACTATGCTGATTGGTCAGACTGGGTCACCCCTGGCATTAGGGAGGCCGGGGAGGAAGATGCCCAGAGGCAAATGGAAATTTTTTTACCAGCAGAGGAAGACAGAGGCTGCAAAACAGATGTTCATTGACCTGAGTGGGCCTGGGAAGGTAGCGACTAGGGCCAATGCCTGTCCTCTCCAAGCCCAGCCCAGTGGGGATGGGGCAGATGTGTGGGTGCCTGACTGCATAGTGATGCTGTTTGTGCCCAACAGAAGGTGCGCCCGAGGCTGGGGACATGGACACGGGAGAACCAAGCGCATAGGGTGGGGAAGCAGGGAGGCTGAAGGAAAGACTTCGGAGCAGAGGCAGTGCTTAAGCTGGGTCTTGAAGGATGAGTAGGAGTTCGTCAGGGTGTGCCCAGTGGGCCTGGCAGAGAGCAAAGGCACTGAGACCTTGACTGGGGTTTGAATCCTGATGCTTCCTCTTCCTAGGGCAAGTTACATCATTTCTCTGAGCCTCGGCTTCCCCCTCTAAAAAATGGGGGAGGATCACTGTGCCTCCCTCTGAGAGCTGGTGGAAGAGGCAATAGGATGAAGCAATTGCTCAACAATTCATTCAAAGTCCCTGCTCTTCTGGAACTTGTATTTTCTCATCTGTAAAGTGGGGATGATCATTGTACCCTCCTCAAGGAGTTGTCATAAAGGGTAAATGAATATATGAATATATGGCACAGTGCCGCCTAGTGTTAGCTGGTAACTGTTGTTATTATAATCCCAAACTTCCGAAGATGAGTGACAGGTCTGCGGGGGAGATGCTGGAAGCAGGTGTGTGTGCCCAGGGAGGATGCAGGTGGGTGGGATGCCCAGCTACACCCGTGACAGCACTGCACTCAGCATCCACGTGGCCACAGACAAGCCCTTCCTTTTTGTTGCCTGCCCTCCTGCATCTGGAAAATGGACCGTATGAGGGCACCTGCGCATGGAGTTGCTGGGCCTGAACAGGAGGACCACTGAGGCCCTGAGCAGAGCTGCATTTGGGTGGTGGTGACGAGTGTTGTTGCTTTCGGGCTCTCGGGAACTGTGCCTGTTACACTGAGCCAGTCAGTCTGATGGCCTTGGTACTGACGAGGGCCCTGAGGCCATCTCAGGCCAGAGACCCTGCCTCAAATGCAAAGCCCCCAGGGTCAGCAGAGCCTTTTCATCCTCTCAAGACTGAAGGCTCCCGGGTGGTGGTGGGTGGCGGAGGAGTTGTGATTGTTCTAGAGCTCAGAGGGCCTTGGGAGAGGGGCCTGGGCACACGGTTCTTGAGCTGGTTGGTGGCAGCAAGCGTCCCACATACGGTTGTCACCAAGCGAAATAGTAATGTTTTATTAAAAAGATAAATACTACGCATGTACATATATATAAAGCGAGTGTATGAGAAGCGCAGCGATGACTCCTGCATTTCACAGCAGTTATAGCAAAGGCGGCCAAGGCGCCTCCCGCATCGGGAGGGTCAGGCCCTGGCGCAGTTCTAGGCTCACTCTCATCTCCTTTCACCCTCTCCACGCCCATTTTACACACCAGAGCACTGGGGCTCAGAGAAGTCAAGCGACTCGCCCAGCGTCCCACAGCGGCTCAACTGGGCAGCTTCTTTACAACGTAATTACGCGGGCGGCTGCACCTCCCGCCCTACTCTCCCTTTAACGTTTCCAAGGCGTCCTGGCTCTGAGGTCCCTCATCCCGGGCTGCGGAGCCCGCCGGGTCCCGGAGATCAAGGTCACGGCGGCGCCCCTCGGCACCCCCTCCCGGCGGAGGGGCCGGCCTCGCATGGCGGCCCCGCCCCCGCCCCGCCCCTCCCCGCCCGGCGCTTCCCGCAGCTCTGGACTCTGCGCGGCGCAGGGCGGCCCCGCGGACGCAGCCCCGAGAGGCCCTCCGGCGGGATGCGCGGCCGGGGCGGGGGGCGCACCCGCTGGCCGGCCCCTGTGCTCTCGCTGCTCCGAGCCTTCGGGATCCGGGACGCCGCCGCCACCGCGCGAGGCCCGGCGCAAGGTGAGCGCGCGGCGCGGGGGGCGGGCGCGGGGCTGGGGGGCGGCTGGCCGGGAGCACGCGCCCTGCCCTGGGCCGCTGCGGGGTGGCTGGGATACCCGCTGCGCCCCCAGCACGGAGGTGGGCGCCTGCTGGCTCGGGCTGTCCCCGCAGTCGAGGCGGGCCACTCTGTCCCCAAAACAAGGGCAGTCAGTGCGCACAGTGGTCCGGAGCGCTGGCCTTGGCGTCGGCGGTCCCGGGATTGGAACCGTCCTGTGTTAGCTGCGTGAGCGTGTGCGCGTGGCACTTGACTTCGTTGTGCCTCGGTTTCCGCATCTGTAAGATGGGGTGCGATCCAGTACTTAAGTCTTGGGGCAGTAGCTGGGATCACGTGAGCAGCGCTTGCTACCCAGTGAGAGTTCCACACGTGTTCCTGGTCCCTTGTTCCCTCAGGAAGGACAGCGGGCCTCCCTCCACCTGTGCAGGGCGGGAGCTGCCAGGGTCCCTGCAGATAGACACCTGCTCCTGGAGTGGGTCCAGCTACAGTTAAAGGGACAGGATCTCAGGCGCGGGACTGAGGAAGCTGGAAAATGGCAGGCCTCCACCTGGTCCAGGGGAGAGGACCTGGGAGTGGGCGGGGCTTAGGTCTCCCCCTGTGGAGGCCAGAGAGCTTTGCCTGGATTTGCTGGCCATTGGTACGGTTGGCAACCAGGCTGAACACTGGTGCGGCCCTAGGAGAGTTAGGCCAATGTTTACCCCAGTGGCCCCTTGGTTGGAATCCCTGGGGGATCCCACCCCAGGCCTGCCCCTTAGAATCTCCTGGAGTCTGTCTTTTTAACCAGTGCCCCGGGTGATTCTGGGATCCAGCTTGTCTGGAAACTGGTTTAGAGACATCAGTGGTTCTCACCAGGGGTGTCCCCCACGCCGGTTTTGGTTGTTACAACTCCTCCCCGCAGTTCTACTGGCATCCAGTGGGGAGAAGCCAGGGAAGCTGCTGAACATCCCATGATGCCCAGAAACCCCCCCCCCCCCCCCCCCCCGCCCAACGCCATCCCCCAGAAAAAGAAGGAAAAAGAACGCGCAGATCCAGGCCAGTGGTGAGGAGGTTGGGAAACTCTGAGATCCACCGAGTCACTGGGTCGAGAAGGATGGGACTCTGGGGTTGTTGGGACCAGCAGGCGTCATTTGAGAGCCTGTTGTGTGCCAGGCCCTTTGCGGGGCCCTGAGGATGAGAAGCCCGCGGAGAAGCTCTGGGGCACCTCCGTGTGGTGAGAGGAGCCCCAGCCTAGAGGATGGGCGGCCCTTCTGTTGGTGAATCCGCTCATCGTGAATACCAAGCACCCGTAAGCGTGAGGCCTTGTGCGGAGCCCTGGGGGTGCAGCAGACGAGCGGGAGGCGGCCCCCACCCCGGCACTCACCCTCTAGTGGGGGCAGAGGCGCCCTCACCCCGTGCCTGTACACGGTGGGTGCACACGAGCACCGGCTTCCTCCCCTGAAAGCATTCCCCCAAGCTTTACTTGGGTACTGAGTTTGTAGCAAGGTGTATTTGGGGTTAGATTTTGAGAAAGGACATTTCAAATTGTGACCTTCAGCCTCTTGGGAGTGTATTCGGAGCCGTCACAATGTATGATCTGCCTGTGGACATGATGCAGTTCCTGCCCCACATGCTCATTTCAATTGTTGGGCATTTTTAAAATAGTTCCGTGGCTTCCGTATGAGCCTTGAAGGATGCAGGGCTCAGCCACTGCTAACCCACTTTCGCCGAGGAGGAAGCCGACTGTTTAGCGGGTCAGCAAGTGTTTGTATTAATCACTGAAAATGGCTCAGGCACTGACCTGCATGCTGGGAATGCTGCAGAGCAAGGGGGTCAGCTTCCTGCCCTCAGGGAGCTTTGATTCTGGTGGGGGGAGAAAGACAATGGGTGTAGAGGCAAATAAAGTGAAACTAAAAGATAACCTCTGTGCAGAGCAACGTTGGAAGAAGATAAGGACAGAGAGGCGGTGATTGAGGATGGGAGCTGCTTTAGCCGGGGTGGCCAGGGGAGAGTCTTCCAAGAGGGATGTTTGGCTGCAGACTTGAATGGGGAGAAGCAGGGAGCCATGTGAGGATAGGGGGCGAGAGCATTCCCAGCATGAGGAAAAGCAGTGGCAGAGGCCCTGCATGGGACTTGGTGGCACTGGAGAACAGAAGAGGGTCATGAGGCTGGAGACCCTGGGCGAGGGGAGATGAGCCATGCCTGGCCAGGTGGGCCAGTAGACCCTGGACCCTGTGATGAGCTATGGGGGTTTCACATGTGCAACATGAGGCCATTGAGTATGTGGGTTTCACGTGTGTAGTATGAGGCCGTTGGCCAGCTTTAGGCTCGGGAATCGCATGAGTGGCCGTCCTGTGGCAGCAGGCCCCTGGTGGGGAGAGGGCCACCTGCTGCTGGGAGGGCAGGGGTGGGGACAGTGGGCAGCCCCAGGACCCTTAGGTGGTGGAGCTCACAGGCCCTGCTGAAGCCTTGGGGGCCTGAAATCCGGGCTGCTGGCTCCTTAGGTTTTGTGTCTAAGCCTGGGGTGGGAGCTCCTTCTGTGGACTTGCGGAAGGCTCGCTGGAGGAGGAGGGAGACTGCTGGGGGGGAAGGTTGGGGAGAGGAGGCCACGTTCGCTAGGATAGGCCTGCTGACATCTTCGAGGATGTGCCGGATAGGCCGTCGTCTGTCTGAGTCTGAAGCTTTGGGTGGGCGGGCGGGCGGCCTGGAGCCTCCCATCCGAGATTCCCCGGCACCAGGCTGAGTCTTTGGGTTTCAGTGTTGCATTTCAGTGTTGGGTCAGTTAAGACCCCGTCCAAATACCGAATTTTGGTTTGGAGCAAGGGTCCGGGGACGCGGGGTAGAGCCAGGCTATGTGCCCGCCACTCTGGGTGTTCTGATGGTTGGGCAGTGGAGGTGTCCCCTGACCTCCCAAGGTCTGGACCCGGAAGGGGATCTGTCTGGCCGCCACCTGAAGCTCTGCTGCCCTGATTCCCGGAGCTTGCTTTGGGCAGGTCCTAGCTCCCAACCTTGAAGGGCTGACGGGCTGTGTCTGTGGCAGGTGCTGCTTTAATTTAGGGACAAATGACCTGCTTATTCTTCCAGAGTTCGAAGTTGGCTTTGGAAACGCTGAGTTGTACTGGGATATTTCTGCACCACATGCGTTGTGGTTTTTTGTTTGTTTGTTTTTAATTTTTTTGAAGGGAAAAGAATGATTGATGAGAGCATGACATGTTCGAGCCGATGCTCGTTACAAGTTGTGGCGTTAGTGGCTGCACGAGGCCACTGCAAATGGAATGCTGGTCTCCCTGGCCCAGCCCAGGGCTCAGAGTTAGGGCTGCGCCAGGCTCCCAAAGGCAGCAGCTCTGAAGACCCAGCTTGGGGCTGAGCTGCCCAATTCTTTGGAAATCATAATGACAACCAGGTGTATTTAGCAGACTTTTCTGGTAGCAAGTGACCAACAATTTAGGAAACGGTAAATCCAAAGCTGGGCAGTCCCAGTAGCTCCAGCTAGCATCCTTTTGGCTGTTCAGGGCTCGGGCTGGGTCCCACCTCCCGCCCTTGGGAATGGGGGGTGCTGCGTGGCTGAGTCCTAGCTCACGGGCCAGTCCACAGGCTGCCCAGCCAGAGATGGAGCCTGCATCACCTCCGTAGCCAGACCTGAGGACCCCCGCTCCCGCCCTCCCTGGAGAAAATCAGTGTGATGGCAGCAGAAGGAGAGTGGGTGCTGGGCATTGCAAACCCCAGCACGTTTCCAGCTGCCCCAGCAGCACGGGAACCCCATACCTGTGCGCACCTGACCTGCAGAACCCACCATGGATCTGGAATCCTCTTCTGGCCTCAGCCTTCTTTCCTGTGACAGGTTTGTGTTTGAAGGCAAAGGCAGGGATTGCAACCTCCAGGCAGCAGCAGAAGGTCCTGCGAGGGTTCGCCATCCAGCCGAGACCTTCCCTTCCCTCCTGTCACCTGCCCAGGTGCCCAGGGAATTTTCCCGCCACTTACCCCTCATCCACCTAAATCTGCACCCCATCATCTTAAAGCTGGCTGATGAACTGGGCCAAGATGAATTGGCTGGTCACTCCATTTTTGCTTGAAGGGAGATGAGTGGTCCTCAGGCTTTAGAACGGGTCTGGCCTGTAGCTGGCACTTGGTAAATATTTGTCAGATGAATGCATGAGATGTTCTCCCATGCAGGCAATAGGTTTCTTTGGAGGGAAAAAAAAAAATATATATATATATATATATAATTGCATTAGTATTTCATGAACACCTTCTCCAAGTGAGAAGTGAAAACATTACAGGATCTCCTTGGAAAAACACTCCTTCCCTGCCCCTCCCTGGAGGGAACCCCTGTTACCATGAGTGTTTTTCCCACCAGACTGTCTTGCCACGTGCGTGTGGGTCTCGGCAGAATATGTACAGGATGGTTTCCTGTAAGTGTTTTTAAAGAGGTGGCGTTTGAATACAGCCGTCTTGTTCGGAAACTTACTGTTTTTATTCAACAGCATGTCTGGGAGATTTACCTGGATTCGTGGATTCTTCCTAATTGCTTTAGAATATTCCACCATTTGAGACCTTCTGTGGCTGCAGGCCGTGGAGGGCGTCCTCAGACCCCCTGTTCCCGGTGGTGCCTCTGTGAACATCCTCTAGGTGCATTTGTGCAAGTGTTTCTCTACAGGGCACGTTCTAAGACGTGGAAGTCCTGGGGCATAGAAAGAGCCTGTTGTAAATTTTACTTGGTTTAGCCAAATTGTTTCCCACAGTGGCTCTGTCACCCCCAAGGGCAGTGTCTGAGGAGCTAGCTTCTCTAGGTCCATTTGTTGAAGGTTGTCAGTCCCACAGGAGAAGAGTGGGACTTCTTGGTTTAATTTGTATTCCCGTGATTGCTGGAGAAGGTTTTTCTCATGCTGATTGGCCCTTTGGATTTCACTTTCTGTGAGTTGCTTCTTTGCTGTGGGGTTGTTAGTTTCTTTTTGTAATTGGTGTGTAAGAGCTATTTGTGTGTTCTGGGTTCTAATCCTCCCTTTGCTACAGAGATTTTTAATCTCCCTGCGGCTTGGCTTTTAATTTTGTTTATCGTGTCTTTGGCTGAGTAGAAGTTTTAAAGTTTGTCTTTTTTAAGATACGGTTGACATATAACACGATATGAGTTTCGGTATATTACGCAATGATTCGCTGTTTGTATGTGTGGCGAAATGATCACAGTAAGTCTAGTTAACGTTCATTGCCACAGAGTTACGTGTGTGTGTGTGTGTGAGTGTGATGAGAACGTTTGCCATCTACTCTCTTAGCAACTTTAAATGTACACTTCCAGTAACTATTGTCACCAAGCTGTACATTCCATCCCCACGTTTTCAGTTTTGAAGGGTGAAGTTCATCACGCTTTTTCTTTTTTTTTTTTTAAATAAATTTATTTATTTATTTGCTTTTGGCTGCGTTGGGTCTTCGTTGCTGCACGCGGGCTTTCTCTAGTTGCGGCGAGCGGGGGCTACTCTTCGTTGCGGTGCGCGGGCTTCTCGTTGAGGTGGCTGCTCTTGTTGCGGAGCATGGGCTCTAGGCGCACGGGCTTCAGTAGTTGTGGCACGTGGGCTCAGTAGCTGTGGCTTAGGGACTCTAGAGCGCAGGCTCAGTAGTTGTGGCGCATGGGCTTCGTTGCTACGAGGCACGTGGGATCTTCCCGGACCAGGGCTCGAAACTGTGTCCCCTGCGTTGGCAGGCGGATTCTTAACCACTGCGCCACCCGGGAAGCCCCCATCCAGCTTTTTCTTTATGTCTTTGCATTTTGTGTCTTCTTTAAGAAATCCCTTTCTGCCTCACATTTGGAGCAAACACCTTGCCCCAGTTTGCCCAGGATGGTCCTGGTTTTAGCACTGAAATTCCTGTGTTCTGAGAACCCCTGAGTCCCAGGCAAACCGGGACAGTCGGTCATAAACATCTTCACCCATGTTTCCTTTTAATGAGTGTACAGCGTTTTTCTTTACATTTATGTTTCTAATCCACTGTAATTTACTTCTGTGAATAGTATGAGGTAAAATACGGATTTTTAAAAAACTTGAAGTAGAGTCGATTTACAATGTTGTATTGGTTTCAGGTGTACAGCAGAGTGATTCAATTATACGTGCATATATATATTTCAGATTCTTTTCCATTATAGGTTATTACAAGATATTGAATATAGTTCCCTGTGCTCTACACAGGGTCCTTGTTGTTTATCTGTTTTATGTATAATAGTGTGTATCTGTTAATCCCAAGCTCCTAATTTCTCTCTCCTGAATACAGATTTTTAATCAGGGCTCCAGGAGTCAAATGTTTCAATCAGGGAACCGTTGGTTCTGGTGGAAACATCCAGCCGTGCATATGGGCAGAGGAGGAAGGAAAGGTGGCCTGGGGGGCAGGCGTGTGACAACGGGGCAGACCATGTCTCCCGAACCTAACATTGAAGCAGGTTTTGGGCGAGAGTTTCGTTTCTGATTTGATAAAATATATGGTTTTATTGATAACGATCAACGTTTCATTTTGCATTTGAGAAACCCCTTTTACCAAGAAGCACCGGCCCACAGGAGTCAGCTGTTTGGAGAATTCCAGGGGTTCCTCCTCATGGTCCAGCCGCTTCTCCCTCCCCCTTCCCCCCGGAAGGAGCCCTCCCCCCCCCCCCCCCCGTACCCGTGGAGACCTGCGTCCTCGTGACTTAATAAAACCAGGGCACTGAGTCCCCCAACCCCTCCTCTGTTTGAGTTTCATTAAGGCAACCTGCTGCCTTTGGGATTTCTTCCAAAACTCAGCTGCAGTTTATTTTAAGGAAAAACACCACTACAGCAGCTCACACCCCTTGCATCAGACTCCTCCCAGCCGGACTGGGGAGCCAGCTGGGACGGTGGTGACGAGAGGGGCCGTGTCCCGGTGACTTGGGGTCTGCACTGTGTCCTCTGCAGTTGGGGGGGTGACGGAGGACAAGGTGGGGTGCCTGTTGTCCTTTGAAGACTGGTGACCTTGGTTACCTGGGAAGATGTTGATTTTGCATAATTGTGATATTTTCTGGAAAGGTGACTCGTTCCACCAGTCACGGGTGCGAGTATGTGAGTCTTCATGAGGTCTTTCCTGGGATGGAATCCAGGGGCCCTGGGTGCTCAGAGCTGAGCCGTCCCTCTTCTTTTTCCTGCCCTTGGACACCAGCATCCTGGTTCCCAGGCCTTCAGGTTTGGACTGGGCCCGTACCACTGGTTTTCCTGGGTCTGCGGCTTGTTCCTGGCAAACCATGGGGCTTCTCTGCGTCCATAACCACGTGCCAGTCCGTCATCATAAGTGTCTGTCTGTACGTCTATACATCTCCTACTGGGTCTGTTTCTCTGGAGGACCCTGACTAATACAGCTGGTGTATTAGTCTGGTAAGGTTACCATAACAAACAAACTACCACAGAAATTAAATTTCTCACAGTTCCGGAGGCTGGAAGTCCAGAATGAAGGTTTCGTCCGAGGCCTCTCTCCTTGGCTTGCTGACGGCTTTGCCCTCACGTGGCCCGTGTCCTCTGTGTGCGCCCCGCTGTCTCTCCCTGTGTCCAGGTTTCCTCTTCTTCTAGGGACGCCAGTCAGGCTGGCTTGGGGCCTCCCCAGCAAACCTCATTTAACCTTAATCACCTCTTTAAAGGCCCTGTCTCCAAACAGCATCACATTTGGGCGTACTGGGGGTGAGGGGCTTAAGTTCATGAATTTTGAGGGGACTCAATCAGTCCAGAACCCCTGTGAGGTTAGTGCCACTGTCTGTCGGTGGGGAGCTCAGCGGGGCTGTGGGCTGAGCCTCAGGTCTGCTCCACGAGGCCTTTGCATGGGAACCTGGGTCCCAAGAGGGAGCTTCCAAGAGACACAGCCTCCAGTTCTGACACCTTTTGTGATCTGGCCTTGGAAGTCACACCTCATCACTTCTGCCGTAGAATCAGCCCACCCAGATTGGGGGTAGGGAAGCAGACACCCATCTCTTTTTAAACATTTTAATTAAAATTTTTTTCTTTTAAATTAATTTTTATTGGAGTATAGTTCATTTACAATGTTGTGTTAGTTTCTGCTGTACAACGAAGTGAATCAGTTATACATATACATATATCCACTCTTTTTTAGATTCTTTTCCCCTATAGGTCATTACAGAGTACTGAGCAGAGTTCCTTAGGCTATACGGGAGGTCCTTGTTGATTATCTGTTTTATATGTAGTAGTGTGTATATGTCAATCCCAATCTCCCAAATTATCCCTCCCCCATCTTCCCCCTTGGTAACCATAAACTTGTTTTCTACATCTGTAACTCTATTTCTGTTTTGTAAATAAGTTCATTTGTACCATTTTTTAAGATTCCACATATAAGCGATATCAGATGACATTTGTCTTTCTCTATTTGTCTGACTTACTTCACTCAGTATGACAATCTCTGGGTCCAGCCATGTCGCTGCAAATGGCATTATTTCATTCTTTTTATGGCTGGGTAATATTCCCTTGTATATATGTGCCACATCTTCTTTATCCATTCATCTGTCGATGGACACTTAGGTTGCTTCCATGTCCTGGCTGTTGGCAGTAATGCTGCAGTGAACACTGGGGTGCGTGTATCTTTTCGAATTATGGTTTTCTCCAGATATATACCCAGGAGTGGGATTGCTGGATCATATGCTAACTCTATTTTTAGTTTTTTAAGGAGCTTCCATACTGTTCTCCATAGTGGCTGCACCAATTCACATTCCCACCAACAGTGCAAGAGGGTTCCCTTTTCTCCACACCCTCTCCAGCATTTATTGTTCGTAGATTTTTAAATGATGGCCATTCTAGTGTGAGGTGACACTAGACACCCGTCTCTTAATGGGGGCCATGCAGACCCATGTGGTGAGATGTGAGGTGGGGTCGTATCCTGGCCGTATCTGGGAAATACCACCGGCCACACCATCTGAATGACCCCGACACAGCCCCCTTCCCAGTTCCCGTGTGGCCCTCACCGCTGAGTGTGCATGAAAGAGTCGACCCAGCAGCCTCTCTGCTCTCCCTAGAAAGGCCTGCTCGAGGGGTCGGCCTTCCGCTGGCGTCTGAGAACGTGGACTTGGGGAGGGTCCCTTCCATCTCAGGCTGGGAGAGTGGCTCCCTGCGCTAACTGTTTGCACAGAGAGTCGGGTGCACACTGGGGCCCTGCTTTCCTTCTGGGGTCTGCCTTCCTGCTCCCTGCGGGCAGACGGTGCCCACGGGACCAGCCCCCCAAGAGAAACGCTGGGCGCTGAGTCTCCAGTGAGCTTCCCGGGGCGACCACCTGTCTCACGTGTGGTCCCAACTCCTTGGTGGAGGAATTGTGTCCCGTGACTCCACAGGGAGAAGGTTCTGGAAGCTCATGACTGGTTTACCCGGGTGTCACCCACTCGCCTTGTCCCTTTGCTGACTGTGCTCCGTGTCCCCTCTGTAGTGAATCACGGCCGTGAATACGAGTGTACCTGAGTTCAGGGAGCCCCTCTAGTGAGTCCCCAAACCTGAGGGTGGTCCTGGAGACCCCAGCACCGTGGCCGTCTGTTCACTCTCTTGTTCGTGCTCCATCTTTCCCAGCCAGTATCGACCCAGGCCCGCGGCGACCAGCTCACTGTTGTGTGCACACCTGTGCCTAGCACGTGGCAGGTGGCCTTACCGAGAGCACGAACCACAGGTGGGGCTGGGAAATCCCGCCTTTTCTCAGCCCACGGAGAGAGCCATCCTTGGGCTCCAGAAGTTTCTTCCTTCGGACAGCATCTGTTCTAACACAGAGCCTCTGGCTTCTCTGCAGAGGAGACCCATTTAGCAGAAAAAGCCCCCAACTCAGCAGCACTTTCCCCCCAGAATTGCAGGGAGCAGCTCACAGCCTCTCCGAAGCACCTCTCTCGGAGAGGCTACCCTGCTCTTCTGAAAGCGTATATTTTTAGACCGTTTCGAATTATTCACACACCCTTCCTACAGCAAACTTGAAACAGGTGTACGGAGGCCTACCTGGGCTCCATTCTCCAATACCGACCCCATGTACTTTGTACAGGTACTGACAGGCGCCCTTGGCAGGCACCTCCATCCGAGTCTTAATCAAAGCGTCTGCCTTGTCCGTTTCCCAGTCGGTCCGGGTCCGATTCTGCCACCAGCAGGTCTCCCGGAAGTCAGGCAGGCATCCTGCTGCTCGCATTGTGTGCATCGTCTATTTGGATGGTGGGGTCACTGCCACTGACCCACAGGGTGAGGACCAGAAATAGACCCTGCCCTAGATGAG